>NC_085940.1:3750000-5000000 GCF_963556715.1 Cydia fagiglandana
TAGTCACGCTACCCCCTCTGTCACGCATACGGTAAATTTACTCCATGTTCGAGTCGAAAGTGTAAGTGTATTAAGTTTACTGTGTAAACAATTGTACAAAAGGCGGAAAAAACAACAAATAAAGTTTAAATAAATAAAAGTGTCTTTGTGTGACGTCCGTGTCTTTGAACGGACCAATCACCGCACGGGACTTCGCTCACCTCGTCCTGCGCACCCCCGTATTTTTGACATCATCGGTTTCATTAAATAATTGCTCTAAACTAGGTCTAGTGGATTCCTAATCTATGGTAGAAACACTTTAACAAATACGAAACGTGCAGTCAATAGCGTTTGTCTTCGTATTGTTTAGGTACTATAAATGGAACACTAATAGGTATTATTATAAACGTGCAAAACGTGCAATGTATTGAACAGTCGTTATGGATATTTTGCTATATAATGATATACAAGTATTACGACAATGCCTTCCCCATTCAGACATATTTTATTGTTTTTTTTTCATTACTAATATGACAACCTACCCAAATCCGAATTGAGAAGGGTCGAAAATATAAAAAGGTTTTTCCTCGAAAGGGTGAAAAGTTTCCCCGTGCCTGGATTAATGACTACAGTACGTGTCGACTCGGTTGTCTCCAGCCCGCGTCACAGATTACATAATATGTTTAAAAGCAGTATATACGTCACCATTATTAATAAGTTATTGGCAAAAAAATCGTTTTTTATACAAGCTTTTATCGGGTTATCCGCAGATAGTCTAGAACGCAAAATGACTATAGTGTGATGTTTTGCCGCAGTCCGCGGAAGCGGGGCTCCTAATATTTGCTGTCTGGCCTTCGGCCATTTGAAGATACCAAACGAACCTATGTAAAATGTGGTGATATAAAAAGTGGGCATTTTGCGTTCTAGACCGTTTGCGATGTAGACTAATTGCGATTTAGGCAAAACAACACACTAGCCATTTTGCGTTCTAGACCATCTGCGGATAACCCATTTTATCGCCGACTGTACTTTTCCACAGGCAACTAATACTCATTGAGACAACTCTAAAAACCCCAAACACAATTAGGTTTTTTTTTTATCACAGAGTTCCTATAGCCACCTTCTGTCTCCATCATCAAATCGGCTCTATGGTAGGTACCATAATATTGCATTATCATCCAACTTACATATGTATGCAAATTTTTAGCATCATTGGAAGTCGGGTAGTGGGTTAAAATTAACTTGCAAGATTTGACCCGTTCAAACATAGATACATGCTTTGTAGTTAAATAAAAGTGCGGCTAGTTTTAAAACAGTAGCCGCATGTACACAAAGAGAGTTGTGTTCAGAACTACGCTAAAGTCGGTTCTAACAAGTCATGCTTCAAGCTTACGATGATAAGGTAAAACGGTAATGGACCGATAGGTTGGAAGAATACCTAGTGAAACCTTGTCTGAAAAAGGTAACATAGGGCGCTTTATAGACCGACGGCCTACGCCTGCCGCCCGCACCTTCCCCGCCGTCCTTAATCATCCCTCCCCGTCGCCCCCGTACCGCGCAGGCGAGGACTCATTTAAGCGGTCGGTCTATAGGCTATATTTAGTTTGGAGTGGCATATCTGTATGTATTTGTATGTTATCCATGTTCCCTGCCCCGGTGCGTACGACACGATGTGAACAAATCGCTCTTTCGTGTAAGTTGTTTTTAATTTTATTTCGTGCTGTTTACTTTCTTTAAGTTTAATTTTAACTAATAGCCTTATCTTAAGAACTGGCGTAGGTAAGTATATTCAGTATGAAAGTAACCTTCCAAAACAGAGGTATATCTTGACCTTATTTGGGTTCCGTACCGAAAGGGTACAAATGGGACCCTATTACTAAGTCTCCAATGTACATCTGTCTGTCTGTTAGCAGGCTGTATCTTATGAACCGTGATAGCTAGACAGTTGAAATTTTCACAGATCATGAATTTCTGTCGCCGCTATAACAACAAATACTATTAAGTACGGCACCCTCGGTGGGCGAGTCCGAGTCGCATTAGTCAGGTTTTTAGTAATAGGCCAGTTTTTTCACATTGAAAGGATGAATGAAAAGCTACTGGTAAATATCAAATGGTATTTAAATTCACAATAAACATCAAGATATTTTATTTCGAGTTAATTATTAGAATTCTCTTTTATTGTTCATACTGCCAGGTGGAAATTTAATTTCGACAAGATACCTCTGCAATAGTGCTGTGCCATGATTTGCTCATTTAGGCAGTGTACAAATAAAATATAGGTATTTTCTTTCTTTAAAATTTAATAATTCTTTGTGTTAAATCTCACTAAAACTTAGGTTTACAGCTCAAAGACCCACCTGAGTAGATTCTTATCCTCTTAAGGCTCAAGGTCCTACCTATAGTGCCTCTTCAGTTCAATAAAATTTCAATCAATTCAAATCAAAATTAACCAGTCATAATAGTTCACATTTCAGTGGAAAAATTTACATTTTTCATTTGTATTTATGACTGGGGCCCTTAGGAGGTTAGAATAATAATAATAACTGAAAAGATCGCCCCGTGTATTTAGTAACTACTAACAAAATAATAATTATATAGCTTGAAATAATAAATAAATAAATATACCTATTGCACAAACAAAAACCTAAATATATACATATACACAAAACGACAACAAAATAATATAACTATTCATACCCCCTTTACTATACTATATACTTTGAAACATACTTAATTTAAATTCAAACTTAATTTAAAAAAGAAATAAAATAATAATAATAAAAAAAAAAACATTCAAACTAGGTACGTTTATATATTTATTACAACAGGGAAAACAAAACAAAAAATGTCCACATTTAACTTATGCTTATGTGCACACTCGAGTATACCGCATCCATCCTAGCGCATCGTCTTATCTGCCTCATACATCGCTGGTTGTGGTGCAGTTAGCAACGTAAAAATATGTTCCGTGCGTTTAGTAATAAGTATCATGTAATGTATTTCTACCCACTATGACTAACATGTTTTCTTTTTGTGTACACTGTATGCTTAGTCTTAGCTTTAACATGTAAATTTTCTCATGTAAGTGAATCCTGTAATTCTTTATGAGAAATAAAGTTCTTTTTCTCAAAAATGGACAGCAAAGTCGAGTTTGCCGTCTAAAAAATAGGTCGCGAAGCGCGGAGTTTATGGTCAGTCAAAAATTAAAAAGTTAAAAACATTGCAGTCTCGATTTTAGGACTGCAATGTTGCATACAAATTCCATTATTTGTCGAGTTCCAAACTTTTTAAAAGTTGAAATGGCCATATCAAATGAAGGCACAGGCCCATTAAACAGCCAAACAGATGATTAGTACCGCGACTATTTAGCTGTCTCAAATAGGTTGGCGTATTTTCGGCAGAAAAATACACTTCTATTTTTTTATTAAAAAAAATAAAAGGCGGCAAGGGCTTTGTTCTGTGAAAATATATACGTAAGAATGTTGCTTTTGTAAAATATTTATATGATATTTATATTTCGTGCACCATTTTTGAGAAAAGCACTATATATGACTCGGCTGGAAGGCTACTTGCTGGCTTCGGATTCAATTAAACGGACTCCCAAGGTCGTCCGTTTAAAACGAATCCTCAGCCTGCAAGTAGCTACTTCCGAGCCTCGACAATAATGTACTATAAACCTAAATATGTTAACTTTTTAGCGCCGTTAATTTCCCTGGAATATTCTCAAGCATGTAAGTAAATGTTTTTACATTCATATAATATTGTGCAATATATGTGTGTTGTCATGTGTTTCGTCAAGGGGCATTTTTCTTAATACCTAACATACGGATATATAATAACATTATGATTGCTATTTTACATAATTAGCGTAAAATGCAAGGTGATTGTAGTCATAGTTTTAAATTCTTTTGATAGTAACTATGCCATTATAGGGGGCGTGCATGAACTATAGGGGGCAGCATAGGCGCAATCAGATTTATGGCGCGAGGCGTAAATGTGACGTTTACGCTTCTGATGTAGCCCACAAGATGGCGGAACCTACTATGCACAAGGAAACGTACCAACGAGAACGGTAAGTGTCATTCTATAGAACTTGCTAACTATGTAAACAAACCGCCATATTGAAACTGTCGATTTCAGTATTGTTTACATAGATAGCAAGTTCCATAGAATGACACTAGATGGTAACACTTGCTTCGACAATGTACATGTGCATATGTTTCCGATTCAAGCCACAAGATGGCAGACCCTCCAACACGCCCGGTCCCTACAATTATAAAATATTAGGTAGATGCACAGAAGGTACAGTAAATTAGTCCTTCATATTATAAATCTTTGTGGGGGCGCCACAAGCCTTCAGTAAGAAGTGCATATACTTGGAAAAATTCGACCTATGCCGCTGTGGCCCGGTGGCCGAGTGGTTCAGGCACCTACCGCGATAGCAGAGGACGCTGCGCTGGTTCGATTCCAGCCTGGGGCACTGAAGGCCTTGGTCACTTTTTCTTAGTATATGACATTTATTTCAGTTTATTATAAATCTTGTCAACGATCATTTTTGCTTGCGAGAACTGTTATTGTAGCGCGATGTATGCCCATGCCCAAACCAATTTATAGTTTAAACTAGCAACCCGCCCGGCTTTGCACGGGTTATTTGTTTTACAGTACATATGGTGCTACTTTACGTACGTAAAACGTTGTACGATACATGTGCGAACAGGTAATTCGCAACTCGTGTAGACTTAAAACACTCCCTTCGGTCGTGTTTTCATTTATCGCCACTCGTTGCGAATATCCTGTTTTTCGCACTTGTATCGTAATGTACTATTATTATGCCTTTATAAGGCAGAGGGAATATATTTCCCACATGATTTTGAACTTTGTTTCAAAGTGATAGGGTTTAATTTTGCATAATTTCTAACATCCTTATGCCTTATAAAGGGTTAAGGTTCAATAAAGGTTAAATAAATAAACTAATATCTGAAATGAAATCTTTTATTATATCTCGTAATATTTTCTCGGGAATATTCCCGATCTTTTTTTATATCTCGTAATATTTTCTCGGGAATGTTCCCGTAAAAGGGCACGTCACTGGAAGCACTCGGCTGAGTGTAGGTGTCA
This sequence comes from Cydia fagiglandana, assembly GCF_963556715.1. Classification (NCBI taxonomy): domain Eukaryota; kingdom Metazoa; phylum Arthropoda; class Insecta; order Lepidoptera; family Tortricidae; genus Cydia; species Cydia fagiglandana. The sequence continues at coordinate 3,755,098 of NC_085940.1, forward strand.
GTTACCCTGTCGGGAGCGGGCTAAAGGAGCATTCCAAGGATAGTCACTCGATACCGTACTCTTATTATCAACTTACGGCGGACATGACCGCATTCTGCGGTCTTTAATTGTTTTTTTAGGGTGCCGTACTTCAACAGAAAAAACCGGGCAAGTGCGAGTCGGACTCGAGCACGAAGGGTTCCGTACCATAATGCAAAAAAAAAACAAAAAAATGCAAAAAGAAAACGGTCACCGATCCAAGTACTGACCACGCCCGACGTTGTTCAAAACGTTTGGTCAAAAATCACGTTTGCTGTATGGGAGCCCCACTTAAATCTTTATTTTATTCTGTTTTTAGTATTTGTTGTTATAGCGGCAACAGAAATACATCATCTGTGAAAATTTCAACTGTCTAGCTATCACGGTTCGTGAGATACAGCCTGGTGACAGACAGACGGACAGACGGACGGACGGACAGCGAAGTCTTAGTAATAGGGTCCCGTTTTACCCTTTGGGTACGGAACCCTAAAAAACGGGACCCTTATAGGCCCCGTGCATGAACTATATTTTACTTTACTAAACCTTTTTTTACATTGTCCAAATTCAATGTCAATTACATACTTGTAAAAGAAAAACAAAAAAAATGTAAATTCCTATTTAAGGTTAAATTTTATTTATAGCACTGAAGTCTTTGTATTCCCAAGAATAACATGAGAAGGCCATCGATTGGTTTTGTTCATATGTTGCTTAATATGTTTGCATGAAGGTGAATCATCGGTCTCGCTTAATGAACTTTATTTGGTAAAATACAAAGAATAATTAATATTGTTATAAGCGTTTACGTCAATTCCGGCAATCGAACCATGGACCTCTAGACTAGATTATCAGTCTAACATCTTATCCATGCTAAGCACTTTTTCGATATTTATGATAATATTTGTTCTTGATATCGTATCGTATTTCCTCGGAAACGTTTGTATTTGTTATGCTACTTCAGTCAACCTCAGTACTTTTTGTACCGTGACTGACTGAAATAACAAGCCGCGTTCGTACGTTTCCGTGAAAATACGATGGAAAATAAGTATGCACTACATCTGTACGTCATTATCATTCTATGTCACGTAGCTTGACACACAGGGCGTCTTTCGAGCGTCGGCGTTTGTCGGCGTCGTTCCAGCGCTATAAAAAATGACGTCGCTGCGCAGTTTCGTCGACGCTGCGTCGACGTTGCGTCGACGTCGGCCATAGAATTGTAGACGCCGACGCTCGAAAGACGCCAGATGTGGGATAACAAAATTCGCAATTTATTGCGTCTTAGAATAAACTTTCAAGTGTGCTAAGAATCAACACACAAGTTATTTTTAAGTCGCTGAACAAATGTTGGTCAGTTTTAAGGGTACAGCCTACAGTTTAATATTTTACTCGTGTTACAAGCGACACCCGGTATATAGGAAAACATCAATTAGGTTTACAAATACGAGTATAGGTACCTTTATACCTACTTATATGTACAATGGCAAAATCAATTATGATAAAATAAATAAAGCAAAGTATTTATTTATAGGTAGATAATAAGTTTCAGTTACATAAAAAGGTTAATTGGGTTCAATTTACTGTAACACAGAAATAAGTGAGATTTGTTCCGGCGTTCGGGGTTACCCTTGCTGAGTGCATTCAACTGTTTTACATAATTATTTTGTACTTAGGTAATTGCATTGTTTTTATCAATGCATTGCATATGCATAGGGGTCATCCATTAATTACGTCACACCAATTTCTAGGTTTTTTGACCCCTCCCCCCCTTGTCACACTTGGTCACATTTGGCAAACCCCTCCCCCCCTAGTGTGACGTCACATTTTTTCTACGAAATCGCCAAATCGAATTAAGTAAGTACCTAAGTATTATTAATATTTTATCAAAATATTTTTGACGATATAAATATTAGTAATTTTATAACCCAAAACTGCTTAGGAAAGAAAATTAAACGATTAAAAACTATTTTCGTTTTAAAAACTTGTTATTTAAATGCACAGCGAACTAAATTATTTAAATAAATTTTCGGTTACTGATGAAGTTAAAGTGACGTCACAAAGTTTGTGTCTCCCCCCTCCCCCATGTCACAATATGTCACATTTTCTTGACCCCCTCCCTCCCCCTAAACGTGTGACGTAATTAATGGATGACCCCATATGATATAAAGTGTATATGCTTAAAGTAAATTTAACTAATCTGCTTAGACCCACGTCTGTCTTTACTGGATGTCATATTCGAAAATACTTAGGGCGTACTGGAAATGTCTGAACTGGCCACTTAGAACAAATAAGTCGTCTCATATATCAGAATCCAGAAACTTTCAGTATAGCCCACGTATATCCGGAACGTTTTAGGGTTCCGTAGTCAACTAGGATATAGTTTCGCCGTGTGCGTCTGTCTATCTGTCGGTCCGTCTGTCCGCGGCTTAGCTCAGTGATCATTAAAGTATAAAGTGCAATTTGGCATGAAAATATTAATCACGTCGACAAAATAGTAAAATAAAAATTAGAAAAAATATTTCACTGATATAAGTTATGCAAGTCCATTTTAAAATAGAAAATGCCGTAGTTTTTAAATTCGTTGGTTTAAAATGCTCTCCTCGACATTGTAGAGAGAGGCACTACTATAGTTAGCCCAAGAAAAGTCTGCGGCGATTTTGATAGCATACGCAGTGCATGTCTTATTTATTTTATACGTCATAATTTCATAGAACTTCTAAGAAGTAGTAACTTCACGCATTCTGTAATGTGTAACACAATGTCACCTCATTTGTGAGGCATTTCCACGTGTAACACCTCACACCTGAGGTGGTTTCACGTGTTACACAATACTTCAAACGTCGGATCCCGTTTCCCATGTTTGGCTAGCCGGCGCTTAAATAAACCCAAATTTTCCTACGTATTTCGTGACAATTGTAAATTTTGTGTCGGGAAAACATGGCGGGATAGTATCGCAAGATTCTCCATCTTGGTCGTACTTAGGGCTACGTGTATCTGATTGATTGACATCTCTCTCTAGTCACTCGTGAACAATATAGCTTACAGATCCACTGAGCAAAATGAACGAAATGAGGGATACATATCACCGCGAGCGAAAGATATGATTCAATCTTTTCAACTCAGTGAAGCGTTTTGCGCATGTCTAACGAAGAGAACCCTGAGAGATAACTAGACTTTATAGCCCTTTAGAACCTAATTGCTGTGTATGGCCCTGAAATACCCACAGCATATGTTTGTAAGTAGGACGACGTAATCGCTGTAATTACACCATTGACGTAGTATTTCAATCGTGGTGCCGCGTGCAAGAAGATTTGCTTGCTTAAAATTCCAAAAGAGATCCCATAATGGCTCCTCTACACGATGGGCCAACGCCACCACTCCAAGGGACATATTTATGCGTTACAGGGAGCAAGTGATATTGCTATCTCATTCTACCGCATGGCTGCGTCCCTTGGAGTGGCCGGCGTTGGCCCATCGTGTAGAGGAGCCATAATACGGATATATTCTTCATCCTCACGTTATCCCAGCATTTTGCCACGGCTCATAGAAGCCTGCATCGAGTCCGCTTGATAACTAATCCCAAGAATTGACGTAGGTTGTTTTTACGAAAGCGACTGCGGTCTGATCTTCTATCCCAAAGGCGAAACTACGCCTTATATGGATTAGTCCGGTTTCCTTACGATGTTTTCCTTCACCGAAAAGCAACTGGTAAATATCAAATGATATTTCGTTTAGAAAAACTCATTGGTACGATCCGGGGTTTGAACCCGCGACCTCCGGATTGAAAGACGCACGCTCTAACCGCTAGGCCACCACAGCGGTTTGCTAAGATTCTATTCCCCATCAGTATTAGCTTATTGACTGAACGAGAGTGAAGGTCTCCGTTTCAATGCTTTAATTCGTTTCTTGTTACCCGACTACGGCAACGCAAAAGGAGGGTTATGATTTTGACCGGTATGTATGTGGGTATGTATGTATGTATGTATGTATGTTCATCTGTTCCCTCATAACTTCTAAAGTACGTATTATAATTTAACAAACGATGTGTCATTCGAATCGTCTTAATCGTCCGCTGGTTATAGGCTATATGGCGTCACAAAAAAATGAACACTGCACCCTCTAGAGGTCATAAAGTCACGAACCAAAAAACTAAAATTAAGTAATGATGATGTGTTATACATCATTGGAAAGAACTCAAATAGCACATTTCAAATATATAAATATTGTTAGCTTTTGCACCCGGCTTTGCTTGCATGCGCCAGATAAAACATTAATTTATCGGTTAGGTGATTCGAACTATGAATCTACAAGCGCTCTGGATTCTATCCGCGTGTTACGCGACTACGGCGATACAAGAAGGTTTTTGCAAAAGAAATTTGTTTGGCCGCTATACATGGTGTTTTTTTAATGTCCTGCAACATTTTATAACGTGAATAGGTATAGAAGTCCTGATCAGCCAAAATGTATGAAACAGTCAATTTTTTTACAAGATACGTACGCGTTCCAGAGCCGGGCGCCTTCGGCGCCGTCATACTGAAAGTGTCGGGCGGAGCCCGACGTACGCGTTCCAAAGCCGGGCGCCTTCGGCGCCCTCATACCAAAAGAGTCGGGCGTAGCCCGACATACGCGTTCCAAAGCCGGGCGCCTTCGGCGCCCTCATACCAAAAGAGTCGGGCGTAGCCCGACATACGCGTTCCAAAGCCGGGCGCCTTCGGCGCCCTCATACTAAAAGAGTCGGGCGGAGCCCGACGTACGCGTTCCAAAGCCGGGAGGCGCCCTCATACTAAAAGTGTCGGGCGTAGCCCGACGTACGCGTTCCAAAGCCGGGCGCCTTCGGCGCCCTCATACTAAAAGAGTCGGGCGGAGCCCGACGTACGCGTTCCAAAGCCGGGCGCCTTAGGCGCCCTCATACTAAAAGAGTCGGGCGGAGCCCGACGTACGCGTTCCAAAGCCGGGCGCCTTCGGCGCCCTCATACTAAAAGAGTCGGGCGTAGCCCGACATACGCGTTCCAAAGCCAGGCGCCTTCGGCGCCCTCACACTAAAAGTGTCGGGCGTAGCCCGACGTACGCGTTCCAAAGCCGGGCGCCTTCGGCGCCCTCATACTAAAAGAGTCGGGCGGAGCCCGACGTACGCGTTCCAGAGCCGGGCGCCTTCGGCGCCCTCATACTAAAAGTGTCGGGCGTAGCCCGACGTACGCGTTCCAAAGCCGGGCGCCTTAGGCGCCCTCATACTAAAAGAGTCGGGCGGAGCCCGACGTACGCGTTCCAAAGCCGGGCGCCTTCGGCGCCCTCATACTAAAAGAGTCGGGCGTAGCCCGACATACGCGTTCCAAAGCCGGGCGCCTTCGGCGCCCTCACACTAAAAGTGTCGGGCGTAGCCCGACGTACGCGTTCCAAAGCCGGGCGCCTTCGGCGCCCCCCTACTAAAAGAGTCGGGCGTAGCCCGACATACGCGTTCCAAAGCCGGGCGCCTTCGGCGCCCTCATACTATAAGAGTCGGGCGTAGCCCGACGTACGCGTTCCAAAACCGGGCGTCTTCGGCGCCCTCATACTAAAAGTGTCGAGCGTAACCCGACGTACGCGGTCCAAAGACGGCCGCCATCGGCGCCCTCATAGGCACTAAAGGAGTCGGGCGTAGCCCGATATAGGCGGCGCTCTGCGTGTATTTCTGTACTGAGGACGCCCTCGCAAAAGTAATATAAAGTGACTTCAAAAAGTTAGTAACGAAATCATGACCCAAAATTAATTAAATAAAAAATAAGTTCAAAAACTAAAACCCGACTACTGCAAATCGCGCTCTAAAAAGTATGAAACAAGATAGAATTCTTATCTAAAATTATCAAGCAGAAAATATTATATATGTTACCATTTTTTTTTATATAAAAATAGAACGTAATATAATTTACTGATTTTTTTATATATTTACAGAGATTCAGAGGATAGCCGTGGTCGTATGCCACATTACTTTTAAGTTTATAATCGTGGCATACGACCACGGCGATCCTCTGAATCTCTGTAAATATATAAAAAAAATCAGTAAATTATATTACGTTGTATTTTTATATAAAAAAAAATGGTAACATATATAATATTTTCTGCTTGATAATTTTAGATAAGAATTCTATCTTGTTTCATACTTTTTAGAGCGCGATTTGCAGTAGTCGGGTTTTAGTTTTTGAACTTATTTTTTTTTACAGCTCAATTGACGATAACCGTAGATCGTTTCTTGTTTTATATACTTCGGCGGAAAATAAGCATACAGCTCGCTTGATAGTAAGCGGTCACCGTAGGACACTTCCAGAGGGTTTCATGAGGGTTTTTTTTTATGTTCACCTATAAGTATCGATTTACTTACAAGGAAAGCCCATAGTTAATTGTGGCACCTGGCCGCGTAGCCAACATACCAATCGCTTACGCTCCGTAGCAATCGAAACGCAACTGTCACTGTTGCACTATATGGAAGAAGAGTGATAGAGAGACACAAAGAGTTTCGTTGTCGAAGCGATAGCGATTGACACCTTGAATAGGCCGGCTGTGTCTCCATATAATTTATTACAATTTAATTCAAAGGATCCTGTCTTAATGGAGTTCTACAATTTTAATGCCCTACTGTTTACAGAGGTGCGAAACTCCTGACTTCGGTCAAACTCGGCTCCGCTCGGCTCAGCATTGCTCCGAGCGATTATTAGGGTTGGAACCACTTGACTTCCTTTTGGGTGCACGACCACAGATAAGATAATCACTTGATTTTTGACAACCCTAAATAGCCGAAAGGGATAGTGCCATATATCAGAAAGAGACAACATGATTCGACCCTGAATAGCTCAATTCGACTCCTTCTCTTTACTCTGGCTCAGCGGAATGGATATTTCTCGAGGTGAATGTCAAAGGGGTTAAGGCAGTACTGGGTGTCATTTATAGTCCCCCTACCGTTGATTATTTTTCTCATCTGGAACGGATTCTGGAGTCCGTGAGTTCTGATTACACACATCACCTGATCATGGGGGATCTAAACACTGACCTTTTGAAAGACACATCACATTCTCGTAAACTTAGGTCACTACTTCAGTCGGTCAGCTTCTCTCTTCTCCCATTGGGCCCCACTCATCATACGGCGTCATCGGATACTTGGCTCGATGTGATCATTACTTCATCGCCAAATCTTGTCACCAAGCATGGTCAGTTCATGGCGCCAGGTTTCTCTCACCACGACCTTGTATTTGCATCCTACAAAATCAAGGCACCTAAATGCAAACCTACTCTCATTCATATGCGTAGCTACGCCAAGATTAATACTGAATCTCTTTTAAATGACGCCGCTGCTATCGATTGGTCTCCTGTGCTCTCGACCTCATCAAATGACTCTCTGTTTAATGATGCGATTTTAGGGCTTTTCGACAAACATGCGCCTGTTCATACAGTTAGAGTTCGGCGACCGCCGGCTCCTTGGATCACTGAGGGCGTCCGGATGGCAATGAGGAGGAGGAATAGAGCTTTCGGGCTCTTTAAACGTGACCGCACGGATGACAATTGGAAACTCTTTAAGGCAGCTCGTAATCGTTGCAACCAGATGGTACGTACAGCGAAGCGTCATTTTATTCACCGTAATGTTTCCTCTTTGTCTATGGCCGATGTTTGGAAATTCCTCAGATCTCTTGGCCTGGGAAAACCCCCCAATAGTTTTAATGGCAGCTAATTTTCTCTAAATGACCTTAACAGGCATTTTTCCTCCGCTCCTTCTATTGGCACCGCTCTTCTTTGACTTCTCCTGTCACAGATTCTTTCTCATTCTGTCCTGTCTCTGAAAGTGACATAAAAGTCATTATTAAGGCTATCAAGTCAAAAGCCGTGGGTTGTGATGATGTCAGTCGTTACATGATTGTGTCAGTCCTCGACTGTGTGCTTCCTGTGATAGCTGACATCATCAACTCTTCACTGGCCTCTGGTGAATTCCCTTCTCTTTGGCGTAAAGCTTTTGTGATTCCGCTGCCTAAAATTAGTAATCCCACCATTCTCAGTAATTTTAGGCCCATTTAAATTCTCCCTTTCCTTTCGAAAATCGCTGAAGCGGTTGTGCATAAGCAACTTTCGGCCTTCGTTTACTCGCACAACCTTTTAAGCCCTTTGCAGTCTGGTTTCCGGCCAAGTCATAGCACCAATACTGCGCTTATTAAGGTAACTGAAGACATCAGGCGGGGCATGGAGAATCAAATGGTCACGGTCCTTATTCTTATTGACTTCTCTAACGCATTTAATACCGTTGACCATGACATTCTCCTTGCCTTGCTCAAACATATGAGAGTCTCTGATATAGCCCTTCACTGGTTGGCTGCCTACTTGCGGGGGGCGCCAGCAGGCAGTCCGAGTTGACCGGTCTTTGTCTGACTGGTATGATCTGGCGACTGGCGTGCCCCAAGGAGGTATTTTATCCCCACTTCTTTTTTCCACCTTTATTAATTTTATTACACCTGACCATCGCTGTTCCTACCATCTGTATGCTGACGACTTGCAACTCTACGACCAGTGCTCCGTTACTGACCTCCCAACTTGCATTGATAAACTTAACCTGGACCTTTTTCATATCCAGAAGTGGTCTGAGAGGTTCGGCCTGTTTGTAAATCCGTCAAAGTGCCAGGCTATTGTTATAGGTAGTTCCAAGCAGCTTGAAAAACTAGACTTGGATGCACTTGCACCTGTAAGCTTTAACGGCTCCCCAATAACATTTAGTCAGAGCGTTAAAGACTTGGGCGTTCTTTTCGATAACACCTTGAGTTGGAGAGCACAGGTTACTGAAATCAGTCGTAAGGTCATGGGCTCCCTTCATTATCTGAACAGACTGAAACACTTCTTACCGGTCAAAACTAAAGTTGCATTAGTTAACGCCCTTTTACTACCCATTATTGACTATGGTGATGTCTGTTATCCGGACTTAAACGAAGAGCTTCTTGATAAATTGGATCGCCTGCTTAATAACTGCATTCGCTTCATTTTCTGCCTCCGCAAATATGATCACGTTTCTTCTTTTCGCTCTCAGCTTGGCTGGCTTCCCATCCGACAACGTCGCAACATTCGCTTGCTTTCCACTCTTTTTTCTGTGCTTAATGATCCACTCTCTCCGGAATACCTCAAATCCTTCTTTCAATACTACGGCGTTTCTCGCGTCCGCCAACTTCGCTCTTCTGGCAATATGTCTCTGTCCATCCCTCCTCACCGAACCGGGTTCATGTCGAATTCGTTCACTGTGCAGGTGGCGCGTCTTTGGAACGGACTTCCTTTTAACATAAAAAATGCGCCTAATAAGTTCGCTTTCAAAAAATCCGTACGTGCTTTCTTTGCTAGCAGAATGAAAAAATCTTAGTGTATTATTAGTTTCATAATATCATCATTCTCTTGCCCTTGTCCCATTCACTTGGGGTCGGCGCAGCATGTCTTTCTCTTCCACACCTCTCTGTCGCCTGTCATTTCATCATTCACTTGCATTCGTTTCATATCATCTCTCACACAGTCCATCCACCTTTTCCTCGGTTTTCCTTTCCTCGTACTTCCCTCCACATTCATTCGTAATACCTTTCTCGTCACATGACTTTCATCCCTCCGCATCACATGCCCGTACCACGCTAGGCGATTTGCCCTTACTTTTTCTGTTATGGGTGCAACTTTCAGGCTTCCTCTTATATACTCATTCCTTATCCTATCCATTCTCGTCACGCCACACATCCATCTCAACATTCTCATCTCCGCTACATGCAATCTCTTTTCATCCATCACCTTTAGGGCCCAACACTCTGATCCATACATGACGACAGGTCTTATAACTGATTTATATATTTTACCCTTCAACCGAAGAGGCATTCGGGCGTCGCAAATGGTTCCCGTGACCTGTCGCCATTAGTTTCATAATATGTTTCGTCGTTATTTATTTATATATTTATACCCAACTAGCAAATCTATGTGCTATAAAAGTTGAGAGCACGTTTTTATTTTCGCTTTTTGGTGCTATAAACGGTGTAAAAACAGTCGAATAAAAGTCCTGTAAGCGTTTACTCAACGCGAAAAGGCGCACTTATACAGACTAAAAGTGTTATAAAAATAGAGTAAGCGCTGTATAAGAAGCAAATCGATGCTGTAAGAGTTGAGTAAAAGTTGATATAAAGCGCTTCTAGTGTTTTAATAGCAACGATAGTGCTTTTATTCGATTATTTGTTCTATAAACATTATCAATTTGCTATTACTCAGTGAAAGTGTTCTATAAAAGCAACCGCACTGCTTTTTCTCAGCAAAAATGTTTCGTAAAAGTAGCCGAATTGCTTTTACTCGGCATTTTGAATGTGTAAGAGTGCAGTAAATGCTTTTATTCAACAAATATGTGCTAAAAACGATCTCAGGTAAGCGATTATATTTCAATTATTTGATTAAGTTTGAGGCCTAATGGTCTTCAAGTGTCTAATAAAACAAAAAGGTACTTAAGTATTTTTTTACTGCTGTCATCCATGACATTTATTTTTACCGTGATTGTGTACATAAGTTTTTACTGTCTGTAAGTACACGTAATACAGTAAAACCTAGCGCGAAAAATACTTTATTGATAAAACCAAAGGCACTGGTTCATATATATTCATGGGCCGCCTATTTTCTTAAATTTCAATAAAAAAATATTAATTAAAATAAGTAAAAATTTGCTTACACGATCTAGTTTCTGTTATATCTCATTAATTCGACTATAAGTCGAGTAACTGCGTTTACTGCTACACTTATAGCACATGTTGTCGCCATGTTTATGGATTTATAGTCCGGTGGCCGACTGCATGAAACCCTACCTGATAAAAAAATAGAATAATCCTACTCTGTGGGGGTAGCTGACTTTTAGCAGCTTCAACTGCTCTTGGTCGGCCGTGGCTTAACTTGGCAAATTTTGCGCAAATGGCAAAAAAGTGGTACAAATATTCATCAAAAAAACAAAAGTGGTCAGCTACATCCTGTGTTGGCAGGTTCCTGTGTCCGACCGAATTTGTGGTACCACGTGAGCTACAATTTACTTCATCGAAAAATAGAATGTCACTTGTATGGTAGGATTGCTGCCATTCACATTTTTTTTAATGCGGACGGACTGCAAAAGCTGTCAGGCTAAGGTGAGGCCGACCAAGACATACGTCAACAAATTTAATGTAGGTATTACAATCAGTTTTTTTCATTCTATTTTTCGATGAGGTAAATTGTAGTTGTCACGTGGTACCACAAATTCGGTCGAACACAGGAACCTGCCAACACAGGATGTAGCTGACCACTTTTGTTTTGCTGTCCTCAAAGGCAGCTATCCTACCCTGCAAGTTTCATTCTATTATACGATGGGGTTTTTTTTTTGATGAATTTTTGTGCCACTATTTTGCCATTTACGCAAAATTTGCGAAATTAAGCCGCGGCCGACCAAGAGCAGTTGATGCTACTAAAAGTCAGCTACCCCTACAGAGTAGGATTTTCTATTTTTTTATCAGGTAGGGTTTCATGCAGTTGGCCACCGGACTATATTGAAACGTACAACATGGCTGACTTGTGCTGTTAATGTAGTTCAAAACTCTTTAAAAGTACTCTAAGCTGAATACATTTTGAATAAAACCTGTCAATACACTTCAGCTCCTATAACAGCGGTTTGAGCCCCATTACCCGAATTATGATATAAGCGCGCTGTTACAGCAGCATTGTTGCCAAATGGTTATTGGATTGCTTTTAATAGGCTTTTATAGCAACAGAGAAGAGAGTTGAGTAACAGTTGTATTAAAGCGCCTTATTCAGACAATTAGCTATTCTATAGCTGTTATATGATTTTAATAGAACAATTATGCTGAATAAAAGTGATTTAGTAGCGCTAATTCAGCATTTATTAAAAGGTGGAATAAAAGTGCTAAAAGATAGTGCTATAAACGTTTATACGACATGATTATAGCACTAATTAGCGAAAATTGCTAAATAGTCGAGTTAACCGCTATTATACGATATATTGGTGTTTCAACAACCGTAACTCGGCTGTTATACGATTACAGGCTGAGTAAATCAATTCTTATACGACTATTTTGCTAGTTGGGTATATATATATATATATATGTTAATGATCCAACCTTTATACATAGCGCCGCAGAAGAGTCTATGATGCGGCGCGCATTCTAAGTTTGAAATAATTGAAATATGTCAATAACAAGAAAAAACAAGGCACTTTAATGTCAACAATCTCATTGTGAAAAGTACAATAAATACTACTAATTTATATATAAACTAATAGTTTCAATAATTCTACAATAAAATACAATAATATAGTTAACGCCAGTATCGCGCTAACATTTGGTGACCCTACGTTCTTTGAACAACAATCTTCTTCGAAATACAAGCGGCGTGTGGATCCTTGGAAACAAGCGGAATCCCGAAGTCCCGTCTACAATACAACAGCATCAACCACGAGCACAGAGATACAAAGGAACCCTTGCGTGAAGTGTTTGAGTACCTAACGTAAATTACGAATTTCATGGTTGCCTTAATCCTGCTCTGCATCAGGTTGTATTCTTCTATTATTACGTTAAAAGCAAAAATATTGCATTAATTTATTAGTTACATTCAATTTTATTCAAATTTACAACAATTTTCGTTCAAATACAAATAGTCCAGTCGCTTTAGACAGATAGTCCAGTAAATTACGGAATTTTTTTAAAAATTTCTTCAAAGTTCTAAGACTTAATAAACATCGAGGCATACGTAAGAAAGCAGATTTGTGCATAATTTGCAGCATATTAGCATACTCTGATATTAGCGCAATTAAATTTTCAGGGAATAAGCTATATGTTGCCTTCAAGATTCTTCCGGAGCTACGGGTGTAAGCTGTCATTTTGCGTGGATCTTCCGCTTAATCGCGAGGTGGACATCACTGCACGTGGACAGCCATCCTATTTGCCACCTGTTTACTGATACGGTGGCCTGCACGGTTTGAAATTTAATTTATACTTAGTACAGTCTGTTCAATTTATTTATGCCTATTTCTTAGCATACTTATTTATGTGCATTTAATTGATTCTACAAAATGTCTGAAGAACTAAAGCCTTTAGTTCGCAAGCGCGGCACTATAAAGGCAAAGGTTACTTTATTTGAGAAATATATTGATACAATAAAAGCGATTTCGACGGAGAATTTCACTAAGGCTTTATTCGGTGAACTCCAGTTGAAACTAGGTCGATTTCAAGAATTATTATCTCAATTTGATGAAGTACAGTCAGAAATTGAAAATTTAGATGACATCAACTTAGCCGATCAGCTTTTAGAACGTGAGCAAGTTGAGGATTCTATCATAAAGTTGATTTCATTGTCACAATTGATACTTGAGTCGAACCAACCAGTGACTACTAAATATGCTACAGCTGCTTCTCGAGCCGAAGGTTCAATTCATTCAAATGGCAGTTCTCAGACGTCTGTCAACTGTCACATTCGGCTTCCTTCTATAAAATTACCTTCCTTTGACGGCTCTTATGCAAAATGGATGGAGTTTCGCGATACTTTTGATTCATTAATAAATAAAAACGAGTCCATCCCTACAATAAGCAAATTTCACTATTTGCGTGCATCTTTGGAAGGTGGAGCAGCTATAGTCATAAAGTCTATTGAGTTTACAAGTACCAATTACAAAATCGCATGGGATTTACTTTGCGAGCGATACAACAACGAGAGTATTTTGATCAATAACCACATTAGGCCATTGTTCAACTTTGAACCAATTACTAGGGAATCCCATAAAGCTATAAGGTACATGATTGATTTTTATACCAAAAACCTGCGTGCTTTACACACACTCAAAGAGCCCACAGACAGTTGGGACACATTAGTTATATACATGATGGTGTCGAAACTAGATGGCGCCACTAGTAGGAAGTGGGAAGAACACAAAAATACACTCAAAGTTTCCCCTAAGCTCGATGATTTCTTAGTGTTCCTTCGTAATCGAGCGGATGTCCTGGAAACAATACAGTGCGGTGCTTCTACACAAAAACATGATAAACCTACTAACCAAATAAAAGAAAACAAACGTGTTGCAACAATGCTAGGTACAAGTGACACAGCTAGTGCTAATAACTTAGATACAAAAACAAAAATAACTTGTGCGTTTTGTAAACAAAATCACTTCAATCATCAGTGTGACAAGTTTAAAGAAATGTCAGTGGATTGCAGGCAAAATGAAGTTTCGAAATACAAATTATGTAAAAATTGTCTGCGCCCTGGTCATCACCACTCCCGTTGCCGGTTAGGCCCATGTAATACATGTCATAAAAAACACAACACACTATTGCACATTGAAACAAATGACAGCAATAGTACAAATTTACCTGAAAACACAAATACAACTACTGCAATGTCTTCATTCACTCCGGCTAAGAAGGGTTATGTGCTTTTGTGTACTGCTGAAGTGAATTTAGTTAATCCTGTAACAAAGGAAACTCACACTACGAAAGCTCTATTAGATATAGCGAGTCAATCTTCTTATATATCTACAACAATGCAAAGAAGGTTGAACCTTACCTACAATGAAAGTGAGCCCACTACTATAACAGGCTTAAACGATTGCTTAATTGGCAGTGCTTCAAAACAGTGTGATGTTCTCGTGCAATCCAGAATCGGTCAATTTGAAATAGACGTTTCTTGTCTGATCATGCCACAAGTAACACAATCGACGCCGAGTTTGGAAATTGACACATCACACTTCGATATTCCTGAATCGATTGAGTTAGCGGACCCCAGTTTTTATCATCCGTCTCAAATTCATATATTGCTGGGGGGTGATGTGTTTTGGGATATTGTAGGGTGCAATAAAATCAAATTAGGTAAAAACAAACCAACGCTTAAAGAATCAAAACTAGGTTGGCTTGTTTCTGGTCCGACAGGTCAGGGTTCAAGCTCTTCTACTAGGTGCAACTTTACTCAAGAGATCAAGGATAGTATTGCTAGATTTTGGGAGCTTGAAGATATCCCCAACTCTCCTCCTGAATCAAAGCTGTCAAAGGAGGAAGAGTACTGTGAGACTCATTTTAAGGAAAATACCATGCGACTTGATGATGGTCGTTTCTGTGTCAAGCTACCACTCCGTGAGGCCCCGGAGGACGCCTTAGGAGACTCTTATTACATTGCTAGAAGGCGGTTCTTTAACCTAGAAAATAAATTAAAGAAATCTAACATGAAAACTGATTATGCTGCTTTTCTTAAAGAGTACGAGAGCTTAGGACACCTGACCGAAACGGAGCGTCCTATCTTTGGGTATTTTATACCACATCATTGCGTTATTCGCGAAAATAGTGAAACGACGCGATTAAGAGTCGTGTTTGACGCGTCGTGCAAAACGTCAACCAATAAGTCATTTAATGACATTCAGATGGTAGGACCTGTAGTTCAAGACGATTTACTGTCCATATTACTACGATTTAGACAAAATACTTATGTTGTAACAGGAGATATAGAAAAAATGTATCGTCAAATAATGGTGGACGAGTCTCAACGTCATCTTCAATTGATTTTATGGAGGGACGAGGAGAGTCAGCCACTCAAAATACTTAAATTAAATACCGTGACTTACGGCACTTCGTCTGCTCCCTACCTAAGTACAAGATGTTTGGTGCAAGTTGCTAATGAGTGCACAGACGATATAGTGGCTAATACAATAAAACACGATTTCTATGTTGATGACTTGAATACTGGATCTGATTCAAAAACTGATTTAGCTCAAACTGTTAAGGGTGTTATTGCCGAATTGTCTCGTGCGGGATTTCCATTGAGGAAGTTTCGAACAAACGCCATAGACATTTTCGACAATATCGATACCGTACAAAATAATCCACAAGACCTTTGCAAGCAGTCAACAGTGCTAGGGTTGAAATGGTCGCCTACAAATGATACACTACAGTTTTCTTCAGAATTTGAAGACATCGAAAAGGTGACAAAACGCAATATCCTGTCTAGCTCATGTAAAATATTTGACCCGCTCGGTCTTCTGTCTGCCTGCACTATATTTCACAAAATACTTCTTCAACGGTTGTGGTTAAACAAATTGGATTGGGATGATTCAGTACCCAAGGAGCTTGAGATTTCATGGCGTGAATTTGTAAATGAATCGCGTCATTTTGCGGATCTAAACGTACCACGCCACGCTCTTTGTCACGCACCTGTCTCGATCGAGATTCATACATTTACTGATGCTTCAAAGGATGCTTACGGAGCATGCCTGTATATGAAATCCGTTGACAGTCAAGGCAACATATGTGTCCCAGTAGCGTGCCTAGGGTTTTGGAGTAGGGCAAGCCAAAAGATATGTTTTCGTAATAACTGTCCAATCTTCACTCTTCGGGGTCAAATGCATCTGCTAGCGTGACGAGGCGAGCTAATCATAGCGCACTGAGGGCATACTATTACTAGATAATTGCTAAAGTTGCTAAAAGAAATCACTGCACACATATGTTTACCGGAATTCATGTGCCTCTTTATTGCTCCAGATAAATTATTTAAATCGTTATAGCCAGAAGTATTCCAAACGTTAATATCGTTCGAAAAAAATATGCAACACCAGCAATACATCTTATTTGTATGGGAACAACCAACAATCCAATGAGTTTTGTAGACGGCCCTACAGAAATTTCTCTTACGCGACTGACTTGACTGAGAAATACACAAGTCGGGTGTTGGTTTTGCCGTGGAAATTAGGTCCCGTTTTTCGACAAAGGTCAAAGACTTTACCTTGTTTTGGTTGACTAAACCGTGGACGCATTTCAAACCGTCACAAGGAACCACTTCTTGATCCATTGTTAACACTTATAAAACTAAGCGCCACATCAATGAACAAATTCACATTCACTATTTAATCAAATTCACTTAAACAAACTTTCGTTACTTTCGACTCGACCACTGACTCGGCTCAACTAAATAATAATACACTTGAAGTAAACGCGAACTCGCGCTGTGCGAACTTATGCAGCTAACTTCACACAAAATCCAAGCATAAATCGTCTTATAAAATTGCTATACATACCAACAAATAGTTACATCGTTCTTTGACGGTTTGTAGGCTGATAGTGCTCAGAGCGGGACGAAAAAGCAAGCACGGTTGCAAGCCAACGAGTGCGAGTTCGAGCAGGATAGCTAGAACATCCTCCGCCTGATTTAGTTCGCGCGGACGAGGCGCCACGCCGCGGCATAATTTTGCAACACGCTCGTGCCGCGGTTCGAGGCCGCTGTGGCTTGAATATAATAATACGGGTTCGTTTGGCGCGCGATTTTCAAAATAATCTTTATTGATCTTATCACTACGTAATTTCGTTAAGGCAATTAGTTGCCTTAGGGCAAGCCCGGCTTTTGGGCTTGTATGGAAGTCCCGCCACTGATGTGTCCGCCTAATGTGCGCTAAGGCAAGAGTGGCACCACTCAAACCTGAAATGACAATTCCTCGTTTAGAATTACTAGGAGCCTTATTAGGTGCTCGGTTACATGCCAAGGTTACACAAGCTTTACGTGTGACGGTTACTAGATCTATATTTTGGTCTGACAGCACAATTGTCTTGGGCTGGCTTCAGACGCAACCGAAAACATTGAAAACCTTCGTATGTAATCGAATAGACCAAATTCGCGAACTATCAGATCCAAATGCCTGGCGTCACGTGCCTACAAATTTGAACCCAGCAGATCTGGCTTCAAGGGGGGTCAAACCTCAACAATTACTCACCAATGCTTTGTGGTGGGAAGGACCCTGCTTCCTTAAAATTCCAGAGTCTGAATGGCCGACAGCTAAACACGTTGATGCCTTATTACCAGAGATTAAATCGTTTATGACTGTACAATGCGAATCTAATGTTATTCCATTTAACAAATATTCAAAACTACAAACATTGCAAAGAATATTCGCATTTGTGCTACGTTTTCTTAACAACTGTAACAAAAATAAAGCAAAATTATCCGGGAACTTAAATGTTACTGAATTACAATCGAGTATGACAGTATTAGCGACTGCATCGCAAAGGGAGTCCTTTGCTACAGATATTCATTCTCTCAAAACGACAAAGAATCTTAACCGCAAATCAAGACTATTAGGATTAAATCCATTCCTTGATAAAAATGATATCTTACGTGTTGGTGGTCGCATTGTTAATGCTTCTCACTGTCCATATGAACAGCGACACCCAATTATCATTGATAGCAAGCATTTATTCACGAGTCTTTTATTCGAAAAGGAGCATATCAGGTTGTTGCACGGAGGAGCTCAATTATTGTTAAGTTCTGTGCGAGAGCGATTCTGGCCAATCGGTGGTCGGATTTTGGCAGCTAAGGTTGTAAATAGATGTATGAGATGTCAGAGATTTAAGGTAAACCCTATACAACCAATTATGGGAAACTTACCTGCTCCACGTGTTACTCCTGCTCCACCCTTCACAAACTGTGGGACCGATTTTGCAGGCCCATTTCTGATTTTAAATAAGAAGGGTCGTGGAGCCAAGACTTCTAAATGTTACCTTTGTGTATTCGTCTGCTTTTCAACAAAGGCTGTTCACCTTGAGGTCGTTAGTGACCTAAGCGCAAATGCCCTTATCATGTGTTTACGTAGATTTATCGCTAGACGTGGTAAGCCAGAAAATATCTATTGTGACAATGGAAAAAACTTTGTAGGGGCTAATAATGAATTGAACAGAATGCTACAAACGTGTAAACGTCAAATCGGAGAATTCGCCTGCAGTGAGGAACTTGTCTTTCACTTCTCTCCGGTTTATGCTCCTAACTTTGGTGGAGTCTGGGAGGCAGCAGTAAAATCTGCAAAATACCATTTAAAACGTATTGCTGCTAATACCAGTTTGACTTTCGAGGAATTAGCTACTATGTTTATACAAATTGAGGCTATTATGAATTCACGTCCTCTGACACCTTTGTCTGAGGATCCATCTGAACTAGCTCCACTCACGCCTGGGCACTTCCTTATCGGGCGACCATTGATGTCCTTGCCATCGCCTGAAGTGAAGACGATGACTGTCAATAGATACCAGCTCGTACAGCGACTTCGGGAACATTTCTGGAGGAGATGGACTAAAGATTATCTCGGTACTCTCCAGCAACGTATCAAGTGGAAAACTAGTAAGGGATCCATCAAGATCGACGACCTAGTCCTCATCATGGACGATCAGCTGCCACCAATGAAATGGCTACTAGGGCGCATCGTGAAACTGTATACTGGAAATGATGGAGTCTGCAGAGTAGTCGACCTAAAAACGAAGAACGGCATCATCAAGCGAGCCGTATCAAGGCTATCAGCCTTAGAAGGATTAGGCTCCCATGAGCCTCTTGAAAGCTAGGCTTTCAAGGCGGGCAGAATGTTAATGATCCAACCTTTATACATAGCGCCGCAGAAGAGTCTATGATGCGGCGCGCATTCTAAGTTTGAAATAATTGAAATATGTCAATAACAAGAAAAAACAAGGCACTTTAATGTCAACAATCTCATTGTGAAAAGTACAATAAATACTACTAATTTATATATAAACTAATAGTTTCAATAATTCTACAATAAAATACAATAATATAGTTAACGCCAGTATCGCGCTAACAATATATATGTATATATATATTATAGTATATGTGTACAGTATATTTGTATAGGTAATTTATTGTTCGTTTTTGCTGTTGTAATTATAGCACCGCTCACAATCTCTCTGCTTAGCCTTAAGGTTGACTGGTAGAGAATGCCTTATGGCATTAAGTCCGCCTTTTGTACTATAAGATTTTTCTTTTGTGCAATAAAGATTAAATAAATAAATAAACCGCTGTCAAACTTCGTTTTTGTAGGAAGTTTCCTTTCTGTTTCTATTAATTATTCTGTGATATTTATAACTTGTCATTATATTGATTTAAACTATTAACATCACGATTTTCACTCATACATATATATTTATAACTAACACGGGAATTATCTATTCGAGTAAAATTTACTTTTCTTTATGGCCTATGTTTCGAACCAAACGACACGTTCGAAACGTCAAGCTATAAATAAACGTAAATTTTACGCGATTAAGCACGTGTTAGTTATAAAAGTATAGGCTTGTCATTATCTTTATAACGGGTCTGTTTTATGTATTCAAATAACCTAAAATTCACATTTAGGCAGTATCTTCATTTCAGGACAGTCAGTATTAGAAGTAAAGTGTCAAAAGTATTTAACATTATTTTAGCTTAACATAAAGAGATACTGCTCTACGAGCCCGATGCATATGTTTTCGTCTAGTCATACCATTTTTTGAGGTTCTCGTGTTTGTACAAAAATAATGTTTTAATTTAAAAATCACTAATATTTAATGCTTATACTAATGTAACTTAATTTTACATGGTAATATTATACAACAACTTAATCCAAATACAAGAAAATCCATCAGTACTGAAAGAAAAAAAATTACGTTGTTGAAAAGTACATTTGTTCAGCAATAAAATTGGGTAGGTAAAGTTTTTTGAAGATATGCAAATTATATTTTTTTCCGATAGTATTTATTATAGCGATCACGGAAATGCAGCTCTTTTATTTTTATTTCATTTTATTGATTAAATATAATTTTTTAAATGATCGATATGACGTTTGTGAGATGGAATGGCAGATCCGAGTAATTCCTTTGCACGTAGTAAATGGGACGAGATAGAAAAAAAAACGATGTCAACTGTCAGTGTCACTTAGCTCTCATTCCCGAAAAATAACGGACAAGCCTCATGTTACCTTGCGAATTGCTATTAATGTTATCATTGAGATTTTCGACGACCTCAGCACGACCCACGGACTTCTGATTCCCCACGACATCTGCGCGTATTTGGACAAAGATTTAATTTACTTTCGATAACTTGGCACTGCATAATAAAATTATTGGACAACGTTTTCTTCCCCACCCCTACACGACGGCCCCTACGCTGACCCTTGGACAGAGGTTTGCAAGAAAAATAAGCGAGTTCATACGAGATTGCGAGCAGATTCTACAAATTTGAAATTATTATCATAACAGTGATAAGCACAATGCCGTTGAATTAGAGGAGCAATGGCCGTACAGGAGTACGTATCCGTGAAATACATAGGTACATAAAACTTTCTTCACTTGTGTTTTGATTTTTTATTATTAAATTGCCATGAGCTGTTAAGTTCGTAAACAAGAAATCGGCCTAATTTTTTCTAACAATTTCAACCATCTGTTAGTTTTGTGTGGTTATCCTCATTTTATGAATGTTGTTCTTATTTTCAGGTGGATGTAAACATTCATTGGCGGTATTATACTGATGGCTAATTAGAACCATTGAGCCATGACATACTTCCTTGCAGTGTTATTCGGCTAAGCCTCGAGCATCCTGTGAATCTGAAGGATATAATTATTTCCATAAAAAAGAGCAATCGAATTAGGACCAAGATATCCCGAGAATCTAAAGACATTTTATAAAAAATTCAATAAAATGAAAATGGGAGACTCTCTTATTTTAACAATGTTACAAGATCATGACAATGTTATGGTCTATACTTATTAAAATTTTAAAACCAACATGTCTTTATCTTTGACTTGAAAATGTACAAATGATTTGGGTTAAGTTTTATGAAATGCAACTTATGCTAAAAATCTATTATTATTATATGTCAAATTATCGTGAACTCGATGTTGCTTAAGGCGTATCCAGATTAGTCAATTTTTCGCCAATCTGATTAAATTGCCCGATCGAATCGGGACGTACGGACGCAAACGCCAATTTGGCTCGCCGAATTCAACCGCCGATAATGACCGATAAAATGAGGTGCGGACACAAGAACACCAATTTGTGAGGCGTTATGGGGCATTTTTTCAATTTAAATGGCTCTAATATCACCATAAATCTAAAATTGGAGATTGACGCCAATTTCATTTCTGATCAAATCGACCGATTTCCATCTATTGTGTTGATACTGAGATCCAAAATGACTCGTGTAGCAGTCCAAGAGTCGTGGTGAAGGCGTTAATGAAAATGTTCTCCAAGAAGCAGTGCCAAGTAGTCGAAAGCAATCGTTATCATTATCAAAATATCCGTGTTGAGCGTGCTAGGGACGTTAAAAATACTTATTCTATCACACCGACATCCAATTACAAGAAAACACAAATGTTTCGTCCGACCAATCCGACCATTATTTTCCAATTATTTGCAAGTTATTTTCCAAGAATGACACTGACAGTTGACATCGATTTTTTTTCTATCTCGTCCCATTTACTACGGCAAAGGAATTAATTACTCGAATCTGCCATTTCACCTTACAAACGTCATATCGATCATTTAAAAAATTATATTTAATCAATAAAAAAATATAAAAATAAAAGAGCTGCATTTCCGTGATCGCTATAATGAATGCTATCGGGAAAAAATATAATTTGCCTATCTTCAAAAAACTTTACCTACCCAATTCTCATGCAATTTCCTTATACGATTAAAATAAACTAGATTAAACATTACTATCATGGTTCCCATTACTGGGTCATTAATTTTATGTTCATGTGTAAAATTTATTAGAATAAACAAAATTGTTGTGTGAAACTAGACGAACTAATTTGCATCGGGGCTCGTATTTTGGAGCGTTGAGTTATCTGCTACTGATGCTGACTGTACATCAAGGATTCGAAACGTCATTGTTGCTTTGATTTTGCATATATGGTAGGTATTCCAAGATTAAATAGTTTAAAAAGAATTGACATGCCGTGTTTGAGATATAAATCGCATACCTATTGAGCGTGTTATGTAAATAAGGTTATTAACCTTTTATAACTTAGGCAATTAGGCATATTGGTATTTATTTATTTATTTATAAAATTAAATAGTATAATTCAAAAATATGTCCCATACTTAGTTCTTAATTCGCTGATATAAGAGCTATGACATATTTTTGAGCAGATTTGTTAACCCATATTTGTATAGTTGACTGTACCTACCTACTTAACGCATTCATTAAAATGCCTAGAACTACGATACTCCTCGTTATAATAACTGTGAATGTCAACGGAGGAATGATATTTATGACGAAGAAAGCATTTTATGCAGATTAGCAATCTTTATTATTTTATTTACATTAATAGGTAAGGTCAACTGGGATAATTGCATATATGGGGTTATTGCACCTACTTGAGTTCTTTTCAAAAACGGGACCCTATTCTAAGACTCCACTGTCCGTCCGTCCGTCTGTCCGTCACCAGGCTGTATCTCATGGACCGTGATAGCTAGACAGTTAAAATTTTCACAGATGATTTATTTCTGTTGCAAGTGTTGCAACAAATATTAAAAAGTACGGAACCCTCGGTGGGCGAGATTCGCAGATGTCCGGTTTTTTCAACAACATGAGTTAGGTACAAGAGCTCCTGTCATTTAGGGATAAAATCCTGTCCGGCGCTACTTGGAAATAAAACGTAATGGCTCCACTACACGATGGGCCAACGCCGACCACTCCAAGGGACGCATATAAATGCGTTAGAGGGAGCAAGTGACATTGCTATCTCATTCTACCGCATGGCTGCGGCCCTTGGAGTGGCCGGCGTTGGCCCATCGTGTAGAGGAGCCATAACATAAGTAGAGGGCGTTCCAACCAAACGTATTCGGGAAATAAATAATAGACGCAATAACCCCATAGTTGCGTTTACCCCGGTTGACGGCCTGACCTCATAGAGGATAATTAAAATAGATAATAATACTTATGCTTCTAATTAACATAAACATCATGTGACTAAATGCAGACTGATTATGATTAGTCATGTGCAAAGCCCGGACGACGGGAGCAAAAATGCACTTTTCACTAGTGCTTAGTTAAATATCGTCGGGTGACAAGCAAAAGTCACTAACTAACACCATTGAAATGATTGGACAATAAACCGTGTTACAAGTGTAATAAAGTGCATTGTTACTTTAATTCTTTGATAGAACTTAGGGACTTTTGCTTGTCACCCGACGATATCAACTCTTCTATCGACATCCATACGAACAATTTTTGAATCAATGAATTTCTGATTCAAACATTGTTCGTATGGATGTCGATATTTAACTAAGCACTAGTGAAAAGTGCATTTCTGCTCCCGTCGTCCGGGCTTTGCACATGACTAATCATAATCAGTCTGCATTTAGTCACATGATGTTTATGTTAATTAAGCATATTATTATCTATTTGAATTATCCAAAATTGATACTTAACTTGATAGTAGTTATATTATTATATATGTTTAATATTTAAATATCTATGGGAGACCGGGCTTTGCTCCGTAAACATATAAAAACTTAAAAATGCGCGTTTTCCCAGAGATACCTAAGACCTAGCTAGACCGATTTTTACCCCCGAAATCCCCGATATAGCAAATTTTATCGAAATCGTTAGAGCTGTACTGAAAGCGTAGGTACTATTCTTAGGCATCATAACAACTTACTAATTTTATCTTCTAGAGCAGCGGTCGGCAACCAGCGGCCCGCGGACCGCACTACTATGTGGCCCTTGGCTGCTAAAAGGTTGCCGACCGCTGTTCTAGAGGTTTGCAAACAGACAAATGTATAAAGAAACCAACACTCAAAAAAAAACAGAATTGTTTGGATAAAGGGATTATATTAGATTTCTTCACGGTTGATTATTAAGTACCTACCTAACTGTTCAGGTGAAGGCTTCCAGTGTTTATTACGCGGTTTAATGACTTTAATGTTCTTAGAAAAACTGTAAATTTTGATAAAGTGTTCTACCTTGGGAATTCCATACGGCGATTGGTGCTAGAGTCCGTCTTAAGTTAATCCTGCACTGACAAAGTCTGGAGTGTCATAAACGTCATACGTTTCAGCTCGGGCAAAAATGCTTTCGTATGGTCGGATGTTATCCTATGCAGGTCGTGATTCTTGACCGATTTTCGTAAAACTTTGTGAGCAGATTCAATGAGTAAATATTTTTTTGTGACTTAATTCAGATTTTAAAAAGTTTTAAAAATGGCGGAGCCACACATTTATTTAGTGTTTAGCTATGATTGCTAGGTCACATAGCCACTAGTTTATTTGTAGGTACATATTATACAACACCAGGGGTGCGAAACTTCTCCCTTCGGGCAAACTCGGCTCCGTTCGGCTCAGCATTGCTCCGAGCAATTATTAGGGCTGAGACAACTTAATGTCCCTTTGCATGCTCGACCACAGTTAAGATAATGTCGTTTTAAAATGAGAGCATAATTATTACAAGCTTTTATTTAGGGCCCCCCCACATCTGGCGTCTTTCGAGCGTCGGCGTCTACAATTCTATGGCCGACGTCGACGCAACGTCGACGCAGCGTTGACGCAACTGCGCAGCGACGTCATTCTCCATAGCGCTGGACCGACGCCGACAGACGCCGACGCTCGAACGACGCCAGATGTGGGGGGGCCCTTAGTTTCACCTGACCGTTGTCTGTCTGTCCGTCTGTAATCAAATCTTGCAAGTTAAATGTGATCCACTTCCCGGTTTCCGATTGACCTGAAATTTTGCATGCATGTATAAATCGTATGACAATGCAATATTATGGTACCATCGAGCTGATCTGATGACGGAGACAGGAGGTCGCCATAGGAACTATGTGATGAAACAACGTAACCTAATTGTGTTAGGGGTTTTTAGAATTGTCTCGATGAGTATTAGTTGTCTGTCGTAAAAAAAGTACATTAAGCGATAAAAGCTTGTACCAAAACTGAAATTTATGCCCAAAACTTATTTTTATTGTATGGCAGCGGCTACGGTTAAGGGAGTATTCGGGCCCCGATTTATCAAGCTGTTTAAAATGTGTAAATATGTTGTGTGTGTGTGTGTGTGTGTGTGTGTGTGTGTGTGTGTGTGTGTGTGTGTGTGTGTGTGTGTGTGTGTGTTGATATATCGGGGTTCGTGGGTGGTCCTCTATTGATATAATGGATATCAATGAATATTGATTACAAGTACAATTGTCGATAAAACTAATTAACTATTCGCAAACCTTACTGTAACGAGATAAGGTCGATTAAAGGCCAATAAATTGTGTTAATAGGTAAACACTTATCGGTTAACCCACTCTGAATTCTATACATATACAGGGTGTTTGGTGCATCGTTTGCCAAATTAAAATGGCAGATAGGTTGAGTCATTTGCTATCTTCTCAGGCCTAGAAATTTTTAATTTTAGTGCAAAAATTTTATTTCACTTCTATGACAGTTTTTCGTAAGTTTCAAATTTTTACTTGCGTATTAGTAAAAAATATCATGGCCAATTTTGTTTTTCTAGGCATGAGAAGATAGCAAACGACTCAAGCTATTTGCCGTTTTAATTTGGCAAACGATGTGCCAAACACCCTGTATATTTCCGGTAAGTATTCATATTCCAAATATTTTGAAGGTACCGAACTTGTTATTGGAGATAACGGATGATATCAATGATACTATATTGATACGCCATAATGATAAAGCGCACGAAGGTCAATTGATATTGAAATTAAGAATGAATCAGGAATGACTTCTGTTATTATATCTTTCACAATCTATATTGATACACATGTAGGATTTGTTTTTGCAAATATAGCTGGGTTATCTAGTCTCACACATTTTTCCTTATAGAAACTGATTAGTTTTACGAATTCTGTCTGGAAAAAATTACACTTTTTAAGTACGTGGTTAGTGGTTACTGTACATCAACCCACCAACGGAGCGGCAGCTGACGTTTACAAGACTTCATCATCTTTAGCCATTTTACGAGTTACCGCCTGAGATAAAAAAAATTGTTGCTGGTTCGCGGTTCATAGTTGTAAATCACACCGAACCAGATTACTTCTCACTAGATCAGAACCTGTTTATGTCAAAACAAGGAAGTATACTTATAACACGAGCTGGATTGCTGCCTAGGTACCTATTTACAAAGGTTTTAGGCTCACCTATGACCGTGTCCATCATATTTTGACCCCGAGATTGGTACCAACTATGCGTGGACAAGGTCCAATCTTATACTGGACCATGGAGGACTGAGTTGGCCTTTAAAGTTTGTTAAGCTTGTGAAATGAAAGGAGATAAATTGAAAACCAGATTAACTATTAAATAGTAGTCAATAATAAATGTTATCGTATACATAATTACTGGAAATAATGGATTTATTTACTTAATTATCTTTTGTAGGTTCTTTTTATCGAGAAAATGCCGCTGGTCTTAAGATTTAGTGTACCTACCTCAGTTATCGAATTACTAGACGGTAAATAGCTACTTAGATTTATATATGGGTACATATTTATGGTACTTTGTCTCTGTGTCGATATTCAATGCCTCGACTGGGTGATGATGACGACTTTTTTTCTGAATTGGCATTGGAATTTGCATACATCCAGTTACCGAGTTTTTGTGAACATGTAGGTACCTAATATTTAAAATGATAATTTATACATACCTATATATAGCTTTTATCATCATTTCAATTAATTTAAAAGTGAAATTTATACAATTTCATTTCAGTATAAATATTAATAATAACAGCTGCAATACTGAATGAATAATATTTGCACACAATTTCAAACTTTATTATATTATGTGTGCGTAATTAAACTAGCTACGTAATGTAATGACGTTAAGAAACGATAATACCATTATTATGATTAATTTCATACAGAAAGGGGTGTGACGGATGGCACAGTCGACGTCAAAGATATGTTTACATTTTTCGCCTTATTACAAAGGAGTAAGGTGCAAAATTGTAAATATTTCTTTAAATTCGACTGTACAGTCAGCAGCAGAAGTTGCTATTCGGTTGCTGTTCAAAATAACTTTGTCATGCTCTTATTTTCTTAACAATAAGGTCGTGTCAATATCATTTTGAGCACCTCGCACGCTTCGCAACTTCTGCTGCAGACTGTACGTATAAGTACCATCCGTCGTATATACGTAGGCTAGGAGGCTAACAAACATACATATCTACACCTATTAGATCAATTAAAATATAAATATAGTTAATCACAGTCAGACCAAGGTAAGTCTGCACTCTGCAATACTTTTGATAGCACACGCTTCAGTGCAAATGTTATTTTAAACGTCAAACTTCTATGAAATTATGATTATGACGTATAAATAACACTTCCACTGAGTAAAATATAATTTTATTCTAATCATTTTTATCTTAAATTAAAATAATTATTAATATAAATTCATTGTTAGGTGACCAACTGTAACGGTTTAGTAACTGAGCCACAAAACCTCTTTAAAAAAAAATACAAGTGCACTATATAAAATTAAAATGCAGAGTAATTATTGGCCTTAACAATATCATTAACTCTTAATTAATTTATCAGTGAGGAAATTAAAAATAATCGTGTATAAAAATAAGTTCCAAAAAACAGACATTATTAGCATTACATACCTTTATAATTAAAACTGTAGATCCTAATTATTTACGTATCATAAAAACAGAAGCTCACTGCGAAAGTAAAAGCACGCAATAAACAGTCTTATCACGATGCATTAATGCACATTTTCGCAAATATTTTCGCAATCGCGACGCGTGCACCTCCGCGGCACGTTTGACGCGAACTGTACCGGCGCGGCGTGTGCGCAGGTCGCGTTGCGATAATGACTATCAAATATTACATCAGGGGACATTCCGATTGATTACTGAGGGCCTACCGCGAACCACGTTCGACGTGTTGCCTTCCTGTCACACTTACGAACAAATTTACAAGTGCAACAGAGAGACAACACGTCGAACGTTGTTCGCGGTAGGCCCTCTGAGCGCGGGACTCTTTCAACTGAAGTATAGTGTGCGATTGTTAGAGATGAGACGGTTAAACTTTCCTACAACAAATTTTTCCTAAACATCCTGGAAGGCAGGATTGAAAAGACAAGAGAAAAAACCTAGAATTACTTATCTCAGCCAAATAAAAAATAATAAGTCGTATGAGGAAATTAAAAGACTGGCACAAGAAAGAAATGATCGGCGACTTCTCCACCGACAAGAGCAAAGCTCTCAAGTTATGATGATGATGATAATTAAACTTAAGAAGAAATGGAACGACCGCTTCTTCAAACATTTTCTTATCAGGATTAATATTAACATTATCGAAAGTATGTTTACACAAGTTTGATGCATATTGACCATACCTATGCCCCTTCCTTTGACATATTTCAATTTTTGATTAATTTAAGAGTTAGAAGCGAAAAACATCATCAAACTGTGGTTAATATACATCAAATTATATTAAAATCAATGATATCCAGAGATGACAATGGGGACTGTTATGTTATGTTTGTATGAAAAAGCGGTTTTTTCTTGTATGCAAACAAATAACCAGAATAAGTGGACAGTGAGTTCAGTATTGAATAACAGCCAACTGGAGATAACACTGATTATGTCCGCAACATATTTGAGTGTTTTATTAAAACAGAACATATCTTTATTTCCAAAATGATGCAGGTGGAGCAGGAGTGTCTTGGCCTCGTAGCCTCAGAGGCCTTGTTCTAAAATAGAGAATAATATTATTTATAATATTTGCAGGCCAGCATAAGGGGCTGCTTGGAGGAAAATTGGAGAGGCGTCCACATACGGCACATACTTACTGAAGAAGAAAGAAGAAGAGTGATTCTAAAATGAGAGTGCAACTTGTATCGTATGGAAGCGGGAATTTTTATAAGTTAATCTAAATAATACTACAATAATACCAAGATTCTGTAAATAATTGCGTTCCTGCGTTTGGGGCTATTCATAAATTACATCATTTCAATTTAGGGGGGGGGTCTGGGCATCGGATGACGATAGCATGAAGTAGGAGGAATTGGGGTCCTTTGAAACATGATTTTTGGATGATTATAGGGGGGGGGGTCAAAATCGTCAAAAATCGATGACGTAATTTATGGACCGCCCCTTTTAAAATGTTTACATAGATTTAGTTTCAGATTTGCCTTTTCTTTTATTAAAAGTTAAAAACATTTTCTGATAAATTTTAGATTTTTCCATAATTTAGTTTTTTCTCTACAACTTCTTTCTGTACTGTGTATTTAATATTTGTAATTTAATTTCGTGATAAATATTTGAATGCTGAAATTCCAGCCAGACATGTAAAGAACTGAATTTGTATGCCTGCTACACTGCCACATCTCAAAAAACCGTTTTTTCGAGAAATCGCGTCTCAAAGTTGTGAGAGTATAGTTCAGGGTGTTTAATAGGATCTAACTCCTTTAGTTTTAGGTCTATGAATTTAAAATTTAGCTTTTTTTACTCGGAATGATATAACCCTCCTTATGACCACGCCACTTTTTAAAAGAAATGTATATTTTTAGGACACAAGGACCGAAAGACAGGTATTTAGAGTTGTAGCCGTATTGCAGAAACGTTTTTTAAAGATTTTGGGATGCGGCCAAATTTAAACAAAAAATTATTGGATAAAGGTTACCATGCAAATATAAATAAAAACACCAAAATAGTTAAAATCCCTTTATTTTATCAATTTTGATAGAAACAAGATCACTGTACGCGATAATATGATATATGTAACTCAACTAATTATTATTTTCTAGGACGCAACTCAAAAGCTTCATTTAAAACGTGTGCTATATAGCCACAACTCAAAAGGGCCGTCTGAGGGCCTACCGCGAACCACGTTCGACGTGTTGCCTCTTTGTCGCACTTGTAAATTCGTAGGTAAGTGTGACAGGAAGGCAACACGTCGAACGTGGTTCGCGGTAGTCCCTCAGTCCACGTGCGAACGCCGCGGGAGCAGGCGGCAGATTGGCAAGTGGCTGTATTGCAGGGAATCGTCTGACAATTTATGGTCAAATCCATAAGGCCACTTGTGAGAAAAAGGCTCTTAAAGACCTTTTTTGCTATAGCTCTCGAAATAAGGTCGTAAATTGAACAATTTTGAATATGAATCTGCAATAATCCAGAAAATTAAAAATTTTGAATTGTGGCCGTATAGCAGGCACACGGCGATATATTCACATCTATAACTCGTGTTCAAAACGATTATCTTATCTAATATCTTATCTTATCTATCATTGGACATGGAATGGTGCAAAAACTAACAAGCGGCATGGCATAATAGCGGAAAACAAGTCGTTGCCCAGCAGTGGGATAAACTGAATATAAGTGTGTGGTAAACCGCTAGAGGATAGGGTGATCACTTGATCACTAAAGTTAATAAATCCCTTTTACCCCAAAAAAATAAATTAAAAAATATATAATAAGTTTTTGGCAAAAATTTAATTTTTGGTACAAGCTTTTATCGTTCTGTACTTTTTTTTCCACAGGCAACTAATACTCATCGAGACAATTCTAAAAACCCCAGACACAATTAGGTTTCATTGTTTTATCACAGAGTTCCTATGGCCACCTCCGGTCTCCATCATCAGATCAGCTCGATGACACCATAATATTGCATTGTCACCCGACTTACGTATGTATGCAAAATTTCGGCTCAATCGGAAACCGGGAAGTGGATCAAATTCAACTTGCAAGATTTGATTACACACAGACAGACAGACAACGGTCAGGTGAAACTAAATAAAAGCTTGTAAAAAGAGAAGTTCCGGGAAGAAGTCCCGACTTCTTAAAAAACAATTTTATAACATGTAAAAGAAATATTTGTAATTTGTATCCTTCATTTGTCATAATCTTGCATTAATTAATTTCATGTCATAATATTAAACTTGTAATTGTAACTTGTTGTTGTATACCTGGCGGGAGATGGCACAGGATCGAGACAACTGGCGTGTACCTACTCGTGTCGGAGGCCAAGACTCGTTTTGGGTTGCTGCACTAATGGTACGTAAGTTTGTACCTACTTTATTATAGAAAAGAATAGCACCACCCCATCTTGTCCCGTGGGTGTCATATAAGGTGACTAAGGGAAAACTGGCGACAGATATGCATATGAGCAAGGCTCGCCCGTATCCTTAGCGGGGTCCTTTCTCACAAGAGCGGTGCGCGCGCCATTTCGCCAAAAAAAAAACTTTATTTACTTAAGTCCAGTCAGAAATAGACTAGCAACCACCCATAATAAGACAATGCAGGGGGCAACTTGTTCCAGCAATTTTTTCAATATCACAATCATAACTAATAACTATGATATAGACAAATATCGTTATAGGGAGATGCTTCCACTGCTAGATTTACATTTTATTAGACACGATTTACCAATAAAATTGGTACAACCGCATTTGACCTATTTTCAGCTAAAACTGCACATTTACCGTATCAAAATATTCAAATACTACTGTAAAGTGAAAGTATCGTTTGATAAATCGAGAATTGCTATTTATTCAAGCCATCCCTACCCAAGTTTTACACTTAAACATAGAAGTAATTACATAAACTGTTTCTCATAAACTGTAGCTTTAAAAAAGAAAATTAGCCACTCACCTGCTTCCTCCGAATGTTAGGAATTCAATGATAAAACATTATCCACCTTATTAAGTCACCAATAATATTAAAGTTCGATTTGACGAGAAATATTCACTTCACGTCGAGAAGTGGATCTCACGTATTCGTAAACATTTTTGTATCAAGTGAACGTCAAGCACACGTCAAGTCACTTTGACAGATGACACTGACAGTTAAGGTGCTGCTGAGTCCGTATTAAGCTAACGAATTCTTCATTACAGCCTGGCAAAAAAAGGGTAGAAATTAAAAAGTGGCAGCACTATAGTGTCGTCCCGTTCTCTTATATAATAGTACATTACTACAGAGGCCGGGACGAAAGGGGTTGCCGGCCGAAGACATATAGACGGCCGAGCGAAGCGAGGCCGGATAGGTCTGAGCGCGGGCAACCCCATTTCCCGCCGAGGTATGTATAGTGCTTTTCTCAAACATGCAATGAAATAAATAAAATAAAAAATCCACGAAACCCAAGTTTTATTTATAGAAAAAACTAAAAGTAAACTACACCCAAAATATAACCAACACGTACCTATATCATTATCACGCGTATGTTTTACACGAGTCGTGTATTTGTACTATCCGTATATTTTCATGTATCTTTGATTTTTTCGCCTTGTATCCGTCTGACTGTCGTTTTCGTCACATAAGTTTACATAGTCTTTCATGTTGATATCATGTTTCACATACATCGTTGCTTTATGCATGGAGTAAATAAGTATAATTTCCACAGTGTTGACGAATTTGCAGTTACATTCATTTAAAATATGCCACAAAACTGTTTCTAATAAACTGTAAACCATTTTTCTTAATTTCTGAAATAATAAAATTGCCATAAGCAATCATATACATACTTCATCTTTGACTTGGCGGCAGAGGCAGCAAGTTATTTAGAATCAATTCTGCTTACGCTGCCGATTCCAACACCTAGGTACGATTACAATTAATATTAATTTCATTATTTCGTCGGAACTCATATTAAAGTAAAAAAATCAACAACGCACCATAAATCCAATAAAACAGAATGAAAATTTTTCAACTTTACCTCCATAACAATTAAAAAAAAATAACTACGCGTGTTTGAGTAGACCTTTTGACCGCTAACGTTTAGATGAAATATTTTAAATGTTTTTATTTGTGTAGTTAAATTTATAATTTAAAATTATAGAATTTGATTAATAATGTATTATTTATTAAGTTCATGTTGATTTTATACAAATAAAACTGCAAATTATAGCAAACATTGTTTTTTTTTATAGGCGTAGTGGCCGTGTCATTACGAACCATAAAGCAAATACAGCCTCTATTTTTTTTAATGGATGAATGCCACGATGCTGTGTCACAAATATCTGTGAAATGAAAATTAAAAAAGAGGACTTTGCCGGCCTAGGCCTGCACGATTTGTATGAAATTCCATTAACGACCTTTTGTCCTAGCCGCACCTGAAACATCATACTTCGCAGCCTATTATAAGGAACATAACATCAATATTTCATTGCATGTTTGAGAAAATTGATTTGAAAGGGACGGTACTACAGTGTTGCCACTTTATAATTTCTACTCTTTGTTGCCAGGCTGTAATTTGCTAGATATCTAACACATTACCAAAGAATATAATACTCACTAGGAGCACATTACTGTCTCGCAGTTTCATAAGAGCTAAAGAGCGCATTCATATTTAGGTATACTTGGTCAAGCAGATCTTGTTAGTAGAAAAAGGCGCGAAATTCAAATTTTCTAAGGGACGATAACCCTTCACGCCTACATTTTTTAAATTTGCCGCCTTTTTCTACTGACAAGATTTACTTGACCAAGATACTTACATAAACGATACGTTGGGTCAAAAACTTTTTAATAAGTATCATATGAGGTTATTCGACTTTCCTGTGGACACGACACTGTGTTGTACTTTTTCATTAGGTAGGTACCTACAGGCATGTAAAAAAAGGCTTAGATACATGTATCCACATCGTAAACTTTTGTAATCTCCACAGAAAAGACGCCGGTTTTCCCGATCATTTTTGACCCGGTTTGCATGAAACCTGGTTCAACTCACCGGATCACCAGTTTTTTTTTCGGATTGAAATAACAGGTCATCCTGGCGGGCCGTATCCATTTGAAAAGCTTTTTCGCCAACTAAAACGTTTCGTCAACATTTGAGAACGTGAACTTAAAAGGATTTTCCTGTGACGGTTACTAATTCTATTTACAGACTTTTATTCGGTTGAAAGGCAATTGAGGCTCGGTTTTATTTGACTCATGTATGGTCAAAAAATATATTATTTTTACCGCGAAAGAATGTACCTACGATGAATGGTAACGATCGAATTCAACTGATATTTACAACTGTTTAATTGTTTTATATTATAGAGAAATGAATTACATTCAAAAGTATTTACAACTGTTTAATTGTTTTATATATAGAGAAATATTTCTTTTTGTCAAGCTATAAGAGAATAACTTACTTGAATACTTTTGTCGCTAGTCTGTTTCGTGACTTTTGTTGCAAAGTCCAGTCCAACGCACGTAAAATATCAGTTATTTTTATTTGAAAACACACGCAGACCGAGAATAAATTGCGAGACATTCACGCCGGTATTTGTCACCTAGACCCTCTCATGGGAAATTGTGCTCATATTGTAGGGGCTAATCCGCGACGAGAATTCATCAGGTTCTAACGTGGCCCTTATCACGACCCTCACTACATCTACCCACTTTATTTCTTTTCTTACTAAACCTTTGATGTAATGCTTTCGAACTCTGCACATTTTTTCCAAGAACGATTTTTACGGCGGAAGGATTTTGATAAATCGTTTTTTTTATTATTATATTTATTTAAGATCCAGATTCACTACAAAATATTAAATTACATAAATTACTAAAAGACATAAATAGGAATATAAAACTAAAACTAACTACAATTAAAATAACTAAAACTAAATATTAAAAATACCTATAAAAATTTGGTGCCCTCGGGAGGGTGCCCAACACGCAGGCAGCGTTCCCGCGCTGGATTGCGATGGCAATTCGCTGCGCGAGAAAGCTGCCCGCGCGGGGGTCACCTGTTGCCTCCCTCAACCTTTTCTCAAAACTGAGACTGACGGCGCAATTCGGGAAATGAATTAGAAATAGATATGAAATAGTAAAGATATGTGACGTTCCACGGCAATAGGTACCTTATGGCAGCTGGCTCTTACGCTATTATTAACGCCGCTCCAATATTCAGCCGGGGAAATGGTACCTTTTACTATGGAACGTCACATATCTTTACTATTTCATATAGTCTAGTAGATCTCTAATTCATTTCCCGATCGCGGGTATCGTCTTGGGTCGTCCCATTCGTTTTTCGTCAAGTTCTTATTTTAGTCCTATTCTGCTTTCATCACTCTACATTCGTCACAATCGTCGGTGGCTTTCAAGTTTCAATGTAGAATGAGTGACGAAAGCAGAATAGGACTAATTTAAGAACTTGACGAAAAACGAATGGGACGACCAAAGACGATACCCGATCGCGCCGTGAGAGTGGCGAATTACGTTTTCGCACGTGTATTGTACAGTACATAAATGGTCCTATAAATTTTTGACATAGGCACGTATGTTCTTAATCCCATCTTAGGGCGGTAAAGTAGCACCATATTTATGTACTGTAAATAACTATTTTAGTTTTAAGATATTTTTTTTATAGGTATGATAGTTTAAAGCTATCTATGGGCTACTACGAGTAGTTGCCTGAAATAAAGTTTTTTTTTTCATTCATTCAAAGTAAAGTAAAGTAAAGTAAATTTTATTTGTAGAACACAGGTGATACAGGTTTTAAGTAAAAATAGGTAATTACAGAGCTCTGTGTTTTGCCTATTGGCGTACAAATGTTATAAAACTTAAAAACTATGGTTATTTATACATCATATTAAAGATATATATGACATATACAATTTAACATTCAAAACGCACAAACATTAAGTATACAAAATATTGAGTAAAAATTAAACCATTACGTAGACTGGACACGTTATAATTGGGTGTTCTAAGTATCGCTAAGGAAATCATTTATTGAGTAGTAGCATTTATTTATTAAATACGATTTTAATTGTATTTTAAATTTCATAACATCGCATGGGGAAATTCGTATCAATAACTATTCGACATGCTCTTAGCGAGTCATATTCGTACCTATAAGTAAGTCTTGTACTTTAGTTTTTACACGCGCTTCGTTATGCAATATAAATTATTGCAGCTGCAGTCACAGATTGTGAAAATACCGCGTGTTATTTTCACTTGCGTGTTATATCATTTTCTCACGGATAATAATATTTATAGTCAAGTCCACTCGCAGTCGCTGTGGCCGAAATCGGTCAGGACTTCATGTTGACATATTTTTGAGTATGATGAGTGCACCCATATTTTTACATTTGACTGTACGAGGTGAGACTTTTTTCATTGATTGAGTATTATCAGGCGTGGCTCATTCCGCGATTTCGTCGCTTTACTACACAGGTAGCTAAAAGTACAACCGTTCGACCCCAATTTTGGGGTTTGCCATAAGCCGTGCGTGGCGCTGTCGCCACCTAGCGGCCATATCTGTGCTGATCGTGACAGACGCGTTTTGTTAGAGAGTGAGCCTTCTGTACCTTATTTATTCTGTGGTATTATTTTGAAGTTGAATTTTATAATTGTCAATGACTTGTAACTGAATGTGCCATATTTGCTAAATATAGGTAGCTTGTGTAAAACTTCTAATTTCCTTGTACCTACTTAGTAAGTACTATCGACTTTTTGACTTGACTCTTAACACATTCACTGCGTAGCGACCTGCTAGGTGATTTATCTGTTCGTAGGCGCTTTTCGCTACATACGAGGTTCCCCTTGTTATCGGCAATGCTCGTAGCGCGGAGCTCGCATTGGCTACGTGTTAATTTTAAAGGTTATTAAGATGATAAAATATTTAGGGTGTGGTAGGTATAAACCCGATTATTAGGTGTTGAAAGGAATATCGACCAAGAGCAGCATTCGTTGCCAAGTGCTTGGAATACTCGGCGTACCGACACACCCTCCTTGTTATCGCCCTGTCACGTTGACACTGACATGTTTATATCATATATCGAGATGTATAAAAGACGAGGCATTTATTTAACCTTTTGGACGCCAATGACCGATATATACGCAGCGCAGGTCCAACGCCAAAGACGGATTAATCGGTCACAGACCACAGAGCAACCTAGACCTACGTGCATATGCATAAAGTTCAATTTCAGTTTTGATACTTCGGTGACGTGGCGTCTGAGTGACAACTTTTGTGTTTGACATGGCGTCGTAAAGGTTAAGGTTCACACATACCCGCCGCCATACAATCGAAGTTATGCTCTCATTTTAAAAACGACACTGTAATCTTGGTCTATGCGTAGTTGTAGGTGTTAAAGCAAGCGGAAGTCGCACGAGCCGCGGTTTCTTTGCCAAGTGCTTGGAATACTCGGCGTACCGACACACCCTCCTTGTTATCGCCCTGTCACTTTGACAATGATAAGTTTATATCGTACTTAGATGTACTTATTGGCTATTGAAGGAGAAGTCATTTATTTAAGTGTAGTTATGAGTTTTTTCATATTGCTTATTTTTTAATATTTTATGTTGACAACGCTGACTTTATATATTTTTTAGGTGTCTACCTTGGGTTTGTGCTAAAATCACGCGAGGTTTTATAGACTTCTTTTTGACCCTCCCTCCTCTTTGGTGATACATATATGGTAAGGTTTTATCGACTACTTTTTGACCCTCACTCCTCTTTGGTGATACATACATGATGAGGTTTTTGGCTACCTAAGTACAAGAGTGGTCGGGGGAGAGATGTCAGAATGATATCAGATGACATAAAATGATTAGTTCGAATCAGCCTCAATGTTTGTGATGAATCAAAATGTGTTTGCGATTTGAAGGATGATTCAATAATTAGGGGTAATTAATTAGCAGCTTCGTTTTATTGGTTTTTAATTATGATAATTTGTATCGACACTTTCGACAGCGATAGCCTTAGACTTTAGAGTATGCACTTGATATTCACCTTCACAAAAATGATTTTAGGGTTCCGATAGACTAGCAGCAAGGAGCTTTATGAGTTTTATGATTGGTACTTAAGTATTAATTGCAAGAAATCTTAACTTACCTATTTTCTCACAGGTGTAAACGTTCGATAAATATCTGTTGTTTTTAATGTAGGTACGTAATTTACCTAGTTATTGGTGATGGGCCGAATATGGAGTTTTTCAAATACGATTTTTCCGTCGAATGTTCTCCTCTGGCCGCCCAGAGACCTATAAAAAGGTCTCCTGTTCCATTCTAATTTGAACTTTGTGTTGACCAAATAAAATTTAATTTTGCTTGGCAAGGTTTGACGTATGGGCGGCTAGAGGTTAAGATCTTACCGACCCAATTATTCGGCTGAATTATTCGGTTCATCTGTTTAATTCTAAAAAAACATTTGAAAACGCTTCAATCACATGAGCAACTAAAGATGAATCGCTTCCTAGAAAAGTTCCAAGAAACAAATACAGGTTTGTGGATAAGGGACACTCGAAACAAATTTTCAACACTCAAAATAATCAAAAACATTCCATTTAACATGTCTAATAAAATAACGTGCTTAATAACAACGGGAAAACGTAACCTGTACGGATTATGATGGTCGTTTTTATCTACGTGACAGCGTGATAAAACGCTGTCCGTCACTTTATCCCGCGGAGTTAAAAAGTGACAATTATTAATCTCGTGGATAAAGCGGATTCCATAATACGCCTGGGTCAAAGCATGTGAAAGACAGTAAAGTATGTAGTTGAAAAGTTCTGAAGGGCCTCACATTTTATAGTTATTCACAACAAGAGAAACAAAATAAAAAAAATATTTGCTGAATAATTCGGCCGAATACGAACACTGGAAAAGTTGCGAATACCTACGTCTACCGATTAAGGTAACTGAGTCGTTGGTAAGATATGGTCAGCCACGGACTGGTTAACATTGTTCCCTTTCTAGGGTTCCGTACCCAAAGGGTAAAAATGGGACCCACTATTTACTAAGACTCCACTGTCCTCTGTGTGTCCGTGTGCCCGTCTGTCTGTCACTAGGTTGTATCCTCATCAACCGTGATAGCTAGACAGTTGAAATTTTCACAGATGATGTTTTGCCGATGTAACAACAAATACTAAAAACCGGGCAAGTGCGAGTCGGACTCGCGCACGAAGGGTTTCGTACCATAATGCAAAAAAAAAAAACAAAAAAAAGCAAAAATAAAACGGTCACCCATCCAAGTACTGACCCCCCCCGACGTTGCTTAACTTTGGTCAAAAATCACGTTTGTTGTATGGGAGCCCCATTTAAATCTTTATTTTATTCTGTTTTTAGTATTTGTTGTTATAGCGGCAACAGAAATACATCATCTGTGAAAATTTCAACTGTCTAGCTCTCACGGTTCGTGAGATACAGCCTGGTGACAGACAGACGGACAGACGGACGAACAGCGAAGTCTTAGTAATAGGGTCCCGTTTTACCCTTTGGGTACGGAACCCTAACGGAACCCTCGATGAGCGGGTCCGACGCGCACTTTTTTATGCAGTCGTCTCATTTCTAATGCCATTCATCCCCTTAACACGTCAATCTAGAACGATTAATCGCCGATAAATTCCATGCCAATTAAAATATATTAATACCGCTCAACTATTAGCCCTTGCGCAGGCGCCCCTATAATATGACTCGCAATTCATTCACCAGTCACCATTCTTGCCAGCAAGAAGTGTTCATTCATTCGCAGGAGCCAGCA
This sequence comes from Cydia fagiglandana, assembly GCF_963556715.1. Lineage (NCBI taxonomy): Eukaryota > Metazoa > Arthropoda > Insecta > Lepidoptera > Tortricidae > Cydia > Cydia fagiglandana. The sequence goes on from NC_085940.1 coordinate 3,795,306, forward strand.
AAAGTGAAAACGTTGCGATTTTTAATAGCGGTAATAAGTAAGTTTGCAATATCCTAGGAAAATGGAAGAGATTAAAAATGTAAGTTGTATAGATTCCGTTAGTTTCATGGCTCGTTTTTTTTTTTATTATTTACATTTTTTAACTTAAAAGGGAAGTTTCTTTGTGCAGTGGCTTTTGTGATTAAGCTTAGTAATTATTAAACAATATATATTTCTGAATGGAGTTTATTATCGGTTGCGGATTATCGGATTAAGCTTAGTAATTATTAAACAATACATATTTCTGAATGGAGTTTATATATTACCTACAATTATCGGTTGGTACATAATAATTTCAATCATGACGATTTGTTTAGTTGTTTATTTTTCTCTATTTACTAATAGAAATCAAATACACAAATTGATAAATACATATTTGTATGAAAAAATATTGTATGCGTTAGTGTTTTTGGTTTAGCAGTTAAATAATTGTGTCCAAATGAATTGGATCTACAGCAAACAAAATTAGGAGATAGGTAGGTACTTGTAATCTCACCAATATGTCATCTTCACATATTAACTCACATTTATAGACGGGTTTATAATGAATTTATTTTATTACCTTTATTTTTTTATTTTGCTGCGACATCGTTAGCCGCAATCACGACCAGTAAAACCTGTGTCGAAACTTTGGTAAATAAAGGTAATAATTATTTGCGATAGACCCGTCGTCGACTCGCCTATAAAGCGCCAAAGTTTTAAATATTATATCTCAACTTCAGATGAAATTGCCCAAGGCGTTAGTTGAGGAGCTTCGCAAAGCGGAGCAGCGCTCGACCATCTCCTGGGAGTCTAGCAACGAGGGGGTCCATGAGAGGGTCAACTTCGATGACACGATCTGGGGTCTAAGCCTCGCTGGCGGCGCGTTTTATAACACCCCTCTTAGAATTACACAGGTAAGAGATAATAATCTGAAACCTAAGTTCAAGAACCTAGGCAGCTTGTTTCAATTCCATATAAGGAGCAACGCTCGACAATTTCCTGGGAGTCTAGCAATGAGGGGGTCAACTTCGATGACACGATCTGGGGTCTAAGCCTCGCTGGCGGCGCGTTTTATAACACCTCTCTTAGAGTTACACTGGTAAGAGCTAATGATCTGAAACCTAGGTTCTAGGTCTGGAACCTGGGCTGCTTGTTTCAAGCCCATAGTTAGAGCAACGCCCGACCATCAGGAGATGTCCTGAGAGTCCAGCAACGAGGGGGTCTATTTCGATGATGCGATCTGGGGTCTAAGCCTCGCTGGCGGCGCTTTTTATGAGAAAGGTACCAGAGAAATTTTAAACTTGGTTTATTAGTAAATTATTACTGACTCCATTTTCAAGGAGCTCGCTTTCAATGCTCTACCATCTCTTCGGAGTTTAGCAACAGATAAGGTAAACTTCGAAATACGATTTGTGGACCCAGTCAGTCAGTCTGTCGTATCTCAGGTAAGTTGGGTACTTAAGTTAGGTATATTAATAATTTAGTAGTTTGTCTGCTTACTCTCAAAACAATCATTAAGTCATCATTTATTCAAAATTCTCAACCAACAAATTTGAAGAATAATTTTCGTTTTAGCTGGCTATAAATTATTCTGTAAAGTTTAATTATAATATTAATCTCTTTATGGCCTTATTTTAAAACTGGTTCGTATGTATTCTGTATGAAGTGAGTTTGAATGAGGACTACTTCTTAAATTCCATATTAAAACGAGGTTTATATTGTCTCGGAACGTGCGTAAATTATTTCGGTCCGACACCCTTTTATACCCTAAACTTGACAAGTTGAAACCCTTTTCATTTGCAAACCGCGAGCGGAATGAATCACGGATATATTAAGGGAAGAATTGTTTGATTTCTTGGAAATTGTTTTAAATGTATTTCACGTTATTTTGAATTAATGTCATTGGGTAAGTATGTCCACGGGAGAAACGTGGACCTAATTGCTGTGCACCGATGACCCAGAGAGGCCGTTTTAGAAAAACCGGCCAAGTGCGAGTCGGACTCGCACACGAAGGGTTCCGTACCATTATCTAAAAAAACGGTCACCCATCCAAGTACTGACCCCACCCGACGTTGCTTAACTTCGGTCAAAAATGACGTTTGTTGTATGGGAGCCCCACTTAAATCTTTATTTTATTATGTTTTTAGTATTTTTTGTTATAGCGGCAACAGAAATACGTCAACTGTGAAAATATCAGCTGTCTAGCTATCACGGTTCGTGAGATACAGCCTGGTGACGGACGGACGGACGGACGGACGGACAGCGGAGTCTTAGTAATAGGATCCCGTTTTACCCTTTGGGTACGGAACCCTAAAAACAAAATTTCCTAAAGAAACTCCTATGAAACAAACAAAATTTAAAAAGACATCAACGCGTGCCGACTGAACCTCATTCACTTTGATTACTATACAACACCTTATCTTAAGTACCTACTATTTAAGACTAATGCCTTGAGCATAATAACGAGGACCATCAGCATTCATCAAATCGCGCCGCACCGCGGTCACAACGAGATCGCTTACATAGGACACTTCTATGGGCATCAAAGGATTGATTGAGCCGCCTCGCGCCGCGTCCCGCCGTTTCGCTTCGGGATCGCGCGATGTTCGCCTACATAAGACGCTGCGTAAGCAAGATCCATATTTATTAAAAAACTTTCAACTTTCAAGATTCTTACAGATTTTGTCAAACAACATCCCATTTGACAGTATCTGTCAACAATAATACTTAAGTAATTTTATTTTGTACTTAACCATGACAAAATATGATCTTACACTAAATTTGACAAAAAAACTGTCAAATTTGACAGTTTGACAAATATCAAATATCAAATATCAACATTTATTCAGCAAATAGGCCACAAGGGCACTTTTACACGTCAACATTGAATTTACATAAAAGCAAAAATAATAACATCAACAATTTTAAAAAATAAAACTAACAATTCAATCTAACGTATTACAATTACTAAGAGATGTATATGGTCTCTTAACCCTTATCTTGGCATCGTAACACCCGTGATACATGGAACTTAAAAAAATCTAGCAGGTTCACTTTATTACCGAACAGAATAATTCTGCCATCAATATGTCGAGCTACCTTCCTTACTTATAGAAAAAAATAATTGACACGAGTGTCATTGTAAATTAATTAGTAATAATCAACATGGCGCCGCGGAAACAATAGATTTCGGTTCGTACTGGAAGTTTTGCATTTATTTCTTATGTTAGTATATATTTTTCCATAATCTACATTTTGATATCTTTACTGTCTCTTAGTGCATACATATCTACAATGCCTTCGAATTTAAAAACATTTAATACACAGAACCTTACATGAAACTGTTATGTATTATATTTGATACACTGCCAAGAACTCAGAAATTGTACATTTCGTTATCGAAAGGATTGTATTACATTTGATACATTGCCAAGTTATCGTCAAAATAGTTTTACATGATTTTTTAATTTTTGTGGGGTTTCAAAACATGCTTCAATTATTTAATATTAGTTGTCGTATTATTTAGTTATTAAACTTTGATTTTTTTAAGTACTAGATGTTATTTAACTATATATTCGTACGCTGTAGCATTAATGCTACGCCGTAGCCCGTAGCACGGAAAAATATGTGTATGGCAAAAAATGGCCCCAAAGTAAAAAAAAATGTATTTATTTTTACTTTTAATTATTTGTTTACTTTTCATATTTTACTCAACTTTTTGCTGACGACTTTTTTGAAACTTTACGGGATCAAATTTTCCGCCCATGTGATCAGGTATTCGTAGATATAATTTATTTTCACAGGTTTAATAGTCATCTGATGCTTTAAATTGCGTTTAATTAGCAGTAAATTCTAATTTCTGTTGCATTACATGTTTTATTTTTATTAAAATCTTCATTTTTCTTCTAAAAAGTAGGTAACTATTTTGTCGAGTTATTGGCATTGTATCAAATATGATACATATGATTTTCCGAAACTGGAAAATCCTGGATTTTTTTCCTTATTTTTTAATAGTCTAGTATGCTCAATAGGTGACAAAAAACTAAAAAAATTTTTATATTTAAGATATTTTGAGCCTTGCCAAGATAAGGGTTAATGTCGAATTACATACAAAATACAGATAAAAAACACACACAAAAAAATCTATAATATTTAGAGGTGTAAATGTCTCTAGGTGTCAGAACTATAAGATTATATAGTTTATCAAGTTATCCTTAGAGATGTATAAGGTCTCCAAGAGTCAATATCCTGTATAATTAATACATTCATTAAAAGAAAAGAAACATACGAGAACAGAATGAGGCGTCTCACTGTAATTAATTAATAAAAGTTACTAAGTATAATAGCTCATGTTAGCTTAACAGACCAGTCTCCACAAACAGCACCCGTTCACGAGTATGACGCGTATCTCAGCCATCGCCTCCCTCAACCTTCATTCGGGAAAGTGGCGACCCGATCAACAACGCCACCGTAAGCAAAGACTTTTAAGCGAGCATGACATGTTCAAGCTACCGGCCTATATTAATATTAAAATAGTAATAACATGTAGCTGTAAGACACGGCATTTTGTGCTCATATGTTACATAAAAAGACAGTAATATAGCTTCACATAATTACTAGCCTAAGTTGACTTAGAGATGTAAAGGTCTCTAAGTGTCAGAAACATTAAAAATATAGGTAAGTATGTACAATCAAAAATAAAAATCAAATAAATAAATATGTACTTAGAGATGTATAAGGTCTCCAAGTGTCCAAAACTAAAATTAAATTAAACAATATAATCAAGCGAGAACATCATTGTCTCATGTGTCAATTCTACTGGACACTAGCATATTTAATTCACAATGTAAAAAAAACAATAATATTTATTTAATTCTTATTATACTAATGAAATCAAGCTACCGGCTTAAAAGCATCTCTATCGTTTATAAAATCATTTACAGTGTAGTACGCCTTACGTAACAAGGAGTGCTTAATGTGCGACTTAAATTTATGAAGTGGTAAATTCACTATATCAGTGGGGACTTTGTTATAAAAACGTGTACAGTTCCCGACGAAAGACGTACTAACCTTACGGAGGCGGTGGGCGGGCACAGCAAGTTTATGTTTGTTTCTAGTGTTATAGTTATGGATATCACTGTTAACCTTGAATTCGTGGATGTTTTTCCGAACATACATAATATTCTCTAGTATGTATTGAGATGCAACGGTAAGAATGTTAACTTCTTTGAATTTCTCTCTTAGGGATACTCGAGCGCCCAGTCCATAGATGGAACGTACAGCTCGTTTTTGCAGCACAAATATTGTCTGAATATCTGCCGCTTTTCCCCACAACAGAATTCCATAAGACATAACACTATGGAAGTAACTAAAGTATACCAGCCTGGCCGTCTCTACGTTTGTCAGCTGTTTGATTCTCCTCACTGCATAGGCTGCTGAACTAAGTTTTCCGGCTAGAGTGCCTATATGTGCATGCCATTGCAGTTTGGAGTCTAGAGTGACTCCCAGGAAAACAGTTCGGTCTTCAAATTCCAGCGTATCACCTTTTATTTTAATCTTGCTGTTATTTACCTGCTTGACGTTAGGTAGCGTAAACTTGATGCATTTGGTTTTCTTGGCGTTCAAAAGCAAATTGTTTGCCGTAAACCAGTTTACAATGGTAGATAGCGCTTCATTAATGCTCTCGAAGCTATTTTCCTTTCTGTCCACTTTAAATATAAGGGAAGTGTCATCTGCAAATAACACTATATCATGTCTATCTTGCACAACTTTTGGTAAGTCATTAATGTATACCAAAAACAGGAAGGGACCAAGAATTGAACCTTGAGGCACTCCGAGGGCTACCGGGGACCCGGCCGATTGAGTTCCATTAATAACTACTCGCTGAGTTCTATCCGAAAGGTACGATGAGACCAGGTCAAGGGCACTAGCTTTTATCCCATAGCGGCTTAATTTTCTCTTTAAATTTTCGTGATCAACGCAATCAAATGCCTTTGACAGATCACAGAAAATTCCAACAGCATCTTGAGCTTTTTCCCAAGCATCAAAGATGTGTTTTAGAAGTACAGATTAATATACACTGGGACACTATAACATGTCACTTTGTACCAAATATTCCCATACGAAACCCAAAAAGTCGCCCAAAAATATATAAGCACAGCGATCACTGGGGCTGCAAGTGCGTTGCCGGCCCTTAAGATGAGAAATGCAGTCTACAAAAAATTACCCAACATTGACATTTAGTACTAAACTATGACAAAATATAATACTTTACACTAAATTTGACAAAAACGAACAAATTTAACAGTTTGACAGATTATGTCAATATACATTATGCCATGTCACTTTGTACTAAATATTACCATACACATAAATGCATGTATGCATGTATGTATGTAGTAGCGTACACGAAGAGAGGCCTATAGGTCAGCAGTGGGCGACTGAAAGCGAAAATGATGATGATGATGATTACCATATAATTACCTATTCTATTCTATTCTATTCAATAATAATATTTAATTAATTTTATTTTGTACTTAACCATGACAAAATATGATCTTACACTAAATTTGACAAAAACTGTCAAATTTGCCAGTTTGACAGATCATGTCAATATACACTGGGACACTGTAACATGTCCCTTTGTACCAAATATTCCCATACGAAACCCAAAAACTCGCCCAAAAATACATACGCACAGCGATCACTGGGGCTGCAAGTGCGTTGCCGGCCCTTAAGATGAGAAATGCAGTCTACAAAAAATTACCCAACATTGACATTTAGTACTAAACTATGACAAAATATAATACTCTACACTAAATTTGACAAAAAAAACAAATTTGACAGTTTGACAGATTATGTCAATATACATTATGCCATGTCACTTTGTACTAAATATTACCATACACATAAATGCATGTATATAAGTGGCGTACACGAAGAGAGGCCTATAGGTCAGCAGTGGGCGACTGAAAGCGAAAATGATGATGATGATGATTACCATATAATTACCTATTCTATTCTATTCTATTCTATTCAATAATAATATTTAAGTAATTTTATTTTGTACTTAACCATGACAAAATATGATCTTACACTAAATTTGACAAAAACTGTCAAATTTGACAGTTTGACAGATCATGTCAATATACACTGGGACACTGTAACATGTCCCTTTGTACCAAATATTCCCATACGAAACCCAAAAACTCGCCCAAAAATACATAAGCACAGCGATCACTGGGGCTGCAAGTGCGTTGCCGGCCCTTAAGATGAGAAATGCAGTCTACAAAAAATTACCCAACATTGACATTTAGTACTAAACTATGACAAAATATAATACTTTACACTAAATTTGACAAAAAAAATCAAATTTGACAGTTTGACAGATTATGTCAATATACATTATGCCATGTCACTTACTAAATATTACCATACACATAAATGCATGTATATAAGTGGCGTACACGAAGAGAGGCCTATACTCAGCAGTGGGCGACTGAAAGCGAAAATGATGATGATGATGATGATGATGATGATGATGATGATGATGATGATGATTACCATATAAATCATGACCCGAACTTACTAACCCGAAATTACAAAAAAAAAAAATTAATCTATGTAAAACGGTCAAGTGCGAGTCGGATTTCAATATATCCATACAAAAAGTCATCAGCGCCTGATGGAGTTAATAGCAAAGTTTTTTTGTAAATTCGTACCTTCAGAACGATATATCTCGAAAACGGTTAGAGCTAGAGAGATGAAAAAAAAAACCGTTTCTGTAAAATTTTAATATCTTTTGTTCAACCCCAAATCCAACCATATAGTCTTGTAACTTTAATTAAAAAAAAATAACTTTGGTCAAAAATCACGTTTGTTGTATGGGAGCCCCATTTAAATCTTTATTTTATTCTGTTTTTAGTATTTGTTGTTATAGCGGCAACAGAAATACATAATCTGTGAAAATTTCAACTGTCTAGCTATAACGGTTCGTGAGATACAGCCTGGTGACAGACGGACGGACGGACGGACGGACGGACGGACGGACAGCGAAGTCTTAGTAATAGGGTCCCGTTTTACCCTTTGGGTACGGAACCCTAAAAAGGCCCCAACGATATAGCTCCACAGTTTCCCCGCTACTATTTTCATGAACATGACTACTACACTATGCGATTTCGTCGCGTCGCTACAAGTAGGTACATGCGGCCCACACCAATTTTGGTGTGTAGCAGGTGGTAGTTGCCGCGTACCGCACCGCACCGTTACGGAACGGACGCCCGCTCGCGCTTGCGCACCTTGCGGTCATATCTGTCATAATATACGTGTTTTGTTAGACAGTGAACGTTCTGTATACCTAGTACTATTATTCTGTGACATGACATAATTGACATAATATTGGTTGCAGGTAAAAGAAGGCAGCCGAGCCGAACACGCAGGCATCAAAGTCGGTGACTACCTGACCAGCATCAATGACATTGACTCCACGACGCTTACGATACAGGAGGCTCATGACATGATCCTTGAGTCAGGGCTGCAAATTAAGTTCGCGCTGTCTGCGTAAGTACCTTTAGCCAACCACAGTCTATAAAACAATACAGGTAGAGCCACCCCACATTTAGCGTCTTTCGAGCGTCGGCGTCTGGTCAGCGCTATGGAAAATGACGTCGCTGCGCAGTTGCGTCGACGTTGCGTCGAGCAGCGGCCATAGTGTTGTAGACGCCGACGCTCGAAAGACGCTAAATGTGGGGTAGCCCTTACGCTGCTAACCATGACCCCTATTCGACAAGCGACGTTTAACGTATCGTGTTGATCTCCCGTTGATGTGGGAAAAATCATAAGTTCTCGAATACGTACTATGTCAAAATTTGACATTAACAATCCACAGTTAGGGTGACAAGCAAACCAAACCGAACCACCCTTAGCTTAGAGTTGAGTTTTGGTTGTACCAAATGATATTATCCACCGTTGATGGAATCAACACTCAGTATGCAATAAAATCAACTGTTGATTTGACGTGGATGCGAAATCTGACAGTTGTACATGTCGAATTTGGCCCCATATTGTCATGGCCTCATGGCTTTATTAGGTAGGGAAAAACCCACGATGAGCTTAGATTATAATGCCACGGTATGCCAGGTGTGTGTCAATGTGCCTATTTTGGTACTAAACTTCGAAATCTATTTTTTTTTATTACTCATATTACGGTCTGTCGATATATTATTCTATATTATGCCGATTTAAAGTAAATCATCAATACTACCGTGTTGTAACTTGTAATTGAGGTTGCGTTATAGTTTTTACAGTAGGTATGTACCCACACACGGTGGTACTTTACCGCACTAGTGCGATAATAAGCTCATTATCTCAACTATGTCGAAAATTTAAAGGGCCATTATGTACTGTAAAATATTGTAGGTACGATATATATGCGAATTGGTAATTCGCCACTCGTTGCGAATTTCCTATATATGTAGTATAAAATGTGTTGGCGCGTTATAAAGGATGACTCACGCTAGACCGAGCCGAGCCCTGGCCGAAGCGTCCAACAGGTCATTTTCTATGACGGCTGATCGGTGATCACTTGGTGCATTCCATAGAAGACGAAGTGCCGGACGCTCCGGTCCGGCCCCGGTCCGGTCTAGCGTGAGTCATCCTTTACCCAGTGTGGAGCAGAGTAGGCACATTTTACGGTAACTTATAATTATTTTCTAGTCCAGTAACTCCTTTTGGTGCACCCCAGCGCAGTATGATTTATGTGTTGAAAGTTTCGAACCAATTTAAAGTTTTAAGGGTAAAACTATTTTGTTCGTGTTAATTTAAAATTGTTACTCGCGCTCTTGTAATTAGAATGGAGCTGGGCAGTGTTAGTTTTTAGGGTTCCGTACCCAAAGGGTAAAAACGGAACCCTATTACCACCTATTACTAAGACTCCACTGTCCGTCTCTCTGTTTGTCACCAGGCTGTATCTCATGAACCATGATAGCAAGACAGTTGAAATTTTCACAAATGATACTCGTATATTTCTGTTGCCGCTATAACAACAAACACTAAAAACAGAATAAAATAAATATTTAAGTGGCTCCCATACAACAAACTTATTTTTTATATAATGGTACAGAACCCTTTGTGCGCGAGTTTGAATCGCACTTGACCAGTTTTTAGAGAAATACCTTTGTAAAATTATTTGTGGAAATTTTAGGATTGAAATAGGTACGTTTTACCTAGTTTTATATTTATGTAAGCAAGACCATAACCCCACTCTTATTTTTTCAGGCCTGATGTTGAAGAAACAGTTCACACAGTTTATCAAGATGTTTTTGTAAGTTTCTCAGTAAACTATTTTTTTTTCATTAAAAGCTACGGTGCCACAGACAGACACACTCTTTCACACACATATCGGTTAATAAATTTATAACGCCTCTCTTTTTGCGTCGGCTCGGAGGTTAAAATAGTATTGGCCCAGTTAAATTAAGGGTTTCACCTCGGAATGAGAGATAATAAGCTAGAAACTCGTATACACCTTCGTTATGACGTGTTAAAGGTCCTCTCAAAAGTCGACGCATAGATCGTGTGCGCGTCAGAAGTTATTCAAGGTCAAATGTCACAAAAATCGGTTTTTCGCGGATATCAAAATTTCTATGGCTCCGATGTTTTTTACATGTAGGTAAGAATTGTAGAGCATATAATTTGCGACAAATTAGGTATCAAACATTTTTTCATGCGATTAGCCGCTTTCAAGATATACGGCATAGAAGGCGCAGCGGCCCGCCAAACGCACTATGACGCAAGGTTAGCTGGTAAACTCTGTGAATAATAAATTTAAAGTTTTATAATCGTTAAAATAACACTTGTTGGTCATAAATAGAATTTGAAACAAAAGTTGCCCGTCCTGTGGACATTAGTTAACAGTTTGTGTGCATATTGTAATGATTTTACTACATAGTTTATTATAAAAAGGGTACCCCTTTACACAGGTTTAATCAGAAAATTATGCTTTATAGCCTTTAGGTATTTCTACAGGAAAGAGGTAGATTTTAAGTAATGCGTGTGTCATACACGAAAGTGGTTCCACAAGCTTTTATTTAACTCCCGATGTTCGTATGTACCTAAACTTGGCTACAAAATTCAACTCAAATCGATTAAGCTGATCTATTGATGTTGACCTTAGATGACCATAGGAACTCTGTGATAAAATGACTCTATCCCATTGAGTTTATTTGTTACAATCGTCTAGAAGAGTAGTCGATCACCGTGAAACAAAGATCAAAATCCCTACCGTTTGAGGATCAATTATTTTCATTTTCAACGTCATTTTTATCAATTTATCATCTATTGTCAAATCTGGGTCAAATGCACTTTCTTCATCGGGATCGCTTTGCAATGAAGCCGCATTAATACACAAGCCTGTTTGCCATTGCACTGGCCACAAGCTAAAGATCATTTCAACCCCGATTTTCTGCACCAACAGTGTGGACCACAGTCCTTTTCACAATTGCAAAATATGGTATTTAGTAGCTCATCTGGAGCTGGTGCTAATTTTGTTGTTATTGGCTCCATGAATTCGTTTTGAAGCATCCAATCCCATTCTTGGGGTTCTAAGTCATTCCCTAACCATGTTTGTACATGGTAATATGTACGGTTTATACGCTGATGGGCTGCTATAGTTATCGGTGGAAGATTTAACAGCTCTACAGGTTTATTAAGCTTTGAATATAAATGTTTGGTCGAAAAAAATATTTATTATATTTTATTAGAAAAATTTGGATCCGGAGCGTATGGGAATAATGTTGGATTTTCTCTGGAACTAAAAGGCAAACCAATATCTTCGCAGGTACTTACTACTTAGGGGTCATCCATTAATTACGTCACACGAATTTCTAGGTTTTTTGACCCCTCCCCTCCTTGTCACACTTGGTCACATTTGGTAAACCCCTCCCCCCTAGTGTGACGTCACATTTTTTCTACGTAATCGCCAAATCGAATTAATTAAGTACCTAAGTATTATTAATATTTTATCAAAATATTTTTGACGATATAAATATTAGTAATTTTATAACCCAAAACTGCTTAGGAATGAAAATTAAACGAATAAAAACGATTATCGTTTTAAAAACTTGTTATTTAAATGTACAGCGAATAAAATAATTTAAATAAATTTTCCGTTACTGGTGAAGTTAAAGTGACGTCACAAAGTTTGTGTCGCCCCCATGTCACAATATGTCACATTTACTTGACCCCCTCCCTCCCCCTAAACGTGTGATGTAATTAATGGATGACCCCTTACAATAACAATTTGTCCTAATTTTATATTTTCTACAGGACAGACAAATTTTAAAATCTGGATATGATCAATAAAGGATAATTAAATAACTTTGTAGAAGGTATTATTCACCGATATTCACGATTGACCTCATCATAGTGAGTTTGGCCTGCCGCTGCGCCTTCTATGCCGTATATCTTGAAAACGGCTAATGGCATGAAAAAATGTTTGATACCTAACTTGTCGCAAATTGTATGCTCTACAATTCTTACCTACATGTAAAAAACATCGGAGCCATAGAAATTTTGATATCCGCGAAAAACCGATTTTTGTGACATTTGACCTTGAATAACTTCTGACGCGCACACGATATATGCGTCGACTTTTAAGAGGACCTTTAACACGTCATAACGAAGGTGTATACGAGTTTCCAGCTTATTATCTCTCATTCCGAGGTTGACCCCCTTTTTAGGCTTAAGATGACTGGCCTATATTGAAAGAGACGTAAATTCATAAAATTAAGTAACAAAAATACCAAGAAAGTAAATTAAATAATAGTAAATTTTCAGGAAGATGAACAAGAGGAGAAACGACGCGTGCGTGAGGTGAAATCATCAAGAAAACAAGTCGTTTTTAAAGGCGCCAAGACGGTAAGTTGCGCTGTACGTTAAATGGTGTAACTTTAGGAAATGTTGGGGTTACTTTGAAAGTTTTTAAATGGCCACTAAATTAGCATTAGTTATTCATTATTTTCTCGAACTGTTTATGTCAGAAGTTAGAATATTACGAATTATTGTTTAGGTACTTACTACCAAACAAAAAATCCCGTATAAAAAAATAATGCCGCCCATGCATTTCAAAGTCACCCCGGTTTACCAGTACTGTTCCCGCCCCGCAATGCCTCGTTATTTAAGCACGATTCGTGTTTTTAACTACTTTTAAGAAAAATAATGGGGTAAAAAACTATTAAGTACTTATATTTCTGTGCAATTTTGTATATCAATCATAATCATCTGATTGATAGAGTCGAAAAGTGGTAGACCACTTACTTGGCTGACTGTACCATATAAATATCACTATAGCTACCATAAACATTATAAACAACATACATTTATTAAACAATAAATATTATTGTGCGTGCATAATATGCACTTATAATGTGGCAAAAGCTATATAGTAAAAAAAAGCCACCGTATTTTTAAACAAAGGTCTGAATATAAGATTGAGACTTGACATTGTTAGAATCACCTCATATTTTTCACAAGAAAGATATTATATAAATAGATAAATTCTTATACCAAACGATATGATAAAAAATAAACAAAAAAAATATAAAGAACAATTAAAAATGTGTCTATTGTATTTTAGAACGATGCGTGGAGTCTGGCGTGGCCAAGCAACAAAAAACGCGACATAATGTACCGGGAATCGAACTGTTTTCTGGTCCCCAGTCGCTATGTGGCGAAGCATTCGTAAGTCATACTTTTATTTTGCCTATTTAAAGCTTTAAGGTATAAGCGTATGGCGCTTTGTTTTCCATGGAAAGCATGACGTGATCACCTGTCATCTGTCATAGAAAAGTAAGCGCCGGAAGCTTCGGCCCGGACAAGTGAGACGTCACGTTAGACAGGGCCGTGTCCGGGCCGGAGCTTCCGGCGCATCGTTTTCTATGGAAAGCATCACGTGATCGCCTGTCATGTCATAGAAAAGTAGGCGCCGGAAGCTCCGGCCCGGACACAGCCCGGTCGGCCCGGTCTAACGTGAGCCCTTTACAAGATTATATTTGTCACTGAGATATTCTCGCTACCAGCGGCTTAGATAAGGCAATAATTTAATGTTCGTAGGTACGTCTAGTACCTATAGTCAACTAAGGCCCATTTGCACCATCCCACTAACCCGGGGTTAAGCGGTTTAACCGTCAACCCAGTGTCAAATTGTATTGGTAACCCAGGTAACTCCAGGTTTAACCGGTTAACTCCGGGTTAGTGGAATGGTGCAAGTGGGCCCAAAACGTTAGTATCTACCCATCATGTCAACATTTTTACACCAAGAAACACACACTTTCTCAGAATCATGGTTTTAGATTAACTATTTTATTTAAGATCGCTACTTTTTATGAAAAACATTCTTACTTAGTATTAAATATTTTACTCACTGCTATCGTCTTCCCATCTGTGACACATTTTTCTTATTACAGGGACAGAATTTTAATAAAAAGCAACGGAATTGGAAAGGAAAGCAAACCGGATACAGCTCCGACTGTGAAAGTTGATAACTGAAATTTAATAAACAATTTTTATCTAAGTATTTGTTTTTAATATTAAACAATGACCTGAATTTAAATATCAAAGCGGTAAGATAGTTTGGCAATCTATCAATAGCACTAAATTTTTATTCGCAACAAAATGGGAGCTATTTTTATTACGTGATTACACTGAAGTAGATGGCTTAATTGCGCCAGTTTCCCAATAACGAGCCCTACAACAAAGGTCATCATCATCATCCCTTGGACCTCCATTCGTACTGGTTGGAAGCGACCCGCATCCAGCGTCTTCCGGCGGCCTTAACAAGGTCGTCCGTCCATCTCGTGGGTGTACGTCCTACGCTGCGCTTGCTAGTCCGTGGTCCGTGTACAACAAAGGTACCCAAATACTAAATATTGGTACGAAACGTTGGCTCTCTTTGCATGTTCTACCGTCTGTACAACGGGGAATGCTCGGAAGAACTTTTTGATTTGGTGCCATCGTCTCGATTTTATCACCGCACCTCCCGCCAAAGGAGCAAAGTTCATCCCCACTTCTTAGATACATGGCACACCAAGAATAAGCGGGCATCTCGCTCGTTTCTTCCCAGAACGTGCAGAATGTGGAATGACTTGCCTTCTGAGGTATTTCCTTTGCGCTACGACATGGGATTCTTCAAGAGGCGGGTATTTAGGGTTCTCAAGGGTCGGCAACGCTTAAGTGGCTCCTGCGGTGTTGCTTATGTCCATAGGTGACGACGACCGCTTCCCATCAGGCGGCTCGTCTGCTCGTTTGCTGACTATTACATAAAAAAAAAGAATTACCGGCTTGCTCTGAACTATGTTTCCACTATACTAACTAGGTACTTAGGTAGTATAGTCGAAACATATATAGTTCATAACCGCGGTTATGAACTACTAATAATAACTACTAATAATTATTTTAATATAGGTATGTATGTTGAACCCTCATTATATTTAATTCAGTTTGCAAAGAGCAGGGATTTCGCACAAGAAATGTTTGGAATTGAAAATGTAATTATCTCGGAATGGATGGCTATAAGCAAACATTGGCAGTAGCCAAAATAAAGGGAGGATAAACAAAACTGTGGGTATACTTGGTAGCTTTCGAAATATATTTTTTCCATTGTCAAGAAATGCGTTGTTATTTTATTTCGTAGATACATAGGTAGGTATCGCATTTCGAGTTGCGGAAATCTGTCTGTGTTACAAAAATCTGCCTGTGTTACGTTACAGTCGCCATCAGATATATCGGAGCGGCCATAGTGATCACAAATATCTGAACACGCCTCTATTGTCAAGGCGTTAGAGTGCGTGTTCAGATATTTTTGAGGACCTCGGCCGCCTCGATATATCTGATGGTGACTGTAGCTGGGTTTGTTATGAGTTACGACACCACAATGTGAACACCATGGCCGCTCCGATATATCTGATGGCGACTGTACCATACAATACACAGATATATTTCAGAGTGTAAGCTTTGAAACCTAATATTTATTGAAATCACAATATATCTATTTGAAATAACGGGAATTCGGATCACAAAAATAGGAGGTAAATAAAATTAAGAGCTCCGTGAACAAAGTTTTTTTCGGAGCTCTAAAAATGACGACTTATTTCCATTTTTACCCGATTTTGGGAAAGAGTTAAGGTTATAGAGGTTAAGGGGATTCCTATTAGTAGGTATAAGCGAGATTATCAAAATGGGGCCTTTTATCGGTTTGTAAGTTTTATAGGCCCTGGAGAAAACACTGCTACTACGGGCCCGATTCGGATTATGAAATAGACATCTATTAGACATCTTTTAGACATCACCACGACATCACCTAGATACGATAACGATATGTTTAAGATCTAACCTGTCAAATTTGACATTTGCGCGATTCTGGAGATACTCCTGAACGATTTCCACAGGATATGAGTATGACTTAGAGATCCAATTCACATCTAATAGATATCTTACTCTATCTAACGTAAAAGTGACATTAGTTGCCCGAATTGCGCTGCAAAAGAGAACTATGTAGTTGATATGTAAACTATAACGTATCTAGAATGGATCTAGAACGTGTCGTCTCTTGTGAATATCTTGAAGTTCGAATACAGCAGTACGTGCCGTGGTGTGGCTCTACGAGTGTAGGTTAACATGTTATTATTAAATGCAGCTATCTGTATATATAAGTACGTGATGCAATACAAATATTGCCTCTTTTGTTCACAACAGTATCAAAATTGAGCCTAATTTATGGTTCTGACTTGTATTGTCTAAGAATTGTGCTCATCCATTTAGTTTACTTAAGTTCTTAACTTTAGGACACAGAAAACACACAGAATGATAAAAAAATCTAGTTTGATTGGTTCATACTATTAAATTTATTTATCAATAGAACGTAGTTACCAGATTGCAGGCAGGACGTACAAATAAATATTGTCAACAACAAAAAAAAATCACAGACAAAATATCCTCCAGACTGAGCATAGTCGCGCTACCCCCTCTGCCACGCATACGGTAATTTTATTCCATGTTCGAGTCGAAAGTGTCTTTGTGTGACGTCCGTGTCTTTGAACGGAATCACGGCTTGGGACTTCGCTCACCTCGTCCCGCGCACCCCCGCATTTTTGGCATCATCGGTTGCATGAAATAATTGCTCTAAACTCGGTCTAGAGGATTCCTAGTCTATGGTTAATTTACTGTATACGTCCAAAGTTGTATAAGTGATTTATAACAACCCCTTTCTATTTACAAATATCTAGCCGAATATAACGAAGCTTTGAAGCTACCCTTTTAAATGGTATAGCGCTAATTAAATTTACTTTTCTTGGACTGTTGCGAACTTTACCTTTATATTCCTTTCTTTTTGATGCTATTTCAGCACTGAAGTAGGAAAAGTTTTAATTTAATACGCTGCACAGCATGGAGCTTTGTTTGAAAATGCTACCGTTGTAATATTTATGTAAAACAAACACCTGCTTTACAATTAAATTCCATTAACCATTGCGTTAAGTAAAATATTTCTTTATATGGTTTCAATTTAATTTGAAACGGGACCTAATGGTAACATATATACCGGGTGTGGCCTGTAATATGAGCAAAAAATTAAACCGTAGGCTGTACTCCTCATATTGACCAACATTTGTTCAGCGACTTTTAAAAATTACTTGTGGTTTGATTTTTAATACACTTTAAAGTTTATTCTAAGACGCAATGTATTGCGAATTTTGTTATGTTAAGGCGTGACAAGCAACGTCAATCACAATGATAATGGCGTGGCGATGGCGTCCATTGAAGATAATATTTATTTTGTATGAAAAATAGGGAGTCTAAATATTTCATAATTTTTAAAAGTTGTTGAACAAAAGTGTCACCGTTTGAGGAGTACAATCTATGTTTTAATTATTTGCTCATGTTACAGGCCACACCCGGTATATTATTATAGGTATATAAAAAAAAATCGACCTAGACAATAAATAGGATAGGTTTTTTAAAGTGCCCGTTTTTTTATATGCACATAAGTACTAGTACATATTTCAAGGCTCTAATTATTTTAGTTCCATTTTATTTCTAATTTACAGTTAATTTATAGTATTTTTTTTATTAATTTCTATTGTTATCAAATGTTATTAGGGGTCATCCATTAATTACATCACACGTTTAGGGGGAGGGAGGGGTCAAGAAAATGTGACATATTGTGACATGGGGGAGGGGGGAGACACAAACTTTGTGACATCACTTTAGCTTCATCAGTAACCGAAAATTTATTTAAATTATTTTATTCGCTGTACATTTAAATAACAAGTTTTTAAAACTTTAATCGTTTTTATTCGTTTAATTTTCTTTCCTAAGCAGTTTTGGGTTATAAAATTACTAATATTTATATCGTCAAAAATATTTTGATAAAATATTAATAATACTTAGGTACTTACTTAATTCGATTTGGCGATTTCGTAGAAAAAATGTGACGTCACACTAGGGGGGAGGGGTTTGCCAAATGTGACCAAGTGTGACAAGGAGGGGGGGGAGGGGTCAAAAAACCTAGAAATTCGAGTGACGTAATTAATGGATGACCCCTTATTGTATGTAAAATTAAATTAATATTTACAAGAATAATTTTATTATATCTTCATACATGGATGATTGATTGCAGTCAGCACGAATATTGAATGAATGAATATTCTTTATTTCAAACCAGGTCCATATAACATTAAAATAAAAATAAGTAAAGTTAAAATTAATTAAATTATAACAAATTAATATATTATATGTGTTAGTAGCAGTATGAAAATAATTGTTAAATCTTCCTACAACTAAGGTTAGTATAAATGTATACTTACATAATATTGAATTCCATATAATTAATAAGAAAACAACTTTTATAACCCTAAAAGACTAGCTATAAATTAGAGCAGTGGTTCTTAACCTTTTCAGTCCGGTCATCCCTATGACTAACTAGGGAACCTGATTTTACCCCTCCTCCCAATGGTAATAAAAAATAAAACGTGTACGTTTGTTGTATTGTTATATTAGGTTAGCTTATTACCCCCGTAAAATACCAGTTTTACCCCCACGGGGGGTAATTACCCCCAGGTTAAGAACCACTGAATTAGAGAAATTCTATCCGTTAGTACAAAGTTAACCGGCAACCACACAAATTACGTGCAATTTTCGAAACTGTCCCGGACAACTGTAACTTTGATATTTCTGCATGCTATTTAACGTGTTCTAACACTGTGCCGAACTTTGGCAAGGCATTTAAATTGTACCAAATGTTGCTGCCACATTTACCACTGTGTTAGGATTAAACCCGATTATTGACAAAAAGACTCAGTGAGAGCGAGAACCTTGTGGTTTGAATAAGTAATCGTGGCGTAGATAAGTAGGTAGGTACTTAGAAATTATATGAATTATTTAATGGCTCCTCTACACGATGGGCCAGCACCGCACCGGCCACTCCAAAGGACGCATTTATGCGTTAGAGGGAGCAAGTGATATTGCTATCTCATTCTACCGCATGGCTGCGTCCCTTGGAGTGGCCGGCGCAGGCCATCGTGTAGAGGAGCCATAAAAGCGAAAGTTATTTAATACGATCTTCGTCAGGGACATTAATTATTATAAAAATAATTGAAATTCAGCGAGAAAACATAAAACCAACACATTCAAATGACTTAGAAATTAAAGACGGTGACCGTATCGATTTCATTTAACTAAAAGAGCCTCGACGGAGATCATCCAATCCATCATTTGTCCTTGCCATATCTTTCATAGCTCCAATAAGAATAAACCCCATTTGTTAATTTCTTTTTATATTATTCTATGTTCTATGGTCGATTTTCCTGGATAATGTATTGAAAGTGCCCACAAAAGAGGTGCCACAAAGTTCACATTCAATTAAACGATTTACCTTAAGGGGCCCACTGATTAACAGTCCGCCGGATGGTATCCGCCTGTCAGTTGTTCGGAATTGTCAACTTTCTCACTCACAGGCCGATTCCGTCAGGCGGACTGTTAATCCTTTAGAATATGTATAAACGGTCATAATAAATGAATGAATCGAGTTTCACAGTTTATTTTTAGAACAATTGCGCGCCCGTATTTACAACTAAAACAAATCGTCACAGCGTAAACCGTCCCTGCACTGCATAGGATATTGCATGCCAAAAAACGAATACCAAGTCCAATGTTGAAAGGTGCGCTAGATTGGCATACGGGCTGGCACTGATTGTTGAATACCCGGGATGCCTCGAATATTGGAGGCCGATTTTGATCTAACAATATGATAGTTTCACCTGGTTTTGATATGACCGTGACCGTGATCACCAATCAGTGTTGCCAGCTTACACTATCGAAATTTTCATTATCATTTATTTTATTAAATCAACACGATAAGCTAAACCTTACGAGTTAACCGGATAAATCTGGAGTTCCCATGTTTAACGGTTTAACGGGTTAAACCCGGGTTCATGGAATGGCACAAGTGACCCTTAGTGTCTAACATGCAATATTCTCTTCTAATTATATGCAATAAAGTGATCAATATTAGGAAAGATGAAAAATAGACATATATAGCAATAAATAAAGTAAATGAGATTACATTTGTTACGTTACGTCACACAAAATAGGCGCAGGGCTATAACCGCGAAAATCGAAGTTCGCAAATTGCGGGCATTTTTCTCTGTCACTCTAATTACGCCTTCATTGGAGTAAAAGAGAAAGATCCCCGCAATTTGCGAATTTCTGTTTTCGCGGTGGCCCCTCAGGACGTCGAGTTGCGGAAAATCGCCCGTACTACAATACAATACAATAAATTTGTTAGATATTATAAATACATAAATACTATTGTATAGAATGCATTAAAATAAATTAAATCGAATTAATAAATTATATGTTAAATACCGAATGTAGAATTTTAAATAATGAACAATGTCAATCGCTCTTACTGGTGCGCGTGAGCTGCTGAATGAAACGGCCCAAGGTCGTATCAAAATGAGATGAAAATCATAACAAATAGTTAACCAGAATCGGCATCCTAGTTGTTGACGCTTTGACGTGTTACGAATAAAATAATCGTACGCGCATCGGTCTTGAAATATATGTAGAGAGGAATGGAATGATAATAATATTGAATTGACATAGTAATGAATAATATAGCTAGTAGGTAATAAACAATAATGTTGCTTTATAATATTATGATTGTAGGGTTGAATAGTTTTTTTTTATATGTATTTTGTACCTTAGACATTTTTTTAGTTTAATCTTAAGGTTATTTGAATTGTACTATATTTATTTTAGGAATAAGGACATTGTATACCGTAAACCGGTTGACTGTGAAACTCTCTAATCAAATAATATTGTAACATCTGTATACTGACATTGCACAATCTGACAATAAATTATTACTTACTTACTTACTTACTTACTTAATGAATGATGATTAAATTATATACCCAAGTAGAAAAGTATTAAGAGAGCATTGACAGATTCATATCTTTATACGAACGTATTGTTATGTGAATGAGTATTTCACGATTTTTAAACTGTAATATGTGGAATATTGAATAAGCTTAATGATCCTTGGTACAATGCCGATGTATTTTAGATTTAAGCTAGTTATTAATTTCTTTAGTTTAGTAATACCGCTGTATATCTTGGTTGTGAATAAATGCTTAAAGATTAATATTTATATTTGATTAGGTAATTCAATTACAGTGAAACCTGGTTAATTGGCACCTGGATAAATGGAAAACCTCAATAATTGCAACCAAAAGTCCGGTCCCGGTCCCTTGAGACCAAAAGGCCTCTATAATTGAAATTTTGGAACCTCTATAATTGCAATTTAGATTTTAGTGCTTTTCGTAATTTTGCCTCTGTAATTGACCACATCGTAACTTAAGACCTCTATAATTGACACTGCTAAAAAAATACGTTATTTTTGCCCTTGTTTTTACCTCTATTATTGAAACGAGTCTTACTTATTACCTCTGGAATTGAAATAATGTAGTTGTAGACAGCAGAAACAATATTTTAATAGCAATGATCATTTTATTTATATCTCCATCCCGAATTCAATTTATTTATTGGGCATATCATCACAGCCTGTAGTAGGTGAAATAGTTTTGATCAATAAAAAACAAAGTATGCTTTTTACATTCTAATAAAACTTTCTTCTACAATTCAAGGGAATTTTTTAAACCCAAATGATAAGAAAATAATGTGGTAATTAATGTAGTGTAAAAGTGCATCAAGTATAGACAGAAGCAGTATATAGACCAGATACCCAGAACGTAAGCGTGTAAATCTACTTTAAATGGTTATTTGCACCTCCATAAAAGAAATTTGTCAGAACGCAACCTCTATTAATGAAAACCTCTATAATTGACACAACGATTTTTTGAACCTCGTTAATTGACACGACCTGCTTAAATGAAAAACCTGGTTAATTGACAAAAACTGGCCGGTCCCTTGAGATTGCAATTATCCAGGTTCCACTGTAAATGGCTTAAATTTCAAAGGCGATACATATTTTTTGCCAAACTTTTATTACCTGAACCTGAGAAAATTGGCCTTAAAACTCAAACTAAAGAAAGTCAATGTCGCTTCGGTTGTTTATCATCGCAGTTTTCTTTAAATTACTTTTAACGTGATCTTCATCGTTCGTTCAGTTTGAACACGATTTATGAACTTTGGTTAAAAAATATATAATTTAGTTATACCGATCGGGTCGGTTTTCGGCCTTGGATGTATTTTCCTGAACTTCTGAATCTGATGATTTCACGTTTGTATAATTCTGAGAGTAGGTATCCATTTTGCATACATACTCGCAGCCACACAAAATATTTGTTCATACAATCCTTAAACAATATTGTGTACGAAAGAATTCTTTCGTACACAATACACAAGATACTTTCGAAAGTATGTCGGTATAGTAAAAGATTTACGACTTTGCCATGCCAATATTTTATGGTCACTTGTAAGAAGAATTGCTACAACAAAAATCTAATTTTCATCAAGTGGACGAAGAGCGGTCTGTCTCGCCAAAGTTTGTAACCTACTCAAATATTTTACACTAATGGTATTGAGACGTCGTTTGGGACTGTTAACGGCCATTTTATAGTTCTTTTGCGGGCAACCCTCGTTTTTGTGGCCAAACTTTCCCAATTATAAGATAATATTGTAGCGAATTTTGGAATTTTTGATTGGTGTCTCTTAGGTTGGTAAATTATCGATATTCACCCGGTTTCGAAATTAATGTTTTTTTTTAAATGAATGTTCAAAATAATGGGAATATTTTGTACTTCCTGTTTGAGTATGCATTCGGGTGCGAACTAAACTTGTTTATATACATACTACGTGTGAATGAGTGTAAGAAAAGAGAAGACCAGGTACGTTAAAACCAAGTAAGAAAATAAATGTATTGTTATCATTTTTACTGTTAATAGTATAATACTCGTAATTTTTTATTCAAACACTTATTTATGTTTTAGGTGAAATTTTCCGTGTGGAAATTCATTATTTTCAGGGCAATTTTATTATTCGCTTCGGTCGAGTCAATCACCTCGGCATGATACGTTAGCCAAACAACACGATACTGCCCTTACCTAAGTAGCTACGTTTTCTTTAGGTGATCTATCTACTTAATGTACTTATCTGGTATTTTTTTATCCATATTCTATTGAAATAAAAAAAACCTTAGGTACAAAACTGAATCAGAGAAAGATTTGAAATAAAGGACCCCGGACCTAATTTATGGAAAATATGGTTTCAGTTAAATATCTTGAGATTTTGATATGTTATAGAGTTCAGATAAGAGTCCTTTACGAAAAGTTAAATCTCGCAAGTAGCTACATACTAGAAGTAGATAATTATTAAGACAGCTAGCTAATGTGACTGGAAATTATTTTTAGCCCTAACATCACTCGTGTATCAGTTCATAGGAATGCTATATTTCTCCTTAAGCTAACGTGGGAGCAAAGTCATCTCGAGGCGCTCGTCTGCGCTCACCCCTTTTTATGGCTCGGGTGAATTATGACATAAAATATTTATCTCCTTTTGGGGATATGTATCACGTCTGCGTTTTTCGAATGATAACAAAGTAAATCCCCGTTTTTTAATAAAAAACTAATGGGATAATATATGTCTGTAGGGAGCGCAAAAACAAAATAACTTACTGAATACAGTTACAGTTGAATTTTAATTTCGGAATCATATTAATATACTTACATATATTGAGTTTAAAGGCCTCTTAGCCTAGTCGGTAGTGACCCTGCCTACGAAGCAGGAGGTCCCGGGTTTGAATCCTGGTATTTTTGTGTGTTTGTCGTCCAAGTGCCAGACATGGCGACGGTCAAAGAAATACTCTTGCGTTTTAAATCAGATTTTATTGCTTTACTTCAAAATCACCTTAATAATTATTTTTACAATTTCAAATTTACACTAGGTACACGAGCGTCAGGTCGAAGCCACGGACCAAGTAATAATGATCCCCACTCCATTTTGCACCTGCATTTATAGAGGAACGCAAACAAGTCCGGTGGAGGGGCGGTGGGGATAGTGGCGCACCTGTAGCGTGACACCTGACACCTGACTCAACCTTGCCGATACCTGACTCGACCTGCCGCACGTGTTTACAATGGTACGATGACGTCGCACCGTCACGGCCATGCTGACATGCGTACGTCCTCGTACGAGCACTTTCAAATATCTGGGAAAGAAAAGTAAAAGTGAATGCTCGCTCATCCTGACCCAGTAATTAGGAATTAATAAAGTGAAGAAGAAGAAACAATCGAGGGTGATAATTCAAGTCAGAAACGCCACTGGTCCAGCCCCATTGGGCCCTTCAGTATGAACTAATCTCTATTTTTTTTATTATTATTATTTTTTTTTTTCCACTGGACCGACTTTTCTTTTGTTGTCCTTCAGTGTATGAAAAGCCTGGACCGGTCTATGGACCCTTCAGGACTACTATTGTCACTGGACCGACCGTTATTGGTCCTTCAGTACCCCTTCAGTTTTAACTGGGCCGGATATTCTTATTACTTTTTTTTAATTCCCTTTTTTTTGTGACTATTTTATTTTAATATTCTCTATGTACCATTGCATCAGTGACGACAAGCCTAGGCTGGGACTCAAGTGACTCTACCGAGGACTTACGAGAATCACGACTTTGTAATGCATTATCCTGAATCGGGTATACTTCATCGACTTGTATGTCGTTATTATTGTCAGTCGCCGTCACGTCATCATGACTAAGATTTTCTGCCACTTCTATCAAGCCAGACAGGCCACGGGGTACTTCACGTAATTTTTCATGGGAATATTTAAAGACTCTATTGGTTCCATTTACATGCGTCAATTCGTACCGGTCATTGTCCAAAATAGCAATGACTTTAAAAGGCCCCTTATATTTACGGTCCAATTTGGTTTGGTGCCTTTCTTCGCATTTTACAAATACAAAATCTCCTACCAAAAAGGGTCGTACTCGAGCTTTGCCTCTATTGAATCGAATGGTGTCTGACTGTGATTGTTTTTGGATATTATTGGATGCATTTAATCTGATTGATTCAAGGTCAAGTCGTTCGGTGCCATTTATGTTCGGTGATATTTTTGAGAGTTCTAATGAATTACCTTGTATACCAAGCATTAATTCCAAAGGTGTGTAACCTGTGACTCTACAACGGGTACTATTCAAAGCTAACTGAATGTCTCCTAATTGGTCCTGCCACCGAACTTGTGAATCACACTCTACTATGGTTAGTAGACCTTTCAAAGTTCGCATAACGCGTTCAACTTGTCCGTTTGCCCTGCTAGCTCCGGTTGCAATGAGATGGAGTTCGATATTATTATCTTTACAAAAGTTCTTGAAATGAGTGTTGTCATACGATCGGCCCCTATCGGCAATTATTCGCTTTGGTGCGCCAAATAGATTAACTGCATTTTTAACAGCATTTATCGCGTCAGAACAGTTCAGTGTTACAGTGTGTTCCAGGAGGACATATTTTGTAAAGGCGTCTATGATAACAGAGCAATACTCTTTACGCTCACTTTTTCCGCTAAGTTTTCCAGTTAAATCAAGATGAATAGTATGCCATGGGATAGTAAGTTTTGGAATCGGGTGTAAACGGACTTGTTGAGCGCCTGACGCGCCCTTAGAAGCTTTGCATACTACGCATGAATCAATGAATTTTTTGACAAATTTTGACATGTTTTGGAACCAGTACAGGTCATATAATTTGTCAAGTGTTTTTTCAAAGCCAAGATGTTTTATTTCATTGTGAACATGATTAATCGCAGACCAAATCAATGAACGCGGCAAAATAGGTAGCCATTTTGTAACTTTTCCACGCTCAATTTTCCGGAAGAGGATGCCTTGCCTGATGTCGTAGGTGTGTGCCACGTCAGAGGGAAGCTCGTTAGCCCGCAACTTAGATATGATATCGGCTATCTCAGGGTCACGTAACTGTTCAACAGACAGCCAGCCAGTTTCTAATTCGGACAAGTTTACAATTTTCACACGACTTGATTTTGTAGCACAAGGCGTGACATCACAATTTTCAATCGGGTTTCGCGAAAGAAAGTCTGCATGGGCCATAGATTTTCCTTCTTTATAAATTATGTCGAAATCATATGATTGTAATATAGCCCACCACCTGTGGACTCTCGGCGTCAAATCCTTTTTTGTGTGCGATGATTTTAATGCGTTACAGTCGGTGAAAACTGTGAACTTGCGGCCGTATAAATAATGCCTAAAATATTCGACTGATTTGACAACTACCAATGTCTCTAATTCGTAGGAGTGGTAGCGACTCTCTGCATCAGTGGTTTTTTGGCTAAAGTAACTGACAACATGGGGCACATTCTTATTTTTTTGAATAAGAACTGCGCCATACCCTTCACTGCTTGCGTCAGTGTGCAGTTCGATGGGCAAGGATGGATCAAAAATCCTTAAAACGGGTTCAGATACAAGGTAATTAACTATTTCCTTATGAATTTTGTCATGTTCATCTGTCCAAGTTATTTTACCTTTACCGGCTGCTGTGAGAGGATATATAGGTTTCATAAGTTTTGAAAAGTTCGGAATAAATCGGCGAAAGTATGTAGCTAACCCAATAAACTGTCTGACTTGGGTTACTGTTTTTGGCGCGGGGACATTTTTGAGAGCTTCAATTTTTCTAGGGTTAGGAAGGACTTCTCCAGCTGAAACGACATAGCCTAAATAGTTTACTTTCTTTTTCATAAACGAGCATTTTTTGAAATTAAACGAAAACCCAGCTTTAGACAAGGTACTGAGCAATTTATCAAGGCGGGCTAATCCTTCTTCAACAGTTTCTGATGTAGCAAGCACGTCATCCATGTAAACTAAAATTTTATCATCTTTAAGGGGCTTAAGGGCAGCATTAATGGACCTCTGAAAAACCTTAGGAGCATTTTTAAGCCCGAACGGCATTGTTAACCATTCATATTGTCCTGATGGGACCACAAACGAACTTTTCTCTATAGAATCCTCGTGCATTTTGATTTGATGAAAGCCAGACGCCATGTCTATGGTTGAAAAATAGTGAGCTCCATGCAATTTATCTATTTGATCGTTAATAAGTGGTAAGGGGTAGTTATCTGTACGAGTATTGCTATTGAGCTCCCTATAATCCACTACCATACGTTCTGAACCGTCCTTCTTTTTTACTAATAAAATCGGGCTCGCAAATGGAGAAGAACTCTCACGAATTATGTTTGCATCTAGTAATTCTTGCACTTTATTGTTTACAGTATCTGATTCAGCGGGGGACAATCTATACGGTCGCCTGTGCACGGTTTTGTTGGGGTCTATCAAATCAATCTTAAGTTCGCCAGTCGTTACGCGGGAAGAGGGAAATTTCTGGATGAAATTAGTTTCGTATTTTCTGAGTATCATTATAAGCTGTTCTTTTTCCTGACCTGAGAGATCCGTATCAATAGTTGTCATATCAAAAAGATCTGATTTGGAACAAGTATTGGAAACTTTATGTGTGATTAAGACCAAATTATCGACACTAATTTCAACCTTAATGCCCTCCTCGAGAATATCACGCCCTAATATAACATCATCAGTCAAGTGTTCGTCAGGTAAAACATGATAGGTCACATCAAATTGGCAATCATTTACTGTAGTCGGACATTTAATTTGTGATGAGCAAACCACGTTATTGGGTCCTAAACCTTTCAAAATAAATTTCTTATTCAACCTTTCACCCTTTATGAGATTGCCATAACTTTGTTTAATAAGACTGCATTCTGAACCCGAATCAAATAAAAAAGGTAATTGAATATCACTTATCTGTAACACACCTCGCGCAGACCTCGAACACAGGTTTACTTGTTTGGTGCCGCTGGTGCTGGCTGTGGTATCTTCTCTTTTCTTCCAACGCATAGGGCAGGCGCTAGCAATATGCCCTGGGTCGTTGCATACGTAGCAGACTCCGGTAGGTTTGGTCTGTTCCGTTTTAGTGAAAGACGACTGGTTTTTTGAAGTAAGACGCTGTTTTTCTCTGCAGTCCTGACCACGGTGGCCAATTTTTCCGCAGAAATGGCATGCTCCACGAAACGTCGACAACCGTTGTTTCTTTGGGTCGTTTTCAGAACTAGAAGGTTCTTCCAGTTTCCGTTTCAAAGTAAAACTCCGGAGTGTGCGGAACAGCTGATGTTTGTTGTTTATAACCACTGAATTTAGTTCCCGGCGG
Source organism: Cydia fagiglandana (assembly GCF_963556715.1). NCBI lineage: Eukaryota > Metazoa > Arthropoda > Insecta > Lepidoptera > Tortricidae > Cydia > Cydia fagiglandana. Next base: position 3,824,057 of record NC_085940.1, read on the forward strand.
ATTTTGTCATCACACTGAGAAAGGACAGAAATAGAAAATCCAGTCATAACGTTTTCGGGTAGATTGGCATCTGGAATTTTTTCTATAAGCTGCCACAGACGCATTCCCGCTTCGGCTGGACTTTCCTTATCATTTAATCTAAATTTTATTACTTGATCGAAGTAATCCTGCATCATCATTGGTTTAGAAAATGATGATATCAACATTTCTTTAATGGTAGCCCAGGAGAGTTTATCCGGTTGTACTTTTGTAAGGCATGTCGCAGCTCGGCCCTTAAGAGAGTGCGTAAGGGCCAAAATCAAGTCCACTCCGTCTAGCTTTTTTTTCTCGATGATCAATTCACTTAGCGAACACCAATTTTCAATATCGGCGTCCGATGTCTCCGGATCGAAAGGCAGCAACATTGTTCGTGGGCCAACTGCCGGGGTAGCAACATTATCGGCTATTTTTTGAAGGATTGCTTCAACACCAGTGGAAAACATGGTAAGAAGTGAAATTCCATCTGTATTATTTGAAGTTTGCTGTGGCGTGGGATCCGACACTTCTGATGTCGTCCAAGTGCCAGACATGGCGACGGTCAAAGAAATACTCTTGCGTTTTAAATCAGATTTTATTGCTTTACTTCAAAATCACCTTAATAATTATTTTTACAATTTCAAATTTACACTAGGTACACGAGCGTCAGGTCGAAGCCACGGACCAAGTAATAATGATCCCCACTCCATTTTGCACCTGCATTTATAGAGGAACGCAAACAAGTCCGGTGGAGGGGCGGTGGGGATAGTGGCGCACCTGTAGCGTGACACCTGACACCTGACTCAACCTTGCCGATACCTGACTCGACCTGCCGCACGTGTTTACAATGGTACGATGACGTCGCACCGTCATGTTCATCACAAATATTTGTTCCTGGTTAAACTTTTGATATTATTACGATACGACCTTGAACAAACTATTATATAATCTGTGCCTTGAACGTCTCGCAGTTATCTAAGTTGGCAATGAATTGTAATTTTGTAATATAATATCTCGGTATAAGACCAAATATTGTCATAGACTGAGATGGGTCGAAGAAAAAAGAGGCCTTTGCTCAGTGGGGCATAATAGGCTAACAAATAAAGTAAAATAAATAACTTTTTATTCCAGTATCTGTTTTGTCACAGAATAACCGGGGTTTAACCGCGAATAAATATGAAAACGTTATCACATTAGTGAACTTTGCATGCCCAACAGCCTCAAGCCTTTCCAACTTAGGCGGAGTCACTTTGACACAGTTCTATTTCGTGCGAACTGTGCTGGAATGATAACGGTTGAGAACTTTTGTTTTGTCGCGTAAGATTTGCTGTAGGGCTAAACACCCCACCCCACCATCACATCACATCACATCACAACATCGACACCCCATACTATAATAAATTAAGAACGTAAGTACATATTACGTTACCAACATTGAGGCATAGAAATAATCTTATCGAATTTAAATATTTTTCAATAAATTTGTACTTAATATTATATAAATATGTACTCGTCAAGATAATAAATTCTTAGTATAAGTATGTTTAACTCATGCAAGTGAATTGTAATATTCTTATGAGTAATAAAATTTCTTTAATCCTAAATGACTGCTGTTGCATTTTTGTTTGACTCGCCGTAGAGAATTACACAATCCTTTTTTTTACAGGTAGAGGCACGTGCGGTTTTATTAGAAAACAATAGACAAAGGATTAGCGGCTCGGGGCCAGTTACAAATCTACAGACTATTCACTATAATGATTACGACTATCTCTCTCTGTGGTCGCTCCCTCATGACTGAGGATCGTGGTCATCGGTGCATGTGGATGCTCCACACCTGGTCTTTATGAATTGCCTCCAACGGTGCCTGCTCATCGCGTCTCTGACAACCGAGCAAAAGTTGGCTGAAGATGAGGAGGTTGATTACGACTATAGGTGAGGCTAATTTATGTTCCTACCTAAATAATGTATTGAATTTTCTTTGATCATAACTATAGCACTGGAGCTTTTACTGTTGTTAGTGAAAAACAAGTCAGTCGGAGCAAAATTAACTTTCCCAATGCGTTGTCAGCTGACATCGTAAATTTTATAGCATTTTTGGTACAGCGAAGTGGTGTTCACGGCATTGGTATGGATAATTCTAACTGAGATGGTAATTAAGGTTAATATTAACGTAATTAACGCTAATTAATCATTAGGGTTGATATTGTTTATACCAATTCCGTTAACACCAATCCGCTGTACCGAAAATGCTATAACATTTAATGTCCGGTTGTCAGACACTCTTTGGTCGATTTATTTTCCACAAAAACTCAACCTTCTTTTGAATATAAGGAAAATGTTTGAAGCCGTATGATATTCAATTTCCCTTCAGAGTGCGATAAAACTAAATTCTGTGAACATAAGCGAGGTGAAGTCGCGAATAAATGTTTGAACTAGTTAACTTTCTTACAAGTATTATGAATCAGGTTACTGTAGGTATACGTTTCTATATTAAAAAGAGAAATGGAAGAAGTCACCGCTTTGGGTAAGACTCGAACTTGCGAGCTATCGGAATACTGGTTCGCTCGCTATTAAACAAGCGAGGTATGTAGACGTATCTGCTTTATAATTATAATAATTAGATCATTGAATGTATGTATTTTTTACTTACTTTCTTTATCTAGGTCAGTAGTCCCAAAGTTGACTGGGCTCCGAGCCACCTAACACCATTTGTAAAATGCTGATCTAGGCATTATACGAGTAATTTAATAGAACTCTCAAGGAATTTAATAGAACTTTTGTATTATTTATGTGGTGACCAGTTTACTATTTACCTGTCACACAAGCAGTCTCTATTAATAAAAATATAATATTAGTTTCCACAGCTGCCACATTACGCGCGGTGAAGATGGCCGGTGGGGTCGAAAAGTGCTCGAGTGGAGACCAGGGACTAGCAAGCGCAGCGTAGGACGTCCACCCACAAGATGGACGGACGACCTTGTTAAGGCCGCCGGAAGACGCTGGATGCGGGTCGCTTCCAACCGGTACGAATGGAGGTCCAAGGGGGAGGCCTATGTTCAGCAGGGGACGTCTTATGGCTGAGATGATGATGATGATGATGAATATAGTTTCATTGATGTAATTCTAATCTATTCAGAAAACAGGGAAAACTTGTGAAAACAGAAAACTTAACATACTTATCGTTATTGAACTTCAACGTATTGAACTATTACTATATACCCAATTTTCCTAGATCGCTACGGTGTCCGCGGGTAAATAATATATTGAGTGACAAACGTCTCGACCTCCTCTTTATTCGGGTCACGCTTGAACCGAATATATTGCGAACAATTTTTAGAATCATTTACCATGCTCCGGGATGCCAATGATACGCTTCTCGAACTTTCCGTGCGTTCTGTCCTTTACCACATAATAAGAACGGATGTACTTGTAGCTACCTATGAGTGAGCCACTGGCTACGATATTACTGGTTACGATATCTGGAAATCACTTTATAGAGTTAGACCAAGAAAAGTCTGCAACGATTTTGATAGCACACGCAGTGCAAGTTACATAATATATAATAAGTACGTCATAATTTCGTAGAAGTTTGACGTTTAAAATAACACTTAAATTTTCGAGTTCGTTACCGTTTTTTTGCTTATTTGAACGTGGATTAGGACTTAATCTAATCAGGTACTGTTTGTATTTCAGTTCATTTGATAGACAGTATTTTTGTCAACAACCATCAACAAACCGTTTACGTATTCAAGAAGCTCACTCCCGCTAACGAGAAGACGAGATAAGTTTACAAACGTCGTACCGTAAAACGGGGTGAGTAGGTTTCGCGGGGAGAGTTGGGTTATGAATGGGGAGAGAAGGTTTGAGAGGGGGGTGAGAAGGGATTTTAAGGCTACTGCTACAAAAATAATGTATTCCAATTTAAAATAGGGCTATAGTAATACGCATAATAAAAAAAATCGATCCAACTATCTTCCAAAATCACCTTTGTATGAAAAAACCTCTCACCCCAAATACGAGGCACTACGGGGTGAGGTGGGTTTTCCTCTTTATCGTCAAAGTTATGAAATAGAACTTCCCAAAATAAAATACAAACGTCCCAACCACTTATTATATACACAATTCAGTTTTCACATGTAAAAACAAAATTTTATCGAGGTTTGAAAGTCAAATTTCACCCAACTCACCCCATTTTACGGTACTGAATTCTCTACGGTGTTCTGTCCCGCGTTGATTGTCCGGGATTCGGGATTAACATAACAGGAACGTTCCGTGTACTGCTTTAGATACGGTAAGGAACGTAGATGTTTGTTTGAATAGCGGATTGAGCTCTGACGTTTTGCGTCTCATAAACAATGGACGCCTTGTCTCGTCCCGTTTCTTGAGGGACTACCGCGAACCACGTTCGACGTGTTGTCTCCCTGTCACACTTACGTATGAATTTACAAGTGCGACAGAGAGGCAACACGTCGAACGTGGATCGCGGTAGGCCCGCTGCGCCTATACTCCGAGACACGCTTTGCATGAGGATGGCTTGTAGGTATTCCCGCGGCGTGCGGCACAATCAGCATTATTAACAAATGTGATTAGTCTGTTTCTATGTAGATTCTATAAGGGTCTCCCCACATATATCGACGCGAAATCAGCTAAATCCGATAGGAAAAAGCTTTATGACTGTGCAATAAGAGCGAAAAAGTCCTCGTTCGGCTCGGCTCGCATCAGCTGGCGCCTGCCGATGCGTCGACTACGTTTTCGCTCTTATTACGCGGACATAAAGCTTTATCCTATCGGATTTAGCCGATTTCGCGTCGATATATGTGGGGAACCCTTATTAGAGAGATCCGTATATACTACCTACGTTACGCTGCGGTTGCAATAATACAATTGGTTGTTGATCACTGTCATTAAGTACGTACCTACACTACCTACGTATTGGTATTGAGGGCTTTAGCAAGTCAATGCGAGTTCAGAATCTTCAGAACTTCATAGGAATATAAGAGAAACTGAGACTGATAATTCATTAAATAGTGCATATGACTTATATACTTAAATATGATATCAGTGTAGTCAATAACCACGAAACATATTTTTCATCTCTCCTGTTCGGAAAGTTCACCTTTCATAGGCTGTTAATCGGGTGGAAATTGCATTTCCCACCCTAGGGTGGAAAGTATTTTTTTTTTTAATTTTTACTTCGAGCAACGGCTAACAGCCATATTCTTTAGTTAAAAGCTCAATATATTAGCTTCCGCATAACTGGAATTGGCGCCGTTTATACTTTGATCGGAAAAAAAATCTAAAACCATAGACAATCCGATCTTAAATTGGGATGTGTCTGAAACAGCCTTAATGTATACGTGCCTTAAAAAAAGTGAAACTGAATGAATGAATGTAAGATAATATTTTAATAAACATTTTCATTGTCATTTATATTAATTTATTATTAACAAACATATATTGGATTTTTCAAGTGATTCGATGTGAGTTATGTGGTTTACCTATGCATCTGTTAAGAATTTGTTCTAAAGAAATATACTAACCAATAATAAACCTACATTTCTCGTGTTTGACTTTCCTCATAGTCGAAATGAAAAGTAGAGTGTTTAACTCGGGTAAAAGTAACCATCTCACCCTCGAACTATTGGCGCTATCTCGGGTGAAATGGTTCACTTTCCACCCTTGGTTAACAATCTACTATTCGTCAGATGTTGACGCATTACGTATTGGGCTTTGGTTTCGTTCAAGGAAATGTTCTATCAATTTCTAATGTCCGATCCGCACTGAGGAAATATTTGTTAGCAAACTTTCACCAGACAGATTTACATAAAAGGTAAGGAGTAAGAGATATCCAGTGTCCCGAAAAACGTATTCTTGTCAGGAGTCCGGATTTTGTAAAGGATTTGTCGGCCACTTGCGCTTGAGTACGTTTTAGTTGTAGTCAGTTTTGTGCATGATCAGAACCGGGGTTTAGTGACGGTTATTGGCGTTTCGTCCTACGAATTTAAGCCCCAAACTTTTTTTAATGTTTGGCCATAGCTTGGCGGTTAAATTTGTAAGTATTTGTTTGCCAAGTTGTAACTGAGAAATGAGAATATATGAAAGACATGTTTTGGTGACTTCTTCGAGCGAGCCAACTTTAACTTTTCAAGGTTTTGGTTAAAGTTTCCTCTTGATAATGTAGGTACCTAGTTAGTCTAGCTATTAATCGTGTGATTTTTTTGATGGCATTTGCTCTTAAACGCTTTGTACAGTCACCACACGGGATTGTTATGCCATTTAGGGTTCTTGCTAAATTGGAAATTCTATAGCGTAAGTATTGAACAACCAATTTAGCTAGAACCCTAAATGGCGCAACAATCGCAGAGCGTGATGGTACAGTCATTTGCAATAATATGTTACTCTTCAAAGGCTGCAAAAATATGTGACGCACTCTTATGGCTTTACAAATAAGATTGTGTCAGATATTTTTGCTGCCTTCGTTGTGTAATATATTATTGCAGGTGACTGTACCTACCTACAATTCGCAAATGCCAAAGAAATGTAACAAACTCGTCTCACGGCACGCGAACCGTGAAGCCTGCTGACGATAATCTGAAGGAACTTCTCAAAAGGAACGATCATGCGTGAATATTAACAGGGTCGTAAGTTTCAGAGGGCCTACCGCGAACTACGTTCGATGTGTTACCTCCCTGTCACACTTACGTACGAATGTACTAGTGCGACAGTGTGCCAACACGTCGAAAGTGGTTCGCGGTAGGCCCTCTGAGAAACTCAGACCCAACCTAGTTGCGCCGCGAGCGTGAAATTGCTTTACAGAATTGTTGACGAGCACTCGTGAATTTTACAACTGTAACTGTTATCGAAGCGAGTGTATTCGAGTGATTGAGCATTGTATGTAGGTTATTTAGGCTCGGTTTGAGTTGAGCAATGGAAAATGTATGTAGGGTCAAAGAGGGAACAGTGGCTTGGTAGAAAAAGGCTGGGTACAGTGGCAGTGGCTCACTCAACCTAATTTCAACACGAGAGAAACGATTAGTGATCCAAAAGACTCGGACTTCTAGCTCTTTTTTTTAGGGCTCGCCTCATCTCTTGACGCCTAAAAGGCTAAAAGCCTATTTAGCTCTTTAGCCCCCGAGCTTAGTTCTATTTAAGAGCCTAGACTCTTGGGGCTAATAACCTTTTTAAGCCCCAAGAGTCTAGGCTCTTAAATAGAACTAGGCTGGGGAGCCTAGACTCTTGGGGCTAATAACCTTTTTAAGCCCCAAGAGTCTAGGCTCTTGAAGCGCTGGTGGCCTAGCGGTAAGAGCGTGCGACTTTCAATCCGGAGGTCGCGGGTTCAAACCCCGGCTCGTACCAATGAGTTTTTCGGAACTTATGTACGAAATATCATTTGATATTTACTAGGCGCTTTTCGGTGAAGGAAAACATCGTGAGGAAACCGGACTAATCCCAATAAGGCCCAGTTTCCCCTCTGGGTTGGAAGGTCAGATGGCAGTCGCTTTCGTAAAAACTAGTGCCTACGTCAAATCATGGGATTAGTTGTCAAGCGGACCCCAGGCTCCTATATGAGCCGTGGCAAAATGCCGGGATAACGCGAGGAAGAAGAAGAGATAAGGCGAGCCCTAAAAAAAGAGCTAAAAGGCTCGAGTCTTTTGGATCACTAGAAACGATATTTGGGCTACTGAGCCACTGTTCGAGCTGAGCCACTCTTTCCACCTTGACCCTACATTTAGAATGTAAATGATATTGGTTACTTAATACTTATGTAAGTTATGTAGTAAAAGTGGAACTGAACTATTTTTTTTGCTTGGTGGTGGATACAATAAAAGATGGCTTAACCCACAAAGTTCTAGCTAATTAAACTTTATTTTTCTAACTCAAAAGCTCTCTCTTTAGGATAGATGGCAACTATACGCTAACTAATTAATTAAGGTTTACTCGGGTAATTCCGAATGTCGAAAACTGTCGGATAATTCCGAAAAGAGACTTTTATTATGATGGAATTAAGGGTGATTTTCATCTGAATTTCGGAATTATCCGACATTCGGTATTACCCGGATACACCTTAGAGACAAAGTTACTAAAACGTGTCTCAAGAAGGCAGAATGTCAGTTAACGAAAGTTACCACAGCCGGAGATCCAGAGGCCGTGAGTTCAAGTCTCGCCCAAGACAGTAACAACTTTTAAAATTTTAAGCTTAACGAAAATTACCTTGAGAAATCGGATAAAAATAAAATATGCCAGAAAAATAAAGTCAGACAGGATCTATTTTTCTAAATATAACTAGCGACCCGTCCCAGCTTCGCACGGGTTAGCAGAGCACACCTAAACCGTGCTTAAGAATCACTTTATTAGTAAGGGATAGCCGCATGAAAATCCGTTCAATAGTTTTAGAGTTTATCGCGAATATAGGTACCTCCAAACACACAAACAGAGAGAGGCAGCTGGGGACTTTATTTAATAAGGTGTAGTGATAATACTGCTACTGATAGTAATATAGGTTGCAATTTGTAAAAACGTTTTGTTTTTCAATACCTGTGTTCGGATATAATATGCTTAGTTCACGTTTTGTTTTTCAATATGTTCGGATAGAATATGCTTAGGTAGTTCATATTTAATAATATCGATACCCTACGGCTTCAAAATGTAGTTCATGCTTCTAGCGTGCACTCACTTGCTTTTAGAACTTTGTGCAAGGCGCATCATAAAATCTCATCGTATATAGTAATATACGACGAGCAAACCTTCAAGCCACAGCTCTGCTCGAGAGTGCTTCTAGGCGTTATGCTACCAAATAAGTACTTTCGGGTAGATCCATAGACTTATAATATATAGAGACGGTGTCTCAGCGAGCTGTCACTGTTGCCACTTTTGTTTAGTGTACGATTAACAATTTAACACCACCTTGCTGTAGCCATGTCGATAAAGTCATATCGATAAACTATCGACATTTCCTACAATTTTAATTTTACTTCAAAGGTTTGACGATATCTAAAATAAGCAAAAACGCTTTTATTCTTTATTGTGGTTATCAGATCACAATTTTATCGTCACGCCCCAGCAGGGAACCAAGGGAAAGTTCAGATATTTAATTAAAATACATAAATACCTACTAAGATATGTGTTCCGCAATAATTGAAATATTTTATTATATTCTAATATATTTATTATTCATTAGCATTTCAATTATGTATATGTTTAACGAAGATATTGAAGCTTCAATTAATAGCTATTTCGTTCCGCTGTGTAGCGTTTATCGATATATAACATGATTAAAATCGACTTTTCACATCCCTAAAAGAGCACACATACACGTTTTTACGCACACATACACAGCCTGGATGCATCAAAAAAGGCAACACTTGATTTGAAGTTCACCTTGTCAACAGTATGGTTGTCCTTTTTTGACAAATGGCATTTTTAAAATAGCGAGGAGAGAGAAATTATACTAGTTGCTGCGCCGTCAAAGAGAACAGAAGGCGTAGGGGCCTTGGGTAGATCGAAAACTTTAAAGGGCTTGCCAGAATCTAAATAGAACTAGAAAACCCTAAAACGTAAATACGCTTAGGTAGTTATCTTCGGAGTTTGTTCACTTATATACCTACTTACATGAAAAATGAAACACATTTGCTTTAGAATAGGTTTATTTAAATAATAGTATTACCTAAAGTAAGATATTTTAGTTATTTTTGGACCATTTTTAATAGATCCCATTGAAAGTGCACCTCACCAACATCAGGGGGTTGCACTCAAATATCGATCCGGTCCACCACCATCTTGAAACCAAAAAACCGCACCTATTCTTTTTGACGGAGACGCAAATCAAAACCCCAGCGGACGCGTCGTACCTCAACTACCCAGGCTACTCACTGGAACATAAGTTCAGAGCACGTGCTGGGGTCTGTGTGTACGTCCGCGATGACATTTGCTGCAAGCGTCTCCGTTGCTTTGAGGCTGCCGGGTTTTCCACTTTGTGGATTATGGTTGACTCGGGCTCAGAGAAAACTCTGTATGCCTGTGTCTACCGATCGCACAGCGGAAACCAGGAGACAACTAGGCTCTTTGACCACCTTACTGAGATGGCAGATAAAGCCCAACAGCGGTACCCTGCGGCTCAACTCGTATTCCTTGGGGACTTTAACGCCCACCACGAGGAGTGGCTGTTCCCGTTCAAGAATACTTGCCACGCTGGGAGGGAAGCGCGCAAATTTGCTGTATCCCTAAACCTTACCCAGCTGGTAAATGTTGCGACGCGGATACCGGATGTTACTGACCATACACCCAATTGCCTTGACCTTCTGCTGACAACTGATCCAGACAGGCACTCGGTTTCGGTCTCAGCTCCGCTAGGATCGTCCGATCACTGTCTAGTGAAATCCGTGTCGATCCACTCTCCTCCTGATCTCTGCCCTAGGGGCACGAGGAGAGTATGGCGATACGAGTCAGCGGACTGGGATGAGATGCGGCATTTCTTTGCGTCTTTCCCCTGGCGGCAGGTCTGTTTTTCTTCGGGTGACCCCTCGTGTTTTGCTGAGGCTGTTGCGGATGTGATTCGGCAGGGAATGGAATATTTCATTCCGTTCTCCGACCTATCGCTCGATCACAAGACCCGAGCATGGTACAATCACAACCTTCAAATCAAGAGTGAACAGGCACCTTCTGGGCGAGCTCGCTCCATCGTAGGCCACGTCTACGCCTCGGCTAGTCTGTGGCCATGAGTAAACCCATGCATAATAAAAAAAAAAAAAAAAAAAATTCGGACTGTGCTCGAGCCGAAGCCCTTAAGCAGTCTGCATACCAGGCTTGGGTATTAGCCCGCGATACCAAAGCTGGCGCACAGAGGGTTCGCGCGAGGAAAAAAGCCTTTAACTCAGCTGCCAAGTCCTGCAAACGGGTGCTTCGAAAGGCTCGATACGACCACGTCAGTCGAATAGGGGCCAAACTCGCCTCCTACCCTCCTGGTAGCAAGCGGTTCTGGTCCCTGTCGAAAGCGGTCGAATCCAACTTCTGCCGACCCACATTGTCACCTCTGCAGAAACCTGATGGGACACTGGCCCACTCCGCGACAGAGAAAGCAAACTTGTTTGCTTCTCTGTTTGCGAGCAATTCACGTCTAGACGCAGGCTCAAAACTTCCACCTACGCTACCTCAATGCAGTTCCTCTATGCAGAGAATTGCTATTCATCAAAAAGAGGTACGCCGAGCTCTGCTGAATCTTGACGTGAATAAGGCCAGTGGACCAGACGGTATACCTGCACGTGTACTAAAGCAGTGTGCGCCTGAGTTGTCTTCTGTACTGACACGCCTGTACCGCCTCTCTCTCCAAACAAGAACGGTGCCGAAATCCTGGAGGCTTGCAAACGTGCAGCCAGTACCCAAGAAGGGTAGTCGTGCTGATCCCTGCAATTACCGACCAATCGCCATTACCTCCATGCTCTGTAAAGTCATGGAAAGGGTACATAACGGCAAGCTGCTGGCATACCTCGAAGCAAATGATCTGCTCAGTGACCGTCAATATGGCTTTCGCCGAGGTCGGTCTACTGGGGATCTTTTAGCGTATGTCACGCACTGCTGCGGCGAGGCCATTGAGAGGAACGGTGAAGCGCTTGCTGTTTCACTGGACATCTCGAAGGCCTTTGACAGGGTTTGGCACGCAAGTCTCCTTAGCAAGCTTCCTGCATACGGCATCCCTGCTGACTTTTGTAGCTGGCTATCTGATTTCTTGAGTGAACGGTCGATCAGAGTAGTTATTGATGGCTGCTCTTCAGACCTCATGGCCATTGACGCCGGTGTTCCTCAGGGGTCTGTTCTCTCCGCAACCCTTTTCCTGCTCCACATTAACGACATGCTGCAACCGAGCATTGTAGGTTATGCAGATGACAGTACGGTTGTTGAGAGATATTTGGCTGGTGCAGGGGACAGCAGGGAGGATATACGTTCACAGAGAGAGGCCATGGTTGAGCGAATGAACTTGACCCTTAGTCTCGTTTCCCAGTGGGGTGATGACAATCTGGTCACGTTCAATGCCTCCAAAACGCAGACGTGTCTATTTTCCGCAAAACGGAGTCCATTCGACCTGACTCCTTCTTTCCGGGGTGCATCTGTACCTATTGCCGACAGCCTGGAACTCCTCGGCATGGAGCTGAGTTCAGTCCTCAGCTTCGGCAGCTTCATTGAGTCAAAAGCTCAAACTGCGGCCAGAAAGCTGGGCGTCCTAAATAAGGTGAAGCGATACTTCACACCTGGACAGCTTCTAACACTTTACAAAGCTCAAGTCCGGTCGTGTATGGAGTATTGCAGCCACCTGTGGGATGGCTCAGCTAAATACCAACTCGCCGCTTTGGACTCGGTGGAGCGCAGAGCCAGGAGGATGATTGGCGACAAGAAGCTAACGGCTAAGCTTCAGTCTTTGGCCCATCGGCGGAAAGTCGCCAGCTTGTCGGTATTCTACAGGTTGCACTTCGGGGAGTGTGCCCAAGAGCTACACGAGCTTATTCCACCGTCCCCATTCTACCATCGGACTTTTAGACGCACGGCCGGTTTCCATCCTTACTTGGTAGATATTCCGCCAATTCGCACGAAGCGCTTTGCTTCTACTTTCCTTATGCGCACTGCCAAGGAATGGAATTCCTTGCCGGCGTCTATATTTCCGTGTACTTATAACCCGGCAACCTTCAAATCAAGAGTGAACAGGCACCTTCTGGGCGAGCTCGCTCCATCGTAGGCCACGTCTACGCCTCGGCTAGTCTGTGGCCATGAGTAAGCCCATTCATAATAAAAAAAAAAAAAAGATTTTGGACTATAGTTGAGTGGTTTACGGTAGTGTTTTTTCGTACATTTTATTCATGCATGACACAAACGTGTTTTATTGCAATGTCATATCAAAAGTGTTTTATTGTATACATACATAGGTACTGATGTTTAATTCAGACACTGGTACAATGGGATGCGAAATTGCATGGAGAAATTATGAATGAATTCATTGATAAAGTAGGACGGTATACCCATGCATTTTTATGGCTGATAGTAGGTACATATGTTAAAGTTTAGGACATACGAGTACAGTTCGAAACACTTGGACTGTATAAAATTATGTTACCGCGTGTTCTGGCTAATTACAGTTTTATACTTAGTTTCTACTGCGGAATAAATTAATGTGATATATCTGTGCTACGTAGGAAATTCTTTCAAATATAATTGGATTTGCAAGAACCCTTTCTAAGTTTACGAGTGAAAGATGACTCACGTTAAACCGGGCCGTGTCTGGGCCGGAGATTTCGGTGCTTACTTTTCCATGACAGATGACCGGTGATCACGTGATGCTTTCCATAGAAAACGAAGCGCCTGAAACTCCGGGCCGGACCCGACCGGCCCGGTCTAACGTGAGTTAAAGGTTTCTATTTCAATTTTTTCGTTTAAGTACCTATAGTTCGTTTTTTTTAGCATTAGAAAGAACTCCGCAGAAGTAAGCGTGCAGTTTCTATCAGGCTCATTAATTGTTAATAATTATTGGATTATCTAATATAGCATGGTCAATACATATAATTTACTTCAAATTGTTACCGCTAAAAGTGCCAGATTTAGAACCACAAGCGAACTTCTGCAAAGTTCTTTCTAATGCTAAAAAAAACGGACTATACCTGAATAATTAATAGAGTAATATTGTATATATTCTGATGAATATAATGCTTCATTTTACGATTTCTGGAATTGTTCACGCAAATAAAACACCTATGTGACGAGTACGGATACTTAACACGACATTTTGACAATATCGACCTTCCTTAATATGATCAGCAATATCAGCATCCAGCAAAATACATGATTCACTGATTCTACATTTCAATTACCACGTCCTCTTGGTAAACGTGTTTACGTTTAAGTACCGAGTTATACCTATGCGACAAATACTTGAAAAATAAACAACGATGCTCCTCAAAATATCAGTTTTTTAACTAGTTTACTGGGATAAGTTAATACTTTTCGTATTCGTATGCCTACAAAATCCTGAACCCATTTTTTTACCTACAAATATGCCCAGTAGGGGATCATTTAAGTGTTTCTTTTTACGAGATGAGATATCTCTCGTCATATTGCTACGCTGATCTGCGAACGTCGAAATCGCTATTTGAAAAATCTTGCGAATAAAAGCGATAGTGAGGCAGTCTATTGCTAGAATTCGAAAGATTTCACAAATCTTGGTGGACCCGCTGATCTTGTAGACTGAGATTCCGTAGAAATTGGTACGGAAATTCCATGTTTACTCAGTTACCCGTTTGGTTTCATATTTGGTTTCGTAATTGGTTTTCCCGCTAAGCGACGCCACATTTGGATGCGTTAATTACTTACCTACGTTTTGTTGCAGATGTTCACATATATGTATATCGTACATCCAGCCTGTACGACAGTGTGAAAAATATTTTGGACGATATTTGTGCTTAGAAACCCTCGCAACGCTAAAGATTCCACTTTAGTAATTGTAATACGTTAGTTTGAATTGGTAGTTGCAGTTATTTGTATTTTATAAAATTGTTGATGTATTGTTATTATTTTTGCTTGTATGTAAATTCAATGTTGACGTGTAAAAGTGCCCTTGTGGCCTATTTGCTGAATAAATGTTGAAGTTTGAAGTTTGAAGTTTTACGAACCACTCGCTACGTTTGTGATTAAAACTTGTAATCTTTCGCTTGCTCGGGTACCGACATTAGCACGAGGAGTAAAACAACAACTTAGCCCCCTTGTAGAATAATAGTACATTACGAGTACGGTACAAGTGCGAACAGGTAATTCGCAACTCGTGTCGATTTAAAATCAAATATTCCCTTCGGTCGTGTTTTAATTTATCGCCACTCGTTGCGAATTTCCTACCTACTTTTCACACCTGTATCGTTATGTACTATTTCAACACACAAGCTCGGAAAGGTTCTCAGTTGATTTATTGATAAATATTATTAACCTCTAGCCGCCCCGAGATCTATAAAAAGGTGTCTTATTCCATTCTAATTTGAACTTTGTGTAGACAAAATAAAATTTCATTTTGCTTGGCAAGGTTTGACGTATGGGCGGCTAGAGGTTAAAAAAATGACAATCTCAAAAGAACGAATAGTAAACATGTATTTAACGTTCTAATTTAAATACCTACTTAATCAAATTGCTCATGTTAATACGACGTCTTTTGAAGTACAACTGATATTGACAAGTTCATTTGATATTACTTACTTAGGGCCCGATTCGTATTTTGAAATAGATATCTATTAGATATCTTTTAGACATCACCAAAATACGATAATGATATGTTTAAGATCTAACCTGTCAAATTTGACATTTGCGCGATTCTGGAGATACTCTTGAACGATTTCCACAGGATATGACTTAGAGATCCAATTCACATCTAATAGATATCTTACTCTACCTAACGTAAAAGTGACATTGGTTGCCCGAATTGCGCTGCAAAAGTGAACTAGTTGATATCTAAACTATAACGTATCTAGAATGGATCTGGTACGTGTCGTCTCTTGTGAATATCTTGAAGTTCGAATACAGCAGTTTCTCAGAAGTTAGGTTGTCTCGGTCACATTGTCTGTATTTGTGAGAGACTTACCTATTAATTTTTCCTAACTAAATAACAAATATCGATATACTTAATGGTGATAGATAGATGGGGTTCCTACCAGAATGCCATATTCTATAATAGGCTTTATAACCCTTAATTTTTGGCTATGTCTTGAGGAAAGACGTGAACACAGTTTTGTGTTTGACCCAACTGAGCCTCTACCATCAGTTGGCAGAGTATTTTTCACTTACTTTCAGTGAATAAACGTGCCGTATGTCACGTTTTACGTTACTTTACGGTCTTATGTGCCTAACTTCACTCCACTCCAAGCGATACTGTCCCTTTTTAACTACTTATACTAAAAAAGAGCAAGAATTATTACTTAATTAGTACGAGCAAACGGTAAATTACCTATCGAAAGTAAATTACGTTCACGATAGCGTTTATGTCAATGCCAAACTGATAGTAGCCGTGCTGGACTTAATTAGTTTACATTTTTCTCGTCCGAAAATAAACCTAAAACGCAATTATAAATGTTTATATTTTAGGAGGCGATTTGCAAACTATACTCTGTATCTTTAGGTATTTAAATAAAAGTAAATAAAATCTACCCTCAAATGGCTCCTTAAGCCAGTTAGTTGAGGATAGATGAAAATTTAATTCAATTTCTTTATTATTCAATTTAGGCATTAACATAATGCACCTATGAAGTTAAAAAAAGTGCATTTGTACAGAATTCAATTTAAATTAAATTAAACAATCACATTACATGATCAAATAATGTATTAGGTTAGTTAGGTTGTTCAGTGTGAGATCCAGGCAGTTTTTAGGGTTCCGTACCCAAAGGGTAAAACGGGACCCTATTACTAAGACTTCGCTGTCCGTCCGTCCGTCCGTCCGTCCGTCCGTCTGTCACCAGGCTGTATCTCACGAACCGTGATAGCTAGACAGTTGAAATTTTCACAGATGATGTATTTCTGTTGCCGCTATAACAACAAATACTAAAAACAGAATAAAATAAAGACTTAAATGGGGCTCCCATACAACAAACGTGATTTTTGACCAAAGTTAAGCAACGTCGGGAGGGGTCAGTACTTGGATGGGTGACTGTTTTTTTTTTGCTTTTTTTGTTTTTTTTTTTGCATTATGGTACGGAACCCTTCGTGCGCGAGTCCGAATCGCACTTGCCCGGTTTTTTGTATTTGGTTGGTTAACCAACAAATGTTATAACTATCCGAAAATGAAAAAAAAAATATGTTTTTTTTTTTACTTTTATTTATTGCCTAAAGATAGAGACTAGCGAATGTAGACTTACTGAAGGTTGACACACAAGGAAACAACCCGACCTATCTACTCAATTAGTTATGCAGAAGTATTCAAATAAAATAACAATGATTTTGGTATTTAATGTTAAGCCTGCATTTATACTTTTATACTCGTATTTATGAATAGCCGGGTCCACACAGTGCGAGCATACGCGCGAGACAATTTCCTCGCACACAAAACGGCCAGTGTGGACGTGCCTCGCGCACGCCGCCTCGGCCGAGTGTGTGGAGCCGGCTAATGGTTGGTTATTAAACATTTATACTGGGTCAAGCAAATCTTGTCAGTAGCAAACGGCGGCAAATTTGAAAAATCGCGGGTTAGCAACACTGTGTTCGAATAATTCGAAAATCGCGTGTCATCTGCGTTTTATCTGTGGAATGTGGATCGCGAATGACAGCCATCATCTTTGTTTACATTCTGAATCGATTCTATTTCAAGAGATATTTCTGCTGTGTCACCATTAAATACCAATATATTAAATTAAATTGTGCTTAATCAAAGATAAGGTGCCTACATTGCCTACAGTTCCAATTGATAAATCTAATAAAATATTAAAATCCAATAGGACATCTATCTGCTGAAGCAATGATTTTATTCATTACATTCTTGTTTAACAGCATATTCCACATCTAATTTTATTTTGAGATCTTCAAATTCACCACACACCGCTTTTAAATTGTCCGTCCATACCATTTAATAACAATTTCAAACATTTTCAATAGAGAATCCACGAGTGACAATTTGAATTGACGTACGTAACAGGGCGCGCTCAGCGGAAAAAAAAGTTTTGGTTCGATGTACATTGTACATTGCTGCTTTTCTTAGCGCAATACTACTCTTTGAGTGTTGCCCTACTTTAGTTTGCTTTACATTGCTACTGACAAGATTTGCTTGACGCACTTTAGATACATTTTTAAACAAACTCCGCTGTTATGACTACTTATAGATATTGTTTTTAATAGTTTTAAATGACCAGCCAACATTGTATGCTGCCTGTAATACCGCCACTTCATCTCAAAATGTATGATTGTGAATTGTATCTTAATTAAAAATAAATTATAAAGATTAAGTTTGCTTTAAAAATGTTGGTGCCCTAATGCCAGTATTGCAGGCGCCATACGAAATTGTCGTGTCGTAACTCATAACAAACCCAGGTAACAAAGCCAGCGGCCAAGGCGCTCACAAATATCTTAACACGCCTCTATCGTTCCAGGCGTTAGAGTGCGTGTTCAGATATTTGTGAGCACCTCGGCCGCTCCGATAAATCTGATGGTGACTGTACGCTCTCGTTTAGTAACCCACACCTAGTTTTGTCATGAAATGTAATTGCCAATGTATAAAAAATAATAGGTATGTATTAAGTAATACCTTAATAAGGCAAACAAAACGAATCAATATTATTATATAATTAATTGTTAGTATTGTCACGTTTTATTGCTACAAAAGTATATCTGGTTGCGAATCTGGGTCAGGTGGAGTTTGATTATATGATGAAGAAAGTATAGTGTCCGATCGAAACAGGATTTTCGGTTCAGCCGAAACATGATTACTTATTATGTCAAAACCTGCCAAAATGAAAGTAAACCAAAACTTCGTTCGGATACAGAAATAATTATGTACATCTGTAATTGCAGTCAGTTTCCGTGCACTTGGCGGATTAGCAAATATGTAATACATTTCATTTATAATTTGCTACTTGCGACATATAATTTATTTGATAGATAAATTGTTTAGATATTAAGGATTGCACGATGCACGAAGTCCAAATTCCTGCAGCAATGAAGGTTTATATTCAAATTTCGTCAAGTTGACGAAAACTAGAGCCGGACGAAAACTAGCGTAATGAATGGTCATTACGCTATGGGGTATGGACCCCTCCATAAAGTTTCGGCACGGCACGGTAATTGAAAACTGCGAATTCGATACTTACCAAAATTTTCCTTCAAATCGTCGCATTCGATTTTTGATTGGCTTGAGACTTACAGGCCAATTCGAATGTAGGTACACTGACATTAAAATCATATTTGAATTATATTATTTAGTTATCGTGCGTCTCGCTCGCCCCAAAACATCGTACCTACCTAAGCACAGAATAAATAATGGTACCTACCTACTGCCGTACAGAAAGGAAACTTCCTACAAAACCGAAGTTTGACAGCGGTTCAGGCTCATGCTACCCCTTCATGCTATCCCTTTCTAATATATGGCACTATCCCTTTCGGCTATTTAGGGTTGTCAAAATTCCAGTCATTATCTTATATGTAGTCGTGCACGCAAAAGGAAGTCAAGTGGTCCCAACCCTAATAATTGCTCGGAGCAATGCTGGGCTATAACCGCGAAAATTGAAGTTCGCAAATTGCGGGTATTTTTCTCTGTCACTCTAATTACGCCGTCATTGGAGTAAAACAGAAAGATCCCCGCAATTTGCGAATTTCGGTTTTCGCGGTAGCCGCTCTGAGCCGAGCGGAGCCGGGTTTGACCGAAGTCAGGGACAGAAATGCGCGACATTTGAATAACATCAGTTGAATGACAATTTGATATCAGTACGTTCGAATTGGCGTAATTAATAAGTCAATATTGACTGCCGTGAAATCTGAACTAATATTTACCTACTCATAAGCGTTGAAATAATATCATTGACATTAGAGGCGACTGTGATCTCTACATGAAGGATAATGCTAGCGTGGTATTATGTTATACCTAATCCAATATTCATAAGTAAATTGTTCACCAAACAGTTAATGATAGAAAAATATTTATACTTAGGTACATTGTAATAAAGTAACTAAGCTTTTTAAAATTTCAATGATAAGTATAGTCGGCGCAACGTATAATTAGATGTCCAGGTCTTAGATTCATAATAGGGTAATTGCGTCAGTTTGCCGTCCAAGACTCCAGTCTCAGTTTCCAAACTAAATTAGCAAATAAAACATTTCATTTTGAATTTGCTACTTGCGAAATATAATTTTTATGTAGAATAAATTGTTAAGATATTAAAGATTGCAATAAGTCCAAATTTGTGCAGCAATGAAGGTTTATTTTCAAATTTAGTCAAGTGGACGAAAACTAGAGCCGGACGAAAACTAGCGCAATGACCCTACGCAAGGGTGAATAAAATTCATAACACTCAAAATATAATTTCACGTTGCACTGACTATAATAAACTGAACAGTTTATAAGTTATGCGTTGTTTGTCAGTAGTGACATCCCCCCCCCCAAACCCGTTGCCCCCATAATCAACAAACCCGTTGTCTAAAGAGCAATGCATAAATCGTCTGCAATTGACGCAAAGACCTGTGACCAAAAAATATCTACAGGGTGGCCAAAAAATAAGTGCATTCCTGGCAACGGTAATGCACTTATTTTTGGGATTATAATGAGCAACTTTTACTATGAGACCAACCCCGAAATCGCGAAAAAAGTTACCCTCCTATAGAAAATGGACCAGACAAAATGTATAAAACAACCAAATTTTATTTTCGCGATTTCGATGTTGGTCCCATAGTAAAAGTTGCTCAGTATAATCCTCAAACCTCCCTGGCAACGGGAATGCACTTATGTTTTGGCCACCTTGTAGGTATATACCTAACGGAATTGTTTCATAACTTTAAAAGAACATCACCAAAACTTCCCATTAAAAATTACCTATTTAGTGTAGTTTAAGTTATGGAAGTGCTAAATAGTTCGCGTTTTCCTTAATGGGCGCGTTGTAAATGTTGTAATGATAAAAACATTGTCGTGATGGGCAAATTGACTGATTGCGAGATGATTATAGCCGGTATGGCAGTTTGCACGGCGCCGCGGTCAGACGCGCAGGTTAAAAAAAAAATCCGCGCAAGCGCGAATGCGGAGGAAAAACGCGGGAGCCGCGAAACATTGTCAAGATGATTATTTGTTCAATTTAAAAACGTGTGAAACTATTAATAAAAAAATTGATTGTGATGGTTATTAAGTTGGTTAAATAGTGTGTAATAAAATTTAAAATTAAAGTTTAGTTAGTAGGTGTTTCAAAATACTGAGGTAAGTTAAGTCTAATACCTTGAAACCTTTTTAGTCATAGAAACAGATAAAATTCAGTTGACTAAATCTCATTTTACTCTTGATACAATAATGGATATAATTATAAAATAAAAAATTTGAAAAGCTAATTATGAAATTAAATATCTTTATACAGGTAAATGCAGATTTATCAAAATGTGCTGTATAATATTTTAAGAGAACATATATTATGATCAATACAACACATTATAGGAAAATACCGATGCAACGGTATACCCAATAGGTACAGTATTTACTATAAAATATGTATTAGTCAAAATCTGAGCGTCTCATTGCATGGGAAATCGCATTAGTTTTTTTTTTATTATTATGAATGGGCTTTATTTAGTTTTATTATAATTCTTAATTATAATTAAAATTTAACAAACAAGTTTGTTCTACTTCGCCAATTTCTCCACCATACATAACATCCGCAAAGGTGACGTTAGGATGGCAACAGCAGCTGCGGTAAGCGGTATCCAGACGGGACTGATCAAATCGGTCGATTTGATCAGAAATGAAATTGGCGTCAATCTCCAATTTTAGATTTATGGTGATATTAGTCCTCTAAATTGAAAAAAATGCCAAGGAACGAAAATACTGGCGTCACAAATTAGTATTCTTGCGTCCGAACCTCATTTTATCGGTAATATCGGTCATTTTTGGCGAGTCAAATTGGTGTTTGCGACCGCATGACCTGATTAGATCGGGCAACTTAATCAAATTGGCGAAAAATTGACTAATCTGGATACGTCTTTGCTGTTGCGCCATTACTGCTGCACCCGCTGCACGCTGTCACTCTTAATTTCCTTAATAAAATGAGTAACGGATTAAACGTTCTAATCGCGGCAGCAATGCGGCTGCTAATGTCATCCACCAAATTTAAAGTGACAGCAACGGCTTCTACTCAGCCTACTGACTGGATGATGCAGCTGCAGTTGCGATTCGAATGTCACCTTAACAGTTACTAGAAAACTAGTTTGAATTTGTAATATATTACGCAAGAATGTAAACAATTGAATGAGTTTGCCAATGGCCGTTACGTCTTTTATGGCTCCTCTATACGATGGGTCAACGCCGGCAACTCCAAGGGACGCATTTATACGTTAGAGGGAGCAAGTGATATTGCTATCTCATTCTACCGCATGGCTGCGTCCCTTGGAGTGGAGTGGCCGGCGTTGGCCCATCGTGTAGAGGAGCCATTACGTGGTGGGGCAGAATAGATGAGCGCTTTAATCATGTCCTGTCGCGCGTGATAAACGCGATGACCATAACACGCCCGCAGTATGGTTATTATGGTTGCATTTATCTACGTGACAGCGTGACAAAGGCAATGTCCTTTCAATCGCTTAGTAAAAATGTAAGGGCCTCCCCACACTGGTATCTCTGGAGCGTCGGCGTTTAGTCAACACTATACGCAACGTTGACGCAAAGACGCAGTAACACCATTTTCATTTCTCATGCTCTGAAAGAGGGTCATTGTTGTTCTAAAAGGTGTGCAGAAAATGATACGCTTCTGCACTACAGCATTTTAGGTTCTAAGTACGATTTTATTAATTTGTTTACCATAAGCAATTGAAATTTTGAGTATAAATGGATTTGTTATACAATTTCCATTCTGATTTTTGGATTCCCATTCCATAAATGACAATACTTTTGCCACCTTTTGCCTAAATTGTTAATTGAAAGTACCCTAAAAAAATATTATAAAAAATTTATACTTAGTCATGTTTTTAAAAATACACATGCATTTTACTTTACTCGTATTCGAAATGAAAAGTAGAGTGTTTAACTCGGGTGAAAGGCATCATTTCAGCCTCGGACTATTATTGGCATTCTCACTGCGTTCGAGCGCCAAACTACCTCGGCAGAAATGAGTGCCTTTCATCCCTTGGTTAACAATCTACTATTTCTATAGCGCCAACTAGACGCCGATGCTCGAAAGACGCCAGTGTGGGGTGGCTTTAAATAAATACGAGCGCAGCCGGATTATTATATTTAGAAGCAAAACATTCTAGTTATCCTCCTTCTTCTTGACAGTCAAAGACGTACACTTTTAGAGTCTAATCTTAGGGCCCCCCCACATCTGGCGTCTTTCGAGCGTCGGCGTCTACAATTCTATGGCCGACGTCGACGCAACGTCGACGCAGCGTCGACGCAACTGCGCAGCGACGTCATTTTGCATAGCGCTGGACCGACGCCGACAGACGCCGACGCTCGAAAGACGCCAGATGTGGGGGGGCCCTTAATCTTCGTGTATTTTTATTAACGCGCGTTACACATACAAATCGCGCGTTGTATACATATAATACTTAGGCTTGGCGTTCAAAGTTGACCAACTCATTTGAATATTAATTGAGGAAAACGCGAAAGAAGCCTTGAGACTAACTGCAAGATTAGGTACCTACAACATACACTTTGCACCCATATGCACTTTGCAGTAATAAATTTAATGAGAAATGCAGCAGAACCTCGATAACAGGATTTTCTTTTGTGTATTCTAATTTCCTGGCTTTACGCTCTTAAGCATCTAGGACGTGTGACATGCCTAATAACATGCAAAACGAATTTTTGAATCAGAATCGGCATTAGGGAATGCAAATCGTTTATAACCATAACCGAAATATTTTGACAAAATTAACAAAATTTCATAACCGTATATTAGAAACCCGTATAACCGGTAACGGTTATTTTCGGTTATTTAATTATGACTTAAATTCCATGTTTTTATCATCTAATCACTACAAAATCCTGCCTTTTTGTCTGGACGCCTGTGACTATATTTTTTGTCATTCGTGTACTTTAATGATAAAGTATTATGAAATATTTTTATTGAATATTGTATCACGTCCAAGGTCATATTTTACTTTTACTGTATTTTGTGTGTTTTATTAAAAAACGAACACTTATACTCACATTCCCTAATACTGTACCTTCATTTTCGTAATGTTTTAATGACTTCATTGTTATTTTATAATTTTTTGTCGAAAATAACCGTAACCGATTATAACCGATAATCGGTTATATTTCGGGCATAACCGTAACCGAAACCGGTTATAAAGTTTGGTCGGTTATTGCATTCCCTAAATTCGATATCTTTGCCTTAATATTTGTGGGCCGGCCATGTACACACCACGGCCACACAGAATGCTGAATCGTACGTACCGGACGGGAAGGAAAATTTGTTATGTAGCGACCCTTTAGTTTATAAGGCATAAGTGTCTCAGGAATTATGCAAAATGCAACCCTAACACTTTGAAATAAAGTTCAAAATCAGGTGGGAAATATATTACCTCTGGCTTATAAGGGCTTAAGTAAGTTTTATTCGCATCACTATGCGCAGGATCTCCGCTACATCAGCTGATCAATGTCAACCATTGTCCACTAATGTCCGTTCAGTGCCGGCTATTGTAATCGCTCTTTATATCTCATGCAATGCCATCCGCCATCGTATTTATTATGATATCCGGTAAACAATAAAATTAAACATAGATCTTATAAACTGGAAAAAGAGGGGGGAGGCCTTTGCCCAGCAGTGGGACATTATAGGCTCCCAATAATAATAATAAAGATCTTATTCAACATTTTTTTATGAAGTAACACACAATAATTGGCTAATTTCCTACTAGTCAAATCAGCTTCTTTTTCAGAACTGTCAAAACGATTTTCTTATATGGAATTTATATGAAAACGTGTATAGTGACGTCACGGTCAACTCACCTACTTTTTACTTTTCAATCCGATTTATTAAATAGAAATTGTGGTTAAATATAACTGCTAGGGATCTATGTTTTTATAATAATTATCTGGTGTTTTGTTTCGTGTACGTTGAGAAATAATTTATTTTAAGTAGAGGAAAGCACCTAAATATATGTCTTCTATTAGTTTCTGCCCACGCGACTTCTTCAGGTTAAAAATTGTACGTATACAGTCACCTGCTATAATAATATTACTGACATGTTTAAATATATTAACTTAGTGGTAAATTTACGTTTATGTTAAAACAAAATCAATAAAGCGCAAATATGTATTAAAGCGCTAGCTTTAATATTTCTTTGGCTCCATTAGGCCGCACCAGGGCTATAACCGCGAAAATCGAAGCTCGCAAATTGCGGGGATTTTTCTCTGTCACTCTAATTACGCCTTCGTTGGAGTAAAAGAGAAAGATCCCCGCAATTTGCGAATTTGGGTTTTCGCGGTAGCCCCTCAGACCCGGCCCAGACGATATAAATTACATAGTACCGGAAAACTAAACACTTCCCTTGATTTTTTGCACGTTTTGTAATCATTTAATAAACGTAAATATTTTAGTGGCCGCAAACCAGTTTGAGCATAAATAAAAACTTCAATTGAAACGGAGTTGTTTCAAGTTTTTATTATATTTTTTGTCTTACCGCTTAAAACAGCGAGATGGAAAGACAAGGCCGTATAGTTTTTTTTTAATAAAAAGGAAAACGAGAGGTTATTCTCGAGTTTTGTGCACTTGTGCGAGTGTATTTTATCGAAGGTGATAAAAAACCGGGCAAGTGCGAGTCGGACTCGCGCACGAAGGGTTCCGTACCATAATGCAAAAAAGGCAAAAAAAAACGGTCACCCATCCAAGTACTGACCCCGCCCGACGTTGCTAAGCTTCGGTCAAAAATCGCGTTAGTTGTATGGGAGCACCACTTAAATCTTTATTTTATTCTGTTTTTAGTATTTGTTGTTATAGCGGCAACAGAAATACATCATCTATGAAAATTTCAACTGTCTAGCTATCACGGTTCGTGAGATACAGCCTGGTGACAGACAGACGGATATACGGACGGACGAACGGACGAACGGACGAACGGACGAACGGACGAACGGACGAACGGACGAACGGACGGACGGACGGACAGCAGAGTCTTAGTAATAGGGTCCCGTTTTACCCTTTGGGTACGGAACCCTAAAAAGAATGTTTGTTGACAACATCAGTTTATAAAGTAGGTACCTACTTATCCCGCTTGTATCGCCTCTGGGCTATAACCGCGAAAATCGAAGTTGGCAAATTGCGGGCATTTTTCTCTGTCTTTCTAATTACGCCTTCATTGGAGTAAAAGAGAAAGATCCCCGCAATTTGCGAATTTCGGTTTTGGCGGTAGTCCCTCTGGATTCAAGTCTCAGTCTCAGTCACATCCAAGACAGTAATTTTTCCACTTTTAAATCGAATGTAAGCTACGTTCGCAGACGTTTTTGATTTCCTACTAATTTTTGTTTTAAAGTAGTATTAAATATCATCGTGAAACATTTATGAATTACATATTATAGATGCGATTATTTATTTATTTATTTAAACTTTATTGCACAAAGTATATACAAAAATGTACAAATGGCGGACTTAATGCCAAATGGCATTCTCTACCACTCAACCATCATCTCATCATTATCATTTCATCATTAATGATTATCTTTCATTGACGTGGATAGGTACGGCAGGGGTATATGTATATTATGATCTGTGGGGTTGACACAACATGACTTTGCGTGCACTACCAGTCGACCACAGAATAAGATAATGGCTTGAATTTTGACAACCCTAAGTAGCCGAAAACTATTTTATTTTTTGTATATTAAAGGTTATGCGTGTTTTATGTAGACATCATAAAATAATAGGATTGAAAACCTAATTATGTTTAAAGGCATGTTTGCAAAGGCAACTCTGTGCGATCTTTAACGTGTCTAATTATCTCCGCTATTGTAATATGACGATGATGTCAGCGGCGATTTGTACTTCAGTAAGTAGACATGATGGTACGTTTCCTGGGCGCGTAGTTAACGTGCCAATCGTCGACGCTCTGTAGAGTATGTACTGTCTCTTCCGAAAATCGTTTTTTCCATATTTATATTTTTGCCATTCGCAATTTCTACCATTTTACTTTTTCTCCATAGCATCCTTTTCCGGAAGCATTTCTAACCATTCGCATATTTTCCCATTAATTTCCAGTACCATATTTTCCTAATAGGTTTTCTAACCATTCGCATGATTTGGATATTTGTATTCTTATTATAATATTCGAGAGACTAACTAAAATATAACTTCTTTTTGTAAATCTATATCGTACAATATAATTAGTCGGTTTTGCTCGCAGTTCACCTAACACACTCCTCCTCGCTTCGCTCGTCGTCGCACCTATCTATTCCGTGATTGTAAACAAATAAAATAAAGTGGGAAATTATGCGAATGGTTAGAAAAGCTATTAGAAAATTAAGCTATTGGAAAATTAAAATAATGGGAAAATATGCGAATGGTTAAATATGATTTCGGAAAAGGATGCGATTGAGAAAAAGTAAAATGGTAAAAATTGCGAATGGCAAAAATATCAATATGTAAAAAACGATTTTCGGAAGAGACAGTACACACTCTGACTTGCCCTCTGAGGTATTTCCTTTGCGCTACGACATGGGATTCTTTAAGAAGCGGGTATTTAGTTTTCTCAAGGGTCGGTAATGCTTAAGTGGCTCCTGTGATGTTGCTTATGTCCATGGGCGACGATGACCGCTTCCCATCAGGCGGCTCGTCTGCTCGTTTGCTTATCAGATATGACAAAATCACAGTAGTTTTTTAAATACACAGATTTGAAATAAGTTTTGCTTCTGTGCAATGAAGTTATGAATGTTATGATCACCATACCCCGGTTTAATGGATGAAATTTGGCATGAAGATAACTTACTATATTTCGATGTCGATAAACCCTATAATAACCCTTTAATAACCGTTGTTACAATAAAATGAACTGTAGTAATCATAAACAAACTCAGGCTATATGTACAAAAACTAAGTTGAAAGAAGCTAGTAACAATTCCTATATTAGTTAGGCACTTAACGACTTTACTCAGAACACAACTCCTAACTAATCTCATTCACCACAGCAACTTAAACAACTGTTCTAGCGAAGAAAATACTTAATAGTTACAGATAAACATGTTACTAATAAGTAAGTAAGTACTTACTTACTTAGTAAGTAACCACTAAGTAGCCTATTTAAGTTGAACAAATTAACATGACTTTAGTAGGTAATTTTGGAAATATTTTGGTGGTTTATGAGGGGAAAATTGTTTCATTTATTCGCTAGGTGCATGACTGGTGCTGCCCTCTTCTTGTCAGCTTTTTTACGTTAAATCTTATGGAATCAGTTCGAATGAGTGACGTTCAATCCGTAACTCATTTTATCTAGGCAATTACCAGTTACAGCGGCGATATTACCGACGCAGCAGAAATGTCGCAAGAGTTAGTGCAGTTTTAGTTGCCATTGAAATGTCACCTTAATTATTATTACCTACTATTAGAGAGTGCTATTTATTGGTGCTGACTGAACAATTGCTGTTTACCTACATTTTCTTTTCAGCTCCAACCTCAATCACTGCAAATACTAAACTTATTTGAAATAATCTTTTTTTTAGGCAATATGAAGCTGCCAGACCCGAAGCGGATGCTCAGCGGCATTTTTCCAATACTCCAATGGTCGAAAAGTTATGACCTCGGGACAGGCGTCGGGGATCTGATAGCTGGGATCACTGTGGCTCTGACACTCATACCTCAGTCTATAGCCTATGCGTCGCTCGCTGGATTAGAACCACAGGTAAGCTATAACAATATTGCAATGGTCGAAGAGTTACGAGTAGGTATGACTTCGGGACGGGCGTCGGTGATCTGACAGCTGAGATCACTGTGGCTCTGACGCTCATACTTCAGTCTTTAGCATACGCGTCGCTCGCTGGATTAGAATCACAGGTGAACTACAACAATATTCCATTGGTCGAAGAGTTATGACTTCGTGACGGGTGTCGGTGATCTGATAGCTGGGATCACTGTGGCTCTGATGCTCATACCTCAGTCTATAGCATACGCGTCACTCGCTAGATTAGAACCACAGGTGAAATACAACAATATTCCATTGGTCGAAGAGTTATGACCTCGTGACGGGTGTCGGTGATCTGATAGCTGGGATCACTGTGGCTCTGACGCTCATGCCTGTCTTTAGCATACGCGTCGCTCGCTGGATTAGAACCACAGGTGAACTACAACAATATTCCATTGGTCGAAGAGTTATGACCTCGTGACGGGTGTCGGTGATCTGACAGCTGAGATCACTGTGGCTCTGACGCTCATACCTCAGTCTGTAGCATACGCGTCGCTCGCTGGATTAGAACCACAGGTGAACTACAACAATATTCCATTGGTCGAAGAGTTATGACCTTGGGACAGGCGTTGGGGACCTGATAGCGGGTATTACCATACCACATACCATACCACATTCGTACCACAGTCTAAAATGTCATTCCATGGAACTTGCTAACTATTTAAACAAATCGCCATATTGAAATTGTCTCTTAATGACGAATTTACTAGTGACTTTTGTTTACGTAGTTAGCAAGTTCCATAGAATGACACATCATAGCCTACGCGCCGCTCGCTAGATTAAAACCATAGGTAAACTGGATGCTGATAAGCAATAATGTGTCAACCCACATCCATTTTGCAATAAGATGTCAAGTCAAAAAATTGACGCTAAAAGTGATATTTTATTGAAAAAGAATTGTGGGTTGACACATTTTTGCTAAACAGGATTTACTATAAAGAGTATGAGAAAGTGGTTGGTTGATATGGATATGGTTTGTTGATATCCAGTATATCTATCTCGATGACAACATTGTTTTAAATCGTTGTCGTGTGAATCTTGAACGTGTATCATAAAATGTTCAAAATATAACATTACAATACGAGTACTGTTGTAATGAAGTTTTAAGTTTACTGGATGTCATGCTCATGAAATATTATTATTTTCCACTATCAATATTAAATGTCACTTTCAAATGAAATTAAATAATATGAAATATTTTGAAATAACTTCAACCATCGTAAACACATGAAATATATTTTGAAAACTGATTTAACAGCACTGCTATGAGATACATGTTTCCTGCAACCCATTTTATGTGTAATAGTTACCTGTTAGTCATGTTACTTCAACTAAATAAATGAATTGATTTGAATAAAACGTCAACGGACTATGAAAATTATTTCACCTAAGTATCCGAAATTATCTATCCGTCGAATATACCTTAGAATCTCACAGTGTGACATAGATGTGTATAAAATGAAGAAAGCCATTAAAATTTAATTTTACAATACGATTCGCCTTGCTTGATTTACGTGTTAAAAATGCATAAATTATCCGCAAGTGTGACCGGGACGGATATAAAGGTTAACTAATGTGAGCAAATCAATTTACCTCCCTACTAATGTAACTCCGTAATCTCGCACTTAATCGGTCAAGTGCTAAATGCTCTTAAGAATAAGGCTTCAATTGGCTTGTTTCGTTCTGTTTTTTTAGGAGTGGCCAATTACTATAAATGTAGTGGTCAAAAAGTATAGCAGTTACACTACTGCTTTAACAATGTTCCATTTAATTTGATTGACCCATTAGAAGTCACGTTCACTTCAACGTTCATATAACTAAGATAAACAAACTGCCGTATTCGAACTTAAGATATTCACAAGAGACGACACGTACTAGATCCATTATAGATACGTTATAGTTTAGATATCAACTAGTTCTCTTTTGCAGCGCAATTCGGGCAACCAATGTCACTTTTACGCTAGATAGAGTAAGATACCTATTAGATGTGAATTGGATCTCTAAGTCTTTTCCTGTGGAAATCGTTCAAGAGTATCTCCAGAATCGCGCAAATGTCAAATTTGACAGGTTAGATCCTTAACATATCGCTATCGTATCTTGGTGATGTCTAAAAGATATCTAATAGATGTATATTTTAAAATTCGAATCGGGCCCAAAATCGACAAAATAATACGTAATATTTATATTTGACGGTATCTTTTTTACAATAATAACACGAAATGTCACGAGGGTAAGACTAGGAACCCCGTTAATTGTCTTATTTTCCCTTTCCACCCATTTTAATTTTATATTGCGCCTGTTTTTCCGCATAGCAATGTCAAAAGAACGTTAATAAATGTAATGTAAAATCAGAATGGATGTTAAAAAAATAATGCTGAAATATCTAACGCTGCAAATGATAATAAGGGTTACGTTTTTATAAGGAAAATGGAAACAAGGATAATGGAATTGATTTTAATATTGCCAGATTGCTTTATGATATTTGTTCGAAATCAAGCAATCGTGAAGATTTTTTTTTTTGACATTGAAGCTAACTTCAGCCCTTAAGGGGTCCACAAATTATCAGTTCGCCTGACGATATCAGCCTGTCAGTTGTTCGGAACTGTCACCTTTTGCGTTTAACTGACAGGCTGATTTCGTCCGGCGAACTGGTAATCTGTGGGCCCCTTTATACTTAGGTACTTAGTAATTGCAGTAACTCCCAAAAGGTGTGAAGTAAATATTTAACTAATAATTATTGCAACACTCCTGACCCTTTGACGCATCCAAAACAAGATTTTCAATAAGAGTCTGATAAAAATCGCAATCATTATAATTATGCCATGTTACGATGGATAATCATCATCATCATATCAGCCATAGGACGTTCACTGCTGAACATAGGCCTCCCTCAAAGAGTGCTACAATGATCGGTTGCGCCACCCGCATCCAGCGGACTCCCGCGACCTTTACCAGGTTGGACGATGGATGATAATGAACAATAATAATACTCTTGCAAGTAATTTCCGTCAGTAGAAAAATTCGGCAAATTAAATAAATGTAAGCGCGAAGGGTTAACGTCGCATAGAAAATTTATATTTCATGCCTTTTCCTACTGACAAACTCGTTCGATCGGCTATAATTGTTTTTTTTTCTATTTTAGTACGGTTTATACGCATCACTGATCGGCGGATTCGTGTATGGGATCACGGGCACGTGCCCTCAGATAAACATCGGGCCCACGGCGCTGCTGTCACTTCTGACGTTCACCTACACTAACGGCACAAGTCCGGACTTCGCCGTGCTCTTGTGTCTGACGTCGGGGCTCGTCCAGCTGGTCGCCGGCACGTTGCAACTAGGTAAGATAACACGATTATACGCATTGCTAAAAGCAAGTGCGTGTCCGTGATCATTTAACGGGCACGTGCCCTCAGATAAACATCGGGCCCACGGCGCTGCTGTCACTACTGACGTTCACCTACACTAACGGCACGAGTCCGGACTTCGCCGTGCTCTTGTATCCGACGTCGGGGCTCGTCCAGCTGGTCGCCGGCACATTGAACTTGGTAAGATAATAAGATTAATACGCATTGCTAAAAGCGAGTGCGTGTCCGGGATCACGGGCACGTGCCCTCAGATAAACATCGGGCCCACGGCGCTGCTGTCACTACTGACATTCACCTACACTAACGGCACGAGTCCGGACTTCGCCGTGCTCTTGTATCCGACGTCGGGGCTCGTTCAGCTGGTCGCCGGCACGCTGCAGCTTGGTAAGATAATACGATTATACGCATTGCTAAAAGCAAGTGCGTGTCCGGGATCACGGGCACGTGCCCGCAGATAAACATCGGCCCCACGGCGCTGCTGTCACTACTGACGTTCACCTACACTAACGGCACGAGTCCGGACTTCGCCGTGCTCTTGTGTCTGACGTCGGGGCTCGTCCAGCTGGTCGCCGGCACGCTGCAGCTTGGTAAGATAATACGATTATACGCATTGCTAAAAGCAAGTGCGTGTCCGGGATCACGGGCACGTGTCCGCAGATAAACATCGGCCCCACGGCGCTGCTGTCACTACTGACGTTCACCTACACTAACGGCACGAGTCCGGACTTCGCCGTGCTCTTGTATCCGACGTCGGGGCTCGTTCAGCTGGTCGCTGACACATTGAACTTGGTAAGATAATAAGATTAATACGCATTGCTAAAAGCGAGTGCGTGTCCGGGATCACGGGCACGTGTCCGCAGATAAACCGCAAGTGGGCCTAAGAGTACTTAGGTAATTACTCGCGCGAATATATGTACGAGCGAAATGCACGCACGACTGACATCATTTAGATACCTATAATTTTGATGTCACAATGAAATAGCCTTCATATTACAAGCTGTCACTACCAAGTTAATCTTTTTCAAGCGATGTAATTATTTGCATATTGATATTGTAAAGGTCACTACTCTGGCTGCCTTCTTCAATAATGAAATCTCATTTTCTGTGAAAGTCGTACTTATTACTCCGTTCTCCGTATTCATTTATTAAATTTAACACAAACTAAAGATTTCATGTACTTAATATTTAATAATAATGTTCTTCAACTGAAACAATTCCAGAAAATTTCTTCTTGCAGCAGTTTTGAAATATAGCAAAATGTATGCATTTAAAAAGTACCTTATACTTGATCTTTTTATCTACTTAGCGTTAAGTATAAAGGTTATTAATACAATAGGTGTATATGTATAGAGTTTAATTCTATCTGTCGTAACAATGATTTACAGAAGTCTGTAAATCTATCCCACTTATAAAACGTTGACATGATTTAGATTTTTTCCTTCTAGGTTTCCTCGTAGAGTTCGTCTCGCTGCCAGTCGTGTCTGGCTTCACATCCGCAGCCGCAGTAACCATCGCCTCATCGCAAGTCAAGGGCTTATTAGGCCTCAAGTTCAGTGCCGAGACATTTATAGCTACATGGAAGGAACTATACCGTCATATAGGAGACACGAGATTGTCAGATACACTGCTTAGTTTAGCGTGCTGTATCGTGCTGTTAGGTATGAAGGTAGGTTACCTATCGAACCAAAATCCTCAAATGTTGAGCCTCAATTTTCTACTATCGCGATCAGGGCCTTTAACATGCAGGGGCTCTTAGGCACCTAAGAATTTGGGGCCCTATCGTAAAATAAAGAAAGCGAATTCAACAAACATATTTCTACTATGATCTTCTATTTATTATGGGTAATTCAAATATACTGTAACTGTGTGTCAGTCGGGGCCCCCCGAGGATGGGGCCCTGGGCACGTGCCGCGTGTGCCCTTACGGTAAAGACGGTACTGATCAGAGCATAGCAGAGAGCTGCTTCGCCATATTGTTATGCAGGAGACAGTCTGTTGGTCTGTCACTGTCTGACTGTGTCGGACACGTTTTGTACGAGTATTAATCATGCTATTTCAGTCAACCTCAGTACTTTTTGTACCGAGACTGTCTGAAATAGCAAGACACGTTCATACGCTTCCGTGAAAATACGATGGAAAATAATTATGCACTTCTGTATGAGATTAGCAAATGTTGGTTTCTGCAAATATGCACGGTTTACACTCGAGAGTGCCACTTGACGGGGTAATTGCTGGATTTTACAAAGCGTACTCTCAATTAGTGAGTTCCATCCTTTGTTTGCATTGGTGTGGCCTCTTGGAGTTTAACTTAATTTTATATTTGAGAGCGGA
Source organism: Cydia fagiglandana (assembly GCF_963556715.1). NCBI lineage: Eukaryota > Metazoa > Arthropoda > Insecta > Lepidoptera > Tortricidae > Cydia > Cydia fagiglandana. The sequence goes on from NC_085940.1 coordinate 3,858,345, forward strand.
AACTAGCTAAACTACTAAGTAGGAACGTATTAATTCTACTTATGTCTTTTCTTTCACATGTTGCGCGCTTCGTACGGTTCCGTACCCAAAGGTTAAAAACGGGACCGTATTACTAAGACCCCAATGTCCGTCTGTCTGTCTGTTCGTCCGTCTGTCTATCACCAGGCTGCATCTCATGAACCGTGATAGCTAAACAGTTGAAATTTTCACAGATGATGTATTTCTGTTGCCGCTATACCAACAAATACTAAAAAGTACGGAACTCTCCGTGGGCGAGTCCTCGCACTTGTTTTTTTTTTATTAGACAATGTTCTGATTTTCAGGCCCTAAAGGATATTCGAATCGGTTTAAGAGACAGTGAAAAAAGTCAAAAAGGGGTGGTTTTCGTTCAGAAGAGCTTGTGGTTCGCCGGTGTGTCGAGAAACGCGGTGGTGGTCATCCTGGCTGCCGCTGTCGCCTTCTTCGTTTATCTGGATGTTGGTGACCCGTTGATATTGACAGGTAGGCAGTTTTAATAAAATCTAACTACCTTTTCGATTTTTACCGCTAGAGGTCGGAAGTGGCAAATGACCTTTAAACGTAGAAAATCATAAATAACAAATCTAGCAAATCGTTTGTTTCTTAACTTCTTAAAATATCAGGCACAAATTGTCATTTTTGGGTACCCGGTAAGTAGTGGGCGTCTGACCTCCTGTCTGACCAACATTGCATTTCATAATAGGTACCTACTGAGTGATTTATTTATTACAATTAGCAAATAAAAATGTTACGGACACGATCAATAAAACGGTAAATTTAAATCACGTTCTTAATCCTTTGCGTTTTTGTTTTCGATACCGCTGCATTCCATTAATGGCTTGATTTATAGCGTCTTAAAAATTTATAGCACCTTAATAACCATTTTTCTTAAAGTTTGAATTACATAAGTTCTTTTACAATACTTACCTCTGGTGCTATACATTACGACACCGGTGCTATAATAAACATGACGTAACTATAGTTCGTTTTTTTTAGCATTAGAAAGAACTCCACAGAAGCAAGCACACAGTTTTTATCAGACTCTTTAATTGTTAATAATTATTGAATTATCTAATGTAGCATGGTCAATACATATAATTTACTTTAAATTATTACCGCTAAAAGTGCCGGATTTGGAACCACAAGCTTACTTCTGCGAAGTTCTTTCTAATGCTAAAAAAAACGAACTATACGTCGAAAATTTTAAGGGCCATATTATGTAGGTACTGTAAACCGTACGATTTTATCTTTTTAAAAGAATAGGTAATTCGCAACTAGTGTCGATTTAAAACACTCCCTTCGGTCGTGTATTATAATTCCTCGTTAATATTTTTTGCACTTATATTGTATCGTAATACCGTAAATAACTATAAAAACAAATCGTCAAAATTATGTGTTCTCGCAAGCACTGACGTCCACGTCTCAGAGATTGGCATCACTCATGAATATCTGTGAAGTTTTAAATTTCATTCCATTTTTCGATATGTAAAATGGTAGTTTGCTGCTTTCCGATCTGAATGCAGAAGGTAACCAGTTTTATGGAAATAGTGTTCTGTTATTGAGTTTCGTTATTGAATTTTAGACGTGCGAAAAATCTGCTTTTAGCATTGCCTATTTTTGCTTTGACCTTTTTAAATTTAAGTCTTTCTATAAATAATATTTAAATCAACATAACATTTACCTATATTAAATTATCGGGTATAAAATGACGGTAGTTAAAAGGCTATTATTAATAATAGTGAATAATTCAAAAGCTATCAAGTATACGAGTAAATAAAGTGGAGCAGCTGTTAATTAAAATCAGACACCACAATTTTGGTGCCATGATTACAGTAAAGGTAACATTCCATTTTCGACTGCAGCTGCACTACTGCTCCGACACTACTGCAGGGGTCTGAAAGCATCGCTGTGTTTTACCTACGTAGACGTAGCATTGACTAAAATAAGTCGATATCTGACACTCAAGACTACGATTTTAAATAGTGAATAGAATCAGGCGTTACTGTGCGGAAATCCATATTAATTAAAACCAAAATATTACTTTGCTAATCTGCGTAAAAGATAACGTGCTAGTCAATCAGTGCTAACCTGTTATACTTACTTGCGTATTTTTTACATAATTAATTGCATGTCAATCAGTGCTAACCTGTTATACTTACTTGCGTATTTTTTACATAATTAATTGCATGTCAATCAGTGCTAACCTGTTATACTTACTTGCGTGTTTTTTACATAATTAATTGCATGTCAATCAGTGCTAACCTGTTATACTTACTTGCGTATTTTTTACATAATTAATTAATTAATATAACAGGTTAGCACTGATTGACTAGCACGTTATTTTTTACGCAGATTAGCAAAGGAATATTTTGGTTTTAATTACTCCGATTTTAATATTTTTAATTCAATCTTACACTAGGATAGTCACGGCAATAAATAAGTTAAAGAATTTTAGTTATTTTTATTTAAGTTGTGCTCGGTTTTGAGGTTCAAGTAGACAGTGTAAGAACTAGCATGCGAATTTAGTTACATTGCGGACTACTAAGGTGCAATTAATTCAACAGCCAAATATAACGGAATGTAACGAAACTTGCATACGAGTTTTCGTACTTCTAATTATTTAGTTTAACTACTTGAACAAGTTTCCCAGTTGGTACAGTCAAGGAATTTAAATTCCGACCCATTTCGTACTTTGTCACAGTATGAGGTCTCTAGCGGCTTTCATATTGATTGTCACTGTGACAAAGTACGAAATGGGTCGGAATTTAAATTCCTTGACTGTACTTTGCTCATTCTTCGTTTGAAATTATACTTGCCACAGCCAAGTAAGTACCGAGTTGGGCAACAAAAGTGAGGTACCTTTTATGCGTAATTGTACCTGCACTCATGTTGCGATTCTCGCTCCGATGATTTAAGACTTGACTTGCCACATAGGTTTGCGGCAACTTTATATATTTAGAAAGAAAGAAAGAAAATACACAACAGACAAGTTAAATTTAATTTAAGCATATAAATGTTTCAGGTAAAATAACGCCAGGCCTGCCAACACCACAAGCGCCCCCGTTCCACACGACGGTCGGGAACGTCACTATTACCGCGGGTGGCATGCTGGCGCAGCTCGGCTCTGGACTGCTGGTCGTCCCTCTAGTGGGGATCATCTCTAACGTTGCCATCGCTAAGGCATTTTGTAAGTTTCTATGTCTTTCCCATCACGGAACATAAGTATTCAGCCGGCCTAGCCAAGGTTACAATCGCTATCGCTTCGACAACGAAACGCTTTGTGTCTCTCTATCACTCTGCCGTATTAGTGCGACAGTGACAGTTGCGTTTCGATCGCTACGGAGCGTAAGCGTTTGCCATGTTGGCTACGCGGCCTGGACTTTTGGGAGGCATGCGCCGAGCCGAAGCCAAGATACTTTAATGAAATGTAAGGGGTACACCGAGCGGATGCTGCCCCTGGGCCAAATTCGACATGTACACCTGTCAGATTTCGCATCCACGTCAAATCAACAGTTGATTTTATTGCATACTGAGTGTTGATTCCATCAACGGTGGATAATATCATTTGGTACAACCAAAACTCCACTCTAAACTAAGGGTGGTTCGGTTTGGTTTGCTTGTCACCTTGACTGTGGATTGTTAATATCAAAATTTGACATTGTACGTAACCTATTCGAGAACTTATGATTTTTCCCACATCATCGGGAGAGCAACGCGCTACGTCACACATCGCTTGTCGCATAGGGGTCCTTGTCCGTGTCATGGGACGCACGCAGAGGCAGCACCCGCGGGTGTAAGGACTATTGAGAGTTGATGGAATCTAAAATGAACTAGGTTATTGGGTGAAAGCGATGGACTAGTACTGAGCTATGGGATAAAGTTTCTAATATTACATATTAGTTTCTAAATAAAATGTGAGCTTTCCTTTAGTGATAGGGATTTCCTTTAGGGATATTAGTCTAATATTATTAGCGTGTTGTCATGGTAACCCATACGATTTGACAGTTTGTAGAGTCCACGCAGTGTAAGTGTTATTTATACGTCATTATTTCATACAAGTTTGACGTTTAAAATGACACTTGCAATGCGTGGGCTATCAAAATCGCTGCAGACTTTTTACGGTCCGACTATACCTTTCAAGAAATGGGCCCCTGGGTGTCACAATTTTATTAGTTCGATATCAGGCTTAACTCTGTCAAATTGCTAAAAACAAGAAATTTCTACTACGATTTAAAAATATACTTAGTATACCTACCTACCTACTTACATTTTGCAAGTTCTTGTCAATTTTCATACAATGTAGCTCTATTTATATATTTTACTTCGGAACAGAGGGCCTACCGCGAACTACGTCCGACGTGTTGCCTCTCTGTCGCACTTGTAAATTCGTACGTAAGTGTGACAGGGAGGCAACACGTCGAACGTGGTTCGCGGTAGGCCCTCAGATGTAGCATAGATTTAACTTTGCCAACAAGTCCCACAGGCTCAGAGCAGAGCACTTAGCCTTTGAATTTGTCTAGTATTTTACCTTGATGGTCGTAAAAATATTACCTACAGAGGGAATTATTCATCAGTATATATTTTACTGGTGTTTTTCATGTTTATATTAAATAATGTATCTAAGTACAGCTTTTATCTTAAAGTAAGTGGTAATTTAGGTCGGATTATGAATATTAAATTAGGTATTATGATATGATGGAGTCTTTTCACCCAACTGCAAGCCGGAAATGATAGTATTTATTGCGTGTATCGTGAATCACATAAAATGTTTGAAAATTAACATCTCATTCCGAAAATACCGGCTTATATGGTACTGAAGAAAAAGCAGCCGAGCGCTAATAGTGCAACCGGGCGACATTATTATTTGAGTGGTGCGATAGATGGCGCTACTAGTTGATGAATTCGCTTGATTAGGGCTGAGGGGCTGAGTTACAAGGGTGTTATCTCATAATGTTGTTCAAGCGAAGGCACGGACGCCTAAATATTAAATTTATCTATTCTCTCAAGTCTAAGTTTTAATGGCCGAGATACAAACTAATCTTACTCGAATAATTTCAGCAAACGGCAAAACGCTGGACGCAACACAAGAGATCATAGCTCTCGGCGTTTGCAATGTGGTGGGAGCTTTCTTCCGCTCTTTCCCCGTTAACGGTTCCTTCACTCGAAGTGCCGTGAGCGACGCTTCGGGCGTACGCACCCCCGCCGCTGGATTCGTTACCGGTACGTAAAACATACAAACATACATACAACATACATATAATCACGCTTATTTCCCGGAGGGGTAGGCAGAGACCACGGATTTCCACTTGCTACGATCCTGACATACCTCTTTCGCTTCCTTCACTTTCACAACATTCCTCATACACGCTCGCCGGTTTAGGGTGAGTAAAAATAAACACATAAAATACATGGACCAGGCGATCAAAATGGTGTAAACATATCTTGGTGGACGCTCCATGAAAGTCAAATATAATACCGTAAGGATGTAATAAAAAATTACAAGTAATTTGAGTGACCCAGAAACACCATGACGTATATTATGACTTTTTTGTAACTTATAATTGTAACCATTTTAGGGAATATGTTTAGTTTTAAGATGGTTAGAAACAACCGGTTACTATAATTATTATGACTTAAGTTTACATATAGGTACCTTAATATAGACATTTTGCAAAATAAACTTCATATAAGAAGACCGTCGCATTTTGCTCGTTCAAAATTCGGATGCTGTTGAACAAATTGCAGCACAGATAACCTTTGCATTGGATTCTCGCTGCACCAATTTGTAAATGTTAAACTTGTTAACAATAAATTTGCTGAATCCAGATGCGAATTTCAGTGATCAATTTGTACTTAATTTATTTACAATGATAAATTGGATGAATAAAAGCTTTGGATATTGTTGTATTTAAATTGTACGCGAGACATCGTAAACACGCTAATATGAGATTTTATAATTTATGGAACACATACCAAAAATACAGTTCTGTATTTAAATAAAGGTCAGATACAGATGGACTCCAAAAAGTTGGAAAACTTCTCGGAAATTTCTTGAAAATTTCACAGAAATATAAGAAAAGTAAATTTTATGTTTCGAAGCTTTCAATTCCCATACAAAAATTTGAGAAGTTACTGAAACTTTCCTGTGTGGAAAATTTCGCAATTTTGGAATGTTTCCTCCGGCACATCAGTTGCACGTGTGCCGGCAGGCGTGGCTCACTCCGCGATTGCGTCGCGACGCAAAAAGTAGCTACAAGTACATCCGTCCCACACCTATTTTGGTGGCTAACCATAACCTTGTGCCACCTAGCGGTCATATCTGTCCTAATCGTAACAGACGCGTTTTGTTAGAGAGTGTATCTTCTGTCTGTACCTGGTACTATTATTTATTCTGAGGTACCGGCCCAAACTTAAAATACAATGAGGTCCGTCTTACTTAACTTTGCACCAACTTCAATAAAGTAAAGTGAGTTCCTGAGTTATGGACGTTCTGTAGGTATCTAAGTAGGCATGTATTCATCCATTGACGTATAATATCTAAGGACAGGCTAATGGGGTAAAAATACCACACCACACCAAGAATAAGCGGGCATCTCGCTCGTTTCTTCCCAGAACGTGCAGAATGTGGAATGACTTGCCTCCTGAGGTCTTTCCTTTGCGCTACGACATGGGATTCTTCAAGAAGCGGGTATTTAGGGTTCTCAAGGGTCGGCAACGCTTAAGTGGCTCCTGTGGTGTTGCTTATGTCCATGGCCGACGATGATCGCTTCCCATCAGGCGGCTCGTCTGCTCGTTTGCTGACTATTACATATTAAAAAAAAGGTACTAGTTCAGCGGTGTTACTCACAAATTCCTACCAATTGTGCAGTCTAACGCAACTAGTTGCGACCAATAGCGCGCGTAATGAGATCTCGTCAACCAATCGCGCGCGTGATGCGAACTCATTAACCAATCGCGTTGTAGCAGTTTCACACCACTGTACTGGCCTCTGTCATGCCTCATTATTATTGCCCGTAAAGCCAGTCCCTAGATATCTATGTCATTGTATTTATCTATATTTGAGGTTTGAGGCTAGACCGATCTGTGTAAGATTGTTTTTTTTAAACATGTAACGGTTTAAAAAACAGAAGCCAAAACGTAGTTCATATATTTGCGTAAAACTCGACGGGACGAAGTGAAGTTGGAATTTCATAAATCATAAATACCGCATCATACTTTACGTCCGGCGCCCCATGTGGTTTTAAAGTGTTCAGACATTCAAAGAATTTATTTGTTCTGCGTTACGTTTATTACAAGAAGATAAAACAAATATGGTGTTTAGAATATCTAGAGCTTTTTAAAATGTTATTAGTGGTACAGTCAAGGAATTTAAATTCCGACCCATTTCGTACTTTGTCACAGTGACAACCGTATGAGGTCTCTAGCGGCTTTCATATTGATTGTCACTGTGACAAAGTACGAATTGGGTCGGAATTTAAATTCCTTGACTGTACATTTAAAATTTATTAGCTACTTAGGGGAGCGTGGGGCCTAATGTAACAGGGGTAAGTAGTAACGCTCAATTTAAACGGGGAATTAAAAACATTTTATTTATTTTTTCTTGCTGATAGACTTTCTTATAACTCGAGGAATAACGTAAACACCGCCGTTGCCCGCCAGACATAGAAGTGAGCGTACGGCGCCCGCACCTTCCCCGCCGCCCTTAGTCGTCCCCGACGCCCCGTACCGCGCAGGCAAGGACTCATTTAAGCGGTCGGTCTATAGTCACAACTAAATAGTTTCTTTTTTTCAGGAATAATAGTGTTATTGACTCTGGCACTACTAACCCCGTACTTCTACTTCATTCCTCGAGCGGCCCTGTCTGCCGTGATCGTGTGTGCCGTGCTACACATGGTCGACATCGACATCATTAAGAAACTGTGGAAGTCTAGCCGTGAGTATTGATCATAATAGGGTATTTTTTTTTGTATATTTGTATGAAATTCGGTTTAAAAATCTCCTCATTCTGGGCGGGATATATCGGGTGGAACAGAACAAAGGATTGTTTAGGCTACGCAACGTAGGTACCTACTTTATTTTTCATTCATTAATCACGTTAAATATCCGTATTTGTAATCGTGAGCACTTTATTCTTTTCTACAAAAATAACAAACTGTCCACACCGATTCAACTGACTTATTGAGTTTTAAACAAAACTTTTTGTTTACGGGACTAAAAGCAAATTGTATTATTCTTATCCCAAATAAAGAGGTCAACTCTGAGACTACCGCGATGAACGTCGATGATAACAAGGACTGTCCTAACTAAACATTAAAACCCCGAAACAAACAAACCACTGTCAATCTCAAAACCTGAGTTTCGACGCTGTTTCTAATAAATATCAGTACTATATTGCAATATCTGACTGACTACGATATCGACAATATATTTACAGGATGCGTAGCCAACGTGCAATCGTTAACGCTCCATAGCGAACGATACACAACTGTCACTGTCGTACTAGTGTTGAAAAGTGATAGAGATAGATGACTACGATATGACAGAGCGTTAACGATTGGCACGTTGGCTACGCGCCCCAGGAGATTTTTTGCCAAATTTATTCAATTGGCTTCTGTTTTAATCGGGCGCCTCACCTGTATATTTGGGAACAAATCAACAAGTTATGGTCACTTATACAAGAGTTAAGACAATTTTGTTCTTTTTTTTTCAAAGTTCAATGTTTTTATTGCATATAAGAATCAGGTTTCACTGAGAATTTACCTTTTCAGGTTTTCTCATTCAGAAACTTACATCTTCCATTTGTCAACAGGACTAGATATAATACCATTGCTGGGTACATTTGTGTGCTGCCTTGCGCTCGGTATAGAGATCGGTCTGATCTGCGGCGTGGGCATCGACGTGATTTTACTCTTGTACTACAACTCCCGACCACCTCTCGACGTGAAATATATTGAGGTACTTATTAATTTAGTAACCTTAACCCTCTATAGAGAACACTTAAATAGTATACACCATTAAATAGGGTGCTCATTTGTGTATACTTAAAATACACAACACACATCCTCTAACATAATCTCTTTGTATTTTTATCTCATGCAAAATTTTTAGCAATTTAAAGATGCGATGGGTATTAATCGTATACCTAATTTTTAATCTCGCCCGTTAAAGGGTTTATGAAAACTATAAGTTTTCAGAAACTTATGGGAATATACGTAGACCTATAGAGCATTTTTTTAAACATAGCGACGTTTTTCAGTATTTTTGTTGAAAACCTGATTTCGCGATTAATCAAACATTCTCATCTATTGATAATACTTATTTTATTTACATTCTCGGTTTGTCGACAGGACTTGATTGCCAAATCCCTTGTCTCGTTGCTCGTCCCCTAAGCATGCCTCATGCTCGGTGTAGAGATCAGTGTGTCAAGTAAAAAGTGCCACACTGTCGGTTGTCGATAAGGTTTATTTCAAATTGAAGCTTCATAGAAATAGCGCCTTATTGACAACCGACGATAAGTACCCTTTTGGTTGAAAATATGTGCATATTATGAACTACATTATTTATATTTCAGGAAGAAAATCTCCCACCACATTATTCTATCCACCCAGTGGGCAATCTCCATTTTGCTGGTGCGGAAAAAGTGAGATTAAAGCTCTCCTCGCTGAAAAATGATAATAAAGCGACATTAAAGCAACTAACTATGGTACCTGGAGCTAATGACAGTGTTTTATCAAACGGAGTTGGGAGCCAGTGCAATGGCGGTGCCAGTAATGCGACAGGAAGAGATATTGCTGGCCGGAGGTCGAGTGTACTTGTGATACATTGCGACTGTTTGTATAGATTAGACTATACATTTTTACAGGTTTGTAATGTTTGCATATATATTATGAGATTGCTTTTAGGTAATATTTCTATTAATTATTATTAGATTTATATTAATTAGCCTCCTAAAATCATTAATAATGTTACAAACATGAACAATATTTTAGTAGATTAGTTAATGTATTAAACTTTCAATTGATAAAGTTTAAGTTTACAGTTAGTACTTTCCACGCATTGAAGTGGTGAAAAAAAAAATAGAGTAACAAAATTTGTATAACCCTCTTGCCTTGAAACCCTCGCAACATTCAGATTCCACTTTTCTAAGCTCGCTACGCTTGTGGTTTAGTTTTAGAGTCGTTCGTTTGTTCGGGTACCAAAATTACCACGAGGATTTAAACAACTTTGCCGCCTTGTAAAATAACTGGGTATTTGAGGTTATAATTGAACATGCAATGCACTTTACCGCAACGCTAACCGCTACGTCAAATCCCGATGCTGCTATGTTGACGCACACACCGCAAACTCGGTTAAAATGCCTGCTCCATTAGATTGGTATTCCGTAGGTATACATATTATTATTGTTTACAATGTGTAGTGTATTATATATACCGGGTGTGGCCTGTAACATGAGCAAATAATTAAAACATAAATTGTACTCCTCAAACGGTGACACCTTTGTTCAACAAGTTTTAAAAATTATGAAGTATTTAGACTCCCTATTTTTCATACAAAATAAAAATATTATCTTCATTGGACGCCATCGCCACGCCATATCATTGTGATTGACGTTGCTTGTCACGCCTTAAACATAACAGAATTCGCAATACATTGCGTCTTAGAATAAACTTTAAAGTGTATTAAAAATCAAACCACAAGTTATTTTTAAAAGTCGCTGGACAAATGTTGGTCAGTATGAGGAGTACAGCCTACAGTTTAATTTTTTGCTCATATTACAGGCCACACCCGGTATATAGTTATGTAATTAAAGACATATCTACTGGTTCCTTATTTATAAGAAATGATGGGTATCTCAGTACAATTTAAATAAGAAGTTACATTATGTCGTATTAATAATCATAGAAAAACTAATTAATTTCAGCGCCTGTCAGCCGAACGCACGACCGCATGAAATAGGTTTCAATACCAACACATAATTAGTTATTGAATTAAATTACTTATGGCTTCAGTGTGTTTAGTTCTTTCATCAAAATAACTAAATAACACAAACACTGAAGTTAACTTTGATATACCTACTTACTTATTGTGCTTAATTATTGACTAGTTAGTGAATTACTGACTAAGGTTTGAAAATAAAAACAGACGGTGCAAAATCATTGCGATAGTTTGTGATAAATATGTATGTATATTGGAACTTATTGAATCCATAATTTTCCAGAGTATGAAGATGTTAGTGACCGAGTGGTCACGCAGTGGACTCGTTGTGTGGTGCGACGCGCGTCCTCTAGTGAGAGATCAGCTAAGAGCTGTTCTACCCGACGCCGTGTTCTGTGATACTCAGCAGTTACCAGTAGTTCTTGCAGGTAATTGACTTACATGTATTAAAAAAATGTGACAGAGTGGTAACGCAGTGAACACGTGGTGTGTTACGCTGCGGGGCCGCTAGTGAGAGAAGTAAGGGCTGTTCTACATGATGCCGTGTTCTGTGATACTCAGCAGTTACCAGTAGTTCTTGCCGGTAATTTACTTACATGTACAATTTTTTTTTGACACAGTGGTCACGCAGCGGGCGCTTGTGAGAAAACAGCTAAGGACTGTTCTAACTGACGCTATGTTCTGTGATAGGTACACAGCAGTTACCAGTGATTCTTGCAAGTAATGGACTTACTGGTGGGTTGCTTACGCTTTAAGAGTCACATGAACCGAATCGAACGTTTTTTTTTGTGTCTGGTACCAACTAGTATGTGGTATAGTATAGGGAGACAGATTGTTGATATTATTAGTCAGTCAGATGAGTATAAAATTAACCAGCTACGAAATAAAAGAGAGATAGATGCAGAATGGGAGTGTTTTGCATTTACGAATAATAAAAAAATATTATATGTAAATCTCAGTTATTCAACACAATTCACGCGAGCCGTATTTGTGGAAAAATTGAGTAAATTTAGTAAAACAATTAATGTCGACAAAATATGTATGATAATTAAAAGAAGTGAAAATGAAGAATTTATGAAACAATTGTTAAATGAAATACAATGTACAAATAAATATGAAGGGCCCAAGATTTTAGTGTTGAGAGGAGTTACGAGAGTTGAGAGTGAAAGAGATATTAAACATATACTAAATGACTATCATCTTCTGCCTACCAGCGGCCATGCTGGGGTGCGAAGAATGACAAATAATATTAAACGGAAATTTTACTGGCCAGGAATCGATAAAGACGTGACAGAGTTTGTTCGAACATGTGAAAAATGTCAAAAAATGAAACATTCAAGGCACACAAAAGAGCCTATGGTGGTGACGACCACCGCAACTTATGCCTTAGAAAAAATATTTTTAGATATAGTTGGTCCTGTCGATAGGGACGATAGCGGTAATAATTATATACTTACATTACAATGTGAGTTAAGTAAATTCGTGGAAGCGTATCCATTAGCTAATAAGGAGACTAAAACAGTAGCTAGAGCATTAGTTAATAATTTTATTTTAAGGTTTGGAATTCCAAAATGCATAACAACAGATAGGGGTTCAGAATTTATTTCATCGACCATGACAGAAGTATGTAAATTACTAGAAATTGAGAAATTAAATTCCACAGCATACCATCACGAAACAATAGGAGCATTAGAAAATTCACATAAAAATTTAGGTTCATTTTTACGTATACAATGCGACCAACATCCTGAGACATGGAGTCATTGGCTTCCCTTTTGGTGTTTTTGTTACAACAATACAGTTCACACAGCAACCAAATATGCCCCATACGAACTAGTGTTCGGAAAACCATGTGAAATTCCAAGTAGATTAAGTAATTTTGTAGAACCATTGTATAATGTTGATAATTATAGTTTAGAATTAAAGTACCGTTTACAAGTGGCGCACAAAGATGCGCGCGAAAACCTGTTAAAAGTGAAAATGGACCGTAAAAGCGCATACGACAAAAAACTTAATCCAGTGACATACAAGTGTGGTGATAAAGTGTTAGTGCGTAACGAAACCGGTGGAAAACTTGACTGTTTGTACGACGGCCCTTACGTTGTTTTAGAAGATAAGGAACCTAATGTCATCATACAAAAATGTAACAAACATGAAACGGTTCACAAAAATAGAACTAAACTTTTTGTACCTAGCATTTAAGGTCTTAATTGTACTTAATTGTAATTGTACGTAACGTCAAAGAAAAATGTTATTGTCAAACATTTTTCTTTGCCAACTACCCCTGTAATGTGGTATAGTATAGGGAGACAGATTGTTGATATTATTAGTCAGTAGTAAACGGACCATTAGATAGAGCGCATGTGTTTAATTTAATAACCTCTCTACCCCTCTCGTCACCTCAAGTACCTATTCAGTTTACATTGTCAGTTTCCATTTGCAGCAGTAAATGCTAATATCGACAGCAATGTCGCGCCGCAATAATTAAGCAGTAACGCTGGTCTGAATCCAAATGGTACCTTTAGCTTTCTATCTAAATGAAATCTACAAAAAGACTGCCAAACAAATTAATATAAAAGCATTCTACAATAAAATTGTTACAGTTCAATAAATAAATCAACACCGTTTCATTTTTATTTAAATTGAATGTTGAAATTCGCCACTCTGAATACAATAACGTCCGTCCGTCCTTTGCTCTTCAGCTTCACAATATTGGAATTTTAAAACATTCGCGTAATTGTTGGATTACCTACAATATTTTGCGGTGTGTCCATTTTCACATGAATATTATTGAATGTTGCAATATAAAAACTCATATCGGGTTTTAAGGGCCGATTTATTTGTTGTCTATTTTTTTTTCTCGTCATATTCGATATTATATGTATTGATGTATAAATTGCTGAATAGACAGGGTACTCTATTCTGTACAACATAATAAGCGTAATTTCACCGTATGTTCTACAAAATCTTCCTTTGAATTACGAAATCGTATGGTATTTTCGAACTCATCGGAAATTTACATACTTAAAGTTCGTTTTTTTAGCATTAGAAAGAACTTGCAAGAAGGTAAGCGATCTTGACATCTCTTTTAATTGAAAAACGCTTTTTAACAATCAAAAACTATTATTTATGAAAGCAGAAGAATATAAATGATCGTATTAGATTCATAATTGTTACATTTGCCGTAATTTATTTTTAAAATGTGATTTCAATTAAAAGACACATCAAGATTGTTTACCTTATTTCTAATGCTAAAGAAACGAACTATAGTTCAGGTCAAAGGTAACACCCCTGCATAGAGGTTTGTATGCAGGGTTGGTACCTTTTCTCTGCAGCTGACAGATTGATGTTCTGTGATGATAAATAATACAATTAAATACTTAATTAAATTGTGTACAATTTGTTTCAGACGCGCGCTCATCAGGCGACCACTCGGGCGTTAGTGATACTCAACTTTAGTGCTTCGTCTAGCTTAGTGTCAAGTTAGATAATAAATAACATTGTGGTGTGCTGTGACTTATACAAATTTACTTTATATTTATTTGAAGAAATTTGAATTATAACCTAGTGATCTAGTGGCTGAACAGTGACCCTAACATCACGGGGGAGTCTAAAGCTCACAGACTCCGTTGGTTGGACCATCTTGAGAGAATGGATGAAGATCGGAACGTGAAAAGAGCGTACCTGGGCCGCTTAGTAGTAGGACGTCCTATTGGACGTCCCAGAGCGGCTACCGCGAAAACCGAAATTCGCAAATTGCGGGGATCATTCTCTTTTACTCCAACCGAGGCGTAATTAGAGTGACAGAGAAAAATCCCCGCAATTTGCGAACTTAGATTTTCGTGGTTATAGCCCAGGTATCGCTGGGGCGACATGGTGGAGGCGGATCTGCATTCTGCGTGAACTTCGAGTCAACAATTGGCGAGAGGTCGCTTAGGACCGACTACCGAGAAAATTGGCGCTGTCTTGTGTCGGAGGCCAAGTCTCATTTTGGGTCGCTGAGCCAACGGAGTAAGTACAATCAGTGACCACTAGTGTTAGGAACTATACGCTCAGAATGTTATTAATTTAAGGAATCTCTAGAAAAATGTAAGGTAATGTAAGTTTATGCTCAGGATGTTATTAATTTAAGGAAAAAAGGTAATGTAAGTTAGATAAGACCGCCTGTTGTTACCTCTATTGTCTTTGTTTATGTTATTGTACATTTATTGTAAACTACGTGTATGTGAGGTGTGCAATAAGTACCTAATGAGTATTGTAATGTAAGGATGTCAGCTGCGTTACTGATGCAACATTATTGCAGCGGCGTTGATATCACGGTTGATATCGACGCTGTATCTGTAAATTTCCTTGATAAAATGTATGAAGTTCGCCGTCGCATTCCTGTCACAATTATGACGTTCAATCAGTCACTCATTTTACTAAGGAAATAGGAATACTGCGCCCGCGTCAAGGTAAGGTCGCAGTGGTAATGTCGCAACAGTAACGCAGCTGCTGTTAACTCGAACGTCACTTTCCGTACCCAATAGTTAAGGATTTTGAAGTCTAATTTCTGGTTGTGAATTATAAGCATCTACAGCGATCAGTGATTAATATTACAGGTTATTTAGTTACCATAGTATTATACGCCGTGAACAATTTCGGGAACGTTATTTTATTGGCAGGGATGTAGGTATCTGTTGTACGTTGTAGTGTGATGCAATATGTGACCTGATGATTCATGAGAATTTTTTTAATTAATAGTTTTGTTACATAAGTATTATATAGATATATGTTAAGTTTGATGTAAGTGTTTAGTAAATATAAGATGGATAGGTATACCTATAATTATTTTATAAAGGTCCATGTAACGTAAATGTCAACTAAGCAACTAAATCAGTAACAATACCTAAGTCGTCAGCATTAATGCATAAATAATTATAAATAGCTTTGTATTAACTTGACATAATTGCTCAATTGCTAATATTTATATAATTTGCGAACCAATCCGAACGATGTTTGGTTAGGTCTTCATATTTAACAAAGCAAACTGTGATTCCACTTATAAATCCTTTCTTACTGTAAATCTATTTGTGCGAAATGTTTATTAATTACCTATAATAATGTAAACATGTATTAAGTTGTTTATTTTTAAGTAAATCATTTGACACTTTTCTTTATTGTTTCTTTCCATCCATTTCAGACTTCATGTAGATAACTTATACAGTATGTATTTTTAAATTAGGCAACTTATTGATCCCGTGCTAGTTTACCTACCAGATTTTGAAAACAAGTACAGACAGCGACAAAAAAAAATCATTTTCGACAAAAAAAATATACTTTTGAGCCAAATTCTAATTTAGGATCTAAGGCTTCTTCGAGACCAACCTAGATCAGGGCACAAAACAGCTAGAAATGAATGAATATATTTTCATACATTTAGTTTAGGGTTGCATAACATAGCTGCGTTTCTTAAAAACACTGGAAGAAAATATGGGTCGGTCATTTAAAAAAAATGGTGTTAAGCAAATTTAACTTGGATATTATTTATTCTACACATTATATACTAAATACCAATATTATAGTATTTTGATTTTCTGTATGCTTAAGCATGTTTAAGCCCGGTAAAAACATATTTAAAAATTTACGAAAACCTTGCCAGTAATAGGGCATAAGTTTGGATATAAGCCTATAAATAAGAAATATAAAATGAAACGTATTTAGATTTTTAATTACCGTGGTATTACATCAGGTACTTAATGCAATCATAATATTTTATCAATAAATAAACCGTTAAATTACAAATTGTGTTTCTTAGATTAATATCTTGCTCACAGTTAAAATTAAACACACGAAGACATGCGAAGTATTATATCGTTATTGGCACTATCCGCCATAACTCAAACCGACCCGAATCGGCATTACGATTTAAACCAAACAATGTAACGGTGCGTGTAACGAAGCGTTACACTATCGACCTTCATACTATTTCTGGCACCATACAAATTCTAAATTCCTTTTTGAAATTCAAATCCTATTCCAAATTCCATTCAATGATTTTTATTTTCAGTTCGATCACATACTTTGATCGATAAACATCATTTTATCTAACGGACTGTACTTCCCAAGTTTCTAAACACGACCGTTTAAGTGTGATTTTTATTAGTAAACGTAATAATTCATAAGTGCGTGCAGTTCAGTATAGTGCTCGTTTTGTGGCCCTGCACACCTTCCAGATATATATCTACATCATCACCAAGGCACATATTGTAAGTTATTTGATTTCTAACCTTCTGAATTACGAAAGTATTTTTATACATACCTATCTGTTAACACGTAACCTGTATTGTTACAGGTGCCTTTTTATTTAAATAATAAATACCCCTCATCGCTCTGGATCCTGCCTTTTCATTCCCATCATCCCTGTGAGGCTCCCCTACCTGCCCCCTCACACTGGCGCCATCAACGTGCTCAAACCCGGACCTGACAAGACACCCACCCGCCCTACGACGCTGAGCAGCCCGTTCCAGTACCTCCGTGCCAACACCTGCTCCTACCCAACAACCGCAACCAGCTGTTCCAGTCCTACATTTTTCCTTTTTCTAACAATTTTTTTCTTATATTATTTGTAATTGCTAGCTTTAAGATCTTTTCAAAATTCTAAAAGGTTATAGTCGACCCAACTCAAATTTTCGCAATATCTCTCGGCCTAACATCATTTTATTTAATTTTCTATTTTACAACCAACCTTTTATCTAATCCTCAACCGTTTAACCAAAATTCCCCCCTTAAATAACCAATTACATATACATCTATCATCATTCATCATCTTATACCAATTTATCTATATCTATTTTCTAATCCCTATTATGCCAGCGTCCTACGCTTTTTGTCGCGCCACGTAACAAAACTCTTAACATAGTGATTACACAAAACATCTATCACATACAATTACACAATCCAAGATTTCCACTGAAATCTCACAAATTGGTTTCAATCCTAAGTGTTTTTAAAACTCCTTGGAGTCACTGAAGTGCGAACCAATCCTGACTTACGGCAGTACTGTTGGAGATAATCCGATAGCTTATCCTTCACCCGATTAAATAAATATACACAACTAAGCCTAATATCACAATAAACTTCTCCTTTCGATTCAATAAAAAATAAAATTTAATAACTACATATTTTATTTATATTGATAACATCAATTATTCTCTTCGTGATAGGTATCCACTTTAATAAACAATGAATCCAGCACTATTAAATAAACCTGAACTCATCTATGAGCTCAAACTCAGGAACATTCAGTTCCCAGCCACCGCGCAGGCTGATGATTTAAGACAGCTCCTCACTCCAAATTTATTCGCGGACCCGTGTTCGAATCTCTCCAGCCCATATGATCTTGAACAGGATATCACCGAAATTAGCAGATGCCTCACAATAGTTTCTTCTCAGCTACAGCTTGCGACCACCAACCAAGCGAAGCACGATAGAATAGCGGTTTTCTTATTTCATTTATATAACAGAATAGAACGTCTCCATATTACCACTGAATTATCTCCAGAAATTATTGACAACTATTCGAAAATATGCGAATTTTTGTCAAAATGTCAAACAAAATTTAACATGTCACAACCGTCAACAACAACGTCAACTTACGCGTCAGCAACCTCTTTGATAGATGATTCCACAAATTTAGACCTACTTGCTCGAAAATTAACCAACCTCTCTGAAGCAAAACCAAGCGATTTTAAAAAATTCAACTATAAAGGCGATAGTTGCCCTTATGATTTTATTCGAAACATCGAAGAGTTTGCAATTGCGCGTAACATTGACGACAAACGCTTACACAAATATATATACGATTTTTTATCAGGCACTCCTTTAGATTGGTATAGGTCAAAGAAAACAACCCTTACAGATTGGAAATCATTTAAAACCCACTTCTTAAAAGATTTCGAATTGCATGACCATGACCACAACTTACTACAAAATATACATTCCCGTAAACAAAAACAACATGAACGAATAATAATGTATTTTTCAGCCATGGAAGCCCTCTTTTCCAAATTACATGAACCCCTTTCTGAAAAACAAAAAATAGATATCCTCCGTAGAAACATGAGCCCTTATTACAGTTCCAGATTAGTTCCTACAGATGTTACGTCTATAGACACATTATTCCAATCGTGCAAATGGTACGAAAGCTGTAATACTACCTCTACTTATAGCTCTAGCAACTATACCAACATTCAACAAGATTCTAACCATACCCCCCCTTCCCAACCGTACATACCACCATTCCCATTTAATAAACCGGTCCATACTGTAACAGCACCACCTTCTACGTTACGTTACTCCTGTCCGCGTTGCAGAACAAACGATCATTCTTTAGATATTTGTACAAGTAAAAATATAGTATGCTTCCGCTGTGGCAAACAAAATGTCACTTTTGCAAAATGTACAGTTTGCCATAATTTTCCAAAAAACGCATAAAGGAGAAAAGTAACTTAAATAAAACTACTGCTACAGAATGGAACCAATGGTTAGATACCATTAAATTATTTATGTCATCATACAATACTACATCAGCACTTTTCACTCAAGATCCATACGATGAACGACCTTATGTCAACATCCAGACAAATAATTTAACTTTATGTGGCCTCTTAGACAGTGGCAGTGCTTTAACTATTTTCGGAAATAATTCCCATAAAATTCTCTTATCCCACAATTTTACCATAAATTACGACCATAAAGTCGTAGGCTCTGTAGCCGACGGCTACCCTATATACTCTATTGGTACAATTCAACTACCAATTTCGTACAAAAATATTGTGGCTATTATTACCGCTCATGTTATCCCTACTGTAAAGCAACCCTTGATTCTAGGCACAAATTTTTGGAGAAAATTCAATATAGCTCCCCACATATTACCTGACATAACGTCATATTCTGTTAAACATATAGATACCCTAGTTATTTCCACCTGCGACCAACACATCACTAATTATGACAACCTTTCTGAAACTCAACAGTTAATTTCAGATACTATTATTGAAAAATTTAAAAATATTTCAACAGAAACCAAACCCTTAGGACGAACCCACCTCATTGAACATCACATAGATACCGGTGACCATCCACCAATCAAACAGCGATGCTATAGGCTTTCTCCAGAGAAACAAAAAGCTTTATGCAAAGAAGTTGATGAAATGCTAAAGCTTAATGTTATCGAACCCTGTGAAAGCCCATGGCTAAACCCTGTCATAATAACTCCTAAAAAAGATGGAACGTGGCGTTTTTGCATCGACAGCCGTAAACTAAATTCGATTACGCGCAAAGATGCCTACAAACTCCCACTCATTTCTGACATTCTAGATAATCTAAAAAATGCTAAATATCTATCATCGATAGACATAGCAAAAGCATTTTGGGAAATACCCCTACGCCCTTCTGATAGACCTAAAACTAGTTTCCATGTACCCTCAAAAGGCATGTACATGTTTCGCGTAATGCCTTTTGGATTGACTAATGCCCCTGCTACCCAACAACGCTTTATGGATGCGTTATTCCCTTCTGAAAACCTTGATAACTCAGTATTTACCTACTTAGATGATATTATCATCATAAGTAATACTTTCGATGAACACATCACTTTACTTAATAAAGTTTACCAAAGGCTAGTACAAGCCAACATTACTATAAACTTCCCCAAGTGTTCATTTTTCAAAAAAGAACTTAAATATCTTGGTTACATAGTTAATGAACACGGCTTTCAAACAGATCCTGACAAGGTTAAGGCAATACTTAACATCCCACCTCCCACAACTCCTCGAGAAGTTAAAAAGTTCCTAGGTACAGCAAGTTGGTATAGACGCTTTATCCCCGATTTCAGCACAAAGGTTGCACCACTAACTAAACTTACCTCCACTTCCAAAAAAGCACCACCATTTAAATGGACATCACTAGAAGACAATGCCTTTAAATCCATTAAAGAAGCTCTAGTCTCTACCCCTGTTCTTGCTTGCCCAGACTTCTCAAAACCCTTCGCAGTCCACTGTGATGCATCCAGCTTCGGCATCGGTGCCATGCTGACCCAAGAATTTGATGGCGTTGAGAAACCCATTGCTTATATGAGCAAATCCCTAACTGGTCCCCAAAGAAATTACTCAATTACAGAAAGAGAACTCTTAAGTGTCTTACTAGCCCTAGAACATTGGCGTTGCTATCTTGACAACGGCTTAAAGTTCACAATCTACACAGACCATTCCGCATTACAATGGTTTCTCCATCTAGATAATCCAACCGGACGTCTAGCCCGCTGGAGTATTCGTCTATCTACATTTAACTTCGAAATTAAACATAAACGTGGTAAAGATCATCTAATCCCTGACGCTTTATCACGCTTACCTTCAGTAGACGTTATTAACTACAATAGTTCTAATACCAATGACGACTGGTATAATAATATCTACGCTAAATGCAGTTGTAACCCCAACACCACTCCAGATTACATAATACATAATAATAAATTATACCGATACTCAAAAACCCCTTCGTTACTCCAATCTGAGTATAATTGGAAAGAAGTTATCCCACTAGAGTACAGAATACCCATTATCACAGAAAATCATTCCACCCCAACTTGCGCTCATTTCGGAACATTTAAAACATACAATAAAGTTAAATTGAAATATTTTTGGCCAGGAATGTACAAAGATATTTCAAATTTTATTGCCAAATGCGAGACTTGCTTAGCTTGCAAACACCAAACCCAACTAAAACTTGGCCTAATGGGTAAACCTAAGCAATGCTCTCGACCCTTTCAATGCATTTCAATAGATTTGATCGGCCCCTTGCCTACTACACTAAAACACAACAGATTCATCTTTGTCGTTACTTGCTGTTTTTCAAAATACTGCCTCCTCTTTGCGATTAAACGTGCTACGTCATCAGTAATCGTTCATATTCTAGAAAACCTAGTTTTCCTAGTGTACGGAATCCCACAGACCATAATTCTTGACCATGGTCCTCAATTCGTTAGTCAAGAGACAACGGATTTATTCCACTCCTATCAGATCCCAAAAATACACTATTGCGCAATTAAATGCGCCCAACCAAATCCCGTGGAGAGATATAATAAAGTTGTTACCACAGCAATATCCTCATTCATACAGGATGACCACAGGAATTGGGATATCAACCTACATAAGATACAATTTGCTATTAATACTTCCGTAAATGAAACAACAAATTATACTCCTTCTTTCCTTGTATTTGGTCGCGAATTAGTCACATGTGGATCAGCATACGATAAATCTGATCTCACAGATGATATTATATTCGCGCCCAGAGACGAATACGCTGATAATCTTGGTCTTCTCCAGCCTGTCTTCTCCGAAGTACAAGCCCGTCTTTGGAGAGCGCACCAAACCAATTCTTCATCGTATAATAAACATCACCAACATTTCGAATTCAACGAAAATGACATCGTCTGGAAACGAAATTACGCAATTAGTAATTCTCCTAAACACTATTCTGCTAAACTTGCACCCAAGTTTATTAAATGTTCTATCCTAAAAAAAATATCACCCTTAGTATATGTCCTACAAGACATGTCCGGCAAAATGCTCGGACGATGGCATATTAGAGACCTTAAACCTCTCCCCAAAATTCTAAAATAATATACTGTTTTTCCTTAATTAGATTCTTATTTGGCTCAAACTTAGCTACTTTTCTCCTAAGCTCCTAACTTGTAAAATATTGTATATAATGTTATACATTTATAATTATATCTCATCCCCATTATACATTTCGGACTCATTACATTTCGTACATACCTACTTAGTACGAATTTATACGTTCATTTATACTATTTAATTTATATAACGTTATATTACGTTCATATAACGTTATTCAAAGCTAACTCTACCAGAGTTAGAACAATACTTATTTATATATTTCTTCCCTTGACATAACGTTCATATTTACGTACTTAGGTACATACGTACCGTACAGTACATTTATTAATTCCATTAAGGAATTATATTATGATATTTTGTAGTAATCCTACATTCCATACGGCATTATTTTGTTGAATAAATTTCAACAATCGTACTCTTTGTAGGTACACATTATTGTAGATATTATATTTAGATTTATTAATATTCAGCGGGTGGTTACTGATTAATAAGCCTTAATACTAATGGAGAGCGATTTAATGAGTACGTCCTCTACTTAAAGGAGTACTCTATTGAAACTTATTTTGGTTAAACAATTAACCAAAATTTTATAAGATGATGTATGAATGACCTTTGGTATGCATGTTTAAATCGCCTCTCTTGTATGATAAACATTGTATATAACATCCCCACCTTCTAAATTTATCACTCATACCCATATTCATTACATTATATTTACATTACGGAAAAATCCTTTGGCCATAAGCCCCAGGATTTTCCCTTCCAGGGCGACCCCGGTAGTGTAACGGTGCGTGTAACGAAGCGTTACACTATCGACCTTCATACTATTTCTGGCACCATACAAATTCTAAATTCCTTTTTGAAATTCAAATCCTATTCCAAATTCCATTCAATGATTTTTATTTTCAGTTCGATCACATACTTTGATCGATAAACATCATTTTATCTAACGGACTGTACTTCCCAAGTTTCTAAACACGACCGTTTAAGTGTGATTTTTATTAGTAAACGTAATAATTCATAAGTGCGTGCAGTTCAGTATAGTGCTCGTTTTGTGGCCCTGCACACCTTCCAGATATATATCTACATCATCACCAAGGCACATATTGTAAGTTATTTGATTTCTAACCTTCTGAATTACGAAAGTATTTTTATACATACCTATCTGTTAACACGTAACCTGTATTGTTACAGGTGCCTTTTTATTTAAATAATAAATACCCCTCATCGCTCTGGATCCTGCCTTTTCATTCCCATCATCCCTGTGAGGCTCCCCTACCTGCCCCCTCACAAACAAGACCTTTATTCGAGCAATTCATAATGGATTACAATCGTCATTACAAGGATGCCACAGATAAAGAAATACATTACATCGCGTTCAAGATGAACCTGCAGTATATAAATAAGATGAATGCAATGTCGAAAAACGTCACATTTGGGATAAACAACTCCTCTGATTATACAGTATCAGAAATAAGACGCAAGTTGGGAATTTAACTTCGTCATAATTGTTTCGGCAGTTTCAAAGTGTGTAATAAATAATTAAATATGTCGTGCTTTATTTTATGTTATTATTAAAGACCAAATAATTATGTATTATCCAAAAAAAGTAGTCAACAAACATAAATAAAAAGAAACAGCAAGCAAGACAAGAAAGTACATATTAGGTCCGATGCAGTTCTAAGTGAATTTATAAACGAATATAATTGGTTAAATAACTACCTATCCAGAATTATAAAAAAAATAAACATAATCACAGCTTATAAAAGCAAGTATACACATTACACTCTTTACTGACAAGAAAACAATAGGTACTTCTCAAGTTTGTATTTACATAATTGTATT
This sequence comes from Cydia fagiglandana, assembly GCF_963556715.1. NCBI lineage: Eukaryota > Metazoa > Arthropoda > Insecta > Lepidoptera > Tortricidae > Cydia > Cydia fagiglandana. Next base: position 3,882,827 of record NC_085940.1, read on the forward strand.
ATTAAACGAGTGATAAGACCCGTATTTTTAAGAAACTGAAGACATGTGATAACCATTCATTTTCAAATATGAAATATCATTAGTACCTATAGATGAATAGTACGTTTTTTAATATAATAGACAAATCACAAGTTTTATAAATTAACTATTTAAGGTATAATTTACTACTTGAGTTAAATACTTTGATTTAAATTTAAAAATATGGTACAAATTATTTCAATGAAATCATGCCGACAGTGCGGTGGCGTAAAGGATGACACAACTCGACGATAATAGGCGACATTCTTTTGTTTACTGTAGTCATTGTTTGTTGGCAGCTATAAGCAGGTACTTATTGATGATGATGATCCTTTCTGTCTTCGGCGGCAGCCCTATTTACTTGCTAATTAATAATTACTGCGTGCCTTTGGCTAATTTCTGCTTTCTCTGTGCAACTAGAAAATAATGAACTTATCCTGCTTACATGCACTGTTTAGATATATTATTAAATTAAATTAAATATCATTTATTATCAGGCAACTAAGGCCCATATATACATACCTTACAAACTAACATACATACAATAGTAAAATCTTACAAGCTAAAAAATTATTTCGGCGACACGGCGCGGCGGTTTTCAGTTGTGTCGCATGTTCCGGTGTAGGATTTGGCAGATTCCCACGGAACCGCCGAAACATCACACCCTTCGGCCAGAAGTCCGCGCTCGCGATGGTTTCCAGCAGCGGCCGCGGCACGCGCACGACGAAAGAGCTGAAGTGCACGTATAATTGCGGTATCGCAGCTGGAACACTTTCAGCTCGTAACGGCTCTTCTTGCGAACATATTCCACCACATCGTCAACCGTGGTGGTGGTCAATTATTATAGGTAGGTTATTTATAGTTAGTAGGTAGTAGAAGTTTTGAAAAACGGAAAGATAGAAAAATATAGATTCTGTGAAAAGCGGTTTATCACTTAAAAAAGAAAATCCACAGTTACATCCTTTTTTTAATTTGTTTGTGAAGTTGTTTTATTCATAAAAATATAATATATTTATAATATTGAAAACTTATTTATTTCATTTAGAATAAAAAAGAATTACATATATTGTGATTTAACAAAAAAATATATGTCACACAAACACTAGAAGTATTTTATTGAATTTAATTTATTTGTCGATTATGTTTAAATCAGAGACAAGGGCCTTTTTCTATTGGCATTGCCAACTGACTGAAGACCTCATTAATACAATTTTCACCGTTCGTACGCCCGCACTCATGACGCGCCACGTCATCATTCCATGAGGAGGATTTTCTAAAAAGATAAAATCCTTCAGAACTCACACCGCTAAAGAACGTTTTACGAGGGCCCGACAAATCCCTCGAACCGTTCCGCGTATCGTCAAACTTGTCAATTCTTGTCGCCAACCCACATTTCAATTTACCCCGTGGGTCAATTGGGTCGAAAATAAAAAGTGACATTTTATTTTGCGAGAGGCTAGTTATCTTTATGGGCGTCGTCATGATTGACACACATACAATCAGATTAAGTTGGATCCCTGTTAGCCATCGTCTAACCCTGAACAGAGACGAAAGTGAATTTGGGGGACGAAAAGAGTTAAATAGCAAGTAGTCTCTTGACACAGCGACACATTTAAGTATAGATGGTCAAGCAAATTTTTCAAATTTTCTATGAGACGATATCCCTTCGCGCCTACATTTTTCAAATTTGCCGCATTTTTCTACTGACAAAATTTGTTTAACCAACTATTGTAGGGTTTTTGGTATTTAGCATACCTACTTAATTCGTTTTTATTATTAAGGGTAGTTTGAAATTGAAAGACTGTTATTGGTTGGGTATAAAAAGAAACTACACTCGGCCGACGGGTCTCAGTTGGTTGTTGAGTCGTGCTAGCGAACGGTTGTCATAAGATGAGGTTATTGTGAATTGGAACAAGACAAGAAAATAAATGGATAATTATATTCAAGGGTGTTGTTATTTTACACTTCAGAAGTGTGCAGAACGTAAGTACACGCCTACTGTTATTACTTATGGATTTAGTGAGATAACTGATAACAAACATGACCCTTATTTTGAGCTTTGAGATAATTAAATATACAAATTCTAATGGATTACGTAAGAAATATGGTACTGGTAACATTTTTATTTAATTTAAATAAGTACCTACATAATATTATGATGATTATGATTATAGGCTATCTAATTGCATAAGATAAGAATATATATGCGTCAGTTGGTCGAGAATTCAAAGTAACCACCATACCACCGACAGCTGGGTGTATAATAAATGTTCAGTTAACAAAATCAAGTACCTACACTACACGTGTTGAAATTAGGCAGAATATGTCAACGCGTGGGTCTTGAATCTTGATATATGTGTCGGTTATGGAGTGTTAAAGGGTGCCTTAATTTTAATTATTTTTCACTACGGCGCATAGTTTCCGAGATAAATTGATATTTATGATTTAAAACCAGGTCTCTCAAATTGATTGATGATTGAGTTTTGATTTTGATCCTTAATGTTAAAATTTGTGGAATATAAATAGATGACTACTATGCAAACGGGGCATTAAAGGGGGCTTGATTTTTCATTCATTTTTTGCTACGACGCACGTTTTTAAGATAAATGAATGTTTATAATTTGAACTACCATTAAACATAATTGTATGTATATAATAAAATTGCTTTAAAGTTTATAAGGTATTATAATATAGTATATAGGTACCTATATGTAACACCGGATACTTTTGCGTTTCATGCCGAGTTGTTGGAGAATATGGCTGACGATGACTCATGATGATCAACGGCGCTTGCAAATACCAGAAGTCTCGGTCTTCGCGAAAGAGAATGTAGCTGGAATTACAGCGGCAGTGAAAAAGGAATCCAGAGTGAAGCAGAGTCCTGTTGTGAAAGTCTGGAGTAACCCCGCTTCGACAGCCTTAGCGAGGGGCACGCGCCACTGGATATCAGGTCATGTACACCTACTTTTACTATTATATTATGAATGATTTGATATGATAATGTGTTGGATACCGTGAACTGATTTAAAAACGGAGACTTCATCTCATTCATCGACAATCTAGCACATATTGAGTTGAGAGAAAAATAAATTTGATGAACCGATAGAAAACTATTACTTGTGTATCAATTATGAGAAAAATTTGCCTAAATATATCAATGCGATATAATAACGCGTATAGATTGCATCTTAAATATGTATATATCTTACGATCGATGAGTGGTTCCCACCCTAACCATTTGACCGACTTTTGTGATTTCTAATGGAGCTGCAAGGAAGCTCCACATTTATAATCCCATCTAATTATAAACAAAATTAGACAATAATTAGCTCATTAACGGCACATTTCCTGTGAATCGATTTGTTGATTTATTGATCAAATATCTAGTATCTAGTATCGAGTTTCGCGTATCGTGTATCGAAGTTATCAATCAAAGAGATGGAATTATTGAATTATCGAGCTATTGAATTTTAGAACTGTGGAATTATTCTACCCTTAGAATTATCGAATTGTTGGATTACTGAATTGAGTAGGTAATTGAAGTATCGAACTATAAAAAGCTGGATTTGTTTTAATTAATGAGTTATTGGATTAATGGGTTATTTGATTAGTGAGTTATTTGATTAGTGAGTTATTCGATTAATGAGTTTTAATGAGTTTCGATTAATGAGTTTTAATGAGTTTCGATTAATGAGTTTTAATGAGTTTCGATTAATGAGTTTTAATGAGTTTCGTTTAATGAGTTTTAATGAGTTTCGATTAATGAGTTTTAATGAGTTTCGATTAATGAGTTTTAATGAGTTTTAATGAGTTTCGATTAATGAGTTTTAATGAGTTTTAATGAGTTTCGATTAATGAGTTTTAATGAGTTTCGATTAATGAGTTTTAATGAGTTTCGATTAATGAGTTTTAATGAGTTTCGATTAATGAGTTTTGGATTAAGTCATTGAAGTATCGAGTCATTGAAGTATCGAGTCATTTAAGTATCGAGTCATTGAAGTATCGAGTCATTGAAGTATCGAGTCATTGAAGTATCGAGTCATTGAAGTATCGAGTCATTGAAGTATCGAGTCATTGAAGTATCGAGTCATTGAAGTATCGAGTCATTGAAGTATCGAGTCATTGAAGTATCGAGTCATTGAAGTATCGAGTCATTGAATTATCGAGTCATTGAGTTATCGAGTTATTGAATTATCGACTTATTGAGTTATCGAATTATTGAGTTATCGAATTATTGAGTTATCGAATTATTGAGTTATCGAATTATTGAGTTATCGAATTATTGAGTTATCGAATTATTGAGTTATCGAATTATTGAGTTATCGAATTATTGAGTTATCGAATTATTGAGTTATCGAATTATTGAGTTATCGAATTATTGAGTTATCGAATTATTGAGTTATCGAATTATTGAGTTATCGAATTATTGAGTTATCGAGTTATTGAGTTATCGAGTTATTGAGTTATCGAGTTATTGAGTTATCGAGTTATTGAGTTATCGAGTTATTGAGTTATCGAGTTATTGAGTTATCGAGTTATTGAGTTATCGAGTTATTGAGTTATCGAGTTATTGAGTTATCGAGTTATTGAGTTATCGAGTTATTGAGTTATCGAGTTATTGAGTTATCGAGTTATTGAGTTATCGAGTTATTGAGTTATCGAGTTATTGAGTTATCGAGTTATCGAGTTATTGAGTTATCGAGTTATTGAGTTATCGAGTTATTGAATTATCGAGTTATTGAATTATTGAGTTGTTGAATCACTGAATTGTTGAATCACTGAATTGTTGAATCACTGAATTATTGAATTGTTGAATCACTGAATTATTGAATTGTTGAATCACTGAATTATTGAATTGTTGAATCACTGAATTATTGAATTGTTGAATCACTGAATTATTGAATCACTGAATTATTGAATTGTTGAATCACTGAATTATTGAATTGTTGAATCACTGAATTATTGAATTGTTGAATCACTGAATTATTGAATTGTTGAATCACTGAATTATTGAATCGTTGAATAACTGAATTATTGAATCGTTGAATAACTGAATTAATAGGTTATTGCAGTTAATGTTACAGCATTACATTGAAATGAAAGCGATAATGAAGACTGCATGGTTGAACCTGTTTGTACTTACGAGAACTTGATTTGGTTCGTAAGCTACTAGAACAGAACACCACAATTAAACCGAGATCAAGGAGGATTGATAGCCTCTTATTGATTATATTATTATGTGTTAATCAAACTTGAATAAAATAGATTAGTTTATAATTATTTTCTTGTATAACCTTGTACGTTATCAAATAATAATAGATTACCAATGAGGCAGTTTAAAAAAAAAAGAGATTTTAAATCAACTGGGAGGTTATTAAAGACACGTATTACGGTAATGAATTCACTTTTATACTTTTACTTATTGTTGAACTTGAAAAGTTTATTCTTAGTATTTTCCATTGTGTTTACAAAAAAGGCGAAGCTCCAGTATCTATATCTATAGATCTATAGATCTCAGTTAACGCAAGTAGTTTCATTTCCTTGAAGAAATCTGAGTGGATAGTGGTAGTGTAAATGATACATGATCTCTGAGTGGATAGTGGTAGTGTAAATGAAATATGTTGCGTGAGTAGTTTTCTTACAACATAACATAATTACGTCATCGTAACCCCAGTAGTTAAATGATACCATATTTAAGGTACGAAATATGCGATGCCATAGTAAACATTTTTGAGGGCATTTTTAGAACAAGTTAGAAGGTACGGGTAAGTAAAGCATAACAGGTTTTTGCAGTTCTATCGTTTATGTCTGCCGTGTCACATTTAAAACGTATAATTTATTTTAATTTATGAAAATAACTAACGTGTAAAAAAAATATTACTGATCCTTTTTCTACGGAAACAGACCTAAGTGCTATGTTTATTCCCGAACTGTGCGATTTGGTATTCTATAAAGTTGAAATTTAGGTTTATAGACTTCAGTTATTTTACAACAACATCTAGTGTAGTATTAATATACTGTTCAAGTCTTTCATAAAACAATATGCATATTATAAAAATAAATCTAATGGTCTTGAAATCCCAACGCGTCTTGCAATTGATGAAACTTTGTCAGCTTGGATAAATCCTAACAATCTAGAATATACGACATATACGATACGACATATATAGAATATACGATATATACGATATACAATATTTCTCTGAAAACATTGGGAGGGGAGCTATTACAGGTTTTTAGTTGCCAATTTGATGATTGAATTGATGCATTGATAATGGAAACGTAATAGGTCAAGTTGTACACAATAAGGTCCCAGTTTTACACATGTTTTGCATATGAATATATGAAGTTAATTATCGCTGTTATTCATCATAGTTAATATTTTATAAATTATAATCAGGGTTAAAGTTATTGAAAGGTTCTCAGGAAATATTCCTGTCTCAAGAGTGAGGTTTATAATTGATGATTTCTTGACATGATATTTGAAAATGATGTTGAACCCACGAGAATTTGATTTGATTCATGTGCTGACACAGCTAAGTAAGATAATAATAAAGTTTTGAACTGGTTCGTATTCTATATGGCAGGAAGATTGATAGTGTCTTCAGTCACGAGAATTGAATTGGTTCGTGTACTGTTTAATAGAGATGTTTCAGTCACGAGAATTGAATTGGTTCGTGTACTGTTTAATAGAGATGTTTCAGTCACGAGAATTGAATTGGTTCGTGTACTGTCTACCTGCAGATAGAGATGATCAATACATCTGTTACCCTGAATTACTTAGTCAATGTTGGATATTTTTAGCAAATGGAGCGCCGCACCTCTACCGGCGTCCCTCGCTTCGCGTGACACTGACACCAGGAGCCAGAAGCAAGTACAGTCAACAGGCGATGACTGAGCCGCCTCCAGCAGGAGCCCGCCTCGCGCCGCCAGAGTCCGGTTGCGAGCCACCTCCAGCAGGAGCCCGCCTCGCGCCGCCAGAGTCCGGTGCGAGCCGTCTCCAACAGGAGCCCGCCTCGCGCCGCCAGAGTCCGGTGCGAGCCGTCTCCAACAGGAGCCCGCCTCGCGCCGCCAGAGTCCGCTGCGAGCCGTCTCCAACAGGAGCCCGCCTCGCGCCGCCAGAGTCCGGTTGCGGGCCGCCTCCAGCAGGAGCCCGCCTCGCGCCGGCGCCGCCAGAGGCCGGTGCGCGTCTAGAGCACGGCGACCGCCGCTCCGCGCTCCCGTGCCCCGGCCGCGCCGCAGCGCGCGCGCTCACCTCCAGAGCCAGGGCCCTTCTCACCACTCGACGGTCGTCCATTCTGATGACATCGGTGTCGGCCTCTGGTCGATGTCGAATGGATGTCTCCGGCAGAAGAGTAACAATTTTAACCCTTCGTATGCCTTAGTCAAAATTTACTACTGAATTAATAAAACCTTGAAATTGTAAATTATAGTCCAAATTGTGTGGTACATATGCGGGACCAGGCATACGAAAGGTTATTCACACGATGTTTTCGAGATTTTGATATGCTGATGACTGATTGAAACTGTTTTAAGCCACGAGAAAATGATCGGTTCGTGTGCTGACACAAATAAGTAGTAGGTGCGAGAATAGAACTGGTTCGTATCCTATACATTAACTCTGATCGCAAGAAATTGATCGGTTTGCGATTAGTGTATCCACTGTTAAGTATGCGTAGTCTGTCGGCCAAGTGTAGGGTTTCCACCTGGCACGTGTATGAGGACATACACGGAGTCAGGATGGACGAGTGTAGGGTTTTTGGTATTTAGCATACCTACTTAATTCGTTTTTATTATTAAGGGTAGTTTGAAATTGAAAGACTGTTATTGGTTGGGTATAAAAAGAAACTACACTCGGCCGACGGGTCTCAGTTGGTTGTTGAGTCGTGCTAGCGAACGGTTGTCATAAGATGAGGTTATTGTGAATTGGAACAAGACAAGAAAATAAATGGATAATTATATTCAAGGGTGTTGTTATTTTACACTATAGGTAAGTATCTATTAAACTTTTTTTTGAAAAATAGAGTAGATAAATAGACTCATTGCTGTATTTCTGGTATAGTTAGATAAACACGAACTTAAATACCGAATGTTTTGCAATCAAGTATGTACTTATTGCAAAAACATCCGTACTCTGCGAGGTCAGTATAAAGTTTAAACTAAAAAAAAATGCTACGGAGTAATTAATATAATTACCTACAAGCCTCAGCTTGCTTTAATGCTCACATTAAAACAGCTTTTTTGTGCGATTATGGAATTAGTTCCTAAGTTAATGAAAATGACCTGCCTTAAAACCCTGGAAAATATGGCAAAGATTTGAAAGCACTACCTGTATCAGAAATACGTATGTAAGCATAAAACAACAGTACAGTGATTAATTGTGTAATATCATTATAAAAAGCAGTTAATATAAAAACACAGATTATATGCGATCACAATAAACACAGCCACTAGTTTCTCTTAAACCCCCTCATCGCCTGTTTCTCCTCTTCGGTATAGTCGGCAAACTTATTTATAGCGTACGTCGCAGTAGATCCCTTGCTGTTATGCTCATTGATCTTCGCCACATTCTGCTTAAACGCATTGAAATGCAGTTCTCTGTCTGCCGCGTCTTTGTATTCCCGTTTGTGATCTTGTATGAATTTTTCGAACAAAGAATCGACTTGGTTGAGGTCGTAAAGCGTAGGGCCTGCGGCAGCCATGGCGGCAAGTGCGAATAGTACGACGACACTGAGCGTACGCATGTTGACGACGAACTAATTAGATAGTCGCGGACAACCGGTTTATATCGCGCTTAGTGCAGCCATTATGGAAATAAACATGTCTTGTTTACTGATTGGTCATGTTAGCATATGTATGTGTCAACCGGACTAACATGATAGGTACGAATGGCATCAGCGCGCTGGACAAGGATTTATGGACTAGGAGGAAGGAAATATTTTTTTAAACATTACTCGTCGGAAACAGATGGCAGATTTAGGTATATGGATTTTAAAATATACCTACTTGGTAAAAGGTTGAAATACGAGTATAAGAAAAAGCTATTAAATAAATAAATAAATATTATAGGTCATTTTTACACAAATTAACTAAGCCCCACGGTAAGCTCAAGAAAAACTATTATAAAGATGAAATACCTAATTATTTTTATGACAGAGATACTTTACTGCTGCCACAGATTATTGCATAGCTAGTTTTCAGAAGAATCGTCACACTGCGAATAGAATTGTAAAGATGCTCGTGGACCATTACCAATCCGTGCCATCCAAAAAAAGTCAAGGCCGAAATGCCGAAATCTTATTTGAATAGGTTTTCTATGTGAGTTTTTTGTACACTCAGTCGCCTTACAGTAACTCCTATCTAATTTTAACTAGATAGGAGGACATTATAAAATAGGTTTTTACGGTAACATTATTATTAATAAAATAACCTTGTATTCTGTTCTCCATCTGAAGGAGATAAAGATTAGAATAAACAACTTATTCGATAATACTAAGTTACCTAAAGTTTTACATTGTCCAATCCGGATATCGGATGTCGGATACGACCATACAGAAGCACAATTTTTTTTTATCCATTTCTTTACAAAATATTGTTCATAATGTAGCGATAATACAGAAATACCAAGTCACTCTATAGCCGCTGTTTTTTTCCACGGGTCATCCAACATTAGATATCAGAGCAGACAGTGTGAAAACGCTCTAACTGCGTTCGGGGAGACAAGAGGGTTGCGACTTTAACCTCTTCGACGCCGTGTCAAATACAAAAGCTGTCACTCGGACTCCACGTCACCGAAGTGTCAAAACTGAAATTGAACTTTATGCATATGCACGTAGGGTCTATGTTGGTCTGTGGTCTGCGACCGTTTAATCGGTCTTTGGCGTTGAACCTGCGGTGCGGATATATCGGTCATTGGCGTCCAAAGGGTTAACCGCCCGTTATGAATCATGTACGTGTTGATAGTAGCCAGACCTTTGCGATAAATACTTATCGCAATTGAACTCAAACTCGGAGTATTATTTATTCATGTAAGCAATATTTAAGTATTTAATATAAATACAAACCGAGCCAATATTCCATCTTTATTCGTGCGCAAACTAAGGAATAATTTTAAAAGTGACTACTCAATTAGAATAAACTTTAATCATTGAACAACCAAACAAAAGTGTTGAAGGGGCATACTGGGCATTGCCTGCAGGCAGGGTTTGCACGACGGATCTGGTAATGTATGGGAAGATCCGCGGATCCGGATCCAGATCCGGATAATTTCATACATTTCGGATCCGGATTCCAAACACCGCCTGCAGGCAAACTCGACAACTCGGTTCAAAGTAAACTGACGAGCACTCGTGTTGACTTGGGAGTAGTTCTGTAGTGAGTAAGTACCGATATAAGGCGGTCGTCACACTGCTCCGCATCTCGCAGCGGCGTCCGTTGATGCGTTTTTTAACTTTGTATGTAGAATCTTGATTTTGTATAGAAAAAACGCATGGTACGACACACTGGCTCCGCGTCGACGCGCGGAGGAGCGAGACGCACGCCGACTCGCGCGCTCGGACGGAGACGCGGTGCGTGCCGCAGGGTATGTCACACCGAGCTCCGCAGTGCCGTACGGATTTTAGTGCAAGAAGGACGTAGGTGCAATGGATCTCGAGTATATCGACGTCGATAAGTTTATTTTTGAAATCGAAAGTCGTCCAGCAATTTGGAATATTAAATGCGACGAATATTTTGCTTAGCAAATAATCAAATGACGAGGTTGACATACGGTTGCAATTAAAATTTTTTTCTTCGTGTTGCCTTAAATCTTGGTAATCTGTAGCAAAAAACCCATTAAGGTCTGGTTTGTAAATAGGGATGTACCAATGCAGTGTCTTCTGCGTTTTATGACTCGATTGTACAAAAAACAAACTGAAAGTATCACCGCAGCGTCCTGAATAAGTTCCGTTTCCATTTTATCGACAAATAGGAACTGTTTTTACCTTAACGTTCGAATGTGAAATGAACGCGAGACGGAAGTAACGCGGGACGTCGCGCATCGCAGCTCCGGACGGAGATGCGGAGAAATCTCGGACGTTGGTGCGTTGTCCCCGCATGCGAGTCCGTTGCTCCGCGTCTCGCAACGAGACGCGGTGGCAGTGTGACAACCGCCTTAGATGTAGGTTAAAATAATATATCCTTACAATTGACTATTAGCCATAGTTGAGTTATCTTCACGGAAATAATGAAGATGACATCGGTGAGAGGCGGTTATTAAACCAAATTATTTTATTTAATATTTTTTGGATTCTGATTTAGGTATGGGCACAGAATAAATAATAGTACTGTATGGGTGACCGTATTGTGGTGAGCAAAGCTCACTTTATAACACCGATTTATTCTGATTCCAAATATAATATATTCTCAGAAGGTTATGAAATAGATTTACACAAGGACAGGAGCAGGCCAGGCGGCGCCGTGGTGTCGTATTAGTTAAGTATATGCGCACTGAATTCCTTGCGCTAAGAGGCCCACTGATTAACAGTCCGCCGCACGGTATCGGCCTGTCAGTTAGAACAAAATTTTGACAGTTCTGAACAACTGACAGGCCGATACCGTCCGGTGGACAGTGGACTGTTAATCAGTGGGCCCCTTAAGCGACGAACTGGACTAAATGCTCCTTCGAACTGTATACTTACCAAAAATACTGACTCTAATTCGCGTCACCGCTATGTCTACATGTTTTTAGGGTTCCGTACCCAAAGGGTAAAACGGGACCCTATTACTAAGACTTTGCTGTCCGTCCGTCCGTCCGTCCGTCTGTCTGTCACCAGGCTGTATCTCAAGAACCGTGATAGCTAGACAGTTGAAATTTTCACAGATGATGTATTTCTGTTGCCGCTATAACAACAAATACTATAAAAACAGAATAAAATAAAGTTTTAAGTGGGGCATACAGCAAACGTGATTTTTGACCAAAGTTAAGCAACGTCGGGCGTGGTCAGTGCTTACTTGGATGGGTGACCGTTTTCTTTATGCATTTTTTTTGCTTTATGGTACGGAACCCTTCGTGCGCGAGTCCGACTCGCACTTCCCCGGTTTTTTAAGTACATTAGTCACACTATTTACTTATATAAATTATTTATAAGAGAATTCCTTTTAAAATATAAAATGCAAATGTCATATCCTTAAACTATTGAATAAACCCTTTATGGAATTTAGTATGGACTGGCCAATATAGTGTTTGGGATCCACCAACATCGGTGTCGCACGGTAAAGCCCTTGCTACACGGTCGCCGACAAGCCCCCAGACCGCGTGGCCTTGGCCGGTCCCGGACCGTGTAGACAGTTGTTACCAACAAAATTTGACCAAAACTGACCAAGGACAGACCAAGGTCAGACGGTTAGAAGGCTTGTCGGCGACCGTGTAGCAAGGGCTTTAATGTGAACGAAGTTTGACGTTTAGAATAACACTTGCACTGCGTGGGCTATCTATATCGCTTCAGACTTTTCTTGGTCTAACTCTTAGCGTTTTGGTATAAACTGTAAGCTTGTGTGTTGTGTGAATAAATAATAAACAAATAGAAGTCATATTTTTCATATATCTGCGCCCTATAATGCCTCCTAGACCCGCCAACAATGTTTACAAAACCATGTAAGCTGACGATAATAAATATAACATTATTACATTTCTCGATATCTCTGCCCTGGTGCTTTTACTAATATTAAAATGGCAAATATTACAGCGATACACCGCGTATCCAAAAATAGTTTGCAATATACCGAAAACGCGTTTATCAAATCGATTCAATTTACGATGATAAAATTACATCGATATTGGAAATCTTCGAAATTCCCTGTTCCAAATAGCCTCACGACCAATTGTTCCTATTTTGCAATACGATATTCGATGGATTTGCTATATTATGTGGGGCATTAGTTATAAAGTTGGTGTTCAAATTTTTATGACTAGGTACTACCTATAATATTTCATAACAAATCAAAAAATATTTCGATAAGAGCCAACTGGAGTGGTAATTTCTCCATACAAACGTACTCGACTGTTTTCTCCGGGGGTTTTGATGCTAGAGCAATGATTTTTTCAACATAGATTAATATTGTCAATATCTGTGTCGGACCGTTTTGCTTTTTTTGATATTTTTGTTCTTTAAGGCGCTACAGCCCTTCAAAAATGGCCAAAATGGTCTCATTGACTATGCCGCAATGAGAGGCGTAGTATTCAAAACTGATATCAATTACCCAAAAAAGCAAAACGGTCCGACACAGATAATTTCATAATCATTTAGATTTCAAAATTTGGTTACGATTGGTTAAGTTTTGGAGGAGGAAACAGTCGAGTACGAAACCTCGATTTTTGAGATTTTTACGCAGGATTTTTCGCCTTGTCCTTATCGTTCTAGTTTTAGGAGCCACTTCCGTTAGCGAGACGAGTATATTTGCCTAAAATATTTAAAACTCAGCTCTTGTTTCGTCTTAAAGTAATCACATTACTCAGTTGTCAATGGATTTTGTAGCTTACTAGAAATTATTAAAACTTTCCAGTCTCTTTGAACTTTGCCTCGATACTTTGTAAAGCTTAATATAAACATTTATTGGCATGAAGTAAGTTTAAGTTTATTTAACATCGACTTGGAGTTCTAAATTATTAAATAGATTAGAACTCAATTTTGTGTTTGATTTATTTCAGCAATCTAGTATTTTATGTTATTCAAATAACGCAATATTGGGCAAAGAGAAACATAAAATTGTGTTTCTGCGGTAGATTTTTATTAACTAGCATGTAATGTATAGCTGTTAAGCAGTGGTGGCCGAGTGGATATGACGTCTGACTTTCAATCTGGAGGTCGCGGGTTCAAAGCCTGGCTCGTACCAATGAGTTTTTCGGAACTTATGTACGAAATATCATTTGATATTTACCACTAGCTTTTCGGTGAAGGAAAAACATTCTGAGGAAACCTGCATAAATCTTCGAAGAAATTGAAAGGTGTAAGTGAAGTCCCCAATCCGCATTGGGCTAGCGTGGGGATTATAGCCCAAGCTCTCTCGCGCATGAGGAGGCCTGTGCTCAGCAGTGGGACGTATATAGGCTGAAATGATGATGATGAATGTATAGCTGTAGTCTACTGTAATATGTCTATGGTTAATACCAAATGAGGAGTGAACGTCAATACCCGGCGTAAACTCGTAGATGTAGTGCATAAGTAATTGTTTTCTTTCGTATTTTCTCGGAATCGTTCGTATTTGTCATGCTACTTCAGTCAATGTCAGTACTTTATGTACCGTGACCGATTAAGAGTGACATTCCATTTCCAACTGCAGCTGCAATACTGTTCATTTTATTTTACTATGGAAACGCGTTGCTGTCATTGTCAATTTCCATAGAAAATGAACAGTATTGCAGCTGCAGTTGGAAATGGAATGTTACTTTTAAACAGCAAGACTCGTTCGTACGTTTCCGTGAAAATACGAAGATTAATAATCATGCACTTTACATCTGTATTCAAAGCACATATGTACAGACTTAAATTTTGTCACCACCGCAGCTAGCTTGGGGTTTCAAAGTTTTCTAATCGATAACCTTAGCGCAGAGGCGCAGAATATAGCCCAATGTGAAACCGTTCACAGTTTAGTTAAAGTTCCATTGAGCGCTGTGATAGTGATTCGTACGATATCCGAGTACCTTGCTTTTGTTTTTGACTTCTACAAAAGTAATGGAAGATTGCGGACTGGGGAGTGGGGAATGCTCTCGGTACTGAGTTTGTATAACGAACAATTCCCGGTTCCGCTACTGTCACTGTCACTAGGTATCAATCACACTAATATGGAAGAGTGATAGAGACACAAAGCGATTCGATGGCAAAGCGCAAGCGATTGTCACTTTGGCTAGACCGGCAGGTTAGTAAGCAACATCATTTGGCGCAGTTCAAATCAAATGGGTAGAGAAGGTAAAACAAATAACTATTACATGTATTGTAATTAAAAAAGAAGAAAATAAATGTATGTAGAGAAGTGAACAAAATTTCAAATCACTTCAAAATCAATCCAACTCCTAGCTCGGTTCAGCCTAGACTTTAATTTTAAGGCTCCTCTTCACGTTGGGCCAACGCCAACGCCAACGCCAACGAGGGACGCAGCCATGCGGTAGAATGAGATAGCAATATCACTTGCTCCCTCTAACGCATAAATGCGTCCCTCGTTGGCGTTGGCGTTGGCCCAACGTGAAGAGGAGCCTTTACAGAACCGCGCAGCAACCATTAAGGAACTCTAAATAATGTGCCGCTTTGTAGAGTGCGTGTAAACCACCCATGTAAAGAACCTCTCGCTTCATGTTTTTTTTTACAATTTATTTGCTTTGAAAGCTTTTAGAGAGCTATTCGTTCAATTACACTGCCTTTGTGTTAGTGATTTTAATAAACTGTATATTGTCGATGTCGATACGTTTGTGGTCTATAAATACTATGTACGAGTAGTTTGTTAATAAAAGGATTCTACACGGTTGGGCCATTCATTAATCATAACACAATGAATGCCTCGTTGTAAGTGGAAACTTGGTTCTTTTGTGTAATACGTGTTCAATAATTTTGGCGCCTATGTTTGGTATTATTTGGAAAACATTATGCTCAAAATGATATATTGTTCCTTCTTTGTGAAGTAAAATTGAAATGCTAACGTTTTTTACTGTTTTCACTTGACTTTGATTTGTTATCAATTCCACAGGTATAAATAAAATTTATGTCTTTCAATAAACAATTTTTGAGTCAGTTGTGAAGCTTATGTATTGCAGTGTATTTTTTATTAAAGAAGCTGAACGGTCTGTCTGTCATGGCTGTTCGTCGTGAACTGGTGTGTTTTTGGCCGGGGATTGTCATATCGAATTTGGAATTAAAATTTTGGTCGTTCCAAAATGTCAGTCAGCCAGTCAGTCAGTCTACGTCACAGAGATTCGAAGCCACGACAGAAGCTACAACGTGGCATGGTCATTTTACCTACTTACGAGTACATAGTCCCATATAACCATTCCAGTCGCAGAATCATCAAAGTGGTAACTAAATGTCAGATGTGTCGTAACAGAGTCCACACAATGTGTCTAGAATTGTTTCGAAACAAAGTGTCGTCGCCGTGTGTACACTTTTCCGTAACAAGGTGTCGACACATTTGTGTGCACTTTGCGTGCGGTTTGCGACTAAATCTGACAGCAAATTTGTGACAGCAAATGTCAATATAAAATACCTCTTGAAAACCAAGGTTTGTCAAACTACTATTAGTGTCTCGTGTGCTCGTAAGTAATTCTAGTAAGTCATCATGGGCGATGCAAATGATAATAATCGACCAAAACCATATAAACACCCAACACCCGTCAACCTTTTACAGAAAAGTTTTTAAAGAAATGGAATAAGCTACTTAGGTCAGCCAACGAATGCTCAAAAAAGTTGTAGAGGGAAATGCTCGGAACACAATTTTTGACTCTGTAACTTGGTTTGGACAAGTTAGGAGGTGAACATATCAAAAGTCCCCGGCCGTAGCCCTTGAGCGGGGGGAAGAGAGGGGGCTTTGAATGTCCCATTTTCCGGTTTTTCGATTATATCTCGGAAACTATGCATCTTAGCGACATGGCCACTTATACAAAATGAAAGTTAATTTAATTTGTTACAAGTTTATTCAGTCAATTTTTTCGATATGTTGAATAGTTTTTGAGATATCCGCTCTTGAAAGTTTATTTAGGGCTCTCAATTTTATCTTGATATATCTACATCAGTGAAGGTGCTAGGCCGTGTATCGTATCGTTTTCGTATAAATCTGGGTTGCTGAATCCATTTAAGGTATCACATTGAAACCATTCCACAAAATTAAAAAAATCTTTTTAGGGTTCCGTACCTCAAAAGCAAAAAACGGAATCCTTATAGGATCACTCGTGCGTCTGTATGTCTGTCTGTCTGAATACACAAAATAGTTCTTTACCTATAGATGACAGGAAAACCTATTAGAAATGTGCAGTCAAGCGCGAGTCGGACTTAATGTACGAACCCTTAATACGCGAGTCCGACTCGCACTTGGTCGGTTTTTTTTAAACTCCTCTTGACGCTTAACCGCTGAACCGATTTCGTTGAAATTTGGTATATAAATAGTTTGCATCCCGGAACAGGACATAGGATAGATCTTATAACCAAAATCATCTTTTGAAGGTGTGAAAAGTGGCGTGGAAATTTGTACGGGAAATCAATAACCGCTGAACCGATTTATATGAAATTTGGGATGGTCTACATCTTTGATTTAGTTAAAAATGATAAAAAAACATGACTTCAAACCTAAACTTAAACAGTTAACTTCAAGAAGTCAATTCTGATTTCCCCCCTACACCTCATTTCACACCTTTAAAGGATGATTTTTGAGATAACTTATTATGTCCTGTCTCGGGACTCAAAATATATGTGTACGAAATTTAAATTAAAACTGTTCAGCAGTTTAAGCGTGAAGAGGAGTTTAAAAGAAAGTAAGTTTATATGTTTTTACTTTGGAATGGTGTCAATGTGATATCATAACTAAATTTGGTACTGCGAATTTATACGAAAACGATACCAAACATGGCCTCGTAGCTTTACTGTTGTAGAAGTCAAAATAAAATTGAGAGCCCTAAATTCTTATTACTTGACCAAACTTGTGTAGAAGGAAAAGGAAAAATAAAAGTCTTCGGCAGGAATATAAGACACAAATATAATTTTTTTTTGCGTTACTATTTCAATTATCAAATATAAACATACCTTGATTATATTATTCTAGTGAGATCCTCACAGATAAACAAAAACATTTACTTAAAAAATTACAAGGTCCAAATGTCACGGAACTTGTGAGAGTAATACGTGAAAAATAAAAACTTTTATGACAAAAAAATCTGGACACAATTTAAGAAGCATCCAATTGCGTCGAGGAATCATCTGTATTTTTGCTTGTTTCATTACCTCCTCGCTTCTTTTTTTGTCCTTTGTATTCTGTAGCAATTTGTTAGATCTGAAAATAAAGATAACTTGCGTCGTCACGGATTTCGATTTATAGATTTTAGGGAGTGCAGAATTCGAAAACGATGATCATTTTATAATCCAAGATGGCCGCTACGTATTTTGTCATAAAAGTCGTCATGAATATCGTTTTATAGGTTTTAGGAAGTGCCGATTTCGAAAATGATGACCAGTTTGGAATCCAAGATGTGTGCCGTGCACTTTGTCATAAAAGTCGTCATGGATATCGTTTTATAGGTTTTAGGGAGTGCAGAATTCGAAAATGATGACCATTTTGGATTCCAAGATGTCTGCCGTGCACTTTGTCATATAAGCCGTCATAGATGTTGATTTATAGGTGTTAGGAAGAGCAGATTCGAGAGATCGAAAATGATGACCATGACCAACAAAACGACATCCCTGTCGACTTTTAACATAGTGCATGGCCGCCATCTTTGATTCCCAAATAGTTATTATTTTCGAAATCTGCGCTCCCTAAAACCTATAAAACGACAGCCATGACGACTTTAATGACATACTGCATGGCCGCCATTTTGGATTCCAAAATGGTCATCATTTTCGAAATCAGGGCCCCCTAAAACCTATAAAACGACACCCATGACAACTTTTATGACATAGTGCGTGGCCGCCATTTTGGATTCCAAAATGACCATCATTTTCGAAATCTGCGTCCCCTAAAACCTACAAAACGACATCAATGACGCTTTTTATGACATAGTGCATGGCCGCCATCTTGGAATCCAAAATGGTCATCGTTTTCGAAATCTGCGCCCCCTAAAACCTATAGTCGTCTCTGGAATTCACTCCCTCTAAATATTAGACAAGCTCCAAGTAAGTTTTCTTTTAAGCGGTTGTTGCGTAAGCATTTGCTAAAACAAGAGTTCGAATAATATCCATCATTATTATATTTATAGTATGTATTGTATAAATATGTAGTAGTTCATATATATTTTATTTATTTATGTAGTTTATATGTATAGTTTGCTTTTTTTTATTCACTGAATAAGTATATTTCTCTCTCTGCACCAATTGTAGATGTCTGTTTGGCCCTATGGTTGACTGGTAGAGAATGCCATTTGGCATTAAGTCCGCCATTTGTACATTTTTGTACATACTTTGTGCAATAAAGTTTAAATAAATAAATAAATAAAACGACACCCATGACGACTTTTATGACAGAGTGCATGGCCACCATTTTGGAATCCAAAATGGTCATCATTTTCTAAATCTGCGCCCCCTAAAACCTATAAAACGACACCCATGACAACTTTTATGACAGTGCATGGCCGCCATTTTAGATTTCAAAATGGTCATCATTTTCTAAATCGGGGCCCCCTAAAACCTATAAAACGACTTTTATGACATAGTGCATGGCCGCCATTTTGGAATCGAAAATGGTTATCGTTTTCGAAATCTGCGCCCCCCAAAACCTATAAAACGACACCCATGTTAACTTTCATGACATAGTGCATGGCCGCCATTCTGGATTCCAAAATGGTCATCATTTTCGAAAGTGGGGCCCCCTAAAACCTATAAAACGACATCCATGACGACTTTTATAACATAGTGCATGGCCGCCATTTTGGAATCCAAAATGGTCATCGTTTTCGAAATCTGCGCCCCCTAAAACCTATAAAACGACACCCATGACGACTTTTATGACATAGTGCATGGCCACCATTTTGGAATCCAAAATGGTCATCATTTTCGAAAGCGGGGCCCCCCAAAACCTATAAAACGACATCCATGACGACTTTTATGACATAGTGCATGGCCGCCATTTTGGATTTCAAAATGGTCATCATTTTCTAAATCGGGGCCCCCTAAAACCCATAAAACGACATCCATGACGACTTTTATGACATAGTGCATGGCCGCCATTTTGGAATCGAAAATGGTTATCGTTTTCGAAATCTGCGCCCCCCAAAACCTATAAAACGACACCCATGACGACTTTTATGACATAGTGCATGGCCGCCATTCTGGATTCCAAAATGGTCATCATTTTCGAAAGCGGGGCCCCCTAAAACCTATAAAACGACATCCATGACGACTTTTATGACATAGTGCATGGCCGCCATCTTGGAATCCAAATTGGTCATCGTTTTCGAAATCTGCGCCCCTTAAAACCTATAAAACGACACCCATGACGACTTTTATGACATAGTGCATGGCCACCATTTTGGAATCCAAAATGGTCATCATTTTCTAAATCTGCGCCCCCCAAAACCTATAAAACGACACCCATGACGACTTTTATTACATAGTGCATGGCCGCCATTTTGGATTTCAAAATGGTCATCATTTTCTAAATCGGGGCCCCCTAAAACCTATAAAACGACATCCATGACGACTTTTATGACATAGTGCATGGCCGCCATTTTGGATTCCAAAATGGTCATCATTTTCAAAATTGGGGCCCCCTAAAACGTATAAAACGACATCCATGACGACTTTTATGACACAGTGCATGGCCGCCATTTTGGATTCCAAAATGGTCATCATTTTCGAAATCGGCACTCCCTAAAACCTATAAATAGACACCCATCTCGACTTTTATGACAAAGTGTTTGGCTACCATCTGCATGCAAGACATTTCTATTATTTTTACGTACAAAAATGGCCCCCTGTCAACTTCCAACCGAGATTTAATCGATAATTTATTCGATTAATGTTCAGATTAATTCAATTTCAATCTATGTTAGGTCGACTAAACTAATCGTGATTAAAATTTGAGGATTAACTTTTTTTATTCCATTAATTAGTCGAATAAACAGTTAATCTATTAAGTCCCATCTCTGACCACGTCATTTTTACACTTTGAGAATATCTGAAAACAAATGAACACAAGGAGCCATTTTGCAAATCCAGTAACTTTGTTATTACTTTTGACAGCGCGTGTCATGTGTCTACACAGAGTCGACACAAAGTCGAAACATTTGCGACTACTTTGTGACTGCAATATTTCTCAGCCTTAAACCATATTTATACATCATAATTAACAAGTTTCGTAGTATGTAAAGCGTTATTTCTGTTATTTAAGTATAGTATACGCATCGAAGTACTAAAAATGCATCAAATAATATATTTATGAACACAAGCACTGAGAAGTAAACAATTTCATTTCCGGCTAAACTAAAACAATGTGGTGGCGCGTTGATTATATTACACTTAGTTTATCAAATCACTCGAGCAGTTTAATTCCCCATTATAATTTAAGTCCTATTGTAATATAAATGCAAACAATATATAATTACGTCTTGTAATCCGTTTTAGAGATGGCGTATTAATGTCACTTATTTTTATTTAACTATTTTCCCATCTGACAGTTTCCATTTGACAGGAACAAAATGAACGAATGAACGAATGATTTTGGCATAAAGTAGTCGCAAACCCGAAACAATGTGTGCACACGGCGACCACACTTTATGTCACTTTGTGTCATGTGTCGACCCTTCCCCATTTCTGGTAACTGTGTCGACACGGCGACGACTCTGCGACTGGAATTGTGACCGAAACAGACGGTGTCGACACAAGATGTGTCTACACCGCGTCGTAACGGCGACTGGAAATGGTTGTATGGGGTATTACCAGGTTGTAGGTTTCTATTACTTTGTTCTATACTACTACATACTTAAAAACTGATATAGGTGTAACATGAGGAAACCTAATTATTTTGATCATATTTAGAGACAAAAATGTCATATAAACTTATTCGAAATTCGCCTAGTTTCAGAGATAATATTAATTAAAAAAAACAAGTTTTTATTTTTACATAGTGGAAAAGGCTTTTTTGATGGCGATGTTGCTGCTATGGGACGTAGTCTGTATATTCTTATTGATAGATGTCAAAAAGTGACAATTTACACATTGCAAAAAGTAGGTATTACGAAAAAAAAATTAAATTAATTTTAAGTGACAAATTTACCAATAATATTTATTTTTTATGTACAGTCGACGTCAAAAATATGTTTACACTTTTGCACCTTATTCCTTGGTAATAAGGCAAAAAGTGTAAACATATCTTTGACGTCGACTGTACAAATACATAAAAAAAATTGAATAAATTTTTTTTTTTTTTCCTTCCTTGACCTCAGAAATGCGTGGTTAAAATTATTCGGTTTCCTCATGTTACATCACCGTGTATACCAGCTTATTTAGCGCATTAACATGAAGCGGCAAACGCACTTTTCCCTTCATACTATCATTAGTCCACTCAATAGGCTTTAACGGTACATAAAATTTCACGTCCTCGCGACAAGCTCCTTCATTGTGCGTGCTTTCATTTATGGCAATCCATTTTGTTGAGGACTTCATAACGTTTTCTTTGAGGGAACGCGTGCTCTTAACCATTAGGAGCTTGAATTAAGTGGTTATTTGCACAAAGAACCTTTGTGTATACAAATACCACTTGGGCGACTGCGGAAGGCCGCATAAAATATTTATTTTTCTTAGAACCTTGCGTATTAAGATTTTTCGTTTGCTTATTCGTGTATTTTGTTAAAAAAGCTATGAGGTTTATGAAGTTTGTCGCAGAGTTTCCAACAAATTTTACGGAGTGGAACAACTTAAGTGTCGGTGCATAGTTAATAGTACATTTCGATGCTAGTGCGGAAGGTATGTCATTACTTCACGAGTACCAAGATATCTTGCCACGAGCCGCAGGCGAGTGGCAAGACTCGGGACGAGTGAAGAATGACATTTCCGCACGTGTATCGAACGACGTTTTTTAATACAGTTGCGAAAAAATAAGAAAAACATTGTTAATCGTACACTAAACAAAAGTGGTAACAGTGACAGCTCGGTTAGACGTCGTCTTTAAGTATATTATATCTATGGGCGTTTGACAGCTATTCCGTTCCATTCAGTCAACTTATTAAGAACGGAATTTTCAATATTGAATATTAAAAATTAAACGTGTTATAATGATGAAGAGGTAAGTAATTAAATATGAAATATGTAATATTTTTCGTATTCTTACATTAACGGTAGGTTTTTATGCTGATTACGACGTTTAAAGGAAACTAATATTAACACTCATCAATAAGTAGTCGTGAATTGGAACAAGTATAAATTTAAAAAAATTGGAAAAGTAAAAAGCACTAGTTCGAGATAACCAACTTTCCGCACGCTAAACAGCTACGTAAAGTAGCACTTTGTCCCGAGTCTTGCCACTCGCCTGCGGCTCGTGGCAAGATATCTCGGTACTCGTGAAGTAATGACATACCTTCCGCACTAGCATCGAAATGTACTATTTCACATCACTAATTCGAAAAAGGGCTTTCCTGCTAGGAGGGATCAAAGTAACAATATTCTGTTCTAGCACACTATTTTTACATTTTTTTGCACATAATTTTTTAGATTAAATAATCTGTTTAAGCATCATAATTCCCTCATAGTTAGTTTAGTTTATTTTTTCCTCATAGTTGATGTGAAAAACAGTATCAAAATTTATTTCGTCTTGGGCGTTAACATTTGAATCCCTCATTACGCTCAGGATTATTGTAGAGTCCATCGCTTCATTCAGGATTTAATGTACGCCTTTGACAGAAATATGTATCTCATTTTGATCATTTTCCCTTGTAACCCAAACTACTTCTTCTTCTTCTACCTAGCGTTATACCGGCCTTTGCCAGGGCCCGCTTTCCTACTTTCCTACTTGCTTTCCTCCACTTTGCGCGATCCTAACCCAAACTACTATTTCATACAAAGCCATTTCGTAGTTATAAATAATACAACCTACTAAATAGAAAGGGGAGTAACGTTCACCGTCAGCTGCAATATGTGGGCTATTCACACAATGTGGTAGGCAGTTGCAATACAGTTTAACGAACTGAAAAGCTGTGAACAAAAATGTTGACCGAATAAAAGAGCTAATGGTCTGGAAAGTGATTGTGTTGAGAGCAGATCGGATGCACGCTCAGTAAAAAAATCTATGTTAAGTTAGTGTAATCTAAGTTAGTGACCTTTCTTCTTTTCTTTTCTTTTTTTTTTCTTTTTTTAAAAGTATTTGTTTAATAATGAACCTTAATAGCTATCAATAGTTTTTAAAATTGTAAATGCCATATTGGGCTACGCATGCGGTAAAGGGTTAAGTAGATAAGTTTAAGTTACATATAAATAAACTACCTAGTACTTGCATAAACTAATTGTAATAGGAGCCTCGTCTGCCAACAAACCGCTCTGTGGTTTGGCAGAAGAATGTATTGTATCTAGATGTAAGTAAGCTTGTGAATAAACGCTTTATTTATTTATTTTTTTCTTTTTTCTTCAAATAAAAACGTCACTTTTGGCACTGGCACATCTAATCCATATCGTTTCTAGATCCATTAATTGACGTTTCTTAAAGTTTGAATTAGGCCGTTAGCTTCAAGCCGATGAAAGAGGAGTGGCCAAAGATTAGGAATCCTCTAGACCGAGTTTAGAGCAATTATTTCATGCAACCGATGATGCCAAAAATGCGGGGATGCGCGGGACGAGCTGAGCGAAGTCCCGTGCCGTCATTGGTCCGTTCAAAGACACGGACGTCACACAAAGACACTTTCGACTCGAACTTGGAGAAAAATTACCGTATGCGTGGCAGAGGATGTTTTGTATGTGGGAGTGGCTCATGTGAACGACGCCGTGAAGCGACAATTTGCTGGCTGCGCTGGCGGCCTGCCAGACACACATTCTTTGAGCTTTAGGCACTGGTCCCACCGCGAGCTAGTAAGCTATGAGCTATCGGCTATAAACACGGAACAAAAGATAAGCACTCCCGTGTAAATAAAAGAGACACGGCGATATTTATAGCTCACCGCTGGGCGAGTAACTATAAATAAATATCGCCGTGTCTCTTTTATTTACACGGGAGTGCTTATCTTTTGTTCGTGTTTATAGCCGATAGCTCATAGTTTACTAGCTCGCGGAGGGACCAGTGCCTTACACCAGTTTTCCATTATCCTAATAGGCGATAATCTGGAACGGATCTGCAGCGACTGGGTAGACTTTGCATTATTTTTATCGTAAATTAATTTTATAATCTAGCCAATTTTGTGATGTTATAACCTAATGTAATCTACTGGAGGTGCGATAATGTTTAAAATTAAAGAGAGTTAACGGACAGAACATACGAAGTTTTCCGTAACATATGACGGATTAAGTATATTTGTCAAGAGGAACTCAATGCCACATTATTTTCGGAAGATCGTTATATTCTCATGTTAAAGGATATTAATATGGCATTTGCAATGACAAAGTGTGGAAATCTCACATAATTACACATACATTTATACCTAATAATAGCACTTAGTGACCGAATGGGCACCACAGATCACCCGAGGCAGAGGCAGACCAAAAATGAGATGGCGAAACTACCTGGACTAATTCTGTGGCAACTGGTGGGAGCATGCACAAAGCCGTGACGAGTGGCGAAAGACAGGGGAGGCCTTTGTCCCGCAGTGGGACTCAATATAGGCTACAAAAAAAATTGCACTTCCACACTTTGTTCTGTACCAATTGCGGCACAATTTGTTAGATGAATTCAACAAATGAAAAATTTCAGAGTATTAGGTACTTAGCGAATTTACACATCGCGTTATATAATTATTAAATTTTTCGTCGTTCGTCATTCAGCGATTATTGGAAAGTTAGTTAAGACGGACCCTATGCTGGATCGTTTGATAATTCCACTTATCCTGGCTCAGTAAGTGAGTGTAATGGGCCCCGTTATCACTTATCAGGCTCGCAAACATACCGTTTCCGGGAAGATGTGGGATTTCCTGAGATAACTGACGTTACGCGCTTATAACCGAAACAATATTCCATTTGGTGATAAATTATAATAATAATACCGGGTGTGGCCTGTAATACGAGCAAAAAATGTAACTGTAGGCTATACTCCTCATACTGACCAACATTTCTTCAGCAACTTTTAAAAATAACTTGTGGTTTGATTTTTAATACACTTTAAAGTTTATTCTAAGACGCAATGCATTGCAAATTTTGTTATGTTTAAGCGTGACAAGCAACGTCAATCACAATGATATGGCGTGGCGATGGCGTCCATTGAAGATAATATTTATTTTGTATGAAAAATAAGGACTCTAAATACTTCATAATTTTTAAAAGTTGTTGAACAAAATTGTCATCTTTTGACGAGTAAAATCTGTGTTTTAATTATTTGCTCATGTTACAGGCCACACCCGGTATAATATAATAACCTCACGCCGCTTTCCTTGGCAAACGAGAACTGGCGCAAACCTGTGGTACTAAGTACTGCGGATCGCAAGGCGGCATGGGAGAGTAAGGTGCTACACGGGCGGTTCTACAAGGCCCTCACGGGACCCGATGTGGACCTGCTCGCGTCGGTGAACTGGTTACGATTCGGGGACCTCTTCGGAGAAACCGAGGGTTTTGCCTGTGCAATTGCAGACGAAGTGATGATGACGAACAACTATCGGAAATATATCCTGAAGGACGGTACGGTCGACATTTGTCGGGCATGCCGCCGTCCCGGAGAGTCACTCAGGCATATCATTTCCGGTTGTTCTCATCTTGCTAACGGCGAGTACTTGCACAGACATAATCTCGTAGCCAGGATTATTCACCAGCAACTTGCCCTTCTATATGGCCTTGTGGACCGCGAAGTACCGTACTACAAGTACTCACCTGCGCCTGTTCTCGAGAATGGTCGTGCCACGCTCTATTGGGATCGATCTATCATCACTGACAGGACTATTGTAGCCAATAAGCCTGATATTGTGATAATAGATCGACCGCAACGTCGGGCCGTGCTCGTTGACATCACCATCCCCCATGATGAGAATCTCGTGAAGGCCGAGAAGGACAAGTCCAGTAAGTACCTAGACTTGGCTCACGAGATAACCGCCATGTGGGATGTTGATTCGACGATCATTGTCCCGATAGTCGTTTCAGTGAACGGTTTAATAGCGAAGAGTCTCGACCAACATCTCGAGAGACTCTCGCTAGGTGGTTGGATCAAGGGACAGATGCAGAAGGCGGTGATCTTGGACACGGCGCGGATAGTACGTCGGTTCCTCTCTCTGCAGCCCTGACCACCGGTAGCTTGGGCCTTGCCCCGCTGCTGGCGGCACCCTAGGTTAGGTTTTTTATAATGTGTTTATATGTATTTTTTATTGTTTTGTAAGTGTTTTTATATTTTACTTTTATATTCATATTATAAAAACCCTAGCCTAAGAGAAATGATGAATAAAGAAATAATATAATAATATTATATTATTATTATAATTTTTGTTTAAGAGTATATAGGTACCTACTTAGTTCCAGATTGGTCCCATTTTTGTCAAAATATCAATCCTGATAATGGGACTCATTACGACTTGAGGAGACTTCTCAAATCTTATTAGCATGATGATGATATATAAAATATAAAAGTCCCTATAGCGATTTTAATATTTTCATCAACAAATCAAGGTCTTGCATTTAAAAAAGTACCAATGATGAAGTGAAACTGCTGATGAAGATCAGAATGGAATTCTTCAACGACGCTTAGTATTTCACTTTTGGCGATTTGTCTTCTTCGTTAAGTTTTTACGGAACGTTTTCGTCAAGGTTCAGTTCTGAATTGGGTTCCATGAGGAATTGAGGGAACTCCTCAAATCTTGATGGATTCAGATGCAGACCTTGAAACTTGAAACTTTTTAGTGACATAATTGTTTGGCCAGACTGGATCGAGGCCTATAAAAAGTAGTGTCACTCATAACAAAAACATTAACTTGAAAAAAATTAAACGTTTTTTTTTTTATAAAAGAAAAAGATTAATGTCCCTTATTTTTGGTAGAACTCATTGTATTTATTGTAACTTGACCAAGTAAAAAGATTTTGAAAGTTAAAACAAAGTTGTGGGTTCCTGTGTAAATAACTTTTCTCCCGCTGAGTTTGAGTTTGTAAGTTTGTTGTTTAAATGGAACACGCCTTTAGGTATATTAAGTAAGTATATATACCCCACAAACAAATGGAAACGGAACATTTATTACAAACACAGCTATCATATTTTATTTTACGTTTTAGTAGGTATCATGGATCTGTTAGTACTTACCTAAGTACGTGATATACAAGCGTCGGCGTCGTATTTACGAAGTCAGAGCGAAGTTCGCAATACACTTACGAAGTAGGCTAAGCTCGCATCGTTTGACCTCAAGAGTCTACGCGCTCCGCCAAATGTGACGGCAGAAGGAATTGTTACAATTGCATACCGAGCGCCAAGTGGTAAGAATTTCGGACGTAGGTAAAGTTGACTAAAAAGTTGGCGAAAAGATAACGTGCTAGTCAATCAGTGCTAACCCGTTATACTTACTTGCGTGTACTTACATGCAATTAATGTTCCCATCCACCACTATAACTAAAAAACTGTGTCTAACAGGCATCTCTTCTCTCCTGCCATGCTCAGGACCTCTTCGTTCGTCTTCCTTTCTGTCTAGCTAATCCTTAGCATCCTCCGCCAACACCACATTTCAAACGCCACCAATCGGTCTCTGTCCCGTTGTGTCAGTGTCCCCGTCTCACACGCATAAAGCATAAATCATTGCTCCAGATATAGGACCTACACCTACACTAAGCTTTTTAGGGTTCCGTACCCAAAGGGTAAAACGGGACCCTATTACTAAGACTTCGCTGTCCGTCCGTCCGTCCGTCCGTCCGTCTGTCACCAGGCTGTATCTCACGAACCGTGATAGCTAGACAGTTGAAGTTTTCACAGATGATGTAATTCTGTTGCCGCTATAACAACAAATAGTAAAAACAGAATAAAATAAAGATTTAAGTGGGGCTCCCATACAACAAACGTGATTTTTGACCGAAGTTAAGCAACGTCGGGCGGGGTCAGTACTTGGATGGGTGACCGTTTTCTTTTTGCATTTTTTTCAAATTTTTTTTTTGCTTTATGGTACGGAACCCTTCGTGCGCGAGTCCGACTCGCACTTGCCCGGTTTTTTTCACATTCTTCGAGATGTGTGCTTTAAACGTTCTGTAAGCAAAGATAATTTATACAAGGCCTGAGCTAACTGCCTAGTCTCCCTCCTCCCCCAGGAAGAGCAAGTTTGTGCCTAGCTTTAAAGTTAATTAAGTGTCTCCCTTGACTTTTCCATTAGTTACTGTTTCCTTTACGACATGTGGCGCTTAGATTGACTTAATATGCTATTATGGAGATTTGGCTCCGTCCGTTAACTTACCTAAAAACTAATTTTTATCAAGCTTATTTTTTATACTATTAATATTTTATTAAAAACCTTTAGAATAAAACAGATTAAACATACAAATTATAAACTAAAATAAACCTAAGAATGAGTAAAACTAACTTAACAAATAAAATATTGCCCCCCACTCTGATTGTCTCTCGGACCATATGTGCCATAAATACTGGCGGCATTACCTACCCCGCTGAATGGCCAGTGATATTTGTTGGACAAGGAAAGAACCAGAGCGAGGGTCGCAGCCCCTATCCCTTATTTGTATCTCCTTGGATTTCACGGGCTTATAAATCCCGGTCTTTTGATAGGCTTGCGGGGAGATATAGATCCAACACGTTCCCTTGGAGAGCTTTAATGTCATGTATATCGAGCTTATTATTAACCCTTAATCAAACGGAACACTTTTTATGAGATTTTTGAAAACTAAGAATGGTTTTTAGGTAAATTGGGTGCGTAGATTACGAAAAAATATATAAAAATAATTTTAGTGGGGGGGAAAGGGGGGTTTTGCGGTGGGGAATATTTTCCCGTTATCCGTTACGGAATAGCAAAATTTTGAATGAAGTGGGAAATAGTTTCCCATTGTCCGATACGGTTACGAACTTTTTACTAGTTAGTAGCTCCCCCCGGCTTTGCTTGGAATTCAAGTATGAGCCTTTAACGTTATCTTTAAAAATCAAAGAAATAAATAAAAGAAAAAAGAAAACAAAAACAGGCACAGATTTTTTTGTGCAACAGGCAAACGGGCATATATTTTTATTTTTGGACACCAATTAATATTTAGGTGGAGAACAAACACTGGGAAATAATTTCCCACTTGATAAAACCTACCAATTTTTTTGTAAATCGTACGTTCAGGCACAAACAATGGGAAATAATTACCCACTTACTAAAACCTTAAAATCTTGGCTAAATCATATCGTTATCACAATTCCTTTCAAGCAAAACACAGGGAAAATAAGTCTAGTTTATGATAGTATTCAGTGTATGCACTTACAAGATTTTTTTCGCACTTAACCTCAAAACACTATAAAAATTGTCGTTATTGCAAAAAAAATCACAACAACTGACATTGACTTTGACGTATGGTCACAAATGGCGGCCATTAGAAAAGTGTTGCCATTTTTCAAATTCAAAATGTTACTAAGATTTTAAATCTGTATGGTTGGTATCGCTGAGTGCTGCCATTAAAAAGATAAAAAATATTTCGTAAATTAGAATGAAGTGGGAAATAATTTCCCGATATTTGATTAAGGGTTAAATATACTACTTTTGTTGTAAGCACCGTTGTTTCGAAAGATCGCAATTTCGAGTCTTGCCCAAAGCTAAGATTTTTCATTTTTATAAAAAAAATACCTAAAATCTCTGCGAGTATGTGATTTTTTAACGTCTCCCCTAATGTCCGGAATAATTAATACACGGCCATAATAAGCCCAAGGGGTGAAAGTGAAAGAGCGGACCGGGTAAATAATGTGCCGGGTCGTGCAGAGGTGTAAAATGCCGTGCAAGCCGCAGATAGGGTTACCAGATGACAGTAATTTTCCTGACATGTCAGGAATTTTGACCTTTTGTCAGGAATGGGGACGGAACACGAAAATGTCAGGATTTTTTTTGAATTGATAGCCTCTTTTTAACCGACTTCCAAATCCCAAAGAAGAAGGTTATCAATTCGGTTTTTTTTTTTTTTTTATGTTTGTTACTCCATATTTCCGTCATTACTGGACCGATTTTGAAAATTATTTTTTTGATTGTATGTATATGCATACAGATTGGTCCCGTTTTTGTCAAAATCCAGTTCTGATGATGGGATCCATGAGGAATCGACGGAACTCCTCAAATCTTAAAGGCATACATATGGTGATTTTTGTGTTTTTATCAACAAATCAAGCATATACATTCAAAAATGTGACATTTGATGAAGTGGAACTGCTGATGATGATCAGAACGGAACTCTTCAACGACGCATAGTTCACCTATGGCGATTTGTCCTCTTCGTTATGTTTGTTAAGCAAGTTAAGTTTTTAAGCCACAATTTTGTCAAGCTTGAGTTCTGATGATGGGATCCATGAGAAATCGAGGGAACTCCTCAAATTTTAAAGGCATGCGTATAGAGATTTTTGTATTTTCATCAGAAAATCAAGCATTTTCATTAAAAACTGTCGCATTTGATGAAGTGTTACTGCTGATGATGATCAGAACGGAACTCTTCAACGACGCATAGTTCACGTTTGGCGATTTGTCCTCTTCGTAATGTTTGTTAAGCAAGTTTAGTTTTTAAGCCACATTTCTGTCAAGCTCGAGTTCTGATGATGGGATCCATAAGGAATCGAGAGAACTCCTCAAATCTTAAAGGCATACGTATAGAATTTTTTGTATTTTCATCATAAAATCAAGCATTTACATTAAAAACTGTCGCATTTGATGAAGTGGAACTGCTGATGATGATCAGAACAGAACTCTTCAATGACGCATAGTACATGTTTGGTGATTTCGAAATTCGATTTTGACTTGGACTGGGACCCGGACTCATACCCGGATCCGGTTCGGACCCGGACTCGGACTCGGACTCGGACCCGGACCCGGACTCGGACCCGGACTCGGATCCGGACTCGGACCCGGACTCGGACCCGGACTTGGACCCGGACCCGGACCCGGACTCGGTCCGGGACTCGGACCCGGACTCTGACTCAGAGACCCGGACCTTGACCCGGAAAACCACTATGATACCTAAACTAAATAAACCACTATGATTACCTACCATAAAATGTGGGTATGATGATGCCAAACCCCTCCCGCTCAAACTCCCGTACACCGCACCGCATGCGCCGTTAAGTGGGTTAGGTTAGGTTTGAACTGCGATCCTCACAGAACCGAACAAAAGTGGGTTAGGTTTGGTTAGAACTGCGAGTCTTACAGAAACGAAATGCTACTAGAAAAGTGGGTTTGATTAGGTTCGAACTGCGATCCTCACAGAACCGAACTGCTATCAGAGAAGTGGGTTAGGTTAGGCTAGAACTACGACCCTTACGGAAACGAAATGCTACTAGAAAGTACTGGTTTTACCTCCTTTTCTACATAGTGCACCATCTACCATAATCTTTCACCGGGCCCCATAGAAGTCGGTTTTTTTTTCTTAAAAATTATTATAAAGTACGTTTTTATTTACTGAAATAAGTCCAAAAACATTGTAAAAAAATAATACAATATAATAAGAAGTATTCTCTGCCTCTGTAATTTAAAAGTAATGTAGGTAAAACATCTTGATTAATAGCTAACGGCTAGACCCAATTGAGGGGGGATTTAAATCTTCTCGGGGCAGAGGTGTACGGTTGGAGCCGGTAAAGGTTTATTTGACGTTCATAAGCGCATTGTAATATGCCTACTTGAATAAACTATTTTTATCTTTATCTTTTATCTAATCAGGAATTTTATCAGGAAATTCTAAAGTTGTATCTGGTAACCCTAGCCGCAGATATCATTCAAGTTAACAGCATACAGCGATTCGCACTCCAGCCGCCTATGGCCTCCCATTTCTCTGCCAGGAAATGGGGCTCATTTAAAACAAACTGAAATCTTAGTAAAAAAAGGTAACTTAAAAAGTTGATGCAATAAATACAAAACACTTCTAGAATCTACCAGTATGTAATGGTCCTCTACGGTGACCGCTACATACATAGACGATGTAGTGCATAATTGTTTTCCATCGTATACTCGGAAACGTACGTATTTGTCATGCTATTTACTTCAGTACTTTTTGTATCGACACTGAATAGCAAGATACGTTTGGAAGTTTCCTTGAAAATACGATGGAAGATAATTATGCACTAGATCTATGAATCGAGTTACCAACATGCTCTCAAGGGAAAACAGTTGCGTTATTTTTATTATTGTCTTGCACTGAAATTCCCGACTTGAACACGAACAAAGAATGTGTCTAGTTGAATTATTATCTGCATACATTGAAATATTTCTCTCGGCAGTGGATTATGCGGCAAATATAAATGTTTTAAATACGATTATGTTTATATTAATACCTATACGTGCTTATTCTTGTGATTTAACATGTTTTTTTAAACTTGTCACCCGCAATCCACAAATGATGAATTGAAAAATGTATGTATGTTAATATTCTATTAAATTAGCGTTGCGTTTTTATATTAAATTTTGTTAGTAGTAGTAGCAGTTGCACCGCCCACAATCTCTCTGCTTTGCCTTAAGGTTGACTGGTAGAGAATGCTTTTGGCATTAAGTCCGCCTTTTGTACGATAAGTTTTCTTTTGTGCAATAAAGTTTAAATAAATAAATAAAAATCGGAAATCCCACATCCAATTTCTGACGCAAATTACAACCAGTTATTTTTATCAATTTTTTATTTCACCTGCATGTTCACTTGTTCAGGCCAAATCCAAATGCACACTAAAAAAACTAAAAAGCCCTTTTAAACTGCGGAATAACAAACAAACTCGAATTTTCTCTCCAAATTCCGGGTTTTCTTTCAGTCAGATCCATGCTTGTTGTTTTTTGTTTATTGTTTATTCTATCA
This sequence comes from Cydia fagiglandana, assembly GCF_963556715.1. Lineage (NCBI taxonomy): Eukaryota > Metazoa > Arthropoda > Insecta > Lepidoptera > Tortricidae > Cydia > Cydia fagiglandana. The sequence continues at coordinate 3,916,612 of NC_085940.1, forward strand.
ACATCCCTTCGTAAACTTGCAACGTAATTACATTGCCTCGAAATGAAACTCGTAGAAATGAAAAGCGGGATTATATGTACAAAAAAATTTATTTGGAACTAAAATGTAACGAATAAAGTAAGATTTTAGAAATTGTTTGACTTGTACTGTCTTACTAACTAATATGTAGTGCAATTGCAATTGTTTGACTTGTACTGTCTTACTAACTAATATGTAGTGCAATTTTCAAATGTTATAGTGACCATTATTTGGTTTGTTCCATTTGTTAATTTAATATGTACCTACTTATAAACATTAGTAATCCACTTGGCTCCTTTATATGAGTTTTAATCTCCTTCTGATACACAGACACGGTGCAAAAAAGCCATTGGCTCCAGATAAGGATTTACGTAGTAATAAACCCGACGGTTGGACCGGGTCCAGGCGTGGAATCTATTCCCGCACACGCTCAAATCCAAAATTGCTCGCTTAACTTCACGCTGTGGTTTAATATTCGATGCAATTTCCACCTGCAAGGGAATCGGGCTTGTAATCTGATATGGTCCCACGATTTAAGGCGTTCCTGAAGTTAATAATTGTTGACTGAGTTTTGAGATGGATATAAACTTTAAAATAAATATAAAGGTCAGTTTTTAGACGTACGTACGGTTAGTCCTTTTTACAAGTTTTGGCTAAAGTAGGCTCACTTAGTCAAATTAATTTTTAAAACAGTTTAAACTTAGGAAGAAATAAAGATGCTAATATTAAAAAAATCCTGACTTAACTCTGTATCTTTAGGTATTTAAATAAAAGTAAACAAAATCTGCCCTCAAATGGCTTCTAAAGATACAGACTATATCAGTTACTAGTTATATCCTCAATTTTAAGAGATATTTCATATAAAGAACTTAATAGTTAAATGTAATTTACGTTTATAGTTAAAAATGCGTAAAAAATTAAAGATTAAACTATAAAAACTTAAATACCAAACTCATAATCTTCCAAACGCAACTCCAGGTGTAAATGACCTCACTCCGCAGTGTTTTAATATAAATGCTGGATAATAATCCTTTAAAACAGTGGGTCGTTTGCTTAATCGTTGTATCCATTACCTGCACCCGCCGAGGAATGGGCTTATGCTGGAAATATTTATCCAGCAATGCTCTTTAATGTTTCGGTAAGAGATATTCCGTGTTTAAATTATCTTACAGAAGATGATAATTTATCCTGTGGACAAAACAATAGTTACGGATTCGGGTAAATATTAATTATGCTGCGGTGGTGTGGGCACGTGTCTCGGATGTCAGAAGACAGAGTGGCGAAGCGTATCTTCTTTTCAGAACTCCAGAATGGTAAGCGTAAAAGCGGTGGCCAGTACTTACGATATAAGGATGTTCTGAAAAGACATATGAAGAGATGCCAACTAGAGCCCTCTGACTGGGAGAGGAAGGCAGCGCAGCGGCCCGAATGGCGGCGCCTCATTAATGATAGAGTTAACATTTTTGAGACGGAACGCCGCAGTGAGCTCGACAAAAAACGTGATGAGCTTAAGACTCGGCCGACAACCTCAATTTCCTACAACTATGTAGGTGGTGTGCTGACGTGCCCAAAATGCGCTCGAGTATTTAGCAAGAAGATAGGGTACGTGAGCCACCTAAGAGCGCATCAGAGAGTGGATCAGCTACACTCTAATAACACGAGCTAAAAATTGCCTAGTCCAGAGCACACAGTCGCTGGGGCCGAAATCGGTCAGGAGAGCATCATCATCATCATCATCAATTATGCTTCATCATATCACTTAAAAGAAGTGTGTGGTTTGAATGTGAATTGGGTTTGTCTAGAAAATTAGGCTTCAAAGTGCATTTATTTTATGATGTCCTCAAGAAATACGCGTGACAATCGCATAACGCTTTATAAAACTGTTGTGTTTTATGTAAGACCAATGTGGCTAATTCAGTCATGGGGCCTATTCCGTTCACTCGCGTTTTTCTCGAACAAGGAACAACATTGTTAATTTCGTCGACAAAGCAGCGATTGCTTTTAGTTTCAGCAATCAAAAGCAAATGGTTTTTTCCTACGATTGAAAATCAAATAAATACACGCTCATAGACGGAATATGACGGAATCAGCCGCATTGACCTTACCTATGGATACTTTTGTTTTATGTTTTAAAAACGGTTGCTTAAAAAGATTTGACAGTGGTGTCGCCCATCACCCGCTGCCGTAAAGGTTCAATTAACCCCCCAATTTTTGTTCTATTCAAATCGGTGCAAAGTTAGCTTAGACGGAATCTATTTTTATACCGTGTCGCATAAAATCCAGAATGACTATTTTAACCAAGTAGATCAACACTTGAAAAATTCTTAATGTGATTGAATTTTATCCTATCAAACAACTCTGACTGTTATATCCGTCTCAATGGTAGTTTCCAACTAAAACTAAAAGTTTTGAATAGCATCGTTTGAAAGCGGTTTACGAGTATTAAAAATTTATGAAAGTTTACGGAAAATATGAGGGAGTCTCGCGGAGGCGTTGACTGGTTGAATGCAGTGAGAATAGTTGAACGTCACTCAGTGTCAAAGTTGCTGTCGATTTTAGAAGTTACAGTGACATTCTACCAATAGATTTCCATTGTGGTGAAGCTGACATTGTGGTTTGATGTGGCACGGGAAATTTTAATGTCTTTTTTAAAGTCCTTGACAATTTTAATGAAAATAACGATCCCAAAAGCACTGCCGTAATCAATTTTAAGGTGACGCTCGCATGTAAGCTGTAGCTGCATTACTGTTGCCACATTACCTCGGTGGTGTTGAATCCACCGATGTATCTGTCAATTTAATAATTTCAGCCTATATACGTCCCACTGCTGGGCACAAGCATCCTTTTATGTGCGAGAGGGCTGTCAATTTCCTTGATAAAATAATCATGACGCTTTTCGGTGAAGGAAAACATCGTGAGGAAACCGGACTAATCCCATTAACCTCTAGCCGCCCATACGTCAAACCTTGCCAAGCAAAATAAAATTTTATTTTGTCAACACAAAGTTCAAATTAGAATGGAACAGGAGACCTTTTTATAGGTCTTTGGGCGGCTAAAGGTTAAGGTCTAGTTTACCCACTGGATTGAAAGGTTAGATGGCAGTCGCTTTCGTAAAACTAAGTGCCTACACCAATTCTTGGGATTAGTTGCCAAGTCTGGGGTCCAGGCTGAAATGAGTCGTGGCAAAATTCCGGGATAACGCAAGGAAGATGATGATTTAATACGGCAGCGAAAGTGACTTATTCTATCAAAGAAATTGACAGATACAGCAGTAATGTCGTGGTAGTTGACATCCGAATGTCACCTTTATTTAATGTAACTTTTGAATGTAAGTTTTAACTTATAACTTTGCATACTTACTTACTATTTGTTTTGGAAATAAATTGAAATTGGATAGTTAGGCGGTTGTGACACTGCCGCCGCGTCTCGTTGCGAGACGCGGAGCAGCGGACTCGCATGCGGAGACAACGCACCAAAGTCCGAGTTTTCTCCGCGTCTCCGTCCGGAGCTGCGATGCGCGACGTCCCGCGCTCCCTCGTTACTTCGGTCTCGCGTTCATTTCACATTCAAACGTTGAGGTGAAAACAGTTCCTATTTGTCGATAAAATGGAAACGGAACTTATTCAGAACGCTGCGGTGATACTTTCAGTTTGTTTTTTGTACAATCGAGTCATAAAACGCAGAAGACACTGCATGGGTACATCCCTATTTACATACCAGACCTATAAATGGGTCTTTTACTAGAGATTACCAAGATTTAAGGCAACACGAAGAAAATTTTTTTTGCACCCGTATGTCAACCTCGTCATTTGATTATTTGCTAAACAAAATATTCGTCGCATTTAATATTCCAAATTGCTGGACGGCTTTCAATTTCAAAAATAAACTTATCGACGTCGATATCCATTGCGCATACGTCCTTCTTGCACTAAAATCCGTACGGCACTGCGGAGCTCGGTGTGACATACCCTGCGGGCCCTGCGGCACGCACCGCGTCTCCGTCCGAGCGCGCGAGTCGTCGTGCGTCACGCTCCTCCACGTGTCGACTCGGAGCCAGTGTGTCGTACCATGCGTTTTTTCTATACAATATCAAGATTCTACATACAAAGTTAAAAAACGCATCAACGGACGTCGCTGCGAGATGCGGAGCAGTGTGACGACCGCCTTAAACTTACTTTACTCATTGTTGGATATGTAGTCACTTGTGTCAAGTGACATGAAAAGTGACATTTTATTAAGCTGTAAGAAGGCATCAGGGTTCTTAGAACAGGCTAAAGTTTCATTTATAATTTAGACAGGTACTCTCTTCTAGTAACGTCCCAAGGGCAGTAAATATTTTACTAAGTAACTAACTTCAGACATTTTGGAAAATTACTTTGTTAAATATCCTAAGGGCATACGAACAAATTTATGTTTGACAATGTTATATACTTAAAAGATTTCTTTAGTTTTTTGTACTAGGGTTGTATTTATGTATTCAAGCTTTTTTATTACACATATGGAGCAAAATTATAAAGAAAAACTGCTGTCTTATACATTTTGGCGAAACATAGGTAACTACGTATTTTTTTTCTATGGAACGGCAGTTTTTTTTTGCGATATTCGGATTTGGCTCCATAGTATAAGTTGTTCAGTAGGACTTACATATTCACCCCTGAGATTATAATCGATCAGGCATAACAAAATCAATCTGTTAATCATGTTGCGTTGCTGAGTAAATTACAGAAGTGAGATAAATTTATCGATAATAAGGTACCTACCTAGTACGGACATAGTACTAAATTAAATGTTATTTTAGCAACTTGATTAATTTTCTCCAACTATAGGTCATACAAATAAAGGGTAATTACAGTATTTAAATTCTCTCTACAAATCTGCAAGCCCACATTGCTAAGCAAACGGAACTGCAAATTCGCCAATAAGCAGTTTAACTTTAACGTGATTAGCTCGTTTCCTATTCAGCTAAAGCTAGAAAAGTCTCGCCTTTTCAGTCTTCTCAAGTCCGCTTCGATTTACGTAAGTAATTGGTTCTTTCTCACATTATGCGCTTCACCCTTTTTTAAGTTAATTTCTGGAGCCATGACTTTGTAAATTGCGCCACTATGCTTATGGCGGCCATTAAAATAAATATAATTAGAAATTTGTTGCGAGAGAAAACGATAAAGTCGATAAATAAGAATAATTTTCTTAATGGTTGTTACTGCAAGCGTATTACGGGTGGCTTTATCCACGTGATAAAATAACTGTCATTTCTTAACACCGCAGGATAAAAAGTGACGGATACAGTTTTATCACGCTGTCACGTAGACAATGACCGATCATCATATCCGTGCTGTTGTTATATTTAAGTAACTAATACTTGTAATGGGTGTAAACTAAGTAGTACACATTCCGATACAACATGAACCTTCATAAATTATCCCTAGCGCCACCGATGTAAACATACTGATACAAAGGGCAGGAGTCGATACCATTACACATAAATTTCAGTTTGCTTCATCATTTGATACAATTTGCTCGTGGGCCGCGCGGCGGTGGTGTATAAAGGGATTAGATTTATGTCTGTTCTCGTATGAATACCTACTCGAACAAATAAATATCGAGGATTGTAAATAGGTAGTTCGAACAATCGAACTACTGTTTCGAATGAATGTTTGATTCGCTATTACTGTTTCGGAGTGGATCGAATAAATGCAATTACGGATCAAAATATTACTCTATTTTCTGATAGAATTTTCAGTTGATTGTGTCTATATTTCTAAGATAATCTTATTTAGCTGATTCAATGTGTGTCTAAGTAGATATATTGAAGTAACTACGTTAGACTACATCAAAGTCACCTTCATTATTTTGAAAGAAAACACGATACATTCGATTAAAAAAATAATCGGTACCTATTTTGAATTCAGATACGTCTTTCTAAGTTCATTACATTATACATATTATTTATAAACGTATTAATAAATACCTAACTATTATTTATAAAAGTATTAATAAAACGTCAACCACAACTGTAAATCCTGTAAAGCTAAATATTAGACCATGAAAAGTCTGCAGAGATTTTGATAGCCCACGCAGTGCCAGTGTTATTTTGGACGTCAAACTTCTATGAAATTATGAGATATAAAAATAACACTTGTACTGCCCGGGTTATCAAAATCACTGCAGACTTTTCTTGATCGAACTCTAAGTATTCAACATCACTTTTTAAACACTGGAAAAAAACAGCATAGGTACCATAAACAAGAGTCGCACACGATCCAGACGCTAGAGATACAAATGTACCTCTACATTGTGAAGACAGTTTGGATATTAAGTGTATCTTTTCTTTAGCTTAGCAGACAATAATAAAGTAGATTAAGCAGGTAAATAATATCAGAAAAAATCCGGGCACCTGCAGGGCAAGCATGAGTTACAGCGCTCTCTATCGGCAGCCCGGGGCAATTTCCGAACTAATCCCGGGGCGCCCCGCGGGAGCGCTCACGTGATAATTATTATTCCCGGGACGGCTCCCGCCCACGACACCCGATTATCCCGGAATCTTGCCGTATTAACTGTTTGTCTGCAGGTTGAAGCAAACAATATTATTATGTTCGCTGAATACAGTTTCCTTTTTGCGATGAGAATTTTGGGTTATTGATTTTCCGAGCAGCTGAAACAGAAAGTGTTTTCGAGAACATATTGCATAGGTTGTGTAGAATAGGGTAGGTTAGATTAGGTTTGTTTATTACTTAATAGTATCAGCACAATAACAATTATGCGTAATGAGTATTATGCGTACGCATTACAGACTGGTTAGATCATTTTCCCAAAATCATAATTTACCTGAAGCATAGTTTCTATTTTTTCCTATTCTTAATTTACACCAGACGCATTAATTCCTAACATGACTTTTCCATTCGCATTTTTTCCCATTAGACAATTTAGCCACTCACTTAACCCACACACAAAAATTTCTTACGGCGTTTATTCTATAATCAAAGATCAAATACCCCACCCCACTTTCTTTTCAAAAAACATTTAGTTCACAACAACTTAGCTAGACGGAGCTAGCTTCGCGGAGTTCCTATTTCTGGGCGGTTTGCCCTTCGGGCATCTGAAGCTACCTAACAACCTAACCTACCTAACCTATTAATTCAGTGTGACGTCCATGAAAATATTACACTTTGGGGAAAAAAGTGTAGGTAGGTTAGGTTCGTTAGGTTCGTTAGGTTCGTTAAGTAGCTTCAGGTGCCCGAAGGGCAAACCGCCCAGAAATAGGCGTTATTCATATCGACTGTCATCGTGGCCGTCACATTCTAACACGTCAGAAAGTGCGAGATTGACACATGACATGATAGACAATAACTGGATGCAAGCTCTTTAAGAGTGACATTCCATTTCCAACTGCAGCTGCAATACTGTTCATTTTACTATGCAAATTGACAATGACAGCGACGCGTCCATAGTAAAATGAACAGTATCAGCTGCAGTTGGAAATGGAATGTCACTTTAAGCCAAATCTCATAGAAAAAGGGGCAAGCTATGATGGCGCCATCTATGGAAACCAATGTCAGTTGCCAACCCCATTCGCCGAGCAGAAGAGGTTTCTGCTTGTTTGCTTACTCAATATTCCGGAATTACTTCACTTTATAATTTATTTATTATTCGCGAGTTCACAAAGAAAATTACTACGTAGCTAGGGACCATCGCGGGGGAAATCAAATTATTCAGCGGTTGGTATTTTCGTCTTAGAGTTCATATCTAAAGTTCATTTAAATAATAAAAAGCGACAAGCGGCTATAATTACCATTATTGTTTTTTTTAATTAGATTTCTTCTCACAAGAAGGCTATTTAATTCCAGACAGTTGGGGTAAAGTTCAAAATAAGTTTCCCATAAATAAAGTAAGTAGTTTCCAGCAATGTAAGCTTTCGACGCGTCATGCGTCGCACAAGAAAAAAAAAACCAGTCAAGTGCGAGTCAGATTCGAGTTCCAAGGATTCCGTACAGTCCCTACCCAATTTTCAACAAAATATCTTTTTATGTGAATCGTGAATGAAATGTCTTTAAAAACCCGTAGGTGTCGGAGCAAAAACTAATTAAAACACGCTTGACCGCACATTTCTAATAGGTTTTCCTGTCATCTATTGGTAAAGAAAGAACTATTTTGTGTATTTTTTTCAAAATTGTAGACCCAGTTGTTTCAGAGATAAAGGGGGGGGGGGTCGGACAGACGGAGACGGAAAGGGAATAAGGGTTTAATAAGAGAATTAACCTTCATAGATCTTCATTTATCGATCACAATTTTATGCCCCTGAATTGGAGTATAAAACAAGCATTTTCGCAGCAGGGTCGCTATCAACTAGGGTAGCGGCCTTAGAACCTCCGACTTGCGGCCCGCGAGCCCCCCTGGCTATTTTGTGTGTAATTTTGTCAAACAACAATGTCTGTTAAAGTCACACTTATTAACAAAATGCGGCCCGCGACAACTTCCTTGACTACTATGAGGCCCTTGGCTGCTAAAAGGTTGCCGACCGCTGAATTTACTAGACCAAAGAGGTTCTTTTGTGGTAATTTCCCGAGCGTTATCCCTACAAAACATCGGGTTACAATGGCTCTAATCTAAGTACCTATATAAGTACATATCACATAGATAATAATGCTGTCGTAAAACCAAATGTATCCCCCTTTCTTACTATTAAGCTAAGCGCCATCTATTCCGATAGCCGTCTAGTCCACAGAAACGCTAAATTTCTAGGTTATAAGGTCCGAAATGAGCTGTTTTATAGATCGCTAGCCAGGCGGCGGGAGATTAATGAAACATTCAGGGGGCTTACCGCTAAAACCGAAATTCGCAAATTGCGGGAATCTTTCTCTTTTACTCCAATGAAGGCGTAATAAGAGTGACAGAGAAAGATGCCCGCATTTTGGAAACTTCGATTTTCGCGGTTATAGCCTAGAACCCAACGTCTGTTGTGGGGAAGAAACTTACCGCAGCGCTTTATGGCGACAGTGAATTACTGGTGTCATTGTTCGTGTAATGGAACTACTATTTATTGCTTAGACCAGCGGTTCACAAACTTTTTTGGTGACGGAACCCTTAAAGGCAAGAGAAATATTTGACGGAACCCCAAATTAAAAATTTTCGTTCATCACTGTGGACCAGATATACCTATTAGAAGAGCTGTTTTTTTTCTTATTATTACAAGTATATTTTCGCGGAACCCCAACAGAGGCTTTGCGGAACCCTAGGGTTCCACGGAACACACTTTGAGAATGGCTGGCTTAGACTATTAATAACATTTTTAAATATTTGCAACAATAGGGACCGTGCGCGTTGGAGGGTCTGCCATCTTGTGGCCTGAATCGGAATCATATGTACATTGCCAAAGCAGGTGCTACCATGTACCGATTCTCGTCAGTACGTTTCCTTGTGTATAGTAGGTTCTGCCATCTTGTGGCTACATCGGAAGCATAAACAATACATTTACGCCTCGCGCCAAAAATCTGACGGCTCCTATGCTGCCCCTATAGTTCATGCACATGGCCTATAGCTATTAAAAATCATGATTCATACCGTATGTAGTCGCGTGAGCAGAAAATTACAAAGATGTGGCAACATTCCCAGCAAGGTACATATAAAATCCTGGACAAAAAAGCTGGCAGCTTCCTCGCTCAACGGATAAGAGTTGCGATTCAGCAAGGAAATGCTGCCAGTATCTTTGGCACTACGCCCTCTAAAGACATAGATTTTAAGTCTTTTAGATATTAGTTTTTGTTTTGTAGGTAGTTTTAATTTTAGATCCTGGTTAAGTATAAGAAACATTGTTATTGTGTCCCGCTCTTTACACATTATAATACCAACAATCAACATGTTAATTCAATCCAATGAATAAAACTGTTCATCTCTTAATATAATTTAAATGTAAATATTTTTCATTAAATGAAAATATGGATCAGTTTCAGGTGCGGTTTTGTTAGCTCAAGTTTTGTAATAAATTCAGTGAATTAAAATGGTTGAATCACGAAAATGCTTTAACACTTTGGGAAAGCTTTGGTCATCACCAACCTCTGAAAATAATTCGTTAATTGTGTTGGAAAAATCCCTGTTTAAATAACTAAACCTAATTCAAAACCTTTAGGTTGTTAGTTTCATTAATGACTTTAATGAGTTAAATGATTTATAAGGAAGAGGCACGTGCGGTTTTACTTAACAATATATAAGAGCCAACAGGAGTGGTCATTTCTCCATACAAACGTACTCGACTGTTTCCTTCGTGGGTTTTGATGCTAGAGCAACGATTTTTTCAACACAGATTAATATTGTCAATATCTGTGTCGGACCGTTTTGCTTTTTATGACATTTTTCTATTTTTAAGGCGCTAGAGCCCTTCAAAGATGGCCAAAATGGCCTAATTGACTATGCCGCAATGAGAGGCGTAGTATTCAAAACGGATATCAATTAGCCAAAAAAGCAAAACGGTCTGACACAGGTAATTTCATAATCATTTAGATTTCCAAGTTTGGTTAGGATTGATTAAGTTTTGGAGGAGGAAACAGTCGAGTACGAAACCTCGATTTTTGAGATTTTTACGCAGGTTTTTTCACCTTGTCCTTATCGCACTAGTTTTAGGAGCAGCTTCTGTTAGCGAGACGGGTATATTTACCTAAAATCTTTAAAACTCAGCTCCTGTTTTGTCTTAAAGGATTAGCTGTCGGGGGCAGCTACAAATCGAAAGACTATACTCGACGCTAAATAGTGATGACTGACGTGTGTTTGCCAGTGATATTTTCGTGAACCTGTACCTACCTCAACTATCAGCTATTTATCATATTACTTATATACAAATATGTATATATTTGCAATGTACAGGCGATAGCATTAACATAATGTCTTTTTATACAAAAAAACCCAGCTAATTAGTCTACTGAGCTTTAAAATGTCGGAGCTAGAAGTCAGAAGCAGTCATCCCGAGCGGCCCCGACTTGTGGTAAGTAAATAAAGAGCCAAATTAGAACTTTTAATTGAAGTGCCGAGTATTCCCACTAGTTCGAGCGAGATGGAATTCTTAAAACCATTGTTACAAGACCTCGGGTTCTATATAATAACAGCAGTGAATAATCCGTGAGCTCTTATACTGGTTTTTTAATGCTATCAAACGCTACTATAGGTAGGTTATTGGAATGACACTCCTAGCAGTATTTAGCGAACAACTAGCTGTTCCGCTCAGATCCTACTTCTTATATTAATGACGCCGACTTACGGAACTTAATTGAAATCGGATCCGGGGACTGACAGATAACCTGATAATATATCTACATTTTCTTGGATCAAATTATAGGTACAAAGTGGTCACATGTTTTTTTTTTTTAACTAGTGATCTCAGCGAACTTTATACTGCCAGTCAATGAATATATTATACATATAAATAAAATCTAAATTAAATTTAGCTAAAAGTTATTCGCACAAAATTCGAAGCGCTCTTCTCGAGCGACCGACTGTGCAAAATAAATACGAGATTTTTTAATTAGGTATCCTTTTAACTCCAATGTTTTAGCTGGATCCATAATTCCTTTGTCTGACCTACACGAGAATTTCATTGGTAACCCATGTTATTTCCGAATGAATGGAAATATTTTCAATAAGAATGGTTCCGGTCTCGACATTTTGCGTCGCTCGATGTAGTCCCGATGCCATAATATAACTACATATATTGCAAATGGAGCGTTGGGAGACACAATTATTGTCTCTGAATATTTAAAGGTCTCATTTCTTAAAGCAGTCAATGAGGACAAGCATGTTACAGTTGTAATGACGATCTGGTGAAGCCGCTAAAGGTACCCGAATAGTACCTATTTACCTATTTAAGTAGGTGCCTTTATAATATTAGGACCATTAAAGATTAGGAGAGGATATAGTATACCGGGTGTGGCCTGTAATACGAGCAAAAAATTTAACTCTAGGCCGTACTCCTCATACTGACCAACATTTGTTCAACAACTTTTAAAAATAACTTGTGGTTTGATTTTTAATACACTTTAAAGTTTATTCTAAGACGCAATACATTGCGAATTTTGTTATGTTTAAGGCGTGACAAGCAACGTCAATCACAATGATATAGCGTGGCGATGGCGTCCATTGAAGATAATATTTATTTTGTATGAAAAATAAGGACTCTAAATACTTCATTATTTTTAAAAGTTGTTGAACAAAAGTGTCATCGTTTGGGGAGTACAATCTATGTTTTAATTCTTTGCTCGTGTTACTGGTCACACCCAGTATAAACACAGAATATGTTGGCAAGTCCTTCTATTTTATCAATAAATGTTTGATTGTTAGATTGATTGATATCTTTCGGAAGTAGTAAGTATTCAACCAATGTAAAAGTTTAGTTACGTTTGTTGATTTTGCTTAGTTATTAACGTGGTACATATTATTATATTATTTTAAGTTTTGTAATCTCACATGATTTTGCTCAGTTATTAGCTTCATTCCGACGAAAACATTAATATAATGTCAGTCGCAAATTATGATTATCAGTAATATTATACATGGATTATAAAAAAAAATATGTGCGTTTGATTTAATTTACTGCATGTTATTAGTAATTTAGATTTTTATTTAGTTGCTGAATATTGTCATGATGTATATCCCAAATGTACCTATTTAAAATTGTCCGAAAATCAATAAATTAATTCATTTTTAATGGTTCTTCGACCACATCTGGCGTTAGTTTTATTATAGCATTGCAGCTACATCTACAACATGAAATCTTTGTTATTTTTTGCATATTTGAATGTTTTATTTTACTCTTGTGCTAGTAAGTCGTATAGAGCTACGCTTATTAGCGTAAACGTATGTAACAGTACAGTTCTACCCTATGTAGATCCACTCCCATATGACCTACACCTTGGCATCTACCTTGGACCTTCTGGCAACACCCTCTTGAACATAAATCTGACAGTGCCAAAAGATATTCAAGGACATGACAAACAAGGTATCTTTAAATTCGGTAAAAAGACGACCGCTGGCATCAAATGGGTGATGACGACCGATAGCCTTGATTGTACGAGCCTTCTAACGAAGACAGTTCTTGGATTTGTCGATTTCCCACTGAAAGACTGCGTGGTTAAAAAGGGTCAGTTTTTTGGAAGAGACATAGATTTTGATGCTTTGGATTCCGCGTTATCGAGAACAATGGTGCGACCCAGCGGTTTGTACGTTAACAAACTGCTTATTTACACCAAAACACATACATACGGATGTTATATCAGTTATTTTAAGATAGTGCCTTTAACTAAAAAGAATAATAAAAGGCTATGAATAATAATGTTATTTATTTTGCATCTTGGACGAGTTTGGATTACGTAATTGAGCCAATGATGTAGGTATGTATGTCTGTATGAGTAATAAATATATACTTACTTACAACTATACATTTTTTCGTGACAAACGGGCAGACGAGTATTGTTACAAGGGAATTACGAGTATACCTTCATCCAAAATAGGCAGTCACTCTATCGCACATATTCTAACCTCGATCCATCGTTACCATCCATTTCGTTACCGACTACATCACTGTCAACCAATTTTCGAACCCCGAAACCGATACCGGCCGGATCAAAGTGCCGCGTGCCAGTGAACCCAGTGATTGACATTTAATTAAAGACACGTAGGTACCGTTATCCTTTCGGTGCTTGCGTTTGAAGATCCCTTTGAGACCAAGTGAAGTGAACAGCTCAATTACATATGCAATTCACTAACTTAGGTAAACTCTGTTTTGACATTTTGCTGGAACATCGGTTAGCTACGACCACGACGTGAAACCTGTGTTGAAACGTCGGTAAATAAAGGTAACATGTTAAATAAATTCGCGATAGACCCGTCTATAAATGTGAGTTAATATTAGTGTTCAAAACGCGAAAGTTTTGAAATATTATATAATTTAAGTTGATTTGTTTAACGAGGCGGGAAACGAACCCGCGTCTCAAGCTTACCTACGCGGTTACGGTCTAGTCAGCCGCGGTACTTAAAGGCATAATTATTTTATTTCACTTTGCAGGCACTCGTGTATTTTTTTGTAAACGAATTCCCCCTCAATGTTTTAAAAACCCCGTATCCGTAACTTATCCCGTATCATCCAGGCGAGTAGTGGAATGTATGTAGCCTACCTACAGTCTGAGTACAATAGTGCCCCCGGGTGGTTCGTTGCGGTACTCTACAGGCTCTCAGCTCTATCAAAGCGCATTACTTTCTGTTATTCTTACTGTAGTTTCTAGTTTGTGTTTTTACCTGCACTGAAAATTGTACAAGTAAGTACCTATTCATATTTCTAGAGTTAGACCGTAAAAAGTATGCAGCGATTTTGATAGCGCACGCGGTGCAAGTGTCATTTTAAACGTCAAACTTCTATGAAATTATGACTATTTACGACGTATAAGTGGATGCTGATAAGCAATAATGTGTCAACCCACATTAATTTTTCAATAAGATGAAACTCAAAAAATTTACGCTTAAGTTGACATTTTATTGAAAAATGGATGTGGGATGACTAATTTTTGCTAAACACCATCCAAATAACACTTACACTGTGTGGGCTATCAAATCCGCTGCAGACTTTTATTGGTGCGATTATAGTGTCACATGGGGGCATAGAGAAAAAACTATATTATTATTTCTCTATGATTTGGGTACCTTCTAAAGCGGGATAATTTTGAAAACCGCTAATATTGTACTTAAACTACGAGTTCACTGCACTTTATACTTATGCATACATTGGCACCTTGTAGATACCAAAACTGATTTTGTAAGTGTGTATTACATTCGACAGCGTGACAAGCGTTCGCGTTCACGTTAATGTTTATTTTTGTATTACGGCCCCGACACTATTAGACTGGTCATATTTTTCATCAAAACGATTTCGACTGGCAAAGCATATTACTTTTTGGCAACCGGGTTTTTTAACCTAATTAGACCCCGCTGAATCCGAATTTGCCGGTTGCTCGATCGAAATCTTGACCGGAAGTGAGATATTTGACATTAAAGGTCCCTTTTTTTAGTTTTTCGTAAATAACTCTTAAACGGTGGCGCATAGCAAAAAATGTTCTATTACATAAGTAATTTGCATAAAATTGCCTACAAGAAAGATTTAGTACAATTTTTCGCTAGGATCAATATTAAAAGAGATTTTAACACGGGAAATTTAATTATAATCACTTCTAAGGTCCCGTTTTTTAGTTTTTCGTAAATAATTCATAAACGATGGCCACTATCAAAAAATACTGTAAGACGTTAATAATGTACACAAAATTTTGAACAAAAATATTCAGTACACTTTTCGCAGGGATCAATATTTAAAAAGATAATAAAGAGGGAAAGTTAATTATAATAAATTCTAAGTTTCCTTGTTTTTATTTATTCGTTAATAATTTGAAAAGTATGACTCACAGCAAAAAAAAACTTATACGCAAATAATAAACATAAAATTTCCTACAAGAAACATGAAGAACACTTTTCGCTAGGATGAATATTTAAAAAGACAATGCAGCGGGTAAGTTAATTATAAATAATTTTAAAGTCCCTTTTTAGTTATTTGTAAATAACTCGTAAACGGTATCCCATAGCAAAATAGGTTTTTAAGAATAAATTATCTACATAAAATTTCCTCCAAAAAACATCTGGAACACTTTTCTGTAGGATCAATATTTAAAGCGATATTAATGGAAGAAAGTTGATTACAATCAGTTCACAGGTCACTTTTTATTAGTTTTTCGTAAATAACTCGTAAACGGTGACCCTTTGGAAAATAATATTCTACATAAATATTAAACATAAAATTGTCCACAAAAAAGGTTCTGTACACTTTTTCGCTACGATCAATATTTAAAGAGGTATTAAAGGGGGTAAGTTAATTATAATCAATTTCCAGGCCCCTATTTTTAGGTTTTCGTAAATGACTCTTAAAATAAGGCTCATCTCATAGCAAAATAAGTTCTTAATGTTCTTTTAAAATAAATAATTTGGCCAAGTCCGAGATAGCTCGAGGCATTTAGTGTTCCGTACGGCTACCATCAGTTTGGCATTGACATAAACGATATCGTGAACGTAAGTTACTTCCTATAGGTATATCTCTTTCGCACTAATATGTCAGTACGAGCGAGATGCATAGGAAGTAAATTACGTTCACGCCCACGGTAGCGTTTATGTCAATGCCAAACTGATGGTAGCCGTACCGCTCGCATCGTTACATTTTACAGGGGTTGTTTGCCTGTTTTTAGGATACCGTATTCAACTAGTTACACACACAGAACAATAGTACAAAGTGTCTAAGTGCGAAGGCCGAAGGCCGAGCTTTAGCAAAATGTCATCGCTTTAGCACAGAGCAATAGTACAAGTGTCTAAATATGAAGGCCAAAGGCCGACCTCCGCGTAGCCAGAAGGCCCGAAGCGTCCAGGATGTCAGTGCTTTAACACAGAACAATAGTACAAGTGTCTAAATGCGAAAGCCGAAGGCCGAGCTCCGCGTAGGGCCGAAGGCCCGAAGCGTCCAGGATGTTAGTACTTAAACACAGAACAATAGTATAAGTATCAAAATGCGAAGGCCGAAGGCCGAGCTCCGCGTAGGGCCGAAGGCCCGAAGCGTCCAGGCTGTCAGTTCTGTGTTTAACCACTGACATCTTGCAGGCTTCGGGCCTTCGGCCCTACGCGGAGCTCGGCCTCCGGCCTTCGCATTTAGACACTTGTAATAATTACCTGTGTTTAGAACTGACCTCCTGGATGCTTCGGGCTTTCGGCCCAATGCGACTTCAGCCTTTGGATCTTGCGACTTAGACACTTGTACTTAAAAATACTTGGAAAAGTTACGGGAGGCGCACGTCTGTCGGACGCTTCGGATCTTCGAATCGCTCCTTCGGCCTTTGCATTTAGTTAGATTCTTGTACTATTGCTTTGTGTTTGAATACCGAAGTCGAGCATCTCGCGAATGCTTGATGTATTATAATAATTTAGAGTAAGCTTGGCCTTACGATTGGCGCACCACGATTTTTTGTCCTGCGATAATTTTGTCGCAGAAATGCAACGTATGTGTTTATATGTTAGTGCGTACATATGCGACAAAAAAATCGCAGCGATTTTAAAATTGTGATTTGTCACATTTTTCCGCGATTGTCGCAAAGTTATTGCAGCATGCGGAGTTGTATGGCCCCGCGCGCACTATGATAATAAAATCGCGCCCCGGCCGGACCTCAGACGGCATTTCGCTCTCCAAACCCCAACATCTCGGCACCTGCATTTCCAATGGAGTCTCAAAATGAGACGCTAGATGTTAACCATTTAATTATGGAAATAGACGGGGATCACCTTTGTGTTATAAATGCTCAAAGTCATACAGCAATCGCATATTAAAGACACGTCTCATGACAAGCGACTGGTACGAAATCCATGTTGAGAATGAACAAATTGTCGACTTTTTCATCGCAGTGCGCGCAGTGAATTTTCTGCGATATAGGCGATATATTACAGCGCGATTCTAAAATCGTGTCGCAAAAATTAATATCGTGGTGCGCGCTTGGCCTATAATACCTTAAATGTGTACTCCTTCAATTTGAATTTAGAAATCATTATTATTTTTTATTTCATTTTGTTTCTAGTTCTATGCCATATATATAGACTTTAATATTATTTAGAACTGCTAAAAAACAAGATCGGCTTACTTTAAATATTTCGTCAATTTTACCTTTGTTTCTAAAAACTGTGATATTTAACTGTCATATACTATCTCGGTGTAATTAACAATGGAGCCGCCATTAACAGGCGTTCCCCTCTGTCGAAAATAGGCGGCCAATGGTCAACCACATGTCAACCATATGTATGGACTGACGTTTATCTGACATGACGTACCTATACATTTGATGTGCCCCTCCCCCGCAAAAAACGGCAGACTATTTTGTACCGAAAATTTTAGACATGGCGTCTCCGTTGGTTATATCCTCTAAGTATACTATTAATGTCTTCCAAAATTATTTTCTCGTAACAGGACTGAGGGGCTACCGCGAAAACCGAAATTCGCAATTTGCGGGGATCTTTCTCTTTTACTCCAATGAAGGCGTAATTAGAGTGACAGAGAAAAATGCTCGCAATTTGCGAACTTCTATTTTCGCGGTTATAGCCCTGAATCTTGTTGCTCACCGATCCGTTCAAAAATATACATAAGTACTGAATATAATTAATAGATATTATAATTATACAATTAATACAGAAATGTAATGGTACTTAATGAAAAGGAATATTGTGTATATTGTTTCGACGAATCAGATACTCTCAATAAAATCTATACATGAGGCCAAAGCTGTTCATAAATATTAAATGACTTTATTATCTCTATACGCCTTACTAACTCTATGTGTCCTATTGTGGAAAAAAAAACACAACGACAGTCAAGAACGGAATTCTTAATTTGAATTTTTCAGATTTTTGAGATGCCTAGTCCATTGGTTGGAAAGCCCGTTCGAAAGTGAAACTTATTTGCAATATAATAAGGTCGTATTTTGTAGATCTCTCTCATACTTATAGTAGGTTATTAAGATAAAATTAAATATCCCACAAAAATAAGCAAGCAGAATTAAACTTTGTGTCAAAGACATAAGTCATAAATTTCAATGCCAAAGTTTTAACTAAGGATGTTTCTCGCCTAATATGAATTGACCAGTGTAAGCATCAGTTAGCTAGCCCTAAGCAACCAAAGGTCAAGCTGCAGTTGAAAAACTAATAAAGATAAAGTTAAGCTGATAATTTTCCCGCCGTCTCCATGCTTCTTTAAGTTGGGTATTGACTGGTCAGCTGCCTGTTAGCTATAGTTTTCGCGAAAATCGCCAGGACAGAGGTGAAAATTTTTGTATGAAAACTTGCAACTTTAAATGCGTTTTTTGACGAAACTATTGCAGTCTAAAATGAAGTCAAAATCAGTCCATCGACTCAATTTTTTGCAAGCTTTCTAATGGTACCCCACACGATTCTTACAAATGAAAAAAGTTTCAGCCTACCCCTCTCAACCCCCTAAATTTCCCCCTTTAATAAGAAATAAGCAGTTTTGACTTATTTACAATATGAGTGGTGGTAATTGCTATAACTGTTCCAAATTTTAGGTATCTATGTCAAACGGTCTCTGAGAAAAACGTATTTAACTGATTTGCAAGACCGAAGTGATCCCATAAGTGTTCCGTAAACAAAGTTTTGTACGGAACACTAAAAATTGGCATAAAATTTTCTACGAAAACATATTGAACACTTTTTTCTGGGATCAATATTTGAAACGATATTAAAGAAAGAAAGTTCATTACGATCAATTCACATGTCACTTCTTTTTAGTTTTTAGGGTTCCGTACCTCAAAAGGAAAAAAACCGGCCAAGCGCGAGTCGGACTTGCGTTGCAAGGGTTCCGTACATTACCCAATTTTCAACAATGTATTTTTTATATGTGAAACGCGAGTGAATTGCCTTTAAAAAACCCGAAGGGGTCGGTTCAAAAACTAAGTAATGTGCGACTCGCGCTTGACTGCATATTTCTTATAGGTTTTCCTGTCATCTATAGGTAAACCCAGTAGTTTCGGTGATAAAGCCCCCCCCCCATAGCCAAACAATGACCATTCCCCCCCCCCATTCATCCGTTTACGAGTCATTTACGAAAACCTGAAAATAGGGACCTGGAAATTGATTATTATTGATTATTGAACTTACCCCTTTTAATACCTCTTTAAATATTGATCGTAGCGAAAAAGTGTACAAAACCTTTTTTATGGACAATTTTATGTTTAATATTTATGTAGAATATTATTTTCCAAAAGGCCACCGTTTACGAGTTATTTACGAAAAACTAATAAAAAGTGACCTGTGAACTGATTGTAATTAACTTTCTTTCATTAATATCGCTTTAAATATTGATCCTACAGAAAAGTTTTCAAGATGTTTTTTGGAGGAAATTTTACGTAGATAATTTATTCTTAAAAACCTATTTTGCTATGGGACACCGTTTACGAGTTATTTACAAATAACTAAAAAGGGACTTTAAAATTATTTATTATTAACTTACCCGCTGCTTTGTCTTTTTAAATATTCATCCTAGCGAAAAGTGTTTTATATGTTTCTTGTAGGAAATTTTATGTTTATTATTTACGTATAAGTTTTTTTTTGCTGTGAGTCATACTTTTCAAATTATTAACGAATAAATAAAAACAAGGAAACTTAGAATTTATTATAATTAACTTTCCCTCTTTATTATCTTTTTAAATATTGATCCCTGCGAAAAGTGTACTGAATATTTTTGTTCAAAATTTTGTGTAGATTATTAACGTCTTACAGCATTTTTTGATAGTGGCCTCCGTTTATGAATTATTTACGAAAAACTAAAAAACGGGCCTTAGAAGTGATTATAATTAAATTTCCCGTGTTAAAATCTCTTTAAATATTGATCCTAGCGAAAAATTGTACTTAATCTTTCTTGTAGGCAATTTTATGCAAATTACTTATGTAATAGAACTTTTTTTGCTATGCGCCACCGTTTAAGAGTTATTTACGAAAAACTAAAAAAAGGGACCTTTAATGTCAAATATCTCACTTCCGGTCAAGATTTCGATCAAGCAACCGGCAAATTCGGATTCAGCGGGGTCTAATTAGGTTAAAAAACCCGGTTTCCAAAAAGTAATACGATTTGCCAGTCGCATCAAGAAGGAGAGCGATTTTGAATTTTTTTGTCTAGTCTATATCATGGATACTGACATTAATTTGACGGAATGACGTTTTTAGTGATAGTGTAGGGAGTGTCATGAAGGAATGACGGCAAGTAATGAAGTTTATTTTAATAATTTCCGTCAGTATTGGAGTTATGTCAAAGTAATGATACTAGAAATGACATTATACTGACAGTGAATAGATTAGATATGAGATTTTGAACCGCACGCCAAGCGGCACGTTTAGGAAACTCAAATCCCATACAAAATGACACACGTCACGCCTCTGAATGGAATTTACACTAGGAGTTCTGATATCGACGATACAAAATCAGTTTTGGGGGTACAGTCGCCATCATATATATCGGAGCGGCCAAGGTGCTCACAAATATCTGAGCACGCCTTGACAATAGAGGCGTGCGAGTGCATGTTCAGATATTGTGAACACCTTGGCCGCTCCAATTTATCTGATGGCGACTGTACTGAAGTAAAATCCTTCCTTTCCATATTCCTTCATGTAAGAATTCTATTCTTTTATAAAATGTTGCCATTTTCAATGCGGAAAGCGTACCTATCTCATAAAATGCATATCGATCCGCAGTTTATTGAACCATTGACTACCACCTATAGATGTCACGTTACCAAATAAGTAGATATACCTACCGTAAAATCAGGTCTTTACTTTAGTCCACAACTTACAACTACTGCAAATTCAAGTTCAAGTGAAATTATGTATGAGTTTTTATCGAGTAATATTGAGTATATAATATAGAAAGAGCATTGGTGTATCTAATAAGCTACAAAATAAATGTAACGAGTACAAATCATAAAAGGCTCGTTAAGAGTCAACGTTAAAAGCTGGGCCATAGTAAGGACTATAATTACCTGATTTTGCGGTCCTATTTCTACGATGACTTACGATTATCCAACACGGGATCTTATACTTGTACATAAATCATCCTAACATCCTCATAACCTCACCATTCTGTTCACAACATGAATATTTTATTTTATTTATTTCAAATTTATCTCGAAAATGGAACTAGTTTTTATAAAAGCAACTGCCATCTGATCTTCCAACTCAGAGGGGTAACTATGAATTATTGGGATTAGTCTTGAATAAACTGTTTGCTGTGACCTACATGGTGTCATGTTGTACACAATTCTATGTAATAGGTTAGATACAAAGTGATATGCAATAAAGATTATGAGTATGAGTGCGGTTTCCTCACGATGTTTTCCTTCACCTTTCGGTGCAACTGGTAAATATTTATTATTAAGGTATTAGTTTTAGTTTTGTAGACCTTTCAATTTTAGGTTACCTTTTAATGTAAGTTTGTAATTAATTATGTTTATGGTTTTAAATAAAAACAAATCACATTGGTAAATATCAAATGATATTTCGTACCTACATAAGTTCCGTAATACTCATTGGTACGAGCCGGGATTTGAACCCGCGACCTTTAGATTGAAAGTCACACGCTCTTACCGCAAGGCCACCAGCACGTCAAAAGATTTTTGAAGAGGACAGAAGGTTTGAAATTCATATCGGTCCGTACCGCGTAAGTACCGCTGGCGACATCACTCAATTGTAGTTGAAATTTTACATTTTCATACACACAGCAGGTTGTTTTGTTCCCTCCGGCCGTTTTGGCAACCAAGTTTCGTAACCAGTTGTCAAAAAAGAATATATCATCGTGTTAGGCAACTAGTTGCCTAAAAAGAAATTCTATTCCTGTTTGACATCCAGTTGCCAACGAAGAATAGAGCTCAGACACTTAGAGAAAATGTGGCTAGTTTCCAAGGCTTCAAAAACAAATGTACATATAAAAGTACTTACATACAGTGTTGGGCATTCAAGAATAAAATCATTATTTGAATAAGAATTTGCAAGAATAAAATCACGGTGATTTTATTCTGGAATAATTCGTCCGGAATAATTTTGTCTGGAATAATTCGTAGATGAGAAAATTTAATGGGAATAAGCTATTCTTAGTCAAATAAAAATAATCATGATTTTTTAGCTAATTTAGCTAAAAATAGCTATATATCTGACTTTAATAATTAAAGCCAGATAAATAAGCTATAAAGCTTACCTAGGGGCTATTCATAAATTACGTCATTTCAAATTAGGGCGGTGGGGTCTGGACATCGGATGATGGTAGCATGACGTAGGAGGAAACGGGGCCATTCGAAGCATGATTTTTGGATGATTTTAGGGGGGGGGGGGGCTCAAAAATCGTCAAAAATCGATGACGTAATTTATGGACAGCCCCCTAGTTGAGTGGTAGTACAAATACCATGGCTGCGATTTACTAAATTTCACAAAAAATACAAAATATCGCGTACAGGTTAATATTTTATAAAAAAATATTTTAGTCCACAACATTGCTTAACATATTTGACACCACGGAATTCACCATCTCTAACGAGAACCTAAGCAGATCAGCAATATCCTGTGCGTGGCGGGCGTCGAAATCGGTGCGGTTGTTGGGGCATATAAATACTTGGGTCCACCCATTTTCCCCTACTCCGCAATGTTGACTGCAAACGCTCGTTCCAGGTGATTTTAGGATATTCTAGATGTCACGTAATGTCTAGCTGTGAAATGAGATATGAAAGTCTTATTTGGTAACCAGTTGTAAACAAAGACATTTAATTCCTTTCTGACAACTGGTTGCGAAACTCCACTGTCATCTACGGTAGTTGTGGATCAGGAATAGAATTTCTTTTTGGGCAACTAGTTGCGTAACAAGATTATTTATTATTTTTAAACAACTGGTTGCGAAACTTGGTTGCCAAAACGGCCGGAGGGGTTTTGTTTCTAAGAGTAGACACAGCTGAAAGTGGCCGTCTTCCCAAACTTTTATTTATGCAGTGTCTCGTAGTGGGTAGTCTGTGCACAGAATGCATGCAGCTCGTGAATATTCATGAATTTTTCCGCATACACATCTATTCCGTATCTGCAGACAATACAAAAAACTTCTGCGTTGGTTACAAATCTAATTTTGATACCGTACGCTGCAGCAGCGTAGCAGCTGCCGGTAAAAAATCTGGAATTTTTAATGAATAAGTAAGGATACAATAGTTTGATTATATACGAGTATTTATGTATATTTAAAAGGTATGTTTTAGTCATAATTATACCCCGGTGTGAAAAGAACAATGATGACGTCAGGCTTACGGCCTGATTAAAAGTGGTAATTATAGCCTGTGGATGCGTGAAACTACAGGTGCGTCACATGCAGCATTCCTGAGCTTTTAAAATCTGTAGGTACCGTAGGTACACTCCTTTTGAGAATTCTGTACCCTCTTGAAAAACCTCGATATTCCGATTAGTCGGAGACCAACTTATTGCTTTCTTCGTACCAAATTAACCGAAGTACGATACTGCCGCCTTAAGGAAAAAAAACATAATTGACAAAAAGTAAGTTTCGAGAAAAAGCCAAAAAACTTTGCACTCCTGTTCAAATAGGTTAAATTCAAAGTACGAAGTTGAAACTTTTGTTAATGAACAAAGTAATAGTGTAGAATTTTTCTGCATAGTAAATTATTCGATTATCTTTTTATTTAAATAAGTTATTCAGAAAAAATAGTTTCTGCTTCGTAATATAAATAAAATAAAAATATCTTTACTAATATTAAATGACATAAGTGTGTACTTATGGTTTTTGTGTTAGTTTTGCATTACGATATCTAAGAAATAAAAACACAAGTAGACAGTTGTGCTTATGTTACTGACCGGTCTCTTAGCTGAAAAAGCACAATTGGGCACTTTATGTTTTTTTTTGCTTA
Organism: Cydia fagiglandana; assembly: GCF_963556715.1. Lineage (NCBI taxonomy): Eukaryota > Metazoa > Arthropoda > Insecta > Lepidoptera > Tortricidae > Cydia > Cydia fagiglandana. Next base: position 3,941,130 of record NC_085940.1, read on the forward strand.
GTTAACGTCTTCAAATTATGATTTATCTCGTTAAAAGAATTCATAAAAAGACGATGAAGAATCAGAATTATTTATTAAAAGAAAACAAATGAGATACTTTTAGAGATCTTTGATTAATAAAACTAAAAAGTTCCATAATTAGATTGCACTAATTACCTAAGTACAAATGCTATCAGAGACCTTTAAAATGTCATGATGTAATACAAAACTGAAATGAGGTACAAGTAGATTGTACTAAGTACTAGTCCTTAATTTATTGAGACGCTTCTGATGTTTGTGGCCCGACATTATTTTCTTGTTTTTCACATCTGGCCATAAGAAGCAATCGTCTGCTCCTGGATTACTGCCGCATCGTTACTAAACTGATAGTGATAACAAAAAAAAAAAAAGCGTACACCCACTGCCAAGAAGCACAAACAGCCTTTGACTTTTAGAATAAAATATGTTTAGAATATTAGCTCAAACACTCAGAAAATTATCAATTGTATTTTATCATAACAAAACATGCAATCATAAAAATTACAACACAGCAATACTCAGGAAACAAACATAATGAAAAATAAGTAGTTGGTAAAAGCCTGTTTCATGAACAAGCATGACTGGGCGGTGTATCATGTAATAAAATTAAGCCATGTGCCAATGTAAAACTGTGCGTGTTATTTTGCAACATACATTAAGCTCGGTGGTGCCGGAGTGATCATACATAGGATCGAAACTTAAAGCCACGTTATTTTAAACCATTGTACCTTAAATTCGTGGTTAGGTTATGTGAAATAGGTAGGTACTCAACACCAGTCCCAATAGACAAGTTACTTAACACCAATATAAATAAATAGGTAATGGTAATTCCAGATACGCATATACATTTGAATATAATAAATAAATGAAATGAAATACGCGCTCCAAGCCTTAACGTAGGTACTACAATGACCGCGACAAATATACCTAAAGCTATTTAAAAAAAATAGGCAAAATCTGGAATAGGCGACAAACGTAACATGGATATAAGTATACTTACGAATAATTTATGACACTTCACTTATTACAATCACGTATACACATTAACACTTCTAATATTTTTCGAAGTAGACACAGGAGTCATTAAAACGTGCGACGTACGCGCAACCTCTTCCGAAGGAAAGTAACCTATATCAAGCCGCGCGCGCCGAGTGAACTGGCTGAAATCTGTCCTTAAGGGAACCGGAGAGGAGACTACCTACTAGCCTGATAAAACATAACTGACCACAACGTTTAATAAATAAAGCACAAGTTTACTTTTTGAAACCGACACTAAGCAGAAAAAGCATAAGGAAGAGTCATACGAGATAGAAAAAACATAACGTGCAACTTGTGTTTTTTCAGATTCCGAGAGTTATGACTACCTAATAATTATTTTATACTAACAATAATGAACATTTCTGTCGAATTATGGGTTTTTTACATAGAAATTTGATAAAATACCAATATATGGTTTTTCTTCTTGTGAAATAATTGTTGGCCTCAAATTCAAGACAAAGGAAAAACAACACAAGTCGTCAATTTAGTACTTTTCTGTCTATGAATATATACTTATGCTTTTTCTTTCTCAAAAAGGCTGCAACATTACCAAAATGGTGTGTAGTTATGCTTGTCTAAATCGTGACCTATTAGAGATAAAGAAATAACTGCTAGATAGAAAAATCAAATTTTTCTTCCTGATTTCGAGGGTGTCAATAACTCAATTTCGCAAAAATTGACACTTATGGTTTTTTTTCTTAAGGCGGCAGAATAGGGAATATTACGCGATACTCTGCGTAGGCGCTACTACCACAATCCATCACAATCTGGGACTGGGGGTCTACCGCGAAACAAGAAAATCGAAATTTCGTTATCTAACTTCTCTATCACTCTTGCATATTCGAGCGAAAAAGAGGCAGATAACCAAATTTCGATTTTCGGGTCCCGGTAGGCCCTTGTTAACAAACCGCCTGCATCAATTTCATATTTAATTGTCTGTGAAAACTTGTCAAAAAACAGTTTAAGGCACAGTATGTATAATGGTAACATTCAATTTCTGACCGCAGCTGCACTTCTGGTACTGAACGCGTCGGTGTTATTGTCAATTTCCATAGTAAAATGAACAATAGTGCAGCTGTCGTTGGAAATGGACTGTCACCTTAAGTTACTCTATGGTTTACTAGCTAGCTTGGTGCTGCACTCTGGCGGCAGAACATTGCAGTAATACCCCCTATTCTAAACAATACTCCCAGGGAAACAACCTTAATAAGTTTTGAACTATACACATGTTCCAGAAGATCGGTTTCCTGGTATTGCCGCGCAATCTGCATTTAGAGCAACTTTAGTTCAATGTTACACTGTCTTATAACTTTGTGTACAATTCCCTTGGCATTTGTGCTTCGCGAAGTTACAGCACGAGTTCAATTTTGTTTTATATAATACGGTACTCGGATATTTAAGCGAATTGTAGATTACTACGAAGTCTACAAACTGTCAAAATTTTTTGTTTTACACAAAAAAATATTAAAGCTTACTGGCTAGATTGATTTGCTAATCATGAAGGTAAAATACATTTTGTTTTAATTCGCTGGAATATCAGTTTCCTGATCGGTCCTGGCACCAACAATCAGCTCCCGACCTTACTTAACTATACCAACATTGTTTCGATCTTGTTTGTTCCATCCAATTGTCTCTTTGGCCATTAATCCTATTTCCTATGTCACTGGGAGAACAATTTCGATTGGACTTTAGACAGCTGTTCTACCACAGGCAATAGCGATGACCGGAGCTTCTCCTTGAGTCAGAGTGTTTTAGGTTTTGAGTAATAGACAGTATGGGATCAGCGATTAATTACAACACTCTTTTAGTCACATAAATCTACACATTCGTTTGTCATCATGGATGTGACTAAGATGTTGACCCCAGCAAGTATTTTGCCACATTTGTGCAAATACATTATGTATTTCTAAAGGTGTCTACATAACATCATAAGGTATGTGTCTTCTGGCCGAAAGGTGTTGTGTTTCGGAGGTTCCGGGGGAAACTGCCGAATCCGACACAAGAGCCACGCCGCAATGGAGCCACGCCGTTTTGTCGGCTATAGTTCGTTTTTTTAGCATTAGAAAGAACTTGAAAGAAGGTAAGCGATCTTGACATGTCTTTTAATTAAAAAACGCTTTTTAAAAATCAGTAACTATTACTTATGAAAGCAGAAGAATATAAATACTCGTATTAGATTCATAATTGTTACATATTTGCCGTGACTTATTATTAAAATGTGTTTTTTTTTATCAAAAGACACATCAAGATTTTTTACCTTATTTCTAATGCTAAAAAAACCGAACTATAAATAGTGTTTAGTTTATAAAATACATATGTATGTTAGTAAGGTATTTGTAATATGGACCTTGTGGCCTCATTTAAAATTCCAAATAAAAAATAAAATAAAATAATGGAACGCAAATTTAATACAGTAAAAAATATTTAAAATACATTAGGTAATTGTCACTAAAAGACATTTCACATTATGATTCGAAACAAATTTAGTTACAATTGCGATTGAGAAATGAATAAAAAGGTTACAACGAGACAATCAATATCGTTTACCATCTTGGTACTAAGTAGTCGAAGGCAGGGACTGGCCTCTTTCTCTCAATACTCAAAGGAAACCCATTAGAAATTAATTATGCACCATTACTTTTACCCTTAAAATTTCGCCCGTTTTAACAGAAAGTTTGGCATAAAGGGATTTTCAATGATTCAATTTTAAAAAGAACTTCGACTGGGTTTCCATTATAAACTAATTTTATACTAAACTTAAATTTAGTAACAATTAAGGTGGCAGTCCATTTCCAACGACAGCTGCACTACTGTTCATTTTACTATGGAAATTGACAATGACAGCGACGCGTTCAGTACCGGTGCGGTTAGAAATGGAATGTTACCATTATCCTAATTCACAAATAAAACGATCTTTATATTCGAAGTAAGTGTATTGGAAGTATATATGACTATCATTCCCAAATCTGCAACGCTAGAAATTTCGAACTAGCAAGACTCTGGTCGCTAGTATATCTATTTTTTTACGCAAAAATAAGTAGGTATACTTCGAAAAGATGACCCTAATATACACGTGTGACATTCTTACCTCGAAAGTGACTTCCCAAGAGTGTGCCCTAATATTTCAAAACTTTCTTGTCAAAGTGACCTACTTCGCTTAGAGGAAATATTATCACTACAACTTAAATAAAACAAAGTCCCCCGCCGTGTCTGTCTGTTTGTGTGTATTTTCATGCGGCTTTCATCTATCAATAGAGTGATTCTTGAGGAAGGTTTAGGTGTATAATTTGTTAAGGTTTTGTGTAACCCGTGCGAAGCTGGGGCGGGTTGCTAGTTTCAAATAAATAATAAGGAAGTGTAAAATAATTTCTAGTCAAAGATAGAAATAACGCGGTAAGTGTGATGGGCATTTTTGCACCCGGTACAGCTCGCGGAGGTCTGTTAGAATAAGATGTTATTTAGATAAATTTAAGTTATGGTTATGTGTTATGTGTGATAATTATACAAATTGCTGCTGCATCTATTGGATTTACCAGTCACTTAACTTTTAGGGTTCCATACCCAAAGGGTAAAACGGGACCCTATTACTAAGACTCTGCTGTCCGTCCGTCCGTCTGTCACAAGGCTGTATCTCACGAACCGTGATAGCTAGACAGTTGAAATTTTCGCAGATGATGTATTTCCGTTGCCGCTATAACAACAAATACTAAAAACAGAATAAAATAAAGATTTAAGTGGGGCTCCCATACAACAAACGTGATTTTTGACCGAAGTTAAGCAACGTCGGGAGGGGTGACCGTTTTTTTTGCCTTTTTTTGCATTATGGTACGGAACCCTTCGTGCGCGAGTCCGACTCGCACTTGCCCGGTTTTTATATTAGCCCTTGCCCATTTCGTTGGCAGAGATCGGACGTCACGGATGATGTCTGCATGACAAGCGTTTAATTATCGGCGACAACTCGTCTTCTCTCTGATTGATTACAGTGTAATCTTGTTTCTGACTTGACTGATGTTGGCTATATTACAGATGTATTGCATATTAAATATCTTAAGAACGGGTCACTCACGTATTTTAAGTCGAAAACCGCTCGACATGTTTCACTCCATACCGAGGAGTGTCATCAGGAGCTTGCATTTACGGTGACGGACGGACGGACGGAGTGAAACATGTCGAGCGGTTTTCGACTTAAAATATCTGAGTGACCCGTTCTTAAGATATTTAATATGTCTGAGTCTCACGGAAGTGTTTGTGAGGGGGCAGGTAGAGGAGCCTCACAGGGATGATGGGAATGAAAAGGCAGGATCCAGAGCGATGAGGGGTATTTATTATTTAAATAAAAAGGCACCTGTAACAATACAGGTTACGTGTTAACAGATAGGTATGTATAAAAATACTTTCGTAATTCAGAAGGTTAGAAATCAAATAACTTACAATATGTGCCTTGGTGATGATGTAGATATATATCTGGAAGGTGTGCAGGGCCACAAAACGAGCACTATACTGAACTGCACGCACTTATGAATTATTACGTTTACTAATAAAAATCACACTTAAACGGTCGTGTTTAGAAACTTGGGAAGTACAGTCCGTTAGATAAAATGATGTTTATCGATCAAAGTATGTGATCGAACTGAAAATAAAAATCATTGAATGGAATTTGGAATAGGATTTGAATTTCAAAAAGGAATTTAGAATTTGTATGGTGCCAGAAATAGTATGAAGGTCGATAGTGTAACGCTTCGTTACACGCACCGTTACACTACCGGGGTCGCCCTGGAAGGGAAAATCCTGGGGCTTAGGGCCAAAGGATTTTTCCGTAATGTAAATATAATGTAATGAATATGGGTATGAGTGATAAATTTAGAAGGTGGAGATGTTATATACAATGTTTATCATACAAGAGAGGCGATTTAAACATGCATACCAAAGGTCATTCATACATCATCTTATAAAATTTTGGTTAATTGTTTAACCAAAATAAGTTTCAATAGAGTACTCCTTTAAGTAGAGGACGTACTCATTAAATCGCTCTCCATTAGTATTAAGGCTTATTAATCAGTAACCACCCGCTGAATATTAATGAATCTAAATATAATATCTACAATAATGTGTACCTACAAAGAGTACGATTGTTGAAATTTATTCAACAAAATAATGCCGTATGGAATGTAGGATTACTACAAAATATCATAAGATAATTCCTTAATGGAATTAATAAATGTACTGTACGGTACGTATGTACCTAAGTACGTAAATATGAACGTTATGTCAAGGGAAGAAATATACAACTAAGTATTGTTCTAACTCTGGTAGAGTTAGCTTTGAATAACGTTATATGAACGTAATATAACGTTATATAAATTAAATAGTATAAATGAACGTATAAATTCGTACTAAGTAGGTATGTACGAAATGTAATGAGTCCGAAATGTATAATGGGGATGAGATATAATTATAAATGTATAACATTATATACAATATTTTACAAGTTAGGAGCTTAGGAGAAAAGTAGCTAAGTTTGAGCCAAATAAGAATCTAATTAAGGAAAAACAGTATGTTATTTTAGAATTTTGGGGAGAGGTTTAAGGTCTCTAATATGCCATCGTCCGAGCATTTTGCCGGACATGTCTTGTAGGACATATACTAAGGGTGATATTTTTTTTAGGATAGAACATTTAATAAACTTGGGTGCAAGTTAATAATTCATAAGTGCGTGCAGTTCAGTATAGTGCTCGTTTTGTGGCCCTGCACACCTTCCAGATATATATCTACATCATCACCAAGGCACATATTGTAAGTTATTTGATTTCTAACCTTCTGAATTACGAAAGTATTTTTATACATACCTATCTGTTAACACGTAACCTGTATTGTTACAGGTGCCTTTTTATTTAAATATTAAATACCCCTCATCGCTCTGGATCCTGACTTGAAAAAAAAAATATGTCTTCAAAAAGTAGCAGGCGTCGGCGTGGAGTAGGAGCACGAGCGTAGCGGAGGAGGCACGAAGAGAAGGGCTGCTCTGCGTCGTAGGGCGGGTGGGTTTGATCACGTTGATGGCGCCAGTGTGAGGGGGCAGGTAGAGGAGCCTCACAGGGATGATGGGAATGAAAAGGCAGGATCCAGAGCGATGAGGGGTATTTATTATTTAAATAAAAAGGCACCTGTAACAATACAGGTTACGTGTTAACAGATAGGTATGTATAAAAATACTTTCGTAATTCAGAAGGTTAGAAATCAAATAACTTACAATATGTGCCTTGGTGATGATGTAGATATATATCTGGAAGGTGTGCAGGGCCACAAAACGAGCACTATACTGAACTGCACGCACTTATGAATTATTACGTTTACTAATAAAAATCACACTTAAACGGTCGTGTTTAGAAACTTGGGAAGTACAGTCCGTTAGATAAAATGATGTTTATCGATCAAAGTATGTGATCGAACTGAAAATAAAAATCATTGAATGGAATTTGGAATAGGATTTGAATTTCAAAAAGGAATTTAGAATTTGTATGGTGCCAGAAATAGTATGAAGGTCGATAGTGTAACGCTTCGTTACACGCACCGTTACAGTGTTATGTAGTGCATATTTGTTTCCAATCGTATTTTCTCGGAAACGTTCGTACTTGGCGTGCTACTTCAGTCAATCTCAGCACTTTTTGTACCGAGAATTACGAAAATAGCAAGATACGTTCGTACGTTTCAGTAGAAATACGATGAACTACGACAAATAGTTATTTTCACCACACCAGCTCGGAAAGGCTTACTTTGCACTTCAAAAACGGATAGCAAAGTTGCATTTTATTCACATGTGAGGCAAAGTAATCAAATGCAAATTTTGAGTTGTTTTATTATGTTTGCTGGCAGAATCGAATTTTAAATGATTATTTTGGATGATACATATTTAATAACATTCATTTGGATTTGATTTGGTTTGATTTTGTTTAATATTTTAAATTTGCTTCGGGTTGGTGTGGTGAAAATTGTTGTGTTTTACTCGGGGGCAAATTTTGTTTAACCCTCGTGCTTTAAAACCCTCGCAACGCTCAAGATTCCATTTTTCGAAACACTCGCTACGCTCGTGGTTCAATTTTGGAATCTTTCGCTTGCTCGGGTGTCAATATTAGCACAAGCGGTTAAACAACAACTTTGCCCCCTTGTAAAATAAATTTTGTTAATATCCACTCATGTTTTATATGGGTGTGTAATGATCGATATAAAAATAATTAATATATTTTCTGTAGATATAACAACACTTAATATAATTTAAGAAAATATAATTACTCATTTTGTATAATATACATTTGGTATATTATTAAAATGTTTCATATCATTTTGTATAATTATCTTTTGATATAACACTCATTTATTATAACGATCATGTGATATAATGCTCATTTATTATACAAGTATTATTATATAAGCATTATTCGGTATAATATTACAGTAAAGGTATTTTATGACGACATATGTAAATGTTTAACGCAGATTAGCAGATTAGGTAGTGGTTTGTTTTGTGTAATGGACGCAATTCTAACCTAACCTAACCTACTTTTCTGGTAGCGGTTCGTTTAGTGTAGGGGTCGCAGTTCTTAACCTAACCTAACCTAGTATTCTGGTATTGGTTGGTTTCGTGTAGGGGTCGCAGTTCTTAACCTTACCTACCTAGTTATAAATAGCAGTTCGTTATATGTAGAAATAGTCCTTTTTTGTAGTGTGTAATAGTAAATGTGGAATTATATATCTAATACATTATATCAACAATTCTACTTTAGGTGAAATACTTTATATCATAAATTCAGTATAGTAAATATGCATTATACTTGAAGAATGTTATGCTAAATGTTATTAGATCAATTAATCTTTATAATATAAAATGATAATTTATATCATATGAAAGTATATTAAGTGTTGTTATACCATTTAATAATTATACTAAATAAGCGTTATTGTAACTGATATTATAATAAAAATGCTTATAGCCATCGATACGCACCCGTTTTATATTACCTATTCAATTTAAACCAGTTTGCCTCACATCGCAGTATGTTGATTTTAAATTATCGGCCCAATATTGGTTTACAGCAAATACCTTTTACATACGAAAACATGTTTAACCTTTTAGAGCTAAAAAGTGCTCCGATAAAAATACTATTTACTTAAGTACCTAGGGAATGAAATTGGTTTTACTTGAAAGACACTCAAATCGGCTGAAAAAGCATTAAAGATAAAATTTCGCTCAAGTCATCAATAATCATTAATCTTTTTCTCTTGGGTAGCTATTTATTCAAAATAAATCTTTCCCATAACAGGTTCAGATCTCGCTGTCTTGGCTCTATGTGCCAGCTCTGGTACTAATGAAGCTGCCATCGCAGATTGGCGTTCAGTTGAACTCAGTAGGATCCCACTATTAACAGTCCGCCGGACGGTATCGGCCTGTCACTGTCATTTGTTCGGAACTGTCAATATTTTGTTCTAACTGACAGGCCAATACCGTCCGGCGCACTGCTAATCAGTGGGCCCCTTTAGGGCGGAATTGCTTTTGCTTTAGCTAAATTGAAAAGTCTCTCAAAAAATAAACTCTGTGACTCTGTAGATCTGTAGACCTCGCGATAAGTTTCATAAACTTAAGAATTGCATGGAAGACAAAATCTATTTCATTTCATCAGAGACAAAATTTTTTAATATGTAGGTAGGTAATCATCATCATCATCTCCTAGCCGTTTTCTGCCTCAGCGACTGCGTTTTGCCGCTGAGAGCGTCGCTGGTGGGCTCTAATCTGACTGACATAGCCAATTTTTGCAGTGAATGTGCGGCTTTTTTGCACACTCGCTGCAGAGCTTAGAGGATATAACCAACGGAGACGCCAGGTCTAAAATTTTCGGTACAAAATAGTCTGCCGTTTTTTGCGGGGGAGGGGCACATCAAATGTATAGGTACGTCATGTCAGATAAACGTCAGTTCATACATATGGTTGACATGTGGTTGACCATTGGCCGCCTATTTTCGACAGAGGGGAACGCCTGTTAATGGCGGCTCCATTGTTAATTACTCCGAGCTGCAGAGCTTTCCGATATAATTGTAGGTACGTTATGGCAAAAGGAAACCACAATAAAAACTAGTCAACTTAACCTATTTTTGAAATAGAAAATTACCTTTTAAATACAACACGCCCCCTTACCCCAACCCTTGCCACATGTGGCGTTATTTAACGAGATACGCAATATTACCTTTTGATGCCCCTATTTAATTACAAGGGGCGAATACAATATCAAATTGGAGTACCCCTGATTTAAATTACCTACAATGTTTTGTTTTTGTTATGACAAAATTATTATGAATCTGTCTAGGTGTAATAATAAACAAATTATTTATCAAAATGATTCTGTTAACTAGCGACCCGCCCCGGCTTCGCACGGTTTAACAAATTATACACCTAAACCTTCCTCAAGAATCAATCTACTGATAGGTGAAAACCGCATGAAAATACGTTCAGTAGTTTTTGAGTTTATCGCGAACAAATATACAAATACATAAACAGACAGACGCGGTGAGGGACTTTGTTTTATAAGGTGTAGTGATAATGTCAATCTGCCTGATTCAAACTTTAAGATACGTCAATTAATAGATCTAGAAACGATATGACGATTTTGTTTGAAGAAATTCGAGGCCGAATGTCAAAGCTTGTCAATAAATGTTTTAGCAATGTAGACATATTGCTGAAAAAAACACATGACAAGCAAGTGAAATAATTAATGAATTCGCTGACAGCCCTCGTGAATCCGGAATGGTCCCGAACGAGATCGGCTTGCCTCATACTTTATTCAACAACTATTTACTGTGACTCGAAAAACGATATTTCTACCCCCTGACGTTTGCGAGCAGACATCAGAGTCAATAAGTGGTAACGTAAGTTTAGTTTATGTGTTTTCGGTTCTCCATTTGGGCTTTGAGAAGGAATATTTAACCAACTCATCATGAAGAGGATGGTGGTTTCTAACCGTAGAAGTATTTGGGCCGATTACCGTTTTGTCTGTTTTTATTGTCAGATTTGGATAAACTTTGGATGATTTCAAGAGCTCTTCATTCTGGGCGGAATAAAATACGAAATCAAAACATGTCCGGAAAAAAAAGGTAACTAAGTATCCCTTAATTTACGAAGACACTATACGTTTTTGTAATTCAAAGGAACATTACTATAGTAAAATTGCGCCTATAGGTACAGTCGCCATCAGATATATCTGAGCGGTCAAGGTACTCACAAATATCTGAACACGCCTCTATTGTCAAGGCGTTAGGAGTGCGTGCTCAGATATTTTTGAGCACCTTGGCCGTTCCGATATATTTGATGGCGACTGTACTTATGGTACAGAATAGGGAAGGGAAATCCACAAAATGTTATCTAAATCAGACGAAAAATGAATCTACAGATTTTTATAGATAAGTAATACATAGTTAAATTTATTTCATTTGCAATGTCGAAAACAAAGTAACGTGTATACTTATACCAAAATCATTGATAAATGTTTATTTTGTACCACGTAATACGAAACATAGCATCTTAATTCCATTAAGTACACAAGAAACTGTCTATCTGAAGAAATGGGTCAACAAAAAGACGGAAAATTTGTGTCGCGATGCCAAGGATTTCTAAATAATTCAAAGCTGCATAATTTTTCAATGCAGCTTGAACCGCTGAAAGACTAACGTATATTTTTTTTTATTCTTGGCAGCTTTTTGAAAAGCTGCATAAATGCATTCATTCCTAATTTCAATGCCGTTAGGGCAAATAGGAAATTCTTATGGAGGGGGAAGGATACCTGGGTCTACTCGTTTATTATCTATCAAGCGACTAATCACAACATTGAAAGCTTAAAAAACAACGCGTAGTTTCAAGCATCATTACAATATTAAATCCTCAATATGAGCCGTTATTAACATTATCCAAATTAATACCTAGTTGGTGTGTTTATATAATCGCGCGGGTGTATAGCCACGAGCGGAGGCGTTGGCACCTTCAAACAATTAATACCAATTTTGGCAAAGGTTCAGATAGCATTGGAATAGATAATGCGTGATAATTAATTGTTAATAACTTACAGGTGTTTCGTTAATCGAATTTATGGCCAGAAACGCAACCATATTCCAATTGTGGATTGCAACAATAGAATTCAAAGATCAAGACGCAAATCATTTTCATGACAGATTCATTTTTTATGCAAACAAAATTAGCAGTTCAAAAGCCTCTCTCACCACCGGGTCACCACGAACCCTCCGCTCATTTTTTATGTAGATTGCGTTGAAAGAAAGTTTCACAATATCAGTCTTAGGCGCAAGATTCCGTCAGTCCCTGCGGGTATTAAATTTAGCTATTTTCTTATATTTGTCGTCATTGGTATACTTTAGAGGCTGCTTGAGTGCCGCGACACCTTTATGAGGGTCGTTACGCTCGGGAAATATTAAAGTAGTGACGTATCAATCTGTAACGATGCTGAGGGTCTACTGCGAACCACGTTCTACGTGTTGCATCCCTGTCACACTTACGTACGAGTTCACAAGTACAACAAAGAGGCAACACGTGAAACGTGGTTCGCGGTAGGCCTTCTGAGTTCGAGCATAGACGTCATCACCGGTAATGCTTAGCATAAAAAATAACTTGAAAATGCTTCTCATATGAAACCTAAATCCTATATATACTTATATGTGTACTAGGGAATACAACCGAGAAATGAAAAAACCGAGTATCGAGTTTAACCGACGGTTTTCAACCGATGCAAAGCCGGGGTCGAGTTCGGTTAAAAACCGCGGTTTCGAGTTTTATATTTTTAACAGCTAATAGTGTGTTTTCTTTTAATCTATGTACCAAATGAATAATTTAACATCTTATTTAAAGTCCACGCGGTCATTTGAATTTAGAAAGAGACAAAAAAAGGGTGGTCCGATAACAGCGATAATTCTTATCTCTTCAATATGGCTCATCCCTTAATAATACCAGTTTGCAAAACAATAAAGGAGTTATGGGCATGGTGCTTTTTAAATTAGTTGGTATTTGAACTTCGGCTGATAAGTAGTACCTATTGTTCACGCGACGACGGTGGTGGTGTAGACACTGTAAACAGTAGTAGTGTTCAAGTTTAGTGGATCAACCATAATTTAAATAATTGTAAAAACTACATGGTTTGGTGACGTGAAGTATTTCGCAAATGGTGTTTATTGATAACGGTAAGCTTTAATTTTTTGATGTTCATTTTATCTGTATTTACTGTATTATGACATCTTTCATTGCTGTTCTTATTTGATGGATTATATAGAGTTAGACAAGCTAAGTTGCCAGCGATTTTGATAGCGTAGACGTAGACTGTGCAAGTGTTATTTTAAACGTCAAAATTCTATGAAATTATGACGGTTAAAATAACACGTTTACAGTCTGTGCTATCAAAATCGCTGCCAACTTAATTTGGTCTAACTCTAACATTAATTTATAATAAATTAATACTACAAAACTAGATTCAAGAATTCAAGATATAAATATAATATGCTATGTATTTGAATTTGCATGCACGACAGTTGCATGCAAATTTTGCATGTAGCGGTATATGTTTCCTATTCCTACTACTTAATATTCTCAAAATATGTTCAGTATGTATGTATACGTTTATTATATATTTTTTGTAATATTATTTATCATCATTTTCACAGGTTCAAAAAAATGGAGGAGTACATTGAGCATTCGGTTATGAAACCATCAACAAGTGACGTCTGGAATCATTTTCTCAAGTCTAAAAGCGGGACTTCAGCAAAATGCACATTGTGTTTCAAAAGAAAAAAATGTAGCTAGTGTAGCTACGGCTTCTGCCACATCTGACACAGGGAACGAAGATAAACCTCCTGCAAAAAAAAGTAAAGTCATGGTTTCATTGGAAATAAGAATTTCACGCATGGTGGCTGTGGACGGTATTCCATTTAGAACATTTACTACCTCACCTGACTTGAGAGAATTATTTATTGAAAGTGGCCACCAGCTTCCAAAGTCGCCTCATACTATAAAAAAGATTGTGATGAAAGAATATTTGGCAATTACTCAAATTATAATCGACGAGTTGAAGACGTTAACTAAACAAGGCTAAAAATTTTCGGTCACTGCAGACGAATGGACTTCGACAAGAAATCGACGTTACATGAATGTAAACATACATTCACCATGTATTAAAAACTCTACCAATTTTTTTAATTTGGGTTTAATTCGCATTAATGGATCTGCAACTGCAACAAAACTGGCAACACACTTAAAGGATCGGCTGGAAATGTTTGGACTGTCGTTTCAGGATATAGTTGCTCTCACAACTGATGGAGCAAGCGTGATGATTAAGCTCGGAAAATCTATACCAGCTTATCATCAGCTATGTTTTGCGCATGCAATTCAATTGGCCGTAATAGACGTGTTGTACAAAAAACAAGAAAATAACTGTTGTGGATGAAACTGAGCCGGAAAAAAATGAATCAGATAATGACAGCGACGATGAAGACGACGGCATGGAAATAGTTTTGTCAGAAATGGACATCAGACCCATTAATGAAAACTATATGCCCGTAATTGAAAAAATTAGAAAAGTGGTGAAAATATTTCGCAAATCACCTACAAAAAACGATGAAGTTCTACAGAAGCACGTGGTAGATACTTTTGGAAAAAACTTGTCTTTGGTTCTTGACTGTAAAACACGTTGGAGTTCGTTGTGCTTGATGATGGAGAGATTTATCATGCTGTACCAATGCATCTCAATCACTCATTGATATCAAATCGAGTATACAATTCACAGACAATGAAATAGAATTGATAAAACATGTTCATGGTGTATTGGAGATACTCAAAAGCTCTGTCGAAGTTTTATGCCAACAAGATGCAACACTGTCAACAGCAGACACCGTTTTCAAGTACATGTTTAAAAAACTCCATGCAGTTGACGGAAATTTTGGTGGAAAAATGTACAACGCACTTCTGAAGAGAATATCTGAGCGATATCTTTTGATACAAGGAGTTCTAAAATATATAGAAAACCCAAACACGTTTTTCAACGACCTGCAGGAAGAGCATTCGCAGTCCGAGTTACCTAGAGTGTCAACAGAAAATATAAAGTCTTTTATCGTTTCATTAGTTTCGAACGACGAACGAACTGAAGTGCCTAACAATAATAACGTAGAAACATCGCCAATGCCTTCATCATCGCAAACAGAAACGCCCTCATTTAAAAATTTTACAGAAGAACTAAAATACGCTCTGAAGTCGTCGATTCCTGCATCTGAACCATCTCAAGGCGATTCGTGCTTGCCAAATATTGTACATATTGAGATGGCATTACATGAAAATGGAGCTGGCCGCGGCAAGCATTTAACAAAAACACGGGATCTACTGATGACAGTTAAACCTACAAGCGTGGAGTCGGAGCGAGCTTTTTCAACAGCTGGGTATTTTTGCAATAAGCTCAGATCAAGATTAAGCGATTCTACCTTAGACGCATTAATTCTATTAAAATATTATTATACTTCCATTAAAAGTAGCTCAAATTAACCCAGGTTAATGTGTATATAGGCAGCGTAGGCATAGGAGGCCAAAGGATAATACAAACTTAAACTTTGACATCAAAATTGGCCCTCCAGGTACTAGTGCTACTACTACTACCACCTTTAATTTATGTTGTTGATTTTGATTATTAATAGAGAAAGCGTTAGTTGTGTTTCTTTTAAGTTTATAGTGATGTTGATTGTAATTTAATCTCGATTATGTTTAATGATTATGATAAAAATTCTGTTTTAAATGTGTTACTGTTGATTAACAATTTTCCCAATTATATACTATCCAAACTATTTTGTAGTTTTAATTGCAATGTGATTCTTGGACAGATTTTTTTTAAAGAAAGTAACAAAAGTGGATTGCCACAATAAAGTTTTTCTGTATGTTTTCCCTCAGGTACAAAAAAACTTTGCTGTGGAGTTTCACTGATAGTACAAGACCCTAAAAATAACATTTATCTGTTTTAATCGATAAGTGTTACTCATAGTCAAGAATACTCGGTTTTTAACCGAAATTCGGTTTCGAGTTCGAGTTTAACCGAATGAAAACCGATACTCGGTTTTCGGTTATTTTGCATTCCCTAATGTGTACGTTCATTTTTTATACAAATAAATACGTTTTACTTAACATTGTGACTATTTATAGACCCAAACTAAAAGTAACATTTAGAATACATAATTAATAACCTACATTATCCAATGTACATATTTTGAATATGGCTATAAACCGCATACTGTTATAAAATATAAAAAAACTCGTACCTGTCGTCTGACAAAATTATGTAGGTGTATTTAGTAAAATGAACTCTGTAGTTGAACAATGTTGCGTCGTATTTTACGGTGCAAATACATATAAGGGAATTTATTCCTGAAGACTGTTCAGGCATGCATAGAACTGCCACCAGCTTGATTCATTTACACACAAACCACCGACGTTATTATATTGTTATACAAAATATTTTTAGAATATTAACCAAGAGTGGTTTTCAGATTTCACTATTTGACGATCGTGACACAAAATTCTCGGCCCGATTTCAAACAAAAACGTCACATTCACTTTTGACACTGACATACTCGTATCTAATCCATTCTAGACGTAATATTTGACGTACATATTTTAAAGTTCGAATGGGGCCGTCAGACTGCAATTCAGTCGCCAGCAGTTGCGTTGCTGCACGGTTGCACCGCAACCTTTAGAGTGACATTCCATTTCCAACTGCAGCTGCAATACTGTTCATTTTACTATGGAAATTGACAATGACAGCGACGCGTTTCCATAGTAAAATGAACAGTATTGCAGCTGCAGTTGGAAATAGAATGTCATTCTAAAGGCACCTCGCTTGTAATTGGTGCACGCGATGTAACTTATGATTATGACTAGCTATGCATTTCGCGCGCACGAATCAGCGCGAGAGATAGTATTATATCAATATAAAAATACTTTGAATTTAAAATCAGAAAATAAATAAAGAGAAAGAGAGTTATTTGTCATAAATCCATACAATTATCTTTAGTAGCGTTCTATATTACAATAATGTCTTGTACAAAATATGAGCAATGTATGCATGTCTCGTTTTAAATAGAATAAACAAAGCGAAAATCAGAAAAAAATATCTCAGAGCAAATTACAGGAAGCGAACAAAACTAAAATGCGGGACGGCTCGCTCTGGCTTGAACTATACAATATTTGCATCCAAACGAGGTCAGCTACTATAAGACGGAAATGCAAAACGCGCTGCAGAGTAAAGCATACTGTTTGCTCACACTTATAGAAAAGTACATTTTATTTAAACAAAAGCTTTATATTTCTACCGGTTTGCAACAAGGTATTACGGGAAGTAGCCTTTTGATAAATAATACGTAATGATTACACATTTTACATTTGACTGAGTAGACATTTTTATAGTAAATCTTGAGGGTACTTTCATTAACAATTTAGGCGAAAGTATCGTTATTTATGGAATGTGAAGATACCTAAATATCAGAATGGAAATTGTTTAACAAATCCATTTAAACCCAAGTTTTGATTGCTTATCATAAAACAATTAATATAGTCGTAGATACTTGGAACGTAAAATGCTCTGATGCAGAAACGTATCATTTTCTGCACACCTTTTAGAACAACAATGACCCTCTTTCAGAGCATGAAAAATGAAAAATTCTTTATACCCAAGTGTGAACACCCCCTCTGAAGACGTACGACAGAGCTTGAATATTTATGTGTCCGTATGAATGGAAAACCGATTCCCCCGATTATTCACCAGTCCAACTCATTACTCTAGGGTAGCTAATACTAGGGAATGCAAATCGGTTATTTTTTGTATGGAAATAACCGCGGTTTCGGTTAATAACCGATTATTTCCATACAAAAAATAACCGAAAATAACCGATTTGCATTCCCTAGCTAATACACAATTAATTCCCGTATTCAAACTTCAAGATATTTACAAGAGACGACACGTACTAGATCCATTCTAGATGCGTTATAGTTTAGATATCAACTAGTTCTCTTTTGCGGCGCAATTCGGGCAGCCAATGTCACTTTTACGTTAGATAGAGTAAGATATCTATTAGATGTGAATTAGATCTCTAAGTCATATCCTGTGGAAATCGTTCAAGAGTATCTCCAGAATCGCGCAAATGTCAAATTTGACAGGTTAGATTTTAAACATCTTTATCGTATCTTGGTGATGTCTAAAAGATGTCTAATAGATGTCTATTTCATAATCCGAATTGGGCCCTAATTTCCTTTGGACCCATGTTCAATATGTATTCAAAGGGATTTCCTTTGTATTGTAGGTGTGAATACATTTATTAAGTTGCCATATTCGTTTGTGTTATGCGACGTAATTGGATTTATATCTGACGTTAGTCAGTCTAGCGTTAGTAGGTATGTATCTTTTAAATCTATCTATCTATCTAAATACCTTTAAACAAGCAATTCTTGTTTATACATATATATTTCCGGGATCTCGGAAACGGCTCTAACGATTGTGATGAAAATTGCTATATGGGGGTTTTCGGGGACGATAAACCAATCTATCTAGGTCTTATCTCTGGGAAAACGCACATTTTTGAATTTCTATATGTTTTGCGAGCAAAGCTCGGTCTCCCAGATTTTCTTTTATAATAAGTTTGTGTTGATTTTATTTTTCTTTGTACCTACGTACCTAATTATAAATGCTGGCATGGCATGTTCGCATGTTTGCCTTCCCTTAAGTATTTTCAATGAGCTGCAATATTGGTAACAGGCTCCGCGGGGATTCATCATCATCATATCAGCCCTTTATCGCCCACTGCCGAGCATAGGCCTCTCTTATAGTACCTACGCCATCGCCACTTGTTCCGGTCCTGAGCTATTAGACCGACCGCTTAAATGGGTCCTCGCCTGCGCGGTACGCGGACGCCACGCCGTACGCCTGCCGCCCGCTTCTTCCCCGCCACCCTTAGTCGCCCTACCCCGTCGCCCGCATACCGCGCAGGCGAGTACTCATATTTTAAGCGGTCGGTCTATAATCTCATACGCGGGGATTGCTGAATAGAGTGAATAGTAAATATGTACAAAAATTTATCGCCTTTATTATTTTTTTACGATACTACTGAAAATTTTAAATACTTTACAGGATATAAACTGTTAACTAATATTTTGGTAAGAAAGATAATGTAAAAAATATATGCAAAGTCAACTGGTGTACCTATGTACATATTATTAGTTAACAGTTTATATCCTGTAAAGTATTTAAAATTTTCAGTAGTATCGTAAAAAAAAAATAAAGGCGATAAATTTTTGCGCAAACTTGTAAGCAACAAATTATTTTATTTAGCTGAGTTATAACTAAACAATCGTGTCAAAAGAAACTTTATTACTGACGCCAAAAGATTGATATTACAACGAAAGCTTCTACTCGACTAAGTTGAAATACTTACTTGAACAATACTTTGTATTTTATAGGCGATCATAAACTCACACCTATTGACTCAACGTTACTGCAAAGGAGCGCAGTAATAACACCCATAAAAATTCACGGGTTTACAATTTAAGAATCCTTTGAAAAATATTCTTGTGCTGGTGTTGTCGCGTAGGTCAAAGCCTTCCTAAACAGCAGGAAAAGAACATTTGATTTTACTTACAGTTCTAATTCTAACTAATTGAAATATCGAGTCCTTTCAGTTCTCTGTTTTAAGACTGGATTCAGTTTTTTAGACTATCAAAATGAAGTGGAAGTTAAGTCGAAGCTCGAGTCATTTTTATCTTTTTATAGACCAAATTAAAACAAAACGTATGTCCATAATGGCTTTTATACACAACCGCAACCGTTTGTTAAAATTATAAACATTTATGCCCCAGTAAAAAAAAATGTTAACTTTATTTTCGGGCCATTATTTAACTACAGGTTATTCGAACAATAAAAACACCAACATATTTATTTTATATTCATCTTTATTTACTTATTCCTTATGTGTTACCTTTGAACGAAAGCAACAATTTTGTGTAACTGTACAGTATAGAAAGATCTCGTGCAAAGAATTGACTTAACCTTAAGTGAAACACAGCCATTAGATTAATGTCTAGTTATGTCTATTATAGTAAAACTAATTAACGCGAAACTACAAAACCGGACTCAGCAGACTACAGCAGAACCTCACGGCTCGATTCCAACTTCAAGCACAGAATAATTAATAGTACTACCGTACAGATAGCGGAAGCAGTTATAAAGTTGACCCAAAAAATTTTTATTAAGCTATGAGCTTCATCACATATGTTCCTTGAGTAATTCTAAGCATTTCAAGCCTAGGAGGCAATAAGAAATGTGTGTCTACTCGGATTTGTAATGGATTCAAACTTTCAACCCCTTTTTAACCCTGTTAGGGGATGAATTTTACAAAACGCTGAAATTACATTTCCTGTCTTTTAATAATATCCCCAAATACAAAGATTCAAGTCCCGCGTTCGAAAAATTTTTTGATATCCATACAAACTTTCAACCCCTTTTTCACCACCTTAGGGGATGAATTTTCAAAAACGCTGAAATTAGTTTTCTTGTATTTTAATAATATATCGTTTTACGAAGTTTCAAATTCCTAGCTTAAAATTAAACTTGAACCTCATACAAACTTTCATCCCCTTTTTAACCCCCTTAGGGGTTGAATTTCTCAAAATCTCTTCTTACCTCTTGTACACTTTATAAATGTAATCTAGTGTGCAAATTTCAACTTTCTATATTTTGTAGTTTCGGCTCCGCGTAGCAAAAATCTTCAACCAAATTTTTCACCTTTTTACGTTTTTCTTGTAAAAATACTATGAAACTGAAAAAAACAAATATCAGCAATGAATTCTACGTCTTTGGTTTATACGAAAATGATACCAAACCGGCCCTAGTACCCACCATGATCAGAATAGATTTTTTTTAAAGATGACGGGTGGCGGCCGTCTTTGTACCCCACCCTCCCCCCCACCCCAGGCTAGAAATGCTTAGAATTACTCAAATATCAGATGTGATGAAGCTCATAGCTTAATAAAAAATTTTTGGGTCATGTATGGCAGCGATACATAACTGATTCCAGTAAGAAAGGAAACTTCCTACAAAAACGAAGTTTGACAGCGGTTCAGGGTCGAATCATGCTGTCCCTTTCTAATATATGGCACTATCCCTTTGGGCTATTTAGGGTTGTCAAAAATCAAGTGATTATCTTATCTGTGGTCGTGCACGCAAAAGGAAGTCAAGTGGTGCCAACCCTAATAATTGCTCGGAGCAATGCTGAGCCGAGCGGAGACGAGTTTGACTGAAGTCAGGAGTTTCGCACCCCTGCTTTAAGCTAAGTCAAATATTACGGCTAGATACCTACGATATGGATTAGTTATGTCAGTGTCAAAAGCGACGTTTCTTCTAAGAAAAACATCATTTTTAGGGTTCCGTACCCAAAGGGTAAAACGGGACCCTATTACTAAGACTTCGCTGTCCGTCCGTCCGTCCGTCCGTCCATCCGTCCGTCCGTCCGTCCGTCCGTCCGTCTGTCACCAGGCTGTATCTCACGAACCGTGATAGCTAGACAGTTGAAATTTTCACAGATGATGTATTTCTGTTGCCGCTATAACAACAAATACTAAAAACAGAATATAATAAAGATTTAAATGGGGCTCCCATACAACAAACGTGATTTTTGACCAAAGTTAAGCAACGTCGGGAGGGGTCAGTACTTGGATGGGTGACCGTTTTTATTTGGCTTTTTTTGTTTTTTTTTTTGCATTATGGTACGGAACCCTTCGTGCGCGAGTCCGACTCGCACTTGCCCGGTTTTTGACACTGACGTGTCTAATCCATATCGTATAAGGCCGTAATATTTGACGTATCTTAAAGTTCGAATCGGACAGTCAATAACACGATCTTTCTTATCTTATCTTATCTTAAGAGAACAGCCAGAAAGTTCGTGGTAACGAGTTTTCGTCTTATAGAGGTTACGACATAGAGGAGTTCTTAGTGTTCTGCTCGTCTTGAAGAGGTTACAGGGGTAAAAAAATCGTATCCGAGAGGTAATTATACAAACGCATAAAAAGTACTGTATAACCCTTAAAGGGATCGTTGATGATAGTTTCATTTTAGGGAGGTTAAAAACCTCTAGTTTAAGTAATGAAGGTGTTAACAAGGATTGTGCTTTATCGAGGTTCCACATGTATTAAAAAAATCTTAATTATGTTTATCTCTACACACCTTGGGTATGCTTTAAACGTGCTTTATATACCTAAATTTTAAGTATTTTATAGATTTTTATAATTTACAATGTACAAAAAATATTTTCCTCTTTGATAAGCTGTTTGTTACTTAAAACTTTATGCATTCTGAGAGATGTAAAATATTTTTCTATTTCTTTAATATTATTCAATTAAGAAAAAAAATCGAACATAGATAAAACTGATGTACCTAAACTTACGTCTAATATCACCAGACATGATTAACTCTATCCTCATAAGCTCATAAACCTTGATATAAGAGTGGACACCACAAGGGCTACTACCGAGTTCTCATAGACATCTGCACCTGGAACAAAGAGGTAGATGTTTAATTTTGAATAAAAGCACTAAATCTAATACCTTGTTTATATACTCATATATTTCGTGGATCTCGGAAACGGCCCTATCGATTTCGTTGAAATTCGGTATATGGGGGTTTTCGGGGGCGATAAATCGATCTAGCTATGTAGGTCTAATGTCTGGGAAAACGCGAATTTTTGAGTTTTCCAAAGCTCGGTCTCCGATATATAACTTACTAAAATTATAGACAGTGAACAAGTTTGAAACATTCATTGGTTTATTTATAATGGTCACACGAATCTAAATTATGCTCTTTTTTTTTTATTATGAATGGGCTTACTCATGGCCACAGACGATGATGATGGATTTTAAAATTGTATGAGAGCGGCATTTTGCCAACGTGACTGTGATCCTGATATATATTTTCTTTTCGTTAGGTGTTTGTCGATGTACGATTGTCATCTTGGCTAGGAGCCCTGATGGGTTTCAAATTAAAGAGAGTAGTATTTTTATACAATTTTAAGGCGAACGTTTTAATTTTTTTGTATTTATTTTAACCTTACATTAATAATTATTAGTTAGCAGACTTCAACTTAAAATTTATGAAAATAATAAATACGAGTAGTACCTAACTTTATTAATCTCTAAGCGCACAAAGTTCTACAAACCTAAATAAATATTAATTTCGTATTCCCAAGTTGGGAGTTACAAAGCAATGTCGGAGCTCTAACAGCGCCCAGCCTGTTATGAGTCATAGCATGTCATAGTACTAGCTAGCTATTTAGGCGTTACTTTGCGGAAACCCTTATTAGTAAAAGTACAGTCATCAGCAATAGTATCTTACACAACTAGGGCCGCAAAAATATGTGACACGTCTCAAGTAGCACAGATAGCTCTATAACTACTCACTTTTAGTTCTATCTAACGCTCTGTGCGTATTAAGACACTTATAAGAGCACACTCGTGGTCCTTAACAGCTGTATAATAGATCTCAGTGATATTTATATAGCTTAGGGCTGATTAGAAGCTGCCTTACGGCTCTGAAAACTACCATTTATACGCAAAGAGTGATATAAAGGTATATTTGCTACGACCCTATACAGCTTTAAGGGTTACCAAATGCTTTAACCGTTATAAGGTCTGTTTAGTGGATAAAATTACGCCATGTGCTGTATAAGGAGGCAATTGTGGACTTTTATTACGTTGACTTATTAAGGGAGCACAAGTGAACTATTATGAAGCTAATAGACGTATTAATGAAACACATGTGGTACATAATACAGCTTGTCGCTTAACATGTTTACCGCTAAGCAGCTTTTATTACGCTGACTTTTAAGGGACCACGAGTGAACTAATATGAAGCCAATAGACGCATAATGGAACACCTGTGGCGCATAATACAGCTTATCGCTGAACGTGTTTACCGCTAAGCAGCTTTTATTACGCTGACTTTATAAGGAAGCACGAATGAACTATTATGAAGTCAATAGACGTATAATGGAACATACGTGGCGCATAATACGGCTTATCGCTGATCATGTTTACCGATAAGCAGCTTTTATTACGCTGACTTTTAAGGGAGCACGAGTGAACTAATATGAAGCCAATAGACGCATAAATGAAACACATGTGGCGCATAATACACCTTATAGCTGAACATGTTTTACCGCTAAGCAGCTTTTATTATTCTGACTTTGTGAGGAAGCACGAATGAACTATTATGAAGCCAATAGACGTATAATGGAACACATGGGGTGCATAATACTGCTTATCACTGAACATGTTTACCGGTAAAGCAGCTTTTATTACGCTGACTTTTAAGGGAGCACGAGTGAACTAATATGAAGCCAATAGACGCATAAATGAAACACATGTGGCGCATAATACACCTTATAGCTGAACATGTTTTACCGCTAAGCAGCTTTTATTATTCTGACTTTGTGAGGAAGCACGAATGAACTATTATGAAGCCAATAGACGTATAATGGAACACATGGGGTGCATAATACTGCTTATCACTGAACATGTTTACCGGTAAAGCAGCTTTTATTTCGCTGACTTATTATAAGGGAGAACGAGTGAACTATTATTAAACCAATACACATATAATCGAACACATGTGGCGCATAATACGGCTTAGTGCTGAACATGTTTACCGCTAAGCAGCCTATTATACTACCATTGAGACTATGTGAATAGCGGCTGTTTAAACGTTCACAAGATGCCTTATAACTGTTTAGAGGTTCACTAGTGTATCGAAAGAACGACTTGGACTTTATAGTGGTTCACTTAAGTATCTTTATCAGATATATAACAGTCGTATGCTGCATATTAGAATTTTAACGGTTCACGTTGCTTTTTAAAACATTGACCGCCATTTTATTGTATATAACCTACAAAATTGAAATTACTTTTCCAACTTTTAAGGGTCACAATAAGGTTTTGTGCATGAGTTCTTAACCTAAATAATTAGTTTAGTACTTCCTCTAGCGTATTATTAACTTTTTATCTCATAATTCTGTCCAAACCACTGAAATAGTTTTCACACATAGCTTATTTATATAATTAATTTAAATAAATCCTGATTATTTTCGTGGCGCACTGAAATTTTCTTAGATAATATATATATATGATGTCAATAAACTTGCATTCCCAAACATCTTTCTCGCATTAATATATAAAAGATCATGCACTAACATTTAACTAAACACTTTAACAAAATGACTTATGGTGTGGTAGCGCTAAACCTCTGCGTTCGTCGTCACTAAACTAAATAATAGCTGTTTTTTAAGGCAGAGGTGTAAAAGTATGTTAATAATTATCTTTTATTCAGCCCAACGTCAATCTTTCCCGGTATTAGGGCGCACATGTGACATATTAACTGAATAAAGGGTAACTGGTGGGGTCTTACCCAGTCAATATACACCTCTTATAACTCTTGTTACCCCTTATAATTCCATTAAATAGCTGCTACAATGCTCTTAAGCAGCTATGTGAACTTAAGGCTGCATAATTTATGCCCATTTAAGAGTTATAAAAGCTGAAAAGACGCTTATACAGCTCTTATGCAGCTTTTATATTCCAGCTTCAAGCGTATTCGTACTTCATTATGCGGCTGCTATACAGCTAATCTGTGCTACTTGTCGATCTTATTTGGAGCGCAATAAGAGCGCGTCATATATTTTTGCGGTCCTAGTTGTGTAAGATACTATTGCTGATGACTGTACTACCATACAGAAAGGACACTTATAAAACCGAAATTTGACAGCGATTAAGGCACGAATCATGCTATTCCTTTCTATTGTATGGCAGTTTTTGGCTATCTAGGGCTGTCAAAATTCAAGTGATTATCTTATCTGTGGACTGTGGTCATGCAGGCAACAAGACGTCAAGTGGTGCCAACCCTAATAATTGCTCGGAGCAATGCTGAGCCAGAAGTCAGCAGTCTCCCCACTGGCGAAATGTGCTTTTTACTTCATACCCACCTCTGTTAGAAACATATTTGTCATAGAGTTGCGTTCTAGTGTTGACGGCGACAGTAGCGATGGCGTCGCGCAGTACAGGCGGGTCCACCTGCATAAGTAGGTAATATATTATAGATGACTTCGTAATATACTTTCCCAAAAAAATGTTGTGTCTGTCTTAAGGATGACTTCCGCTAGACCGGGCCGAGGACAGGCCGGAGCTTGCGGCTCTTAATTTTCTTTGGGAAGCACTGATCACCGATCGGCTGTCATAGAAAATGACATGTCTGACGGCCCGGGCTCGGCCCGGTCTAACGTGAGTCATCCTTTACTGGTGCATCAGCAGCTTGATAGAGACCCCACTCTAGCGTCTTTTGACCGTCGGTGTCTAGTCAGCGCTATGGAAAATAGTGTCTCTGCGCGGTTGCGCCAACGTTGCGTCGAGCAGCAGTCATAGATTTGACTAGACGTCGACGCTCGGGAGACGCTGATGTGTCCTGAATAGCGAATATACATTAGGATATGAGACTCGATCGCACAAAAGATCCTTATGAGTCGAAGTGTATCCGCAAAGGCCCCCAAAAACCATGAGATAGGATAAGGGCATGAGACTTACCAGAAGCACGGACTCGCATCGCACGCGCAGCGCGCCACTGGCAGTGGCGGGCACGCGCACGCGCAGCACGCGCCACGACGCGCGCAGCCCGCCCGCCAGCGGCGCGCTCAGCTCCGTGTGCTGCCACGCTTCGGGCTGCAATAATACCCATCAATTACTATACTTGCCGCAAAACTAAGTTGCGATTCAGAATTCAGGCTGCAAATCATCGGAATCATACTACTTATCTCTTTCGCATTTGCATTGCCTTATGGAAGGGACTCACAACAATAATGCGGGTAGTATTACATAAAACGTGCGGTAGGTAGGTACTGTTAGTGCCTGAAATGTCATGCTTAATGTTGTCTCACTTGTCTAATAAACTGAACTGGGGGCCTAGTCAAGATACCAATTGTTTCCGCCGTAGCGAACGAAACGGTACCTACGAGTAACTAATGTCTCTCGTATCACCCGTGTATTCTCATGATTTTAGCCCGGTTTGACGAGGCAACCGCGTAATTAAGAGCCCTTCAACGTGCACACTAGCGCCACTGCTAAATAATCGTGATTATTTAAATTTAACGACAGGTATTTAAAAAGGGGGGCCGCTGCGGACTGTATTGTGTATTTAAGTACCTTTTGAATACATCAAACTAGTTTTTGTGTTGCTGGATTGATGGTTTCGTCGATCTAGGAACTCAAAACAAAAACGGCCGTTTTTACTTTGGACGCATAGATTGACAAATCCAGCAACATAAAAACTAGTTTGATGTATTCAAAAGGTACACACAATACAGTCCGTAGCGGCTTCCTTTTTTAAATATCTTTCGTGAAATTTAAATAATCACGATAATTTAGTAGTGGCGCTATATAGTGTGCATGTTGAAGGGCTCTTAATACTAGTGCGAACTAGGATATTCAATATACTTATATATATTTTTTATGCAAACTATTGATAGACCACCAACCTTTTGTATTTCGTTGTCGATGTACCAATTAATGTTTGAAGGCGGCAGTGAGTAGTCCGTCGTACAATTCAGCAGCATCTGATCCCCCGGCCGAACAAAATGCGGTGCTCCACTTATAACTGGATCCTTGTCGGGCATGGCTGCAGGTAAAATTTGTAATTTATATTGTTATAAGCCCGGGACGTATGCAGGTCACGTCTGCCACGTGCATCCGGATAGGTATGCTAGATAGACATCAAGTGGATGCCGCAAAATAAGTGCGGACGTGGCAGGCCCAGACGGAGATGGCGGGACGTTCATCAATAACTGGCCGGAAATGGCTCAACAATGGGAGTCGTGGTAATCAAGGGGAGAGGCCTTTGCCCAGCAGTGGGATACTATAACAGGCTATTTAAAAATATGAACTCATCATTATTAATGTCCCACTGCTCAGTCTTTGTCAAAGGCGTCAAGCTGGTCCAGCTATCTCCGGCGAGGTGTGACGCCTTACAATTTGTGTGGTGGGTAAAATTTATTTGAATTAATCACAATGTTGTACCACTTTACTGTATAACTATGTCAGCCATGAAGATTCAGGGGGAATAAATAAATATCTAACTAAAGAATTGAGTCATTTAAAAATTGTAAGAGAAATTTCTTTTGACATCGGGTTCTCGAGTTCTAACAAAGGATGGAAGCGTAATTAAATGTAGGCGTAGAACCACTCGTAGCGACGTCTCGTTACGCCTGAATCAAAGGAATGACAATGTGTTGTTAACCGCAGCTCTCGACGTGCGAGTCTTTCGATTTTCTAAGTAATTTAAGAAATGCGAAATGATTACAAAGACAAAAACATTCTCTAATTAATCTGCAGATTTTTACAAGATATACTATATAGAAGGTTGAGTCTAATTTTATTACATATACTTTAGTTTTTAAATAATATAGGAATAGGTTCTTTATTTGCATTCTGCTCAGCTGTTTCGGAATCAGAAATGAATAATTATATAATTATGTTTTCATTATTATTTCGCGATAAAAGTGTAAAATTGTCTCTGATGTAATACCTATTTTGTAAACAACATTCCATGCGATTAATAAATTATGTTTTTTGTTTGAAAACAAGTGTTACATAAAAGCGAGTAATGAAAATTACAATTGCTTTTCCGCTCGAGGAAAACTCACTGTCACGTTTCTCAGATATTCAATCTTCCTGAAATTATATCCTATTGATGTAAGCAATACAAATATGAAACAAATACACCCTACAGGGCAATTAGGTTTAATTTTTAGGGTTCCGTACCTCAAAAGGAAAAAACGGAACCCTTATAGGATCACTCGTGCGTCTGTATGTCTGTCTGTCTGTCTGTCCGTCTGTCACAGCCGATTTTCTCCGGAACTACTGGACCAATCAAGTTGAAATTTGGTACACATATGTAAGTTTGTGACCCAAATACGGACATGTAACGTAAACAAATGAATTTTAAACATGGGGGCCACTTTTGGGGGGTAAATGAAAAAATGAAAAAAAATATTTTTTTTCAAACTATATCATGGTAGATATCAAATAAAAGAGCTTATTGTAAAGATCTTAAATATTTTTTTTATAATTTTTGAATAAACAGTTTAGAAGTTATTCAAGAAAAAAGGCAAAAAATGACCATTCCCCCCCCCTTATCTCCGAAACTACTAGGTCTAAAAGTTTGAAAAAAATACATTAAATAGGTCTATACCTATAGATGACAGGAAACCCTATTAGAAATGTACAGTCAAGCGTGAGTCGGACTTAATTACAGTTTTTGATCCGACCCCTACGGATTTTTCAAAGAGATTTCACTCACGTTTCACATAAAATACATTGTTAACAGTGCCGGATTACTTAGAGTAGTAGTTTTCTTAGAGTAATTGGTGATAATTTTCTGATAACATAATCATTTTAAATATTTAACGGTCTTACCTACTTACGAGTAATTGTAAGTTCAAATTAAAAATAATGTTTTAAAAAAAATGTTAAATTGAGAGTTAGCTTAAAATTTTTTGTATTCGTCGACTTTAATGGTTGAATTAATAAAGACTTTGCAAGTTCAGGGGGGGCACCAAAATGCCAGGTTGAAAAAGGTAAACAAATTTTAAAATTAGGGACAGACACATCTTTTTGTACCACATGATTTTTTTTAGCTGTCCAAAAGCTAATTTGCAAAAACAATGGCGCGTAATTCTTTGGGAAACAATCGGTAGCAGTCGTGTCGTGATTACGAGTACATGCATAGATTCGATTTCAACCCACTCTTTTGCGGTTCGGCGTTAGGTCTTATGCGAGGCCTTCTGCCTTACGGCAAAGTTGATCTTCTGCCTTAATTACACTTGGGCGTGGATCCAAATCCAAGCTTTCCTCTTTCGCAGCTAGGCCTACTGCCTTTCTCAAACTTCGCCAATTCAATTCCAAGCTCTGCTTTCTTGCATATTTTATGCAAGAAAACAACCTCGCTGAGACCCTTAAATATCGAGCCCTATGCGAAGCTAGGCTGATAGAAAACTGTCCCATCCCTTCTCTGTATGAAATCCTGGATTCGCGCCTGGTTGGGACTAAAAGTAAAATTGCGTTTGTATATCGAAATTTTTCGCGTTGGTTCGCTTGCGTTTTCAATAACTTTATAAGGTATGATAAAGGTGACATTCGGGTGGCGACTGCAGCAACATTACTCTGTTGCAACGTTACTGCTGCAGTACTGTCAACTTCCGTGATAAAATGATGTAACTGATTTCCATACTAAAAGTAAAAATGTACAACTGTCTATCATATTGCGTTTTTATATCGAAAAATTTCCGCGCTCGCTTCGCTCGCGTTTCTATTACTTTCTAAGCTATGATAAAGGTGACATTCGGGTGGCGACTGCAACAGCATTAGGTACTCTGTTGCAACATTACTGCTGCGGCACTGTCAATTTTCGTGATAAAATGATGTGACTGATTTCAATTCTCAGCTGTAATGCGGCAATGAACTTCTCTCAATTTACCAAAAAATCAATGTAATCTTGATGACCCTAGGGAGATGGGGCACCTAGAAATGCTTAGGGCATCAAAATATCTTAATCCGGCACTGATTGTTAAAAATTGTGTAATATACGGAACCCTTGGAACGCGAGTCCGACTCGCACTTGGTCGGTTTTTTCATAGAATACTGGATTCGTTATGATTGGTTTGCTCTCGCAATTCCTGCCAAATGATCTACGTCTAGCCACAGACTAAATAATAGTACAGTCGCCATCGGATACATCGGAGCGGCTAAGGTGTTCACAATATCTGAACACGCACTGTAACGCATTGACAATAGAGGCGTGTTCAGATATTTGTGAGCACCTTGCCCGCTCCTATATATCTGATGGCAACTGTACTAGGTACACTCTCTAAGAAAATAAGAAAACGCTTCAATTACAAGAGACAATCGCAATTGCGAGCAGGCGTCCGCACCGTAGCGGTGCGCTGCAACTACTACATACTGCTAGACACCAAAATTGGCGTAGGCCGCATGTACTTGTAGTGACGTGACCAAATCGCGGAGTGAGCCACGCCTGGCCTACCACTAAAACGAGATTTATGAAGTTGATTAGACTGATTGAAACGTAAATGGACAGGAAGAGTAAAATTGATCACTAAGTATCTCTGTCAATATGTATTCGGTAACACGACAGAGGAGAACGGGGATGTTACTGTTAATAGTTATTTGATTTATCAAATATTTTAATGTGTGACAAATTGAATGCGGCAGCAATGCGGTAACCTGTACATGTGTCTGTTAAATATCAAAAGTGCGACTTGAATACAGCTTTTCAACCTTACTTTTTGGTATATACCTATTATATTCAAGCGGCATTCGTAAACGCAATTCCAATGTACCGCAATTAACACCGCACTCAACAGGAGGATCATAACATACAAATTCTCACCAACAACGGTCATGTGTTTGGTCTGGCGGGCGATCTGGAACATGGGTCCCTCGGTGGAGACCTCGCAGGTGTAGGCGGCCCGCGTGGCCTGCGGCAGCGGCATCACGCGCACCACGCACGACTCCTGCTCGCATGACCCGCCTTGCACCATCACACCGGTCACGTTGAACAAGCGGATCTGAGTCTGTAAGTTAATCATTTTTTAAATAGACATAGTGCGAGTTCATTATTCCGGTGTTAGTTATAGTTAGGTCGTTTAGATTCGGAACTTTATGTACGAAATATCATTTGATATATACCATTCGTTTTTCGGTGAAGGAAAACATCTTCTTCAACAAGCTAAAACAAGGATCTAGCTCCATTTACTGTGGGCACTGGGCAGGTACAGTCGAAAGTTTTAATTTATGACAATTATGACCTATTCACAAGCTTTTTTTATATTATGAATGGGCTTACTCATGGCCACAGTCTAGCCGCGGCGGGGTTTTAGTTATTTAGTTTCACCTGACCGTTGTATGTCTGTGTGTAATCAAATCTTGCAAGTTAAATTTGATCCACTTCCCGGTTTCCGATTGAGCTGATCTGATCGGGCTCGGCTTTATATTAAATAATTGGGACAACGTTCTCATCTTTGGTAAGTAATCTTACATTCGTTTGTGAAGACCGTGAAATTCGGAATCTGTTGTTGGATTATGCGATTATTGACGTGAACCGTTTATTTCAGCCTGCCCTCAGGTGTACCTTGAGGTTAACCCGTTTCCCGAAAGGGCGAACCAGGAGCGTCCTGGGCACTTCGGAGTTGATATTCGATCACTCATAAACCCCGGCAAGACGATTTTCCTCCGACAATTGGCATTATTTAAAATAGAATCTATAGGTGAACTTAAAGATCGTTGTCGGCAGCTAGAGGCCGCCACTCAAAGCGCCAAACGTTTTGCCGAGCCTGACAGAGATTTAAGTAAGTCACTGGCCCATGATTTGGTTTATAAGCCACTCACAACAAAAACTGTCTCGGCAGTGCAAGCATCGGCTGACTTTTGTGTGCGGTGCCGCGTGGACGGTCACACCTTGAAAACTTGTAAAGCAGCTCCTAAACTCGTTTGTTATCGCTGCGGCGAGAACGACGTAACAGCCCGTACTTGCCCTAAATGTGCGTCCACACCTAGTACCTCAAAAAACTAATAACGCCGAGTCAGGGTATGGCTGATCCGGTTTCCACAAAAAATACTAAAAAATATAAAAGTAGAATATTTATTCGCACGCCTATATTTAGTAATCCCAGAAAGCCCACTCTAGAAAACCATACACAACTCAATAGTTATTTTAATAACAAATACCCTAGCTCTTCAGCACCCATTACCCTACTTAACCATCACTTACTTGCACCTAATGCTGTATCAACTTCATTGACAACAAAAGGCCAATGCCGCCCATTACATACCATATCGATGCCAATTAATAAAGCTAACACCCTTAACCCGCTCACTACCGCTGTTATACCCACGAACATAACTCCACCCGCTTCACTTCCCTATCCTACCCTTACTAACCACACTAACACCCTTAACCCGCTTACTAACGCTTTTACCCCCACTAACATAACCCCACCTACTTCACTTCCCTATCCTGCCCTTACTAACCTCACTAACACTCTAAACCCGCTTACTAACGCTTTTGACCCCTCTAACAACATTACCCCTCCCGCATTATTTCCCCATCCGGCCTTTACTAACCTAACTAACCCCTTAAACCTCCTTACTAACGCTTTTGTCCCCACTAACTACATAACCTTACCCGTTTTACCCCCCACAATCCCTATTTCGCAAAATAACTTGACTTACCCACTTAACAAAATTTACCATAATGTAAATTACTGTGTAGAAGCACTACCTAAAGCCCCCACAGCCCATATTTGGCAAAATAACGTAACTTACCCAAATTATGAAATTTACCCAAATGCTAATTATTGTGTAGAGGAACCGACTCAATCCTCCACGACACGTATTTATCAAAATAACGAAACTTACCCACATAACCAAATTTACCCCAATGCAAATTCTTATATAGAAGCACCGTATGTGCCTTCCACGACCCATATTTGTCAAAATAACGAAACTTACCCACATAATGAAATTTACCCTAAGGCAGATTTTAGTGTGGAAGGACCTTCTGTACCCTCTCCAACCCCTATTTGGCAAAATAACGTAACTTACCCACATAACCAAATTTACCCTAATGCAAATTATTATACAGAAGCACCGTCTGCACCCTCCACGGCCCATATTTGTCAAAATAACGAAACTTACCCACATAATGAAATTTACCCTAAGGCAGATTCTAGTGTAGAAGGACCTTCTGTACCCTCTCCAACCCCTATTTGGCAAAATAACGTAACTTACCCACATAACCAAATTTACCCTAATGCAAATTATTATACAGAAACACCGTCTGCACCCTCCACGACCCATATTTGTCAAAATAACGAAACTTACCCACATAATGAAATTTACCCTAAGGCAGATTTTGGTGTAGAAGGACCAACTGTACCCTCTCCAACCCCTATTTGGCAAAATAATGTAACTTACACGCATAACGAAATTTACCCTGAGGCAACTAACAGTATGGAGAAATCGTCTACATTCCCCATAACACCTTTATCACAAAATAACGTAGTTTATCCACAGAACGAAACTTACCAGGATACAAATCCTTATTTGGATACATTCCCCGCTAATTCTTATAATGGAGCCTTACAGGATACAATCGGTCCGTGCAGCAATGTACGCGAATCACAGATCTCTCATGCCGACGACCAAGCATCTAAGTTCGATCGAGAGGAATGGCACTCTTGGTTGTCATTTGTTACTTTTGTTTTTGAGTCTTGCCATAGTTTGAAGTTACTAGATTCGATAAACGAAGCTGATGAACACGGCTTGCGACCATACCTTAAAGTAAAAATTTATGGCATGTCCTATTCTGGCCTAATGGATTCTGGCTCGGAGTTGACAATTTTGGGTGGTGACACCTTTGACAAGTACTTTGAGGGTCGAGTTACTCTGCATCCGCCGCACGGTTTAACTCATATAATCTCGGCGAACAAAGTCCGTTCGCCCATCAAGGGCCATGTATTCTTGCCCGTATTTGTAGGTAACAACACGCAAGTCGTAAAGTTTCATGTGATACCGGAGGTCCACACTAAACTTATTTTCGGTCTTAACTTTTGGATAGCCTTCGGCTTCGGACGGGATATCCTCGCGCTACTAAAGAATGGAACCTGTTCCTTATCAAACGAAGAACATAACAACATCGTCTCTGAGGTCAGGTACATACACGGCTTGGAGTCTCTTTCGACGGAGGAACAACGTGAGGCAGATACTATTATTAAAGAATTTGCATCAATATCCGCCGAGGAGAAGGGGTTGGGAAGAACGCATCTGCTAACGCATTCGATTGATACAGGAGATGCGAAGCCGATCAAACAGCGGTATTACATGTTATCTCCGTACAAACTTGCAGAGCTCAATAAACAGCTAGATGAGATGCTCCAGCTGGATGTCGTCGAGCCAAGCAGCAGTCCATGGAATAACCCGGTGACCATGGCCCCGAAATCAGATGGCTCCTTTCGATTCTGCCTGGACAGCCGAAAACTAAATGAAGTTTCCAAACACGACGCTTACCCCCTACCACTAATTAATCAAATTCTTAATCAACTAGGGAACGCGAAGTATTTGTCATCCTTGGACCTTAAATCAGCCTTTTGGCAAATAGGCTTAGATTCCAAGGAATCCATGGAAAAGACCGCCTTTACGGTCCCTGGCCGCGGTTTGTTCCATTTTAAAGTAATGTGTTTCGGCCTTACCTCAGCCCCAGCAACTCAGCAACGCTTGATGGACATTTTGTTTGGTCCAGAATACAACGGCCGTATTTTTATATACTTAGACGACATAATAATTGTCTCTGAAACGTTTACACAACATCTAACCCTACTCCGCCACGTACTAGAACGACTTCGATATGCTAACCTTACAATAAACCTATCTAAATGTAAATTCTTTCGTAGGCAACTAAGGTACCTAGGTTTTCTTGTAGACGAGTACGGCTTACGCACGGACCCTGACAAAGTCAAAGCGGTGGTAGACTTCCCCATACCGAAGAGTCGGAAAGATGTTAAACGCTTCCTAGGTACGGCGTCGTATTACCGCCGATTTATTAAAAATTTCAGCAACATTGCTGGACCTCTCAATCAGTTAACGTCCACGCGAAAAGGCGCTCCACCTTTTCGTTGGTCCCCAGAAGCGGATCAAGCTTTTAATGAGTTAAAAGTAGCAATGACCACGGCCCCAGTTCTAGCCTGCCCAGACTTCTCCAAATCATTCTCGGTTCACTGTGACGCTTCAGATTTCGGCATCGGGGGAACTCTGACACAAATATTTGAAGGAGAGGAACACCCACTGGCCTATTACAGTCGATCCCTCACGCCTCAAGAAAGAAATTATTCCGCCACTGAGAGAGAAGCTTTGGCGGTGGTCAATGTTGTAGAACACTTCAGACCATACCTGGAAGGAAGTCGTCAATTTAGGATTGTTACAGACCACGCCAGTTTGAAGTGGTTCCTTAATCTCAAAAACCCCACGGGGCGCCTCGAAAGATGGGGTTGTCGTCTCTCACCTTATAACTTCACAATCGAGCACCGGAGAGGCTCAGAACATATCGTACCGGACGCCTTATCAAGGGCAGTTCCCATCTGTTTAATTGATACAAACACCACTAATAATGACCCTTGGTATTCGCAGATCTATAACAAATGTGAATCCAACCCAGGATCGGTACCTAATTATCAATTGTTAAATGGTCGCCTTTATCGCTACACCAAATCAAAGAATGCCTTAACTACCGATTTCGAGTGGAAAGAGGTGATACCAGTGGAATTTCGTGAAGAAATCATGCATGCTAACCATGCAGTCCCCACTGCTGCACATTTAGGTACCGCTAAAACGTATAACAGGTTAAAACTTCGTTACTCCTGGCCACGGATGTATGAAGATGTAGTCCGATACGTCGCCAATTGCTCGGTGTGTGCCGCTTATAAACACAGCCAACAACCGACTCCAGGCTTCATGGGAAGTGCGAAAGTTTGCAGTCGGCCCTTTCAGTGCCTCAGTATAGACCTGGTTGGACCGCTACCACCCTCAAGGAAACTAAACACTTATATATTGGTAGTAGTATGTTGTTTTACTAAATACTGTATGTTGTTTCCCTTGAGACGTGCAACCGGGGCTGTAATTTCCCAGAGATTAGAAGATCATGTATTCATGATCCATGGCATTCCCCAAACAATTATTGCGGATAATGCATCCTACTTCACCGGCGGGGACGTTCAGAAGTTGTTCGCCAACTACAATATCCCACAACTACACTACACCCCCGTTTACTGTCCCCAGGTCAACACCGTAGAGCGTTACAACAAGACCCTAGTAACAGCAATATCAACGTTCGTTGAATCGGATCATCGCTCGTGGGACGTGAATATTTCTCGTATACAGTTCGCTTTAAATACCTCAGTCAATGAAACAACATCATATACTCCGTTCCTGCTCGTGCATGGACGCCAAGCAGTACCGGATGGCACAATTTACGACGACCCCGAGGAGGTCGACGAAATCGTTTTTTCCCCCCGGGGAGAGTACCTCGACAAGATTAAGACCCTTAGGGCCATTTACCCGACCGTGAAGGAATTATTACAGAAAGCTCATGACCGCAACATCAAGTATTACAATGATAAACGTCGTGATATAGAATTCAACGTCGGAGACGAAGTGTGGAAACGCACCTTCAAGCAGAGCAACGCCGGTAAATACTTCTCGGCGAAGCTAGCACCCAAATATGACAAATGTCGCGTCATTCGGAAAATATCCCGTTTAGTCTACGAGTTGGAAGATGAGAATGGGAAGCGTCTGGGTAAATGGCACATAAAAGACTGCAAGCCAAGTTCTGTCCACACCACTTGACTCCTGTAACGAGACGTACCAATACTCCACAATCCGGGTAGTCTATTATCTTTTGGGAAAGCGCTTTATTTATTTATTTTTTTATTTTGTTTGTCCATTGAAGCGACGTTGGCTTCAATTTTTTTTTTGTTTTCTCTTTGTTTTGTCCCGTAGGCCTAGATGCGATTGTTTCCAGCGACGGCCCCGCGGACTCAATTGATGCCAAGGGACAAATCGACGTGCGATTGTGGGCCGTAATCCACGTCCTAGGGAAGTCCTTAGATTCCCTTCTCCTTACACCGTTCGGCTGGTGACACAGCTCGAGGGCGAGCTGGAATTTTACTCCTTCGTCTTTTGCCTCTGTCGTAAAATTCTCCTGGTTAGGGGGGTGTGTAATGGAAAAATATTTAGATAACAAAATACTTCTATGAAGCCGGACGGGCGATTAAATCTGTGTCTCGAATAGTGTCGATGGACTGTCAAGTTGGCAGCGATTCCGTGTTGCCAGGGAGATAGGTCTGAATCCCTTCGAAACCAGTTCGATCGACAACTAGTTCTTACCAAAATAATTATTATCATTCTCCATGAACGGGTAGGAATGTATAGATTGTCGAGTCTTCCTTTCCCTTTCTTAAAAAATATCATACCGTGCTTGTCCAGCAGCGTTTACCACGCTCTGTTCTAATTTCCGTATTTAGAATTTCACGTCAGTTTTGTTAAATGCCTTGGGATTGTAACCCTGGCAACATCGAGGAGGAGGCACCGAGGGGAGAGTGATTCGGCCATTTTGGGACTTGGATTTTCTTCCCCGACCTAGCCGGGCTCGGCTTTATATTAAATAATTGGGACAACGTTCTCATCTTTGGTAAGTAATCTTACATTCGTTTGTGAAGACCGTGAAATTCGGAATCTGTTGTTGGATTATGCGATTATTGACGTGAACCGTTTATTTCAGCCTGCCCTCAGGTGTACCTTGAGGTTAACCCGTTTCCCGAAAGGGCGAACCAGGAGCGTCCTGGGCACTTCGGAGTTGATATTCGATCACTCATAAACCCCGGCAAGACGATTTTCCTCCGACAGGTAAGGCGTCGTTCATATACTTTTGTCAGAAATTGTATGGCGTGCCATGCGGCCATATAAAAGTATCCCGCGTAGCGCTGAATTCTATACTGTAATATAACCCCAAAGGGTTACGCATGGAAACCCTTGTTCCTATGTGAAACGGACTCTCCCGTGGCACGGACCACAGATTCTTGGCGTGACCTGAGCCAGTGGAACTAATCCCGTACCCGGAATTTTCCAGGAGGTGTCTACTAGGGGCGCGGCCTTTGGTAGGCCAGATTCTGTGCCAGTCGACCTGTGCAGCTGGCCCCGCCAGAGTCGGAGCTATTGGAACCTCCGGCCATCTGGTCGAGAGAGAGCCGTCGACTGTCGCTACAGTGCAGCTAAGCCTTTCACTACTTTTTCCTAAACTGCGATTTTGGACTATTCACCTTTTAGTATTAACTATCCAATAGCGCAATCGACCAAGTATCACCAACAATAATTAAAACCCGGTTAGATAAATATAAATTTAGTTTACTATCAATAAGTCGTTAAGTAGTGTTTAAGCTCCAAAGTGTAAACTTAACCAGGCCGGCAATTAAATTGTACCTGTCCACGATCGGGTTGTTTGTTTTATCCCCTTCAGGACCCTTAGTTTAAAAAAAAAGTATTACAAATTTTGCATGCATATATAAATCGGATGACAATGCAATATTATGGTACCATCGAGCTGATTTGATGATGGAGACAGGAGGTGGCCATAGGAAATCTGTGATGTGATGAAAAACGTAACCTAATTGTGTTAGGGGTTTTTAGAATTGTCTCGATGAGTATTAGTTGTCTGTCGTAAGAAAAGTACAGTCAGCGATAAAAGCTTGTACCAAAAATGAAATTTTTGCCAAAAACTTATTTGTATCTTGACAGAGTGACAGTGGTACATATGTGGTCTCTAGCGACTTTCATAATTGATTGTCACTGTGGCAAGGTACGAAATGAGTCATAAATTAATACTCTCGACCGTACGTAGGTAGCCTTAAAATGTGGGTAGGTATGTAGGTAGGTACTTTGTGAATTGGGTCAAGTCTGTTTGAATTTAATTTATGTACGCCGACAGGTGTTGAATAATGAGAGTGGTCTACTTCAGGAAAAATAATTAAATGCAAATTGATATGTAAAGAACCAATTTAACAAGAGTATTTTGCGCGTTGAGAGAATTTTACCTTTTGCGAGGGGTTGTACCGGAAGATTTCGTGCAGGTCGCGGTACCACTTGACGGAGTGCAGTTTCTGGCCGTCCATGTGGAAGTGGCAGCTGAGCTCGGCCGCGCGCCGCGGGTCCGCGTGCAGCGGAACCTTCAGCTGCGTTATCTCGTGGCCCGATGTCAGGACTGGCGACAAGAAAAAAACTATTACAGTATCGTAATCGTACAAAATGTACACAGCCCTAATTATTTTTTAACATATATAGAGGATATTCACAAAAAAAAATCACAGTCACTTGGTACGTATTTTAGACTCTACTCAGCCATTTTCAATTTAGAGCACTTGAAAGTCAACTGTGGATTGTGTGTGAACGTTTTCTAATAATTTGTTAGACCAAGTATTAAACAAGTTACAGTATATATTTGTAATCTACTCGTAAAGCCCTTTCATTTGGTACCCCACATGGTATGTTTAAAAGAAAATAGAAAAAAGTTTGTACTGCCGACTTTATGACGTCACAGCAATTACCCCTACCACTTTCGCGACTGTCATCTCATATATTTGTGTTCAGGGCATTACACTGAATGCATCGATAATATATTCACCCATATCCGAGACGATATGAACGAAAACTAAACCTAAAGCGTGTGCGGCCGGTAGTATAATAAAATTATAGTCTCGGCCCCATGAGCATTGTTAGGGTTCCGTACCCAAAGGGTAAAACGGGACCCTATTACTAAGGCTTCGCTGTCCGTCCGTCCGTCCATCCGTCTGTCACCAGGCTGTATCTCACGAACCGTGATAGCTAGACAGTTGAAATTTTCACAGATGATGTATTTCTGTTGCCGCTATAACAACAAATACTAAAAACAGAATAAAATAAAGATTTAAATGGGGCTCCCATACAACAAACGTGATTTTTGACCAAAGTTAAGCAACGTCGGGAGGGGTCAGTACTTGGATGGGTGACCGTTTTTTTTTTTGCTTTTTTTTTGTTTTTTTTTTTTGCATTATGGTACGGAACCCTTCGTGCGCGAGTCCGACTCGCACTTGCCCGGTTTTTCTAAATGGTGTTTTATATTTAGTCTCGTGGCGACTTTGTTACATTTGTTTGGAACTTAATGTAATTGTTTACGCCAAAGTTGTCAAAATACAATAAAGTAAGAATAAACTTTTAGACGTGGGCCGTAATCATGTTTGCATGTTTAAGTAGTTTATATTCAAGTCTTACTCCCAAGTTCTTAGAAACTCTTAAGTCTTGATGTATTCACGCAACTTGTCAAAGATACTCTGGAAAGTTTTTACACGTGTACAGTCGAGTTCTTCTTCTTCTTTTCGTGTCGAGGGTCCTTTTTTTTATTTAGCGGTGTTGACAGCCCTGGCTGTCGCGTCGAGTTACAGTCGAGTTCAGAAATATCTTTACAAGCCAACACTCCAAAAATATATACGACCTTATTGTCAGTGTCTTAGAGTCGTATAAATATATTACCTATAGAACGTTAACGTGTAAAGTTGTTTTAAATTCGACTGTGCGTCGTACGAAATTCGAATTTAAGCATAAAGTTTGCTCGAGCTATAAATAGATGATTAAATAATAATATAATGTGCTTTATCTACTCCAAAAACAGTTTAAATAAGTATGTTTTTGAGTTGTATTATTCTATAAACCCTTGCTATAACCATTATCGTATCGTAGAGTATCGTATCGTAGAAAATATAACGACTTTTTGGTTGTTGTACACACGAACAGTTGTACACCGAGCTGCAAAGAGCATCTGAACTTAATGAATGAATTCCATTCATACTGTATGGCCTGACTCGCTACTTCGTAGCAAACTTCAGTTGCGTTCACTCCGAGTGACGTCATCAGTTTTGTAGAATTATTAAAATTATTAAAATTTTTAAACATTTTCAATATTTTTTAATAATGTTATGGGAAGGTTTATAAAAGTATTTTTATTTTTTCCTGTGTTCAAACGATATAAATAATGACTCAAATTACGCTCTTAAATAAAAAGAGTACCTAATCAGAAAAAAAATAATGACTTACAAAAAATAAAAAAGTCACGCTTGAGGCTAATTGTGTGAACAGGTAGAACGCACTCGAGGAACCTAACTTGTGACAACACAGCCCAAAGAATTATTTTGGCATCTGTCAAACCACTTTTCTTGGTCCTGTGCAACCTCTCGCCAATTGTTGACTAGTTCGCGCAGATCCGCCTCCACCATCACGCACCAAAAATTTGGACCGAGAAAAGTGGCGCTGTCTTGTGTTTGGCGGCCAAGTCCACATTTTGGGTCGCTGAGCCAACGGAGTAAGTAGGTATATAGGTACAGTGGCGTGCAGTGCATACAAAAAAAGGTAGGCACTAGGGTAGGCAGTCCATACAAAATGACCAAAAAAAAAGTTGCCGATTTTTATAGTTTGCGTTACATTCCTTCAAGAATGACTCTTCTAGAGCCCGATTTAAGTCTTATCTCCACTGCACGCCACTGATAGGTACCTATCTGTCAAACCAAGCTTTAAGCACTATAATAGTGCTTAAAGCTTGGTTCGACACGTCCGAAGCTTTCAGACAATAATTGTCTGAAAGCTTCGGACGTGTCGTTAGAAAATCGGTCAAGTATCGAGCTTGAAGCGGCGCTCTGGCTGCTTCATCCAAAAATGCCTACGCATACACAAAGTTGACGAGTTCTTCATGACGGCCCGGCCCGGGCCCGGACCGTTGTAGCGTGAGTCATCCTTTGGAACGCCTGTTTACTTATATTTTTTTAATTCCTTCATTTATTTTCATTCTAGTTAATGTTAATGTTTGTTAGTTTGTGATTTTATGTGTAGATTTTGTGTCTTCTTTTGTATTATGTACCTAACTATTGTTCCGTTAATGTTGTAATAAATAATATTCACTTGTCAGAATGAAACTGAAATTTGAAATCAAATTAATTTAGAACTTACCCACAACTTCACTAAGTTATATCATAGGAACTCAGACAACAGCCCTTCCATAAGTTCATATTTACATAAATTACAAAACTAAGTTACGAATGGACTCAAGGGATTGATTGCATATGCAGAAATTCATAATTTAATTTATATTTAGTTTGCTGTGAAGTTATATAGACCACTTAAATGGAGGCGTATTCTGATTGTATATCAGGTTATAAATTTGTACTGGATTTGTTATGGAAGTGATGAACAAAAACGTCACTTTTGACACTAGATAATTCTAGTACCGAGTAGCGGTACTGATAATTCCACTACTCGATGCTAGATGTCGACTGCGAAAATAATAGTCGTGTTGATACTAAAAGTGATGTATGGAGTGAGCAGTTGAGCACTCTATTCTTACTATATTTCTCTATGGTAATGCTCACCATTCTGAATAGGAATAACCTAAAATTTTATAAATCCTAAGAACACTTGAACTTAAAACAATAAAAAAGTCCATTTGCAATGAGGGCGAGCATCTTTTTAAGTGTAATTTACTGTATTTCTGGATAATTTATTCTCGAAACGGATATTCCAGTCCATTTACTTTACTTTAGCACTTTGGTTCGGCGGAGGGAAAGAAATGCTTTTAATAAAAGTAATTTCA
Source organism: Cydia fagiglandana (assembly GCF_963556715.1). Classification (NCBI taxonomy): domain Eukaryota; kingdom Metazoa; phylum Arthropoda; class Insecta; order Lepidoptera; family Tortricidae; genus Cydia; species Cydia fagiglandana. The sequence goes on from NC_085940.1 coordinate 3,984,572, forward strand.
GAATAAAACTCGATTCGGCTCGGATAAAGGCGTCCGGCATATAATTTTCTATGACGGCTGATGGGTGATCACGTGGTGCTTTCCATAGAAAATGAAGCGCTGGCCCGCGGCCCCGGCCCGGTCTAGCGTGAGTCATCCTTAAAGGTTGAATATCTATGGTGGAGAGTTCCCACAATTTGTTGAAGAGGAATATGGACGACCGCTTCTTCATACAAACGTAGGTCCCATTTTCCTCTCTGAATATTAACATTATATAATGTTTTATTACACAATTTGATGTAGGTATATTAACCACTGGTAATATGCTCCTTCGTTTCACTTTTACGATGTTTTTAGAGTTATGAAGAAGTTTCCTAAAGTATGTTCGCAATTATTTTCGCTTATAACGGTAATCTATATATATAAATGCAAGTGTCCTGACTGACTGACTGACTGACTGACTGATTCATCAACGCAGAGCCGAAACTACAAAAGCCAGAAAGTTGAAATTTGCACACCAGATTGCATTTATAAAGTATACAAGAGATAATAAGCGGTTTTGAGAAATTCAACCCCTAAGGGGGTTAAAAAGGGGATGAAAGTTTGTATGGGGTTAAAGTTTTCTTTTAAGCTAGGAATTTGAAACTTAGTAAAAAGATATATTATTAATATACAAGAAAACTAATTTCAGCGTTTTTGAAAATTCATCCCCTAAAGTGGTGAAAAAGGGGTTGAAAGTTTGTATGGATATCAAAAAAAAATTCAAGTGGTGGACATGAATCTTTCTATTTAGGGATATTATTAGAAGACAGGAAAAGTAATTTCAGCGTTTTGTAAAATTCATCCCCTAACAGGGTTAAAAAGGGGTTGAAAATTTTAATCCATTACAAATGCTTTGAAACTTCGTAGAAAGGCATAATAGCCGATTACAAAAAAAATGATTGCAACGTTTTTGGAAATTCAACCCCTAAGGGGGTTAAAAAGGGGATGAAAGTTCGTCTTCGGGTGCAAATTTTATTTTAAGTTAGGAACTTGAAACTTTGTAAAAAAGTATCAAATTCAAATACAAGAAAATTAATTTCAGCGTTTTAGAAAATTCATCCCCCAAGGTGGTGAAAAAGGGGTTGAAAGTTTGTATGGTTATCAAAAAATTTTTCGAGCGCGGGACTTGAATCTTTGTATTTGGGGATATTATTAGAAGACAATAAAAGTAATTTCAGCATTTTGTAAAATTCATCCCCTAACAGGGTTAAAAAGGGGATGAAAGTTTGTATGGGGTTAAAGTTTTCTTTTGAGCTACGAATTTGAAACTTAGTTAAAAGATATATTATTAAAATACAAGAAATCTAATTTCAGCGTTTTTGAAAATTCAACCCCTAAGGTGGTGAAAAAGGGGTTGCAAGTTTGTATGGATATCAAACATTTTTTCGAGTGTGGGACTTGAATCTTTGTATTTAGGGATATTATTAGAAGACAGGAAAAGTAATTTCAGCGTTTTGTAAAATTCATCCCCTAACAGGGTTAAAAAGGGGTTGAAAGTTTGAATCCATTACAAATGGTTTTGAAACTTCTTAGAAAGGCATAATAGCCGATTACAAAAAAAAGTGATTGCAACGTTTTTGGAATTTCAACCCCTAAGGGGGGTTAAAAAGGGATGGAAGTTCGTCTGCGGGTGCAAATTTTATTTTAAGCAAGGAACTTGAAACTTTGTAAAAACGTTTTAAATTAAAATACAAGACAACTCATTTCAGCGTTTTTGAAAATTCATCCCTTAAGGTGGTGAAAAAGGGGTTGAAAGTTTGTATGGATATCAAACATTTTTTCGAGCGCGGGACTTGAATCTTTGTATTTGGGGATACTATTAGAAGACAATAAAAGTAATTTCAGCGTTTTGTAAAATTCATCCCCTAACAGGGTTAAAATTGGTTTCAAAGTTTAAATCCATTACAAATACTTTGAAAATTCTTAGAAAGGCATAATAGCCGATTACAAAAAAAAGTAATTGGAACGTTCCTGGACATTCAACCCCTAAGGGGGTTAAAAAGGGGATGAAAGTTCATCTTCAGGTGCAAATTTTATTTGAAGCTAGGAACTTGAAACTTTGTAAAAAGGTATTATATTAAAATACAAGAAAACTAATTTCAGCGTTTTTGAAAATTCATTCCTATGGTGGTGAAAACGGGGTTGAAAATTTGTATGGATATCATGCATTTTTTCGAGCGCGGGATTTGAATCTTTGTATTTGGGTATATTATTAGAAGACAATAAAAGTGATTTCAGCGATTTATAAAATTCATCCCCTAACAGGGTTAAAATGGGGTTCAAAGTTTGAATCCATTACAAATGCTTTAAAACTTCTTAGAAAGACATAATAGCCGATTACAAAAAAAAGTAATTGCAACGTTTTTGGAAATTCAATCCCTAAGGGGGCTAAAAAGGGGATGAAAATTCGTCTTGGGGTGTAAATTTAATTTTAAGCTAGGAACTTTAACTTTTTGGAAAAAAAGGTAATAAATTAAAAAACATGAAAACGAATTCAAGCATTTTTGAAAATCATCCCCCAAGGTGGTGAGAAAGGGGTTGAAAGTTTGTATGGTGATCAGATATTTTGTGAATGCGGAACTTGAATCTTTGTATAAGGGCATAGGTATTTATTATGAGAATACAAGAAAAGTAATTTCAGCAACCAACATCAAAATCCACTTGACTTAAAACTTCATACAACTTGCTAAAAAAGAAAAGTACTTAATTTCAACATTGCTTGGATATGAAAATTATAGGTACTAAAGATGTAAAATGTTGAAGATAAGATTCCACGCGGACGAAGTCGCGGGCAACAGCTAGTAAGTAATAATTAAAACAAACGGATTAAATGTCATCCTTAGAGCACTTAATAACTGGAGTGCCCATAAGAGCCATAAGAGCTTACCCCTGTGTCGAAAAACTTGCACAATTGTGCAAACTTTTGTATGGACTCATCATGTAGAAATAGCAATAAGTACATTTGATGTTCTCTCCCGCGCAAAAATGACAGCGATGACATCTCCAGTTACTGTGCTCTAAAATGTCATCTCATAATCTCATATTAACTCACATTATCGACGGGTCTAACGCGAATTATATTCAATTGAATATAATTCGCGTTAGACCCGTCTATAATGTGAGTTAATATGTGTTCGAAACGCGAAAGTTTTGGAATATCATAATCTCATAACGAGGTGAACCCATTTTGTACAAGTAAGTAAATTTTGGAAATGTTGAAATCTTGAAACTTAATCAGTTACAAGTTTGGGCTTGAGTTAGTTCAAGTTTGGGCTCGGTTTCACCAAACAGACAAAATCAGTTCAACCACATTCGTGGCCAAGTTTGGAAACTTTGAGTAACTTACGCTAAGATCATTCGTGCGAGACGGCCAAGACCAAGACGCTTAGAGGCCAGAAGGGCCTACCGCGAACCACGGTCGACGTGTTGGCTCCCTGTCACACTTACGTACGTACGAATTTACAAGTGCGACAGAGAGGATGAATGTGGCGTTGAATGTGGTGCAAATGCAAATAAGATATGCATAAGTGGTCTATTCAGATAAATGATTCATAATGATTCCGATTCATATTAATGAACACATTTAGATTTAGATTTATTTATTTCATAATATGAAATTACAATATAAATTATTTTACACTAATCTATACGAATTTATATTATGATCGTCAAGTAGGAAAATAACAATTGATTATAATTATACAAATGTCAAGCAATACACAATTTAAAAACCATTATAATCAATAGATTAATTAACTAAATTATTAACAATATCAAATAATATAAAGTAAAAAATAATGTCGATATGCATTTTGCTAATTATTTAATTGTGGGCATTTCAGTCTAATGTTTACATAAGATTTCATAGCAAAATTTGGTCCTTATATGTACTTTCAGGATCAATTATACAAACTAATAATACTTACACGCAATTACATAAAGAATATTGACCAGGTTCGATTCCCGGTTATGTATGAGAGTAAAAAAAAAGTTCGAAAGTCATTATTATTAAATCTAAAATCGAAGTCATGGCTGCTAAGAACAGATTTCGCTATCTCCCATAGTTTCTGACTTTTCCATACTGACCCATTTGGATTGATCACCCGTATACGTACCTACCGGCAAGTACAAGCACAGTGCACGATAACTAATTGACATCATTTTGATGACGTGTACGTTCGAATTGGGCTTGGGAGCCAGAACCCCTAGTGAAAATTTCGTTCGGTAGCGTGCTGTGTTATGTCTATTTTTTTTGTATGGGATTTCAGCGCGCTAAGTGGGGCGTTTTAGAAAGTCAAAATTCCATACAAAATGACAATTAACGCGTTAACGCGTACGTCACGTCACGTCACGCTATCTAATGAAATTTACACTATATGGATATACAGTACGCGAAACCGTGGCAGTTGCGTGGCGATTTGCCTTTTTCCTGCCTCCAGGGACCTCCCTTAGTAATACTAATCAACATTTTTGCAACAAGTAAGCCTTCGCACAACGAGCGTAGGTATGTGAGTGGTTAGCTACGTTTATTATCTATGGCGTAAATATTAATTTATATTTGTCATGGGAATATTTGTTTTGAGAATATTAGGTAGGTACTTATCTATAATAATCTGTTTTCGTGAGCATTCTCGGTTAAAACCATTTAAATAATTTTAAAACTAATACAGGACTTAATCGCGTAAAACCTACTTTCATTTATGGTCTGACGCTTCGAACGTAAGTTTATATACAGCTTGGCGTTTCGAACGTGACGTTACGCTCAAAACGATTTACACCTTCGCGTTTCGAACGTGACGTTACGCTCAAAACGTTTTACAGCTTCGCGTTTCGAATGTGACGTTACGCTCAAAACGATTTACAGCTTGGCGTTTCGAACGTGACGTTACGCTCAAAACGATTTACAGCTTGGCGTTTCGAACGTGACGTTACGCTCAAAACGCCAGACCATAAATAAACGTAAGTTAGTTTTAAAATTATGAGTGAAAATCGTGTTAGTTTAAATCAAAACCATTTATTTCTTGTAGCTGCATATCACTAGGTACGTATAACCTAATTGATTACGTACTCGTATACGAGTAGTTCGGTTTTTTTTATTAGCATTAGAAAGAACTTGGAAGGAGGTATGCGATTTTGGCATGTCTTTTAATTGAAAAACGCTTATTAATAATCAGTAACTATCATTTATGGAAGCAGAAGAATATAAATTATCGTATTAGATTCATAATTGTTACATATTTGCCGTAACTTATTTTTAAAAAGTGTTTTTCAATTAAAAGACACATCAAGATTGTTTACCTTATTTCTAATGCTAAAAAAACGAACTATAGATACGTAAAAGCTGGTATCATTCTAAATAAGCATTTCCATGAACCACCCCCGCTCTAATTAAAGGCATCGACACGATCTATAAATAAAAATACTTAAGTTAATAAAGTCAGAGCCTTCAAATATTATTTTTGATGACGAAAGAACAATAAGCTATTGAATTTTACCGATTATTTATTTTACACTGTGGGCGTTCCACGTTCCAAATGAAACTTTGTTGATTTATTTGTTCCTTATATTGGTAAGTTTTAAATTATCCAATAAAATGTACCTATTAATAGGGTTGTTGACACGTATATGGGAATAAAAAAAACAAGAGCTCAAATTTTCAAAATAAAATATTTTTCGATTCCTTACATTTCATTTGAAAAAATATTGTATATAACAATATACATAAATGCAATATGTCACTGACAAAATCGCAATTTCCTTGTTTTCCATACATCGAAACGGCCTCAAACGTTACATAGTGATGTCACGATGTATTGCCATTTTGTTAGAAGCGTTTCATCTGTAAAATGCGGGCGCCAGACTTTGACCATCATTTAGTGACTTTAGTATTTCTTTAAGACAATGAGTCCCATACTCGTACATACATTTCATCCTCAAAACAAATCTGATCGATTTTATAACATTCATAAAATACTGTCAAATACCTTATTGTTCATGCCCGGGCTTTTGAAATACAACTGTCATTTTTCTCTCTCCTCCAGCGTTGGAAAACTGTCAGGCATAGATACCTACGTGGCATCAAATGGCACCCATCAATAGCAAAAAGAATTGTCGCCTTTTCTGGCTACATGCCAGCCTACTTTTTGTCTAAAATATTACATTTGGAGCAGAAATTCTACCTCGAATTGGACAAATATAAATTGTTGTGTGCTGATATCTGCTATCTATTGTTGACGATGTGGTTTATTTGTAAAAGGTTCATATTGTGCGAATTTGCTGTTACTGTAATGAATTTGGTATTTCATTACTCACTATTACATACTCGTAATGTACCTATTTATATTTACCTAGTAACAAACTATTTCATAATATTATGTACCTCTACACCTACTATACCTTACACGCTACAATTATATAAGTATGTAAGTAGGTCACTATAGTTCGTTTTTTTAGCATTAGAAAGAACTTGAAAGAAGGTAAGCGATCTTGACATGTCTTTTTTTTAAACGCTTTTTAATATCAATAACTTTATTTATTTATTTATTTATTTAAACTTTATTGCACAAATTTACAAAAAAAGAGTACAATTGGCGGACTTAACGCCTTGAGGCATTCTCTACCAGTCAACCATTGGGCTAAACAGAGACAGTAATTAATTTGGTGCAGGATTGTAAATAGTGAATATGAGAATATAGACACAAGTCGACACTACAAACTATAATACTATACTATACTATTACACAAATATACATTTTAAAATATACCTACGTATATACAAATTCAATATATATAAATAAACATACATATATATAATAATTATGTACCTAGTGTGAGACATCACATAGACATTTAGTCTCGAATGCTTTCAAATAAATGCTTACGCAACTTGCTTTTGAATGAAAGCTTGCTCTGAGCTTGTCTGATAGGCAGAGGGAGAGCATTCCACAGACGAATTGCTTGGCAGGTGAATGAGTTGGACAAGAATCCAGTCCGATGAGGGAGGACAGCCAGCATCAGACTACGTGAAGCACGGAGAATGCAACCAGGACGGGCTGTTATAAACTCAAATTTAGACCTGAGATAACTGGGTGCAGCTGGGTCAAATAAAATTGAATACAGAGTACATAAAATTCGCAATGACCTGCGTTCACGAATTGGGAGCCATTGGAGTTTACGGCGAAAGGCAGAGACATGGTCATATTTGCGCAGGTTAAAAACGAATCTGATGCAATTGTTAAGGAGACGATCAAGTTTGGACAGCGAGGCTTGTGTAATGTTTGTGCAACAGACATCAGCGTAGTCAATGATTGGCAATATTAGGGACTGAACAAGTAAAATTTTAGTGCTTGCCGGTAAAAAGTTTTTATGTTTATAAAGCGCCCGCAATGTATTGTTCACCCGGCGACTGACGTCAGACACATGTGGCTCCCATGTTAAACCACTGTCGATAAATAAGCCCAGATTTTTAACATGCGCTGACAGGGGAATCACGGTGCATTCGAATACGATAGGCGCAACGAGAGACAGATCAGTTGACGAAAGCAAGCGGGGGCTTCCTAAAACAATAGCTTGGCATTTGGTGGGATTAACGGCGATTCCAAAGTCACGGGACCAAACAGCGATGCGTTTAAGATCATCGTTAATTTTTGCGACTGCACGTCCGATGTCATTGGCATTTTCTTGCGTATACAGTTGCAAGTCATCGGCATACAAATGGTAAGAGCAGCCAAGGCTATTAGTAATCAAATTTATAAATATAGAGAATAGAAGAGGAGAAAGTATACCACCCTGTGGGACGCCTGAAGTGAGCTCTAGCCAGTCAGAAAAGGACTGTCCAGCGCGAACCGCCTGCCGACGATCCTGGAGGTAGGAAGAGAACCACTCCGCCACCGATGATGAGATGTTTAAATGTTTTAGCGCAGCAAGTAAAAGATCATGATTCACCGCATTAAAGGCGTTGGAAAAATCTATTAAAACCAATACAGTTAACAGAGAGTTCTCCATGCCCTGCCTCGCATCCTCAACCACTTTCAGCAGAGCTGTCGAAGTACTGTGCCCAGGGCGAAAGCCGGATTGAAAAGACGACAACAGTTGGTTAGAGTAAATGTGGGTGGATAGTTGTTTGTGAACTACTGCTTCTAATATTTTTGACATGAATGGGAGAATAGATATAGGCCGAAAGTCTTTAAGTAAAATGGGGTTAGAAATTTTGGGTAAAGGGATAACATGGGCATTCCGCCATACTGAAGGAAAAACCCCATTGAACATTGAAGAGTTGATCAGAGAAGTGATAACTGGGAGAATGCATTCTAGGATGCGGATAATCATTAACCTACTCAAGTCGTCATGACCAACTGCATTGGACTTAATGGACATGATTACTTTACGGATCTCATCATCAGTGACAGGTGAGAAAGAAAATTTATTAGAAATAGAAGGTAAAGAAGAAATATAAGAAACGCTTAAATCTTTGGTGTCAGGGTCTAAAGAAGAACTTTTTGCAAAATGTTGATTTAAATCGTTAATAGAAAATGAAGAAAATGAGTTGCATGGACTTTGAGATTTGACTACACCAATAGATTTTAGGAATTTCCAAGTGTCAGCTTGGGATGAAGAGATAATATTTTCATGTATATATTTACGCTTTGCCGCTCTCACCTAACTGTTACTTATGAAAGCAGGAGAGTATAAATTATCATATTAGATTCATAATTTCTTTTTAATTTATTTATTTAAGGTCGTGATTCATAATTGTTACATATTTGCCGAAACGAACTATAAGTACATCATTAATTACGTTTTGGTTTTCAGGAGTTTTGGGTTAGTGAATAATCATAAAAACAACGATTTAAAACGACAATATCAATTTTTTACTTATCAAAATAAAAACCGATAATTTACCGGTTTACCATTTTTTATTTTCCCTATACCGGTTTTCAAAATACACCGGTAATTGTATTGCCTAGCAAGTCAATCATCTAAAGTCAACAGAAACTATTTAATTCCACTGACAGTTGAATAAAATTTAATCAACCCTTGTTGACGATCGCAACAATGGATGTTGTTTTGAATTGAGACTTTGACAGGATTTAAACCCAAAACCTTTGTAAATTACGTCTAAGATAATCCAGTAAAACACCCCCACAATTTGTACGAGAAAACACTTCTAAAATTCGGCTAAATCCTCAAAGAAGCTTCTCTTATGTTGTGCATATTTGTTAAATAAACGAACGGGATTTTATGTTTGCTTTTGTTCAACACAGCGTCGGGATATAATGTAGGTATAAGTACACGAAGCTCTTAAATTTTAGTCTCGATAAACGGCCCACATGACAATACATGTACGTATCACTGTCAGTTATAATTCATACAATACACAATTACCCGCTATTATATTACTTTTATTTCTATCTCCGTTGACATGTCATTTGCTGGGACGTAAATTTTTCCGTGACAACAGCTCAGCTGAAACGTCTCTCTACTGCCGTAGGTATTTGAACTTCAAGATATTCACAAGAGACGACACGTACTAGATACGTTATAGTTTAGATATCAACTAGTTCTCTTTTGCAGCGCAATTCGGGCAACCAATGTCACTTTTACGTTAGATAGAGTAAGATATCTATTAGATGTGAATTGGATCTCTAACACGCGTATTCGGGAAACGAGATAATCACAAGATCTGGAGACGATATAGAGATCAACTAGATTTACATTAGATATCGACTAGATGTGACTTACCTCCAGAATCGCGGAAACGTCAAATTTTACATATGTATCTTGTCGAAATCGTTCAAGAGGACCTCCAGAATCGCGGAAACGTCAAATTTGACATATCTATCTTACAAATATCTTTAAATTATCCATATCGTAACTTGTTGAGGTCTAGTAGAGATCTAATTCATTTTCAGAATCGAACCGTAAGTCATATCCTGTGGAAATCGTTCAAAAGTATCTCCAGAATCGCGCAAATGTCAAAGACAGGTTAGATCTTAAACATATCGTTATCGTATCTTGGTGGTGTCTAAAATATATCTAATAGATGTCTATTTCAAAATCCGAATCGGGCCCCGTTAGGCTTCTATAGTTATTCTAGTTCGTTGGTTGAGCATAATGTGCCGGCAGCTCACCGGCATAATTGCGTTATATCTGGTTGCGGTTAACGCTAAATTATTAACTAATCTCTCCCAGGCGCATATTAACAGAGCTTATGAGCTTATACTCTACTAATAACACAGCAATTAAGATAAGTAGTGGTTATATGTCTACTGTATGCGGATAAAGACTTGTCGGTTATAGAAAATAAAATACAAGAGGATTTTACCAACATCATTAAATGGGCACATGACAATGGAATTGTTATCAACATAAATAAAACCAAATGTATGCACGTGCGATCCCCGTACAGTAGACAAGTTAACCGACCGCCACGCATAGTTGGCCACACGTATGAGTGCCTGCACAGTGGGCCGCAGCATTGTGAATGTGACAGCATCGAGGTTGTATCAGAGTATAGATATTTGGGCTTATTAATAGATTACAATTTTTCTTGGAGAAATCATATCAATAAATTATGTGACAAATTAAGAATAGTACTAGTAAAACTTCACCAGTTAAAATATGTATTGGATAGGGCCACGATGTTTACATTATATTATGCACTGGCAGATTCTCTGTTTTCTTATGGACTGGCATGCTATGGTAGGACTTTCAAAACTTATTTGGACAAGATTAAATCATTACAGATACGCTTTATGAAACTATTAGTGGACAAAAAAACTAAGAATCGCTGTAAAAAAAGTGATTATGAGGAATTATTTGTGGAATGCCGTATGTTGCCAGTCCATGAGGAAGTAGGGATGTTGCTGGCATTAGAGCAGTTCAATAAAGATGAATTTAAAATCTATATAAATCACGCTAGGTTCACGAGAACAATCAGTAAAAAAATGTTAGAGGTTCCGTCATGTGGAAAAAATTATTATGGAAAAAGAAGTAGGAAGTACTTGATCCCAAAATTGTATAATGAAATACCGTATGAAATAAGGGAATGTAAATCAGCTAGGATGTTTAAAGGTAAAATGAAAAGGTTTTTATTAAACAAAATTAAGTTAAAGTTACCAGCATAAGCAATAAGATGTACCTAAATAAGTTAACAATTAATTAGGCAATTAGCTAAGTCTACCCATCTATGTTTAAGGGAGTTCCCTCTGCCAACAAACTGCCCTGCAGTTTGGCAGAAGAAAAACATCTGTAAAATAGGGTTTATTTCACCTGAATAAATGTTTTTTTTTTTTTTTTTTTTATTATTAGAACAACAGTTACTCTCATCTTATCTCTATACAATAATTCATCCTAATATCCTATCATTCTAATTAAAGCACGTTCGAATTGACCCGATAGGGCTATCCAATATATTTATCTGAATTTACTCTTTTACAGTCCAAAGTTTATCTTAAAGTGACATTCCATTTCCAACTGCAGCTGCAATACTGTTAATTTTACTATGGAAACGCGTCGCTGTCATTGTCAATTTCCATAGTAATTTGAACAGTATTACAGCTGCAGTTGGAAATGGAATGTCACTCTTATTAGGTCAAACAAATGATGTTATGCATTTAAACATACCTAACTATTATCTCGCACGAATGTGCTGTTAATCTGAATGTTAATGTGAATGTTAGTGAATACTAACAGAGGCTATCAACAAAATAGCAGCATTAGGTAGGGGAGACCGAGGTGAGTTGTGACAGAGGAGAGTTGTGACATCGTCGATTTTTTGGAATCTATTAACTAGAAACTAGGTCGCAATAGCGCGCGTTTGTTAGTTCAAGTTACGAGCTAACAAACGCACACTGTTGCGACCTAGTTTCTAGTTAATAGGTTCCAAAAAATCGACGATGTCTCAACTCTCCTCTGTCACAACTCACCTCGGTCTCCCCTACCGTAAAAGTATAAAACTTTGCCCTTTAACATAACTTTGCCAACCGCGTCACAAGTTCACTAAAAGCGAAATAACTTAAAAGTAGTTACTGTATACACTTTCTTCAGAAAGTGATACACTTTTTTCACATTCTTCAGAAAGTGTATCTGTAACTGTAATTGTATGGCGGTAGCTGACTTAATATGACTTTTAAAATAATGTATACTGCAGTTAGTCAGGTATTTTCGGAGCGGAAGCTTTCAATTCAGGCAATTGACTCAGTTTGAAGACAGCGCGAGATTTATTAGAGCGTTCTCATTTATTTGAATCTCGTAAATTTAAAACGAGCGTAGCGGGAGTTTATGCATTATTTATTATAAGAAAAATATCGTTGGAAAATTCGGATTACAAATAGGAGAGGTTTTATGAGAGTAGTATGCAATTTGTATGAATGTAGTTAGGTTGTGTTGTAAGCATGGGTAGGTACGTAATATTCCTTTACTTTCATAGATTCATTGTTGGGACAAAAGGTGTCCCCAGATTTTCATACAAATTTTGGGTGTCAGTTTTGTAACCGTGCATACTCTTAGAAAAACCCTCTTAGAGCCACTTACACCATTCACTAACCCGGGCTTAACCGGTTAAATTTGAAGTTACCAGTAAAATTTGACACTGCGTTAATGGTTTAACCGGTTAACTCTGGATTTGTACAATGGTGCAAGTGGGCCTAAGGGGTTATATAACTAAAATACTATTGATCGTAAATATTTGCTGAATAGGTACACATGTAAAGGTACATATTTTTAAGATATATCAGGCAAATGCGCAGACGAATCGCCTGATGTTAAGCTAATACCGTCACCCAGGGACACCCGCAACTCCAGTAATATCTCTAAACTGAATTACAAAACCGACAGCCATAGCACAAAACAGATAAGTATCTCTTTTGTGGCCATAGACCGAGCCGGGTTAAATTAATTAAAATGCTATTTTGTTTCTATAGTTCGTTTTTTAGCATTAAGAAAGAACTCCACAGAAGCAAGCGTGCAGTTTTTATCGGGCTCTTTAATTGTTAATAATTATCGAATTATCTAATGTAGCATGGTCAATACATATAATTTACTTCAAATTATTACCGCTATAAGTGCCGGATTTGGAACCACAAGCTTACTTCTGCGAAATATTTTCTAATGCTCAAAAAACGAACTATAAAGGGGATCAAAGTCTGCGATTAAATAAACCTTATATAAAACAAGACACTTTACTCACCACATAACGTAATTAGCAACAAAAACATCATCTTAACAATGTCATGAGTTCACTCACACACTAATAATTGCAATTTGTAATTACCACTAATCAATTTTGCTTTCTTTTAAAAACTCATCCGTTAAAACGGTTCATCTCCTGTCTCATATGAAAAAAAGAATTCGATGTCAAGGTTGGTTTCTAAATTCAAAAACTTTTATCCGTTGAATCGGTTACAAATAACGGAGCGCGATCGTAGGCCATGTCAGCGCGAGGTGCCGCGAGCGTGCCGGCAGAGTGCGCGCCGCGAGCCGAGTGCCCTCCGTACTCGCTACCCTAGCGACATGCGCACTCCACACTACCCCTAAAGGGTTCTTAAGGGTTTAAGTTTTTTAAACTTTGATGATTTATAGAATGACAACTTTTGTTAAGTGTAAAGTTGGTAATGAAACGTTCTGATTACTGTTTTAAAATCTGTAAGATGTAACATTGAATTTATAGGATTTTTTTTGTTGTGTGTAATAGTTTAACGTCTAACCCTAGTCAAATTATCGTGTATATAAAATGTAATTTTAGTTATTTAAATAAGTATAATTAAGATCTAAACTAACCTTTAACCTTTGAGTGGTAGGTATTCTAAAAACAATATTCTTAAACATATTTTAAACATACTTTGTCTATCTTCATTTAACAGAGTTGTGAAACGCATACTGCTACTCGTATTTACATTTACCGAGTGAGCAATCTTTAAAAATAAATAAAGTTAGAACAAAATAAAATTATTTAACATAGTTGCAAGCTCTGTTACACATTGCAACTAAAATTGCTATTTTTCTCAACCACTAGTAGCGGAACTCATATACAATAACTTATCTCGGCATTGTTAGAGTGAGCTCCGTCCGCAATTCTAGTCTAGTTCTGAGTAGGTACTCTTGTGCAATATGAAACAATAGGCTACATGCAGGAAAAATATTGTATAATGTAATGTCTGCACAGAGATCATTCTAGTCTCGTGTTGTAGCAAATTTAGTCCACTTTAAAAACGTCTTGAGAAGGTACTATCAAAAACTAGTCCTTTAGGGTTATAATGGCCCAAATCTAAACAAAGTCCTATTCCGCTCGATTAGTTATTTTCGCAAGGAATTCGATATTTGTTTGATTGATTTAACAAGCTCGAAGAACTTTGACAATTGCCTGCGGAATTAAACAAAGTTGTCGTTTTCTTTACGATGTGAAACCGTTGGCCCGCTGCCAATCGTTGTATTGTCTATTTACTCTTCATGTGTTTAGCGGACAATGTGCCCGCAAAACACATGAAGGGTAAATGGAAAAAAATATATAAATCCTCTACCTTTGTCAGGGTACGTCAGAGGAATGACATGAAGTCCACTAGGACTTTTTTTTATCAAACTAAGACTAAGATACATATTGTCTTCCTAAAATGCCTTCTTTTGTAGGTACAGTTATTTTTTTACAATAGGTACACAAAACAGATAACAGAGAGATAACAGTTGAGAGTATTAAAAGGATATTTAAAAAAACAATTGCCTTCTGCCGAATGGTCTTTTTGCCAATTCTAAAGGTTGGTTCACGGGTGGAAAGGGTAGTTTTAAGGTGACAATCCATTTCCAACGACAGCAGCAGCAACGACTACCATTCATTTTACTATGGAAATTGACAATAACACCGACGCATTCGTCCTAGTAGTGCAGCTGCGGTCAGAAATGGAATGTTACCCACAAGAGACACATTCGGTTTCAGATTGTACCAGCATTACTGCTGCAGCGTTGTTGTACATACAGTATTGCTGCACGAAATGTCAATTACCTGATCATCATCAACCCTGATTTAGCATTTCCAGTAAAGCAGTAATTAGCCTAATTAATTGCTAGTACTAACGGTAATCACCCCAGCAAATCCGTACACATATCGCTGTACTATGTGTGTATCGCAAAGCTTAATCTGGCTGCCCATCTGCCATGGACAAAAACTACTCCAAACGAGTTTTCCGCCAAGCCCCTGTACACAAGTTATAGTTTATCTGGAACAGTTATCGACAAGCGTTGCTCCGCGGACCGCGACTGTCGATACCAAGGGAAATTGTTAATTCTATCGAAACGAAACACATAGGAAACCGCGCCCGAGCTTAGCTCGTACGTCGCGATGGCTTGGCACCCTTCCAGCCAGCGATTGGGCTTTACTATGGCGATTATTTCACTTGTGCACTATTCAAACTGCTTCAAATGGCGACTAAACATGAATAATTTTCATTTGCAACGAAGGAATGTTATATTGGACATTTGTTCCTTGGAAATCCAGAAAAATTGTGGACCCAATAATAAGGTTTACTCCTTTTATATACAGGAGCGCTTAAGGGTCGAAGCGTTGATTATGCAAACGGCGTGGCGCTGATGATAACATTGTATGTTGAACACACAGCGTAAAACATTGATAAGTACCTATCAATGTACCTACCTACTGTTGTTAGGAAATAAAGATAAGATAAAGATAAAAGATATTTATTCGTGACGTTCACAAAACATGTACGAACATGTACAAATACAAATACGTTTACGAGGCCCCGTCATTTTCTATGGCCGAATAATGTCAGTCAACCCAGGTCCCAGAGGGTAAACTATACCTTATTGGGATTAGTTTGGTTTCCTCACTATGTTTTCCTTCACCGAAAACTTCACGTTTTGGTCGGTTATTCCTATTAATATAATAATGCGTACGTGCAGGAAGTACGTGCAAGAATGTTTTTTGCCATAAATAGTCACAAAAGCATACGAACCAAAAACTCAAATCGGCGAACACTAACAAATAACCCAGGAAATTTATTCCCATCTACTAGCAAATCCCTGCGAATACATATTGAGTTCGGGTTCAGAGGTAATTAATTGTGTTTTAGCTAATCCTTACAGTAATGAGGTGGACTGGTGAATAATCGGGGGAATCGTTTTTCCATTCATACGAACACATAAATATTCAAGACTCGCTGTTCCATGTCATCTTTGTAGAAAGCTTCGTAGTGAAGAGGATATTAACGTATTAAGATATATGTATTTTTTAATACAGTTGCTCAAAAAGTGCTACTTTACGTAGTTGTTTAGCGTGCGGAAAGTTGGTTATCTCGAACTAGTGCTTTTTACTTTTCCAATTTTTTTAAATTTATACTTGTTCCAATTCACGACTACTTATTGATGTGTTAATATTAGTTTCCTTTAAACGTCGTAATCAGCATAAAAACCTACCGTTAATGTAAGAATACGAAAAATATTACATATTTCATATTTAATTACTTACTTCTTCATCATTATAACACGTTTATTTTTTTTAATATTCAATATTGAAAATTCCGTTCTTAATAAGTTGACTGAATGGAACGGAATAGCTGCCAAACGCCCATAGATATAATATACTTAAAGACGACGTCTAACCGAGCTGTCACTGTTACCACTTTTGTTTAGTGTACGATTAACAATGTTTTTCTTATTTTTTCGCAACTGTATTAAAAAACGTCGTTCGATACACGTGCGGAAATGTCATTCTTCACTCGTCCCGAGTCTTGCCACTCGCCTGCGGCTCGTGGCAAGATATCTCGGTACTCGTGAAGTAATGACATACCTTCCGCACTAGCATCGAAATGTACTATTAACGAATAATTTTGATATTTATAAATAAAACTGAAAAAAACGAAGTAGGTACCTATATAAACTGTAGATAAAAACACAGAACTGTAGACATAACTACACAAAAGTTAAGGGCAGTTAACGTTAATTTTTAATACAGTTGCTCAAAAAGTGCTACTTTACGTAGCTGTTTAGCGTGCGGAAAGTTGGTTATCTCGAACTAGTGCTTTTTACTTTTCCAATTTTTTTAAATTTATACTTGTTCCAATTCACGACTACTTATTGATGAGTGTTAATATTAGTTTCCTTTAAACGTCGTAATCAGAATAAATACCTACCGTTAATGTAAGAATACGAAAAATATAACATATTTCATATTTAATTACTTACCTCTTTATCATTATAACACGTTTATTTTTTAATATTCAATATTGAAAATTCCGTTCTTAATAAGTTGACTGAATGGAACGGAATAGCTGTCAAACGCCCATAGATATAATATACTTAAAGACGACGTCTAACCGAGCTGTCACTGTTACCACTTTTGTTTAGTGTACGATTAACAATGTTTTTCTTATTTTTTCGCAACTGTATTAAAAAACGTCGTTCGATACACGTGCGGAAATGTCATTCTTCACTCGTCCCGAGTCTTGCCACTCGCCTGCGCCTCGTGGCAAGATATCTCGGTACTCGTGAAGTAATGACATACCTTCCGCACTAGCATCGAAATGTACTATTTCCTATTTAACCCTTATCCACATGATAAGGTCCTTTTATTTATATTTTGTTACGAAAACCAAAAATTAAAATAAAATTGTATCAATTCATTACTCAAAATACCTATTCAATCTGTTACGAGACTGAGTCTTGAGTTCACGGAGTTATCCGCCTTACCCGTTGTCATCGCCAAAACTTTATATTTGCCTGTCCCAATCCCAAACCTTGCCTCAAATCATTGGAATACTTAATTAAGTCATTTACAATTGGTTAACGAAATTTGCTCCTTGGTCGCTTCTCAAAATCTTTAGCGAGTATATTATTCGCTTCTCGGAACATTGCTCGCTCTTTGGCAGTTGTTAATTATTTAGCAAGGATGTCTAAATCGCCTCAACAAATATTTTCGTTCCCCTCAGAGTAATAACGGACGCACTTGGTGGAATTTTCTATAATTAACTAAGCAAATTCTTGTATTCAGATCGTTTTTTCCATAGGTATATGAGTATCGTGTAATTAGATATAGGGACTTTAAATGATTGATTAGGGATTTAATAGATTGCTCAAACTGATTTGCTACTAAGAGTGACATTCCATTTCCAACTGCAGCTGCAATACTGTTCATTTTACTATGGAAATTGACAATGACAGCGACGCGTTTCCATAGTAAAATGAACAGTATTGCAGCTGCAGTTGGAAATGGAATGTCACTCTTAACTCTCGTCGTCATGTCACACACGGAAGAAAAAAATAGCGCGCCGTGCTCTCATGTCACATTTGTGTCGCTTAACTTCAGACTCACGTAAATCTATTCGACCGTCTCAGCAAATAATACCATTACCTTATTACCTTTTCTTTATACCAAAATCACATATTCTGACAGATGTATAATTAATTATTTACCCGAGTTTGAAGTACCTAAAGCTACTCATAAAACTACAATAAAAATCCGGGCAAGTGCGAGTCGGACTCGCGCACGAAGGATTCCGTGCCATAATGCAAAAAGAAGGCAAAAAAGAACGGTCACCCATCCAAGTACTGACCCCGCCCGACGTTGCTTAACTTCGGTCAAAAATCAAGTTTGTTGTATGGGAGCCCCACTTAAATATTTACTTTATTCTGTTTTTAGTATATGTTGTTATAG
The DNA here is from genome assembly GCF_963556715.1 of Cydia fagiglandana. Lineage (NCBI taxonomy): Eukaryota > Metazoa > Arthropoda > Insecta > Lepidoptera > Tortricidae > Cydia > Cydia fagiglandana. The sequence continues at coordinate 4,003,251 of NC_085940.1, forward strand.
CGGCACCAAAAATACATCATCTGTGAAAATTTCAACTGTCTAGCTATCACGGTTCGTGAGATACAGCCTGGTGACAGACGTACGGACGGACAGCAGAGTCTTAGTAATGGGGTCCCGTTTTACCCTCCCGTTTTGCCCTTTGGGTACAGAACCCTAAAAATCAACTGTACTTATAAAAATCGAAATAAATACAAAAATTCAAATTTATTAACAGATAAGTTTCATCTTAACATTAAATAATGATTTTTTAGCTTCAATACTATAGACTCTATAGAGGATTAAATACATCGACTTCGCAACGAGCACACACGAATAAATACTAGGTTATGGACCATCAGCTGCAAGCATTCTATCACCGTATTGGAATTGGTAATATTCTGGCAGCACAAAGACTAATTGAACCTAGTTAAGTACGATCTTGGATAGTCAAAGTGAGTCACAAATAAATTTTAACGAAGCCAAATTGGTACTTTGCTATAGTTCGTTTTTTAGCATTAGAAAGAACTTCAAAGAAGGTAAGCGATCTTGGCATGTCTTTTAATTGAAAAACGCTTTTAAAAAATCAATAACTATTACTTATGAAAGCAGAAGAATATAAATGATCGTATTAGATTCATAATTGTTACATATTTGCCGTAACTTATTTTTAAAATGTGTTTTTCAATTAAAAGACACATCAAGATTGTTTACCTAATTTCTAATGCTAAAAAAATCGAAGTATAGAGCTTATTTTTTTCGGGACGCATTTATGCGTTAGAGGGAGCAAAGTGATATTGCTATCTCATTCTACCGCATGGCTGCGCCCCTTGGAATGGCCGGCGCTGGCCCATCGTGTAGAGGAGCCATAAAGGTGACGTTTGGATGTCAACTGGAGCTGTTGCGGCGTCGTTGTTGTCGCCAGTTTCCTTGACAAAATGAGTGACGGAATGAACGTCATCATCACGGCAGTAATACGGCGGCGAACGTCGCGCTTCGCCGTTTTGTTTATCATAAAGTGACATTCCATTTCCAACTGCAGCTGCAATACTGTTCATTTTCTATGGAAATTGACAATGACAGCGACGCGTTTCCATAGTAAAATGAACAGTATTGCAGCTGCAGTTACAGTCCATTTCCAACGACAGCTGCAATACTGTTCATTTTACTATGGAAATTGACAATGACAGCGACGCGTTCAGTACCGGTAGTGTAGCTGCGGTTAGAAATGGAATGTTACCATTAGCACTTCTGCTGTTCAACCTCATCATCTTCCTTGCCGAAATCTGAGAGCCTACCGGGAAAATCGGAATTTCTTTATCTGCCTATCACTCTTGCATATTCGAGCAATTGAGAGGCAAATTTAGATTTCTGTTTTTCGCGGTAGGCTTCCCTTTAGCGCGTACAGTCACCTGCAATAATATGTTACTCTTCGAAGACCGCAAAAATATGTGATACGCTCTTATGGCTCTACAAATAAGATTGTGTCAGATTTTTTTGCGACCTCCGAAGAGTAACATATTATTGCAGGTGACTGTACAAAAGTGGTTTCACGTTCCTATTGCGGCTGCATCTCTGATACAGCTTACCTGTTTTGTTCGATAATGGCCGCAGGCTCATTGTGCAGTGTACCTACATAGATAATCGCTCGCATGGCTCAAAGCAACGCGGTAGTGTAGCGTATTTTGAAGTCGCCTACTCTGCTGACCGGCATCAGCACAAAGCGTTGAACGGGTCTCCGCATCCTTAGAGTGACATTCCATTTATTGAGAGGCAGAGGCACAAAACTAAATTTCGATTTCTGTTTTTCGCGGTAGGCTTCTCTTTAGCGCGCACAAAAGTGGCTTCACGTTCCTAATTGCGGCTGCATCTCTGATACAGCTTACCTGTTTTGTTCGATAATGGCCGCAGGCTCATTGTGCAGTGCTCATACATAGATAATCGCTCGCATGGCTCAAAGCAACGTCCTAGTGTAGCGTATTTTGAAGTCTACTGCTGACCGGCATCAGCACAAAGCGTTGAACGGGTCTCCGCTACCTTACTCGTATTTAGGTCGTTTATCAAATAAATTCCGAGTCCCGGTGAAATTTACTACATAGTTTTCGAATAGCCTCCAGGCTTGGCCGCTTTATTGCAATCGCCGATCGGTTTACGAATTATTGTCAGACATTATTGTCTATTGGCGTGAAACTAGACCAGCTGCCGTATTCGAACTTCAAGATATTAACAAGAGACGACACGTACGAGTACTAGATCCATTCCAGTTTAGATATCAACTAGTTCTCTTTTGCAGCGCAATCCGGGCAACCAATATCACTTTTACATTAGATGGAGTAACATTTAGATATGAATTAGATCTCTAAGTCATATCCTGTGGAAATCGTTCAAGAGTATCTCCAGAATCGCGAAAATATCAAATTTGACAGGTTAGATCTTAAACATATCGTTATCGTATCTTGGTGATGTCTAATAGATGTCTATTTCATAATCCGAATCGGGCCCCAGGTTTTTTCTTTTCGCAATAGTTAAGGATTGGGCGAGGTACGATTCAGACGACATTAAATTAAAGTACAGGTCCAATATGTTCTTTTGTACAATTTTGCTAATAGGACACATTTTTTTCTACCGATTTTCTTTACTATTGGTAGTCGATGGATTCTCGTTCGAGTCCTAGATGAAAGAGAACAGTCGATTATTTATAGATTATATCCTAACTAAATGAACGTATGAGCGAGCCCGAAGTGCGAGCGATCTGGATATTCTAACTTGATAATTATATGGAATTTAAAAAAAGGCAAAAAAAAACGGTCACCCATCCAAGTACTGACGCCGCCCGACGTTGCTTAACTTCGGTCAAAAATCACGTTTATTGTATGGGAGCCCCACTTAAATCTTTATTTTATTCTATTTTTAGTATTTATTGTTATAGCGGCAACAGAAATACATCATCTGTGAAAATTTCAACTGTTCATGAGATGCAGCCTGGTGACAGACGGAAGGACGGACGGTGGACGGACGTACAGCAGAGTCTTAGTAACAGGGTCCCGTTTTACCCTTTGGGTACGGAACCCTAAAAAGGCAAAGCCATGGGGGTTCGCTAGGTCTGCGGCTTGCCATATTTCATCACCACAGCAGGCAAATGATGAATAGCTTTATTCACGTGATAAAATAAGTGTCACTTTTTAACATCACGCGATTGAAAGAGACGGCCACTGTCTTTATCACGCTGTCACGTAGACATATACAACCATTATATCCGTCCAGGAAATAGTCTCAACGAATTCGACTGAACAATATGACATCTAATGGCAAGAAAATGTAAAGGTGGGATGAAAATAACCTCTGGCGTTGAGACGTGCCCCGCCGCTCCACGGCCTGAGGGCCTACCGTGAACCCCGTTCGACGCGTTGCCTCTCTATCGCACTCGTAAATTCGTACGTAAGTGTGACAGGGAGGCAACACGTCGAACGTGATTAGCGGTACCCTGAATACGAATATAAACCGTGATAGGTGAGCGGTCACAACAATATACGAGTTTCCTACATCTTTACTGCCTTTTAAAAATATCTTGGCTACACTAATATAACCGACGGAGCCGCAGTATATGTACTTCAAAGTGTGAGCCTGAGGGCTCTTATCGCTCGCGTGATTTGAATGCTGCGAACTTTTGTTTGGTACTGACCAGAATGTTTCAAACCTTGGTCGTGCCGTATTTATAGAGCAGAAAAAAAAAAACATTAAGATGACAAAAAAATTAGGTCAGAATTTTTATCATAAATAGACGAGATGTTAAATCTCTCCCACTTTGTATTGAGCTTTATTCTCCACAACTAAATAATCCGCACATCCTGGGCAGATGTAATCTTTGCATGCAATCTCCGGGGTCATCAATCAGGCGCGAGCGAGGATGAGAGACGAAGAGGGGATTGGATCACCATAATTATTTGCAAAACAGCAAACGATGTGCTCCTAGATTATCTCGCACGATTAAGCGTTAAGGTGACAGTCCATTTCCAACGACAGCAGCACTACCATTCATATTACTATGGAAATTGACAATAACACCGACGCGTTCAGTACCAGTAGTGCAGCTGCGGTCAGAAATGGAATGTTGCCATTAAGGTGACAGCCCATTTCCAAAGTCAGCAGCACTACCATTCATTTTACTATGGAAATTGACAATAACACCGACGCGTTCGTACTAGTGGTGCAGCAGCGGTCAGAAATGGAATGTTATGTATTCAATTCAATTCAATTCATCTTTATTTCAGATATCAAAAGATCAATAATATTACGTATTAAGGTGACATTCGGGTGTCAATTGCAACCTCATTACTGTTGCGACATTACTGCTGCGGCGTTAATGCTGCCGTTATACTTATCTGTCAATTTACTAGATAAAATGACAGCAATGATGCAGTAATGCGGCAATGAACGTTGTATATAAAAAGATACTGTCATAAATTCTCTGTTCAAAATGTAATACAAATATGTACTTAACCTGAAACTATGAGTAACCTAATAGTGTTACACAAATGGTATTACATTACATACTATCTTCCTTAATTATCCTTATTTTGTTGCCGGCTATCTTATTTCCGAAATTAACAGCATTAATAACAAGAATAGAGATGATGATATTTCCGCTCCTTTTTGGTCTCGTCAGTTTTTGCAAGAAATTAATTCAGATCGTTCATCAAACAGCGAGGAGTGAGGTCGCTCCCTCCTCCTCTCGTGAGGAGCCAAGGTAATCACACTTTTTCGTTAACACGACATTGATGCCTTAATAGCTCGGTAACAAGCGAGTCTTTCAGCCGCGAGCCGGGTTCTCATTTCCTCACAGGCCATTGAGGTGTAGTCAAAAAGAAACATTTCAAATAAACCGCGCGGCTATAGAATGCAGCTCAAACGTAGAGATGTGCCACGATAAATAGCTCGTTACCTGTAAAATACTCCCTGGTATGCATATATCTAAAAGTTTAAAGGAAAATAATATTTCAAACTGTTAAGAACGGCATAACGGAAAATTACAGTTCTTACATTGAATTTTTACACGTTTATGCAAGGGTAAATGCTGCGAAAATAACCCTACGGAAACTAGACTTATACGCATAATATCTTTCAGCTCAAGTTTCACGCGGCGTGCCATATCTTTTGTTCCTTCTAATATCCTGGCTTTACGCCCGCCCCCTTTTCAATAAAATAATGGCAACGGTAATTATGCTCAATAAGCACCTACTCATACGGCATCGCTTTGTGTCACGTGAAGAAATACGTAATATTTTCAATCACTAGTGCCTTACGACACTTTCAGATGTGGCTTTTATCGGGATATAGGGGTGAAATATTGGCACGTCGAATACATTAATATCACTCGTAAATACTTTACATAGATTGGATTCTGGGGACACAAAGACGCTAGATGGCTGCTCGAATAAAAGAGGAAGATTAAATAACTTTTGACATGAAAGTAAAATCTGTGAATTGTCTGCTGTTTTGAGGTCGTTTTTCAGGCATATAAATAATTTTAGTTACCATCGATCTAACTAATGGGCAAAAAAACCGGCGAGTCAGACTCGCACACGAATGGTTCCGTACCATTAAAGTGACATTCCATTTCCAACTGCAGCTGCAATACTGTTCATTTTCTATGGAAATTGACAATGACAGCGACGCGTTTCCATAGTAATATGAACAATATTGCAGCTGCAGTTGGAAATGGAATGTCACTCTTATGCATAAAATCTCTTTAGTTGTATGGGAGCCTCACTTAAACATTTATTTTATTTAGTTTTTAGTATTTGTTCTCATAGCGGCAACATAAATACATCACCTGTAAAAATTTCAACTGTCTATCTATCATGGTTCATGATACAACCTGGTGACAGACAGACGGATAGACGGACAGCGGTGTCTTAAAGTGATATTCCATTTCCAACTGCAGCTGCAATACTGTTCATTTTACTATGGAAACGCGTCGCTGTCACTGTCAATTTCCATAGTAAAATGAACAGTATTGCAGCTGCAGTTGGAAATGGAATGTCACTCTTAGTAATAGGGTCCCGACCCCTTACCCCTTTGGGTACGGAACTATAAAAAAAAACGTCTACAAAGTATAAACACCTAGTAACTACAAAATTGATAAAGATTTTGCATAGTCCATTATTATGATTAATTACTGAGGATGGAATTAATTACCAACGAATATTTCGAATGGAGAATCAAGTAAACATAGGAATCACAATTTTTCTAAGCGCCACTTGCACCATCTCACTAACTTAACCGGTTAAACCTGGAGTTACCATGGTTACCAGTACAATTTGACACTGGGTTCGGTTTAACCGGTTAACCGGTTAGGGCCATTTGCACCATACCACTAATCCGGGGTTAACCGGTTAATCCGTTAACCCAATGCCAAATTGTACAGGTAACCAAGGTAACTCCAGATTTAACCGGTTAACCAGGGTTAGTGGAATGGTGGAAGTAGCCCTTTATGGGACGGTGCAAGTGGCGCAAAGATGATCACTTTAATGGCTCCTCTACACGATGGGCCAACGCCGGCCAGGGACGCATTTGTGCTTTAGAGAGAGCAAGTGATATTGCTATATCATTCTACCGCATGGCTGCGTTCCTTGGAGTGCCCGGCGCTGGCCCATCGTGTAGAGGAGCCATTAAGAAGATGATTGAATTTTACCAACAATTATCCAACAAATGCCAACGCAGCCACCACTCTCCAGCGAATGATCGCCTCTGCTTACTCAAGCCCGGCAAGAGGATAATGCTTTATTTATTTAACCTCTAGCCGCCCAGAGACCTACCAAAAGGTCTCCTGTTCCATTCTAATTTGAACTTTGTGTTGACAAAATAAAATTTCATTTTGATTGGCAAGGTTTGACGTATAGGCGGATAGAGGATAATGGAAAGACGTAGACGGCCTTATTATTAGGCACCTTTGAGCGGCCGAGCTCCTGAGACGTAGTTGGATCGGATAATCGTATTACGGACTGTAATTGCTTAGGATACGATTTCAATTCATTTGCTTGTAGTAATTTATTCCCCTTTGACGATAAAATGGTTGGCAGAGTAAGCTATAAAATGCTATATTGAGGGGGGATTTAAATCTCGAGGCAGAGGTGTAGGGATAGAGTCGGTGTAGCTTTATTTTAGGTTCATTGTAATATGCCTACTTGTAACCTCCTATATATAAACTAGTTTAATATAAATCTAAGTATGCTTGAAAAGTAATCTTTAGCTTTATATCAGTGGACTGTCCAAAAAAGAGATTATTTTAGTCTGTAGATATTTTATTATTAGTGTCGGAAATAAAAGAGGAAAAATTATCTGCCACCTGTTCCGACACGACCACTTCATCAGAAACATCAGAAATATCATAGAATGGAAAATAAATGGAAGGAGAGGGAGGGGAAGACCAAAGAAAAAGTTATATGGGCCAAGTAAAGGAGCATGTAGGGGCCGTGTCGTACCAAGACACAAGGGCTGGCTTCGGATCGACCAAGGTGGAGACAACTTCATCACGCTCCACCGACTAGAGTATTGTACATGTACAATGTACTTGTATTTTAATTTCTAACAAGACCGAAGTGATCCCATAAGTGTTCCGTGAACAAAGTTTTGTACGGAACACTAATATGAAGTCATGTGTTGTGGCATAGACTAGCTGGCTCTACATTGTGATGTGGCAAGCAACATCGCTGGTATTCTGCCAGTACCTTAATGTAATGTAATGTCAGCAATGATATTAAAACATTCTAAAAACAAACCATTCATAAATTAAATTGGACCTTCATTTTAATTCGTGGAGAGGCAAATACCAACCGCTGTATAATTTGATTTCTCCAACGATGGAATGGTCGCTATTTTCTTTTTGCAAATAATGAATTACAAAGCGAAGTAATGACGGAAAAACCCGCAGGTCTTGAAGTCGTTTTGATGTGACCTTGACGATCGTCTTGGTAATTGGAGTAGGTGCGTCTCGAAAGCGATCTTCAAGGTCATATCAAAACTATAACAAATTTTTGAAGTGAAAACTTCTTTAGCGGCGCTGTGCCCGTTTTGTGGTGGGGAAAAAAATTTTAAACTCGCGACAGGTCACGTGACCGACAGATTCGACAGATTGAAAATTCGTAAGACAGACACGTGACCTGATCGAAAAACTGTTACAATGCTATTGAGTTTTCACTTCTGCCGGCACTCCCGGAGTGAAACTCGTTCTTTTTTTTATCTGAAACTTAACGAATCCTTTACCAATAAACATTTCTATTGATCTTTACAGAGTGGCTTTCACAATTACATTGAAAGCGACGAGAAAATTTCAATAATCCCAAATACACTAAACCGAACAAGGCCTAAACTTTCCAACTTGAAAAGAAAATGCTTTCTTAAAAACGTAGAAATTCTCGAGAAGTAGACCGTTTTTCGTATGCACACAAGAGTGCTGCGCTCAATCGGGTCTCAAAGGCGGCGAGATCAAAGCGCCGCTCGCGCTCGTTATATACCTGAGGCCTACCGCGAAAAATAAAACTCTAAATTTCATTTTGTGCCTATCCTAGTAAGACCCAGAGTCATTTTTGCAGTTTTGAATTTGGTACCTTCTTTTATTCCATTGTAGTTCAAAATTCGATTTTAATTTGTTCTTTTTAAAGAATCTCAGGATTTAGGAGGATCTCTAACGCTTCGTGCGTTAAGGAGGAGGATCTCTAACGCTTCGTGTTTAATAATAATTAAAGTTAGAATTTTCTCAAACAATTTTTACGCCTAAGACCCTAATCTGTCAAATAAAAGCCATTCGGCGCGATTCGGGAAAAGAATTAGAAATGCACTAGATATGAAATAGTAAAGATATGTGACGTTCCATGGCAAAAGGTACCATTGCCCCGGCTGAATATTGGAGCGGCGTTAATAATAACGTATTTGCCAGCTGCCATAAGGTACCTATTGCCGTGGAACGTCACATATCTCTACTATTTCATATCTAGTGCATCTCTAATTCATTTCCCGAATCGCTCCGTTATATAGTTTCTTTTATGACGAGCCCAAGCTTCCAACTTTGGCGCGTGGCAAAGTAGCAATGCCGTTCAAAAAGCAACTGTATCGCGATAGGACTAAAGTTTAAATAAGAACGATGTTATCTCGAATGAGCGCTGATTGCGCGATAGCCTGGTCCGCCCGCGCTCGCGCGGTGACAATTTCACTGTACTGTTACCAGTTGCCGATTCGCACTGTATAATACCCACTTTTAAAATAATTAAGCTGCTTTGTTTAGTTTTAGATTATATTTTATGTTATTCGTGCACTTTGTAAATAATGTACATAATGTTTGTTTGTATTTCTCTGATGTACGTGAATTATAATTCTTTTGGAGAAATAAATTCTTAAACCATAAATCATAATGAGCTGTTACATAGAATTTTGAACTCTAATACTCTCACAATACAGTTGCTTTTTAAACAGCATTGTTGCTTTGCCACGCGCCAAAGTTGGAAACTTGTGCTCATCATAAAATAAGCAATGGCTTTTGTTTAACAGATTAGAGTCTTAGGCGTAAAAATCATTTGAGAAAGTTTTTTTTTTTTTTTTTTTATTATGAATGGGCTTACTCATGGCCACAGACTAGCCGAGGCGTAGACGTGGCCTACGATGGAGCGAGCTCGCCCAGAAGGTGCCTGTTCACTCTTGATTTGAAGGTTGCCGGGTTATAAGAACACGGAAATATAGACGCCGGCAAGGAATTCCATTCCTTGGCAGTGCGCATAAGGAATGTAGAAGCAAAGCGCTTCGTGCGAATTGGTGGAATATCTACCAAGTAAGGATGGAAACCAGCCGTGCGTCTAAAAGTCCGATGGTAGAATGGGGACGGTGGAATAAGCTCGTGTAGCTCTTGGGCACACTCCCCGAAGTGCAACCTGTAGAATACCGACAGGCTGGCGACTTTCCGCCGATGGGCCAAAGACTGAAGCTTAGCCGTTAGCTTCTTGTCGCCAATCATCCTCCTGGCTCTGCGCTCCACTGAGTCCAAAGCGGCGAGTTGGTATTTAGCTGAGCCATCCCACAGGTGACTGCAATACTCCATACACGACCGGACTTGAGCTTTGTAAAGTGTTAGAAGCTGTCCAGGTGTGAAGTATCGCTTCACCTTATTTAGGACGCCCAGCTTTCTGGCCGCAGTTTGTGCTTTAGACTCAATGAAGCTGCCGAAGCTGAGGACTGAACTCAGCTCCATGCTGAGGAGTTCCAGGCTGTCGGTAATAGGTACAGATGCACCCCGGAAAGAAGGAGTCAGGTCGAATGGACTCCGTTTTGCGGAAAATAGACACGTCTGCGTTTTGGAGGCATTGAACGTGACCAGATTGTCATCACCCCACTGGGAAACGAGACTAAGGGTCAAGTTCATACGCTCAACCATGGCCTCTCTCTGTGAACGTATATCCTCCCTGCTGTCCCTTGCACTAGCCAAATATCTCTCAACAACCGTACTGTCATCTGCATAACCCACAATGCTGGGTTGCAGCATGTCGTTAATGTGGAGCAGGAAAAGGGTTGCGGAGAGAACAGACCCCTGAGGAACACCGGCGTCAATGGCCATGAGGTCCGAAGAGCAGCCATCAATAACTACTCTGATCGACCGTTCACTCAAGAAATCTGATAGCCAGCTACAAAAGTCAGCAGGGATGCCGTATGCAGGAAGCTTGCTAAGGAGACTTGCGTGCCAAACCCTGTTAAAGGCCTTCGAGATGTCCAGTGAAACAGCAAGCGCTTCACCGTTCCTCTCGATGGCCTCGCCGCAGCAGTGCGTGACATACGCTAAAAGATCCCCAGTAGACCGACCTCGGCGAAAGCCATATTGACGGTCACTGAGCAGATCATTTGCTTCGAGGTATGCCAGCAGCTTGCCATTGAGTACCCTTTCCATGACTTTACAGAGCATGGAGGTAATGGCGATTGGTCGGTAATTGCAGGGATCAGCACGACTACCCTTCTTGGGTACTGGCTGCACGTTTGCAAGCTTCCAGGATTTCGGCACCGTTCTTGTTTGGAGAGAGAGGCGGTACAGGCGTGTCAGTACAGGAGACAACTCAGGCGCACACTGTTTTTGAACTTTTTCCAAAACATAAAAAATATATACCTCATAAAAAATTTTACTCATTTATTAAAACTGACATACTCTAAACTGAATACAAATTAGTTACTTAATTGTTGTTGTAGCCGATACTCAAAAGTTAACTGAAGAAACTTCATATCGATTATTAATCAAATATTTCACTTACAAACTCGAAGAACAAATTATTCCCCAGAGTTACCGGAAAACCTTAACGATACAAATAAAATCATCACGAAAAGTAAACTCGGCTGTATTTTCATGGTCTTATTTCAAAACAATATACTTTCTTTCCACGATAATAACAAAGTTCTACCCAAACGCCGCTAGGATTTCCGAAATTTGTTTTTAATGAGTTATTCCGAGGACAGGTCTCGAGATGAAGTTGCCCCACAAATCCTTTGAAAAGTCTCCAAAGTCCAAAGTTGTGCGTACTTGGGACCCAAAAGTTCAGGTCATGGGTTAAATTATAAGTTAATTAACAGTTACCGACAGCCTCTGATGACAAGATATCATGTTTATCTCATTAATTACCGCATTAAGGTTCCATTTCGATTGCAACTGTGGCAATTTTTGTACTGCGGCGTTGACGCGGGCTTTAGCTGTAGCGGATCCCAATTTTCCTATGTAGCAACACTAAAAGTAACAAATATTATGATAAACGCCACAAATACCTATAAACGGACATCATATTGGATATAAATGAAACGCGAATTAAACAATAAAATATTTTGTTTTTATTTTTCATTTCCAAAAATTCCAGATATTTTACAGAATACGTAAGGAGGCTATATGTATAAGTTAAAATCGTCAACAAATACAAATATCTCTATCGACTTGCGGAAAATCGCCCGAACTACAATACAATACAAATATCTCTATTCAGTAATAAAAGGACACATATTTGGGGCATTATCTATGAAAAGGGATCTTATTGTCGATGGCGCATACGCCGCACAGCGTCGCGCGGCATTGTATTTATATCGGAGCATCGTTAATAATGGCGTAAGCGCCATCGACAATAAGGTCCCTTTTGATAGATAACGTCACATTTGGTTACATTTCTGTTCATAACTATATAGTTTAATTACTTCACTCTTTATATTATGTGTAAATGCAGTAATTACCAAGAAGGTACTTACAGCAAAGTTGTTGAGGGGGCACCGTCTATAATACATAGGTATTAAAAGGCTTAACTTCACTGAAACCGCGAGGGACGATAGAGTTATTTTTATAAATGTTATAATATTGTGTTTGAGCTAAACAGGTTTATGACGGCTAGATAATAACTCATAATATTCTGCACTGTCATACTTAACTAACAAACTACGGCTCAATTTTCACAACATACTCAAAGCTGAGCGGCTAACATCTGTCAGAGCAAATGCAAAGCCATCCACAATACCATCCCGGGGCCGAAATTGGCAGAAAATCAAACACAAACCCTCGTTTGCTCGTAGTACTCGCTCATTGTGTAATTTTAGTGCCAAATAGGGAATATTTAATGCGTTTGCTTGTACATAATTTGGGTTGCTGAAATTTATTGGTTTGGATGATTCTCAAAAACGGTGTTATTATGTTAAGTAGCCTATAGCTAGATTTCGTTATTAAACTAGTTTGTATTTATTTAGGGTATTTCTATCTAAAGTTGTAAGTAAGATTACAATTTCAATTAATTTATTTATAAAATAATAATTAGACACATGCAATCATTTATGTCCTAAAATAATATTTGCAAGTATTTTGTAAGTTTACTGAAATATCGATATTCAATAATCCGGCAATAAAATGTGTACCTATGTGTACCTATGTGATAATTTTATGTCCAAGTTTAGGTACCTACGTACTATCTTTGCTTACATTATCACACCAAGTTTTCCTACACCAAGTCAGACGACGCAACGGAGCCACGCTGTTATGTCGTCGCCCAAATCTAATGTTTAATTTGTCTTTGGTTTTTATTTGTTTTTATTTATTTTTGTATATTTGTATTGTATTTTTTTTGTAGTTTCACAGTGCCTTGGTTTTACTGTAATGCTGTGTTACTTATTTGACTAATAAATAAATAAATAAATAAAATCACACTGTCTTCTCTTAAAAAAGGCTGAAAATCAGATATCGTTCGAATTTTCTTTGAATTTATCATTTTAGTACGTAGGTACCTACTTAATAACATTGCAATACATGCAGACTTGCTCTAACTTTCAGTAGGTAATCATAATTTTCCACGAATCGGGCGTTTTTGTGTCAACTAATGCTGACACAAAAACGCCGGAGTAGCGAGATTGTACTGTATTAAAACATAACCTACATAGTAAAATATAAGGAAATAAAGTAAGGTTTCTTACTGCATTAAATAAAAAAATATTAAACATTAAAAACAATGAGCATTGTTGCTAGTGCCAACCTAACTCTTTCGACAACGAGTTTTCGACAAAGTTAGCGTTTTGGAATCGAGTTAAGTTTCATTAACAGCCCGCGGTTTAATTTTCCCAAAAGATGAGGTTTTCATTACACTACTCTTCATCAAGCAACTTTCGTAAAAGTGCCTGTTTATTAAACATGAAAGGTGCTTGGTTTTTAACGAAATATTAAATGAGTTTACGCTTGAGACTACAAACTTTTTAATCAAGATTTTAAATGTCTTTATAGTGCGCCAACCACGCTTTATGTTAAAGGTTAAATAAAAGTAGATATATTTTCAATATATTTAACTTAATTTTCTACTTAAATAATTATTTTTAGTTAGCTAATGCACAGAATAAATAAATAGTACTAGGTACAGAAGACTCACTCTCTAACAACGTGTCTGTTACGATCAGGACAGGTATGGCCGCTAGGTGGCGACAGCGCCACGCACGGCTTATGGCTAGCCACAAAAAATGGTGTCGAACGGATGTACTTTTAGCTATCTGTAGCAAAGCGACGAAATCGAGGAGTAAGCCACGCCTGGCTAATGTATGAAATCACAATAAACACCAATCTATGTGTAAACAAGCTTAGCGCAGGCAGGATAGCCTAATTAAAACAAAAACATTTAATTTTTCATGTAATTACAGTTTTCATATTCCAAGCGTTCAGTACAAAATAGGTACTATTAGTTACCTAACAAACTAAACAGACCAACTTTAATTGCATGTGGCGTATCATGTTGTACACAGACTGTAGGTACACAAAATGTGTAATTAGTTTCCGAATGAAAACCACAGCCCACGTGCAAATTTCCATGATAAAATGAGTGACATTTTGTCGCCACAATTGCTGTCACGATTATGACGTGACGCTATTAAAGCGAGCACCGAAACCCTTGGTATTTCTTCGCAGTTGTATGGATGTACAATTGTACATGCTATATGCATTCCTTCACTGTACATCTAGTGGTAAATATAATATGATATTCCGTACATCAATTCCGAAAAACTTATTAATAGTTAGGCACGAGCCAGAATTTTAACACGCGAGATCCGGATTCAAAGTCGGACTTCAAATTTACTGGCCTCCACCGCTTCTAAATAAAAGAAACAACGCGTGAAATCTAATCGAAGACCCACGTTCCGAGGAGAAAATTCGGGTCCGTTCTGAATCTGAGATTTAATGCGCATTTAGTTTTTATTTCATGAATGTGGCTTAGGCGCGATAAGAAGTACATCAATTATACAGTGTTTCGTTTTTAGCAGAGTTTTACGAGCAACGAAATTTGAAGCTTGAACCAATAAAACAAAAACCCGTTCTTAATATACATATTTAAAACAAAAACAAGCGGAATAAAACAATAATGGGATCGCTAACAACCATGTACGATCCGCAATCAAGGAATGAATTCGTAAGGTACTTAAATATGATGTGTTTTGCTTGAAAATTGTTACTTTTATTTTATGCTTTGAAACGTGTTTTCGTGCTTTTATTTAACTTCAAAGTTATGAATCTTATGACAGTTTTGAAATACCTACATATGCCCAAACTCTCGGCGCGATTCGGGAAATGGATTAGATATTCACAAGATATGAAATAGTAACGATATGTGACGTTCCACGGCAAAAGGTACCCTATGGCTGTTGGCGCTTACGCTATTATTAACGCCGCTCCAATATTATTGCGGCAATAAGGTACCTTTTGCCGTGGAACGTCACATATCGTTGCTATTTCATATCTATGCTATGTCTAATTCTAAACGTCTAATTCATTTACCGAGTCGCGCCGTCTGTTTTTGTGAAATAAGTACCACATGAAGTGAAAAAGTAAATTTTGTTTTTATTTCTCAGATTTATTTTTATTCCCACTGACGAAAAATTCTTCTTTCTTCTCTACAAAATTGCTAAGTATTTTTCTTGTGTTCACTTTTCATATTCCGAATGCTGAACATTTCTATTTGCAGCAATAATGTTGTTCGTTGTTCACTCAACCTCTCTGCCTTCCAACCTAAAAACATAATTTTGCCTTTTTAGTCATAGTCTTAATAATACAAGATATACGTTTATACTAAAAGTTTGCCTCAGGAGGTTTTTAGCGTGTCTAACATAATAACACATTAACGTCACATGTAATTACCTAACAAATAATATTACATAACTAATAATGTAATCTTAAAAATAAGTTTACTATTAATAAAATAAAAGAGATTGATGATCAGATAGAATGGCATATAGACATAAGGTCGCCAACCTCCGGGATGGAGAAGGCACTTAAAGAAGAAGAAGAAGAAGATTGATGATCAAACAGGATATATCAATTTGTCCATGTAAAAGGTCCTCAATGTACCTAATTAGAATCTAAATATACTTACACCTTGTTAAAAAAGCTTGATCATAAAACGTAGGTTCATGATTAAAAATCATCATGTATAGTACAATGTACATTAATCGTTAAAGTGAGGTTTTAAATGCAAAGAGCTAATTTAACACTTAGCTTATTGATTTTGTGAAAGAAAATTAACAAGGAATAGGTATTTGATTATAATATTTTAAAGTAAATTCTTACTCGTAGTTATTAATGTAAGTAAATTTTTAACTCACAAAATTTACAAATAGTTTATTAGGTATTTTAAATTATACAGACTCATAATATCTTACCTATAAACATTTTACGAAACGTCAAATAAAAGCGAATTTAATTTTGATGAATACAAATCACCTCATTTATACCTACGAATTTTTGATGGTTTGAAATTATTGAAAGCGAAAAAACATGTTTGCTTTTAATTTTCTATATTTTTGTGATAAACATTTTATTAATACAACACTGAATAACTGAATTTATCTTTACTAAACTAAATTGGTGAAAAAAAAAAACAAACAACAGGGCCGAGTGGATGAAATGAGGGGAGGCTGTTTTCCAGCAGTTGGACACTAAATAAGGCTAATAAAAATGCCTATTGAGTGATTAGTACGCCTTTGTACACATTTACTGTATTCTCACTGTGTTATGTACCTACTTGTTTTGTGAAATAAAGTGTTTACCACTACTACTACTACTACTACTGATTAGTAATCGCTCACCGAATCTCGTATTTTATAAAGTTTCCGCTTCTCATCCTCTGTTAAATCACTTTCTTCGTTTATCTCAGAAACCCGCGTTAAACTGTCATCGCTATTAATCCTATTAATATCGATGAGGTTTTGATAAAACACTTTATATTTCATCTCCTTTTCATCGCCAGTGTACGTGCGTCCATATAGTTGGATGAATTCTTCGAATAACTGTGGTGAGTTCTGAAGATCGTAAATCGGGCCCAGTTTTTGAGTTTCAACTGTCACGGAAAATAATAAAAGTAATAATATGAGTCCGCGAACAAACTTCATTGTTAGTACTCACATTGGTACTTGCACTTTTATAATAAAGTATAGAAATATATACAATTTGTAATGGTTTAGCTACGGTGATAATGCTATCGCGTATCGAATTCAACTGTCCATAATAATATTTTAATATGCAGGAGTTCGGTGTGTAAAAAAGGTAAATAAACATTTTATTAAAACTTGTTGATATTTGATATCTTTTATAGCTCTGGTCCACAGAAATGTATGTGAACAGATTTCGCATGTATTTCCCCCTTTGTATGCAATTGCAAACTTAATTAAGTAACAGCAGAGGCATGGCTCACTCTGATTTGATCTAACTTACGTACATTTACCTATCCTAATTCGTTAGGACAAATGCGACTTGCGAGTAAACTATCTATAGTTTTAACCTATACTATTATTTATTGTCTAGTTCCAGTGAAAGTGACGTTAATTATTATGTACATTAAAAACACACACGATTTCACCGTAATCCTCAAGTTTTTGTTTGTCATAGTCAAATGAGAAAAACCTCACACCAAGTTAAAGTTCGTTCCAAGGCCAGCAAATTAAATCTAAATCGGCTGATAAATTAGTTGCCATGAAGTAGGTAGAACGTTTTGGGTGATCTACTTAGATACACTATCTGTGGTCTAGTCTCTGACCGGTTTTTCCGCTTGATAATTCTGTGAGTAGTTTAGTTGTTGAAATGGGGCATTATCTATGAAAAGGGATCTTATTGTCGATGGCGCATACGCCGCACAGCGTCGCGCGGCATTGTATTTATATCGGAGCATCGTTAATAATGGCGTAAGCGCCATCGACAATAAGTTCCCTTTTCATAGATAACGTCACAAATATCCTTTTTCTGCATCGTATGTCTGAGTTGTAATAGAGTCACACGTACCGTACCCGTCATCAAAAAGCCTCTCCCATACAATCGAAGTTCCGCTCTTTTTTAGGGTTTCGTACGCAAAGGGTAAAACGGGACCCTATTACTAAGACTTCGCTGTCCGTCCGTCCGTCCGTCCGTCCGTCCGTCCGTCTGTCACCAGGCTGTATCTCACGAACCGTGATAGCTAGTTGTAGCTAGTACAGTTGAAATTTTCACAAATGATGTATTTCTGTTGCCGCTATAACAACAAATAAAAACAGAATAAAATAAAGATTTAAATGGGGCTCCCATACAACAAACGTGATTTTTGACCAAAGTTAAGCAACGTCGGGAGTGGTCAGTACTTGGATGGGTGACCGTTTTTTTTTTAAACTACATGCTTAAATTACATGAAATATAATCAAAATCAGAATCAGATATATATTTGCTAAAACATGGTACAAAATATCATGCACATTAAAAAAAAAACTACATGTTTTGTCACAAAGACCTGCAAGTATATTTAAAATGTGTGTATCGCGTGCTTGAATTAGTTAAATTACAAATAAATATTGACTTGATTGTGGTTGACTGGTAGAGAATGCCTTATGGCATTAAGTCCGCCATTTGTACTTATAATTTTATGTGCAAAAAAGTTTAAATAAAATAAAATAAATAATAAATATTATTGATCTTGAATAGTATAATATGCCTTAGATGCTAAAAAGGTATACAATGCATTTTCTAGTACATTATAGTACAATATGTGACGTTCCACGGCAAAAGGTACCTTATGGCGGCTGGCGCTTACGTCGCATAGCGCCGCAATAATATTGGAGCGGCGTTAATAATAGCGTAAGCGCCAACCGCCATAACCTTTTACCTACCTCCTGTACGGTACCTTTACTCCTGGGACGTTACATATAGACCTTTAATTAGGTACAGGAATTTCTGGAACAATGGTCAAATAGTCATTGTCATACGCCGTATATTATATTGAAAATTCCTGTCAGCTAACTTCGGTCATAAATTATACTAGAAGATGTGGAATTTATGCGAGCCCGTCGCGCTGGAGCTTGCCCTGTCTAGGATATAGTAATTTGTGGCTTTCCATCACAGAAGGGTCCCTATGCTTCAAGTGCAATAAGGCCGTTTAAAACGCGCATTTATGCACTACATTATCAGGTTGAAAGCTGTGTTTGTTTTTTTGTGTTTCTTCACCGTAAAGATTTTCATAGGTACGTCATAGTCTAGACAGAGAAGACAGTGAATAAATACGGTACCTACAAGTAAAATCCACCTTTTCAGAAACAAATTGATGTCATTTCATTCCAAAGAATCGGCGAATCCATTAACAAACAATAGCAAGAAAACTCCCATATTTTATCGCTTTGAAAGAGTCACGTTTGAACCGCAGATTTATTTTGTTCTAACACAAAGCAGAAAAGGTCCCGTCCACTCCGTTCGCACTGGGTCATTATTATTTCTTGAACGCAGAGCTTTAAGGGCCTACCGAGAACCAAGTTCGACGTGTTGCCTCTCTGTCGCACTTGTAAATCCGTACGTAAGTGTGAAAGGGAGGCAACACGTCCAACGTTTCGCAGTAGACCCTCTGACTTGGGAAGTTCTACATAGCATAATTTTGAAGTTAATTAACGGATCTCATCGGTGACGTTTTCATTAATCCCTGCCACTGACGCTGCGCTGTCTTGTAAGGGTAAGTTAGGGTTAGGAGGAGATTTAAATTATCAGAAAAAAGTTCAAAAACACTCATGCTGCCGTATTCGAACTTCAAGATATTCACAAGAGACGACACGTACTAGATCCATTCTATATACGTTATAGTTAAGGTATAGGTAGATATCAACTAGTTCTCTTTTGCAGCGCAATTCGGGCAACCAATGTCACTTTTACGTTAGATAGAGTAAGATATCTATTAGATGTGAATTGGATCTCTATGTCATATCCTATGGAAATCGTTCAAGAGTATCTCCAGAATCGCGCAAATGTCAAATTTGACAGGTTAAATCTTAAACATATCGTTATCGTATCTTGGTGATGTCTAAAAGATATCTATTAAATGTCTATTTCAAAATCCGAATCGGACCACTGGAGTTGTGTGGAAAATAATTAGTATTACTTGTGTAAAAATAATATTTTTCAGTACATAAGTACATAATAATATATGAAAGAGGCATGGAAAATTCGCTATTTGAACTTAACTAAGGTATATAAGTACTTATGTGACCTATATTATCTGTACTTATAATTTCTTTGTTTCCTACTTCGTAGCTTTGATGGCTCCTCTCTACACGATGGGCCAGCGTCGGCCACTCCAAGGGATGCAGCCATGCGGTAGAATGAGATGGCAATATCACTTGCTCCCTCTAACGTATAAATGCGTCCCTTGGAGTGGCCGGCACTGGCCCATCGTGTAGGGGAGCCATGAAACATCGCTCATAAATTAAATCGCCAACTCTGTATTTTAACCAAATATTTGGTGTTTCGAAAATGGAGCAATAACGCTGCAATTTCGGCGTTGGCACGAACGATTGTGGTGTTTACACGAACTTGATGCCTGAGGGCTTACCGCGAACCACGTTCGGCGTGTTGCCTCTCTGTCGCACTTGTGAATTCATACGTAAGTGTGAAAGGGTGGCAACACGTCGAACGTGATTCGTGATAGGCCCTCTGTTTCTCGCCCATTGCTTCGCTGCGTCGGTTTTCCGCATATTGCAAAACGTGTTGACGCGTCGGCTAAAGTCGGCTCGATTCGGAAAATGAATTAGAGACCCACTAGATATGAAATAGTAAAGATATGTGACGTTCCACTGCAAAAGGTACCTTATGGCGTCTGGCGCCGCGATTCGCGAAATGAATTAGAGATTAACTAGATGAAATAGTGAAGATATATTATCTTTACTATATCGTATCTAGTTAAACTCTAATTCATTTCCCGAATCGCGCCGTGACTCAAACCTCGTAACTACATAAAATCGTTAAAGGATATAAGAGATTTGCCATTTAAATTAATAACTAGTGTACCGCCCCGGATACTCACGGGTTGCAAATTATACACCTAAATTCCTCAGAACTACTCTATTGATAGGTGAAAACCGCATGAAAATCCGTTAAATAGTTTTTGAGATTATCGCGAACAAATACACAAATAGATGGTCGCGGCGGGGAACTTTGTTTTATATTGATTTTTATGCGGTATTTATAAATTAAATAGTTTTCCTGTTACATACCTACACTAAAAGTTCACGGTTTCTAACTTGGTCATTTCAATAAGTAATAGTTGTTATTTTCTGGGGCCTTTAACTTTCTTCACCTTTATTCGCTTACCCAAGTTAGTGAAACGCTAACAACTACACTTTCATCGCTTTTTAAGACGAAACTGAAGGACCCGCGCGTAATCGTCTTTTCAGACAAACGTAGTCCTCATTTTCCTGTCTGGTTATTAATATTATTGAAAATATTTTGACACAATTTGTTGTATATCAACCACAGCTATGCTCCTACGTTTGATTTATTTTGAACTTTTAATTTTTGCAATAGTCAAGAGCATCTAAAAATTTGTATGAAAACTGTTATTCGCTCCTCATTTTTACACTACCTAATCAAAACATCTCGAAAAGTCAAACGCAGGGGCATAGCTATGGTAAATATACATCAAATTATGTAAAAATATTTTCCATAATGTCAATATTCAGAGAGGAAAATGGGGGCTCCGTTTGTATGGAGAAGCGGCTGTATTTCCTCTTGAGCCCTGAGGCCTGAGCCTTGAGCTTGAGGCCTGAGCCTGAGCAACCTCGAAATATTCAGTCACTCGAACACACGTTACAGTTACACTTGTATATTAACAAATGCGTCAACAATTCTGTAAAGCAATTTCACGCTCGCGGCGCAACTAGGTTGGGTCTGAGTTTCTGAGAGGGCCTACCGCGACCCAGTTTCGACGTGTTGGCACACTGTCGCACTAGTAAATTCGTACGTAAGTGTGACAGGGAGGTAACACATCGAACGTAGTTCGCGGTAGGCCCTCTGAAACTTACGACCATGTTAATATTCACGCGTGATCGTTCCTTTTGAAGAGTTCCTTCGGATTATTGTGAGCAAGCTTCACGGTTCGGGTGCCACGAGACGTTCGGCCCGATTCGAACTTTAAGATACGTCAGTTAATAGATCTAGAAACGATATGGATTAGATACGTCAGTGTCACTATCTAGATCTATTAACTATTGTTACTAATACTATGTCGATGTTGTTTGTAAAATCACAGTTGTCAGCTATTGGCAACTTTTCCGCCTGAGCTGACTTCAATGTGAAGTAAATTGGCTCACAACTTTTTGGAAAAACTTGATTTATTATATAGCAATAATTATTTCGCCAAACAATGTACCTATGTATATATGTAATAAATAACTGCTTTCCCGTTGCTAGGGAGGTTTTGCGATTATACTGAGCAACTTACTCTTACTATATTGTTTATTACTAGGGGATACAACCCCGAAATCGCGATAGAATAATTTACCCTCCCATAGAAAATGGACCAGCCGAAATGTATGAAACAGCCAAATTTTTTTCGCGATTTCGGGTTAGTCCTATAGTAAAAGTTGCTCAGTAAAATTCCAAAATCTCCCTGGCAACGGGAATGCAGTTATTTTTTAGCCAGCCTGTACAAAGTGTACATTAAATTAAATCTTCATCGCACCGTTCACAGGTTGACGTACCTACCATTTGATTCTGGTACACAAGTAATACAGACGGAATGAATAGGTATCACATTTTATTTCACTGTTTACAACATACAACATGTAATAGGTAGATATACAAACTTTTTTAAATCTGAACATGTGAGTTGGGCTTTTCACTTAGAAACTTTCAGAATGTTTCATGAAATTTCCGGACATTTTAGTCATAAACAAGGAACCCTAAATTTATTCGGCTTCGCTTCAAATCCGCATTCCAAGTCCCTTGTCTAATCTAGAAAACAAACAAAAAAATCATTAATTTAGGTTATAATTTACTATACCGTCATCTCGATAGTCTACAACCATTTGTAAATAGTACATTACGACATAAGTGGCTAAGAAATGTAGGTCAATGAACCTAAGTCAGAAATTCAGAAATTTCGATTAAGTCATATCGATAAACTATCGTCATTTCTTGCAATTATAATTTTACTTCAAAGGTTTAACGAAATCTAAAATGTCATGTTTCCGTATTTCACTCGTCCATGGCCCCGACGGGAGACCAGCGTTGGCCCATCAAGGCTAACACCATGCTGAGTCGGGACCATTTCGTGGCTATTTACTTGTTCTGTTATGTAATTATATGTGTTGTAATGTTAAGTGTAATTTTTTTATTTTATTTTTGTTCCTCTTTTTTTATGCCACGAATAAACTATTTCTATTTCTATTAAATGAATAGAAACACCGATTTATGTAGAGTACTTACCTATGTACCTACCTAGTTATGTGATTATGTAGTAGGTATTACTATGATGATCCTATCTAGATCTCACATAGATTTCCCGGACTCAAACTATCTGTATCCCAAAACTCATGTAAATCGGTTCAGTGGTTTAAGTTCGAATAAATAAGACCCAGAAAGACAGACAAAGTTACTTTCGAATATAGTACATATTAATAGGGAGGTCTAATTTTAGTAGTAGTAGTAGTAGTAATCACTTTATTGTACACAACACAGGTTTACAAAAATAAATTACAGTAATGGAAGTACAAAGGCGAACTTATCCCTATAAGGGATCTCTTCCAGCTAACCTTCGATTAGATGAGAGGAAAACTCCAGTCAGGTCAGATAGACAAACTTACGGGATGTACAGTAATATTTAGAAAAAGTAAACTAACGTATTGTCAACTCATAAAATACATAAATAATATTATCGAATAAAATACATAAAATACATACTAGCATACATACAATACAATACAATACAATATATATATATATATATATATACAAGTTTAAAGTAGAAATAAAGGTTAGTACTTAACCAGATCACGCTGATTGGAAAGCCAAAGCTTCTTCAGATTAGCCTTGAGTGACGCCACAGACTGGGACCGCCTGAGCGACAGGGGCAACTCGTTCCACAACTTCACAGCGCGCACCGTAAAAGAATTTGCATATGTTCGCGTCTTATTAGGCGGAATAGTAAGCGTGAGATTACAGCTAGATCGTAAACGGTGATCACTTCCTTCAGCCAGATAGCTAAATCTTTCCGTTAGGTAAGATGGGGAACGGGGGTTGAAGAGTATATTGAACAGCAACGACACGACATGCACATCTCTGCGTCGGCGGATCGGTAACCATTCGAGCTGGGAGCGAAAGTTGGAGACGTGATCATATTTACGGAGGCCAAATATATACTTGATGCAAACATTTTGTAAACGCTCAAGTTTATCCAGCAATTCCTCATTAAGGTCCAGATACGCAACGTCACCATAGTCTAGCAGAGGGAGCAAGAGCGAACGGGCAAGAGTCAGTTTAGTATGAAGTGGGAGAAAATTCTGCAGCCGTCGAAGAGAGTGGAGGGATCCAAAAACTTTTTTACTCACCTCAGCAACATGGGGAGACCAAGAAAGCGTCTGATCCATGGTGATACCCAAATTTCGGACAGTAGAGGAGAGAGGGATATTAGTCCCATCAAACAAAATGTCGGGTACCACCATGTCCGAAAGCTTGCTTACATAATAAGGACTACCAATAATAATCGCCTGCGACTTCCTAGCATTGATTTTCAAACCAAATTTGCACGCCCAGTCCCGTATGGATTTCAAATCAAGGTTGATTTGAGTAATCAATGAAGGAAGATCATCTATACTGGCCGCTGCATAAATCTGAAGATCGTCTGCGTAAAGATGGTATGATGATGTAAGTGCTTCGGTGATGCCATTAATAAAAATAGAGAAAAGAAGGGGAGAAAGCACTCCTCCTTGCGGGACGCCAGCGGTGAGCTCACACCAGTCGGACAGCTTGTCATCTACTCTGACCCGCTGGCGTCTGCCAGAAAGGTAGCTATGAAACCACGAGAGGGAAGTTTGTGAGATTTTTAGAGTGCTGAGTGTGCCTAGAAGGATGTCAAAGTCTACAGTGTCAAAGGCACTACTAAAATCAAGAAGAACAAGGACAGTTAGCTTTTTGCACTCTATATTAAAACGAATGTCATCGGTAACTTTAACCAAAGCGGTGACTGTGCTATGCCCGGGGCGAAACCCAGATTGGAGAGGGTTAAACAATGAATTTTTATTAAGATGGGATTGCAGGCGACGGTTAACGAAATGTTCAATAATTTTTGATAGTATAGGAAGAATGGAGATAGGACGATATTGGGAGAAAGATGCAGGATTGGAGGTTTTTGGGAGAGGAATGACATGTGCATACTTCCAGGATGCCGGAAACGTGCCACTGGAAAGGGAGAAATTAATAATGTTAGAGATGATAGGAGAAATAAAATCCGCCACGAGCATGAGCATATCTACACTAAGGTTATCGTCACCGACGGCTTTCGTTTTAATAGTTTTGAGGATTGCTTGGGTCTCTTGTGCAGAAATACAGCCGAGTTCAAAAGGATCTACGCTGGCGTTGGTTGTAGAAGCTGCAAGAAGTGACAAGGTAGAATGTTTAAGGGAACGGTCTAGAGTAACTGGTGAAGTACTGAAGTATTGGTTAATGCCATTTATATCGAGGATACTGGATGAACTAGATTGAGATTTGCCCACCCCGAGTGATTTTAAGAACTTCCATAATTTAGCGGGGGGACATTCATCAATGGAACTGTGGATGTATCGACGTTTTGACTCCCTGCAGACCTTATTGCAGCGGTTACGTAACGATAGATACTTCTGACGATTACTATCTGAAGGGCTTTGTCGAAATTTTACGCGAGCTCGATCACGCTTGGCCATCTGCGTCTTAATATCCGGCGTGAGCCACGGCGCAGGAAGGTGTTTGACGCGTGTAGGTTTCAAGGGCGCGTGTTTGTCAAAAATCGCAAGCAGTATATCATTGAAAGCCCTTACCCTCATGTCGATATCTGCAAGACTCTCCAACCCTTGCCAATCCGGATTAGATAAGTCGGCATAAAAGGCTTGTAAATCTAAGTCCCGCAGGTTTCGCCGCATTATAATTTTGTGCCTACGTTTTGGAGGACGGATTTTAAAAGCAGCGTATATTAAATCATGGTTGGAGAAGCCAGCAGCATTAAACTGACCATGAAAGGAAACTAAGTCTGGAGAAGAGGTGATAATGAGGTCTAATAAAGAAGGAGGACCGTTATGCGGGAAGTGAGTAGCTGTGAGGGGTAAGACGCTTAGGTTTAAGGACGTAGCAAGAGAATAAAGCTTAGAGGAGCGAAGATCATTTTTTAGGAGGCAGGTGTTAAAATCGCCCATGAGAATACTATGGTCAAACTGGGGGGTTATATCAACTAATATATCATACAGAGCATTGAAATAATTTATGCTGGAGGAAGGGCTGTAAAAAACGCCTAGAAGAACTTTGGAATGATGTAATACGACTTCTAAAAAAATATGCTCGGCAGAGTTCGAATAGACTGATGGTGACTGCGCGACTATTCTGCAAGCAAGGTTACTTCTAATATAAATGGCGACTCCACCACCGCGGACGGCTCCCGATCCACCTCCGCTAGTGCCAGTCCGGTCGTTCCGTATCAAACAGTACCCTGGCAATGGATAAAGCGTAGAAGGTAGAGACGGTTTTAGCCACGACTCTGAAATGAGAATAGCGTGAATGTTATTGTTGGAGCTAAAGGCCGAAAGTAGTTCAGGGTAGTGTGCCGGCACACTTTGCGCATTGATATGAACAACATTAAAGTTTTTATGTGAAGAGTTAAACGCGTATTGCAACCGTTCACCCAAATCAGGCAAGTCTGACGCATCACTCAAAGAATCATAAAGGCTAGAAGAAGAGAGAGAGAAAAACTCGCTGTCTAAACTATCATTTAAAACGTTTGACATTGTATATATAATGTGGTTGAGTACTATTTCTAAAAATATATATCGTATATAATATGTAATAAATATATAAATACACCTAGTAAGTACTATTAATACTAACTTAGTAGTAAACCACCTCATCTGCTCGCCAGCAGCTACCTATTATAATTTATACAAATAAACACAAAACAGAAACAAGCACAGCAGCGACATCGCAAAAATAATTAAACAAACTAAAATATACAGAAAAATACACCTCATCGATGCACGAACAAAACGATGAAATGAAACGTCAAATGTCAATGTGACAGCACAGGGTAGGCTAACAAATCGTGTTTATTTACAACGTAACTAAATGTTTTAATTCTACCGCTGCAAAACCTAGTGATTTTGTAATGTACCGCCACAAATATAAAGAGAAACTTTGATTTTGTGACGTCATAGCAAAAATTTGATAAAACAAAAGTAACACGTTGATTGCCACTGACATAGAAACAACGAACACCAACCATGCATGTTCTCAACGCCTGCCTGCAAATTTTAATGGTATAATGGCAAAAAAAAAACTGTCTTTGGTAAAATGTCCTCACCTGCAGACAATTATCCAATAACAGACTCGCCTTCACCCAGATCCGCAAACATATTGATGTCAAACGTGGCGTCCTCCTGCTCTTGGTTTAACTTATTAAGAACCTTCAGATTGTTGACGAAGTTTTGATAACGCTTGTTATACTCTTCCTCATCTTTATACTGTTTGTTAAAATCTTTTATAAATTTCTGGAACAATTCTGGAGCGTCCTTTTCTTCGTAATACGGCTTTTTCTTGTCCTGATTTGCTTCTTTTACAACTTCAGGGATTTCAGGTGCAGTTTCGACAGAAATCTTTACATTTGCTTCATTAGGAATATAGTTACTATTATCATTGCTAGGTGTACTTATTGGAGTCAATACTGGTCCATAATTCAATGCTTCTTCGCCCAATTCCTTGTAATAATCTTCAAAAGATCGTCTTTCATCTTCTGTGTTGTAATATTCTTGATACTCAAAGGTTTCCACATTATATACAATTAAACTTATCGTAAAAATCAACAGAAATGACTTCATGTTTGACACGTTGTTATTGATATACGTCGGTTAGCACTCTGGTGGGTTTTGTAGCGTTTGCAAAACCGGTTATTATGTCATAAGTCGACGATGTTTTTATGCATAATTATTGAGTCGAGTCGCTTATATTAGATTAAACTGGTTTATAGCTTGTTTATACCAAAAAGTTGCCAGTTGTAGGTATTAGATTGAATATAAATTATAGGTGTTTTTCTAAAAATAAAAGAAATATTGTTCCTTAATTTTTTTTTTCTTTTTAGTGTAGTACCTACGTTTAGTTTTTCGTGTATAAAAATTTCAATTACATTCGGTACTGACTAGATAGGTATACCTTTGAACATTAGGTACGCCTATTATGTGCGGCGCGTCATCGTGAACTTTATTGTGACGCACGAAGGTTGAAACTGGACTGTAGCGCGCACGTCAGCTGACGTCTTTGGCGGACAATTGACGTCTTTTTAATAGACTTTCAAACTACTTAAGATTCTTGATAGTTGTCCGAATAACAGCGTTCTTTCTCATCATTGGAACAATAATGATGATGGCACAGTATTCTGAGTTTCCTAAGAACAGGAGTAACTGAGAATCCTTGAATTTTGTAGAATATTTCGTGGAAGTATTTCAACAGAAATGTTGGGTCGCTTGGGGATGCGTGATTTGGCGAAATAAAACTGGTACACTTTACGTCTGCGACATACTAACAAACAAAGTATATCCGTGAATACTTCATGTAGGTACCTACTTGCTTACTAACATGCCTTAAAATGAGCACAAGATATTCAGAAATCGTAAAAGGGGAGTCACAAAGCTTTAGTACTTATTGCCGGGAGGGTTATAATAAAAGCAATGTTTTCTGTTACCTTACCTTTAGATAGGTACGGCCGCTATTAGTTAGAATATCGGAGCAGCCAAGGTGCTCAAAATATAAGAAGATGTAAATTAACTTCTTGATAATAGAGGCTTAGTTCAATCAAATATTTTGTGAACACCTTGACCTATACTCGTAATTTATTTATTTAGAAATTTAAATCATTCAACCAGCCCCATATTACAAATTCCTTACAGACTAATATTTAGGCACACTATTTAGGCGACAAAACGGCGTGGCTCCATTGAATCGGCTGCTCTTGTGTCGGATTCGGCAGTTTGCCCCGGAACCTCCGAAACATGACACCTTTCGGCCAGAAGTCGGCGCACTCGATGGTCCACTGCAGCGGTTGTGGCACGCGCACTATAAAAGAATTTGAAGTGTAATGTAGCTTACAGCTACACCTCTCTTCCGAAATTGTATAAGTAAGTAAAAATGCTCGTAAAAAGAAAGTTGAATCAATGTGTTCGTCGAAAAAATATCAAAGTATAGTTAGGTAAATAAGTTATCCAGGACTCTTTGCGATTCCTTTCAATACATTATCGAAAGAACGACCATAAAACAAAGGACATTAAAAGAAGGCTACTAAGGATATGGCGACGACGAATAATGGATTGGATGATCTTATCCACCGAGACTTTTTAACTTTGATAAAATAAAGATTAAAAGTAATGGAACTTTTGCAGCTTTTGGTTACGTAATTCGTTGCTTTTATTCCAGTTTTACGGATAGGTAAGTAATTTAATCCAAAAGGTTCCGGTTTAACTTTACTTTCGCATTTATAATACCTGGATTAAATACTAGTTCTTTAGACCAAGGAAAGAAGGAAGCAAGGAAGGAAGTGGAGTCACACCAAGAAAAGTCTGCAGCGGATTTGATAGCCCACGCAGTGTAAGTGTTATTTATACGTCATAATTTTATAGAAGTTTGACGATTAAAATGACACTTGCACTGCGTGGGCTATCAAAATCGCTGCAGACTTTTCACGGTCTGACTTTGGACCTCTAGCTTTTGGTATATATAAGAACCAAATCCTAATAAGACCTAATTCCTAAGCAATACAAGGCAAGGTTCTGAAATTTTATGCTTATTTTGATTAGGTACTTATTTAGCCGAGCGGACACTGAGCTTTTTAGAGGCCATTCACTCAAATTTCACTGACCTGGGGTTAACCGGTTAAACCTGAAGTTACCATGATTACCAGTACAATTTTACACTAAGTTAACGGTTTAACCGCTTAACCCCGGGTTAGTGCGTTGGTGCAAGTGGCGCTAAAGATATTAACTGGAAATCTGGAAAAATGAGGCTTTCAATAAAGTAAACGGTGGGGTATAAAAAGTGATCATTAATCGTGAGTGTACGACATAGCGATTTGTTCAGATTGTGTCGTACGCGACTGGGTACGTGCATAGATTACATAGGTACACGCAGATATGCTACGTTGAAAATAAAAGCATTTATTGATAATCACATAGTCCAACATATATTTTTTTTTTTTTACATAAAACGTTGAAAATGAGTGCATCATGTCGCCGTTAAACGTAAGTTTGGCGAACTTATATAAATTCAAAGAGTACCATACTTTACTGAAAAAAAAAATAAAAAAAAAATTCAGACTCGATCAATCGCAATCTTTGTAAACGGGCATTTTCACTTTAAAGTGTACTTACCTTTACTTTTTTCGAAAATTCATCAAGTTTTGGGTTATTTCTACACAGAATCACGAGGACTATCGATCTAAAAAAAATGTGTCCCAAAAAAAAACAGTTTCGTAACGCATTTTCACATAGGTACATTTTGTATGGACCGTTACAAAGCTGAGACCCAAAATTTGTATGTAAAACTGGGGACTTTTTTTTCTTAGTCTTATTCAATAGTATGTACTCGTAATTCTAACTTTCTAAGTCTAAATAAACCAAAACCAAATTTGGATTGGTGACAGTTTGAGGCCATAGGACATTATATCCATCATCATTATCATTGTCCCACGTGGACAAAATCCAAGACAGAAGCCAGTTTGTACATAAGACTGAAATATCTCATTTGGTAAGTAATATTACGTAATTTTCGGTATGGCGTCGGCACAAAAGACACGTACAATAACCATTAATGCAGGCACGCGCCAACTTTCTACCCTATCGAGGATGCGAGAAAAATCCCTTTTATTTTCGGCCCTTCGCAAGTTTTGGGCGGTCATATTTTTCAAAATAATACGATGAAGTTTCAGTACGGACCCCAGGCTCACTAAGCCGTGGGAAAATGCCGGGACAACGTCAATAAGATCATGATTCATTAATGTATAGTAAATGTAATACTAAGTTGTCACTCACGCCACAGGACAATTTTTGACCCGTTAGCCATAATTGAGTAAATTATGTAATTTTATAGATCAGCAACACATTTATGTAATAAAGAGTACTTTTTTGATTTTTTTTTGCAGTTTTTATCCATCAAAAATAAAACATATGGTCACTGTACTCATTTGTTTCGATTCGTGCACTACTATGGCAAACACAATGGACTAGGAAGGGATGGTACAATCTCACAGCCCATCAGGGCATCGATTTTTAAAAATATATATAAAAAAAAACAATTTTTATTTCACTAAGACACTTATGGGAAGTTTCCGCAACTTATATTACAATAAGGCTAACTGCTCAAAAATACTGTATATCTTATACTCGGTGTACCCTTATTTTACCGCCAAATTTTTTGCAGAATTTTGTTATACAGAAAATTATTCATAGAATAATCGAATCGCAGATTTTTATTACAATTAATTCTGTTTCTTCGATTATTCATTTCAAAGAAACATATTTTGTAACTTGATTAAGCTTCAGAATATTAAATTTATTCAAAGATTTTTAAATGAAATAAAAGACTGACTGTAGAATTATATTCATTGAATATTATTTGTGCGACACTACAGTTCACAGAATATTATTTCCACAATTATTATTTTACAAAATTACCTTTCATATACTCTTAGTATTCATTGAAATTGCTAAAAAAGGAGTTTAGGTTACTTTAGAGTTGCAACCTCTAAGAAAACGAACCCTTGCTGGAAAAGTGGGTTAGGTTAGGTTAGAACTGCGACCCCCAAGAAAACGAACTGTTGCCAGAAAAGTGGGTTAGGTTAGGTTAGAACTGCTACCCCCAAGAAAACGAACTGTTGCCAGAAAAGTGGGTTAGGTTAGGTTAGAACTGCGACCCCCAAGGAAACGAACTGTTGCCAGAAAAGTGGGTTAGGTTAGGTTAGGTTAGAACTGCGACCCCCAAGAAAACGAACTGTTGCCAGAAAAGTGGGTTAGGTTAGGTTAGAACTGCGACCCCCAAGAAAACGAACTGTTGCCAGAAAAGTGGGTTAGGTTACGAGTAGGTAGAACGGCAACCCCTAAAAACGAATTCCTTCCAGAGAAGCAGATTGCGTTAAATTAACGACTAAGTAAATAAAATTCGACTAAATGACTATTCTGTATATTAAATTTTGGTGAACTGTATTTATAAGAAGTGACTTTTCCACAGATCGATGATTCTGTGGAATGAGATTACATGAACAAATTGTTCATGAAACAAAACTAATGTTTCAAATTTTTGGTGAAACGTAACTAATCCGAACTAAAATTATTTAAAGTAAATATTCTATGTAAAGATTATTTTGCGATTTAAAATTACTTGAAACATTTTCTGTGAAACGAAAATCTGCAGAAAAATTGACGGCAAAATAAAGGTAAACCCTTATACTCGCTATATCTACCTACATATCTCTCTTTATAGGTACCTAAAAATGTAAACACGAGGGTAAATAGAAATCCCAATCCAATACCAGGCAAATAATTGGTCAGACATACCTGGTTCGGCAACAAAGGGTACGACACCAAAGGTTTATTAGCAATCAACCGACCGCTTCACTCACATCCCAAATTAACACGCCGGCCACAATATCATCCAGTGGGGTTATTCCCACGCAACCTTGATGCGGCGAGGACATCCAAATCATGGACAGGCGTGGCTCACTCCGCGATTTCGTCGCGTCGCCAAAGTGCATACGGGTCACACCAGTTTTGGTGTCTAGCAGTAGAGTGGTTTCCGGGTTTCCGCGTACAGCTATGGAACGGACGCCTGCTCGCGCTTGCGTTAGTATACGCTTGTTGTTTGTTTGTATGTTTGTAATAGACGCGTTTTATTAGAGAGTGAATCTTTTGTGCCTAGTTTTCTTCTTCCTCGCGTTATCCCGGCATTTTGCCACGGCTCTTGACAACTTCTGTTACTTCTGTGCCTAGTACTATTATTTATTCTGTGCCATACAACACATCATTGAACTCGTACACTGGAGCAAAAGAAGACCTGAAACTCAGACCCGATGCAGCAGCGTGGCCCAACTATTTTAATGTTGACCTGTAACTTTAAAAAAATAATTTTACACAATTCTGCTTAAGAAATTGACAATAAGTATAGACACCCGAAACTTGGGTCTGTCATGGGACAGTATTTTTCCACCTTTAAATTTATTCTAAGCTTATTAGATATATACAAATAACAAAAAAATAAGACCTTTTTTCACACACACATAATTTACCAACTAAATCACCTGTCGACGTAAAACATTCCCATTTCATATTTATCTAGGTATTTTTATCAATACTGACATTACAATATTTAAGTGGTAACTACTGGGAAAAATAATTTCCAGTGGTAACAACTTGGTGGTAACAAGTGGGAATAACCCATCCAATCGAAGGTGCCTGTTCGGCTAGCCTACGCCTTGATTGTTAATTCTCCTTGCTAGTTACGTATTCTGTTGGACAGAATTGACTGTAAAGTGTATTTGGGTAACACAGAATCACCCCGGAATTTGGGATACGTCTCTCTATCGCTCTTTATCCCACAAATTTTTTTTTTCAATCATTCCAGGAGTTGTGGAGAATAATGTGGAGCAATTTTTTTGCTTGTAGTTCAAAAATGGTAGGTAATCATGATAATTGACATCTCAGGACTCGAAAGGTACCTTAATATATGTAAATTCGTCAAGTCAAAGATTGTAAAAAATGGCCGCCTCTTTGTATTTTTTTTTTTACTTAAATCGTGTTAATATCCGAAATTTTTGTTCACCAGTGTCTTGATCCAGAACATCCTTAAAGGGTAGTGGCATTGTAATTGATGGTGGGTTCATTCTATATCGAGTGGTTTTGTCAAACCATTCCAAGGTAAAATGTATCTCCTAAGCTCCCAAAATGTATCCACACCTCGTGGGATGGAGCAAACTCGGATTATACGCATTTAGGACCAAATGAAGGTATTAAAATGATTTTCAGCTTGATGGGACTTAATTCCTCAAAACGCTTTTTTTTTTCTAATTTGTCTCGTCTATCTGCTTAATATTGGAACGATAAAAGTTTTCCGACATATCGAAATAAACCTAGTACTAATCTAGCTTAAAGTTTTGTACTACAATTTCTAAGAATAAGACATCAAGGGACTTGCAAGTCGTAATCACAATTCTCTCGGCATTACAGTGCTCACGTTCGTCCTGATACTAGATCCGGTGCCAATTTCAAATAAGTAAAATGGCATGGGAGATGGTTGTAGTTGCAAGTAAGAAAACGTAGAAAACGGGAAATTTTCAGATGTTTTTTTTTTGTGAAAATAAACCGCATACCAAACTGATGATCGGAGTCGTAAAACTTTTCATTCACAATTACATGGCATGGTTGCAGCAAGAGTGAAAGAGACAATATGAACCCGATCGTCGGTTTATCAACCGTTTTTATCAACTTTAGAATAGGTAAGGAAAAGGAAGTGAAATTGTAAGTATTAGTCTGATGAGAAAACTTTTGCATAAAACTCACAAAAACCTAAATTTACCTGGCTACTTACCCACGCGTATCATTTTAAAATATAAAACCTCTATTTTACCACACTGTGTCCAGAAAATATAATGTTTATTTCGCAAATTTATGTGCAATTTATCCCGACGACGCATTTTTTGATTGACGATTTAAACACAAACAAGCGTACAGTCGCCATCAAATATATCGGAGCTGCCGAGGTGGTCAAAAATATTTGAACACGCACTCTAGCGCCTTGAAAATAGAGGCGTGTTCAGATATTTGTGAGTACCTTGGCCGCTCCGATATATCTGATGGCGACTGTACCGACTTATCAACTATAAACCGATTAACCGAGAAAAACAATAATAATAGATCTCCAAGAAATAACCAATTTTCTTCGTCATAGAACGCCCTCAATAGACGTGAGCGAGCACAAAGCGCTCTCTAAAATATCGGATACCTCTTGTAGACTACGAAGAGGCTGCGACGATGTGCATCAGTCACGATTCAGGATTCCTGCCGCTTATTGGACGCTGCACTTCAAAACTAGTACAAGTGCGAAGTGCGGGATGGTCCAACGATGGCCATTATCTCAAAAAATTGTCGGTAGGTATAAACTTAACCTATTTCAAGTCGAATCACAAAATTTGAAATAAGTAATGCCCGGACAGATTATAAAATGGGCAACTTGACTATTTCGTCGTCAACTTAAAGGTCCATTTATTGAGAAAGGAAACACGTTCACGAGAGAAAAAGAATGATTATTATTGTGTCGTAGAATAGATAAACAGATAGGTAGTTATATGTAGATATTGCTTTTGCACGCTATTAGCAATAGCTTGGATTTTTAATCTAACATTGAATCGAGTCATACTAACAATCATGAAACGAAATAATTGAGTTCATTTTATGGTAAAAATTATTATAATTAAAAAAAAAACACAACGGTAGTGTGGTACGTAATCATTTTGTCGCCAGCGAATTGACTCGAAGTAAATTTTACTCTAAACCTTTAAACGTCAAACTTAATTGCCCCCGCATAACCGTGGTGTGTATATTTCTGTAGGTATTTAAGTACATGAAGGATTCGGATCGGAAGGTCCAGACCATTCGCGGGTTGTAAAGTCGGCATTAGATAGTATTAGTGTTCAGGGTTCCCTTAGGAGCCGCAGGTACAGGGAAAGGGCCGGACTGGCCGCTATTAGGACAGACTGCTTGATCCTCTCCCGGCCTTTCGCTACCTAATAAAATATGTACTAAGATTTAAGCCTTATCATTGCTATTTAGTCTGGTAAGAGCTCTTTAGAAGCGTTTAACTTTTGTTTATGAAGTATTTGAACCGTAAATACCGGTTTTTAATGAAAACGCGTTTTCTTTAATTAAAACTAGTTTTTCGTAAGGCCCCGGTGAAAACTTGTTTTGAACAATTATTTAAAAAATTATTTCAGTTTTTAGTTTCTATTTTCACTAAATGATACACGTAATTATGTAAGCTCAAAAATAGTTTTATTATTGTTAGTATGGTTTATTTATTATTCTAAATTACCATTATAAAATACTTGAATTAATTTTCACTAAGATTTTTCGGTAAACTAGTTTTAACCTCCGAGCCTAACCCGAAACTCGAGTTTTAAATCTAATTATACACATGTGTCGACACGACTGTTCTTGCGTATTTCCCTTCGTTAAAACACCCACACTGTGACATAAACAAATTAAAA
The DNA here is from genome assembly GCF_963556715.1 of Cydia fagiglandana. Classification (NCBI taxonomy): domain Eukaryota; kingdom Metazoa; phylum Arthropoda; class Insecta; order Lepidoptera; family Tortricidae; genus Cydia; species Cydia fagiglandana. Next base: position 4,039,502 of record NC_085940.1, read on the forward strand.
CTATTCCTCATAGTCACATGTTGGTGGGTGCAAAAAGTAAAAGTTTACGGACCGCGCATGTTTCGCTAGTTTGGTTTTTTTAGCATTAGAAAGAACTTCGCTTTAGTTTGTGGTTCCAAATGTGGTTAAGAATCAACTGTGCCAAGTTTCAGCGCATAGTCACAAAGTGCAAGGTGTTGTTCACTAACAAACCAGCTAGGTAGCATACCTACATAATTAAATAGCGAAAAAAAAACAACGGGTTGCACTCCGGGAGTGCCGGCAGAAGTGAAAACTCAATGACATTGTAACAGTTTTTCGATCAGGTCACGTTACGAATTTTCAATCCGTCAAATCTGTCGGTCACGTGTCGCGAGTTAAACATTTTTTTCCCCGTCACAAAAAGTGCACAGCGCCGCTAAAGAAGTTTTCACTTCAAAAAATGCCCTCGGAACGCTTGTCTCAACCCATTTTAGCAATCCATAGTTGATGACAGACCCGTCCGACCCAGACCCGGGCTGACATGGAAAGGGTCGATGGAGTCTACAGTATATTTCGACAGATACCCAATAAGAAGCTTGAAGGACGGTGACAGATTAGATTGATTTAGAAAGATTGCGTTGTACCGTTACGAATTGTAGGAAAACTGAGTGTTCAATCCGATAAATTGTTAGGTATAGACCCATAGTTTTAATTTATTTACTAGCTGTGCCAAAATTATAAAATAACTTGAAAGTTTTAAGATTTTCATAGGCCAAAATGTTGCCGTTCCCGGTAGTTCACCCGAAGGGAAGGGTTAAACTAGTCTTGATGTTTGACTGAGAGTTGTCATACATATCGGGCCTCTGACTAACTCGAAATACATCAAACTACTTTGTTAATGCAAAGCTCAATATCCGAGTTCTTAGGAAGAGCTATTACGAGTTTTATAATGACTTCCTATTATATTTGATTAAGAATACCCCGGAAGAAGTTGTAGGTACAGTTTTGAGAATTAACGACTTCTGTGTTTAGTCCAACTTGTTCAGTGAATCGATTCAGGCCAGAGTGGCATGCCAGCAAAGGGTGTGGTGTGAACTTAGTTTCCCTTGATAACGACGGCAACTGATGCGTCTTTACGTCTCTAATACGGCCCCGACACTATCATGGATACTGACATTACTTTGACGGAATGACGTTTTTAGTGATAGTGTAGGGAGTGTCATGAAGGAATGACGGCAAGTAATGAAGTTTATTTTAATAATTTCCGTCAGTATTGGGGTTATGTCAAAGTAATGATACTAGAAATGACATTATACTGACAGTGAATTGATTAGAATGATAAAATCAGAAATGACAGAAAGAATGATGGACGATAATGAAGTTATTAAACATTTTTAATATTTTTGAAGAAATGTCAAAATAATGACATTGTACTGATAGTGAGTGGAGCGCATCACTCTAATCCCTCATTCCGTCATTTAAAGTACTTGTGAAGAAGGTTTTATACTAACAAGAGTCATTACTGGCATTTAAATCAATAAGTGAAGTATACCTACTCTATTATCATTGCTCTAAAGTTTATTTTCACTTGACTCTCAAGAAAAAAGGAAAACATGCAGAATACGATGCATAAAGAAAATCTCTGTCCCTTTCTAAAAATTTCCATACATGAAATAAAAATTAAAAACCTTTTATTTTAAGTTGTTTACAACAATTTAATTATATTTTTACCGGGAAACGCGAAAATCGAAATTTAGTTATCTGCCTCTTTATCGTTCGAATATGCAAAGGTGAGGATGATGATGATAAAAAGTGATAGAGAGGTTAGATAACGAAATTACGTGTTTCGCGGTAGACCCCCAGATTGTGATGGATTGTGGTAGTGGCGCCCCCTACGCAGAGTTTCGAGTAATATTCCCTATTCAGGGAAATAGAATAATATTACGCAATACTCTGTGTAGGGGGCGCCTCTAGCACATACTGAGGGCTTACCGCGTAATTTCGTTTTCTGCCTCTTTATCACTCTTGCGTATTCGAGCGTTAGAGACTGATAACGAAATTTAGATTTTCGCATTTCGAAGTAGACCCTCTGAATTTGCTAGTGGACCCTACGCCGACTTTGGCGTAATATTCCCTTTTGCGTTTTATTTCGTGCATGCAGTTCAATATATTTTTTAGAATATGGTCGACATCCCTATTTCGTATATTCTGTATATGGCCTTATATAATAACATGTTGTAAGTATGCACCTATCCTATAAGTAAACTCTCTGGTTTATGGCATTATTCATAAACGCGTTACTGGCCTGAATTAGCTATGAATAGTTTTGATCTTCTCGTTATGGTCTTTATCTCTCATTTTGACTTATGTATTTGTAAGAAAGGGATAAAACATATTAACTAAATCAGGCCTGTAAAGCTTAAAAAGTTTATGACTAATTGAGGATGAATAGTTAGTGTTTATGGTTGAATGTTCCATATAAGACTATCCCGTTCGAACTTGCTTTATGACGGACTCTTTTTTTATACCTCCTTACTTCGAACCTCCACAGATATTGTTTTTACTAAACGTCAGGTCAACCGCAGAAACCCCGACTATTTTTAATCAGCAAAATCCTAACCACTTTTTCAATAATTATGTACAAGTATTAGTATTTCGGATACCCCAAAAACCTGTGTCTTAAAGGTCCTTCCCTCAGCATAATATATAGAATGCGACAGAAAAATGCGGTACTAAACACTTTTTCATAAGGATCTGAAACGAAAAGAGATAGATACTCATCGGGTATAGAGTTGCCACAGTACATAGTATAGTTACGACAGATTAGAAATATTTGAATCGATGCTTGAATAATGTCTTGGTTTTGCGTTCTTCAAAACGTACACCACAACATAACTAAGAACGGTTAGGAAAATAATAACTTAAAATTCCCCTTGACAAGTAATGATAAAAATACTGATAGAAATACTGATAAGTGTGTGGGGAGATTGTGAGAGAGTGTGACCTGACTGGATCAAACGCTCGAGCGTCATGAAATTTCATGTCATTGCTAATGATAGTGTCGGGGCCGTATAATAATATACCTAGGTAACAAAGTGTATAACTAATTTTATTGACTATTTATTTTCTGTCCTGATTCTGTTATAGTAACATTCCATTTCTAACCGCAGCTGCACTACCGGTACTGAACGGGTCGCTGTCATTGTCAATTTCCATAGTAAAATTAACAGTATTGCAGCTATCGTTTGAAATGGACTGTCACCTTTATTCTGACCGCCGCCAATCAACAGCTACTAACTAGATACCTGGATCTAGTAATAAGGATAGCACAGCAAAGCAGAGAGGTTTTGTTGCTCTAAAAACTGTACCCTTTTTCCAGGTCTCTCTCTCTCTATATAAGTATAACTCTATATAGAGTTGTTAATTTTTTTGTAAGGACGAGGAAGATCCTAAGAATTTGGGTCAAGTGCTTATCGCATTTACGCGTGCATTGTTTTAGAAAATAAACAATGGAGATTTATTTTTAAACGGGAAGTAGCTATTTAGGACACGAGGGAATTCATGCGCTTTGAAAGTCTTCGTTTATCTTTTTCAAATACAGGGTAATTTTTGGACCGTTAGCTATATTGTGCGAGGTGATTAGGTAGGTCATACTGAACAACTTTTTCTATACGACCAACCCCGAAATCCCAAAAAAAAAATTTGCCTTCCCATAGAAAACTTCGACATGCACTCGACCAAAATGTATGAACGGGCCAAAAAATTTTTGTGATTTCGGAGTTGGTCCCATAGAAAAAGTTGTCTATCTAATCACCTTGCACAATATGGCTAATGGTCCAAAAATGACCCTGTATATTGCGTGCCATTGCTATTAGTTAAGCTCTTACTTACCTATTTACTTACTGCTGTAGCGCAACGACTTGAAGTGACACCAAAGACCGCCATGCTGCCCTGCTAAGCCAAAGAGCGCTATCTCAAAAGAAAATTTATTGCTAACTTATACTTTAGATTCTATTATTGAGAATTCCATTTTCAAAATCATGAATTTGTTTTTGAGATAGCGCTATTTGGCTTAGGAGGGCAGCATGCTTCTCTGTCCAAACCGTTTCTGTCCAGTCGACGGCGCGAGTTCGCTAAGGTCTTTGTGCATTTTGTCTCTTCAGCGGTACCAAGTACTCTGTAAAGCACCTAATTCCCTTATCTTCTTTCCATCTCAATTTCTTCACTCACTCGCCCATCGTTTCTCTCCGATCCGACGGCTAACAGTAGGTATTAAAATAAATGAAAATGAAAAATACAAGCGCAAAACGTGATAACGGCACCGCGTATAAAATACTCGTGCTCGAATTGCAATAAAAAGAGGAAGCTTTCAAAAAGCCAAAGGAATAACGCTTCAAGACATTCTTTTGTTCTATTGGAAATGGAGAACCCTAATCCGTGCACGGATCGGTACCTTGGGACGTGTATTCGTTGGGTGAGTGAACCTGTGTAGCCAGTGTAGCTTGACCTTGAGATTTGTAATAAGTTTTTGGCAAAAATAATATATTTGGTACAAAATTTTTATCGCTGATTTAATTTTTCATTATTTCCACAAGCAAATAATAGGTACTGTAATAATCGAGACAATACTAACAACCCCAAACACAATTAGTCGATAAATCAAAGATTTCCCATGGCCACCTCCTGGTTCCATCATCAGATCAGCTCCATGTCATTACAATATTGCATTCTTTTTCTTCCTCGCGTTATCCCGGCATTTCGCCACTCATGAGAGCCTGGGGTCCGCTTGACAACTAATCCCATGATTTGACGTAGGCACTAGTTTTTACGAAAGCGACTGCCATCTGACCTTCCAACCCAGAGGGTAAACTAGGCCTTATTGGGATTAGTCCGGTTTCCTCACGATGTTTTCCTTCACCGAAAAGCGACTGGTAAATATCAAATGATATTTCGTACATAAGTTCCGAAAAACTCATTGGTACGAGCCGGGGTTTGAACCCGCGACCTCCAGATTGCAAGTCGCACGCTCTCACCGCTAGGCCACCAGCGCTTTTTTATAATATTGCATTGTCATCCAATTTATGCAAAATTTCAGCTCAATCGAAAAGGAAGTGGGTAAAATTTACAAGATTCGACTCACACTAACTTATAACAGGGCAAGTTAAATAAAAGCTCGTAAAAAGCAAGTGTAATAAGAGAGCGGTCTTATGCTGGGTCTTCGGCAAGCGATCAGAATAACAGCAATGAACTCGCCACGACTATTCCGCTAGAAGATTTAGTTCTACATGACTTATTGCATCCTGCTGGTTTCAGAATGGGATTAAATGGATATGCAGAGCAACATTTTAACTGCACATCATTATGATGGTCGAAATCGTAAGTCTTTGCTGTTCTGCTTAATTCTTTGTATCATTGTAAGTCGGATAACAATGCGATTATAATTAAAATAGGTACCTTGAATGAATAAAAAATTACCAAATCATTTTTCGAAGAATTGAAACATTCCATCAGCGTCATAGAATTTTCTTAGAGTCATGATTAATTTATCCATCGTAATCCGGAAAATCCCGTTGAGGAACTTAATTGGAGGAACGTAAACAAAAAGTAAATGGAATATTTATTCTCGTTTTCCTTGCATTTCTGTTTTTTTTCTGTTTTGTTGAACAAACAGTGGAATTTAACTTTAATTGTTTTTAATATTTATATTAAAAACAATTAGGAATTTCATTGTGCAATACTGAAAGCGGCGTAAAACAAATGTATTTATTTATCGTATTATATATGCAATTATTTTCATTGGACAAAATGATAATGATTATTTTACCAGTAATTGGCTGACCATCTCCATCTAGAGCTTAATTAATACGTTTACATTTCTGGCTATCTATTCTTTATTAGAATCACAATGTTTCTATATTAAGATGAGTGCACACAGTTCATTGCCGGTAAAAAGAGGTTCTTACTCATGTAGAAATTCTAAGTTCTTGCAGCTGTTTCTTGTGTGATCGAATAAATGGGGCACTTTGTGAGGGCGTTTATCACCCAAAAAAGTTTTGACGACGTCTGAAACTGCTGTAATTGCGCACCTAAATTTAAGGGTTAATCACGTAAGCTATATATCATCGCTATACGGGTAAGTTTGGGATTCAGTTTGACATGGTCACCAAGTCGAGGGTTTCGCAAACATAAATTTTGAGAGTGACAGTGTCAGAGCTTTATAGAGCCCACGTCCGTAACGATACCCGGATCAAGTCACTCACTCGCTATGAGTATCTCACTATGAAAACGTGACGCTTTTGATCTCGGCATATAGCAGCAGAGCAGATTTATATTCAACTCGTCAACGTTAAGGGTCAATAAATATTTTAGTACCTACGAGTTAGGTTATGCGTTTTTTTTGTGGACGTTATAGGTAAAATAATACCATATATTTGTGCCCTTAAAGGAATGTTGGAATCTACTTCTTCAAATTTAAAACGGTAGTGACAAGGGTTTGACGTCAGAAAAATTTTGACAATAAAAGATAATCCTGCTCCAAATTTGATCCGGCGTGTTACAGATTTTACAACAGTACGCATTCATTGTCATCAAGGCATTTAATTTTCAACTTTTCACTCAAAGTTGATGAGTAATTGTATTCATTGTCAAAGTTTAAAAACTTAATCCATTTAAGGGTCCTTTAAGGGCAGGAGAGAGTACGGACAGGCGTGGCTCACTCCGCGATTTCGTCGCTTTGCTACAGGTAGCTAAAAGTACATCCGTTCGATCCCAATTTTGGGGTTTGCCATAAGCCGCGCGTGGCGCTGTCGCCACCTAGCGGCCATATCTGTGCTGATCGTGACAGACGCGTTTTGTTAGAGAGTGAGTCTTCTGTACCTAGTACTATTATTTATTCTGTGGTACGGAGGACACTCGGCTGGCGGCGCGACGCGCACTTGCCGACACTTTGCATTGACTGGCCTACTATCGCGAGCTGAGATTTGTAATTTGCACAGACAAAACATCCTCCAGACTGAGCATAGTCGCGCTACCCCCTCTGCCACGCATACGGTAATTTTACTCCATGTTCGAGTCGTGTGTCTTTGTGTGACGTCCGTGTCTTTGAACGGACCAATCACGACGGACATCATCGGTTGCATTAAATAATTGCTCTAAACTCAGATTTGGTAAGTATACCTAATAGCGTATATTATGTATTTATTTATAAATTGATGAGTGAGCCTTGAAAGATACACTTCTGAATTAGTAGATGTTGTTTAATTGAATATAATAAAATACGGCGGTGGCGTAACTTTATTACATCATCTAATAATAACTCTCACTTACTGTTTACTTTAAGAGGGAAACTATCCAAAACTTCCAATGGGAGGGACGAAACGAGAACCATCATCAATCACCCTATGACATACACCGTACGTTTACATATTACTTCAGTAACGTTTCCGAAAAAATACGATGGAAAACAACTATGCACTACATCTGTAAGTTCTTCAATGCGAATTGTTTACAACTCTCATAAAACCCTAAGCCCGACTGTGATTCGAAATAAAAATTTCCCCACAGTAATTTTGCGACCACTATTTTTTTTCAATAAATAATTCATAGGCTCTCGTTCCGCCCGCTTTAAACCGAGATCCGAATAACTGAAAACGACGTAATAAATCTCGCTGTCATCAAACAGAGTCGATAGCCCGAGAAGTCTCGCCTCTAAAATACCTGACTAAGCGTTGAACATTATTTTAACCGGCTCCCAGTAGCTGCCAGGTCGATTGGCTGAGCTAATTGGCTCGCTTCTTTAATCCTTATTAAAATTTTGCTGAAAAGTTTATTTGGATTTTTGCTAATGCTCCTGACGAAGACAAAAGGTAAATTATATTCAATTCAAAGATTGGGGACCCGGTGTGACCCGGAGCCCACTGTGGATGTAGGGAGCTAGCAAAGCTGATGCTACGGGTGACCAGAGGGTTGGTTAATTCCTTGCCCAGCGAATTGGCATCACCATTTGCATTTGCAAAGCCTGCAGCGATTTTGATAGCCCACGCAGTGTAAGTGTTATTTTAAACGTCAAACTTCTATAAAAACTTCTATGATAAATAATAGTTGCACAGCGTGGGCTATTCAAATCGCTGCAGACTTTTCTTGGACTAACTTAGTACTCTTCCAGCCTGCGATTGTGCTTTACTATGGCGATGACGTCAAGGTATTCACTGGTGCACTATTCAAACTGCTTCGAACTCCAACAGTTGAATGGACCTGAAAGTTGTATGCAACGACCGATTGTAGTGATGGACGCTTATTTTCACAATCCACAATAGGGTAGACTACTAGTCAAATCACTTTCTTTTTTAACTGTCAAAACGATTTGGCTACTATGGAATTTATATTAAACGCAAGCATGTCACGTCACAATCAAAATTAACTCTTTATAGAAATTGTGAATAAAAATAACACCTCTCTAACGTTGCTCTATTAATCTTCTGGTGCAAATATTTCATGCATGGTGTAAAATAATTTATTTTAAATACAGTCAAAAACCCTATTATCGGACCAGAATTATTTTCGCTTCCTTTTGATACTATTTGCAGGCACGGGCCACGTCGTCATCATCTCAGCCATAAGACGTCCACTGCTGAACATAGGGCTCCCCCTTGGATCTCCATACGTGCCGGTTGGAAGCGAACCGCATCCAGCGTCTTCCGGACTCCATACGAGCCACGTATACAGCGACAATTTTCCAGCGCTGAAAGCGTGAGAAAAATTTTCATTGAGTTTCTAAAGTTGAGTTATGAAATAAGCTTATTTAGTTCAACAATAAAATGAATAAAGTATCAACAAAGCGAAAGTACGAGTTAAACCAGAAAACTTTGTTCGGAACGTGGCGCTTCCATGATACCTATCGCTTGTTTTTAAGGGTTTCGTAGTCACCTAGAAACCCTTATAGTTTCGCCAGGTCTGTGTGTCTGTCTGTCTGTCTGTCCGAGGCTTTGCTCCGTGATCGTTCGTGCTAGAAAGCTGCAATTTGGCATGAATCCATAAATCATGCAATGTGACAGAACGGTAAAATAAAAAGTTAAAAAAATATATTTAAGGTACCTCCCATACAAAAAGCTTTTTTTGGATTTTTTTTGCGTTGTCCCGATAGTGCGGAGTATCGTTGGATAGATCTTTCAAAATGAATAAGGGTCTCCAAACCGAAAAAAAAAAATGCCCCCCCCCCTCTAACTTTTGAACCACGGGTCCAAAAATATGAAAAAATTGTGAAACAAGAGCTTAATAAATATTTTCAATGAAAACTATAGCGAACATGATCAGTCTAGTCGTTTGTGAGTTATTTCAAAAAATCTTCTTTTCTTAGTAAAAAGACTTAATGTACAACGCGCTGCAAAGGATCCCTTATGATACTTACTAATAACCCCCGTTTGGCCTATTTTGACAGAATGGCAACTACGAAACCCTACACTGAGCATGGCCCGACATGCTCTTGGCCAATTATTACTTATTGCCATATTAATAAGACTTAACTACGGATAAACCTAGATCTTTGTTTGAATAAGTTTTTTTTAGGTATTAGTTAAGTTGAAGCCAGGTATTAATTAGTGAGGACGGTATTATCATGGGAATGATTAATTCTTTATGCTACCTAGAATGGTACATGTATTCGCTATTTACCTAAGTAAACAAAGTAGTAGTAGTAGTAGTTAATCTTAATAATTCAAAGCATCACACTATAGTCACGTACATAGTAAGTAAGTAACTTGATTGATTACTAATTTAATGTAAATTAATTCCTGAATTTCTGAATATTTAAACCAATCCCTTCGTAACTATGTAAGTGTTGAAATGACGACTCATTACGAGGTTTCAAATTGCTAGCTTAAAATAAAACTTGAACCCCATTTTCCTCACCTTTTTAACTCTCTTAGGGGTTGAATTTCTCAAAATCGATTCTTATCTCTTATACACTTTATGAATGCAACCTGTACGGTTACCATCAGTTTGTCACTGACATAAACGCCGACGAGAACGTAATTTACTTTCTATACATCCCGTTTGCACTAATATGCGAGTGCGAGCGAGATGTATAGAAAGTAAATTACATTCTCGACAGCGTTTATGTCAGTGACAAACTGATGGTAACCGTCATCATCATCATCATCAATATTTAAGAGCTATGCTCTTGTCGGTGGAGTAATCGCCACTCTTCTTTTTGCTGGGCCAGCCTTTTAATTCCCTCGTACGATACGACAGAAACTTTTTCTTTTATTTGGCTGAGATATGTGAGCCTGGGCCTTCCTCTGCCTCTTTTCCCCTCAATCTTGCCCTCCAGGATGTTTAAAAAGAATCTGTCGTGCCGTATCAAGTGGCCAACCATCTTGCCCCTTCTGTTAGCTATTGTGTCTAACAGGCATCTCTTCTCTCCTGCCATGCTCAGGACCTCTTCGTTCGTCTTCCTCTCTGTCCAGCTAATCCTTAGCATCCTCCGCCAACACCACATTTCAAAGGCCTCCAATCGCTCTCTGTCCCGTTGTGTTAGCGTCCACGTCTCACACGCATATAAAGCGATGCTCCAGATATACACCTTAACTAAGCGTTTTTTGACATTCTTCGAGATGTGTGCTTTGAGCAGATGTTTTTTGCTATTGAATGCTTTTTTAGCCATTGCAATCCTCTGCTTGATGTCCGCCGTGCATCTGGAGTCATTGGTAATAATACTTCCTAGGTATTTATATTGTTGAACTTGTTCTATTGCTGTGTTCTGTAGTAATATTGGATTGTGTAAAGATTGGTGTTTAGAGATGGTCAGAATTTTGCTTTTCTTACAGTTTATTTTGAGACCGAATTGTGTGAAAATATCATTCATTTCTGAAACTAATAACTGTAGTTTGGAGCTAGTTTCGGCAAAAGCCGCAATGTCGTCAGCAAATCGGATAAATTGAATTTTCTCCCCATTAAATGTAACTCCTCCTAAATCTGACTTTACTATTTCTTGAATGGCATGTTCTATGAAAATGTTGAATATTAGCGGTGAGAGTGGACACCCCTGTCTTACTCCTTGGTTTATTTTGGCTTTCTCTCTCTCTTCTCCTATTTCGATGATTGACTCTTGATTTTTGTATAGTTGGAATATAATTTTTCTATCTCTGTAATCGAGTCCAACTTCACGGAGGATACCCATCATTTTTTTCCAGTTGACCTTGTCAAAAGCCTTCTCTAAATCTATAAAAGCTATGTGAGTGTCTAGGTTGAGATCTAGTCGCCTGTCTACTACTAGTCTAAGTGCTGAAATGGCCTCTCTGGTCCCTTTGTTTTGTCTGAACCCATATTGATCCGGTCCCAGATGGTTTTCAGCTATTGGTCGTAATCTGTTCTGAATGATTTTAACTAGAATTTTTGAAGCTTGTGAAATGAGACTTAAGGTCCGATGCTCTTCACACTTAAGGGTGTTAAGTTTTTTGGGCAGTGCAACTGTTTTAGTAATTAGAAAATCTGTTGGTAATTGTCCTGTGATATAAATGTTCTCTATTAATTTGAAAATTTCTTGTGTCATGGGTTCACATACACCGTATTTGATCATTTCTATATAGACACGATCGTCCCCCGCTGCTTTGCCATTTTGGATACTATTCAAGGCTTTGACAAACTCTTCTTTCAGGATAGCTGGACCTAACTCTTCCTTTTCTACTAATTCCTCTTCTTCCATATCATCTTCGTTCAATCCCTCCCCCTTGTAAAGTTCTTCTATGTACCTTTTCCATCTTTTGACTATATCACCGTTGTTTATTAAAACATTACCCTGTTCGTCTAAAATAGTATTACTTCTTGTAGTGTGTTTTTTATCTAAAGATCTAATCATATTATATGCTTTGTCCATCTGACCTTTTCGCATATATTCATCAATTGTTTCGCAAACTTTTAATGTATCCTTTTCCTTACACTCTCGGCATTTACTTGTAATTTTATTGGATAGTCTTTTGTATTCATTCACACTATTTTCATCGCATTTATTCCGGAGTTTTCTTCTTTCAATCATCAAATCTATAACTTCCTGGGTGAGCCAGTGTTTCCTTGGTACAATTTTCTGCATTTTCAAACATTCGTCGGCTGAGGATGTTAAAATGTCTCTCACTATTCCCCACTTATCATTGACACTAACATTTTCATACATATCTGTTATATTCTTATATTCATCTAGTTTATTACCTACTTTATTACTAAATTTCACTCTAATATTGCTATCCTTATCATTAAGTTTCTTGAGATCAAGTTTCTTTGGTTTATGTCTCCTGTTTTGTTTTTTGCCTTGAAACATATGTTTACTTAGTAATAAATTATGGTCTGTGTTGAGATCGGCTCCTGGCAGTGTTTTGCAAGATGTCACTTGGTGTCTAAATGCTGATTTAACTAATATAAAGTCCAATTGATAACGTCCAATGTCCCCGGGCATTTTCCATGTGTATAGGCGTCTTTTTGGTAGCTCAAAGCAAGTATTGGTGATAAATAAATTATTTTCTTTACAAAACTGTACCATTCTATCCCCTCTGGTGTTTCTCTTTCCCAACCCAAATTTTCCAACTATATTATCTTCTTCTCCCTCCCCCACTACTGCATTGAAATCCCCCATTACTATGAGATTATCTTTTTCTTTCACAGCGTCTAATATTGAGTCTAGGGAATTATACATTTCTTCAATTTCGTCATCACCGTGGCTGCCCGTGGGCATGTACACTTGCACTATTACTATATCTACGGGTTGAGCTTTAATCTTTACGGAAGTTATTCGGTCACTGTGATGAATAGTATTATCTACTAGTTGGCCCCATTTTTTGTTTAATACTATTGCGGTTCCATTAGCACCTTGTATCTCTCCAGTGTATATAATTCTATAATCTCCATCCCAATAATCTCCACTTCCTCCCCATCTTACTTCGCTTAATCCTAGAATATCTATATTTAATCTTTCCATCTCCATCTTCATTTCTTCAATTTTTCCATCCACTAACATCGTCCTCACATTCCACGTCCCTATCTGGCAAGGATTTCGCAGGATGACGACCGATTCAGCCTTGCGTCTGAGCCTGCCGGACTCGGACCGCCACGGCATGTTACTTCGTGGAAGCCCGTTGTCAAGAACCATATTATCATTGTTTGTCATACCCATTACTCCATATTTGAGGAAGTTAAGTGCGGTAGTATCCTCATTTGCTTTCCGCACCGCAGTTCAGAAGCCAACTTGTCGCCCTCTGATATCTGGTTACAGAAGCCCTTCCGGAATCCATTTCTTCGGCCTTCTGTCAGTACTAGTATCACTGCTGCCTGATACTAGGGGAATGCTTATTTGATGGCGGCATTGATTCGCCATGTCACAAAATCGTCTTGGGACTCGTGTGATACTTTATAGGTAAACCCATCCCGCCGGGTTTCCCATCACATCCTGCTAATCTTGCCGCTGTGTGGTTGGGGACTGCTTATTCAATATATTCGCAGCTAACCACCATATCTGGTGGCCGTTCACTATCCACCGCCTGTGACCCCGTAGGTAGCCTACAGCTCAGCCCCTACCATGATAACCCTACGATGGTAACCGTACTGATGTGCAAATATCAACTTTCTATCTTTTGTAGTTTCGGCTCTGCGTTAATGAGCCAGTCAGTCAATCAGTCAGGATATGTGCATTTATATATAGATAGATAAGAAAATGCTAGCAGAAATGGGAGCTTTGGATAATAAAAAGTCCACGTCGATGAAACTGCAGGCATCTTTACAAATTTTTATTGTAGGTACTTTGCGTCCGGTTCGCTATTCCATTGCCCTAAAAAAACAACAGCTAAATCAACAAAGCAACGAATCACAAACTGCGATTCAAATAATTATGCTTTCCCTTGTTCTTAACAAACAAACATTTATTAATGTTTAATCTGAGTTAAAAGTTGCGCATTTGTAGGCGGAAACAAAATATCTATTTAAGGCCAAATAAGTGTGTATATATTATCAAAGAGTTTCTTATATTAAAAAATCGGCCTAAGTATTTACTTTTGCTCCCGCCTTTCCTCCGCGTAGAACTCATAAAAGTCATACATAAACCACACTCCTATGTTAGCTGTAAAACTGTATTTCTCCATGATTTCTTCCGCTTATGGGATACATTTCGGGATAAAACAATTACAAATTACAAAACAAAATGTTGTTTTAATCCGGGTCAAATTGTGTTTTTAAGTACACCATCTACTTATAGGGGTAGATCGATTTAAGTAAAATTGTCGCGAAATATCAGTTGATTCCAATATTCTTATTTCCTTGTTGTCAGCCCTAACGTCGGGCCACGAGATAAACGCAGCTGAAGGTCCCGCTGCACGTGGACCCGCGGCGCGCGGCCGAGCTCAGCTGCCACTTCCACATGGACGGCCAGAAGCTGCACTCCGTCAAGTGTTACCGCGACCAGCACGAGATCTTCCGGCACAACCCCTCGCAAAAGGTAAAGTTCTGTCCAACTTTGTTAACCAATCAATGACACTTATTCCATAAGACACAAGATGCGTTAGTACGTAAACTAATCAGTACGATTTTTTTTTCGAGTAAATACAATTTTATTTCTAATAAAAAGTATGAAATTTGAAATATTCGTTCGAGGAGAGCTGCGGTTAACAAACTGTCACTTCTTTGCGCCGTCTGTCCAAGTGGTTCTTTACGCCTAAGGATTTAATTACGCTTCCATCCTTTGTTATAACTCGAGAACTCAACGGTACTGAAAAGAAATTAATCTTAAATTTTTTAAATTACCTACTCAATTCTCTTTGGACACTTATTTACATCTCCCCAATTTTCATACCTAACTTAGTAACTTGCTGCAACTTTGTGATTTATTCAAATTAATTCTACCTGCAGCTATGCCCGAAAAGGATCCAATTATAAGTGGAGCACCGAATTTGGTTCGGCCGAGGGATCAACCCACCCACCCACAAGATGGATGAACGACCTTGTTAAGGCCGCCGGTAGACGCTGGATGCGGGTCGCTTCCAACCGGTACGAATGGAGGTCCAAGGGGGAGGCCTATGTTCAGCAGTGGACGTCTTATGGCTGAGATGATGATGATGATGAGGGATCAAATGCTGCTAAACTGATGGACTACTCGCTACCGCCGTCAGACATTAATTGGTACATCGACGACGTAATACAAACGGTTAGTAAACAGTTAAGAGGATACGGGAGCTGAGATTTAAATATTTTCGGTGCATATATCCGTCTCGCCAGGCGTGGCTCACTCCGCGATTTCATCGCTTTGGTACAGATAGCTAAGAGTACATCCGTTCCACCCCAATTTTGGGGAAAGCCATAAGCCGCGCGTGGCGCTGTCGCCACCTAGCGGCCATATCTGTGCTGATCGTAACAGACGCGTTTTGTTAGAAAGTGAGTCTTCTGTACCTAGTAAAATTATTCTGTGGTCTCGCTAACGGAAGCTCCTAAAACTAGTGCGTAACAACGAGGCTTCGTACTCGACTGTTTCCTCCTCCAAAACTAAATCAAATGTAATGAAATTTTGAGATCTAAATGGTAATAAAATTTTCTGTGTCGTACTGTTTTACTTTTAGGCTAATTGATGTCCGTTTTGAATACTAAGCTTCTCTTCGCGGCCTAGTAAATTAGGCCGTTTTTGCGAATATTTGAAGTGCTCTAGCGCATTTAAAAACAAAAATACCAAAAAAAGCAAAGCAGTCCGACAGTTATTAATATTATTAATCCGGGTTTGAAAAATTCATTGCTCTGACTTCTAAAACCACGGAGGAAACAGTCGAGTACGTTTGTATGGAGAAATGACCACTCCTGTTGCCTCTTAAGCCTACATATGTACAATGAGGGCCATCGCTCCCGGGAACGTATTGACCCTGTTACAAAGTGACTATTCTGCTAATGAAATTCAGAATAGCAATTCAAAGGGGCAATATAAACGTTAAGCACTATTGTAAACAACTGAAGCGTTTATTGAATTTATGCTGAATTTGTGTGCATTTGCAGCTTTGAAATTCTATCATCTCGTACAAACAATGGGTATTCACATTCGTAGTTCTGATTTGTATCAGCTCACACAAACAATATACATACACATTACCCAATTGCTGCTGGTGGCCATTTTATAGGAATGTTGAACACAATACGGAATGGCCTCCATGAGCGTGTAACATGGATGGTCTTCGTATTTGATTCCCACAAGATTCATAACGACGAATCATTTTCACATTTCATAAATATACATATTTATCTGATTTCACTTACAAGCATATGGATGCTAAAGTTATGGAACTTTGGTCCAAGATACTTGGTACTGAATAATTAGTAGTGTAACATCTAAGAAAATTTATTCCTATCGAAGGTTTGATTTTCTTCAAAGCTATTCCACACAGGACACTTACATAAGCACTGTTGAAATAAGCGAGAGGCTATAGCGGGAATACCAGTAGAAGTACCGTAAACTCTGGTTACTTTGACCCACATGAAAACCTCATTTAAAAGGTTCTAATAATTATAGTGCAATAATATAACCTGAACAGAGTAAATCTCAATGGCCAAAGTTACTCTCTACTCTAGGGCTAAAGTAACCCGATTTTACGGTAGGTAATGCGGTAAAGTGCATGAGCCTGTGCTCTTCATTGGGACTTCAGTTTCAATTTCCGAGTGCGCTAGTTAGGATCAATCTGCTGAGTACCTATCGGCTTTATCCGGTTAGGTTTAGGTGTATTTGGTGGGTATTGAAGAGATAACTGGCGCCAGCATAGGATTGACCTGTTTCTAGTTTTGTACTATGAGAACTAGCTTTAGGCTAGATCATAAAATTTTAAAAAAGACAAAAAAATACACTATTCGTAGGGTTGACCGGTAAAACCTTTTCTTGTGTCATCTGTTAAATAGTTCGACCGGCCAACCCCATTTTCAACTCATGTTGTACATAACCCACGAGCAATGCCTTAGTTGGTCTTTAATTTAATAATTTTGTTTTGGGACAATTAATTGAGAATTCTAGATAGTCTCAACGATTACGGGGACTTAAATTAATTGAGATCACCCCGCCATTTTGATTAATGTTTCAACTGCTAATTTTATTTTGTTTGTAGTTTTAGTTTATTTTAATAAGTTATTAATAACTGAAATACGGTTTCAAAGAGTCTTGGAATTACTTTAGGATTAAAAAGGTCTCATTTGTATATTAAGTTAAGCATCTCTTCTTAGTTTTCGTAAAGCATAATGCTTCGTTGATTATTAAATGACAAATTACTAGGAAAGTTTGGTAGGAAGGTTTGGCAAACTTGAAGATAACGACCATCTTATTTAACGTGAATCTGTTATCTTAATAAATGAACTCGCTTCGTTGATTAGTGATTGCCGATTTCAAATTAGATTCTAGAGGTATACAAAGAATTCTTAGAATCAGTTGATGATTCAATTTCACAAATTAAGGTAAATACATAGCCAAGATACAGTACGAAGGTATACACCCACTTGCCAGAATTTCATTTGCCATAATTTCACTTGCCATAATAGTCAACAGCCATTATATTGTTTCCCATAATTACATATGCAATACTTATTATTTACTATATTAGTCACGTGCCAGAAACTTTATTTCCCATAAAATCCATTTCAATAATATCGTTTGTCATCATCATTGTAAGCCATAATTATCACTAGCCATAACATAATTTTTTTACAGAAACCAAATGCTACTAGAAAAATAGGTTAGGTTAGGTTTGATCTGCGACCCTTACAGAAAAGTAATGCTACTGGAAAAGTGGGTTAGGTTAGGTTTGAACTGCGACCCTTACAGAAAAGAAATGCTACTGGAAAAGTGGGTTAGGTTAGGTTTGAACCGCGACCTATACAGAAAATAAATGCGACTAGAAAAGTAGGTTAGGTTAGATTTGAACTGCGACCCTTACAGAAAAGAAATGCTATCAGAAAAGTGGGTTAGGTTAGGTTTGAATTGCGACCCTTACAGAAACCAAATGCTACTAGAAAAATGGGTTAGGTTAGATTTGAACTGCGACCCTTACAGAAAAGAAATACTACTGGAAAAGTGCGTTATGTGAGGTTAAATATTCTATTAAATAGTATTATTACAATTAATAATATGGACAACAACACGTATGGCACTCGTACGTTCTGGAATCTAATAATCGGGTAAACAAAGAGTATGTCACATCATTTTTATGGTAAACAAACAATTCGGGCAAATAAAATTCGGGCATATGAGTATTATTTTATATAATTTTCGGACAAACTATAGACAACCCAGTACGATATTGCCTGTTAGGGTAGATAAATTACTTACATATTCGTTGGTATATTTCAAATAAATTGTCACAAAGCTTATGTTGTAAGGTTGTACCTAACTTAATATACCGAACTAAATATCTATTTCGTTTAAAAAAGATCTGTAGCTGAAAGTTGCTCGAGCATACCTCACTATAGCTGAAAATTAATCATTCAAATCAGTCACTAGTCCTCGTTGTAAGTAATAAGGAGCAATTATTTCCCACTCCATTAAGTTAGGTATTCTTATCAAATCATACCTACGTATTATTCAAACGACAACAAAGTAGCTAGACTTAACGTACGCTGCGCGTGCGCGTGCCCGCCTCCGCCGGCGGTGTGCTGCGCGTGCGATGCGAGTCCGTGCTGCAGGTGAGTCCATCTGCCGTATTCGAACTTCAAGATATTCACAAGAGACGACACGTACTAGATCCATTCTAGATACGTTATAGTTTAGATATCAACTAGTTCTCTTTTGCAGCGCAATTCGGGCAACCAATGTCACTTTTCCGTTAGATAGCGTAAGATATCTATTAGATGTGAGTTGGATCTCTAAGTCGTATCCTGAGGAAATCGTTCAAGAGTATCTCCAGAATCGCGCAAATGTCAAATTTGACAGGTTAGATCTTAAACATATCGTTATCGTATCTTGGTGATGTCTAAAAGATATCTAATAGATGTCTATTTCAAAATCCGAATCGGGCCCCATGTAATATGAGGGCCTACCGCGAACCACGTTTGACTTGTTGCCTGTACTTACGTACACATTTACAAATAGGACAGAGAGGCAACACGTCTAACGTCGTTCGCGGTAGGCCCTCTGCATGACCCGAGGGCCACGGACCGCACGCTCCGAGCGTGCACGCTTGACTCTGGCGCCGACCGCCATTGTTTTAATCTCATGACGGTCGTCGTCAGCGTCGAGAGTTTCGTGGCCGAGGCGTAACACAGACACGAGTTTCTTCTAGAGTATTTATTTGTATTTTCTGTTGGCAGGTGGACCCGCCTGTGTTGCGCGAAACCAGAGCGGCTACCGCGAAAACCGAAATTAGCAAATTGCGGCGATCTTGCTCTTTTACTCCAACGAAGGAGTAATTAGAGTGACAGAGAAAAGTTATAGCCCAGAGCCGTCGTCACCGTCTACTCGAGGACGGAGCTCACTAAATACGTTTCTAATAAAGGTATGTGATATTTCAAAAGCCAGGAAGAAATAAATCTATACCAAATGATTTCAAATGCCGAATTACTCTATTTAACTTCGATTCAATAATTCTAAAAGGTAACTTATTCTCGATTGCTATTGATAACGATTTTCTTTAAGATGCAAATAATCATACCCCTTCTGAGCTAAGTGCCTACTTATTATTTATGATTTACTGTTTTGAAGTATAATTATTTAACGTTGACGACTCATAGTGTTCATGTTTAACTATGAGTCATCCAGGTGCGGCGCCGTCAGCGCTTGCGACCTCGTTTTCAAAACTTTCAACTTGGGAATACGAAATTAATATTTATTTAGGTTTGCACAACTTTAATATGTAGGTAGTTTGTTTGTAATTTATGGTAGAGTTCTGTCTAAAGTAACTGTTTCTCCTGTTACTTGATTAGAATCCAATTTTAAATTTTATTTTAATTTACCTATAGGATTGTAACATGTTGTAACATGTTAGAGTTAGACCAAGAAAAATGATTTGATAGCCCACGCAATGCAAAATGACGTATAAATAAATAACAATTACACTGCTATGAAAATCGCTGCAGATTTTCTAGGTCTACCTCTATTAGCTTAAACGAAATTAAACACACTTTCTAGAACTTTAGCGCAGCCAGTTGCTAATCTAAGCTTTTTGGTCACTGAATATACTTTAAGTCTTAAAGAAATAAAGGAAAGTCTCTTAAAGTTTAAGAGACTTTCCTTTCTGGCCCAAGGCTACTTTTTGTTTCAGGTGGAAATTTCTACATGAATGTTATTTACTTGTTGTTTTTTTTTCCTTTCATTGTAAGCCCATGTTTGTGTTATTATTCCGAAGACTTTTATAAAACATCTGATTCCTATTGCTTAATGAAACTCCATTTGCAAAAATAGCTTGTTTTATGTTTGGGTGTTTGTGGAGCGTGGGTGCTAGAACATTTTATTTTTGAGAATAAATCAAATTATTTGATTAATTAGTTTGTTTTTTGTAATTAAAGTTGTATTCACACTACAATATATATAAATTATATACTGAGCCTTCTAGTGGCGGAGGCTGGATTCGAACCGGCGTATATAGCTTACACGGATACAGAGCGGCTACCGCGAAAACCGAAATTCGCAAATTGCGGGGATCTTTCTCTTTTACTCCAACGAAGGCGTAATTAGAGCGACAGAGAAAAATCCCCGCAATTTGCGAACTTCGATTTTCGCGGTTATAGCCCTGACCTCAGCCTAATGGCCACCTCACACTAGAATCTTTTGAGCGTCGGCGTCAAGTCAGAGCTACGACTAATGTTGATGCTCAAAAGTTGTTAGTGTATGGTGGTTCTAATAGGCTACCACGTCACGCCAATGGAGGGCTTGGTCACTTTCTCTTTAGTTTATGGCATTTATTTCATTTTGGTACAAATCCTCGTAAGTTAGCCTGTAACTGTAACCAAGACAGTAATGTACATGGATGAAACACGCGCGAATAAAAATGATAGTATCGGATAGGCTGCATGCTGAATTCAATTACCTCTGAAACTTTAGGCACTTATGAATCTATTGAAATACTCGAATAAAAATGTTACGGCTTTCTCCCACTGAATACCGTCAATTAGAAGTAAAGATAAATGTATTTATTTCGAAGTAACTTAATATTCCGTCCGTATTCAACCTGTAGCTGGCGGGATATTTCACTTTTGTAGCGAAGTTTTAACAACACTGTAAAAATATTATTTAACCCGGTGAAACTCGTCGGATAAATCAACAGACGAGATGCCTCCCACGGGAACTCACAGATACGTCCCAACGTTAACCGGGAATTATATTTTATAAAAAGCATTTGTCATGTTCAGGAAATTTGTTACCTAATAAATAAGTTAAGATCTTCTCGAATAGGTATTTAATTTTTAGGGTTCCGTACCCAAAGGGTAAAACGGGACCCTATTACTAAGACTTCGCTGTCCGTCCGTCCGTCTGTCACCAGGCTGTATCTCACGAACCGTGATAGATAGACAGTTGAAATTTTCACAGATGATGTATTTCTGTTGCCGCTATAACAACAAATACTAAAAACAGAATAAAATAAAGATTTAAATGGGGCTCCCATACAACAAACGTGATTTTTGACCAAAGTTAAGCAACGTCGGGAGGGGTCAGTACTTGGATGGGTGACCGTTTTTTTTTGCTTTTTTTTTTTTTTGCTTTTTGGTACGGAACCCTTCGTGCGCGAGTCCGACTCGCACTTGCCCGGTTTTATTTTGTACTACCTACGCTCTACGCTTGCAAACAAAAGTAATAAACTATCTAAACAGTGAAATCGTGCTAAGTGAACTATGATTTAGACGCACCAGCATCAGCTGCCTGTCTAAAACGAAATAATAATAATAATAATAACCCCGCAGGGCAGCTTGTGGCGAGCTGTTGGGGAGTAACGACCCCACGGACCCGAGTGCTCCCGAGAGTCGGTCAGGGTCTCCGTCTCCGGCGTGTCTTCGTCGGTCGAAGTGGACCCCAAGGGGACCCGCAGGACTCTCAGCTCTGGCTTGCCTTCATTGGCCGTCCAGAGAGGAGTCGCTAGAGCTATATGCTCCAGGGGTGGAAGTGAAAGATGCATAAGACGCGAGTTGGCACAGTGGCTGTTAACAGTCACTGGGTAGAAAGCGGCGCACACCTCTCGACACCCCTGAGCCGCTCACACCGATGTTGCTCCTGGTCGTCTTCGCGACGGCAGTTTCAGGGGCCCATCTAGTCAGCGGCGAGTCACTGCCTGCCTCGATAACGTGTGTTAGCATTGTTATGGCAGGTGTCCGAACTCTTTACAATAGCCCAGTCTCATTGTCCACCCAAACTTCAATCCATAGACCGGTATACTATTCACTTTTGCTACAATAGTCCCAATGCCTGCTGAGACCGGTTCATGGGTGTCTATTGTTGCACCTGTGAACGGGTTCCAGCAGGCGTTCTACATGACATTAAAGCTCTCCAAGGGGCCTCTACGTGTTGGATCTGTGTCCCCACGCAAGCCTATCAAAAAACCGGGATTATAGGCCCGTGATATCGAAGGAGATACAAATAATAATAATAATAATATGGCCTTTGGGACATTCGAGATGCCTACAAATCCAGTGGAGTCACATTAATGGTAGTTACGATACAAAACGGCCAAGCTCTATTTTGACTAATAGAGCTTGGGAAGTTTAGGGCTTGTAAAAATGTAGAGTTAGGGCGTGTAGAATTAGAAGCTTGGGTGTACATAAGATCTAATAACTTTTTGACAGTGCGAGCCAATGGTCTTGTCTTGGCAACATTTTACATGAAAATGTTTTTGGTGTAACTGCCTATTTTAATTAACATGATAACTCGTATATTGGAAAACTACCAATAAGCAACATCGATGAAATGTACTTCGCTCCAATTTTATGCAAAATAGCCTTTTTACTATCGCGCTCCGTGTCTCCAACCTACTGATAGTGCTTTTAACAATGAACCATATTATTAAGACCCTCGGATATGCATTTACAATCTTCTATAACATCTGAGAAGGAAAGGGGCGGAGGAGCTTACATAGGTCTCATTATATTGGTCAAAACTAGTAGCAGCTTCCCAATTTCTTGATGCGGGGACTTACTTTGAGGAAGTGAAAAGTATTAAATTAACTTGTTCTTATAAGTTTGAGATGTAACTTTGATAATACAGTTTACCACCCGCTGCACCCACGACATAAGAATGAGCTTTAATATGTTTTGTCTTGAAGTATCTTAATTTTTTAGAGACAAGTTAGTCCATATTTGAAACTTTGATATAGGTAGGTAACTAGTTAATCTATGTAATTTTTTTTCAGTTTTTGATTAAAAATACCTCTCTGACCAATTTGTAGTACCCAGCATGCGTATCATGGATGGTTTTATCCACGTGATAAAATAACTGTCACTTTTTAACACCGCAGGATAGAAAGTGACGGACACCGTTTTATCACGCTGTCACGTAGACAAGAACGACCATCATATCCGTACTGGTGTATATAGTTGCATAATGTGAAGGAGCTTCCTTATGTAAATTTTACTTGATTCCCTGGTGGCCAGCATAATAATATCTACCGTATCTGAGCCAAGATTAATACCTAAGACTGGCAGCACAAAGACTAATTGGGAGCTATCTAGTTAGATGTGGACTAGCCAAATTTACGGTCCGCATACGATCAAGACACCAACCGCATGGATACGAATTTGGAAAGCAAATAGTACCGAGTGTTCACAACGCAAGGAACGCTGAGTCGAGCTCTCAGGTCAACAAGTGTCATCCTATGGAACTTGCTAACTATGTAAACAAAAGTCACTATAGTTCGTTTTTTTAGCATTAGAAATAAGGTAAACAATCTTGATGTGTCTTTTAATTGAAAAACACATTTTAAAAATAAATTACGGCAAATATGTAACAATTATGAATCTAATACGATCATTTATATTCTTCTGCTTTCATCAGTAATTTACTGATTTTTAAAAAGCGTTTTTCAATTAAAAGACATGTCAAGATCGCTTACCTTCTTTCAAGTTCTTTCTAATGCTAAAAAAACGAACTATAGTAAATTCATCATTCAGAGACAAATTCAATATGGCGGTTTGTTTACATAGTTAGCAAGTTCCATAGAATGACACTTTAGAGTAAAATGGGCCATTGAACTATTATCACTAACGTATAGAACCGGCATCGGCACAGAGAACCAGTATTTTGCGCCATGAGATGCTGCCGTTTTGGCATCAAACCATATATAGAAGCGGAGCGTGAATTTTGTGACCTAAACGCGTAACCGCCATGAATTTTACGATGCTTACGACTTTTCAGTCACATGGAACAGGTTGTAATTGCGACAATTTCTTTGTTTGGTATGTACCTATAATACCTAATAACAACTAAGTGATCTTGGCGTTAAGATTCGAGTTCTCGAAATCGAATACAAGTGGTTATACAACTAATTTTTACAACTGTATTTGCCTGAACTTTAAGTATAAATACTGAGGTACCTATTGAGTTCACTCGAAGGACCGCAAAATCAGTAGTATATAACTGACTTACTGGAGCTTGTTACTGAGCAGTCAGTACTGAGTAGTCAGTACTTACCATCACCCTTCCTATTACCACCTTGGTCACTCCCGTGACCAATCCCGTGGTCACCCATGGTCACCCCCATGGCCAACCACCCATGACCACCCCATGACTATCCCTTCCCTACTACCACTGAGAAGGTAGTAGAAGGTTATGGCTACCTTCAATACTATTCCCACTATTAGGCATTTACATTCTACTAATAGAAATGAATACAAGAGATCAAAATGTCACTCGATTCTCAATGTACATCGCTCGTATTTATAAAAATTGCTTATGGTTTGTAAAATTTTCATTCTCAATGAATTTCAAAGGAAGATGGATCCGAATAGGAATTGTATTTTCAGTATCAGATAATAATGAGCAATTAGGAACCCTGAGTTCTATCGAGCAAGACAGTAAATGATATTTTATTTTGCACTATTCCTTTGAAGTCGAAGTCAATTCTGAGTGGGTTCAATCGAACGCCAATCCGCTATCTATGTTTCGCCTAAAGTCGCAAACCTCACAAATCCTTTTAATGGAGATACGGGATTTGGAACTTTAGCCAGCAATACCTAAAGTTGCAAATCTCTTAACTTAGTTTGAACGAGATAGGATGTTTTCGGATTTAGAATGGCAGCTTCATTAGTTGCAGAGCTGGCACAGAGAGCAGAGCTCAAGTAAAGTTATTTTAATTTGTTTTTGCGTTAAGTTTAGTTCGTTATAAAATGTGGCACGTTTATATATGAAGAATTTTGCAACAATGTTTTTCGATTGGGGGTCAAATTAATGCTAGTTACAGAGTAATTCTGAGGCAACTCCAACGAAGGCGAGGCAAGTTAGTTAAAAATAAATAAATTAATAAATATTATAGGACATTTTTACACAAATTGACTAAGCCCCACGGTAAGCTCAAGAAGGGTTGTGTTGTGGGTACTCAGACAACGATATAGTTATGTAATATATAAATACTTAACAACCATGACTCAGGAACAAATATCTGTATCATCATACAAATATATGCCCTTACCAGGATTCGAACCCGGGATCATCGGCTTAATAGGCAGGGTCACTACCCATTAGGCCAGACCGGTCGTCAGTTAGTTGAGTTGGAAGTCATTAACTTCACTTAAGTTCGTTACTGGTGGCGCTGCGAGCGATGCATGCCCCGACGTGATGCCAGATGTGTCTCGGAATTAGCTGAACGAGATCACAGACAAAACATCCTCCAGACTGAGCATAGTCGCGCTACCCCCTCTGCCACGCATACGGTAATTTTACTCCATGATCGAGTCGAAAGTGTCTTTGTGTGACGTCCGTGTCTTCGAACGGACCGAACGGCACGGGACTTCGCTCACCTCGTCCCGCGCACCCCCGCATTTTTGGCATCATCGGTTGCATGAAATAATTGCTCTAAACTCGGTCTAGAGGATTCCTAGTCTATGAACGAGATAAAGGGTGCTTGTGAGCAAACCCATATGATACCTTCTTAAGTGTGTTTAAGGAAAGGAAGGAAATGTATGGAGATTTCTTTGACATAAAGCAGATACTTAATTCCCTCTTTAGCGATAATACCGCCTGTCGTTTATAATACGTTTAAGGTCGTTTTTATTAGAGATGCAACGGATAGTTTTTTGGCCGGATACCGGATACAGGATATTCGGATTGACCATCGGCTGAACATCCGGTATCCGGCCGCCGAATATTCGGTCAGCGGAACTACATATACCTACATTTGGTTTTTCAGGTGCGCATTCTGCGGGTTTGACCTGTTTCCTAGTGAACGTTCGCGCGGACTCATTTCTAGGTTCGAAATGAGTGCGCGTGCAAGTCAGTGGAATGATTAAATTGTTTTAAAATAATAAAGAAGTACGATTAAGACCATGTCTGTTTTTTAAATCCAATTTGTTTACTCCGAAATCAAGCAATGTTACTATCCGGTATCCGGCCGGATAGTAAGTCTCTATCCGGTATCCGGCCGGATAGTAAAATAATGTCCGGATAGGCCGGATACCGGATAGTAACCGGATATCCGGTGTATCTCTATTTTTTATCAATCATCATCAGTCCAAGTCGCAGCCAGAAGCTTACAAACGACCAAAATATAAAGTTAACTAAGTTACGGTGTAGAATACCTACCTACTTGTAAGTATTGTAGCACAGCTGCTCTGTATAATTACGTATTACGGTGCGATTCGGGAAATGAATTACAGATTAACTAGATACGAAATAGTAAAGATAATATATCTTCACTATTTCATATCTAGTGAATCTCTAATTCATTTCCCGAATCGCGACGCCAGCCGCCATAAGGTCCCTTTTGCAGTGGAACGTCAGATATCTTTATTATTTCATGTCTACTAGTGTCTCTAATTCGTTTCCCGAATCGAGCCGTTAGTAAGACAGTGCTGCAGCATTCTGCCCGGGTTATCTCTGCGCCATTATGCATACGAATTGTTTTGATGCTCGCATTCAAATACAAACTAAAGACGTGTTATTGCGCTGTCGGGAAATCCCGAGGACTTATGAAGCTTGTTTAAATTTTATGTGTTTACAGTTGAATGTGCTATTTAGGCAAACTTCGCTACATCTTTATTTAAAATACTGATTCAGGAGTAATTATAATCTACCATGCATTCGCATTTTTTATTTTGACGAAACCTGAGGTGGATGAGCTATCTGTATGGTGACAAAGCCTGCGAAAAAAAAAATTATAATCTTCTTCTTCTTCGCGTTATCTCGGCATTTTGCCACGGCTCGCGGGGTTTGCGCTTGACAACAGCTAATCCCAAGAATTAACGTAGACTCTAGTTATTACGAAAGCGACTGCCATCTGTCCCTCCAACCCGGAGGGCAAACTAGGCCTTATTGGGATTAGTCCGAGGGAACAATCACGATGTTTTTCTTCACCGAAAAGCAACAGGTTAATATCAAATGATATTTCATACATAACTTCCGAATCATTCATTGGTAGGTATTAGCCGGGGTTTGGACGCTATGACGCCCATGATAATATGGAGTCATAACAATGTTCTATTTAATAAACAATCTTCTTCAGTTATTATTAGGTACCAATTCAAACTTGGTAAATATAAATGGATTCCACAAATAAAAATTATTTTACTCTTGTAGGTAGGTACCTATTTCGATTTTCATTTATTTAAGTAGGTACTTAACTACTTCGATTTGACTAATAATTGTCGGTTTTTGCTGCTATCTAGAAACCTCCATGATGTACCTGTTGCCCAAAATACTATTTTAATCTTCTTTTTTTACAATTGTGCACTTTGTAAATGGGTTTCAGCATCATACAGTTTCCTCAGCACAAGTTGTTCTCGATATAGATACTTACATTCAGTAATTTCCTAAGTCCTTCGCATCTCAATTAATTTCGTAGACACTTAGTCAGTTCCTAAACTCTGAAGTAAACTACTTATTTAGATATGCATTAATTCCCTTTTAACTATTCCCGATGATCCTTAGAAATCTCTTGAACTCAAAGTACTCGGCAGCCTTGGGTGCTCAATATTAAGGTAGCATTCAGATGTCGACTGTAGCGGTGATACTGCAGCGTTGCTGGTCCAGTTTTACGTGGGTGGCGTCATATTCATTCTCAAAGTGACGGAATGAACTATGAGTGACATTCCATTTCCAACTGCAGCTGCAATACTGTTCATTTTACTATGGATATTGACAGTGACAGCGACGCGTTTCCATAGTAAAATGAACAGTATTGCAGCTGCAGTTGGAAATGGAATGTCACTTTATCACGACAGCAATGCGTTAACGATAGCAAAGTAGTTTACAAAGGTCCTCGCAGCAACGCAGCAACAGCAACCTTGCTGTTGCGACATTACTGCTGCTGCATTATCGCGGGCGCTGTTGGTATCTTTCGTTTTCCTTGATAACGTTCGCCGCTATATTACTGCCATCCGTCACATAATTTATCGATGAAATTGACAGATAAATAAATAATAGTACATTACTACAGAGGCCGGGACGAAAGGGATTGCCGGCCGAAGACATATAGACGGCCGAGCGAAGCGAGGCCAGATAGGTCTGAGCGCGGGCAACCCCATTTCCCGCCGAGGTATGTATAGTGCTTTTCTCAAACATGCAATGAAATAAATAAAATAAAAAATCCACGAAACCCAAGTTTTATTTATAGAAAAAACTAAAAGTAAACTACACCCAAAATATAACCAACACGTACCTAAGTATATCATTATCACGCGTATGTTTTACACGAGTCGTGTATTTTTACTACCCGTATATTTTCATGTATCTTTGATTTTTTCGTCTGACTGTCGTTTTCGTCACATAAGTTTACATAGTCTTTCATGTTGATATCATGTTTCACATACATCGTTGCTTTATGCATGCAGTAAATAAGTATAATTTCCACAGTGTTGACGAATTTGTAGTTACATTCATTTAAAATATGCCACAAAACTGTTTCTAATAAACTGTAAACCATTTTTCTTAGTTTCTCAAATAATAAAATTGCCATACTAAGCAACCATATACATACTTCGTCTTTGACTTGGCGGCAGAGGCAGCAAGTTATTTAAAATCAATTCTGCTTACGCTGCCAATTCCAACACCTACGATTACAATTAATATTAATTTCATTATTTCGTCGGAACTCATATTAAAGTCAAAAAATCAACAACGCACCATAAATCCAATAAAACAGAATGAATATTTTTCAACTTTACCTCCATAACAATTAAAAAAAATAACTACGCGTGTTTGAGTAGACCTTTTTACTTTAGATGAAATATTTTAAATGTTTTTATTTGTGTAGTTAAATTTATAATTTAAAATTATAAAATTATAGAATGTATTATTTATTAAGTTCATGTTGATTTTATACAAATAAACTGCAAATTATAGCAAACATTGTTTTTTTTTTTTATAGGCGTAGTGGCAGAGTGTCATTACGAACCATAAAGCAAATACTGCCTCTAGTTATTTTTAATGGATGAATGCCACGATGCTGTGTCACAAATATCTGTGAAATGAAAATTAAAAAAGAGGACTTTGCCGGCCTAGGCCTGCAAGATGTGTATGAAATTCCATTAACGACCTTTTGTCCTAGTCGCACCTGAAACGTCATACTTCGCAGCCTATTATAAGGAACATAACATCAATATTTCATTGCATGTTTGAGAAAAAAATATAACTACGCGTGTTTGAGTAGACCTTTTTACCGCTAACGTTTAGATGAAATATTTTAAATGTTTTTATTTGTGTAGTTAAATTTAAAATTTAAAATTATAAAATTATAGAATGTATTATTTATTAAGTTGATGTTGATTTTATACAAATAAAACTGCAAATTATAGCAAACATTGTTTTTTGTTTTTTTTCTATAGGCGTAGTGGCAGAGTGTCATTACGATCCATAAAGCAAATACTGCCTCTAGTTTTTTTTTAATGGATGAATGCCACGATGCTGTGTCACAAATATCTGTGAAATGAAAATTAAAAAAGAGGACTTTGCCGGCCTAGGCCTGCAAGATGTGTATGAAATTTCATTAACGACCTTTTGTCCTAGCCGCAGCTGAAACGTCATACTTCGCAGCCTATTATAAGGAACATAACATCAATATTTCATTGCATGTTTGAGAAAATAAATATTACAGGACATTTTACACAAATTGACTGAGCCCCACAGTACGCTCAAGAAAGCTTGTGTTGTGGGTACTCAGACAACGATATATATAATATATAAATACTTAAATACATAGAAAACAACCATGACTCAGGAACAAATATCTGTATCATTATACAAATAAATGCCCTTACCAGGATTCGAACCCGGGACCATCGGCTTCATAGGCAGGGTCACTACCCACTAGGCCAGACCGGTTGTCAAAGCGCTTACAGCGGCGCTTCGAGCAACACCGGGAAGGGAGATGATATTCGTACTACTAGGTCTAGAGACACTACTAGGGACACTACTAGGGGTACTTACTTACTTACATACTTCGCTGGCTCAGCGACCCGAAGTGGATCTTGGCCTCCGACACTAGATTGCGCCATTCGTTCCTTTCCTGTGCGATCTGACTTTTTTGTGTGTGTGATTGAGAGGAAGATCTTTAGAAAGATCCTAGGCCCTACAAGACGTGAGGATGGCTCTTGGAGAATGAGGAGAAACTTGGAGGTTGAAGAACTGGTGGGCGAGCCCAACATCATCGGCGAGAGCAAGGCTGCTCGACTTCGCTGGCTCGGCCATGTGGAGAGGATGGGAGAGGATCGTGCGGCTAAAAGAGCTTATCTGGGACTAGGGGTACTATTTCTAGATTTTTTCTATTGCAGAGGCCGAGGCATACTAGGTACAACTGTACAGTCACCTGCGATAATATGTTGCTATTCGAAGACCGCAAAAATATTTGACACGCTCTTATGGCACTACAAATAAGATTATGTCAGATATTTTTGCGGCCTTCATTGTGTAACATATTATTGCACCTGCAATACTGTACTTACGCTGATGCGTGTAGTTACTCATCCGTACACAAAATGAGATCGAGGTTTGCAAGATTTGTCTTTGACGTGTGTCATTTCATTTTCTATGTATTTGTGTTGTCATTACATATTGGATTTTGTATGTAGTGAGTGAAATGTGCGACTGTGTGTCCTCCCGCAAAAAATGGCATAATGATTTGTACGGTGAGTTATCGGTTGGGCTCCTCCCTTCGACATGTCGAAAGCTGGCGTTGCTCGAAGACAGCGGCGGCATCAACGCCACAGTAATTATGTCGCCACAGTAATACAGCTGTTGACATCCGAATGTCACCTTTAGGGTAACATTGCATTTCTGACCGCAGCTACACTACCGGTACTGAACGCGTCGCTGTATTTGTCAATTTCCATAGTAAAATGAACAGTAATGCAGCTGTCGTTGGAAATGGACTGTCACCTTTAGGGTAACATTCCATTTCTAACCGCAGCTGCACTACTAGTACCTACTCTGTCAAATTTCCATAGTAAAATGAACGGTAGTGCGCTGTCGTTAGAAATGGACCTTAAAGGTGACAGTAAAATTTCCAACGACAGCAGCACTACCATATTCATTTTACTATGGAATTTGACAATATCACCGACGCGTTCGTACTAGTAGTGCAGCTGCGGTCAGAAATGGAATGTTACCATTAGATTTAACGACTTCGTGGATTTCCCAAGAAGCTTGTTTTGTTATCAAAATCTCGTTACGTCGATTATAGAGTTTGTTAATTTATTTGGAAGATAAAGCAGGACACTCAAAACACTTTGTTATTTCGGTTTGTAATTAAATAGACTTTAAATTATACAGGTCTTGAGTTTAGATGCAATAGAACTATAAATTATTTAAAAGTTTAAGTTCTAATTATGGTTATAATAAAGCGCGAGTCCGACTCGCACTTAGCCGGTTTTTCAAAAGATATTTGAGTAAGTTTGTAAGTCAAGGCGCGTTAAGTTTTACAACCCTCTTTAGTTTAATCCAGCACGAGCTTCAGATAAGATAGGTTTATATTAAAGTCTAGACAAACTGCGCAAGTAGACATTTGCATATAACCTCTAGCCGCCCATACGTCAAACCTTGCCAAGCAAAATGAAATTTTGATTTTGTCTACACAAAGCTCAAATTAGAATGGAACAGGAGACCTTTTTATAGATCTCTGAGCGGCTAGAAGATATTAGCAAACTCCTATTTTTGAGAGGTGCTTTATATTCTCTAATAATCCTAGCATATAATATGAAAACTGTCTGATTTGAAAATTAATTAAACTCTGAACCTGAAAGGAAAGGTTTGTTAGATCGGCCCGATTTTACAAATCCCGGATACCATCTGTAAATTAAGTACCTAAATAATTCAATGCTAGTCTTTAATGCTAGTCTCATTAACTAAAATTATATTGCTTGTAACATTCAGCGGTTAGTGATAACCAAGGATTTTACGTAATTTTGTGTTATACCAATTTAATTAATATCCAGTGAAATTATTATGTAAATATCGTAACATTCGGGGCAACAAAACCGCATCGGAAAACGATCTGTAATTGCAATTAAATGAAGACTGATCTATTATGTTAATAATTATTTGTAAGCTGCAATTCTTTTATGTATTAAAATAAATTCAAATGAGCATAATTAAATTATACGTTACTCGTGGTGGCTACTGGGGCAAAGCTATACGTTATATGCGTAAGTGAGTGTGTAGGTACATTTATTTGTCTTGTGTTTAAATAGAGAATGTATGTATTATTATTATATATTAAACATTAAAACAATTATAATTATTATTTAAAGAGGTAGGTACTAAATAAAAAAATGTCCTTTATTTCATACTTTCATTAACCTCCGTACACAGCATAAATACAGCCATTTAAAATAAATAAGTAGAAGGTACCGAAATATTTGAAAGAACTTATTACATTTCAAGCACGAAGCCCGTTTTCTTTAAAAACCAAGCATCATATTTTTATCATTTTAAAAATGAGTATAAAAGTTTCAAAGTTGTTTTATAAAGTGGAGTGTAATTAAAACCTCATCTCTCGAGAAAATTAAACCGCGAGCAGTTAATGGATCTTAACTCGATTCCGAAACGCTAACTTTGTCGAAATTGACTCTTTGCCTTCAATAAGATTCAGAAAACTTCGAAGAAATTTGTTTTTTATTTTGCAACAGTTCGCCATTTATTGGAGAACTCTAGCAGCCATTAAAATTTAAATTAAATTAAATATCATTTATCAGGCAACCAAGGCCCATTCATTGATGTTTTCTATGTATTTAAGTATTTGTATAGGTATTATATTTATATCGTTGTCTGAGTTAAGGATGACTCGCGTTAGACCGGGCCGTGTCCTGACCGGAGCTTCCGGCGCGGCGCTTACTTTTCTATGACATGACAGGCAATCACGTGATGCTTTCCGTAGAAAACGATGCGCCCGAAAGTTCCGGCCCGGCCCGGACACGGCCCGGTCTAACTTGAGTCATCCTTTAGTGAGTACCCGCAACACAAGCCTTCTTGATATTACCGTGGAACTTAGTCAATATGTGTAAGAATTTCCTTATAATATATTATATTAACTTTCTATTAATAAACATAATATTGTTTGGTACTTATTGGAAAGTTCGGCATGCTAAAAATAAGTTTAGCTATTTGAGACCACATGCAAATAAAATTCAAATGCTGTATTACACACACAGTACAAAGAAACTAACGAACATCACAAAATGTACAAGAGAAATATCTTCCTAGCCAATTTCGGCGTTGGTCAAAAAATTTTCCGCAGTTTTCCAGTTCGTTGAATGACACAGCAGCCGACTAGCGCGCTCTGTGAATAACCCACATATTGCGGCATAGTTAAATTTTTATCGCCATTTTCGCTATGTCCGTCACTTTCTTACTTACATAGGTACCTACTTGTTAGAACGTGACAAGCGATAAAAATGTGACCGCGCGTATTCCCTGTTCCGTTTAGCAGGTTGTATTCTTTAGCTCCACCACCTTGTAAATACCTCCAATGGGTAGAAAAAAAATCGGAAATGCACCGACATATACCGGGTGTGTCGTGTAACACGAGCAAAAAATTAAACTGTAAAGTGTCATTCTATGGAACTTGCTAAATATAATTATGTAAACAAATCGCCATACTGAAATAACCCTTCGGTGACAGTTTCAACATGGCGGTTTGTTTACATAAGTATAGCAAGTTCTATAGAATGTCACTTTAGGCTATAGTCTCAACAGACCAAAAATTTTTCAGCGACTTTTAAAAATAATGAAGACACTTCGTATTTTTCATACAAATTAAATATTGCCTTCAATATACACTGTCATCAGTGTAATTGACGTTGCTTGTCACGCTTTAAACAAAACAAATTACGCAATACATTGCGTCGTAGAATAAACTTTAAAGTGTGCTAAATAAAACTACAACTTTTATCGCGATCGCGAACAAATATTGGTCAGCTTGAGGAGTACCGACTACAATTTAAGTGTTTGCTCCTAAATTAAATGCCACACCCGGTATTACATTATGTCGTACCTTAAAAAGTAAACGCATTTATAAAAGCAAATAAAAAAAATACGGAGCCCTGCATACTTTTTCTTATGTAGCAAAATGCTTTTGAGACTAGAGTGCCTATTAAAAAGAAAAAGTGAAATGCCGCCTTTGGCAGTGGCCGACCGCGTTTATTGTGCAAAGGGCCACTTAATTTGGGGTCTTAATAGCTGAGAGGACGCGCTTCTTCAAAGAAAACGTCGTGAGGTCCTCAAAAAAATGGATTGTCATAAATGAAAGGACGCACAAGGACAGAAGAAATAATATAGTAGTAATAAAGTGAAACCCGGATAAGTGGAATCTCAAGGGACGAGCAAATTTGTCTCACTTAAAGAGGTTTTTCACTTACCCAGGCTCTCAGTTAGCCAGGTACAAATAAATTTCTGTCTCATTTACAGAGGGTCCCATTAGTAGAGGTGAGAATAGAGGATATATCTCAGTTATAGAGGTGGTTAATAAGGTATTTTGTAATTATCTTTAAATGTTTAGGTAAAATAATCCTTGTCCCTAAATAATTTTTAAGTCTATTTAAATATTTCTTTGAATTTGTTTTGAATGATTTTCTACAGGATAGATTTTTTCAATTAAATTTGATACGGACGGAAGACGCAATGAGTCTTAGAAATTAATTAAATGAAAATGTGTTTATTCTTGTTAGTTATCAAGATTTCAGCTTTCGTTTTGATAGTTTTAACTACATAAAGTAACTAAATGAAACTTGAAGTCGTTTAGACACAATTAAGCAAATGCGAGATTTGTGGATAGACTAAGAGTTAGGAAGAATACGGAAATAGATCAATAAAGTCCAAGTTAGAGAGGTCTTAGATTGACGTTATCTCAGATACAGAGGTAATTCGCATAAAATTCTAAATAAAAATGTAATCTTATAAATATAGTCTCAGTAAAAGAAGTAAAATACACTCTCTGTCTCAATTATAGACGTAAATGTGACTATAAAATCACAACAAATAATCCCAGTTATAGAGGTTCGTTTTATCTCACTAACAGAGGTAATTCAGTGCTAAAGTGTCGGGACCGCACCATGAGTCCCAGCTATAGAGGTTTCTCACTTATCCAGGTCCCACTGTAATATAGTAGTACACCGTACAGAAAGGACACTTCCTACAAACCCGAAGTTTGACAGCGATTCGGGGCCGAATCATGCTATCCCTTTCTAATATATAGCACTATCCCTTTCGGATATTTAGGGTTGTCAAAATTCAAGTGATTATCTTATCTGTGGCCGTGGAGTCAAGTGGTGCCAACCCTAATAATTGCTCGGAGCAATGCTAAGCCGAACGGAGCCGAGTTCGACTGAAGTCAGGAGTGTCTCTCCACTGGCACAAGAAAGGAGCTTGTCGCGAGGACGTGAAATTTTATGAAATGGCTAATCATCATGTGCAGAGGAAAGTGCGTTTCCCATTTCGTGCTCAAATTTACAGTTCATTTTTTAAGCATTAGATAATAGGTAAACTTAAAGGTAAAGGTAATCTTGACGTGTATTTTTACTGAAAAAAAAAAACTTTTGAAAAATAAGTCACGGCAATATTTGTAACAAATTATGAATCATATACGATCATTTACACTCTTTTGCTTTCGTAAGTAATAGTAACTGATTTTGAAAAATTAAAAGACTTCGTCGATTCGCTAACTATAATTACTTAGTTCGTTTTTTTAGCATTAGAAAAAGGCTACGCGAATTCCCACTAGGGTACGTACCTCTTCTTCTTCCTCGCGTTATCCCGGCATTTTGCCACGGCTCACATAGGAGCCTGGGGTCCGCTTGACAACTAATCCCATGATTTGACGTAGGCACTAGTTTTTACGAAAGCGACTGCCATCTGACCTTCCAACCCAGAGGGGGAACTAGGCCTTATTGGGATTAGTCCGGTTTCCTCACGATGTTTTCCTTCACCGAAAAGCGACTAGTAAATATCAAATGATATTTCGTACATAAGTTCCGAAAAACTCATTGGTACGAGCCGGGGTTTGAACCCGCGACCTCCGGATTGCAAGTCGCACGCTCTTACCGCTAGGCCACCAGCGCTTCTTCTAGGCCACCAGCGCTTCTTCACTAGGGTACGTACCTGCGTTATTATTTTGTTATTCAGTAGATGAGATGAGTGAAAGTACGAGTATAGGGTATAGGTATTGTTTTACATTTTGACGCTGAGTAATTCAAAGGTGACGTTCGCATGTCAATTGCAGCTGCCAATTTCCTTACAATGAGTGACGTTCGCCACCGCATTAAGGAAGGCTCACGTTAGACAGGGCCGTGTCGGGGCCGGAGTTTCCGGTGCTTACTTTTGTATGACATGACAGGCGATCACGTGATGATTTCCATAGAAAATGGTGCGCCGGGAGCTCCGGCCCGGACACGGCCCGGTCTAACGTGAGAAATCCTTACTGCCGCGATTTTGACATTCATTTTAACAATGTTTGTGATGTTAATCCATAAATTGAATAGTCCAAAAGTGTAAAATCCTATTCACCCAATTCTGGTATGTATTGATCATAAAATGTAATAGTTTAGGTACCTACCTATAAAGCGGCCACTATCCAAAAGGTTTAAATTGAACGCGTACATTCTCTATAAAAGCTTTGAAATAAATTAAAAAAAACATGAAACGCTAGGTTCTTTACTGTGGCGGCTTACACGCGGCACTCTGTAAAGCGGCACTTAATTTAGAGTTCCTTAATGGTTGCTGTACGGCCCCTCAAGAATAAAAGTCGAGCAAAAATCAACTTATGAGTTGTGCAGTTGGTTATGAAGGGATTTGGAGCGATTTATATATTAATACTTTGATGTGAAGTGCAATCTGTGCAATAAATGAATACGCTGATCAGGTTATTTATGCAATATACATTTAGGTAACACTTTAAACTCTCGCGTTTTGTGCACATCATTGTTGTCATTAACGGGTCTGACGGGATAAATTTTCATTATTTTACCTTTCTTGCGACGTTTCAGTCAGGCTGCACTCACTGCGGTCACGGAAGACTGACGTCCCAGTAAAAGGCCAATGGAGATATTGGTAAACAACACAAAATTACCCGATATTATTTCGTATAAAATAATGAAAAATCGCGTTAGACCCGTTAATTGGTTTATTTTACAGACTAGCTAAAAAGTCCTACAGCCTTTATATTTTCTAAAAATAGTTTTTTTTCTTTCAGTGTAGGTCATAAGGAAGATTACGGTTAGTAAAGTGTCATTCTATGGAACTTGCTAACTATGTAAACAAACCGCCATATTGAAATTGTCATAGAATGACGAATTTACCAGTGACTTTTGTTTACGTAGTTAGCAATTTCCATAGAATGACACTTTAGCTGATAGCGTACCTAATTAATACGATCAAGGCGAAAACACTACAAGCCAACTCTAGACACCTGCCAAAGCACTAATGTTCCTGACAACGCTCATGTAGGTACCTAACTTAACTAACCTGCGTCACACGACCGTTTGTTTAGCCCACTTTAGAACTAATTAAGCCGGAGTCAACGCGCATGTCGAAGTTTACTTCGTGACGAGTTGTGGAGTTTGCCTGCAGCTGTCGCAGCATGTAGTTGATATGCAACACATGACATTCATTACAAAAATAGAATTAAAAGTGTAACCACTTCCAATACGGAAAGTTTACCCAATTGATCGCTAGATGTCGCTGGCGTCGAGATAGAACGCGCAAGCGCTAGTCTATCACAGTTTCATGGCATGTATTCGACATTAGTATGTGAACTGCTCCCTAGATGGCGGTGGCGCCGAGATAGAACGCGCAAGCGTAAGTCTATCACAGTTTCATGGGATGTATTCGACATTAGTATGTAAACCGCTCACTAGATGGCGGTGGCGTTGAGATAGAACGCGCAAGCGTTTGTCTTTCGTAGAATAGTTAAGTTCTAAGTTTGATTTTTACCCGACTACGGCAACGCAAAAGGAGGGTTATGATTTTGACCGGTATGTATGTGGGTATGTATGTATGTATGTATGTATGTTCATCTGTTCCCTCATAACTTCTAAAGTACTTATTATAATTTAACAAACGATGTGTCATTCGAATCGTCTTAATCGTCCGCTGGTTATAGGCTATATGGCGTCCCAAAAAAATGAACACTGCGCTCTCTAAAGGTCATAAAGTCACGAACCAAAAAACCAAAATTAAGTAATGATGATGTGTTATACATCATTGGAAAGAGCTCGATTAGCACATTTCAAATATGTAAATATTGTTAGCGTTTGCACCCGGCTTTGCTTGCATGCGCCAAATAAAACATTAAATTTTCGGTTAGCTACAAGCGCTCTGGTTTCTATCCGCGTGTTACGCGACTACGGCGATACAAGAAGGTTTTTGCAAAAGAAATTTGTTTGGCCGCTATACATGGTGTTTTTTTAATGTCCTGCAACATTTTATAATGTGAATATGTAAAGAAGTCTTGATCAGCCAAAATGTATGAAACAGTCAATTTTTTTTACAAGATACGTACGCGTTCCGAAGCCGGGCGCCTTCGGCGCCCTCATACTAAAAGAGTCGGGCGGAGCCCGACGTACGCGTTGCAAAGCCGGGCGCCTTCGGCGCCCTCATACTAAAAGTGTCGGGCGTAGTCCGACGTACGCGTTCCAAAGCCGGGCGCCTTCGGCGCCCTCATACGAAAAGAGTCGGGCGTAGCCCGACATACGCGTTCCAAAGCCGGGCGCCTTCGGCGCCCTCATACTAAAAGAGTCGGGCGGAGCCCGACGTACGCAGTGCAAAGCCGGGCGCCTTCGGCGCCCTCATACTAAAAGTGTCGGACGTAGCCCGACGTACGCGTTCCAAAGCCGGGCGCCTTCGGCGCCCTCATACTAAAAGAGTCGGGCGTAGCCCGACATACGCGTTCCAAAGCCGGGCGCCGAAGGCGCCCTCATACTAAAAGTGTCGGGCGTAGCCCGACGTACGCGTTCCAAAGCCGGGCACCTTCTTCGCCCCCAGACTAAAAGAGTCGGGCGTAGCCCGACATACGCGTTCCAAAGCCGGGCGAATTCGGCGCCCTCATACTAAAAGAGTCGGGCGTAGCCCGACATACGAGTTCGAAAGCCGGGCGCCTTCGGCGCCCTCATACTAAATGTGTCGGGCGTAGCCCGACGTACGCGTTCCAAAGCCGGGCGCCTTCGGCGCCCTCATACTAAAAGAGTCGGGCGTAGCCCGACGCAAGCGTTCCAAAGCCGGGCGCCTTCGGCGCCCTCATACGAAAAGAGTCGGGCGTAGCCCGACATACGCGTTCCAAAGCCGGGCGCCTTCGGCGCCCTCATACTAAAAGAGTCGGGCGGAGCCCGACGTACGCAGTGCAAAGCCGGGCGCCTTCGGCGCCCTCATACTAAAAGTGTCGGACGTAGCCCGACGTACGCGTTCCAAAGCCGGGCGCCTTCGGCGCCCTCATACTAAAAGAGTCGGGCGTAGCCCGACATACGCGTTCCAAAGCCGGGCGCCGAAGGCGCCCTCATACTAAAAATGTCTGGCGTAGCCCGACGTACGCGTTCCAAAGCCGGGCACCTTCTTCGCCCCCAGACTAAAAGAGTCGGGCGTAGCCCGACATACGCGTTCCAAAGCCGGGCGAATTCGGCGCCCTCATACTAAAAGAGTCGGGCGTAGCCCGACATACGCGTTCGAAAGCCGGGCGCCTTCGGCGCCCTCATACTAAATGTGTCGGGCGTAGCCCGACGTACGCGTTCCAAAGCCGGGCGCCTTCGGCGCCCTCATACTAAAAGAGTCGGGCGTAGCCCGACGCAAGCGTTCCAAAGCCGGGCGCCTTCGGCGCCCTCATACTAAAAGTGTGGAGCGTAACCCGACGTACGCGTTGCAAAGCCGGGCGCCTTCGGCGCCCTCATACTAAAAGTGTCGGGCGTAGCCCGACGTACGCGTTCCAAAGCCGGGCGCATTCGGCGCCCTCATACTAAAAAAGTCGGGCGTAGCCCGACATACGCGTTCCAAAGCCAGGTGCCTTCGGCGCCCTCATACGAAAAGAGTCGGGCGTAGCCCGACGCACGCGTTCCAAAGCCGGGCGCCTTCGGCGCCCTCATACTAAAAGTGTCGAGCGTAACCCGACGTACGCGTTCCAAAGCCGGGCGCCTTCGGCGCCTTCATACTAAAAGAGTCGGGCGTAGCCCGACGTACGCGTTCCAAATCCGGGCGCCTTCGGCGCCCTCATACTGAAAGAGTCGGGCGTAGCCCGACGTACGCGTTCCAAAGACGGCCGCCATCGGCGCCCTCATAGGCACTAAAGGAGTCGGGCGTAGCCCGATATAGGCGGCGCTCTGCGTGCATTTCTGTACTGAGGACGCCCTCGCAAAATTAATATAAAGTGACTTCAAAAAGTTAGTAACGAAATCATGACCCCAAAATTAATTAAATAAAAAATAAGTTTAAAAACTAAAACCCGACTACTGCAAATCGCACTCTAAAAAGTATGAAACAAGATAGAATTCTTATCTAAAATTATCAAGCAGGAAATATTATAAATGTTACCATTTTTTTTTTATAAAAATATTTGTGTTTGAACTTTTAGGTATTGATATTGAGAAATTGGGCCGGATTAAAAAAAAAACCGGGCAAGTGCGAGTCGGACTCGCGCACGAAGGGTTCCGTACCATAATGCAAAAAAAAAAACGGTCACCCATCCAAGTACTGACCACTCCCGACGTTGCTTAACTTTGGTCAAAAATCACGTTTGTTGTATGGGAGCCCCATTTAAATCTTTATTTTATTCTGTTTTTAGTATTTGCTGTTATAGCGGCAACAGAAATACATCATCTGTGAAAATTTCTGTCTGAAACTGTCTAGCTATCACGGTTCGTGAGATACAGCCTGGTGACAGACGGACGGACGGACGGACCGACAGCAAAGTCTTAGTAATAGGGTCCCGCTCCCGTTTTACCCTTTGGGTACGGAACCCTAAAAATGATTTTTGGATAGATTTGATAGGTGACCCGGTTATTTATACGATGTATCAGTCACTCTGTTCTTTCTATAGGTGGTCGGGACCAGGGATGTTGCGAATATTCGCATCCGAGGAACATCCGCATTATTTTCAACATCCGCATCCGCATAAAATCGATGCGGATGTCGACCAAGTCGGTAACAGGAACATATTAGCGGTGGCGCCGGCGGCGTAAGTGCTAGGTAATTTCGTCATTCTATATAACGAAATCGTCTAGATCCCGAAAAGTCGGCCAAGTTACTGTTTAATAAATGAAACGCACCTATATTCTTGCTCAAATACTAAAAGTTTCGTTTTTTTAATAAAAATGTAATATTTGACGTTTTTTAAGTACCAAATCTTGACATCCGCATCCGCATCCGCGGATGTGAGGCTATCAATATACGCATCCGCGGATGTCAAAAAATCTGCATCCGCAACATCCCTGCTCGGAAATCAAACCGGTGGTTAAGTTCGGCAGATAGAGTAGAAGCGGATCTCAGTGAGCTCGGGGTCGTCGAAAGCTGGCGGGATAACTCTCTGGACCGAGCAAAGTGGCGTTTTTCTGTGTTGGAGGCCTAGCCTCATTTTGGGTCATCGCGCCAGCCAAGTAAGTAGTAGTAGTACACTTTTATTATTACTACAGAGCCTTAAGGTGACAGTCCATGACCAACGACAGCTGCACTACTGTTCATTTTACTATGGAAATTGGCAATGACAGCGACGCGTTCAGTACCGGTAGTGCAGCTGCGGTTAGAAATGAAATGTTACCATTAGGGACTGCCGGCCAAGTAGTTATACATGGTCGTCCGGTGGATAATAAGACGGTAAGTTAATTTTTATCAAGCAAACAATATAGTTATTCGCCCGCGAGCGATAATTATGTACTACGAATTTTTATATTAAAAATTAAATAATGCACTAAAATCATTGGACAGAGTAGGTAATTGTCAGATATCAACAAAGCATTAGGTAAACCAAACGCAAACAAAGCAGTGATTTATTTATAATCGTGTTTGAACCCTGGTTTAACCCCGAGGTCATGCGGAAAGGTTATCAACGGGATTTAATTAAATTCATTATACTGCAGTGTCGAGCCTACCGATGAAAGGGGCTTTTGCTAAATTATTTAATCAGGATTATTCATATTTCTAATTAAAGGTGGTGCTTACCCTTATTTTGATGACTTACTTGTGCTTTTAAAGCTTTCAATATACAGAGGTAGATGAAAGCTTCAAATTCTTATCGAAATCCGAATCCGGATTGCAAAAATAAGCTATTACAAAAAGAGAATCCGCATAGCGAATTGCTGGCAATACATATGTTAAATTGACGTTAAACCATGGAATAACCATTATAGTTGCGTATTGTAATATTGTATGCTAGTTTTAAGGTATTTATGTATGGGCCACTAGTTGCCTGAAATAAAAAAAAACAACGGGTTGCACTCCGGGAGTACCGGCGGAAGTGAAAACCAAAGAATATAATACTCACTAGGAGAAGAACGATAACTCCATACAAAAAAATGTCCCCAAACGTTTATACGTTTATACTAGTAGCGCCGCGTTGTGTACCAAGAACTAAAGTTGACAACCGGTTTAGCCTGGCGGGTATTGGTAGGTAGTAATTCTGTTGATAAACATATTTGTTATCTTCATATCACGAAATATATGAAAAATGCAAATATTACCCCTTGTTTTTGGTATTATCAATTGATTTAAATAAAAGGCATATTTATGTTTATAACATTGTATAATTTTATTTATTAAAAATATGTTTTACATATAGAAATATACACTGAAAATTAAACCCTGACAACTTAATAAAAAAATTGACATTAATAAAGCGCATTCACAAAGTTTCCAGTGTAATACAAATAACATTAGGCATGCCTACCTATTACACTTTACACACAGATACACTACACTTTACACACGGCATTTTACACAGATTTCCAACTTGTATTCATACATTTCTTCACGGTTAATTAATACGCTTTCCAGATGCATTATGACTCGGTTCCTTCTGAACCCACTAAAACTGTGAATTTCACTCTGGCTGCTTCAACAGCCGTTGCTCCGCATTTAGCACATTTTCTATGTGCATTGCTGTAATCCATGTAGGTACAGACTTACAGTCTTAAGTGGTAGTATCGCTACGTTGTATTTATTATTTAAAGATTTAATAAATA
Organism: Cydia fagiglandana; assembly: GCF_963556715.1. Lineage (NCBI taxonomy): Eukaryota > Metazoa > Arthropoda > Insecta > Lepidoptera > Tortricidae > Cydia > Cydia fagiglandana. The sequence goes on from NC_085940.1 coordinate 4,083,224, forward strand.
AAATTTTCGTTACGAACTTTAACCACAGCAGTTGGACAGAGTCACATATATTTTTTATACAAATATATTTTTTATTATGGTGGGTAGACGTACCTACCCTCCATATATATTTTATGGACATTGATAAAGACAGTTGGAAGCAAATATTCAATTTTAAAACTGAATCGCGTATAATTAACACGTTCGCGGACGCGGATTGCATAGCATCCGTTTTTGTACTCCTCCTGGTGACGCGCCTGCTATTGCATCCGTTATTCTTTTTAAATTTCTTCGTTGAAATGCTTATCAATCCGCTTAACCACAGTATAATATTATTCATCAACTTTTCCTCTACCAGTCACCAGAGTCAAATAATGCGTACTGCCATATTACATAGTTTTATCGAAGTTAAAAATTATCCTGTGACGTCTCCAAATTGGCCCCCCTTTCTGTGACGCGGATGCTATAGCATTCGTCTTTGTATGGCAGCTCCCTTAGTAGCCCGGCAGGTGCGTCTGGGAGTGGACACATGTAATTTGGGTCAATTTCGTGCGCGATAGCGATTTTGACGTATTTTTATAAAATCGTAATTAATGTTTTTCTTACAATTTCTTTAAGTTTTTCGTTGTGTTTTAATAAACAAACGTGTTTACTTGCTGTTAATTACACTACAGTAAAATTTTGATAACGATTAATGTGAAAAAGTGAGGCATGAATGTGTATACCTATTATTGAAATAATTACGTTACTAGTCATAGTTTTGGTCATATAATTGTGAATTATAGCCTGTTGGCGCTCGATGATCACCTCCCAAGGTAAGCACCTTATGACACGCATTTGTGGTATCATTCTGTGTATATTTCATGCCTTGTATTTGGTGAAGATGCATCCGAAAAAGAATATAAAGTTGGGTGAATCATCGCTTGGCAGGAAAAGTGGTGGACGCTTTACGTCCAGAACTTACCGCGGCGGTGCGTTACAGGGAACTGAAAAAGTGTAATGCGGTACATATTGACACTTTTGAGAAGTAGTGTTGGCGTAAAATGCTGCGTATACCTTGGACAGCTAGAAGAACAATCCTCTCATTTTAAGAGAGCTCAACATTGCAACTCGGCTCTCTACAACATGCTATGAGACCCATGACTGGGCCTTTAGATTAGAGCCGGTCTCCAACGCATAATTTGTAGGTAGTATCACATAATTTGAGGTCGAATGAACAGCGAACGTGCTTGGCATGGGGCATGTATGAGATGGACTCAATATTACAATGATAAGCAAAGAGGGAACAAAACAGAAGAAGAAAATTGTTTGAAGAGGTCAGCAAATGAGTCTTTAGAGCAAAAATCGCGCCCTTAGGAAGTCAGAAGTCTCAGCCATCAAGTCCATCGAGCACGATGTATGAATGCTATAACATGCGATGTCATATAAAATCCCATCTTGACTACGTCATGTGACAGACATGCTTATGCATCCGAATTGTATAGCATTTGTTGTCACATAGCGTATAAAAAATATACTTCATATTGACGCGGATTGCATAGCATTCGCCTTGCATAGCATTACGCGTCATATACAAACCTAAAAGATATATTTGTAGTGACAGGAATGCTATAACAGTCCCAATATTTCCATACAAAATTTAGGTGTCCAACTGGTGTGACTGAGCGTCCGCGAACGTGTTAAGTTTAAAGTCCCGTTTTATGATTAATAATGTATAAAATTCGTGATAATTTAAATCGGAGTTGGAAGCAATGTTACTGTAGAAAAATGTTTTTATTTTTATTACTCGCAACTTTTTCTCGGAGGCCAACGCACACATAGAAGCTTCAGGCGCACACATGCGCAATTGTTTGGGGACATAACTTTCTTAGGAAGTGAACGGGCCTTGGTGAAAACTCAACGACATTGTAACTCAAAATATTAATAACATAGTGCAAAATGTCTGCAGCACTATGTGTGATTGAGGTTAACGCCATCTAGCGTTGTATCGTCGCATTACTTGAAACCCCTAAGCACATCACTGTAAGTACTACTGTTTGATCCCGAATCTCACTAGATGACATTTAAATAAAAAAACAATGACATTGTCCGTCACACATCACGCAAGCGCCCTGCGCCGCCTAAATGAAACAGCAGGCTCAGGCATACTTTCGCCGCGCGGTAGAAAGAGAGAAGAGACGCCTTACGCGTTACGCCTTACGCGTTACGCCTTACGCTGTCTCGAGTTTATCATTTTTTCCCCACCTCAAAAGTGCACAGCGCGGCTAAAGAAGTTTTCACTTCAAAAATTCATTTCATTTCAATCAATCAACACTACAAGTCGCAGGAATAGAAATTAGAAATCATCCTTATGCAAAGCGTGTTTCTCGGAGTATAGACGCAGCGCACACAAGAGATGATGGGACGAGACAAGGCGCCCATTGTTTATGAGGCGCGCAGGGCGTCAGAGCTCAATCTGCTATTCAAACAAACGTTACCGTTCCGTCTTATCTTATCTTAACGCAGTCTGTTAACACGAAATGCTCCTTTCAAAGATCGGATGCCGAATGTAGCAGTGTTGCATCAGCAACGTTGCTGATGTAGCTTTCGTAAGTGAATCATCTCCAAAATAATTTAAAATCGAAAGGCATTGACTGGCAATTTTCTCATGATCGGTAAAACTGAAAATTATGGTATAAAAATTAAATTGGTTATATTAATATTAAAGTTCAAAAAAATCTGATTTGAATCTGAGAATATCCTCCTTCGGAATCTGGAAGTCGGTGAAAATTGATTAAAGGATGACTCACGTTAGACCGGGCCGGAGCTTTGTGATCACCTGTCGTATTTATGTCATAGAAAAGTAAGCGCAGGAAGAACCGGCCCGGACACGGCCAGGTCTAACGTGAGGCATCCTTAATTTAGTGACATTCTATACAGTTATCTCAGTCGATGTAGGCTGTAGACTACCTTCTCAAAATACCTCTTTAGTCGCTGCAACTATCATCTGCACAGATTCTGTGGCCAATAAGAGAGCTACATAAATCGAATGTATTAAAATTTTAGTTCGTTAAGGTCGTTTTATTCGTATTGTACGATCGTAAAAGCTCTGACACGTGATGTGCCAGATACTCTGTAATCAGTGCCAGGCCCGTCACCACGCCAATCAATATCACTTTTATTGGCGTACGATATTCTGGTTATTTCTGGTTAACGCAATTCCTTTGCAGCACGGTCACGGGGCCTTTCCTCGCGTTTTTCCGGCATTTTGCTTATGGGAGTCTGGGGTCCGCTTGAAAACTAATCCCAAGAATTGGCGTAGGCACTGGTTATCATTACAGCGACTGATATCTGACCTTCCAACCCAGAGGGTAAACTAGGTCTTGTTGGGATTAGTCCGGTTTCCTCACGATGTTTTCCTTCACCGAAAAGCGACTGCTAAATATCAAATGATACAATCATACATAAGTTCCGAATAACTCATTGGTACCAGGGTTTGAACTCTGTTTATGAAGAAATACCACCTGATTCCCTGAAAGTGCAGTTAGGTATTTCAATTTATAAAGTAAAAATAGTAATTTAACACGATTCTACACACCCACAATCGTTAGCCACCTTCAGCTAATAAAATATCTTACCGTACTTAGCCAACATAGTTGCAAAATTATATGAAATTGCAAAACTTTTAATCCTTGCTATTTTTCCAGGCAGCTTGTAAGCCATAAATAAGGGGGAAGGGGAAAGAAACTGCAACAGCACCGCACAACTTACCCTCTTAACGCCTTTAAGAATTACTTGTTAAACATAATAATTTCATCACGTGCACGCAATACCTTACCTCATTTCATCTTTTGGAGTTTAAAATTAGTTTTCACCGCACCAGCTCGTCTCTTTATTTTATAAGGAAGGACGTTAGACCGGGCCGCGTCCGGGCCGGAGCTTCCGGCGCATCGTTTTCTATGGAAAGCATCACGTGATGTGCCGGAAGCTCCGGCCCTGACACGGCCCCGTATAACGTGAGTCATCCTTTATCCTTCAAAAACTGATGAGAAATTTGCATTTAACCAGTTGTTTCACTCGGTGGCTACTTTTCTTAAACACTCGCAACGTTGAAGAGTACAAAGGGGCTACCGCGAAAACAGAAATTCGCAAATTGCGGGGATCTTTCTCTTTTTCTCCAATGAAGGCGTAATTAGAGTGACAGAAAAAAATGCCCGCAATTGACGATTTTCGATTTTCACAGTAGCCGTCCAGTTACATCTTTGGATTTTTTGTATGTCTCCGTTGTAGATAGCGTACTTCAAGTCAAAGAAAGATCCATCTTGACAATTGAAACTTGCTGAAGATTGTACCTATTTTGTTAGAGCAATCCGTGAGTGCCCATGAAGCGGTTCTTCCAAGACTCGTGTCATGAACGGGATAAACAGATTGGGCAACTTTCGCAGCTATAGGTATTTTTACAATCAATAAAAACATTCCGTCATCACTCAAGGTACATTACAAAGGCACATACATTATAAGGAGTTATCATCATCATCACTATTTAAGAGCTATGCTCTTGTCGGTGGAGTAATCGCCACTCTTCTTTTTGCTGGGGCCCTCTTTCCAGCCTTTTAACTCCCTCGTACGACATTATAAGGAGTGTAATGTCCAAAAATTATGTTCACAGCTCCTGTGCTCAATCTTCTATGGACCTTTGTTGTTCATCCAAGGTGAGCGACGATTTTATTTTTGACAGATCACGGGCCTAAGGGTGGTATTCTATCTGTACAATATCTTGGTCCAATGTCATAGCTTCTCACTTTCCTCTTCAACAAAATGTGAGACAAAAAATACATTGGACAGATGGAATACCACCCTAATGGATGGAGTACCGGTTGGAAGCCACCCGCATCCAGCGTCTTCCGGCGGCTTTAACAAGGTCGTCCGTCCATCTTGTGGGTGGACGTCCTACGCTGCGTTTGCTAGTCCGTGGTCTCCACTCGAGCACTTTTCGACCCCATCGGCCATCTTCTCTGCGCGCAATGTGGCCTGCCCATTGCCACTTCAGCTTGCTAATCCGGTGAGCTATGTCGGTGACTTTAGTTCGTCTACGGATCTCCTCATTTCTGATTCGATCACGCAGAGAAACTCCGAGCATAGCCCTCTCCATAGCTCGTTGAGCGACTTTGAATTTTGAGATGAGGCCGATAGTGAAAGACCACGTTTCGGAGCCGTAAGTCATCGCTGGTAACACACATTGATTAAAGACTTTCGTCTTTCGTCGACCGGTACGAATGGAGGTCCAAGGGGGAGGCCTATGTTCAGCAGTGGACGTCTTATGGCTGAGATGATGATGATGATGATGGATGGAGTAAGCACGTGCCGTGGCGGTGATGAATCGACGACAAGCAATCGACGGACTGAGTCCTGTAATTTGTTACAGGGAAATTCGAGGAGGCCCCCCGTTGAGATACTTAAGTATATATCCTTGTTGATTGATTTATTGTAGAATTATTTCGAGTAGAAGTTTTTGAGCTACGAATAAAAAAAACCGGGCAAGTGCGAGTTGGACTCGCGCACGAAGGGTTCCGTACCATAATGCAAAAAAAAACAAAAAAAAAGCAAAAATAAAAACGGTCACCCATCCAAGTACTGACCACTCCCGACGTTGCTTAACTTTGGTCAAAAATCACGTTTGTTGTATGGGAGCCCCATTTAAATCTTTATTTTATTCTGTTTTTAGTATTTGTTGTTATAGCGGCAACAGAAATACATCATCTGTGAAAATTTCAACTGTCTAGCTATCACGGTTCGTGAGATACAGCCTGGTGACAGACGGACGGACGGACGGACGGACGGACGGACAGCGAAGTCTTAGTAATAGGGTCCTGTTTTACCCTTTGGGTACGGAACCCTAAAAAGTACATATACCTGCAACACACTAGATAATCAATTAATCAGTTAATATAATGTCCTTTAATTAGAAACTTCTAAACCAAATCACTACCCCTCCTCTTTCTTCTTCTTCTACCTAGCGTTATCCCTGCCTTTGCCAGTGTCCGCTTTCCTCCTTGCTTTCCTCCACTTTGCGCGATCCTGGGCATCGTCTCGTGTGAGCCCGTTCACGCTCATATCTGCTTACCCCTGGTGTATGTAATTGCTTGATTATTTACTATGCATGTCATAATTTATTTACGATCATTATCTTGTTTTTCCTACATTCAGAACCTACACTACCGTCGGTTACGGGGCTATGACTTCACTTTATTTCTATCATTTAGATAGAACAAACAGTGAGAACGTTCGAAAGACATGTAATTCCCTAGAACCTGTCTATCCCAGCGGTCATCGGCCCTCCCAGCAATATGCCCGCCCACTTCTTACAGTCTGGCAGCTCTCTGAGCTATTGACCCGGCATACCGGAGTGTATACCGGGTGTGGCCTGTAATAAGAGCAAAAAATTAAACTGTAGGCTGTACTCCTCATACTGACCAACATTTGTTCAGCGACTTTTGAAAATAACTAATGTTTTGATTTTTATTAAACTTTAAAGTTTATTCTAAGACGCAATGTATTGCAAATTTTGTCATGTTAAAGCGTTAAAAGTAACGTCAAACACACTGATGTCAGCGTACATTGAAGGCAATATTTATGTTGTGTGAAAAAGAGGAAGTCTAAAGGATTAATAATTTTTAAAAGTTGCTGAACAAATGTTGGTCAGTTTGAGGTGTACAGCTTTTAGTTTAATTTATTGCTCCTGTTACAGGAACCACCCTGTATATATACATCTTGTGTTTTCATATACACAATATGTAAATTAGTGTATATAATATAACAAATACTGACAGCCAAACGTTTCATATTTGATGGAGCGTTTTCACTTTGGCATATTGAATAGACGCAGATAGTATCATAAGTAGAGAAGTATATTTATTTAAACTTAATGGAAAATGGAACAAAATAGAAAAATGTACCTACAAATGGCGGAATTAATGCTAAACAAATGGTAGCTCAATTAATTAGGAGCGATTCGAAACAACAAAACAGGTGTTCCAAGGTCGCAATTTCGAATCTTGCCCAAAGCGGTGAATTTTTTTATTTTATTACCTTACATTGACGGTCTAGCTTTCAGCCCTAAAGAACCGGTGGTAGGTAACTATCTCCTCATATAGAAGTACTCACACCAGATTTATCTACGCAGGAGGGAAGGGGGGGGGGGGTTACAGATTCCGTCAAGTAAGCAGTACATTCGTCACGGTGACGGAGACAGATAGTGTGACGACGACGTCAATCGAAAGCTGAGCGGCTACCGCGAAAACCGAAATTCGCAAATTGCGGGGATCTTTCTCTTTTACTCCAATGAAGGCGTAATAAGAGTGACAGAGAAAAATGCCCGGAATTTGCGAGCTTCGATTTTCGCGGTTATAGCCCTGATGTAATAAACGCTTAGCGAGGAGAGACGAGTCCAACTACAAGTACTTGTATGTAATCCCTTTTAAGAGCACATTACAGGGTAAAAAAATATAAATAATAAAATAATGATCTGCCTAATAACTACCCACTCCAAGCTTATATGAATCATTACTATTATTCAAAAAAAATCAATAGCTTTTATGAAAAGCAGATTTGATGTCAGCACATGTAGGTTTCTCCACCAACAACAGCGTTTGACTTTTGCCTGACAATGTGCCAGTTAGAGTTATATTATACTTATTCGATGTAGTCTTTTGAAAAAAATATCTTTTTTCAGAAAGCACAGCACGACTTCTCGATAGATTGATCGGGGAACAATATCTCCCTCGAAATGAAAGATCGTCATCTTGGGAGGAATTATTGCCAAGGCCCAGATTGGCGTTTAGTATGCGACCGATGAAGCCAGTTGATCATTCTGATTGGCTTCGCAAGTGCTGGCGACTCTAGTTCACATGCCCACTTTAACATGCCTTTTAGAAACGTAACAAGTATAAGTAATCGAAGGGCCCACTTATACTGGTTGACTTGAGCCTTGATTGAAACAACCGATTAATATGACACCCTTGATGGCAATCGCTGAGTCATAAAGCTTAAATATTACTCCGATAGCGGGGAAACATTTTTATGACCAATCAAGATGGAATACAATTTAAATCAAACTGTAAATCGTCGCCATTCCAGGAAATGAATAAATTTAATTCTTCTTCAAACGTGAGATATCAAGAAGGTTGATTTAAAAATCCGTACAACTTTATTAAATCTTTACTTCGTGTTGGTAGTTCTACTTAATATATTTAAAAAATATTTAGGTACCTATTCAACAAGTATGCAAGAAAACCTAGGATACAAAATGGATGGTCAGACTTCGAGCATCGACTTCGTCTTCTTCGAAACCTATGTTGTGCCTCGTAGCTATCTGTCTGTATAGAATTCTAATCTTAACTTTGATGCCATTAAACCATTCGTACCTATATATACAGGGGTACTTATGTACAGCAATGAATAGTTTTAGGTGCTAAATAAATATAACAAGCTCTGTCCCATGTTTCACTGAAAATACGAGGGTTAATGGAAATCCCAATCCAGTGGTTGTATTAAAGTTATCGACCGGAACCTGGACCCCTATTCGACAAGCGACGTTTGACGTATCGTGTTGATTTCGCGGTGATGTGGGAAAAATCATAAGTTCTCGAATACGTACAATATCAAAATTTGACATTAACAATCCACAGTTAGGGTGACAAGCAAACCAAACCGAACCACCCTTAGTTTAGAGTTGAGTTTTGGTTGTACCAAATGATATTATCCACCGTTGATGGAATCAACACTCAGTATGCAATAAAATCAACTGTTGATTTGACGTGGATGCGAAATTTGACAGTTGTACATGTCGAATTTGGCCCCTGGCCTCGGCTAAAGGGCGACATCGGTCACCAAAAGTCTATTAGCAGTAAACTGCCAACCAAATTAACACACCGAATACATTTATTATTTATTATCCAAGTCTGTAGTTGTCTATTCTGCCTTCACTTAAATAGGTTTATCCTTTGCAATTTCCCTTAGTCTGTTGAGGAGAATTGTTAGTAATTGATTTGTTTCTCCCTATCCCGAAGGGTCTGGGAAAGGGTATCGTCTTGGGTCGTCCCATTCGTTTTTCGTCAAGTTCTTAAATTAGTCGTATTCTGCTTTCGTCACCCATTCTACATTCGTCACAATCGTCGGTGGCTTTCAATGTAGAATGAGTGACGAAAGCAGAATAGGACTAATTTAAGAACTTGACGAAAAACGAATGGGACGACCCAAGACGATACCTGGGAAAGAACTCCGAGTTTTTGTTGTAGTTTGTCGTATTGTATACATCCAACTATCTTCTCGTCTTGAACGTTCCCGGACTATTGCCATAATTGGATTTAGTCAATCGTAACTTTGTCACCCCCTGCGATAGAATTATCGAAACCTGGGAATTGGATCGAAATATAAAGAGCTTTAGTTTTCCTCAATCGTAAATATTTGCCAAAACCACAACACAAACCCCTAAATGATCTTTTGAAATGATCCCGGATACAAAGCTTAAATATGAAACAAAGTCCCTACAATATTGCGTAATATTTGTCATTTTGGACAATAATACATACAAGGCGGGTTCGATATTGCGGGCCTTTTATTTGTAAGAACTCTTTGTTCTCGAATGGCTGTGTTTAGGCGAAGCCGTTTATTAGGAAATTAGAAGTGTGCGACACAAAGGGCCTTAAATTAAATCAACTACCTATGCCCAGGAGAGCTTTGTAGGCCGCGGTGGGGGCGTAATCCGACCGCTGCCGCCGAAGGGGGCCATGTTGTGTATGTATGGTCAGCCAGCACACAAATAGAGCCTTCATTTGGTCTTTCCTCCTCTCGATTATGTGAAAAACTCGTCGTGCTAAAAGCTTTCTTTAGTGCTTTGTTACCTTTCTTTAATTTAAAATCAAAAGCAGGTCATTAAACAGGTCAAACTTGGCTAGCTATAGCGTGATTAGCGTCTGACCTGAACGTAAAAGCTTAATGATTGAAAATAATTAATTGAGATAATTGCTAGGTTTTGATTATTTATCAATAATTGCGCGAAACTAGTTCGACCGAAATAATACCATTCAACTGTAAATTAACGATTATTATTAGGCACTGGTAAGTTATCAGTTACCGATCTACTATAAGTTACAAGATATATTGTAAGTACAAAGTTTCATAACAATCCAGCTAGTCGTTTTTTAATGAGAGCGTAACTACGTTTGTATGGAAAACCGGGCTTACTGGGGACTCATAAACTTCCAGCTATAATAAATATGGGCCCGATTCGAATTTTGAAATAGACATCTATTAGATATCTTTTAGACATCACCAAGATACGATAACGATATGTTTGAGATCTAACCTGTCAAATTTGACATTTGCGCGATTTTGGAGATACTCTTGAACGATTTCCACAGGATATTATGACTTAGAGATCCAATTCACATCTAATAGATATCTTACTCTATCTAACGTAAACGTGACATTAGTTGCCCGAATTGCGCTGCAAAAGAGAACTAGTTGATATCTAAACTATAACGTATCTAGAATGGATCTAGTACGTGTCGCCTCTTGTGAATATCTTGAAGTTCGAATACGGCAGTATATCCATTTTTAACTCACGTTGAAGCGACCTCTCTATATTTTCATTCTAAAGCTTCCTGTCGCTTGTTGAAGGACAGTATCTGGGATTGTACGCCACCCTTACTGCGGAACATCGGTTCTGTTCTGCTCGCGAGAGATGGCGCTTTTAACTATTACTTCCGTATCAAATTATTTCGGTGGACACGAATTATCAATTTATTATGGAAGTGGGAGGAAAGAAGGAGTGTGCGAGTAAATTGGTAGTAATTAAGGGGCTACCCGAGGTTTTCATCGATTTTTGTCAAGTTTTGAATCGTATCTCCTTTTTTTGCACTACAGATAAAATTATAATTGGTTATCGGTTCTTCAATCTTTTATCTCCGGTTTTGTCCACCGGATTTAAAAAAATATACACTTATTTTTTAATGAAATTTTTAAACATTGTCTAAAAAAACACTTTTTTCGTATCTAGTTTGCAGTGCAGGATCTTACATGTACGAAATCTACATATTTGGGTTCGTCTTTGAAGTCTCGAAAATCTTGTCCAAGGTTTTAATTTTAAATTAATTAACACAAAAGTTATGGCCAGAAAACCAGATTTTTAGCCTATAATTGTTCAACTTTGATGCCAAATATCTCTAAGACAATGAACTTTAAAGTAAATATGGGATACTATATTGCTTAAGGCCGTTGCTGTTAATATGATAAGCTACAAAAAACATTAGAAAACTAAGGGATTCAGATCGAAGGTCATTGGCGTGGGGGAGCCCCTTAAGAAAAAGGCTACAATCCACAAAAATCTGACAGTAAAATTTGAATTTTCTGTGAGAAACAAAAGTAAAAAAAAGTCATTGAATGAATGAATATAATTTGATTCAATGATATTATTTTGAGGACGGATCCTTTATAAGCTTAGCGAAGTTGCTAGTTCAAATCATAACCTGACACAAATATTACCTGAGAACAAGGAAAAATAAACTGTGATTGTCTGTTGATACAAAAGAAGGTACCTAATAAAATAAATTCACGATAGACCCGTCTACAAATGTGAGTTAATAAATGTCTTATTTGATGCTTTTGTAATAATACATTTCTAGAAATAATTACCCGCCGTATCTTCTGAGACTTCTGAATATAGCTTTTCGTATTTTCCAGTTCGCTAACCTTACATTTCGGTAGATTCACGAGGCCGTTAGCGGCCGCTATGAAGGTCAAAAGTGGTTTCGTTTTTTCATTTGTAATGAGCCTTATTTGCACCCATGAAATGTTCATATATACTGGTGATAGTTTCTCTTTCAATTTCTCTCATTTTGTTTTACTTTAAGAGTCACTTCAGACCTATGTTGGTAACACAAGCGATTTTTGCGTTGACCCGATCTTATTATCTTAAACCGTTTAGCCGCAAAGCATTAACATGCAACATGACTTGAGCCTGTATATGTCACACTATCAGGGGACGGATGATATATTCCGGCCCGCTCATTGTGAATTCTTCCTGTGTCCGGGTTAACCCCGTACGTTTGTCCTCGAGGCTTTGCGACCTTAGGTATCATGATACCAGTCCATAAATACAGAGGGGTATTATCAAATATTGTTTTTAAATTAGACGCGTCATTAAAATTTTCAGTTTTTTATGATCCATATAAATCTATCTGAAAATTACATTGAATAAACTTGCTCTGTTCAACTCAGTGCAAATCTAACTGAGTGTTAGATGGACTAGATTGACGAAGGGATCATTTCAAACAACGTAGTGGTTAATTACACGCAGGTTATTGCAAGCTGGCTCGGCAATACGTCTAATATTGCACGAGAGTAGCCCACTCAGCACTTGACTAGAATTGCGGATGGATCAGTCTAACAATGCCGAGATAAGTCTTTGTTTATGAGTTATGTTAGTTGTTTAGTAAAGGGGTATCCTAGCCCTTCAAGTGGCCAGTTATCTTTATGTTATTTAAGCTTTAGAAACAAACAGGAAAATTATAAAATAATTAATTTAAACAATAGAGTCTGTGCGGAAAGAAAATAAATTAGAGATTCACAGGTACTTTAATGGTGGTTGGCGCTTACGCTATTATTAACGCCGCTCCAATATTATTGCCACCGCCATAAGGTACCTTTTGGTGGAACGTCACATATCTTTACTATTTCATATCTAGATAATCTCTAATTCATTTTCCGAATCGCGCCGATATTATTGCCTTATGTTACTTTAGCAATTCTATTCTTCTCTTAATATTGGATTGTACGTAGATACTATAGAGAATGTAAAAGACCGCAAGATGAAGCACATTAATTATGTGAGTGCTTCTCTGACCACAGCGAGCTAGTATCGGCGTCCTCGCGTGCCGTCGGTGGCGCGGTTGACAGGCAATATCCGGATGATCCATTGTTCCCCTCATTCCGGATTCTGGCCGGCAATGTGCGCCTTTCATTCAGCCCTCGCCTTTCTCGGAGGTAAATGTAAATAGCAGAAAACGCTTAAGAGGAAAGGCCGCTTCTCCTTACAAATGTAGTTCTCATTTTCCTCTCTGAATATTGACAAATTTGAAAAATATTTTTACGTAGATTGATGTATACCATAGCTACGTTTGACTTTATTCAATATTTTGATTCTGTATCTATGCCCCTACGTTTGACATTTTTTTTTTATTATTGTAAAAATAAGGAGCGAAAAACAGATTCCATACAAACTTTTAAATGCTCCTAACTTTTATAATAATTCAAATTTCGAGAAAAATGTAACGTAAGAGCATAGCTGTAATTGATATACAAAAAATGGTGTAAAAATATTTTCAATTATGTTAATATCTATAGAGGAAAATTGGGACTACGTTTGTGTGAAAAGGCGATTTCGCGCCGGTCATCCACTTTCTTAAGTGAGGATAAGCAAGGGTGTTTTTTAAGGACCCGCTTTACCAAGTTCCAAAGCACTACTGGAATACCTAAAACTAAACGGAAATTGAGTGTCAATCGGAGCGGTTAGTTGCGAAGTCAGTTTCGTGAGCTTCTTAGAGTTGTTGGATAGTTGGACACGTTTGATCTTAGATCGTTTTATGTGCAAAGGAACGTCGATCTCAAGTTTTGAACAGAACTTTAAAAATGGGACAAGTGCGAGTTGGACACGCCCACCGACAGAAATATTTCAATTGTGAAAATTTCAACTGTCTAGCTATCACGGTGCATGAGGCGCAGCCTGATGGTGACAGACAGACAGACAGACGGACAGTGGGGTCTTAGTAATAGGATCCCTTTTTTGACGAAACCCTTAAAAAGATGTAAGGACATCACGCAGTGCTTGAAATAGTAAGGTTGTAAGTGGGTACGAGGAATCTATTAGAACATTAGTCTATTACAACATAGTATTAATGTCAAAGTATGCACGCATTATCTTATTATTTAGATAAGATAAGATAAGATAAGATGTTTATTTGTATAGTCATGTAGGTACATGGGATGTTATCACAGTTTTACAGGAAGCTTCCATGACCTGTCAGGGCACACAAATTGTCTTATATCTAACTTAATACTAAAGTACATTACAGCATTACAGGCCATGCATACTATGATTATGTCTAATATTTTGAATTAATGTATAATTAATAATTCGTTTTAGTAATTAGTAAATGGGTTAAATGTAGGTTAGGATTGCATTAAATTTGGACATCCGTATTTGTGGATAACATAGTGATCGAAATATATTCATAAGTACCACCTGTATTCCTGTATTATTACCTATAATGTTAAACAAATAAATTCTGATTCTAGGGTAATTCCTTTCGATAATCATATCTAATAATTACCAAATAGCCACGGTACAAATGATGTCAGGCTCTATCTACTTCAACAACATACAGCTTAGTGGGTAACATCTGTCAGAACACAGCCAGCCACTCACAATGCCATCCCGGGCCGAAATTGGCAGACAATCAAACAACCCATAGTTTGCGGATTCATTTTAAAAGCATGTTCAGTGCGATGCACTGCTACGTCATGTGTGCAGTTTTGGTGCCAAATAGGGGACATTTTTCGCATTTGCTTGTGCATAAATTGGGTTGTGAATCTTCATTGCTGTGCAATGAATGTCACTAAAGTCAGTCCAAGATAAGTCTGCAACGAATTTGATAGCACACGCGGTGCAATTTGCACGTCATAATTCCATAGAGGTGAAAACGGGACCCTATTACTAAGACTCCGCTGTCCGTCCGTCTGTCTGTTTGTTACCAGGCTGTTACTTAATCATGAACCGTGATAGCTAGACAGTTGAAATTTTCACAGATCATGTATTTCTGTTGCCGCTGTAACAACAAAATACTAAAAACAAAATAAAATAAATGTAGAAGCGGGCTCCTATACAAAAAACGTGATTTTTTGCAATTTTTTGCGTAATGGTACGGAATCCTTCGTGCGCGAGTCCGATTACAGACATATACATTACGATAATACGTACCTTAACTAGATGTATGGAGCTTGCTTTACGAACGTTTGTTCACGGAAAGTTCATTATAAATCGAATTTTATTTCGTGAATTATAATCAGAAAACACAAACATGGAATGGAAGAAATGTGTCGAAATTTTTAAAGATTTTTTCAGATTCGAGAAAAAAATAAAACATCAATGCTTCCGTTTTAATTTATCTTAATTGAAGCCATGACGTTTGTTCTCAAATTCATTAAACTTTTCCTCTTGTAGAATAACACAACACACACAAACACAACTAAAACGTAAAATGGGTCACAATCGAGCCATTATAATTTACGGACAACGCCAACTACAGAGCATACCACAGATCTAGAATCACACTTACACTTAAAGATAATAATATGTAAGTAATTGGAGTATACAAAAAAGAATCACGATTAGGTACGCTTAAAGATATGTAATCGGAAGAAAAAAAGAAGCAATCTATACATATAATAAAGCTTGTGACTGGCCATATGCCTATTACATAGTATTAAGCTTAATTATCAATATAAAACTTACATTTTAGCGGTGAAGGAAAGCTTTCGGGAGCTTTCTTGTCGGCCGTGTGTTTACGTTCGCGATTTTGATTAAATTCCTAAACAAACTAAAAGCACTTGATTTCATAGTCCAGTCTTTATCACATGTAACCACAATTAGATTAATTGCTAATTGACTTAGTAAAAACAAAATAACGACAAGGATTTGTTTACGAAAACATTTGCCAGTAAGAGAGGTTGTTTACGTTGACTTTGACAGGTATGGGCGAGGAGCCATTTAGGTATTGTTTTAAACCGTAAAACTCAAAAAGCGTGAGGTAGATAAAAGGTTTCAATAATTAAATAATTATTTTCTTATATATGTTTAGAAAACATTATTATAAAGGTAAACATGAAATACTTTAGTATGAACGCAATATTTGGAATCATAAAGGGAAAAATGTTGACTCAAACGTACTTTTCGTTGTGCTTGCGCGTGCGTAAATACAATTTAAAACTACCCTCATCAGCATTTTATTATTAGAATATGGACCTTAACATGTAGGATATAAGGTTTATGTAGTTACGTAAGAGATTCATAGGTGGCTCAGATTAAAATCATCATGGTTAATCAAGAGTAAATCTTAAAGTATAAGGCATAGGGACTACATGCGAAGCATGTCAAGAATCGACATTAAACGGCTTTATTAAATTATCCAACCAAAAATAAGCTTTAAGTAAAGTATGTAAGACTTATGTTTCGGTAAGGTAAGTGGGTATATTATGGGACGATGGTTTGTCTTCACTGACGACAAATGGAATGTCCGAGAACAATGGGTTGCACTCGCCAAGGTCAATTTTGTCGTCACTGACGACATTTTTGTCCTTGCCGAGGTCATTTATGTCTTCACTGACGACAGGGTGAATGACCGAGGACAATGTCTTCACTGACGACATGGGAAATAGTATAAAAGGATTGATGGGGAAGGACGCGAGTTAGTCTTTTACTAGCGTCCGGACCGACAACTGACTTTGGTTTTTGCATAGTACGCGGAAATTATTGGTGAGAAGTGGGGAAGCTCTGTCCATTTTTTTTTCTGAGTGCTTAGCTTTATCGAGATTAAGACGCAAGTCCCAAATCTCATAGAGTAGAACTTGGAATTGTGTCTTTGTTTGGCATGGCGGAAATATGTGTTTCCGTTATGTTTAAGCTTAGATATCAATGGATAGAGTGTGTCCACTTTACTAATAGTCTTCTATAGGAGTTTTCAATAGAAATGTAGTTGTTTGGAAAGTGTTTACTTGATTCTATATCTGAAGGCTCCTAATTTTTATTTTTCATATGATTCAAAACCAAATCAGTGCCTAGACATACAGTTTAGTCTAGCCTTTCATCTGCTATCCTAACGGTGACAAACAGCGGATGGAAGGAGGTTTATTTTGTTCCAAGATGAGGGTTGTCTTGGGGTCTGCTTTTTATCAACATAGCAGACTTAAAACGTCTCCCTCCCTAGCTTTTCGATGTCCAGCTGTAGATGAATAGCAAGGGCGTCATGTGTGCGCCATCCGGGGTAACCTGGGCTTGCTTGAAATCTACAGTATTCGAAGGCTTTGTATTTTAAATATATTTATTTATACCAATTATATACACAATGGGGACCTGTCCTATCCATGTTGCTTCCCTGCCTTTGTGCAAAACGCCATGGAGGGGGGCAATAACTCGAGTTGATAGGTTGCAATCTCGGAGTCACTCGCCGAATGCTTAGCTTATATCTAATAGGGACACACTTGCGTATATTCCAAAGTACCAGGGTCGATGGTAAGTACGAACTGTGCTTTGGTTATACTAGAGTAGGGACAGAGGATAGGGTTAATAGGGTAGAATCGCACACTATTACTAGGGGATTAGGGTTTCTTTAAAGATTTAGGGTCTAAGATTGAAACGGTTGATATTTTTCCTCGTTTAAAACCTTCGAATATGGTTTCTTCATTATAAAATTATGTGGAGTTAACTATTTCTGCTAGTGAACTTATAATTTATCTGGGTAAAAGGGTATTCTCCATCTTATTCTAATTTTATCTATTAAAATTCTGGTCGTCTGGAGTAGAGATGAAGTACTAGGTAACATAATCAGGTTTCCAAGGTATTTATAAAACAAATTCTAAAATATCAAATTGAGTTGCTAGGAAATGCAGTCTATTCTGAGATGGAATATCAAAGAATAGCTGTTTTAGGGGACCTTTGGCAGGCAAGAGTAAACCAAAGGATACTTTGAGTGAAATAATACTCATTTTGACATTCATAGTTCGTTTTCAGTTTCATGGTAAATTTAGTACTTCGTTTATACTACTAAGAGACCAGAAATGCAGCTTATATTTTAGTTTGGGGAATGGAAATGGGATTAATATCCCTTAGCTTTTGAATGTAAAAAAGATTAATTTTGATGACTGATGAATATTTGGCACTTCTCTTCATAGTCATCTAGATGCGCATAAGTTCCGAAGTGTTGGTAAAAGCCCGTCTGGCTAACAAGTTAGGGTAGGTGTTCCGACTAACCTTGTTGACTGGACTAAGAGCCTCCAATCCTGCATCGAGCGTATGAGTAGCATCTTCGCAAGAAGCTGGTAGTTAATTATAATCTTGAAAAGTTAGGGTGTAAACGGGCTTATCCCAGGAATGCTACTTATATGTTATCCCGGAGGCTTAATAGGTGTGGCAGGTTTTTACCAACAAAAATTTTTAAACTCATTTTATCAAGAATACATAACTTTCTTAATATTTTATATACTGCATTACCATACCATTCTAATATTTTTAGCAATACCATTTATATTTTACCTTAGAACACGTTGAATATGCTGCGACAATAACTTAATAAAATATTCCTTTAAATTTTCTTTAATAACATAATAAAAATATATTCTCAGTAATAAAATCTCTATTTTATGAACTAGGTAATAATAAAATAAAACAGAGTCCAAAATAAGCATTACTCATTAAAGGATCTAGGTTTCCGCGGTCCACTTCGAGGGGTCCTAACTGTTAACTAGACGATTACAAGGCCAAATTTTAGGAGTATTTATTAAGGGGATATTTATTTATATATTTATATGAGGGGGAGGGTACAAGCTGTAGACGGTCGAAAGTCTGTACATGGAAGATATTTGAAAAAAAGTTGGCTGGGGATACTTAGAATCGATAACAGAACACGCTCCAACAGTTTTTAGAATTTTTGTCTGTCTGTTTAATCTGTTTATCTGTTTGTCTGTTTATTTGAACGCGCATCACGTGAAAACGGCTGAACAGATTTTGATGAAAATTTTACTAATCTGTCGAGAAAATCTCCGGCCAGGTTATAGGCTATAAAAATTCAACCCATATAAGGGAGGGTAGCCACAATACTCGCTTGATTTAAGTTTGCCCCTGAATCTTATGGCGCTACTTAGGAAGGAGGGGCAAACTTTTTCGCGCCTGGTTGGGACTAAAAGTAAAAAAACCGGGCAAGTGCGAGTCGGGCTCGCGCACGAAGGGTTCCGTACCATAATGCAAAAACAGGCAAAAATAAAACGGTCCCCCATCCAAGTACTTGACCCCGCCCGACGTTGCTTAACTACGGTCTAAAATCACGTTTGTTGTATGGGAGACCCACTTAAATCTTTATTTTATTCAGTTTTTAGTATTTGTTGTTATAGCGGCAACAGAAATACATCATCTGTGAAAATTTCAACTGTCTAGCTATCACGGTTCGTGAGATACAGCCTGGTGACAGACGGACGGACGGACAGCGAAGTATTAGTAATAGGGTCCCGTTTTACCCTTTGGGTACGGAACCCTAAAAATGTACAACTGTCTATCAAATGGCGTTTTTTTATCGAAAAATTTTCGCGCTTGCTTCGCTCGCGTTTTCAAAACCGTTCTATGATATGATAAAGGTGATATTCGGTTGGCAACTGCAGCAGCATTACTCTGTTGCAACGTTACTGCTCCGGCACTGTCAATTTTCGTCATAAAATGATGTGACTGATTTCCATACTAAAAGTAAGAGAGTGGGGGTAAGTATGAAAATTTCCAACGTAGGCATTCGATTTGACCTTACGCGGACGCCCTTAAAGTCATGGAAAGAATCTTGCTTTCGGGCTTGCGGCCAGCCGATTTTTTTGACATAGGTTACCGATTTTATAGCGAATTTTGCTCTCTCGCACGGCAGATTTGTCGGCCAAGGCGAGTTGCTACTTAGCCGCGATCCTGTCAAAGTGATAACACTTTGGCAGTTAGGTCTCAGGGGCCCCGTGAAAGCCGAAAACTAAAAGCATCCTATCAAGTAGCTTTCGAGTGAAGCCAAAGAGCGAGCAGTAGAAGAGTCGTGATTACATGCATAGATTCGATTTCAAGCCACTCTTTTGCAGTTCGACGTGAGGTCTTATGCAAGGCATTCTCCCTTACGGCAAAGTTGATCTTCTACCTTAATTGCACTTGGACGTGGATGCAAATCCAAGCTTTCCTCTTTCGCAGCTGGGCCTTTTGCTCACATTTCGCCAATACAATTCACTTGGTCAATTCCAAGCTCTGCTTTCTTGCATCTTTTCTGTATGAAAACAACCTCGCTGAGACCCTTAAATATCGAGCCCTATGCCAAGCTAGGCTGATAGAAAACTGTCACATCCCTTCTCTGTATGAAATCCTGGATTCGCGCCTGGTTGGGACTAAAAGTAAAAATGTACAACTGTCTATCAAATTGCGTTTTTTATATCGAAAATAGTACTCTGTTGGAACGTTACTGGCAGTACTGTCAATTTTCGTGATAAAATGATGTGTCTGATTTCTATACTAAAAGTAAAAACGTATAACTGTCTATCAAATTGCGTTTTTATATCGAAAAATTTTCGCGCTCGCTTCGCTCGCGTTTTCAATAACATTCTTAAATGTGTATTCGGGTGGCAACTGCAACAGCATTACTGTGTTGCAACGTTACTGTTGCAGCACTGTCAATTTTTGTGCAAAAATGATGTGACTGATTTCCATACTAAAAGTTAAAATGACCAACTGTCTATTAAATTGCGTTTTTATATCGAAAAATTTTCGCGCTCGCTTCGCTCACGTTTTCAATTACATTCTAAGATATGATAAAGGTGATATTCAGGTGGCGACTGCAGCAGCATTACTCTGTTGCAACGTTATTGCTGCAGGACTGTCAATTTTCGTGATAAAATGATGTGACTGATTTCCATATCCAGCTGTAATGCGGCAATGAACGTCACTCAATTGAAAACAAATTCAATATAATCTTGACGACCTTAGGGAGAGGGGGCACCATGGTCTAGAAATGCTTAGGGCATCAAAATATCTTAATCCGGCACTGGTCGTTTGCGGAGTCAAACGATTCGGGACTCGCATTTTATACGCATTACCATGCCTTCCCCAAAAAAATCGAATGATTCGCGAAAGTCTCGCAACGCATTGAGGTTACAAAGGGCACGTGGTTTTCCTCAGGAGTCTGAAGAAGACCACGGTGAGTGGCCCTTTAGCCAGGCAAGCCGCTTCGCTTTTGCTCGCGCGCGTAATACCTTACTGTATCGTCCGATATATACCTACTGCTCTGTCGTTTAAATCACGTGTAAAATTTGAATAAGGGCGCAAAAAGCTATTGATTTTGGAGTGTAGTTTTATTTAGTGGTACCTAATTGTAAAATATTTTATCTGGACTACAGTCCTCTAGCATATCCATCTGTCAACTTTACTTCAAGTTCCGCCTCCAGGGGAGAGGGAGAGAAATAGAACAGACCGAATTCCACGCGGGCGGAGCCGCGGGCACAGCTAGTAACATAATATGATCATTATCATGAGTGGGAAATAGGCAGACTAAAAACTAGATTGGCAGACTAAAATCCAGTAACATTAAAACTTGTTTGATGTATTCAAAAGGTACCTAAATACAAAATACAGTACGTAGTGGCCCCCTTTTTAAAATATATTTCGTTAAATATATTTAAATAATCACGATTATTTAGCAGTAGCGCTAGTGTGCGCGTTGATGGGCTCTTAATATTTTACAGGCAATTTTGTACATTGTAGATCGGTGGAGCTTACACACACAGACAAAAGCAGTAATACCGTGATAATGACACTTATGAAGCAAAACAACGGGACAGAAAAGGGCCTTGGAGGAAAACTGAGGTCATAGACTAGGAATCCTCTAGACCGAGTTTAGAGCAATTATTTCTTGCAACCGATGATGCCAAAAATGCGGGGGTGCGCGGGACGAGGTGAGCGAAGTCCTGTGCCGTGTCCGGTCCGTTCAAAGACACGGACGTCACACAAAGACATTTTCGACTCGAACATGGAGTAAAATTACCATATGCGTGGCAGAGGGGGTAGCGCGACTATGCTCAGTCTAGAGGATGTTTTGTCTGTGGCTGAGGTAAATAAGGTAATTAGGGAGGCAGTAAGGCGTGGCTGCAAATGTACCATAGCCCACATTGTTAACTGTACATCGGTGGACCTTATGCCTTTTGTAATAAGGTCCATCGATGTACAGTTGTTGTTGGATGTGTGTTGCTGTTTGTACCGAAGAACAAAGGTGTAGAAGGGACGGTTCACGAATGGTCAAAACTTGTTTGTGAAATGAGTTTAAAACTAACCTCGGTAAACTCGGTGGCTGTGCAAAAATATGAAATACCCCGCGTCACCAATTATTACGGAGACCGAACTCTAAAAAAAAGGTTGCCATATTTCTTAAACAGTCTTCCAGAAAATATCAGGCTCGAGCCCAATAAAACTAGATTTAAAACAGCAGTAAAGCAGCACCTATTGAAAATGCTTGGGTGACAATTGCATGCCTGTGCCTGCAAATGTCACCCAAGTAAAGTAAGGTATATCTGATTATATTAGTTAAGTGTATGATGTTAGTTTTTATAATATTTTACATTTATTACGTATGTAAGTAATTATATCAGAGACTCGCACCTGCAGACAAACTGTGTAAACAGTTTTGCAGGGAACTGAATTAGATCGTAAGGTTATTTCTTGTATTAATAATAGTAATAAATAAATAAATAAAATAAACTAATTTACTGAAATGAAGTTGTACATTTTCGTTTTTGACTTACCTTAAAACAATGGCGATATTAATAAACAAATTGAATGTAAAATCCATAATGCCATTGAATTTCAATTATTTGAAATCTGTTTCACTATGGATTTCTTACATACCTACAGAAAAACTGTTTCATTATAAAAGAATACTTACCCGATATAAGCATCCAATATTAAAGTGTTCGCAATAAATATTTGCCCCCAAATACACAGTTCACAGAAGGAAACAATAATTAGGAACAATAAGCGATACTAATGTATATAGTCTTATAGTTGTTAACGCTTAAGTCCAACCGATGCTTGGCCGTTAGACTTCTTGTAGGTTTATCTGTGGGTACACTCTAAAAAATGAAGACCAACTAAGAGCAGTTTCTTCTTAGTTGACGTTAAGTTAATTACAACAATTACGATCTTATATAAATCAATGAAAGCTGATTACTTAAAACAATAAGTGTATCTGTGATTGAACTAATAAAGTAGGTATTGATTAATCCTAACAATTGTATACCTTGCATCTATTATTAACTTGTTGACATAATTATGTAACGTAGGTTGATTCAATAAATATCAAGCTTAGTTGATCTTACTAGGGTCAATTAGTTACCATAATTCTTTTTCATGTATATATTGAACAAGATCTTAGTTGGCTCAGTTACATAGCAATAGTAAGATCAATCAGAATTACCTTATTTGAAATGTCGAAGTCCTTGTTAGGCTCGTATGGAATCAAGATGCTTGATTACGACTATCAAAATATTGATAGGGCCAACCAAATTTTTTTTAGAGTGTAAATAACTGTACCCAACCTAATCGGTCTAGTACTTACGGAGAAATTAAGAAATAACCTACGGACTAACAGGCAGACAGATATACGAGTGATTCTATAAGTTAGGTTTTTTTCCTTTTGCGGTAAATATCCTTAAAAAATATTAACTTTTAACATTCCATATGTGTAGGGTAAAGGCACCAGTAGTCAGCCTTATAACGACTTTTTTAAGTTTGAACGTTCGGCATTTCTACAGGATTAGTCGGATAATTAAACAAATGACATAGTTAGATCAATTGTTTATCATAATTAAAAAAACAAATTAAAAAAAAATAACAATCCTCTTTATAATATCACTAATTAAGTTTAAACAAAAAGCGGCATTTTTCTCCAGTAGTCAGCCTCCAAAATCCAGTAAGCAGCCTCTGTGTACCCAGTACTCAGCCTTTATAATATTCATAATAATTCGATCAAAATCACTTATATTTATATCATAACCAACAGTATGATTATCATTATTTTTTCTTATAAGTACATACAATTCTTATGACACGAAATTTGTTAGTTATATAAGTACTTAACTAAAAAAGTTGTCAAGCGGATCCCAGGCTCCCATGAGCCGTGCATGGCAAAAATGCTATATATGTCCGGGATAACGCGAGGAAGAAGAAGGTACCTATTCGGTAAAAAATAATGAAACGATTCTATGCAGATGTAATTATCATTAATAAACAAAGTCATATACCTACCAGGAAAAAGCAAAATGAGAGGTATGTATAGTTAACGTCAAATATGTATACACTTTTTCACCTTATTTCAATGAGATAGGGTTTAAAAATGTGGACATATTTTTGGCGGCGACGTACCAAGCAACGTCAATGGCTGAGTATTGGATCCGCGAAGTGAAGTGAAGAAGTTCCAGTAGTCAGCCGCATTATAACGTAATTTCAAATGCGGCTGACTACTGGATTTTACTTAAAATTGACTAGGGCATGCCTAACTAAATTTGAAAATGTAAATTTAACGGTCCTAACGGTCGCATTGGCTCGAAAATAATAAAATAAACGAATAACCCAAAGGTCAGCCGTGGGGGGCTGAACACTGGATTTTTTGGAAAAAAGTGTATTTCAACGGCGAAAAGCTACGGTATAACCAATGCCCTAAATACCTTGGAGTCACCCTTGATAGATCACTTACGTACAAGGAGCATCTCACCAAACTCTCACTCAAGCTAGCTTCGCGAAATAACATCCTGCACAGATTGTGTGGCACATCATGGGGAGCATCCACCGAATGCCTGCGTACCACTGGCATTGCCCTAGTATATTCTGCCGCTGAATACTGCGCTCCTGTGTGGCTAGAAAGCGCACACGTAGCTAAAGTGGATACAAAACTAAACGACACGATGCGTTGCATCTCAGGAACCATCAAGTCGACACCCACACCCTGGCTGCCAACTTTGTGCAATATAGCTCCGCCACATTTGCGTAGGAGGCAAGCGCTATCGAGAGAGGCTGAGAAAATCAGATCAAATAGCTCTTTACCAATCCACCGAGAGTTCTGCTGCCCACCACATCAGCGCTTGAAGTCCCGACGCCCTCCTTATGCTCAGAATGTGCAAGGTTTTGACGTCTCTGAAGCCTGGGAAAATGAATGGTGCGCCGCAAATGTGGACTCGAGAGTTGTTAACCCGGCGCATCGACTTGCCGGTTTTGATCTTCCTAGACAGCAATGGTGTCGCTTGAACAGACTTAGAACGGGGCACGGTCGATGCAACTACCTCTTGCACAGGTGGGGATGGAAGGACTCAGCCTTGTGTGAATGTGGTGAAGAGGCCCAAACCATGGAACACATTATCCAGCGCTGCCCTCTGCATTCATACTCTGGACCACCGGAAGACCTCCTTCATCTCACAACCCATGCAGCCGCATGGCTGAACACACTGAATGTTGACATCTGACTTAAAAATTCTTTTGTTGTAATTTTAATTGTTAATTTATTGCCTATATTATGTACTTGTGCCATACGACTAAATAAATAGATAAACTAATAAACAAACCAATCATTAACAAAAATAATAACTTATAACATTAAAACATAGTTTTTCTTGCCTGTTAAGAGAACACCACGTGCAGTAAAAAATATGGCGGACATGACACTTTTGCACTCGTCGACAAACAGCACCTGTATGAACGAGTATATTTCTTCCTCCCGTTCCCTCACCGCACCTGTCGTGTGACGTATTAACCAATAAGGAATCAAAGCTCCTATTTGAGTACTCGCGATTTGTTTAAACGAATATACCAGATATTTATGACCAATAAACGACTCAAAAGGCTGACTACTGGTCCCTGGCTGGCTACTGGTGCTGTTACCCTAGTGTAGGCATTAAAAACCTGCCCATGTTACATCCGCACCTCATTAATCTTCAAAACCTTATTCCCTTTTCGAGTTATTGTCGCCGCCCGTACTCTCGAACTATTCCTTACATCCACACTATAATCTATCTATACTATGTATATATATAAATCCATATTTATAAATTTGAGGTAAATGGCGGCATTGCCGCGCTGGACGGCAATACTAATGCGTTGCGCAAGGTATGAGCCAGCCCTCTTGTCACCCGTCGCCTCCACGAGGCGCTTCGCCAGCTCGACGAATATGCCGTGGGCGCCAGAGCCCTACGGCCCTAGGGTTTCCACGCCAAACGGCTCAAACATGCAGCCAGAATCAATGGCTGCATATTTGCGCCGCTTGAGGTGTTCAGCCGCGTTGGCGGCTGCACCAGCTCTGTTAGATATTCCTGGAAGATGGGACTGCGCAAGGGTGTCCACGCATGTGGCATCCCAAACCAAATGCCGTCCCATCTTCCAGGGAACGAGGGTCATGCCGTCCGGTCTTTTCCCGTCATCGCGGGCCAAACCAGACGGTTCCAGAACCGCCGGCACCCCAGCCGTGACAAGAGCTCGGCGGAGGATGTCGTTTAGGCTCGCGTGTCGTGAAAGACGGCCGACACTTCTCGCACAAGATAGACCGTGGACACCAAAACGCGTCACGTTTGCACCGCACTGGCACAGATGAGGAGCCACACAAGCCACCCCCAAGCGCAAACACAAAGAAATCCTGAAGGCGTTCGTAGAGAGAAGTGTGCCCAGGTTCTTTGATGGCAGGGCCTGCAACCATGAGCCTGATTCCCATTTCGTCGCAGCAAGGAGACGAGCGCGCTCTGTGGTGCTGGTTGACGTTTCGTACAGATTATCCCGTACCAGCAGACAGAGCGGCTGGTCCCATTGGTGTTGCGAATGGCGAGTGATGGGCAAGTCCGCGTTAGGGCAGGCCGTTTTCCAGCTGTCGATAGCCTCCGGCAGGAAAGGGACGTCCAAATTTATAAGGGGGTCAGTTTTTAGGATTTTTCGGAACAGTTTTTCAATGTTATGCGCTGATGAAAAAAAAGCAGGAAGAGCGACAGCAGAAGTTTGTCGTATCCCAATACCACCGTGCCTGATGGGCAGGGAGGCTTGGGACCACTGAGAGTTGTCAAAGGTAATGTTCAAAATGGACGATACTGTAAGTTTTATTTCTTGGTCTAATATTTCCAAAAGGTTGGAATATTTCTAAAAAACAAACAAAATTTAATTATTGTGTAGGCCATGTGAGGGTTAATTGTGAGCAAACGGTCCGAATAGTTTTTAAAATTTTGAAACTGATCATTAATGTAATTCGGGAAGGCTTCGTCCAGGATCGGTGAACCTAGGAGGTAAAGTGAACTTTCATCCAAAACTTTGATGCCAGGAGCTAAGGTGCTGAATTTTGAAAGCGCTTCATCTTTATGCATGCATCGGTCGGAAAAAAATACTTCGCACTTTGAAAAATTTAAACACAGGCCAATTTTAGAATATTTTTCTATGAGAATTCGCATATCATCAAATACCTCGTCGACGGTGCCTCCCAGGGTACCATCGTCGAGGTACCAAGCATTAAATTTAGAATTTAGGCTTTCCAGGATAGGGTGTATGGCAAGGCTGAAAAGTGCAGGGCCCAAAGGGTCGCCTTGCTGACAGCCCACTGATGAATATAAATAAAAGGTTATTTTTAAAAAGTAATTTTGAGTTTGTGCCGTAGCATTGCCAAACAAAATTATACAGCTCAGGGGTCTTCTCTTTGACTTGGGTAAGTAAGTTATATATTATTATTAATATTATAAATGCGAAAGTTTGTCTGTCTGTCTGTCTGTTACCTCTTCACGCTTAAACCGTTGAACGGATTTAGTTTAAATTTGGCATAGAGATAATTTAGGTCCCGGGGAAGGACGTAGGATAGTTTTTATGTCAGAAGTCAGAAGAAAATGAGAAAATTAATGAAGTGCCTGTTAATTGGTGTAAACAACTAAGCATATTCTGCTCGAATTGATATTCGGTTTGATCCAGGCGCTGTACTTACTCTAGCTGCTGTTACCAAGTCCACGCAACCGAAGTCGCGGGCAATAGCTAGTTATACATATATCTGGCTTAATTTTGACATTCGTTTTCTTCGCTCCACTCATATTAAGAGCTGATTACTTTACTAATTAAACACGGAACAGCGGAAATGTGTTCTGTATTTCTCGAATAAAGAAAAATCATTTGTTCTGTTCTAAGTGACAGGGGGAAATGCTCAATCGTAGCTTAGCTGAGAACAAAGAACTAATAATGAAATATCGTAGTATGTATGTATATATACCATACCAACAAACCTACACGGTGAATTCATATATACAAAAACATACATAATAAAACTTAAAAATACAATACATAATAGATAAAAAAAACCGGGCAAGTGCGAGTCGGACTCGCGCACGAATGGTTCCGTACCATAAAGCAAAAAAAAAACGGAAAAAAATGCAAAAAGAAAACGGTCACCCATCCAAGTATTTGTTGTTATAGCGGCAACAGAAATACATCATCTGTGAAAATTTCAACTGTCTAGCTATCACGGTTCGTGAGATACAGCCTGGTGACAGACAGACGGACAGACGGACGGACGGACGGACGGACGGACGGACGGACGGACGGACAGCGAAGTCTTAGTAATAGGGTCCCGTTTTACCCTTTGGGTACGGAACCCTAAAAATTGGCCCAGATCGCCGTCAACGGCCAAGGCTGGCCGTATTTCCCCGCTGTATGGCGATACTAACATACAAAACATACAAAAATCCAAAACTATTTATTGACAGAAGAAAACATACTTTAAATTTTTTACTACAACTCCGACCTTGGGAAATATTAAACTGTTTAGACGACAACCGAACGATGTCCCGAAACATGTCGCCAATAGCGACTAAAAATTCAAATGAGTGAAACCGTTGTCGTCTAAATAGTTTAAAATATGTCTCACGAAAGTTAAATATCGATTGGGAAATATTTTCCATAATGTAAATATCCAGCAAGGATTTTGTCCACTACGTTTACCACTCCATCGGCACTGTCACGTCGATATGGAGAGAAGTAATTTACCCCCTTATTCATAAACGTTTACTAAAGTTGACAAGCCGATAATAATCGTTTGTCCCTTTCCGACGTATTGGTATGATGGAAAGGGACAAACGATTATTATCGGCTTGTCAACTTAAACGATTATGAATAAGGGGTTAGTGTTTCCACAAAGGTAGGTATGATACAGTTCTCTGACGCGAGCAATTGCCTTGCTCGATACTCAGAACGTACCTAATATTTGCGAGCGCAGGCAGGTGTATGTAATTACAGGAGTACGTTGGAGAGGCAGAGTAATTTCAACCGGTTACTGAACGTTGGAACGATCCGGGTCTGGGGCGATGCGCCCAGAATCTTTTTATACATCTACTCGTACTACTACTATATACCTACTATTGAACAAAAAACAACGGGTTGCACTCCGGGAGTGCCGACAGAAGTGAAAACTCAATGACTAGTCCAAAATGTCTGCACCACTATGTATAATTGACCCATCCTCCTTTCTATTGAAAAACTTTAGTTCCGAAATTGCTGGCCAGTGAGCTTAAATTTGTAGCGTTAATTGTTTAAAATTCGAATAGAAATAAAATTGTAAAGTTACCTTGCAGACCTCACATCTAATTATATTTGGTCATGATAATTTGAGTTTTATTTACCAGTACTAGAGTTCACTTTTATTTCCGATTTCATCAAGATGTAGCTTTATTGAATTATATTTGAGTGATATACAGTTAAAATGTAACTGTGAGATCCTCGTATTACAGCCCGTACAAGATTAGAACATTAAGCTTTATTGCTTAATATAAAAGTCCAGTTTTAAATAATTGACCTGATTATGATACGTTATGATATGACTAAAGTTCTTTGGTGAATAACATTGTCCATGACACATGACGTCAGCGTTACGTTACGCGTTACGCTGAATCGAGTTTATCATTTTTTCCCCACCTCAAAAAGTGCCCAGCGCCGCTAAAGAAGTTATCACTTCAAAAATCTTACGCCTCAAATCTTATAGGCTTCAAATCTTGTAGTGATTTTTATATGTTTATCAGCAAATCCAATGCTTGCATTCAAAAGTGCCGTTTGGTGAAGTGGAACTGCTGATGAAGACCAGAACGGAACTCTTTAACTCTCTCTATTTGCTTCTTCGGTATGCCTGTAAAGCAAGTCAGGTTCTAAAAACAATTTTGTTAAGTTTTGACACTCAAGTTCAGAATTGACTGAACTTGACTTGGCACAGACTTCAAACATATCAGATGCTAGCGCATAAAAGGGATAATAATTCATTTAATCCTTTTGAAGTCAGTTTTAATTTTCTTTTGTAAATTTTTGGAGTGTGCACAGGAATCGAATGATTTAATTCCACCTGCCTTTGTCTATTGTACCGAACGTCCAAGCACAAGGAGCTAACAAGGAGCGATGTATCTTTACGTAGTTTCCATACCAAAGCACAAAGTGATTTGAACAGCTTTCCATTGCAGAATGGGAATAAAATTTGCTAAGTCTGTATTCCCTAGCGCAATCAATATAGGTCTCTGTAAAGCTCTTAGTAAATAAATAGGCTACTTTAACAGTCAATTGAATGAACATTTATCTGCATAAAATATATATACAGTGGAACTACTAAACTAAATGCCTTAAACTACGTCCAAGACAACCGGTGGACGGGCAGCAGCGTCCCTCAAATTCGGTGTACTCAACTGCGATCGCCAACCCGCCTGCCAAGCGTGGCGATTATGGCATTCACCCCCAAAAAAGGGGGAGGCCTATGTTCAGCAGTGGACGTCTTATGGCTGAGATGATGATGATGATGATGACTAAACTAAATAAATAACTAGTTTAAATCTGAAATAGGCTCATGAGACATTGTACCAAGGACGTTGGCGGCATTACCTCGCTGTATCGTAATGCTAATACGTTTTGTGAGGAATCCGTCAGCTCTTCTGTCACCAGTGAATTTAATTCTAGATTTTATCTATTTCTTTCCATTATTTAGGTACCGTAAAATGGGGTGAGTTGGGTGAAATTTGACTTTCAAACCTCGATAAAATTTTATTTTTACATGTGGAAACTGAATGGTGTATTTTATTTTGGGTAGTTCCATTTCATAACTTTGACGATAAAGAGGAAAACCCACCTCACCCCGTAGTGCCTCGTATTTGGGGTGAGAGGGTTTTTCATACAAAGGTGATTTTGGAAGATTGTTGGATCGATTTTTTTTTATTATGCGTATTACTATAGCCCCATTTTAACACATTCAACACCAAGAACCTGACTGTCGGGTACACTGTTCGTAGCGACTACGCGCTACATACGACGAAACCGTGGCTACGCGCTACGAGCGTAACCCGTAGCACTTAGTGGTATTGAATGTGTTAAACTGGAATACATTATTTTTGTAGCAGTAGCCTTAAAATCTCTTCCCACCCCCCTCTCAAACCTTCTCTACCCATTCATAACCCAACTCTCCCCGCGAAACCTACTCACCCCGTTTTACGGTATAGGCATTTATTTTGAAAAACAAAGGTACCTTTTTAGGCGGTAAATATAATATACTTTATTTCGTGTCCAAAAGAAAAGAAGTTTAAATATTATTTAGTGAATAATTTACTGAGAATTTGAGAACTATATTTACCCAGTATTTACAGTGTACCCATTATTGTAGCTATAAAAGTAACGAGCCATTTATACCTAATAATCTATTTAATAATTTACAATTCTATATTAAATCAACTGAAATTCAAATACTTTGTCAATATTTTAATTAAGTTTCACAAAGCGCCTTGACTTTAACAGTTTAATTGAAAGCAACTTGAAAGTTTCAATTATATTATTTTAAATACGTCGCTTATGTTCCTAACAAATTTCAAAAATATATATTCTTATACGGAAGAAAGAATGAAACCTGGCATGCATGTTAAGGTGACAGTCCATCTCCAACGACAGCTGCATTACTATGGAAATTGACAATGACAGCGACGCGTTCAGTACCGGTAGTGCAGCTGCGGTTAGAAATGGAATGTTACCATTATGTAGTTTAAGTTGGCAAGGTTGATTCCCACTGTTGGGCTCCGTACCCAAAGGGTAAAAAACAGGACCCTATTACTCCGCTGTCCGTCTGTCCAGTCCGAATGTCTGTCTATCTGTCTGTCATCAGGCTGTATCTCATGAACCATGATAGCTAGATAGTTGAAATGTTCACAGATCCAAGATTTCTGAGATTTGTGAGATTTCTGTTGCTGTTATAGTTATAACAACAAATACACATGTACATGTACTAAATGTACTAAAAACTGAATAGTGGGACTCCCGTACAACAAACGTGATATTTTTTTCCGTTTTTTGCGTAATGGTAAGGAACCCTTCGTGCGTGAGTCCGACTCGCACTTCGCCAGGTTTTTCACGATATTTTTAAGTCGGACTAAACTAAACAAGTCCTAACCATAGAGCTACAACTTCGAAAAATAAGGAATAACCTAGTAAATCTCAGACTGGCTTTTTTCGTATGCACACAGAGTGCTGCGCTCAATCAGTTCTCAAAGAAGGCGGCGAGATCAAAGCCGGCGCCCGCGCTCGTTACCTGCCTGCTTACAGGATGGGTAGTGCCGGGGAACATTCCCGATCGGAAGTTTTGATATTTCACATCCTAATGTAACCGTTGACGTATATTTCAGGACGGGTCTTAAGGGTACTAAAATGGTACTAGTTCAGCGGTGTCACTCACGAATTCGAGCTAATTGTGCAGTCAACGCAATTGTTAATGAAATTTTGTAAATGATGTGCAAGTAAGAAATATATTCTTATTTTTTTGTAGGTAAACGTTGTATTACCACATTTACTATGTTTATCACTGTGGACAATCAAAGAGCGCGGCGCGCTCATTCTTTCTTCCGTGACAATAAATATTTATGAAAACATTAAACCTATTAAGGATCTCATAAACCTTGCACAAAATTCAAATTTCCAGACTGTAAGTACCACTATAAAATGGAATTTTAAGATGGGATAGGATATTTGCCTTAAATATTTACCGAATATCTGGAAATGGGAATATTCCTACAGCACGCGCCACATCACTATGTATGTACATGTACATACATACGAGAAGTCGAATCGTAGATCAAGTCGATTCCGATAAGTAATGCCTAGATACGCGAGAGAAACTATCGAAAATTTTCCCAAATCTACGTTTCCTTGAATGCTGGCACTGAATAACGTTACATTCGGATTGCAAATACTTGCATATACCGGGTGTGGCCTGTAAGCAAATAATTAAAACATAAATTGTAGGTACTCCTCAAACAGTGACACTTTTGTTCAACAACTTTTAAAAATTATGAAATATTTAGACTCCCTATTTTTCATACAAAATAAATATTATATTCAATGGACGCCATCGCCACGCCATAGCATTGTGATTGACGTTGCTTGTCACGCCTTAAACATAACAAAATTCGCAATACATTGCGTCTTAGAATAAACTTTACAGTGTATTAAACATCAAACCATAAGTTATTTTTAAAAGTCGCTGAACAAATGTTGGTCAGTATGAGGAGTACAGGCTACAGTTTAATTTTTTGCTCATATTACAGGCCACACCCGGTATAGGGCAGGGTTAAGGTACCGTTCAGATTCAGACTACACCAGCAACGTTATGGGGTTATGCAGGCATTACTGCAGATAATAGACCAAGAGAAGTCTGCAACGATTTTGACAGCACACGCAGTGCAAGTGTCATTCTAAATGAATGACTTCTAAATGAATGACGTCATAATTTCTTAGAAGTTTGTCGTTTAAAATAATACTTGTACTGCGTGTGCTATCAAAATCGCTGCAGACTTATCTCGGTGTAACTTTAAGATCAAAATGTCATATTAATATCTATAGTTCGTTTTTTTTAGCATTAGAAAGAACTTTCAAGAAGGTAAGCGATCTTGACAAGTCCTTTAATTGAAAAATGCTTTTTAAAAATCAGTATCTATTACACATCTCTGGTTGAAACACCCTTAGCCTTAAATGGTGCGTAAGGATGAAATATCGTGGCGTATATTTTACGGCACAACACATAAAGATTTTATTAACAAACCTGCATACAAAGCTTGGGCCCTTAGAGACTTAATACTGGGCTCACAACATACGGTCATTTAGCGAAGGGACCGGTAGTTACGTCTAATGAAACCTTGGCATATATTTTACTTTAACACCATGGTGCAAGTAGAAAGTACACTTAAAGTGAAGTTTATGTTTAGAGTAAGGTAAAATAGAGGCTCTATTTAATTCTTGTACCTACCTGGGGCCCGATTTTCGAATTTCGAGCGCTCTATTTTGTCACTATAGTTCGTTTTTTTTAGCATTAAAAAGAACTTGCAAGAAGGTTGTTATGTTAACATGATTGTAATTGAATATAGACCTTATGGTCAGTCAGTTAAGACATATATTAGCCAGCACGATCGTGTGCCGAAGCTGGTTAACTATTTCGACCAGTCTATTAACTGCATCTGTAGCTCAATGGAAACTGCTTTGACTACAGAGATGAACGTCTGAGGTTCGAATCCCAGCGCGGGCGAACTTTTTCCATCTTTCTTCATATTTTATCATTTAGATTTAAAAATCTTGTTGAGGGCATGACAAAAAAAAATAAAATAAAGTAGGGGCACTTGAGCTGGGAACAGCCGATAAAGCAGTCACGTCCTACACTGTATTTGGTGATATAGGAATTTAAAATGTAACGTTATACGGAAATTTGTTGTTGTGATTACATGTAATTAAATTCTGGACATTCCGTCAGTGGTAGTGACGAAGTTTATTTTAAATAAAAGTGCCAATATATCTCCGAAAGGGGTAAGTGCTATGCATAAGAATCTTAGTACAGAGAGTTGTGAATTTTATTAATGGGCGGCTAAGTTTAATGATATTTTATTTATTTTATTTTAGCCTGCCGAAACGTCCTTGTAGTACGGCCACTATAAGTTATTATCTAACATAGACTGAGCTAGCAAGTCTGGCAGGGATTGGATGATACCCCGTCGAACAACAGACGAAATCTCTCCTGGCGCCCACTATTTATAATTTAGATTTATTCCTTAGTTTTATTTAGGTTTAGTAGTTGCTTTTAGTCAAATAAACAATCATTTTGTTTAGAACGTAGTGACCGTTGTTTCAATTACCATATCGACACGTAACAATGGCGCCCAACGTGGGGCCATGTTATGTTAACATGTTTGTAATTGAATATAGACCTTATGGTCAGTCAGTTAAGAGTCAAATAAACAATCATTTTGTTTAGAACGTAGTGACCGTTGTTTCAATTACCATATCGACACGTAACAAGGTAAGCGATCTTGACATGTCTTTTAATTGAAATACGCTTTTTAAAAATCAGTAACTATTACTTATGAAAGCAGAAGAATATAAATGATCGTATTAGATTCATAATTTTTACATATTTGCCGTGACTTATTTTTTAAACGTGTTTTTCAATAAAAAGACACATCAAGATTGTTTACCTTATTTCTAATGCTAAAAAAAACGAAGTATAGAAAATCTGCGAAAAATGGCGAAATTAGATTTTTTTAAATACGAGCAATGGAAATTGGGAATCTAGTGGTATTGACCACTCGTTTTCGGTTATATTAGTAGAATTTAAATGCCTCGTAGTAGATATATTATACACTGAATGAACACGAAATCGACTGCTCGAAATAAAAAAAATCGGTCCCTGAGACGCTTTAATTTTTCAACACATATAAAATAGTTAAGTAAAATACATAAATGTAAGAAAAAGATGGGGTCAGGCGTCGATAAAGTACACTCCATACATTTTTGAAGTAAAAAAATAAAGAATATTAAATAAGTAAATAAATTGTGCTTTTAAATATAGTCCAAAATAAGTCGAAAACGAACGCAGTTCTAATAATACCGGTCAACGTAATACCTTCTTTATAGTACAATTTTATGCAACAGGTAAATTTTATGCAATAAGGGTGCTTAAAATTCAGGGGTCGGAACTCGGGAGTGCAAAACGAGGGGCGGCCGGAATGACCCGGCTCTACAGGTATTATTTTATGGATAACTCTACAGGTATTATTATAGGTATAGTAAGCTTTACATAGATAAGGTACTTAATTAATGAGGAAATAAAGCTACTACCATAATTTATTTGTTTTTATTTGTTCCGATATTTTGGCAGAGTTGCGCATAATTGTTATTACAGACACCATAATTAGCCCTACCCTACACATCATACTTAGCATCTACCCTCTTTCGGCTTCGCTTATTTCACACAGTAAATACTTCGCATCATCGTCCTCTTGGTACCAAGATTGAAGTGTATTGTTAAACTGAAATATTTACGTTCTAGGTAAATTATATTTCGTCAACTATACTCTGCCCTGCTAAGCCAAAGAGCGCAATCTCAAAAGAAAATTCATTGCTAACTTATACTTTATCTGGTTTCTAATTACTGAGGATTCCATTTTCAAGATCATTTGTTTTTCGGCTTAGGAGGGCAGTACTATCGTCCGCATAATATGTATAATGTAAGTACTTCATTCTCCACGTTAGCTTGGAAATCTTTGACTGTTTATTGACGAGTATTTGCCGGTATTCATACGAACGAACAACCCTTGCTTACCTACATATATCCCAACACGTGTGCTCTCGCTAAGGGTTTTGCTTGGCTCTCACTAATAACGCGTCTACTTAATTATACAAATGAATAGGCAGAGGTGTCCGTGTCCCAACCCTGTATCCTCAAATTCTAAACCAAGAGTCGAATTCTCGAGCTAACCAGTCTATTTTCTGACCCTTAACCACAGAATAAATAATAGTACTAGGTACAAAAGACTCACTCCCTAACAAAACGCGTCTGTTACGATCAGGACAGATATGGCCGCTAGGTGGCGACAGCGCCACGCGCGGCTTAAAAGGCTTGCTACACGGTCGCCGACAAGCCTACTAACCGTCTGACCCTGGTCTGTCCTTGGTATGTGGGTCCGTCTAAGTTGGCTGGCTAGACGGTGGCAGACCACAGTGTGTTCAGAACTCGCGGACGGACAACACGTATTGCAAGCGCACAAAATGGCCCCTAACCTTGCGGATTGCATTTTTTTTTCTTCCTTGACTTCTGGGGCGGCAAAACTTATTGGCGGGGCGCCAAATTTCATAATCTACTCATACTAGTGCAATGACAAAAAAATAAGTTTTTGGCAAAAATGTCATTTTTGGTACAAGCTTTTATCGCTGAATGTACTTTTCTTTCCACAGGCAACTAATTAAATACTCGTCGAGACAATTCTAAAAACCCCAAACACAATTAGGTCGCGTTGTTCTATCACAGGGTTCCTATGGCCACCTCCTGTCTCCATCATCAGATCAGCTATATGGTACCATAATAATGCATTGTCACCCGATTTATATATGTATGCAAATGTTCAGCTCCATCGGAAACTAGAAAGTAGGTCTAATTTAACTTGCAAGATTTGACCCGTACACACATATTTACATACTTACATTAGGTATATTGCAAGTTAATAAAAAGCTTGTAAAAAAAGAAAAGGGTATACGAATGAAACGCTGGCTCAAAAAACGACATTTGTTGAGTCATTTCAACTTGATGAATTTGCTGGACTACGCTACGGGGCCATACATAACTTTCTGAGAATGAAGAGAAAAGTATTTGATGAATTTTTAGAAATGCTACTGAGTACCCATGGCATGGCTATAACCACACGAGCGCACACGGCGCGTCCTCCAAGCGAAATGGCCTAGTGCGGTCGGCGACGGGCGGCTACACGGTTCCGGACCGACCGCTCAGACCGCGGTCGCTGGCGCGCGCTCGCATGCCAAGGGCGTCCGGAGGTCAAACGAAATTTTGTTGGTAACAACTGTCTACACGGTCCGGGACAGACCAAGGCCACGCGGTTTGGGGGCTTGTCGGCGACCGTGTAGCAGGCCTTTAAGGCTAGCCACAAAAATTGGTGTGGAACGGTGTAGGTACTTGTAGCTACCTGTTGCAAAGCGATGAAATCCCGGTGTGAGCCACGCCTGCCTTAACTATCTAAAAACCTACCTTTTACATTTAGGGGGCTAACTCAAAATTGTAGTTTTTATACTTATTTAGTTTTTACACGTTTTAATGAAGGAATTATGCCATGAAAAAAATTACAAAGAAACTAGACTTATTTGCAAGCGAATAACAAAAACCATAAAATTAAAGGTTAAACTTGACTCGCTGGGCACACCACGAAAACAAGACTTTTTTTTCTTTTTTATATCGTTACCCCACATTTTATTATAAAATAACTAGGTGATATTGTCGAGGGTTCTGACGACCAAAATTTTAAACAGTAGTTTGGTATAATATTTTAAACTTTCGAGTTTTGAACACATATTAACTCACATTATAGACGGGTCTAACGTGAATTTTATTCAA
Source organism: Cydia fagiglandana (assembly GCF_963556715.1). NCBI lineage: Eukaryota > Metazoa > Arthropoda > Insecta > Lepidoptera > Tortricidae > Cydia > Cydia fagiglandana. The sequence continues at coordinate 4,121,470 of NC_085940.1, forward strand.
TTACCTTCGCGTTAGACCCGTCTATAATGTGAGTTAATAGTAGTTTAGTATATTAACCCATTATGACCTGAATTATTTTAGGATCCCAGAAAGTGATGATTTTTGGATATCTTGTTGTTATATATTCCCTTAGTCATTTTTGATCATTAAAAGTTGAATTGTTTCACTACTTCTGGAAAAAACAATGGGTGCCAAATGGCACCGCTAGGCTAATAAGTAGTCTGAACCAGTTAGTGCCTGAATTATTTTATATTCTCAGAATTAGATATTTTAATATATGATTAATAATGACTCAAGAACACATTTTAATAAAATTTTAGTGGAATTTATACTTTTGGAAAAAAACTGGTGATGCATTAACGGCACCGTTAGGTGTTAACGTTGTATTTTCAAATTATGTATGTTGCGTGTAATATTTTTTAGTTTCTCGTGTTTACTGATATTTTTCCTTGATTCTGGAACTATATTATATTATTTAATAACAACCAGCGATGTTACTAATGAAGAGACACCCAACAAAGTGGGTGGATAAACCTTGATAAATTGTATGGACTAGAGGTTCAGCATTGCAACAAAACTCAAAATTCTTACTTGTTTAACAGTAATTGCACTTGAAATATTTAAATAACCCTATAACAGTCTAAAATCACCATAAAAACGTTAAGAAATACGGGAAAATCGAACATAGTATATGTAACACATTTCATATCATAAGACTACATAAGCGCCTAGGGGTGCCGTATGGCACCCGCAACTTTTCTCAGGCCATGTACAAAACCTGAAATCATAATTTAATAGTCCGTGTGTATCATCAGATTAACCATACATACCAAATCCTAATAAAATATATTTCATTAGTATTTTACTAAAATAATAACGATTTCTGATCCGTTTACTTAGAATGAAATCTAAAAATTTGCATATTTTTTCAAGACTTATTTTTGGGTACCTGTGCCAGTAGCAACTATCCAAGTTGCTTAAAAATATGTGATTGTAGTGATAATTGGTACCCTTGACTATCTAATTAAACACAAATCTCTTAAATTTTCCGTTTATTGTACCCTTACAGAGCGCAAAAACAACCACAGATAAAGCGGTGCCGTATGGCACCGCTAGGTCATAATGGGTTAATGAAATAAAACTAAAATATAACTGTAACTATAAATTAATTATAGCTTATCGATATAATCGGTTTCGCTAGTTGTATTTCATGAGTGTTACTATCGCGGTAACCAAGACAATATCAGAAATACGTACGAGTATATTTTCAGAAGAATCGAGATAAAAGGTAAAAACACTCGCGATGAATGATCATATATATGAATGAATAGATATGAATCTTCCGTCGCAAGTTTCACGCGGCACGCCATATCTTTTGTTTCCTTTTAATTTCCTGACTACGCCCCCTCTTTTAAGTGGGGGGCACACTTACACTAGTCACCTATTCGACTTGCTCGATAAGCGATTGGAACCTTAGACACCCCTGTTATTGAGGGTTTGCCGTGAAAATGGAAAATCGGAATTTCGTCACTGCCTCTCTGTCGCTCCGATAAGAAAGAGTGATAGAGAGGCAGATAAGTAACGAAGTTTCGCTTTTCCCGGTAGACCCTCTGATATCCGAGAAATAACTTGTTTAGATGCACGCTAATTTGTCGAACGAGGTTTGATTAATTATAGCATCAAATGTGAAACCATTTAGTGGAAATTCTGTACATATTAATTGCTGTTAAACTTATGTGAAATTTAAGCTTCCGCTTAGGGAGTTAGGACGAGATTTAAATATGAGAACATTCTGAAGACAATACTTACGTTTTGTTTTAAGGAAATGATACCTAGAAATTTTTATTTTTAATAACATTTTGTATAAGACATGTAAGTTAAAAAAAAAATCTTGAAATTTTCAACGCTTAGCTATCCTGTACTTGTAATGTATCTATGTTTCTAAGTTAATAACTAAATTAAAAAATACTACTTACTTTCTTTTTATTAAATTGTACAACGGGACTTAATCGCGTACATAGGCACATAGGAACTTAAATAAATAGTTATTTAAGTTTTAACACCAACAACAGCTAAGCAACGCCGTCCTCGAAACGTCGGACGTAAATCTTAAAACTTAAATACGCAATTTATTTGTACAATTTAATAATGTGTAAAAATCGTGAAAGTTTAAATCAGTCTTTATTCTTATGTTTATAAAAATGTGCTTATGAATGACACAAATCTACCACCAGTTTGAAGTTGGAAATAATATTTCCCCCTGACGACCGCCAACCTGGACATAAATTATGGAAAATGTTGTTTTGCTATTACGGTGTAATGTTTTCGAGCGAATAACATTGCAGGGACAGGGACGCAGGGTTTCCCACGGAGTATTTTATGCGCATGTCCCAGATTATAAATCTACAGTCGATTCACCACTCTTGCAATAATTATTTTCTATAATAAATACATAAATATTGGGGACATTTTACACAGATCGATCTAGCCCCAAAATATTTTTCAGTGACCTCTATGTTTTTTAGGCTTTTGTATGTTTGTAAGTGTTTTTGTTTGTGTAGGTATGTATTCACGAATATTCGTTCCTTGAGTTATGGATGTTATCTATGAATGTTTCTATGTAAGTACGTACGTACGTACGTACGTAGTACAAGCTATGGGTACTACGCCACGACATACCTACCCGTACTAATAGTAGGTATAAGACGATCTGTGTAAGATTGTCCCCAAATATTTATTTATTTATTAGGTACACGGTCGTCATTAATTTAATTTGCTCGTGATCAGTATTATTTAATAGCGTGCATTGTCAAGCGATAAACAAAGTAAAATACCTATTTTTAAAATTGTTTATAGATTACTTAAAATTTGTACTGTTTGTTTGATTAGGTACCTAGAAAAAGACAATACGAAGAAGATTATCTCAACTAATGATTTTTAAGGTGCCCACTGGTTAACAGTCCGCCGGACGATATCGGCCTGTCAGTTAGAACAAAATTTTGACAGTTCCGAACAACTGACAGGCCGATACCGTCCGGCGGACTGTTAATCAGTGGGCCCCTTTAACTAGCGTATCTGATGTAACTAGTTATCTACGGTCTCACCCCGTAGCTGCGAGTATCATTTTCATACGGCTGCCCGTGTTATGAGACGCAATATTGAGCAATGACGGCTAATATTCTCGTAGCGTCATAAATTCTCCCTCCGAGAGAACTCATTACAAAACGCTGGAATAATATTAGACGGCACTTTTCCTAATTGGATGTGTCCATTAGTCTTACAATATCAAATTTAATTTTAACCACACCAGCTGGTAAAGGCTTTCTTGATTGTTTAAACGGATGAGAAAGCTGTATTTTATCCACATGTGGGGTAAAGTAATCAAATGCAAATTTTGAGTTGTTTTCTTATGTTGGCTGGGAGAATTGACTTTTAAATTATGATTTTTCAATGATAAATATTTAATATCATTAATTTTAAATTGATTTGCTTTGATTTTGTTTGATATTTTACAGGTAATATTTTCCTTGTGTTAAGTTTCTGATAAAAAAGATCATAATATTATTATTTTCTGTTTACCTAACCTCAAGCTAGCCTTGACATGACACCGACCAATCATATCGAGTACAAAACCAGATCAACTTCATAACCTATTATTACAATCATAATACGCCCCCCAGGCCCTCGAAAATGTATACACAGCCATCTTCAAGACGATATTAAAGATGTTATTACAATCCTATGTCTGCACTCACAGATATTCCCGGAAATGAGAAAATATTACTAACAATGATACATCTCAGTGTTTTGCGTTTCCTCCTTCCTCCATTGTATCCAAAAATCTTCTCAAATGTATCGATAAGAAGCATTTTATCAAATAAATTCAATCGAGGATATGAATTCTACCGATATTCGATGCCTTTTAAATCAATTCCGCTATACGTTTCATATGATGGTTCTAGCGACAAATTGTGCCCATTTTCAATACGATGGCTCTGCTATACAGGATGATTTTTTACGTCGGATCATACTCTTAGTGGTAGATATCAGTGGCGGTGCGTCAAACATATCCATAGGCAAGCCGGGGCTAATTTGGCTTACATATTTCCTTTACAACTATGCTCAAACGTCCAAAAACAGGCAAGCCGGTGGGAATCTGCTTTTATGGACGCGCCGCCACTGGTAGATATATAATGTCAGTCATACTGAACAACTTTTATTATGAGATCACAAAAAAAATCTGCTGTTTTTTTAGAAAACATTGACATTTGAATCACCGAAATGTGTGAGTCGGCAGATTTTTTTAGTTGGTTGGCCCAATAGTCAAAGTGTTTAAGTATGACCTACATATTCACCCTTTAGAGTTTGGTCTGACGACGAAATCACCCTGTATATGGCGTGTTATAAAGTCGAATGGGAATTTATGTGTCTTATGACAGATATCCAATATTCCCGGTGGCGGAAGGACCGAGTGCAGCGGAACACTCGGAACACAAATCAAGCGAGAAAATAAAAGGAGTACCTATGATAAAGCGACCGCTCGATCGACAACATTTTTATTGGAAAATATTCTGTATTAAAGCATAGAGAAATATTGTAAGAATAGAGTGCTCACTCCATACATCAGGTTTGGTACCAATACGACTATTATTTTCGCAGTCGACATCTAGCATCGAGTAGCGGAATTATCAGTACCGCTCGATACTAGAATTCTCTAGTATCGCGACTCACGAAAATTGTATTGAACAACAATTTAAAACTAATATCAAAAGCCACCATTTCATATGTATCTCTCAGTTACTTAAAGGTTAGCTGGAAGAGATCCCTTAACGGGATAAGTTCGCCGTTGTACACATTTATTGTATTCTCTCTGTGTTATGTACTTGTTTTGTGCAATAAAGTGTTTACTACTACTAAAAACAAAGTCATTAAAAATAGAGTTCCGGTTACCTAATCCGGTTATAAAATTAGCTGAAAATTGTTGAGCATTAATAGACTTTTCGGTCGGTCCAACATCTATTGTCAAGCAGCAGTTCTGATAATTCCGCTACTCGATGATATCGACTACGAAAATAACAGTCTTTTTGGCACCAAAACTGGAGTAAGGAGTGAGCACTCTATGTATTTTTTTCTCTATACCTCCGGTAATGCCTGGAGCTTACAATTACGAGGCTGGTTTGATCAAATTATGATAACCTAGTTTCAATATACCCAATCACGCATAACCACCGTAAGTGACATGGGAAAGTCAGTTGGAATTGGGAACTTATTGAGTGACAATATGGTTGATATTTGAATGAAATCTTAAAGGACATAAAGGGTTTTTGCACACCGTGATATCGTTGCAAACAATTTAATGGACAATTTTACTCCGTTATTAATAACCCATTAGACTAGATAGGTAACCTGTGAAAATCCAGTGTCGTTTATCAGCCATCTGCCTCCAGTAGTATACTTTGGACACGTGGCCAGACAGGAGCCGGACAAACTTGAAAAGCGTATTATGGTTGGCATGGTGGATGATGGACTGGGACGACAACGTAACAGAAGTCCTACATTGGCGCCTATTATCAGGAAGACAGAAAATCGTACAGAATCGTGCCTTGGTGCACAAAATAACGACCTCATGTGGTCGCGGCAGGCGTGTCTCACTCCTCACTCCGCGATTTCATCGCTTTGCTACAGATAGCTAAAAGTACATCCGTTCGGCCCCAATTTTGGGGTTTGCCATAAGCCGCGCGTGGCGTTGTCGCCACCTAGCGGCCATATCTGTGCTAATCGTAACAAACGCGTTTTGTTAGAGAGTGAGTCTTCTGTACTTAGTAATATTATTTATTCTGTGGTCGCGGTCGCGATTCTGTCATAAGGAATCGAGAAAGAAGAAGACTAGACAACACTGACTATAATTATGTTATATTTTTATAATGACACCCCGAAAATGTTAAAGGTACCTACCTACCAGTGGCGGCGCGTCCATAAAAGCCGATTCCCACCGGCTTGCCTGTTTTTGGACGTTTGAGCAGAGTTGTAAAGGAAATATGTAAGCCAAATTAGGTCCGGCTTGCCTATGGATATGTTTGACGCGCTGCCACTGCTACCTACCTAATATTTCTAAAATAATACGTAGGTATCTAAAATAAAATCGTATGAGTCCATCGCATTACATGCCTTCATTATCTCTGCGTACTATAGTTGTAAGTACAGTTTTCGAGTGGAACTGATATCAAAAGCAAATTCATGTCATATTTATATTTCATTGTATTTACTACTTAGGTACTTTACTTGTTACTTACTTTCCTGATTAATATGGAGTATAAGGACTATAAACATTCTTAGCACACATCGCTTGCCTGTATGCTAACACCTGACAGTGTTCACTAGTATATGGTTTGGCAGTAACACTGCCATAATCGTAACCTGCCAGTACCTCTAATACCAATTATCGTGCAAGCATTAACGCGATATGTACAGTTAGCAGCAGAAGTTGCTAAGCGCGCGAGGTGTTCAATATTATTTTGACGCGACTTTATTGTTAAGTTGTGATTTTCGTAAGTACATTTTAACATTATACTTGATTTTTAACGTTACATAAGCTTCATATTATACAGGATGGTCCAAACCTTAACGTCCAAAAAAAATTACCCTTCCATAGAAAATGAACTAGACAAAATGTATAAAACAGCCAAATTTTTTTCGCGATTTCGGTGTTGGTCCCATAGTATTAGTTGCTCAATATAATCCCAAAACCTCCCTGGCAACGGGAATGCAGTTATTTTTTAGCCACTCTGTATGGGAACCCCGGAATTTCATAACAAAAGTAAAAAAAATCGTAACTCGAAAACTACGAAAAACCGGCTAACATACATGAGCAGGTATATTCTGATAGCCCACGACGTGAGGAATCTATAAAAAATTTTCGACGTCAAGGTTTGTACAGTCGACGTCAAAGAGATCTTTACGACTAACGTTACAAAAAATTATTTACACGACTTTATTGTCATAGCATTTAGGTCGTGTAAACATTTTTTTGTTACTTTGGCTGTAAATTTCTCTTTGACGTCGACTGTACCACCCTGCTCTGGAATTTTCTGGATATCTGGACATTATACGTAGATCGTGTACTACATGTATACCTTGAGTATTAATAATTGTCCTTGCTGCTAACTTAGTTTATAAATTATATTCAGTGAAGACAGAATTTATGCGAGCCACGTTCGTTGTGAGCTGCCGGGTCTAGGCTATAGTGGCTATAGTAAATTAATCCCATTGCCTAGCTATGGCGATGGATAATACAATATACATAAATATAATAACAATACACTCCAACAACAGTTAGCTACGTGTCTATTTGATTAGGTAAAGGTCCACATAGATTTATTAAGGTAAAACTGGGATAGATGCCCCACTTTTTGAAACTAATTTATATCTCTTAGTACAAAAAGCAAGATTCTTTATTTGTAAAACGTGTAGATATTTTGGTTAATTATCTTCAAATTTATGAAAGGAATAATCATTATCTTTGATCTTTCCAGAGTGTTGGCGATTTCTGCGGACCTCTAAATTTTGGGACAGCTATCATAAATAGGGGATAGTTGCCGAATCCATGTAAATTACGTTTATGATAGATGCCCCGTCGAGAAAGAGGACATTTATCGCAGACATATATCTGACAGGAATAGAACATATATCTGACAAGCGGTAGACAATTTCATGTAATGTATTGTTTGCCAACCAACATTTTCGTTAGTCATAATTCGGTTTTCCTCAGAAACGGATAACTTTTAATATGTACCTAGTACTGGTTTTTTTTCTTTACTTATTTGCTCTCGTCGTCCTTTAGTGTATCCAAAATTCTCGTAGTGCTATTTGTCCATATTAAATTGTCTTTCACCTGTTAGTATCTGATCCTTTCGCATTTTCTCAAAGGTTAGCTGGAAGAGATCCATTTTAGGGATAAGTTCGCCTTTGTACATAACATTTTTATTTTTGTTTTGTTTCTGTCCGTTTTATGTAAACCTGTTTATGTGCAATAAAGTGACATACATATGTATGTATGTCACTTTATTGCTTGCAGAAAAGTATGTACATGTACATAGTTACATACTTTTCTGCAAGCCTATTATGGATCGCTTTATCGACATTTATCCACGTGATAAAACAACTGTCACTTTTTAACTCTGCGGGATGGAAAGAGACGGACACCGTTTTATCACGCTGTCACGTAAACAAATACGACCATCATATCCGTACAGGTAAAACAAACGTAACCTAACTTAAGCTTACGGATATTCTGAAAAGTTAACGGTTTCAGAATGATGACTAATAATGTCAATCTGACAATCATTACATTATAAATTTTAATAATTATGTCCAACAAAGGGATCCGCTCCTAGATAGCTATCTGACTAGGTAGGTACTAGTGGAATGATCTCACTTATTTAGAGCCACCATACACGGACTGCTCGAGCAGTAACCCAGTGATCAACATACACGGACTGCTTTTGCAGCTTGACCGCATGATGAAATTTCACCGCGCAGCCAACTCAAACGCTCAAGCAGTTGCAACTGCTTGAGCGGTTCGTGTATTGCGAATGACGATTTTATATTGAAACTGCAGATCACCCAACGGCGACCGCTTGAAGCTGTTGGCACTGACTGCTCAAAGCAGTCCGTGTATGGCGGCCCTTAGAGGTGAATAACCGAGTGGTTGATAAGCACATGACTAACAACTAAGCACTTCATACGCGACTACTACTGAAACATTTCGCACCCACAGGACTCGTGTAGAAATTCAGCTCGGTGTAAAATTAATAAAGTCTGCCCTCGAGGTTACTATAAGCTTGTTTGTAAACAAACGGAAAATTAAAAGCTGCGCTGAAAATACAGTCAGCGGTATTAAAAACCGGGCAAGTGCGAGTCGGACTCTCGCACGAAGGGTTCCGTACCATAATGCAAAAAAAAGGCAAAAAAAAAAACGGTCACCCATCCAAGTACTGACCCCGCCCGACGTTGCTTAACTTCGGTCAAAAATCACGTTTGTTGTATAGGAGCCCCACTTAAATCTTTATTTTATTCTGTTTTTAGTATTTGTCGTTATAGCGGCAACAGAAATACATCATCTGTGAAAATTTCAACTGTCTAGCTATCACGGTTCGTGAGATACAGCCTGGTGACAGACGGACGGACGGACGGACAGCAGAGTCTTAGTAATAGGGTCCCCTTTTACCCTTTGGGTACGGAACCCCCAAAAATTATTAAATTCCTATACTCTGTATCTTTAGGTATTTAAATAAAAGTAAACAAAATCTACCCTCAAATGGTTCCTTAAGCCATTTGAGGGTAGATGAAAACATTGTTACACGATCAAATAATGTAGGTTAAAGTCGTTCAGTGACTGATCCAGGCGTTTTTGTATTTGGTTGGTTAACCAATAAATGTTAGGTATAACTACCCGGAAATTTACAAATCGTTTGTTTACTTTTATTTAAATATTTTTTAGTTTAGACTCACTTATTTATGTAAGATTCATTAAAATTACTAATTATTCGAAACAGATTTAATAAAATAAAGAGTTGAGTAATCGTTGGCAATCTATAATCTAATAAATTTAATAGTAACGTTATTGATAGTTGACCTTTGTAAATAGAAGGTAGTTTGGAGAAAGTATAAGACGACTGGCATGGCGGTTAACGGGCATTCGGTTACGGGCAGAGGTGAAGGGAGGACGATTGTGAAGTGAGGTGATTGGAGATTGAACTGTAACGGAATATTGTGATCAAGAAATATATTGCTGTTATGAAAGAAAGGATTTTTATTACACATCAGAGGTGGTAAGTACCTACAAGTCAGTATGGTATTCTTGAATGTATTATATTATGTAGGTATTAATATTAGAACTGATTGAGTTAAATTCTAATCACCCAATTAATTTGTTACAATAGTAACAGTGGTGTAAAATTATTATAATTATGTACCTACCTATACATATATTAGTAACACTTATATTGGTTGTTGTATTGTTGAAATTAATTATCATTTCATATTTCCTATGTTAGGAAGTTTATGTTTAACGAGCGCTTAGAAACAAAGACACCGTTAATTTTATCAAGAACAAAATAATTGGGTAAACCCATTTCGGCCTATTCGTTCACTCGAGAGCAATTATACTGCAAGTTTTCTCTTCAAGACCAACAGTTAGGTTTTTTTTAGTGTTTGCTGTAATGCCTATCCATAATATAATTAAAGCATTCATTACATCGCGGGTAGCGTGAAAACCTTTGGAACACCGTTTTATTTTGAATAGTTCGGATTCCTTTATGATTATTTACAGGTGTAGATCGAATTCTTTTAGTCTATGTATGTACCGCTTATTTGGTTACAACTTTTACCATATTTTCAATATATTTCTTATCAATACGTCAGTATTATATAGCGGGGTTAAGTGTTTTCGAAATTATAAACTACTCAGACTGTAAATAAGTAGGAATGATACTTTTACTGGTAGTTACCGACCCGCCGACCTGGCCCGGGTTACAATCGCTGTCGCTTCGACAACGAAAAGCATTATGTCCCTATATCACTCTTCCCTATTAGCGCGACAGTGACAGTTGCATTCCGATCGCTACGGAGCGTAAGCGATTGGCATCTTGGCTACGCGGCCCGTTTCGTATTCCGGATCCCGTTTCTGGATTTGGGTCCGTGCCGGATACTGGAACCGTTCCGGATGCATACCTGATTTGTGCCGGATGAGTTCCGGATCCATGCTGGATTCGTACCGGATCCGTCCTGGACTGGTGCCGGATCGGTACCGGATCTGTGCTGGATTGGTACCGGATCTGTGCCGGATTAATACCGCATGTATATCTATTGCCGGATTCGTGCCGGATCTAAACCGAATGCGTGCCGGATTGGTATCGGATCAGTGCCGGATCCCGAATTTGTTCTAGATTCCGTTTCTGTACCAGTTCTAGAATTTTCTCGTTTCGAAAAGCCTGTGTTCCGGATCCGTACCGGGATACGGATCTGTTTTGAATTTAAGATCTGTTTTAAACGTCCCGAATTCTAACCCGGAAGCAGTAACGTAAATTAAATAAATAAATAAAACAGTTGAATTTAGCTTAATAAGAACAATTTATATTTGTCTAATATTAACAATCCAAAGATTTAGAACTCTTCCATTGCTGGTGTTGTTTTCGAGTTCCAGACTATGGACCATGAGGAAAAAAACATCCAGGCGGCGCTTGAAAACTCCTGAGCGTGGCCGAAAATCGAAATCTGATGATGGACAAGAACTTCGAAGCCGAAGTCGCAACCGCCGCCAGTCCCCGGGAAACAACAGGCGGAGTCGCAACCGTTGAAGCCGCAGCAGCGGCAGACACGGCCGAGGCAATGAGAGATGGCTTCGAAGATCAACGTGGAAGGACAACGGCCAGGATCGCTTTCACGTGGAAGCCGCACAGGACAGGAACGCATGGCTTGTATATCTTTGTCGTCTTCAGTTGTAGATTTTAATAGATGTCGTTTATTGCTTAAACTGCGAATATTTTGGTACAGTACCTTAAAGTTATTTGTATTGACGAAAGTTGTCTCGAGGTACGGGTTCACAGATTATGGGGGTGGAATCGTTGTCCAGGCAATGCTGTGGTGTCCTGTAGTTCGCTCAAGTTAGTTGTATGGGGCTCGTTAGCCTAATTCATAAGTTTTGATCTTAGTTGTTTCCTCTTTTGGCAAAATGTGACGTTAACGCTGGTAAAGGAAAGACTAAGTTACGTTTCTTCAGTATTTGTTCATAATTTAGTAGGTATAAAAAAAAAAACAACAATAACGATCGATTCGCTATGCGCTATACACCGATATTAGTACCTACCTACGTAATAATGGGTTGAGCTAGGGCAATATAGGTTGATTTGCGCTGTGGTATATCCATGACATTTCGAAGATATTTAAATGAGTGTTAGGTTATTTCCTGACACTATTTAGCTGTAGTTTGAATGTACGCTGTAAAGTTGAGTTTCTCATCTTCCTCTGTCGGTTGTCAGTCTGCTCATCCAGAATAACACCTAAGTACTTTATAGACGAAGTTTTTCTATTGTTTTACAATTACATGACGTGTGGTAGGTACCAGTGGTACCTAACCTAATATTAAATATGAATAAACTTTTGACACATTTAAGAGACCACGAGGCGGAAGCAGCTGTTTTATATACGCACACATATCACGTTTAGTCTGCTTTTAGAGTTACAAATTGTATTGAAGCCAGTTCGTCACCAAAGCTAGACCGCTTTCTGTGAAGGCGCTTACTGCATCCCAGGAAGCACCGTGAAATAGTATTGCCGTGTCATCAGCGTAGCACAATGTCTGCATTGGTCAGATCCAAGAAAGTCAAGTCGTTAATGTAGATTAGAAACAAAGTTAATCCAAGTATATGTAAAGTTGTTTGTTTAAAATTACCAACTTGTTCTTTAACCCTAACACATGTGTGCGGCCCGACAGGACAGTTCCGCGTATCCGGGAAATCTACAATTTTCTATTTATTATTAGAATAATAAGAGAAACAAACTGACGGGAATTTTTTTCAATCTTATAAATCTTATAATGTTGGCGGGATCATTTTGGCTGGTGTTGATTGAATAACCAAGGTTGGGCCTACACTAGTAAAGTATTCGTTATAACCGTGTATTGATTCGCTTTCAGTATCCTTGGTTTTAAGAAGTTCGTTGCATTTTAAATATTTTAGCTTGGTTATTGTAGCAAGCAAAGCTCTGCTGATTGCTGTTGATCAATTGGTCAATTGTGGTTGGTGCAACTGACGCTTAAGTGGCAAGTAATATAACGATATGATGAAAATACCTACATATGATGATAAGTATAATATTATCTAATTATAAAATTTCTGGATTATTTTAATTAATGAGTTACGGATTAATGAGTTACGGATTAATGAGTTACTGATTAATGAGTTACGGATTAACGAGTTACGGATTAGAGTTACGGATTAACGAGTTACGGAATAACGAGTTACGGATTAACGAGTTACGGATTAGAGTTACGGATTAACGAGTTACGGATTAATGAGTTACGGATTTCTCAGTTACGGATTAATGAGTTACTGGATTAATCGGTTACTGGATTGATCAGTTACTGGATTGATCAGGTACTGTATTACTGGATTAAGCAGTTATTGGATTAATGAGTTAATGGATTATAGAGTTAATGGATTATAGAGTTAATGGATTATAGAGTTAATGGATTATAGAGTTAATGGATTATAGAGTTAATGGATTATAGAGTTAATGGATTATAGAGTTAATGGATTATAGAGTTAATGGATTATAGAGTTAATGGATTGTAGAGCTAATGGCTTATAGAGTTAATGTATTATAGAGTTAATGTATTATAGAGTTAATGGATTATAGAGTTAGGGATTATAGAGTTAATGGATTATAGTTAATGGATTATAGAGTTAATGGATTATAGAGTTAATGGATTATAGAGTTAATGGATTATAGAGTTAATGGATTATAGAGTTGAGTTATTGAATTATGAGTTGAATTATTGAATTATGAGTTGAGTTATTGGGTTATTGAGTTGAGTTATTGGGTTATTGAGTTGAGTTATTGGATTATTGAGTTGAGTTATTGGATTATTGAGTTGAGTTATTGGATTATTGAGTTGAGTTATTGGATTATTGAGTTGATTTATTGGATTATCGAGTTGAGTTATTGGGTTATCGAGTTGAGTTATTGGATTATCGAGTTGAGTTATTGAATTATTATTATTATTATTTTGACGACCGGTCTGGCCTAGTGGGTATTGACCCTGCCTGCGAAGCCGATGGTCCTGGGTTCGAATCCCAGTAAGGGCATTTATTTGTATGATGATACAGATATTTGTTCCTGAGTCATGGGTGTTTTCTATGTATTTAAGTATTTGTATATTATATATATCGTTGTTTGAGTACCCACAACACAAGCCTTCTTGAGCTTACTGTGGGACTTAGTCAATCTGTGTAAGAATGTCCTATAATATTTATTTATTATTTTATTTATTTAATTATGAGTCTAGTTATTGGGTTATTGAGTTGAGTTATTGGGTTATTGAGTTGAGTTATTGGATTATTGAGTTGAGTTATTGGATTATTGAGTTGAGTTACTGGATTATTGAGTTGAGTTATTGGATTATTGAGTTGAGTTATTGGATTATTGAGTTGAGTTATTGGATTATTGAGTTGAGTTATTGGGTTATTGAGTTGAGTTATTGGGTTATTGAGTTGAGTTATTGGGTTATTGAGTTGAGTTATTGGATTATTGAGTTGAGTTATTGGATTATTGAGTTGAGTTTATTGGATTATTGAGTTGAGTTATTGGATTATTGAGTTGAGTTATTGGATTATTGAGTTGAGTTATTGAATTATGAGTTGAGTTATTGGATTATTGAGTTGATTATTGGATTATTGAGTTGATTATTGGATTATTGAGTTGAGTTATTGGATTATTGAGTTATTGGATTATTGAGTTATTGGATTATTGAGTTATTGGATTATTGAGTTATTGGATTATTGAGTTATTGGATTATTGAGTTATTGGATTATTGAGTTATTGGATTATTGAGTTATTGGATTATTGAGTTATTGGATTATTGAGTTATTGGATTATTGAGTTATTGGATTATTGAGTTATTGGATTATTGAGTTATTGGATTATTGAGTTACTGGATTATAGTTTATTGGATTATTGAGTTATTGGATTATTGAGTTATTGGATTATTGAGTTATTGGATAATTGAGTTATTGGATTATTGAGTTATTGGATTATTGAGTTATTGGATTATTGAGTTATTGGATTATTGAGTTATTGGATTATTGAGTTATTGGATTATTGAGTTATTGGATTATTGAGTTATTGGATTATTGAGTTATTCGATCATTGAGTTATTCGATCATTCAGTTATTGGATCATTGGTTTATTGGATTATTGGATTATTGGATTGATGGATTATTGGATTGATGGATTGTTGGATTGTTGGATTGTTGGATTGTTGGATTATTGGATTATTGGATTATTGGATTGTTGGATTGTTGGATTGTTTGATTATTGAATTATTGAATTATGCTATGGATGGAGGAACGGATATATGGTAACGATGAAAAAAAAAGACGGAAATAGAGGATGTTATGTTGTGAGACACGTTTGTGTCATGAGAGTGATTCAGTAAGTAGCACAAAAAAATAGAATGAAAAATGGAATGGAATGGAGAAAATATGGAATCAAAAAAACAAGAGGAATAATGTGCTACATATAAAATTTGATTAAAAAAATGGTATGTTGTGAGACATGTTTGTGTCATGAGAGTGATATTAAAAAAAAAACAGAAAAGAAACAAGAAAAATAATGAAAAAAAAAGCAACCTAATATGTTAAGTAATGTACTTTATATGTAGTTTTGATTTGTTTAAAAAAAAAAAGTACTTTGATATTATGTAGTAGTATGTGTAACATTAATAAAAACTTTTATATCTAGATGGATATATTTATTGGATTTGAAATAATAATGTGAAGATATACCTAGATGAATTCAATAAATAATAAAAAAAATGTATATAGACAGACAAAGAACTTGTATTAAATGGGTAATGAAGTATTAATAATTTTCTTACTGAATGCCCGATGATTTGACATGCCGAGTGTAAGATTAGATGACAGACGCGATTAGTATGACTGTGCATGAGGACATGCACAATGTCAGGATGGGCGAGTGTAAGATTCATTAAAATTACTAATTATTCGAAACAGATTTAATAAAATAAAGAGTTGAGTAATCGTTGGCAATCTATAATCTAATAAATTTAATAGTAACGTTATTGATAGTTGACCTTTGTAAATAGAAGGTAGTTTGCAGAAAGTATAAGACGACTGGCATGGCGGTTAACGGGCATTCGGTTACGGGCAGAGGTGAAGGGAGGACGATTGTGAAGTGAGGTGATTGGAGATTGAACTGTAACGGAATATTGTGATCAAGAAATATATTGCTGTTATGAAAGAAAGGATTTTTATTACATTTAATTACACAAACGGGTCTACCGCGATATAATTTCATTGTTTTTACCTACTGAGTTTAATTCCGACTGAGTTGCACCAGCTGTGGTCACGGAAAGACTGACGTCCCAACAAATGTCAACGGACCCGCGGTAGACCCGTTTGTGTAATTAAATATGTGTACAAAACGCGAGAGTTTAAAGTGTTATATAGACTCACTTGTTTTTAGTCACTCGCGCAAATTGTTCAATGTTAGTATGTCTCACAACAGCTTAAATTCGATTACCTAAAGATACAGAGTATAGCTTCTACCCGCGACTTTGTCTGCACAGAATAATGACGATGATTTATAAAAACATGAGTACATTTCATATTTTAATTTACTTTCGTCAGACTAGACTCTAGATAAAGGGTGTCTAGTTAGTCTTACCCGTTAGGTACTATTTATATAATAAAATATGTTTAAATAGTTTGTAGTTTTATTTGAGTAAATAATAAAATATTGCCTTCGATATCATTGATTCCAAATTATACTGACGATACCCAAATCTCTATCGTTATCATAATATAAAACATACGTACTTAGCCGATTAGGTTACTTCCTACTTAAATATTTATGTTGTGTCTATATTGCTGGTACAATCGCCTGCCAGACACAAAAATGGGTGGTATTTATTTTCATATACGTCAGGAAAGCGGCTACATTAGTATTTTATTACACTTTTTCCTCTGACGCAGATGGGTACCTAGCTTAGCAATTAGAGGTGTGCCTGGCGCGCGCTACATTCCCAACTAAATGTTGAGTTTAGTTCTAACGAGAATTCCTAGAAATAATTTAGTTTTGAGTAACAATTTATTAGCGGTTCGTTTATTCGGTACGAGTTATTCTAGCGTCATGTGTATGTCTGTAGGATACAGTCTACTGGCACATAATTGCATTTATATATAAAGAATGTACGTGACATGAAAGGTAATTTCAAAGTTTACATTTTAAACATTGAACTGAATCGTGTGGGCAAAAAAGCTCAAGAACCTCGCTGGTTTCGGCTATCATTTCTTTTTGCCGCTATATAAAAAGTGTCAAGTAAAGTAAGTATTGTTTTCTGTAATGAGTTATCCAATAAAGAGTATTTGTATTGTATTTGTATTGGGAACTAATGACGAATATAATTTTTCCCGTTTTGGTTTGATTTCTGTACAATGTGTTTTAATACTACTACTATTAAATCAATCAGATAAGCGATGACACGTAATGAACTTGCTCTTTATTCCAGACCAGTACGGATATGATGATCGTACTTCACTACGTCAGAGCGCGATAAAACGGCGACCGTCACTTTCAATCACGCTCTGTTAAAAAATGACTGATATTTTGTCACGTGGATAAAGCTGGATAAAGCCATCCATAATAGGCCTGCTGGAATGCAGCACTTGTGAAAGATTTCAATGCAAACCTACTTATACAAATGTACAGCTCCTATTCTGAAAACATTACAATCTCCCGACGCTACATCCCTAACAATAATACCATAATGAAATAAGCAGATTACCTACTCTGTTATATAATAGCACTGCATAACGCTATTTTCCGTTCCTGTTATGGTTTTACTATGACGCAAATGTGTGGGATAACGTATTAAGGTTGTTCGAAGTGGGTGCCTAATGCCTATTGACATTCATATCTCGTTTCTAATATCGCACTTTTGGGATTATTTACTAGTACTTGCTAGTGTGTTTTATGTAAAAATGACTTTGAAAAAGGTTACTTAGGTTTTGCCAAAATCTGATTGTAAAACTTTCTATCTGGCAATTTATACGTTGTGTGGCTACATTTAACTTTGTATCTAATTAAATATTCATATCTATTACCCAAATAAATGCCTTAGGTACCGAGATTCTAACTCTTGGCCTACAGTTTCGTCGGTAGGATTATTGCCGACTAGGTTAACGAATCAGTTGTTGAATATTTATTTTTCAAATTATATTTAGGTCAATCTCTTTACGCAAACAGTACCTAAGATAGAATATGATTGTTATTACAGTCGATATTAAGCTCTCTAAAGTGGCCTACAGATTACTACTTCGCCGGACGAGATCAGCCTGTCAGTTAAACGCAAAATTTGACAGCTCCGAACAACCGACAGGCTGATATCGTCCAGCGAACTGGTAATCTGTGGGGCCTACAAGAGGTTCCATATTTAAGGGAAGATTTCTCAAAGGTGGCTTTAAAACGTTTTTCTAATAAAAGCACATTGATGCACGGCGCGTCGTTTCCGTACTTCACACTATGGGCAGATCGCTGGCAAAGATCCAGCGATCCTGCTTCCTTCGATAAAAACCACTTAATGGTTCTAAGGAGGACCACTTTTTTACCTTTTATTTTATAAGAACTATGTATACACTAGCTGTTGCCCGCGACTTCGTCCGCGTGGAATCTTATCTTCAACATTTTACATCTTTAGTACCTACCTATAATTTTCATATCCAAGCAATGTTGAAATTAAGTACTTTTCTTTTTTAGCAAGTTGTATGAAGTTTTAAGTCAAGTGGATTAATTTTGATGTTGGTTGCTAAAATTACTTTTCTTGTATTCTCATAATAGGTACCTCTATGCCCTTATACAAAGATTCAAGTTCCGCACTCACAAAATATCTGATCTCCATACAAACTTTCAACCCCTTTCTCATTCTCACCACCTTTGGTGATGATTTTCAAAAATTATTGAATTAGTTCTCATGTTTTTTAATTTAATACCTTTTTTTGCAAAAAGTTCAAGTTCCTAGCTTAAAATTAAATTTATACCCCAAGACAAACTTTTATCTCCTTTTTAACCCCCTTAGGGGTTGAATTTCCAAAAACGTTGCAATTACTTTTTTTTGTAATCGGCTATTATGTCTTTCTAAGAAGTTTCAAAGCATTTGTAATGGATTCAAATTTTGAACCCCATTTTAACCCTGTTAGGGGATGAATTTTACAAATCGCTGAAATCACTTTTATTGTCTTCTAATAATATCCCCAAATACAAAGATTCAAGTCCCGCGCTCGAAAAAATGTTTGATATCTAGACAAACTTTCAACCACTTTTTCACCACCTTAGGGGATGAATTTTCAAAAACGCTGAAATCAGTTTTCTTGTACTTTAATTTAAAACGTTTTTACAGAGTTTCAAGTTCCTTGCTTAAAATAAAATTTGCACCAGCAGATGAACTTTCATCCCCCTTTTAACCCCCTTAGGGATTGAAATTCCAAACATATTGCAATTACTTTTTTTTGTAATCGGCTATTATGCCTTTCTAAAAAGTTTCAAAGCTATTTGTAATGGATTCAAACTTTCAACCTCTTTTTAACCCTGTTAGGGGATGAAGTTTACAAAACGCTGAAATTACTTTTCCTGTCTTCTAATAATATCCCTAAATACAAAGATTCAAGTCCCACACTCGAAAAAATGTTTGATATCCATACAAAATTTCAACCCCTTTTTCACCACCTTAGGGCATGAATTTTCAAAAACGCTGAAATTAGTTTTTGTATTTTAATTATATATCTTTTAACGAAGTTTCAAATTCCTAGCTCAAAAGAAAACTTTAACCCCATACAAACTTTCATCTCCTTTTTAACCCTGTTAGGGGATGAATTTTACAAAACGCTGAAATTACTTTTATTGTCTTCTAATAATATCCCCAAATACAAAGATTCAAGTCCCGCGCTCGAAAAAAATTTTGATATCCATACAAACTTTCAACCCCTTTTTCACCACCTTAGGGGTTGAATTTTCTAAAACGCTTAAATCAGTTTTCTTGTATTTTAATTTAATACCTTTTTGCAAAGTTTCAAGTTCCTAGCTTCAAATAAAATTTGCACCCGAAGACGATCTTTCATCCCCTTTTTAACCCCCTTAGGGGTTGAATTTCCAAAAACATTGAAATTACTTATTTTTGTAATCGACTATTATGCCTTTCTAAGAAGTTTCAAAGCATTTGTAATGGATTAAAATTTTCAACCCCCTTTTAACCCTGTTAGGGGATGAATTTTACAAAACGCTGAAATTACTTTTCCTGTCTTCTAATAATATCCCTAAATATAAAGATTCAACTCCACCACTCGAAAAAATTTTTGATATCCATACAAACTTTCAACCCCTTTTTCACCACCTTAGGGGATGAATTTTCTAAAACGCTGAAATTACTTTTCTTGTATTTCAATAATATATCTTTTTACGAAGTTTCAAATTCCTAGCTTAAAAGAAAACTTTAACCCCATACAAACTTTCATCCCCTTTTTAACCCCTTAGGGGTTGAATTTCTCAAAATCGCTTCTTATCTCTTGTACACTTTATAAATGCAATCTGGTGTGCAAATTTCAACTTTCTGGCTTTTGTAGTTTCGGCTCTGCGTTGATGAATCAGTCAGTCAGTCAGTCAGTCAGTCAGGACACTTGCATTTATATATATAGATAGATAGATAGAAGATAGAAGATTTGAACTAGCCTGTACGAGTAGATACCTACGTATCTTCTTCATAGGTAGCAAGAAAGTAAAAATTTTCGCTATTTTCGCTATTTTGGCTACTTTGAAAAATAGCCGTAGCCAAAATAGAACTTTTTAGTTTCATCTTGTCCATTATCCGTTTGTCCTTTCGTCTCTCCGACTGTCTGTCCGTATATCACAGCAATTTCACCATTGGTGTGTTTTATAAGCCGTTACGCAGTTCAGAAGTTACAATAAATAAACAATATTTATTTTAAAGGTTTCGGTTCATACATGGAACAAAAACTAAAAAAAATAAAAGTATCTCACCATACCTACATTGTCATTAAAAAAAAACCGGTCAAGTGCGAGTTTAGCCAACCCAATTTTTAACAATATAAGTATTTTTTTGTGGAACGTACTATTGGATCAAAAACTAAGTAATTACGTCCGACTGACGCTTGACAACACATTTCTAATAGGTTTTCCTATCATCTATAGGTAAAAAATTAATTTGTGTATTTTTCAATATTTTAGACCCAGTAGTTTCGGAGAAAAATTCGTCAACCTGTTAAAAAAATATGTGTGTGATATAATTAAAAAGTTCCCAGAGATACCAAAAAGTCCACAAACGTTCCTAACAGGACTAGTAAAGCGCCACTTTAACAAGGAATTTCCAATACAAATCGCTCGCAGTCACCGTATGCCTACTATACCCAATATTGGTTCCCAAAGGCCATATTCCCAGTCCGATATTAAATTCCATAAAATGCTTTTTAATTTAGTTTTAGAGAATAATCTGCATTTTATCCTTTGACGATCTGAATTTTATCATTTAAATTGGTGCGGGCGTGCAGCGAACGCTGCCAAAGGCACTGGCGTCAGGCGAAGAGCTGCGAGAAACTTCTATTAACGAGTTCACAAGATTTAGTGGTGCCGTAATCGCTAAAGAATTATGTCTTTGGAACCTGTGTCGGCTATTCTGTGCGATTTATTGCGCTTACCATAGTTCTGTGTGACAATTCGCGTGTAGTCGACGATTATCTATGAATTACACAATTCCATTCGTACTGCACAAAGATTTACGAATGTTAGGTGAGTTTATTAAAGGGTATTGCAACGAAACGAGGTTAGGTTCGTAGGTTATTAACTAGTTCGGTAGATATTTTAGTAAACAAACATATTGCATAAAGATAAGGTAGATATAGTCTGTCGATTTGTTGCGCAGGCCCTGACGGCTAATACTTTGTCTATTTAATTGTTAAGTAGGGGAGACCGAGGTGAGTTCTGACAGAGAAGAGTTGTGACATTGTCGATTTTTTGGAATCTATTAACTAAAAACTAGGTCGCAATAGCGCGCGTTTGTTAGTTCAAGTTGCGAGCTAACAAACGCACACTGTTGCGAGCTCACTAACAGTTATTAGATTCCAAAAAATCGACAATGTCACAACTCTCCTCTGTCACAACTCTCCTCTGTCACAACTCTCCTCTGTCACAACTCACCTCGGTCTCCCCTAACACCGCACCGCAACAAATCGACAGACTATACCCTCAGACCTCATAGTTCGTTCAGTACTTTTTTTCTAAAACAATAGATAGGGTCGAGCTGTATCCAAGGTCAACCCAATAACCAAAAAAAGTAGATAAAGTGAAAATGTTATTGTAAAGTATCAGTTGTGAAAGTGTTAGTAAAGTGAACTTTAAAGTGAAGTGTGTAAGTACGGATGTAGAACAGTCAGGTGCGAAAATATGCAATCTGCGTTGGTAATTATCAAACCACACAAATTTCAGTTTTAGTCAGCTTTAATCTTCTACTATAGGTATATACGTCAAGTCTCATAAAACTCAGTTCTCGTAGATCTCAACCGCCGTGACATTACCCCGCGACTAACTCTTCGGGTTGACATTGTCAGGATGTCATTGTAATCGCTTACCGAGTAGGTGTGGGCGAGTCGAAGGCCCAAGCAAAACACTATGAGTACTTACAGTATTTATTGTTGTGAGAAGCTGTGATGGCCGAGTGGATCTGACATCAATCCGGAGGTCTCAGGTTCAGAATCCTGGCTAGTACCGGATCCCTTTGTTTGACATAATTATTGAAAGTCATAATGTAATCATTGTCAGATTACTTAGTCATAATTCTGAAACCGTTAACTTTTCAAGATTTTCATAAGATTAGGTATCCTATAGATAGGTTAGGATAGGTTTGTTTTATGGCGATCCTGAAAAGTTACGCATTTCTGAGAAAAACCAAATTATGACTAACTAAAACTTTATGGGAAACTCTATTGACCCTAATCTATTGACCCGGCTCGTACCCATGAGTTTTGCGGATTTATGTATGGAATGATACTTGATTTTACCACTAACTTTTTTCGGGTGAGGGATGGAACAACCCGCATCTATATAGCCACACTGTTATACCTATCAATATTTTTAGTGAAGTATATTCTAATTACTTAATTTTATTGTTCTCGGTAAGCCATGAGGAATGCACGTAATCTTCAAAATTGGGTCGCACGACTAATTATCATAAAGTTTAAACGACTAACTTTTGGCAACACTATCAACGTTTTAACCAGCTGAAATACTTATTGTTGATTCGTTGATAAGAAAAGATTTTTGGCTCGAGTTCCTGGACCTAATTGGATCAAATACATTTTACAAAGGAGAAAGAAGTATAGAAAGTTTCTGACGGGGTTACTTACTGTTAATCAAACAAAATATGTTAAAGTATTAGAATTAATTTGTATTTTTCTATGCCTATCGCTTAGCTCGACCTTCGACCCTACTACATATCCTACCGACTGCGCCAATGTTAGATGAATAAATAACAGACTCGTTTATTTTCAAAATGTGTTTAGTATATGAATATAAAATATTTAATCTAGTAAATTTTTTTATGATTAGTTATTAAACACTTCCTCACTTACTTACTCCTCTAGCGCAGCGACCCAAAGTGTGTCTTGGCCTCCGACACGACTGCTCGCCACTGATCCCGGTCCTGTGCCGTTTCTCGCCAGTTCTCGGAGCTCGCGCAGATCAGCGTCCACCACATCCGCCCATCGATACCTAGGTTATTATTATTACTTTTAAATATTTGTTATATGTATAAAGTAATTAAGACTATTTACATAAAGGAAAATAAATAATAATATAATGTAATATTATAACTATAGTACGGTAGATACGGTTACTGGTTATAACAAAATTCATAGAAAACTTAATTAAGTGTGAAGCGAGTGGAAATCTTGGAACGTAGATGTATTTCACTAAATAATTTTCTCTCTGAGTTCTGAGTGCATTACGTCGTTGCATATTTACAAGAAATAAGACGATATTTTCTCGTTTTTAAACTACTTAATTACACGGGTTTTTATCTCGGCAAAGTGATCTTTACTTTTTACCAGCTTTTTATTAACTTGCAATGAAGGTACCTATACCTGTGCCTAAAAAATATGGTTATCGGAAACTAAATTTCTTTATTTTTTAGATTGAATCTCAAATATTCATAATTTTTGAGATCTGGCCATATAGTAGGCAGTGGGGACAACATCTTAGAAGTTAAATTTGACCCACTTCCCGGTTTCCGATAAAGCTGAAAATGTGTACTTATTGTAAGTTGGGCGACAATGCAATATTATGGTACCATCGAGCTGATCTGATGATGAAGACAGGAGGTGGCATTGGCGATAGGAACTCTGTGATAAAAACAACGCAACCTTATTGTGTTTGGGGTTTTTAGAATTGTCTCGATGAGTATAAGTTGCCCGTGTCCTTAGTCATCATATGTCATTCAACCTTATCGTTTCTTTAGAAATTAAAATTAAAATGTTTTTTTTTTCATCTATTTATTTCTTTCTTAAGAGTTTTTGAATCAAAAGTAACAGTTCAGTCAGTTAGGTCAGTTTCATTACTTTACTTTATTAAACGTCAACGTTCATTTCACTAACAATAGGAAAATAATTCACGAAAATATTTCCTTTCAAATAGTCACGATTGAACCGCAAAATTGATTTTGTTCTAGCACAAAGCAAAAACCCGTCTACTCTGCAGAATGGCTGCCCAATTCGAACAATGCTTATAAGATGTCACAGCGATACGATACCGATCTGTCAGTTTCAAAAGTGACGTTTGTTCAACCAAAAACGTCACTTTTGACACAGAAATATCAGTATTGTATCACTGTTACAACTTAATACCGATGTGTCAGTTTCAAAAGTGGCATTTGTTCAACCAAAAACGTCGCTTTTGACACTGAAATATCAGTATTGTATCGCTGTGATTAATACCGATGTGTCAGTTTCAAAAGTGACATTCGTTCAACCAAAAACGTCGCTTTTGACACCGAAATATCAGTATCGTATAGCTGTGATATCTTAATACCGATGTGTCAGTTTCAAAAGTGACATTCGTTCAACCAAAAACGTCGCTTTTAACACCGAAATATCAGTATCGTATCGCTGTGACTTCTTATTAAGCATTGTACGAACTGGGCCGTAGCTCATTATTATTTCTTGGGCGCAGAACTCGTCGAAGTTAGAGCCAAAGCTTCATTTTGAAGTTAATTAAACGCTCTCATCTGCGACGTCTTCATTACGCAACTACGAGTTGAACTTAGGTATACAAAAACCGGCCAAGTGCGAGTTGGACTCGCGCACGAAGGGTTCCGTACCATTACGCAAAAAACGGTTAAAAAAATCACGTTTGTTGTATGAGAGCCCCACTTAAATAATTAATTAATTATAATTAATAATAATAATTAATTAATTTTATTAATTAAAAATAATAATTAATTAATTTTATTAATTAATAAAAATAATTAATTAATTAATTTTATGTAAGTATAATATGTGTATTTATATAAATCTTATTTTATTTTATTTTTATTTGTATGTTATACTTTTATACTGTTTTGTATTGTGTTTTTCTGTGCTAAAATTCTTATATTGAATTTGAAACACCTACTGACATGACATAAATTTATAAATTTCCGCTACCTAAAGGTTGTCTGGAAGAGATCGCTTTTTAGCGATAAGACCGCCTGTTGTTTAACCTCTTCTTCCTGTATTATTTGTATTGTTTTCTGTAATGAGGTGTGCAATAAAGAGTATTTGTATTGTATTGTATTGTAAATATTTATTATATTCTGTTTTTAGTATTTGTTCTTATAGCGGTAACAGATATACATCATTTGTGAAATTTCAACTACCTAGCTATCACGGTTCATGAGATACAGCCTGGTGACAGATAGACGGACAGAAGGACAGTGGAGTCTTAGTAATAGGGTCCCGTTTTTACCTTTTGGGTACGGAACCCTAAAAACTAATTATACGTTAATCTTTTTTTAATGACAAGTAGACCGAATGTACATTATTAGTCTGATGATGTGTATTTATGGGCCCGTCATACCTAAATTTAATAAATTATTTGATAAGGTCAGGTGTGGTAAGAGGAGCTATGGGGGAATGTGGACTCTTGTAGGGAAAACAAACAGTTATGGTAACGCTAAAAATATAGCTAATTCATAAATAAAATTGACTTAAAAATATTTTTGCTGATCTGCGCGAGCTCCGGGTTGAGAACTGGAGAGACACGGCACAGGACCGGGATCAGTGGCGAGCAGTCGTGTTGGAGGCCAAGACACACTTTGGGTCGCTGCACCAGAGGAGTAAGTGAGTAAGTAAGTAAGTAAAAATATTTATGTAGGACTTTTCTCATACGGTTTCTCTTACCCCGAGAAAAATAAAGTATGTTTCCTTTACCCCAGCTGACCTTATTAGATTTAAATTACTCATATTAAATTTTGGAGGACGCCTTCACCTGTGAACACGGGGTACTTGAATAATTTACTTCAAAATTGAATCAAATATGAAGAAAAAAACAACGGGTTGCACTTCTGTGAAAACTGTAATGACATTGTAACAGTTTTTCGATCAGGTCACGTGTCTGTCTTCCATCTGTCTAATCTGTCGGTCACGTGACCTGTAGCGAGTTTAACATTATTTTCCCATCACAAAAAGTGCACAGCGCCGCCAAAGAAGTTTACACTTCAAAAATAAGAGTTCAAGAAATGTTAACCTGCGCCTAACACGAGTTCCGAGCATCCTAGCCCACTTCAGGAACTACTTACCCCCAAGTCAACGGAACTGCTTGTCAAAGTTTACTTCGCGACGAGTTACAGAGTTTGCCGGCAGCCCGCGTTCTGTGGCTACATGCCTCCACATTCAAACTATTTAGCATTCCTGACCGCGTAGCCAAGATGCCAATCGCTTACGCTCCGTAGCGATCGAAACGCAACTGTCACTATCGCACTAATATAGAAGAGTGATAGAGAGACATAAAGCTTTTCGTTGTCGAAGTGATAGCGATTGTAACCTTGGCTAGGCCGGCTGCTTTGTTATCTATTTCTTCGAACTTTAGTTGTAATGAAATTCGTTGATTTTATTCAAGTCACAAAAGAATAACAAAGGGGCCGATTTTTGAATTTCGAGCGATCGCCTTCGTCACTCGAAAATCGGTGGAAAATAGCGAAATGCTAATTTTTTTAATACGAGCGATAGAAATTGGGAATCCAGTGGTATTGACCACTCGTTTTCAAATCTATTTGTAGAATTGAAATGCCGGGTACTGGAGATATTATTGAACGAAATACACGAAATCGAGCAGCCCCCAGATTTAAGATATAACAACACAGTTAAAAGAGCTGTAACTTAAACCGTTCATTTAATCTAGTATTTTATTGGGGGAGAGAACCTCTGATGCTCGCGCGGGTTCATACCTGGTGCAAAGATTGGTCATCGCCATCGCTATCCAACGTGGTAACGCGGCAAGTGTGATGGGCACCTTAGCATCCGGTACAGCTCGCGGAGGTCTTTTTGAGTATAATATTTTATTTCTAGTTTTTGATTAACTTAAGTACTTTTAAGTAATTTTTTCGATTGTATTTATATAGGTAGGTACCAGCATTAACTAAGTTATTTACTAATAAAGTTTGCGTATTTCCGTATCAAGACCAAACTTCCCGATTTGCGAGAAATTCCTTGGTTCAATTTCACCCTGTATATTTATGAATGAACGTATCTAAGTCATAAAAACAAAACTGAACGAGCTGAGCGTAACAGTAGCGCCGCCCAAGTTATAACAAGCAAAAAGTTTTGTTTATCTACCAACACACTGTTAGCTTTGTTGCTCTAGTTTTGCAAAACATCGCTAACAGTTTGAAAACTGATGGATTACTGCTGTGCTAATAATGTATCTATACTCCACTGAATAAAAGTACCTATTTGAATAGTATTACAAAAAAATGGTCATTGTTCAAATGTATCTTATGATCATTGTTCAAATGTATTTACTTACATATCTTATCTTATACTATATGGGGGTTTTCGGGGGCGAAAAATCGATCAAGTTAGGTCTTATCTCTGAGAAAACGCGCATTTTTGAGTTATATGTTTTCCGACTCGGTAAAGCTCGGTATCTCAGATTTTTGGTACCTAATTATGCCTACAGTAAATCATGGTGACTTTTACATACTGTAATACTTAAGGTAACATTTTTCTGTTCACACATAAAGCATTTTTGTTTGCTTAAAGTTAATTTTGTCTCGCTAGACTTATATCGGCCGGGATATGGACCTTTTGTATTGTTTTCGAGATCCGATATTTCGACGCAGTTACATGCATCTTGTTCACGGATAACCCGGATATTCCGGTTGATATAAGTGTAGCTAACCGTGAATCATTCAGAACTATTAAATTCGTGTCGTTCAAAATATTTAATTAGGTTGTAAATGATAAAAAAACCCTAAGCACCAATTAAATTAGATTTGTATCACCAACCCGGGGTAACCCAGTGTGAAATTGTACTTTAACCTACCTATTACAACATACCTAAATAATATTATTGTTAATTTAATCATTTCACTTATTACAGTAATTCTACGAGTATAATGAATAACAATGTACAGAATGTACCCACTATCCCAACACGACTTTTAACTTCTTGTTATTAATAAATTATTTGTATTATACAGGGTGATTTCGGGGTCGTGGAGCAAGAGAGCCAGACATCATACAGAATCCAAAGATGAGCCTAATGCATGTTGTTAATTATTGTTTATCACCAATTATGATGATTATTTTGCAGATGACAAGTAGGAAAAAACATTTTTGCATACAATTTGGTGACCCTACTCAATGTGACGTCTTGTCGCTTTCCATACAGCGTATGTCAAAAGTCATAGGTTGATCATGATTACTTAGTATAACATTAATTTTACTTGAAAAATAAGAATAATTAAAGTAATTATCTTTTAATCAAATACTACCATATGATAATGTGGATCATTTACAGAGTCAGAAAAAGTGGTTCTGGATCACGACCCAGAAATCACACTGTATATTTGTATTTGTATTTTGTACTGGTAACCATGGTAACTCTAGGTTTTATATGTTATATATTATTCAATGGCAGTTCTCGGTAAATTTCACAAATAAGATTACGGTACCGCTGTCAATATAATTCCTAAAAGACGGGCCTTTATTGACACAGCCGACTGAACGGAGTGCTCCCATCAAGACAATTTTCCATAACGCATTTTCAACGTTCCAAGGCCCGCGTCCTCATAAATGCCGCGTCATCATGCCGCGACATAGAGAAATAGGTATGTATAGAGTGCTCACTCCATTCATCAGACGGTCTATGAGTTGCGTTAAAGCGCGCTACTCCATGCATCAAGAGCGACTTCAAGTATGGACTCGCGAGAACGCAACTTATGCTAGACCGACCAAAACGACTATTTTCGTAGTCGACATCTCGCGTCAAGTAGCGAAATTATCAGTACTGCTACTCAACACTAGATGTCACGCGTGTCGCGACTGACTAAAAGGGTATTGGTCAACAATTTACAACTAATATTACAAGGAGTTGAAAATAGAGTTCCGGTTAATCCGGTTATAATATTTATTAGCTGAAAATTCTTGATCATTAGACTTTCCGTCCGTTGCGACATCTATTGTCAATTAGCAGTACAAATAATTCCGCTAATTGACACTCAATGTCGACTACGAAAATAATAGTCGTATTTGTAACAAAAAACGGATTTTAATTTTTAATAAACAGAAATGTCTGCGAACGATGCTATAGTCTCATCTAAGACAGTAAGTAATTATTCCACTTTTAAATTTATTCTAAGCTTAACTTAAGAGTGAGCACTCTACGCTTATTATTTCTCTATGGCCAGATGGATTTTCAAAATAAGATAACCTCTCCGCCGAGAAACGCTTTACGAGGGTACGACAAATCCCTCGAACGGTTCCGCGTCTCAAAACTTGCCAATTCTTGCCCTCCGTTTCAATTTACCCCTCGAGTCATTTGCTACGATAGAAAATAAAAAGTAACTGTTTGTTTTTTAACATTGAGTAGTTATTTTTATGGCCGTCGGCTTTATTGTCACTAGGTACATAAAATAAAATGAAATAGGATCAGACAATCCTGGATAATATGTATGTATGGATAGAGATGTGTTGACTAGTTTTATAACAGCTACACAAATAAAGTAATTGTCACCACACCAGCTCGGATAGGCTCTTACTTTGCACTTCAAAAACTGATAGCAAAGTTGCATTTTATTCACATGTGAGGAAAAGTAATCAAATGCAAATTTTGAGTTGTTTTCTTATGTTTGCTGGTAGAATTTACTTTTAAATGATGATTTTGGATGATAAATATTTAATAACATTAATTTGGATTTAATTTGGTATGATTTTGTTTGATATTTTACATTTAATATTTTCTTCGGTTTGGTGTGGTGAAAAATTTTGTGTTTCACTCGGGGGCAAATTTTGTTTAACCCTCGTGCCTTGAAACTCTCGCAACGCTCTAGATTCCATTTTTTGAACCACGAGCGTAGCGATTTTGGAATCAGCGCTTGCTCGGGTATCAATATTAATTAGCACGAGCGGTTAAACAACAACTTTGCCCCCTTGTAAAACAAATAACTATTTAAGTAGGTACTAGAGCAACAAGTAATCATGAAACAACCAAACGAATACACTCATTAATCATGATTAAATTTCTTTCTTCTATAGTGTGGTGATTAATTGCAAAAAAAATACGCAAGTAAGTATAAAGGGTTAGCACTGATTGACTAGCATGTTATCTTTTCACGGATTAGCAAAGTAATATTTTGGTTTTAATTTATTTCTAATATTTCATCATCAAACCGTTTGACTATCTACTTATTTTATTAATACCTATTAGATTAAACATAAAACAATCATGCATAGATTACTAATTTTTTAACCGACTTCCAAATCTCAAAGAAGGAGGTTATCAATTCGGTTGTATGTTTTTTTTTATTTTTTTTTTTATTTTTTTTATGTTTGTTACTCCATAACTCCGTCATTACTGGACCGATTTTGAAAATTCTTTTTTTGATTGAATGTATATGCATACAGATTGGTCCCGTTTTTGTCAAAACCCAGTTCTGATGATGGGATCCATGAGGAATCGAGGGAACTCCTCAAATCTTAAAGGCATACACATAGTGATTTTTGGTTTTTTATCAACGAATCAAGCATATACATCCAAAAAAGTGACATTTGATGAAGTGGAACTGCTGATGATGATCAGAACGGAACTCTTCAACGACGCATAGTTCACGGTTGGCGATTTGTCCTCTTCGTTGTTTGTTAAGCAAGTTAAGTTTTTAAGCCACATTTTTGTCAAGCTCGAGTTCTGATGATGGGATCCATGAGGAATCAAGGGAACTCCTCAAATCTTAAAGGCATGCGTATAGAGATTTTTGTATTTACATCAGAAAATCAAGCATTTTCATTAAAAACTGTCGCATTTGATGAAGTGGAACTGCTGATGATGATCAGAACAGAACTCTTCAACGACGCATAGTTCACGTTTGGCGATTCTTCCTCTTCGTTATGTTCGTTAAGCAAGTTAAGTTTTTAAGCCACACTTTTGTCAAGCTCGAGTTTTGATGATGGGTCCATAAGGAATCGAGGGAACTCCTCAAATCTTAAAGGCATATATATAGAATTTTCTGTATTTTCATCATAAAATCAAGCATTTACATTAAAAACTGTCGCATTTGATGAAGTGGAACTGCTGATGATGACCAGAACAGAACTCTTCAACGACGCATGGTACACGTCTGGTGATTACGAATTTCGATTTTGACTTGGACTGGGACCCGGACTCGGACTCATACCCGGACCCGGACCTGGACTCGGATCCAGATTCGGACCCGGACTCGGATCCTGACTCGGACCCGGACTCGGATCGGTCTGGGATTCGGACGCGGACACGGACCCGGCCTCGGACCCGGACTCGGACCCAGACTCGGACCCGGACTCGGACTCGGACCCGGACTCGGACCCGGACTCGGACCTGGACTCGGACCCGGGCTCGGACCCGGACTCGGACTCGGACTCGGACCCGGACTCGGACCCGGACCTTGGCCCGGAAAACCACTATGATACCTTAACTAAATAAACCACTATGATTACCTACCATAAAATGTAGGTATAAAGTATGATGATGCCAATCTTACTAACCCCTCCCGCTTAAACCCCCGTACACCGCACCGCATGCGCCATTAAGTGGGTTAGGTTAGGTTTGAACTGCGAACCTCACAGAACCGAACAAGGGTTAGGTTAGGTTGAAACTGCGAGCCTTACAGAAACGGAATGCTACTTGAAAAGTGGGTTTGATTAGGTTCGAACTGCGATCCTCACAGAACCGAACTGCTATCTGAGAAGTGGGTTAGGTTAGGCTAGAACTGGCTAGCCAACGCCGGCCACTCCAAGGGACGCATTTATGCGTTAGAGGGAGCAAGTTATATTGCTATCTCTTTCTACCGCATGGCTGCGTCCCTTGGAGTGGCCGGCGTTGGCCCATCCTGTAGAGGAGCCAGAGCCAAAAATGAGTGGTTTTACCTCCTTTTCTACATAGTGTACTATCTACTATAATCTTTCACCGGCCCCCAAAGAAGTCGGTTTTTTTTTCTTAAAAATTATTTTAAACATTGGTTTACTTATTATCGTAACAACAATTTTAGCAACGCCTTATGCGTTACATAATATTAAAATTTCTATACCATGTTTTTTAGGGTTCCGTACCCAAAGGGTAAAACGGGACCCTATTACTAAGACTTCGCTGTCCGTCCGTCCGTCCGTCCGTCCGTCCGTCCGTCCGTCCGTCCGTCCGTCCGTCCGTCCGTCCGTCCGTCCGTCCGTCTGTCACCAGGCTGTATCTCACGAACCGTGATAGCTAGACAGTTGAAATTTTCACAGATGATGTATTTCTGTTGCCGCTATAACAACAAATACTAAAAACAGAATAAAATAAAGATTTAAATGGGGCTCCCATACAACAAACGTGATTTTTGACCAAAGTTAAGCAACGTCGGGAGGGGTCAGTACTTGGATGGGTGACCGTTTTTTTTGCTTTTTTTTTTGTGTTTGTTTTTTTTCATTATGGTACGGAACCCTTCGTGCGCGAGTCCGACTCGCACTTGCCCGGTTTTTTTTATTCCACATCAAAAATTAACAGTTGTTGTAATACAGTGCATCAGAACTTGTAACAATGTTATTTTACGATCTAACTTGACACTAAGCTAGACGAAGCACTAAAGTTGTTCCTCGCCTGAGTGGTCGCCTGATGAGCTAGCATCTGTAGCAAATGATGTACCTACACAGTTTAATTTATTACCTACTTCATTGCGTTTGAGTGTAATGAGAATTTAATTGTTTATTTTCGATTCAAGGACCGATTTCACCAAACCGCCTGTAACTGTACCTACATAATTACGTTCGGTAATTACATTTTGTGGGAAATTGTAGGTGTAATAGTTTATCTGGTGCCGAGCCTCGTTCATCTATTCGCATTGATCGGTTGAATGAGCTAAACAGATCCTAAATAATAATATTTTGTAAAATTGTTGATGTTATTATTTTTGCTTTTATGTAAATTCAATGTTGACGTGTAAAAGTGCCCTTGTGGCCTATTTGCTGAATAAATGTTGATGTTTGATGTTTGATGATGTTTGATGTTAGGAAATGAACATTTGAGGTGTTGGTTGAATTTAGTTTAGTAAAATGCTATAATAATAAACACTGTCGTACAGAAAAAGGATGTGTCTGTATAATCGTGTATGACTACATCACTGCAAATATTTTCATTTTTCTTGTTCCTACCTACCGCTTTGACCAGAACAAAGTGAGGGAGTGTTATTATGAACCTCATATTTTCATGCCAGACCAGACTGGCCGTGGCCGTCTGTCTGGTCCGACACTACATGCTCATTTTGTAGGTATTGTAGCAATCAATGGGGTTGGCAACTGTCAAAGCTTTGCATAGATGGCGCCATCATAGCTTGCCCCTTTTTCTATGAGATTTGGCTTAAAGGGCTGGCATCCAGGGTATTAAAAAAAACAAAAATTTTACATAATTCTAGGGATCGACGGGGCAAGCTATGATGGCGCCATCTGCTAAAAACTTCCATCGGCCAATCCCATTCAAACATTATCGCTGTTGATAAAAAATTGTAGACTATTCATTTTGACCAAATGCTTACTGCTGTATGAAAATGGAGTAGTAACGCTGCAATGTCGATGTTAGCCCGAACGATTATGGTGTTTATGTCGCAGGCAAATTGAAAAAGTCGGCATTTTATAAAATACCTTATGACAATTTGCAATTTGCCGCGGCATTTTGGTCGAATTAGTGACTTTATTTACCAATCGTGGCGCTGCTCATCAATACTATGAAAAACACTGAGGTGTCCATCAAATCTGGAGTTCATCTGAATTATTAGGGGCACATGGGTCATTACAAACGTGAAAACGTTTGTAAAATTATGACGCCGTTTGTAAACGGCGGATTCTAACAATTTGCCTGCGACATTTACACGAACTTGATGCCTGCTTCACGGCTATTTGCCTCCCAGCGTCGGCTTTTTGCATATTGCGTGACGTGTGGCATGTGTTGTGACGCGTGTATTGTATGCAAAGAGAACGAGTACCCACCTATGACGACCGATCTGGCCTAGTGGGTAGTGACCCTGCCTATGAAGCCGATGGTCCCGGGGTCGAATCCCGGTAAGGGCATTTATTTGTGTGATGAACACAGATATTTGTTCCTAAGTCATGGCTGTTTTCTATGTATTTAAGTATGTATTTATCTATATACGTATTGTATATCATCGCCTAGTACCCATAGTAGTTACAAGCTTTGCTTAGTTTGGAGCTAGGTCGATTTGTGTAAGATTGTCCCCAAATATTTATTTATTTATGACGTTTAAGGGAAATTAATGAAAAGTTAGTCCTTTTTTCTGAAGGAAATGACGAAAAACACTTTGAACTCTCGCGTTTTGTACCCATATTTAATTACACCTGCTGTGGTCATGGAAAGACCGTCTTTCCGTGACCACCGTGGTGCAACGCAGCTGAAACGTCGGAATTTAAGGTAAAAACAATGAAATTACCCGTTAGTTAAAATATTAGACCCGTTTGTGTAATTAAATGGGTTATTTTATCAAGATATCTATATTAAATATGACGTACAGATAGTACGGGCCGTTGGCGAGAAAGTGGGCAACGACAGACTGCATTTTTTTTTGGACAAAATCATATTAATTAAGTTTAATAACAGTTGCAATAAAAGCGCATACCTACTAGGAATCATGTTCGATTTAATATCGGCATGGCAATCGGACTGGCCGCAAAATTCGGTATTTCCAACACTAATTAAGCGAATGCTTCAAAATCCCGATACTGTGAAGAGCAAAAGGCGAAATTCTATTTCATTTGGAGTGGCGAATACGTGATCAAAATACAAACTTCCAATTGGATATAAAATGAAATAAAATAGTGTCGATTTATTTTTTTAACAGAAACAACGTTGTGTTAATTAGATTTTTGATTTTTATAGTAATTCCATGTTTCAGTTCGGAACCTTTATTTTATTCGATCAACGCTCGAGTACTGGGTATATTCATAGCCGCACTGCATCGGTTCTGTGGGGTACCGATACCTACTCTTGTAACTTTGAATATTAATACCCAATGCCACTATTATAAAAACAGTTGTGATTGGTCAATAAAAATTTAGATAAATAAGTAGGTGGGATAATTTTATTTTTGATCTCTAATCAATCCATAGACTAGGAATCCTCTAGACCGAGTTTAGAGCAATTATTTCATGAAACCGATGGTGCCAAAAATATGGGGGTGCGCGGGACGAGGTGAGCGAAGTCCCGTGCCGTGATTGGTCCATTCAAAGATACGGTCGTCACACAAAGACACTTTCGACTCGAACATGGAGTAAATTTACCGTATGCTTGGCAGAGGGGGTAGCGCGACTAATCGACTATGCTAGTCTGGAGGATGTTTTGTTTGTGTTCGTTGCTAAAGAGCTTTGATTTTTTAGGAGCTCTTTTTAGTGTTCCGTACAAAACATTGTTCACGGAACACTTATGAGATCACTTCGGTCTTGTTTTTAGTAGTATATATTGTGTCCCACTGCTGGGCAAAGGCCTCCCCTGTCTTTCGCCACTCGTCACGGCATTGTGCATGCTCCCGCCAGTCGCCACAGAATGAGTCCAGGTCGTTTCGCCATCTGATTTTAGGTCTGCCTCCACCTCGGGTGATCTGTGCCTCTTATTATATTTCCACAAAATATCTTGATATTCTACGCGCAATATGTGAGCATTTTAAAACCACATGGGGCGCCGGGACGTAAAGTATGATACGGAATTTATGATTTATGAAGTTCCGACTTCACGTCCCCGCGCTGCATACGTATGCAAAAATGTAACTTCCTTTTAATTTTTGTTTTTTAAAGTGTTAGCATGTTTTGAATAAATTTGTTTAGTACCAAATCAAAACACTGTCTGTCTAATGACGGTAAAGGTAAGTACTCCAAAATACCTTACATTAAAATATTTAATTATTGCTTATTTTGGAACCTAAGTAATATAATACAGTGAAACCTGGATAAGTGGGATCTCAAGGGACGAGCAAATTTGTCTCACTTAAAGAGGTTTTCCACTTACCCAGGCTCCCAGTTAGCCAGGTACAAATACATTTCTGTCTCATTTACAGAGGGTTCCATTAATAGAGGTGAGAATAGAGTATATTTCAGTTATAGAGGTGGTTAATAAGGTATTTAGCAATTATCTTTAAAAATAAATAAGGCAAAATAACCTTGACCCTAAATATTTTTTTAAGTCTGTTTAAATATTTCTTTGAATTTATTTTGAATGAATCTCCAAAGGAAAGATATTTCCAAATTAAATTAAATTTGATACGGACTTCATTGCGTATTAGAAATTTAATAAATAAATTTTTTTTTTCGTGTTACTTATTAAAATTTCAGCTTTCGTTTCGATAGTTTTAACTACTTACATAAATTAACTAACTCAAACTTGAAGTTGTTTAGACACAACTAGGCAAATGCGGAATTTGTGGATAGACTAAGAGTTAGTAAGAATACGGAAATTGTTCAATGAAGTCCAAGTTAGAGAGGTCATAGATTGACGTTATCTCAGATACAGAAGTCATTTCCCTATATAATTCTAAAAAACAATTAGGAAAATATAATCTTATAAATATAGTTTTAGTAAAAGAGGTAAAATACACTCTCTGTCTCAATTATAGAGGTAAATATGACTATAAAATCACAACAACGAATCCCAGTTATAGAGGTTCGTTTTTTCTCAGTAACAGAGGTAATTCAGTGCTAAAGTGTCGGGACCGCACCATGAGTCCCAGCTATAGAGGTTTCTCACTTATCCAGGTCCCACTTAACCAGGTTTCACTGTATATCATTTTCAAGAACATGGCAGTGGTTATATTCAATTAGTCCGCATAGGTATTCTAATTCTATTGTCTCCGATACCCAAAGGTTGTCTGGAAGAGATCGCTCATAAGCGATAAGACCGCCTAATGTTACCTCTATCCAATTGTCTTTGTTTATGTTACTGTACATTACTTTAACTATGTGAGGGAGTTTTTATGTTTTCCGAGCAAAGCTCGGTCTCCGAGATATTTGATATACTTATAGACTTATATATATGTATATATTTATTTATTTAGAAGTAAGCATTAATATTTTTATGGACATGTAATTGTTTCGTATATCTATATATGTATATGCCTTTGCACCTAATGCATCACATTGTATTAAGTTATGTTCCTAGGGTTAGCTACTTCTTTTAAGTCTCGCCGTCATGTACATTTTATCTTAGTTTGACTACCATTTCATATGTATCTCTCAGTTACTTAAAGGTTAGCTGGAAGAGATCCCTTAACGGGATAAGTTCGCCTTTGTACACATTTATTGTATTCTCTCTGTGTTATGTACTTGTTTTGTGCAATAAAGTGTTTACTACTACTACTACTACTACCATGTCCTTCCTGGGAATCCAGGAGTCTGAAGCTTTCTTCATACCAAAGTTCATCTAAATCGGTTTAGCTGTTTAAGCGTCAAGAGGTAAGACATACATAACAGAAATCAGGAGGAACATAAGTTGTATTCTAAGTTCGTTATCAAAAATCTCTGACTTAAATGCCTTTGCGAACATTTATTGCCTAATGCGAACACATAAAGGTGTCATGAAACTCAGACGGGAGCCATTTTAATGGGAGATTTACTTCAGAGCCTTAATGTTTATTATCGCCTGACTATTGGTAGCTCTGGTTACCAGCTGTCACCCTTATTACCAAGGCAATAGAGTTCAATTAAAAAATATCAAGCGACACACCTAATACCTTAAATCCCTTTGTAACACAGGCCGTTTAATTTTAATACGAATAAATAACATGACAAAGTCTGGCTTGAATATGTATGTCGTTCATAATAAAAAATTATATGACTGTACTTTTTGATATACTGGTTGACATTTTAGGCGACAAAAGATATATTTACAAGATTGTACTCACTGTCATGACCTACGTTTAGGTAGGTATTACTTATTTACTAAACCCTTTTTCGGCAGTCGAAGAAAACAAACATAATTATTTTTGTAAGTACCAGTGTTTATTTTAAGTGGAATACTAGATTGACAACCACTCTGCCTTCAGAATATAAATGCCTAAACCAAAAGCAATAAATAAGTCTTGACAAATCGTTGACAGAGTGCCAAATCTTACGTCACAGCGAGTTATTGTCCCCGGCCATGAGTGATGATGGAAACCATCTTAAATAAATAACGATACAAGGTCGCGAGCAGCCATCTTTCAAGATGTAACCTTCGCAATATTTCATAAAGTATCACATCTAAACGGTGTAACAGAATAAATAATAGTAGTAGGTAACAGAAAGTTCACTTTTTAACAAAACGCGTCTATTACGACAGATTGACAGAGACTACTCTCGGGGGAAGCCTATATCCCTAGAGAGCGCGTCCCCAGGTGGCGGATAGGGGAGGCCCTCCTGGTGGTCGGAAGAGACTACCAGAGGGCTGGAGGGAAATAAAATACCTCCCGCGGACCGCACAGGCCGGAGATGGACACTCCGCAAAAAACCCCGCCCACAGGCTTCTCGGACGTATTCGGAGTAGAGGCTGTGGGCGTGCTGCTGGCTCGGGCTGGAGCAAGCAGGAGGACAGGCGGCGGATGAATCTCTAGAGATCAACGGCGGCGTCCAAACCTTGCAGCAAGGTTACAGCTGGTGTAAAAGGAACTGGGGCCCCACTACACCTATTTAGCTCCAAGAAAGCCACCATGCAAAGTCAATCAAGTGAGCCAGTTCGATGCGATCCGGGCCCGACCCGGCGTCACGAGATTTCCGGGTCTTGTGATGGGAAATATACTACCGTGAGAGAAGAAACAGAAGATGCCAGGACAGGAAAATTCAACGGGGGATTAAAACTAATAAAGAAGAAGAAACAATGGTTAAAATTTGCGACGTGGAATGTAAGAAGTTTAATTAAACCAGGTAAAATTGAAAACACTGTACAAGAAATGAAAAGATTAAATATTGACATAATGGGCCTTAGCGAAGTACGATGGAAAGACAACGGAAAATATACTGCTGATGACACCATACTTTACTATTCAGGGAAACCCTCAACAGAAAAACGTCATTACCATGGGGTAGGAATAATGATCAAAAAGGAGCTGAACCGATTCGTCACCAACTTTCTACCTGTGTCAGAACGATGTATTCTACTACAGTTAAGCGGTCAGCCTTTTGACTTGAACATCCTGCAAATGTATGCACCAACAGCTAAAAAAGCGGAAGAAGATCCTACCATCCTAGAAAACTTTTATATGGAGTTCGACATGGTTATGAAATCATTAAAATCACAACAACTCACATTAATATTGGGCGACCTGAATGCAAAAATTGGTAAAGGAGCGGTGGGTAAATATGTAGGAAATCATGGTTTAGGAGCTAGAAACGAGAGTGGAGACCGATTATTACAATTCTGCATGGAAAATGATCTCATCATTGCAAACACATGGTTTGAGCATCCGCCCAGACGATTATATACATGGACGTCACCCAAACACACATCAGATAACATAGTGCGAAACCAGATAGACTACATATTGGTGCCTGCTAGATATAGAAACTCAATAGTTAATGTAAAAACATATCCCGGTGCGGATATTGGGTCTGACCATAACCCGGTAGTAGCTAAGCTTAATCTAAAATTGAAAATAGTTAAAAGAAACAATACACAACATGGAAAAATTGCAGTAGATAAGCT
The DNA here is from genome assembly GCF_963556715.1 of Cydia fagiglandana. Taxonomy (NCBI): domain Eukaryota; kingdom Metazoa; phylum Arthropoda; class Insecta; order Lepidoptera; family Tortricidae; genus Cydia; species Cydia fagiglandana. The sequence continues at coordinate 4,161,703 of NC_085940.1, forward strand.
AAAAGACAGTGAAGTAAAATAAAAAACACTTGCGACAATTAATAATGAACTAAGAAGGTGCTTCCAAGATACCATTCCAAGCGATGGTACAATTATTAGTAATGAAGATATTTGGGAGAAAATCAAAACAACTGCTCTTGATACAGGTAAAGAAATATTAGGCTACTGGAAAAAGGAAACTAAAAAGCCATGGATAACCAAAGATATATTAACAAAAATGGAAGAGAGAAGACAGTATAAAGAAATAGATAGCGTAAAATACAAGACAATAGATAATGAAATCAGAACCAATATCCGGACAGAAAGAGACAAGTGGTTGGAATCTAAATGCTTAGAAATAGAGGGATTAGACCTTAAGCATGACAGTTTCAATTTACATAAAAAAGTAAAAGAATTCACTAATACAGGAAGAAAATTCACCACAGCAAATTTATTTAACAATAGAAATGAACTCCTGATTGAAATAGATGAACAGAAAAAGGAATGGGAGACCTATATAACAACGCTATTTCAAGACAATAGAACCGAAATTCCTCCTACTATAACCGGAGATTTACAAGGACCATCGATAATTCGTAGAGAGGTCGAAAAAGCCATCAGTAGCATGAAAATAGGAAAAGCTGTAGGCCCAGATGGTGTGCATGTAGAATTAATCAAATTATTAGATAATTTTGGAATAGATATACTAGTTAAACTATTCAATAACATCTATGAGACTGGAGAATTACCTAACGACTGGCTGAAATCGTCCTTCTTGCCAATCCCTAAAAAACCCAATGCAAAAACCTGCAATGAATATCGTCTTATAAGTCTTATGAGCCACGTCCTTAAAATTTTCTTGAAAATATTACACAACAGAATGTACAACAAAATTGACTACAACATAGGGGAAACTCAATTTGGATTTAGAAATGGACTTGGAACCAGGGAAGCTCTGACAGCAATCCAGGTAATCGTACATAACTGCCTAGAACACCAAAAAGACGTATAAGCGTGTTTTATAGACTTCGAAAAAGCTTTCGATACTGTGAACCACGAACAACTGCTAGAAGCTATAAATGGCACAGATGTCGACAACAAAGATATGAGAATTATCACGAATCTATATTGGAATCAAACAGCACATATCAAGGTCGGACAATCTGCTACAAAAGAGTTGAAAATTCTAAAAGGTGTACGCCAAGGCTGCATATTATCTCCAAGCCTATTTAACCTTTACTCAGAACGCTTGTTTGTGGAAGCATTGGATGGTATTGAGATGGGCATAAAGTGTAACGGAAGATATATCAACAACATAAGATATGCAGACGACACTGTAATACTAGCTAACAGAATAGAAGAACTACAACAGCTATTGGACCGCTTAAATACCAAGGTAAAACACTACAACCTTAAAATGAACGTTAGTAAGACCAAGCTGATGGTAATAAGCAAAACAACATTTCCAACAGGCAGGCTTCTGATTGATGGTAAACAAATAGAAAGAGTTTCTAAATATAGGTACCTGGGCTGCTGGCTGAGTGAAAACTGGGATCCAGAACAGGAAATCAGGGTGAGAATAGAAATAGCCCGTAGTGCTTTCATTAAAATGCAAAAATTGTATACCAATAAAGACATTAAGCTAAATTTAAGGTGGAGACTAGTAAAATGCTATATATTATCCATACTTTATTATGGTGTTGAAACATGGACCTTGAATAAGAAAATAGAACAGAAAATAGAGGCCTTCGAAATGTGGCTGTACAGGCGTATGCTGAGAGTACCATGGACCGCAAGAATAACGAATATAGAGATCTTAAAAAGAATGAAGAAGAAGAAGGAAGTACTAGCCACAGTTAAGCGGAGAAAGATTGCATATTTTGGACATCTACATAGAAATGAAAAGTATAATCTGCTGAAAGTTATAATAGAAGGAAAAATAGAGGGAAAACGGGGAAGGGGAAGAAGGAGAATGAACTGGCTCTACAACATCAAAAAATGGACAAACATCAAAGACGCGGCCACTCTAACAAGACTGGCCGAGAATAGAGAAGACTTTGCAAAGGTGGCCGCCGACGCCCGCTAGGGCATGGCAGTAGAAGAAGAAGATTACGACAGATATGACCGCTAGGTGGCGCAAGCGCGAGCAGACGTCCTTTCCGTAGCGTAGCGGCTACTATTTACTTCTGGTAGACACCAAAATTGGTGTGGGCCGCACTACTTGTAGCGACGCGACGGAAATCGTGGAATGAGCCTGACGGTGTGGAAAAATACTTGAGAAATATTATACGTTTAAGAACTTCAAATTCAGAACCAAAAATCTGCACTAATTAATAGCATTTGCTGGGCTTAATTTAATAATTAGGCTGTTATTTAAGAATTAGGCTCGCTAGCTGATTGAAATATAATTGTTCCTTTCACGCAGCATTGGGTTAAGACTTAGCGAATAAGTATTTAATTGAGGATTTTGCCTAATAAACTTCGCATGTTTATACCTATACGAACATAGCTGTGTCAGTATAATCAACTTTTTTAATACAGGTTTACATACCACCATTCAGCCTATATACGTCCCATTGCTGGGCACAGGCCTCCTCTCATGTGCGAGAGGGCTTGGGCTATAGTCCCCACGCTAGCCCAATGCGGATTGGGGACTTCACATACACCTTTTGAACTTTTACATACAAGAGTATAAATCCATATACCGCACGAGTGCATATTTAGAAAAAATACGCTTATCACCTTGCAGTTATCCGGTGTTGCGTCCAGTATATTGACGTGTGCTAAAATTACTGGGTAAGGAAATACTTTCAATTTAAACTTAAAAAAGTATGTACAGTACCTGAAAGTAATACATACTCGTATTTTATGTAATATGTTCTCTGTGTATGTATAAGACTCGTAAGTATTAAAAAAGGAATAACCATCAGAGAACTAGTCTGATGAATAATTCTCTCTGTAATATTTTTACGACCATCAAAGTAAAAGACTGTGTATTTCTATTTACAAGTTCTAAAAGTGGTCTTGTGCCTGTGGGACTGTTCGGCAAAGCTAAACCTGTGGTTACCTATTTTATCTGCTTTAAAATAAAAGATGGCCAAACATTTTGTAGACATCGATTGTAAAGGAAAAGTCTGTGCTGAGTTAGCTTCTGAACTGGCTAGGCCTAATACATACATATATTATGTAGACTGAGATCTGACATAAATTAAATCATTTATTTACATACAATATATATACAGTGGTACAACTAAACGAAATTAATAACTAGTTTAAATCTAAAATAGGCCCCTGAGGCATTGTACCAAGGATGCTGGCGGCATTTCCCCGCTGTATCGCAATACTGATACGTTGTGCGAAGTAGCCGCCAGCTCTTAATGCCATTAATTTATGAATAGAAATTCATATAAATGTTTTTAATACATATAATAATATCTCACAGACTGACCACTTGGAAGGGGCCATCAGGTACCTAAATACAAGAAAACACTTAAGGCAAACCCAAAGCGCGATGGACTGACGAAATAGTGAAGCTGGCTGGTGATCAATGGATGCAAAAAGCTAATCACAGAGACGCTTGGAAATCACTAGAGGAGGCCTTCACCTTCGAGTAGCGAGGGGTTCTTACATTACTAGATATTCTAAATTAAGTATAAAGATGTTAGAACGTAGAACTGTTTTATAGAAATAGGTTTATTTAAAAGTGTGTTTTTTTTTGTAAGTAGTAGTAGTAGTAGTAGTAAACTCTGTATTGTACAAAAAGACATATTAAAAATTACATACAATTAGCAAGAAGTACAAAGGCGAACTTATCCCTTTGAGGGATCTCTTCCAGTAATAAGTAATATAAGGCTTTTTTGTTTTATTTTTATTTATTATTTATTTATATATTTTTCCTGTTATTTCCAACTATAACGGTCTGAAGTTGTCTACTGTTATATCCTGAGTCCGTGTTTTTATTTCATTACCTTTCTTCCTTGATGTGTTCTGATCACTTACAGAACTCTGGCAAGTTAGACACTGTAAGGTATATAATAGTGTACCTAACTGTGACCCAGGTTTCCGTCCAGGTATCCTATTAGATTTAAACCCTATTGTGCTTATTGCATCTTTTTTTCCTGGTTTTGATTCGTTGCTGTAAGTTTTCTTTGCGACAGTAAATTACTTTTTTTGTTAACCGAGCGAAAGCGAACCGTCTCCCTTTCAGCTTGGGAATCCCCAGCTGCTCTACTCTACATCAGGTCGTATCTTTCAATTGTTTCTTTTAAAATTTTCTTAGCAGGTTTATTACCTTACTAGAGTCTGTTCGGAAAGAGGAGAGTCGTAGAATGTATTGGGCTCCATACATTTCATGACTCTTCTCTTTACGCACAGAATCTAATATGTTTTACTGTTAATTCAGTTTGTGTATTTATTGAAGTGAAAACTTCTTTAGCGGCGCTGGGCACTTTTTAAGAGGGCGTCGAGGAGGGTAAATTTTCAGATTCTGTCAAATTACCCCATTTCACACACAAACGCAGCTCACGCACACTACCTCAATTTACTGGGACAGGTCAGTGACCCCTAATGTTTTTTTAAAGGTGCTGTTTCGAGTTTAGTGTTAACTATATACTGACCTTCTTTGAGGAATTTAAACTGTCAAAGCTTTCCTTTGTGAGAAGACAGAGAAAAAACACTTTTTATATATAGCTTTCCTTGTTTGTTCATGTCATGTCATAGGTATGTGACGTATTAGGTAATTAATTATTTTCGTTGTTGACTTTTGTATTAAGATAGGTACAAAACGGCGACGCTCTTAACTGTCCATCGGTAGACCTTATGCCTTTTGTAATAAGGTTTATGGACTGTCAGTTAACAGTGTGGTGGTGTGCGATGGTAGGTATGCGGTTTGTAGACATAGATCAAATTAAACCTAGGAGTTTTATTATTAAAGATATAAGAAATCGTCTACTTTACCTACTCGAAAAAAGTGGACTCTATCTAAAATTATCCCTTCATTAGTTATAGGTCTTGTAACATTTTTTACAACTATAGACGCTTATTATATTTCACTTATAACTTAATTTTTAAAGCTCTGTTGATAATAAGGCTTTAAAAACATCTAATAAAATTCAGGTACTACACTTATACTTTTGTAAGTCAGTAAGTGATGCTTACTTAAAACTTATCGGGAAATCAAATAACTCATAACTACCTATATTAAAATATTTAAATTTACTAATTCATCTCATACGTTCAATAAGGCCCGGGACTGGGCCTTGTCACCCGCACCGACAGAGGGCCTTTTTAGTCCTACATAATATTAAAGAACTGTGTCCCGGATAGTATGGGTTCTGGTCCATGACGCGTCCTGAATTAACTTATACAGGGTGTAATTGGACGTAGTTACGCGAAAACGTTCCAACCCACAGCGACCCCATTTTGAGATAAACGCAATTTTGTGTTTTAGCGGTACACTTTTTCCCTGTAATTATTTCAGGCAAATACTATTGGTTTTACTGTGGAATGCCAAACTGGTTATTGAATGATATGCATATTTTTTGTAAATACATAATACAAGGGGCATATAAATAGGTAAAACGAGTTTGAAACGTTTTCGCTAAATTTAATTTTGTATGAAACTTGTTAAATAGCAATTATGCATAAACGTTCCAAAACGAATTTAAGTGTATGTAATGAATTTAAATTGACCTAAAGCATATAACATATAACATTGTTTTCTTCTTTTTGGTTATTTAAGTTTGATTGGTTAAGTTTTGGAGGAGGAAACAGTCGAGTACGAAACCTCGATTTTTGAGATTTTTACGCAGGATGTTTCGCCTGTCCTCTAGGCTCTGAGCAGCCCTACGGACATCCGCCTCGTTTTCCCCCAGAAGGGCTAGGTCGTCTGCATACCCAATAATTCGGTGGCTACCGTTCAACTCTACTCCGCCACCAGAGGCTATAACTTTCTTGGTGACATATTCGAGCACCAAGTTGAAAAGTATGGGAGAGAGAGCATCCCCTTGCTTGAGACCCGTACCGACATCAAACCGGTCTGTTAGGCCGACTCCCGTTTTCACCGTCATTTTGCTCGTTGAGGAAGAGGAAGTGAAGGTTGACCTACGAATTAGTCGGGAGAAAACTGAGTACCTTCATATGAAGCGATACAGAAATAACTCTATTTGTAGGAAAGATCTCACTATAGGACAAACCTCTTACAAAGGTGTAGAGAAATTTAAATATCTTGGGTGTATCGTCACAGACAGCAATCGGAGGGAAGAGGAGATCCAAACCCGAATTCAGAACGCGTTCCGGTGCACAGCTGCTCTTCTTAAAGTGTTGGTGTCCAGGCTAATGACCAGAAAGACGAAACTCCGTATATACAAGACTATAATCAGACCGATCTTGATGTACGGATGCGAAGCCTGGACCCTAACACAAAGAGAGGAATACGCACTGCTGGTGGCTGAACGGAGGATCTACCAGAAGATACTTGGACCCACTCGCGGAGAAGATGGCTCATGGAGGATACCTACGCAGGAACCAGGAAATCGAAGATCTAGTGGCCGAGCCCAATATAGTCGGAGAAACGAAAGCCTCAAGACTCCGATGGCTCGGGCACGTGGTCCGTATGGGTGAAGATCGAGCGGTTTGGAGAGCGTACTCGGGCCGTCCGGAGGGTCGACGACCGGTTGGGCGTCCTAGGTATCGCTGGAGCGATGAGGTCGTGAAAGATCTGAACGAGCTCGGTGCCGTCGATTGGACAGAAACGGCGCATGACAGAAAAGCATGGCGTTCCTTAGTGTCAGAGGCCAAGATCCACTTCGGGTCACTGCGCCACGGCAGTAAGTAAGTAAGTAAATAAGTATGTTTCGCCTGTGCTGCAGTTGTACTTATCGCACTAATTTTAAGGGCGGAGTCAAGTTTCTAAATAAGTACACAGGCAGAAAAGTGATGGGCAATCGTCGACATTTAATGTCGATAATAATGCCGGGATAACGCCAGGAAGAAGAAGAATCTAGTGATGTAAGAAGCGCTGGTGGCCTAGCGGTGAGAGCGTGCGACTTGCAATCTGGAGGTCGCGGGTTCAAACCCCGGCTCGTACCAATGAGTTTATCGGAACTTATGTACGAAATATCATTTGATATTTACCAGTCTCTTTTCGGTGAAGGAAAACATCGTGAGGAAACCGGACTAATCCCAATAAGGCCTAGTTTATCCTCTGGGTTAGAAGGTCAGATGGCAGTCGCTTACTTAAAAACTAGTTCCTACGTCAAATCATGGGATTAGTTGTCAAGTGGACCCCAGGTTCTCATGAGCCGTGGCGAAATGCCGGGATAACGCGAGGAAGAAGAATCTAGTGATGTAAGAAGTTATCGATAAACCGTCTTGTGTGAAAATATCTAGATCATCCTGAGAGACAAGGGGTTTTGGGTTGAGAGGGAACACATTTTTGAAGTTATGTACCTATAAAATCTATTTTGAACTTTTTGATTCTAATATTTCAAAATTGAAATTGATATGAAATTTATTTTATTGCATGGTCATGGGTTTACAAAATTCTTTAGGTACAAGATTGGCGATTCGAAATCTCGCACGAAATATCCGAATCGAGATTGGGTATAATATTTTAATTTTTTGTTTTTTTTGAGGTTGGGTGTTTCGAGATCTCGAGAGTCACACTTTCGAGATCGAGATTAATATCTCGACGAGATCGAATTTGACAAAGTAACTAAAAATGAGTTATTTTAATCAAAAATCTCTAAGAATTCCATATTCATAAATATGTCGGCGGCACATCGGCATTTTTTTTTCAGATTCCTGCAACTCTTTTTTTTTTTAAATGTTATTATAAAAAAATGTAAAATACGTTATTTAGTCTTTTCTACTTTACTCACTTTTTTGTTCGAAAGGGCATTTTTTGTTCTAAAAGTAGATTCCTTGTCCTTAATTTATCCGAAAATAATATATTACATGCCCTAATAGGTATAGTTTTAGAGAAATGCAGCTCCAAGTGAAGCGCGGCAGTGTTGAACTTCCCCCCCCCCCCACTAATTGAGAGGTGGCTCTCGATGTCTCCCCGGTCTGTATCTGCTCAAGACCAGCTAAGAATCAACTGTGCCAAGTTTCAGCGCATAGTCACAAAGTGCAAGGTCCCCATACAACGGTGTGCGCTAACAAACCAGCTACATGACATTTAATGACAGGTAGGTCCGCGGCGGCGTTTCGTTTCACATGTGCGTTTCGTTGGTGCTGTCATTTTACGAGAGCAAAGAGTAATAATGTTGCCACCTTTATTGTAAATAGTCCATTGATTGTTTTGACTAAATACATAAACTTAAATATAGAGTCTGTGCGGAAAGAGAAGAGTCGTGGGATTTGAGGGCGCGCCAGTGCTATTTTATGGTTTTTGCTATACTGACAACACTGGTCACGTGATTATAGTACGATACTAAAGGTCATGATACTTGAATCCCTTTTGTTCCGGTTTTTTACCACGGCTTACTAAACGGAGCCTGGTGGTGGTGTCGGCTCGTCAACTCAATCCTCTGATTTAGCGCAGGCACTACTTTTCTTTTTAAAAAACACTTTGATTTTATGTCTCAGATACTAAAAAGTGACTGCGATTGACAAAACTGCTAAAACTAGTTAAGAATCTGCCGAATACAACTGTAATTTTAGTACCAAACAAGATAGAATCTCATTTATGTACTGCCTAATCTGTGCAGTCCAACAGTTATTAAAACCGGGTAGATCGGGTAGAAATTGGGCAATAGAGCTGTAATTTTATCTGGGATATATTTCACCCATTGTAAACTTGACTTGTAATGTATGTGTACATTATTAATAATAAATATGAATATGAATAAAAATACTGCATAAGTAGGTAGGCCTTATTGGGATATGTCCGGTTCTCTCATCTCACGATATTTTACTTCGCCGAAAAGTCACTGCTAAATATGAAATATAATTTCGTAACTAACAGAATACAGATCAATTTCGTAAGCAGTAAAGAAATATTTTATTAGAAAATGTTTTATTCAGAACCTAGTAAACGAACTTACAAATAAAGAAATATTTTATTAGAAAAAGTTTATTCTTTGTAATCGAAGTCTGAATTAAAATATTCAATGTCATTTATGTTTGAGCTAGCGTCAAAACAACCAGAGACCCTCATAGGAACTATCTTCATCTAAACTGGATGTGCTTGAATCCGGCACGTAGATTACGAATTCTTGCATATCACCTACTTTTAGCGGTCTTTTATTCGAGATACCGTAGGTACTTTTACACAATCCTGAAAAAGAAATTACATATAAATATGCATAAAATGGCAAGTATCAAGACTATTTGTCAGTTATTTTAAAGATCATGAATGACCTGCATATTTATGAAAATTAATATATTTTTAATGAATATACTTACCGATTATATACCGGAGACAAGTTACTTAGGGGGGTAATTATTTAATATTAAATACAACATCAATACCCGCGAATAGCGGAAACACGTTCCGCGACTTTTTGTAAGTAGATAGTCGGCTTTTAGCCCTTTTCTTCCCGCTGAAAAAACCGAAGAATGTTAAATATAATTTTCCCTGTGGTTTTATGTACGGTTTTATCGTGTTTTGAAAATATTTTATACATAAAACTTGCGGTTTTTGTTAATAAAAATATACATTGACAGAAGTTTGTTTACTTTTTACAAGACAGGTGTCAAAGGTTTGATTGCCATATAAAATTTAAAATGTTAGTTCCCGTTTCTGCCACGACTCTTCTCTTTCCGCACAGACTCTACCATAGTTATTTATTTTGGTAAAAAAATTTTTTTTCTCTCGAACATATTTAATAGCAAAAATGGATCAAGTATATGTGGATCGTTTATAGCAAAAAATTAGAAAATAATATGTTATAATAAAATGTTCCAATTTATTTAGAACAGTCTTCGCAGCTTAAAAAAACAGTATGGATTAATCTAAAAGGTTTCAAATTACATGGAACATTTTTGCAGAAATAAAAAATGTATAAAGATTTTGCAAAAACGTTCCAACATACATGGATCATTTAAGAAAAAATTAAATGTGCGTTTTATGAATTTAGTATAATGTTTCAAGACAAGTGGAACATTATAACGATATGTTATTCTATAAGGAGTTTTTAACAATATGTTTCAGTATGCATGTAATGTTTTTACTTTATTTTGAGTACACGTCCTTGGTATAATGGTGGGTTGGAACATTTGGGTCAAACTTTATTGATGAAACTAACCTAAAAATACTAGCATCTTTGTGTGCACATGATGTAATATGTCAAAAATAGTACCCTGGTTATGGTAACTCATTTTCGAGTGACTTGTGGGTTGGAACGTTTTCGCGTAACTACGTCCAATTGTTAAGTGTGGCCAGGCTACAATTCCGTAAATATAACAGATATCAGAAAACTTCAAATTGATATCGAAAGTGCGTTACCTAATGAGTAAAATTACATTAATAACTTTTTTTAAATAAATGCAGAAATATCCCAAACATTAACTTCCAATCAAACCCTCCCATACATTTAGTACGACGACTCAACCCTCAAAGAACGTCGGTGTTGTAAGAGACAAAACTGCTTGAGATTCATTATTTGCGATAATAAACTGTAATAAAATAATAAAACTACCGTTTATGGAATAATAAATCTAACACTTATTTTTTAAGGAAGTACATTTTTTGTTTACAGTAGTTTCTCGAAATGACGCCCTTCTTGTGCGATACATTGACGGGCCCCCTTAAATATTTCTAAATTAACTTTGCGGCGTGATTAAAAAATAAATGTTAGATTTATTATTTCATAAACGGTAGTTTTATTATTTTATTACAGTTTATTATCGCAAATAATGAATCTCAAGCAGATTTATCTCTTACAACACCAACGTTCTTTGAGGGGTGAGTCGTCGTACTAAATGTATGGGTGGGTTTGAAGTTAATGTTTGGGATATTTCTGCTTTTATTAAAAAAATATATTAATGTAATTTTACTCATTGGATAACGCACTTTCGATATCAATTTGAAATTTTCTGATATCTGTTATATTTACGGATTTATAGCCCGGCTACACTTAACGATTACACCCTGTATATCATTAGATAATTCATAGCCTATATCTATAGAATAAATCGTTCTTATGAGCGTATTTGGTGGGCATCCCTTATTAGTAAAAAAGCCTACTGCTTTATAATAGGGTGGCAATGGTGGCAGAAACCCATTTCATTTGTAAAATTGTAGGGATGAATGTATAGTTTATTGTAAATCCCAAATATATTAAATTACCCGCGGACAGAGCGACCGATTTTATTATTAGATAATTTTCACATGTATGAGCTCTGTTCTGTGTAAGTAATCCTAGAGCAGCTGTAAGCGCTGCGCGCCGTGTTTGACGGTCTAACGATCCGCCCTCGGCTGCAGCGCTGACAGCGATGTATTGTGCCCGCTTCCCGCAGGCGCAGAGAGCTAAATACGAACGTTGTTATCGAGGCTGTCATACTAAGTTGCTTTTTCCCGTTAAATTTGTGTTTTGTAATTATTATTTGGCTTTCGCTCTTTCTCCTTCTGTTTGTATAAAGATAGATAGATGTGTGTATTGTGTGTCGTAACGGACAATAAATCGGTGTGCGAAAACGAACGCTTGGTGCCTATTATTTGCTCCTGCATCTGCACCCGCTTACCACGCCTAGCACAACTCTACCTTCCACATCTACAAAATTATCACCTGTAATTTATCTGTAAAATATTAAAACATTGTATTCACACTTTTCAAATGCCAGATTCAGTTTTTTTTTTAAATGTTTGACTTTGGCCATAATTCAATTTGAATAGAAATCATCACCGCCACGCGCTACTAATTAATATTCAGAAAAAATATATGAGTGCCTATTTTTATTTTTTTGACATTTAGATTTTATTCTAGAAATTATAGACTAGTATTTTTTATACAATCTTTTTAATGTTTGACGATCCTTCTGTGAAATTCTTAGTGTTAAATTTGATATGTATAATAATCCAATTTTATTATGGAATAATATTAACATCAATAAATTGTTCTGATAGTTAGATTAAGATTAATTACGATTCATAAGAGCTTGTTGCTAGGCCTAGATTTTGCAATTTTTTATTTAGTACAAATCACCACACTGTGATTGTAAAGGCCAAAATTTTCCTAAAATTACATATCATTATCATTTATTGTGCAAAAATCAGTTTATTTGTATGAATCGTTATACCTATATACGATTATTTAAAAACTGAATTCCTCGTCCCTAAATTATACAAAAATGATATATAACTTGCCCTAGTTGCTAAAAGCATGAAGAAATATAGCATAGATTGGACTTCATAGATTGGAGCCGACCATTTCCCCTCTTCCCTTATTTTTGGTATACTAAGCCACTAGTATTGGGTTGCCTATAATTATTTTTCTTTGAATGTACTCGTAAACCTCTATCCGTTTGTATGCGATTCATTAATGGACGCACCATGGCCCAAATCGGGACACGGTTCTTTAACACGTAATGTTAATAATCAGTGAACATCTTTAATTACGCTCAAATGCTTAAGTTTCAGTACAGGTAAAAGTACATATGAGCTGTACTTTTAATGGTTAGTACAATCGGCATCAAATGGAGAGTGACGGCCAAAGTGACCAAATATAGCTATAGGATCTAAATGTGGACGAATAAGGTCAGGTGAAGCATATAAGGCCCACCTTTATTTTAACTGAAATAGTTATATTAATAATCAGGATATTATTACCAAATCAATGTTTCTTCATATATACCAAAATAGTTATAAAAATATTCCGGCGCTTTTGAAAAATACATGTTTTATAAAAAAACCATACCATGTTGGTTCGGAACCGGGCCTTGTTACTTGCACTGACAGTTGAACACTGACTTGAACATAAGTTCAAGAATAATAGAAAATATTACCGGGCCTTATTAGCTTTTATCATGAATTAATTTCATCTTCAATTTAAAATGGTCTATAGTAAAATACGGCCTACATGAGTCATGGAAAAACAAATTGTATTTTATTTAGAAAGTACTTATAATATATGTTGTTCATAATCTTCAGTAAGCTGACTTCTAGGAGTCTATCTATTATAATTAATGTAGATTGACAGTTTACTTAGCAAATTGTACTTTTATACCTTTGAAACAAGCATTTGAGCGTAATTAATGATGTTTACTGATTGTTAATCTTAAATATACCTATTATGTAGGGCACTTAAATTATTTTAGCGGACCGAGCGGATATGTATGTTTGTAGACCACTTTTTTATTTAAATAATTAAATTGTAATTCATTCAAAAAAAGGTTACTACAATTAGGGATATAGATACCTCACCTACCTTATTACAAAGCATTACAAAAATGTCCAAAGGCCAAAGCCACACTGATAAGACATAAGACCTCATAAATACCTATAAATAAACGTTCACTGAAAAAAACCCTAAGGCATTTCTGATAAGTAATTATTTTTCGTTACTGAGTTATCGTTTTGCACCGAATATCAATGAAATAAAAGCACGTTAATTTGATAGATACATTTATATAAAAATCGTCACATGGAACCAATATAGGTACTCGTAAACCAGACCACTGCGGTATTGGCTTTAAATATCGTTCTTTCAACTGATAATATAGCCACAAAAACTCGCTGAGACTGCAGGTCGAGTCTTGATTTCAATTTCTTGATGATATATCATTGAATTAACTTTCAAAGCACGTGATAGCTCTCAGAATAGCAACAAAACTGGTTGAAACTAAGAATTTTATTGCTGATATTATGTGAACAACATTGCTTCGTCTTCATAAATAAAATTTTAATAATTTATATTGTTTACGTTAAAATGTGAAGAAATTTGTTGATAAATTGTCTATCTAGTATATTGACATTATGTCATATATGTTTTTAAAATGACGTAATATGAATGCCAGCACAATGAAAATTTATTCCAATAAGATAAAACAAATCTTCAAACTTTTTTCATTTTTAGTGAATTAGGAAGAAACTAATTACACTGATTTGGTTGTGTTCGTATATTTTTTATATAATTTGTTATATTTTTAAAGTATTATGACTTATGAATAAAAACAAATCAAAATTTTAATGACTCTTGATCTCCGTGTGACATTATTCATTTACCCTATTTATTTTGAACACAGTTTTTCACTGGTATCATCATTCGTATACGGACATGAATTTATGTCATAAATGAACTGTCAAAATGGGAGATTTTAAGTACGCGTCCGCTCCGGACGGCCCACAGCGGGCATCTGATTCAAAGAAGAATTTGACAGATATGGCGGATGTATGGAAATTTTACGAAAGTTTACGTTTAAGATTGAGTTTCTCTGTTATCTTTAAGAGGAAAAATAGGAAAAGCCTGATTCGTTGTAGTCCAGTTATCTGGCTTTCGAAATCACTCGATTTTGTAGCATGAGCATCGAAATTTTTATACAAATTTTACTAAACGCTGACACTCGTTCATCTCGTTTTAGGTACAACTTTGCATGAGTGTATTTATTATATTGTAAAAGATTTCAAATTTTCAAGGGTGATTCGTTGTAAACACACTCTTTGGGATAATAATGATATTTATTATAAAAAAAAATATCAAGAGATGTGGACGCTAGCCACTAAACGGTGACTGCCTTTTTCGCTGATTTTGCTCGATGCAGTCTTAAGGTGGGGAAAAAATTATAAACTCGAGACAGCAGACCGTAACGTTTAGATGGCCACTCATTTAGATGGCATTTAAATCAATAAAGAAAAACTCAATGACGTTACATGAAAAAGGTTCTAATCTTGTACGGGTTGAAATACGAGGATCTCACAGTTACATTCTAATTTCTAACTTTATATCACTCAAATATAATTCAATAAAGATACATCTTGATGAAATCGCTATTAAAACTTAACTCTAGTACTGGTGAATAAAACTCAAAATATCATGACCAAATAAATTTAGATGCGAGGTCTGCAAGGTGTCTTTACAATTTCTATTCGAATTTTAAACAATTAACGCTACAAATTTGAATTTCAAAAACAAGCTCACTGACCAGCAATTTCGGAACTAAAGATTTTCAATAGAAAGGAGGATGGGTCAATTATACATAGGTAGTGCTGCAGACATTTTGGACTAGTCATTGAGTTTTCACTTCTGTCGGCACTCCCGGGGTGCAACCCGTTGTATTTTTTTTAAAATATTGTGGATCCGCTCATAGAAGCTGTTCATATCTACTCGCCTGAGGACACTACAACCTATACTCGGTTGTCGATTACAATAGTTTTAGTCTTAAGACGGAGACGCGGCTTAGCTTTAGGGTGTTTGTCTTGTCACGGAGTGTTTAGACGATGCTAGTGGAATGAACGTTGAACCCACTTTGCTACTAGCAAGTTGTGTTATTCTTGAAAAGAAAAATAGAGGCACACTGCTCTATTTGAGCTTACGTACGTACGTCAACTAATAGATCTAGAAACGATATGGATTAGATGTGTCAGTGTCAAAAGTGACGTTTTTGTTCGAAGAAATGTCACATTTGACACTGACATATCTAATCCATATCTTTTCTAGATCTATTAACAGATGTATCTCAAAGTTCGAATTGGGCCGACAGTGTAAGTATTTATGCACTTATGTCCCCTCGACATTGAACGCTATTTACTCTATGGCTCTGTACGGGTTAATCCATGAAAGCCTTTCAGCTCCCGTCATTTTATGATGTCTATTTTAAATAACAGTCGATTGAAATCCTTTATTAAAAATCCTACAGAAAAGGTTAAATTGGCCAGCGTTAAGTATTCTCTCAAAATTCATAAAAGCATACGGAAATTAATAAAGATTTCGGTTTACGTAGGAACTTAATTAAATGTGCCAAGAGCTGGATATTTTTCGCCGGAAAATCTCAAATAACGGAACTCAATAACAGAACACGATTTCCATAAAACCGGTTACCTTCTGCATTCAGATCGAAAAAGCAAACTAGGTACTTCACATACCGGGAAATACTGAAATGAAAGTTAAAACTTCCCGTTATTCATGAGATCGCGGGCAATCTCTAGACGTGGCCGTGCTTGGGCGAACATTTGTCGGTTAATAAAGTTTCTATTGGGAACGATCTGGCTCTAGAATCTTAGCTTGTTTTAAAACGAGTCGATAGTTCGGGATCATAAGGAAATGTCTTATGGGGCTAGCAATTTTTAAGAGGCTATAAATCTTAGGAGAGTTAGAGACTTCGCAGTGGCATAAGAAATGCAAAGGATTAAAAGAGGTTTAAAGAAATCGCTTTAACCATAATCTAACCGTGAAAATATTAAGAAACAAAGCGTGGGTGGGGTAGGTTTATTTAAAGTGTCATTGTATGGAACTTGCTAACTACTTATGTAAACAAAAGTCACTTGTAAATTCATCATTCTTTGACAATTACAATATGGCGGTTTGTTTAGATAGCCCTTCAAGAGGCGCCAGCGAAAACGCGAAAAGTAATCAAGTGGCGGGGTGGGTGGTCAGCGCAGATTAAGAAAATTTTACAAAATCGTCGATTTAAGCTGTTCTGTGTTTGAAAGTATATTAAATCACATATTGTTAGAATCACCGTTATATAGGCTATTTGAATATAGCAATTAAATTATTCTAATGTATAACATTTGGCCAGACCTAATCAAACTCCGGAAGAATGACGGTTTTTCAACTTCCTTGTTAAAAATGACTACCACCATAAAACTAATTGATTATTGGAGGTAATTGCTATTTAATGATCAAAGGAAGACTTTTATCTTTAAGATTAAATTAATAAAAGGGACCTAAGATCCAATTTCTTTTACAAAACAACCTCTTGAAAAACGAGACTGACCTCGGACTAGGCGGTCGCTCCCGAATCAATGGTCCTCACCAACAAATTTTATACCAAGTGTTTTTGTTGTGTTTCTTATGGTATGCTATCCTTTCCTAACTCGCTACTTAATTTTGGGCGCTAGAAGAGCGTAACTATACTTAAACGCGTTCAATTTCACCTCTAAATCCGTCAACACCTCATTAACCACTCACTAGTGGATGACAGTTTACTGGTTTTCGCATCGACCATTCACGGGTTGACCGCCACTTGAAGGAATAATTAGCAAGTTTCATAGAATAACACTTCAACGCATTCACTGCCAGGGGGCGTGGCCTAGGAACAAATATGTATGACGGTGGACACATATGTGCGTCGGGGGCAGTGAATATGTTAAATGCAAACGATATTTAAATGTAATGTTGCAATATAAAAGGCAAAACGATAGACAACTATAGACCCGACTACGGTTAGGTAATCGTATAATGAATAAACCTATGAGCGTACAAAATAATCGAAACAGTTATATTTTAGTGTAGATATGAAGTTAAATAGGTAGTCCCCGTTTCTAATTTCATAAAACAATTTTTAACTAGACGAAACTACGTCTGCTCCTATTTTAATTAGCAACAAAGTTAAGTCCGCACACATTTTGAAAAATAGCCCGAATAACCTCAACTTCGTCGAAATAAACTTTTTCGTTAATAAGGGCCTTTGGCGCTGACGGCGGCGACGTTCGATTTCGTAAACTAAGTTTACTGTTCTTTATAGAACCTTAAATCAATATAAAGTTGCTTCATCAAGTCAAATAGAAATAAATATTAGGGAATTGGCGTAAAACATTTTATTTTTTGCCGTCATTGCCAATGATAAGCCAAGCGACGTGGATATGTGTAGATATATCTGTATTTGTTTTGAAAATAGAAGACCCGAAGGGCAAGATAGTGGTATTATCTTGTTGTGATCAAAATTAATGTTTCGGAGATCAAAATTACCTAGCATAGATTAGGTACTTATTTACATATTTATTTACTAAATTTTATCTTTATTGCTCAAAATATAATCGTACAAAAAGTAGACAATGCTATAGAATATTCACTACCAATCAACACTCAACATCAAAAAAGTAGAAATACAATACCTTCACTGTAGCTAGAATTCAATATTCAAGTAATAGTTAGGTTTCTTTCTTGAATAACGAATTCAAATAAGCTTCAAGAGGCCATAATAACGCAAACAAAAAACTCGCTAAATCCCTCTCGCTGAACTGCTTCGTGAACAGCAATTGTCATGTAAAGGATGACTCACGCTAGACCGGGCCGGGCCCGGGCCGAGGCGTCCGACATGTCATTTTCTATGACGGCTGATCGGTGATCACGTGGTGCTTTCCATAGAAAACGAAGCTCGTATTAAATTATTTATGAATGAGATATATCAAAACGAGTCATCACGGAAACCTGATTACAATGTGTCCGAATTGAGAATGAATTCAGATTTTGATTTCGTTGCCTTGGCTACATCTGCTACAGAATACAGTTTGGTAACTTTCATTCACATTCCCTTCCCTTGCCGAGCAGGTCGCCTCAGTAAATTCAGTATACATTTTCGTTCGTTTTCATAAGGTGCATAACAGTTCTAGTTGTAACTAACTTTACTACCATTATCATAACTTTACTAACATTTCTATCATTATCAAGGATATGATTATTAAGTAAGGATTCCAATCCTTGGGCTACTTGCGCTATCTCACTAACCCGAGTTTAAGCGGTTAAACCATTAACCCATTGTCACATTTTACTAGTAACCATGGTAACTGCAGGTTTAACCGGTTAACCCCGGGTTAGTGGGATGGTGCATGTGGCGCTACCCAGGGATACGGAGTACTATCAAGCTTTTCAATCTCGTACCTCACTTAGGCAACTCAGCAAGCTTCGTTACCTAAACACTACTCGACTGAAAAGCTCTCTATTATATCACGACTGTATAAAATACTATACTTGAGGAAACGCGCTCAGGAAACTATGAGAATAGCAGCCGTACCGCACTCAGTGCAGTGTTTTGAACCATCGACTAGATTGTTAACGATATCTTGCTGGAACTAAATGCTTTGAGAATACTTGGTCTCGGAGGTCAGAGCAAGTTATTGTAGCACGTTGCCGTTTGCAATTCAATTACTTGGATTCTAATTTGAGATGAAATTATTGCCGAGTGAGCCCTAGAATGCCATTGAAAATTAGCGCAACAAATTAGAAAATAATAAATAAATAAAAATAAAATAGTTCGTCGCTTATAAGTAAGTAGGTTAATAATAAATAAAATATGGGATGCCCTGGATCGGAGGGTCCGACAGCTGCTCACCACACACCGTATGCTGCACCCACGCTCGTCTGTTATGAGATTGTACATCCCACGGAAATGTGGAGGTCGCGGCTTTCTAAACGCCAAAAATCTCCACAACCGTGAGGTGTACAATCTCAGGAATTACTTCCTCAACCACGAGTGTGGGATGCATCGTGATGTGGTGGCAGCTGACAGGGGCCTCACGCCGCTCTCCTTGGCGAACGAGAACTGGCGCAAACCTGTAGTACTAAGCACCGAGGACCGCAAGGCGGTATGGAAGGATAAGCAGCTACACGGGCGGTTCTACAAGGCCCTCATGGGACCCGATGTAGACCTACCCGCGTCGGTGAACTGGCTACGATTCGGGGACCTCTTCGGAGAAACCGAGGGTTTTGCCTGTACAATTGCGGACGAAGTTATCATGACGAATAACTACCGGAGATATATCCTGAAGGACGGTACGGTCGACATTTGTCGGGCATGCCGCCGTCCCGGAGAGTCACTCAGGCATATTATCTCCGGTTGTTCTCATCTTGCTAACGGCGAGTACTTGCACAGATATAATCTCGTAGCCAGAATTATTCACCAGCAACTTGCCCTCCTATACGGCCTTGTGGACCGTGAAGTGCCGTACTACAAGTACTCACCTGCGCCAGTTCTCGAAAATGGTCGTGCCACGCTCTATTGGGATCGATCTATCATCACTGACAGGACTATTGTAGCCAATAAGCCTGACATCATGCTGATAGATCGATCGCAGCGCCGGGCCGTGCTCCTCGACGTCACCATCCCCCATGATGAGAATCTCGTGAAGGCCGAGAAGGACAAGTCCAGCAAGTACCTAGACTTAGCTCACGAGATAACCGCCATGTGGGATGTTGACTCGACGATCATTGTTCCTATAGTCGTGTCAGCGAACGGTCTCATAGCGAAGAGTCTCGACCAACACCTAGAGAGACTCTCGCTAGGTGGTTGGATCAAGGGTCAGATGCAGAAGGCGGTAATTTTGGACACGGCGCGTATAGTACGTCGATTCCTCACTCTGCGGCCCTGACCACCGGCAGCTTGGGCCCTGCCCCGCTGCCGGCGGCACCCTAGGTTAGGTTTTTTATAATGTGTTTATATATTTTTTTTATTGTTTTGTAAGTGTTTTTATATTTTACTTTTATATTCATATTATAATTAACCTAACTTAAGAAGAAAAATAAATAAAATATAATAAAACTTTTTTGTTACACTTGTAGCCAGAATCATATACAGGGTAATTTTTGGACCGTTAGCCATATTGTGCGAGGTGATTAGGTAGGCCATACTGAACAACTTTTTCTATGGGACCAACTCCGAAATCACAATACTTTTTTGGCTGTTTCATACATTTTGGTCGAGTGCATGTCGACGTTTTCTATGGGAAGGTCTATGGCCTAATCACCTCGCACAATATGGCTTACGGTCCAAAAATAACCCTGTTTAATGCACACTAGTAGATACCTATTTATTTACTTAATATGTAAGCACTTGTTCGTATTTTATTTACCATGGAAAAATAAACGAAATAGAACAGAAACATAGGGAGATATGCATATGCAATGGGGGCACAATGGTGCATGTAGTTTACGCAGGTAAACTTGTCTTAGAATATCAAATCAAAATCGACTGTCCTGCCAGTTAGCCGAGGCAAGTGAGCCAACAAATACATGTACCTATGTATGTGATTCTACACAGTATTGTATAGGTACCGTCTGCAGTAGTATTTTGGTATATGGTGCATGGATTTTACAATTAAAACCGTACTTTTATTTATTTACTTGCAGTGTTGCCAACTTGGCATAATTGATGCCAGATCTGGCATATTTTCACTTTCTTTGGCACCAACATTTTTGATTTAGCATCTGGCATATTTTTTAGCATAATTTAGTCTAAGCCAAGTTTGCACCAACTTGGCAGCAACAATATGCGCCATCGCCTTATGTGGTTCATATTTACCCGACTACGGCAACGCAAAAGGAGGGTTATGATTTTATATGAATTTTGACTTTTGTGGACGGATGGACGTCGACGGACTATATAAAGTTGGTCAAGCAGATCTTGTCAGTAGAAAAAGGCGGCAAATTTGAAAAATGTATGTGTTTTAAGTATCTAATTTCAAGTTGACATTTTAGCATTTTTCAAAAAACTTTGGCATAATTTTGGGCTAATCTAGACATTAGTCTAGCATTTTTTCAAAATCCGAGTAGGCAACACTGTTTACTTGATCACTAACTGTTACAAAATAAATTAATTCTACATCAATTTCATTATTCATTCACCATTTCTCAGCTGAAAACTTAACCCGTATTACCATTTACATTTAAAAATATTTCTGAATTATTTTTCAACGCTGACTTTACATTTCATTTAATAACGTTCTTTTGACATTGTTATGCGAAAAAACAGCGGCATTATAAAATGATTAAAGTGATACGAAAAAGGGTAAAAGGGGGAAAAATAATTAACGGCGTTTCTACCTTTGTATCTCATTTCGTGTTATTATTTAGGTATATAAAATTGATACTGATGGAGTAAAGGTTCCGTTCGAATTCAGACTACAACAGCATTGCTTTACTGCTCTTGCTGCGGTAATGTGGTGAGATATTAAATAAAACTGTAAATTACCTATAGTGGAAGAGCGGTATTCTCTTATTAATACAAGTATTTATCATACTTAAAAACAGATACTAGTTCATTTACCTAAACATTGTATGCTACAAAATATATGTTTTTTAATATTGCTGCTACAGATGTCGAAAATCCGGGCAGCAACTTTTACTTTTGGTAAACATCAAAAAGATCATTTCATCGTGACACATAGACGTTTTCTGCAGCAATGCAGCTACAATCTCGCGCCGCAATACTGCAGCAGTAACGCTGGTGAAGTTTGAATCCGAACGGTACTTTAACGTTTTTTGCTGTCGACGTCAAAGATAACGTTATTGTATTTTTTCGCCTTCTCCCAATTGGAATAACGTGGTAAAGTGAAATTTTGTTTTATACGTGAAATGCTACGTGAGGGGTAAGACATTAAGACGATTTCATTGAATGCATCATTGTTGAAGGAATTATTACTAACCAGGCAGCAGGCACCGAAAACCCACATAAGAAAATTAATTTAATAATTTATTAATACTACACTATACCTACCTAAATCAAATGAACATTCACAATAGACTAAAAAGCCACCCCCTCCTAACTGTAGACTGCACAGCAGTGGCGGCGCGTCCATAAAAGCCGATTCCCATCGGCTTGCCTGTTTTTGGATGTTTGGGCAGAGTTGTAAAGGAAATATGTAAGCCAAATTAGCCCCCGGCTTGCCTATGAATATGTTTGACGCGCCGCCACTGCTGCACAGATTCATGTTTTACTCGTATAAATACCAGCATTGACACTTTGCTAATTGAGTCAGTATAAATATATAATTATACGTGATTATACCTAATTACCGTAACCATATGGCAACATCCATTCATTTCATTTTCATGGGTAATTAATAATGTTAATAGCTCTCGGGCCTTTCGGATATTATTTATAACATAACCAATAAATATAAATGCTTTTGGTGGCTATTGCGAGTGCTTTTAACAAAGTTTTGGCAAACGGTGAACACTAACAATTCATTTGATTTAGGTAGGTATACCGGGTGTGGCCTGTAACACGAGCAAATAATTAAAACATAGATTGTACTCCTCAAAAGGTGACACTTTTGTTCAACAACTTTTAAAAATTATGAAGTATTTAGACTCCCTATTTTTCATATAAAATCAATATTATCTTCAATGAACGCCATCGCCACGCCATTATCATTGTGATTGACGTTACTTGTCATGCCTTAAACATAACAAAATTCGCAATACATTGCGTCTTACAATAAACTTTAAAGTGTATTAAAATTTAACTACAAGTTAATTTTAAAAGTTGCTGAACAAATGTTGGTCAATATGAGGAGTACAGCCTACGGTTTAATTTTTTGCTCGAATTGCAGGCCACACCCGGTATGTTTCATAAATAATAGACCGTAAGCCTTGTGTAGATTTCGTCGATCAACGCATCCCGGGCGACCCGTAGTGGTTAAGGGCAATGTGTAATGAACGCTCGTGAATGTTAGCTGCCGCTCCGTTGGATGATCGAAGAACAACAGTCACTGTAACCAATCACCTATTTCTATTTGACCCAGGCCCGCTTAGAATAGGTACGTATATACGGGTCGATCAACTATTTCTTGTTGTTATTCTGTCCTATCAGCCAGGAGACAATAGTACAATAGTAGCATAGATTGCTAAAAGAACTGCTGTACCATGATCTACAAAAGTGCTTAGTAGGTGTCCCATGATGGAAAGGCCATATAACTACCTAAGTAACTACTTAAGTTCGCCTTTGTACTAATGATGTGTGTTCTTTCATGTTTTATGTTTCTTTTTGTACAATAAAGTATTTTACTACTACTACTACTACTAACTACCAACAAATTCAAGTTTGGTTCATTGGAATACGAAAAAACTAGTATTTTAGGAGTGACCCAGGAGACGTAACCATGGCAACTATAATAATACTATAAATAACTATAATAATAATATAGTGACAAGAAAAAGTTGATTCAATCAATCAATCAATCAATCAATTTATTTTGCTATAATAAGGGTTGGTTTACAGGTGTTATTACAATATTTTTATGCACATTCCTTAATTAGCTATAATCTATAGCATGCAAAATATTCACAATTATTTACATATGTACAATTTCAATTGAAACTTTACTAAAATATTAAATAACACTATTTACCCAAATAATATTTTTCTAACATTACATTCAAATAATTATAATTTACATTAATTTAGCAAGAAATCATTTAATTTATAAAATCTGCGTTCTAAAAGCCACTCACGCATTTTTTTATTAAATTGGCCATCGGGCACTTCTTTGAGCTGTTGTGGTATTTTATTGTAAATATTTACCGTAAAATTCTTCCTAAATCGGCTTGTTTTTTGTTGTTTGTCCACCACAAGTCGGCTACCGTTTCACCCATACATGGCTGTGACGGTACGACAATCAGTAAGCTACTTAGTACCATTATCAAATGTAGCTTTATTTCTACCGCGCAACAATTGTGGTTAAAGAGTTGTGGTTACGAATTAGATTGTAGTTCGAAGTTGCGGGAGTGAAGTCGTTAAGTACCTTTAGTGGGAACTTTTACTAACTTTCTTTTTACTTAGTTTATAGATAGTTGCCTGTGTTACTTCGTGATATATAAGTGTCTTAGAGCGTTTTAAAGATGAAATACGGCACGAGAGACTAAATATGGATACTTATTTAAAAATCGAGGTCGAAATTAATTGTATCAAAATATTTAATCTTGAATTGCAACTGGATGTGAGTGTTTTTGGATAAAATGAGTTGTTCATATTATTCGTATAATGATGCACTTTGCAAACATGCAATAAAATTAGCGGAAGCAGTTATAAAGTTGACCCAAAAATTTTTTATTAAGCTATGAGCTTCATCACATATGTTCCTTGAGTAATTCTAAGCATTTCAAGCCTGGGAGGCAATAAGAAATGTGTGTCTACTCGGATTTGTAATGGATTCAAACTTTCAACCCCTTTTTAACCCTGTTAGGGGATGAATTTTACAAAACGCTGAAATTACTTTTCCTGTCTTTTAATAATATCCCCAAATACAAAGATTCAAGTCCCGCGTTCGAAATTTTTTTTGATATCCATACAAACTTTCAACTCCTTTTTCACCACCTTAGGGGATGAATTTTCAAAAACGCTGAAATTAGTTTTCTTGTATTTTAATAATATATCGTTTTACGAAGTTTCAAATTCCTAGCTTAAAATAAAACTTGAACCCCATACAAACTTTCATCCCCTTTTTAACCCCCTTAGGGGTTGAATTTCTCAAAATCGCTTCTTATCTCTTGTACACTTTATAAATGTAATCTAGTGTGCAAATTTCAACTTTCTATCTTTTGTAGTTTCGGCTCCGCGTAGCAAAAATCTCCAACCAAATTTTTCACCTTTTTACGTTTTTCTTGTAAAATTACTATGAAATTGAAAAAACAAATATCAGCAATGAATTCTACGTTTTTGGTTTATACGAAAATGATACCAAACTTGCCCTAGTACCCACCAGGATCAGAGTAGATTTTTTTTAAAGATGACGGATGGCGGCCGTCTTTGTACCCCACCCTCCCCCCCCACTTCAGGCTAGAAATGCTTAGAATTACTCAAATATCAGATGTGATGAAGCTCATAGCTTAATAAAAATTTTTTGGGTCATGTATGGCAGCGTTACATAACTGACTCCAGTAATGTATTATTTCGTGCTATATACTGACAACAACAAACCATTTTTGTTGATCAACATATCGTAAATATAAAAACCGCTACTAGCGATTTAATAAATAATAAAAAAGTTTTATTTTCGACTGCAGTCGCAGTTGAAACACTAAGTAAGTGTTACTAAAGTGGATACAAAAAATACACTCAAACGCAACTGGTTTTAATTTTATGTGGAGCGAAGTGCCTACCTACCTATTAAAGCAGCAAAGTAGTTAGTTTCATTATAAAATGCTTTTTAAAATATGTCAAAGGTAAGTTTCAGAGATAAATATGTAAGTATTAGTCACGTGGACAGTTTTTTTTTAAGTCACTAATATACTAAGAGCTTCGTTTATTTATTCCGTCGCTGTTATGCCCTCTTGAAAAGACATTACATACCTACTAGATACTCGTATATTTTACTTAATCCTGCCCTGCCTGTAGATTATTTAGAATGATGAAAGCGCCTCAGAAAAGTAGCTATACCTAGTTAGTTTAATCCAAGAAATAGCTCTAGTAAAAAACCCTTTCCTAAAGGCCAGATAAAATACAATCTTACACATATTGTCAGAAAGACTGTATTGGAAAATCTTGTCCTAGTATCTTTACATGTAGGTAATACCTGCGAGTAAATCCTAACCTAACATTGTTATACATTCTAGAAAGCACTCCAGCTCCTACTATGTTAGCTGAATAGTTTGCCTTACATTATGTTTGGATGGGAAGGAAGTTTGGCCTAAGTTACTAACCGGAAAGTTAGTTACTAAGATGTACAGGTTATAAATATGTATACACTATTTCATCTTGAATAGACGAGGATTGAGGTAAAAAAAATATTTATTTATGACTTAGAGTATACTTCGGTGCATAGGTACAGTCAAGGAATTTAAATTCCGACCCATTTCGTACTTTGTCACAGTGACAATCAATATGAAAGCCGCTAGAGACCTCATACGGTTGTCACTGTGACAAAGTACGAAATGGGTCGGAATTTAAATTCCTTGACTGTACATATATTATACAGCGCTACCGGATGATACCTACATGAACTAGCTACCGCAACTAATGTTTGACACGCGTATTCGGGAAACGAGATAATCACAAGATCTAGAAACGATATAGAGATCAACTAGATTTACATTAGATATCGACTAGATGTGACTTGGATATCTAAGTCATAACTTGTCGAAATCGTTCAAGAGGACTTCCAGAATCGCGGAAACGTCAAATTTGACATATCTATCTTACAAATATCTTTAATTATAGTTTTTTTTATTAATTTCTATTGTTACAAATGTTATTATTGTATGTTTAATAATAAATAATCTTTTAATTATCCATATCGTAACTTGTTGAGGTCTAGTAGAAATCTAATTCATTTTCAGAATCGAGCCGTGAGTTTCGTCTAGACTAGACTGATAACTCCTAAGTATTTTCCTAACTTCGCTATACACGCAATATATACGCAAGAGTCCATACGCTTCAGTAAGCACATACCATCAGGCGGCAAAACCATCGTCAACAGGCCTGTTGGTTTTCTATCGACAAAAAAGCCGTTCCTAGACTAAATCGCTAATAATAGAGTTCTACATATTATTATTATTTCCTTTATTTATTTTTCATCTTAAGTTAGGTTGTTTATAACATGAATATAAAAGTAAAATACAAGAGCATATAAAAACACATTATAAAAAACCTAACTTAGGGTGCTGCCGGCAGCGGGGCAGGGCCCAAGCTGCCGGTGGTCAGGGCCGCAGAGAGAGGAACCGACGGACTATCCGCGCCGTATCCAAGATCACCGCCTTCTGCATCATTATTTTTATTTTTATTAAAGATAAATTACAATTACTTAATATTTTGATCCAAAAGCATTGTCAAACCAGAATGGTTTGTCTCAATACACCAAAATGTTACATTGTAACAATATACATACTTCAAACACAATGGGACCAAGACGAGCAAACTTTTAAATCATGTGCCTTTGAACTGTCTTCAACTTGTCAAAAACAGTAACGCGTCATAAAACTTTGTACTTAATAATTTGTTTACGAAATTACCTTTAAGTTATTGTGCGGGTTTTTGTCTACCTAATGTTTTGATTCGTGTATTAAACTGGCAAATAAACAACTAAATATGTGCTCTGCCTTTTAAAATTCTGTCAGTTAACCCAGAGACAGACATTTCTGGGAACCCACCATTTTTCAAATATAGTTAGGTAGGTAGATGATTTAGTCAAATTGTGTTTTTTTTTTAAATAAACAATAGCCAGCATTCAATGAGTATAGCATGATAGCTTTGGGTATGGTGCTTTACGCACACTAGTGTCACAGCCTCTCCCCATGACGCAACCCCCCCTTTTAGCATGAAATATGTCTCGATTTTCTTCATGGGCTTGCAAATACATAATTATTGTATCGTGAATGAAGGCAAAAAATAAATGTATGTTCAAAAATACACTGCATTGCATTAAAATTTCCCTCCTTTTTAAGTCGCTCCCTCACTGCATTAAAATTTAGTCTTAACATTATTTTTTATTGAACCTTAGGGCCCGATTCGGATTTTGAAATAGACGTCTATTAGATATCTTTTAGACATCACCAAGATACGATAACGATATGTTTAAGATTTAACCTGTCAAATTTGACATTTGCGCGATTCTGGAGATACTCTTGAACGATTTCCATAGGATATGACTTAGAGATCCAATTCACATCTAATAGATATATCTTACTCTATCTAACGTAAAAGTGACATTGGTTGCCCGAATTGCGCTGCAAAAGAGAACTAGTTGATATCTAAACTATAACGTATCTAGAATGGATCTAGTACGTGTCGTCGCTTGTGAATATCTTGAAGTTCGAATACGGCAGTCAGTCAAGTGCTTGATCGGTTTTTTACCGCACTGTGCTTTATTTTAATATTGGTAAATACGAACTCGAAAGCAATATTTTACTTGAAAAATGAATCGATATCCTTTATACTATAATAATATACTCTCATATGTTCCCTATGTCGTTGACTGTCTTTTATTCATGACTATTCAGGATAAGTATCTAAAGAAGTTCCACCTAAACTTTTCCTCGTTATCTGCGAAAATCCTTTGAGGTCGAATCGTTTAGGATTCAAGTTGAAGCCATTATCAAGCAGGAAGTCAAGCGTCTTGACTTCTGAAAATCTATGTGCACGCTGAAATGTCTCGCCTTTTCGGTATCAAAGGTTTACGATTTAAAATTATACACAGTTTAGGATATGGATAATTTAGAAAGAAAGAAAGAAAGAAAGAGAGAGAGAGAGAGCGAGAGAGAGAGAGAGAGAGAAAGAAAGAAAGAAAGAAAATACATTTATTTAAGTGTAAATTTAGACCTGATTTAATTTTATCTGACGTTATAGTACATGTGACGTGATTACAGAGCTATACACTGCCGTATTCGAACTTTAAGATACGTCAATTAATAGATCTCGAAACGATATGGATTAGATGTGTCAGTGTCAAAAGTGGTGTTTTTGTTTGAAGAAACGTCACATTTGACACTGACATATCTAATCAATATCTTTTCTAGATCTATTAACTGATCTATCATACAGTGGGAATCGGGCCGACAGGATGTATAGTGCATAATTATTTCCATCGTATTTTCACGGAAACGTACCAACATGTTTTGCTATTTCAATCAGTCTCGGTACAAACAGTATTGAGGTTAGACGAGGTACAAAATACGATGTAAAACAATTATGCACTACATCTGTATTTCTCATTAATGAGTCAATGAGGACCCGGGTATGTCCTTAAACTACATCCAAGACCACCGGTGGACGGGCAGCAGCGTCCTTCAAATTCGGTGTACTCGACTGCGATCGCCAACCCGCCTGCCAAGCGTGGCGATTATGGCATTCACCCCCCACAAGGGGAGGCCTATGTTCAGTAGTGGACGTCTTATGGCTGAGATGATGATGATGATGATGAGTCATTATGTAGCTATTCAGCAGTAGAAGTAGCTAAGCTGTAGTTAGCAAGAACAAACTACCAACTTAAATAATTTTATTTGCTACAAGTTTCATTTGTACCTCCGAAACTTTGAAGTTTGTAATTTAGGGCCGCGTGTTTAGACTGAATAAATGCTAGCTTGCAAAGTCTAGTTAAACATTTTTGTTTTAAGTACCTACTAACAAGGCAAGACAGTGAAATAAGTTTTCATCTCTCCTGTTCGGAAAGTTCACCTTTCATAGGCAGATAAACGGGTGGAAAATTGCATTTCCCACCCTAGGGTGGAAAGTACTTTTTTTTTTAATTTTTACTTTGAGCAACGGCTAACAGCAATAAATGCCATATTATAAGCTCTCATTTCAGCTTCCGCATGACTGAAATTGGCGCCGTTTACATTTTCAACGTAAATATAAAAACCGCTACTAGCGATTTAATAAATAATAAAAAAGTTTTATTTTCGACTGCAGTCGCAGTTGAAACACTAAGTAAGTGTTACTAAAGTGGATACAAAAAATACACTCAAACGCAACTGGTTTTAATTTTATGTGGAGCGAAGTGCCTACCTACCTATTAAAGCAGCAAAGTAGTTAGTTTCATTATAAAATGCTTTTTAAAATATGTCAAAGGTAAGTTTCAGAGATAAATATGTAAGTATTAGTCACGTGGACAGTTTTTTTTTAAGTCACTAATATACTAAGAGCTTCGTTTATTTATTCCGTCGCTGTTATGCCCTCTTGAAAAGACATTACATACCTACTAGATACTCGTATATTTTACTTAATCCTGCCCTGCCTGTAGATTATTTAGAATGATGAAAGCGCCTCAGAAAAGTAGCTATACCTAGTTAGTTTAATCCAAGAAATAGCTCTAGTAAAAAACCCTTTCCTAAAGGCCAGATAAAATACAATCTTACACATATTGTCAGAAAGACTGTATTGGAAAATCTTGTCCTAGTATCTTTACATGTAGGTAATACCTGCGAGTAAATCCTAACCTAACATTGTTATACATTCTAGAAAGCACTCCAGCTCCTACTATGTTAGCTGAATAGTTTGCCTTACATTATGTTTGGATGGGAAGGAAGTTTGGCCTAAGTTACTAACCGGAAAGTTAGTTACTAAGATGTACAGGTTATAAATATGTATACACTATTTCATCTTGAATAGACGAGGATTGAGGTAAAAAAAATATTTATTTATGACTTAGAGTATACTTCGGTGCATAGGTACAGTCAAGGAATTTAAATTCCGACCCATTTCGTACTTTGTCACAGTGACAATCAATATGAAAGCCGCTAGAGACCTCATACGGTTGTCACTGTGACAAAGTACGAAATGGGTCGGAATTTAAATTCCTTGACTGTACATATATTATACAGCGCTACCGGATGATACCTACATGAACTAGCTACCGCAACTAATGTTTGACACGCGTATTCGGGAAACGAGATAATCACAAGATCTAGAAACGATATAGAGATCAACTAGATTTACATTAGATATCGACTAGATGTGACTTGGATATCTAAGTCATAACTTGTCGAAATCGTTCAAGAGGACTTCCAGAATCGCGGAAACGTCAAATTTGACATATCTATCTTACAAATATCTTTAATTATAGTTTTTTTTATTAATTTCTATTGTTACAAATGTTATTATTGTATGTTTAATAATAAATAATCTTTTAATTATCCATATCGTAACTTGTTGAGGTCTAGTAGAAATCTAATTCATTTTCAGAATCGAGCCGTGAGTTTCGTCTAGACTAGACTGATAACTCCTAAGTATTTTCCTAACTTCGCTATACACGCAATATATACGCAAGAGTCCATACGCTTCAGTAAGCACATACCATCAGGCGGCAAAACCATCGTCAACAGGCCTGTTGGTTTTCTATCGACAAAAAAGCCGTTCCTAGACTAAATCGCTAATAATAGAGTTCTACATATTATTATTATTTCCTTTATTTATTTTTCATCTTAAGTTAGGTTGTTTATAACATGAATATAAAAGTAAAATACAAGAGCATATAAAAACACATTATAAAAAACCTAACTTAGGGTGCTGCCGGCAGCGGGGCAGGGCCCAAGCTGCCGGTGGTCAGGGCCGCAGAGAGAGGAACCGACGGACTATCCGCGCCGTATCCAAGATCACCGCCTTCTGCATCATTATTTTTATTTTTATTAGAGATAAATTACAATTACTTAATATTTTGATCCAAAAGCATTGTCAAACCAGAATGGTTTGTCTCAATACACCAAAATGTTACATTGTAACAATATACATACTTCAAACACAATGGGACCAAGACGAGCAAACTTTTAAATCATGTGCCTTTGAACTGTCTTCAACTTGTCAAAAACAGTAACGCGTCATAAAACTTTGTACTTAATAATTTGTTTACGAAATTACCTTTAAGTTATTGTGCGGGTTTTTGTCTACCTAATGTTTTGATTCGTGTATTAAACTGGCAAATAAACAACTAAATATGTGCTCTGCCTTTTAAAATTCTGTCAGTTAACCCAGAGACAGACATTTCTGGGAACCCACCATTTTTCAAATATAGTTAGGTAGGTAGATGATTTAGTCAAATTGTGTTTTTTTTTTAAATAAACAATAGCCAGCATTCAATGAGTATAGCATGATAGCTTTGGGTATGGTGCTTTACGCACACTAGTGTCACAGCCTCTCCCCATGACGCAACCCCCCCTTTTAGCATGAAATATGTCTCGATTTTCTTCATGGGCTTGCAAATACATAATTATTGTATCGTGAATGAAGGCAAAAAATAAATGTATGTTCAAAAATACACTGCATTGCATTAAAATTTCCCTCCTTTTTAAGTCGCTCCCTCACTGCATTAAAATTTAGTCTTAACATTATTTTTTATTGAACCTTAGGGCCCGATTCGGATTTTGAAATAGACGTCTATTAGATATCTTTTAGACATCACCAAGATACGATAACGATATGTTTAAGATTTAACCTGTCAAATTTGACATTTGCGCGATTCTGGAGATACTCTTGAACGATTTCCATAGGATATGACTTAGAGATCCAATTCACATCTAATAGATATATCTTACTCTATCTAACGTAAAAGTGACATTGGTTGCCCGAATTGCGCTGCAAAAGAGAACTAGTTGATATCTAAACTATAACGTATCTAGAATGGATCTAGTACGTGTCGTCGCTTGTGAATATCTTGAAGTTCGAATACGGCAGTCAGTCAAGTGCTTGATCGGTTTTTTACCGCACTGTGCTTTATTTTAATATTGGTAAATACGAACTCGAAAGCAATATTTTACTTGAAAAATGAATCGATATCCTTTATACTATAATAATATACTCTCATATGTTCCCTATGTCGTTGACTGTCTTTTATTCATGACTATTCAGGATAAGTATCTAAAGAAGTTCCACCTAAACTTTTCCTCGTTATCTGCGAAAATCCTTTGAGGTCGAATCGTTTAGGATTCAAGTTGAAGCCATTATCAAGCAGGAAGTCAAGCGTCTTGACTTTTTTTTTTTTTATTATGAATGGGCTTACTCATGGCCACAGACTAGCCGAGGCGTAGACGTGGCCTACGATGGAGCGAGCTTGCCCAGAAGGTGCCTGTTCACTCTTGATTTGAAGGTTGCCGGGTTATAAGAACACGGAAATATAGACGCCGGCAGGGAATTCCATTCCTTGGCAGTTCTCATAAGGAAAGTAGAAGCAAAGCGCTTCGTGCGAATTGGTGGAATATCTACCATGTAAGGATGGAAACTTCTGAAAATCTATGTGCACGCTGAAATGTCTCGCCTTTTCGGTATCAAAGGTTTACGATTTAAAATTATACACAGTTTAGGATATGGATAATTTAGAAAGAAAGAAAGAAAGAAAGAGAGAGAGAGAGAGCGAGAGAGAGAGAGAGAGAGAAAGAAAGAAAGAAAGAAAATACATTTATTTAAGTGTAAATTTAGACTTGATTTAATTTTATCTGACGTTATAGTACATGTGACGTGATTACAGAGCTATACACTGCCGTATTCGAACTTTAAGATACGTCAATTAATAGATCTCGAAACGATATGGATTAGATGTGTCAGTGTCAAAAGTGGTGTTTTTGTTTGAAGAAACGTCACATTTGACACTGACATATCTAATCAATATCTTTTCTAGATCTATTAACTGATCTATCATACAGTGGGAATCGGGCCGACAGGATGTATAGTGCATAATTATTTCCATCGTATTTTCACGGAAACGTACCAACATGTTTTGCTATTTCAATCAGTCTCGGTACAAACAGTATTGAGGTTAGACGAGGTACAAAATACGATGTAAAACAATTATGCACTACATCTGTATTTCTCATTAATGAGTCATTATGTAGCTATTCAGCAGTAGAAGTAGCTAAGCTGTAGTTAGCAAGAACAAACTACCAACTTAAATAATTTTATTTGCTACAAGTTTCATTTGTACCTCCGAAACTTTGAAGTTTGTAATTTAGGGCCGCGTGTTTAGACTGAATAAATGCTAGCTTGCAAAGTCTAGTTAAACATTTTTGTTTTAAGTACCTACTAACAAGGCAAGACAGTGAAATAAGTTTTCATCTCTCCTGTTCGGAAAGTTCACCTTTCATAGGCAGATAAACGGGTGGAAAATTGCATTTCCCACCCTAGGGTGGAAAGTACTTTTTTTTTTATTTTTACTTTGAGCAACGGCTAACAGCAATAAATGCCATATTATAAGCTCTCATTTCAGCTTCCGCATGACTGAAATTGGCGCCGTTTACATTTTCATCGTAAATATAAAAACCGCTACTAGCGATTTAATAAATAATAAAAAAGTTTTATTTTCGACTGCAGTCGCAGTTGAAACACTAAGTAAGTGTTACTAAAGTGGATACAAAAAATACACTCAAACGCAACTGGTTTTAATTTTATGTGGAGCGAAGTGCCTACCTACCTATTAAAGCAGCAAAGTAGTTAGTTTCATTATAAAATGCTTTTTAAAATATGTCAAAGGTAAGTTTCAGAGATAAATATGTAAGTATTAGTCACGTGGACAGTTTTTTTTTAAGTCACTAATATACTAAGAGCTTCGTTTATTTATTCCGTCGCTGTTATGCCCTCTTGAAAAGACATTACATACCTACTAGATACTCGTATATTTTACTTAATCCTGCCCTGCCTGTAGATTATTTAGAATGATGAAAGCGCCTCAGAAAAGTAGCTATACCTAGTTAGTTTAATCCAAGAAATAGCTCTAGTAAAAAACCCTTTCCTAAAGGCCAGATAAAATACAATCTTACACATATTGTCAGAAAGACTGTATTGGAAAATCTTGTCCTAGTATCTTTACATGTAGGTAATACCTGCGAGTAAATCCTAACCTAACATTGTTATACATTCTAGAAAGCACTCCAGCTCCTACTATGTTAGCTGAATAGTTTGCCTTACATTATGTTTGGATGGGAAGGAAGTTTGGCCTAAGTTACTAACCGGAAAGTTAGTTACTAAGATGTACAGGTTATAAATATGTATACACTATTTCATCTTGAATAGACGAGGATTGAGGTAAAAAAAATATTTATTTATGACTTAGAGTATACTTCGGTGCATAGGTACAGTCAAGGAATTTAAATTCCGACCCATTTCGTACTTTGTCACAGTGACAATCAATATGAAAGCCGCTAGAGACCTCATACGGTTGTCACTGTGACAAAGTACGAAATGGGTCGGAATTTAAATTCCTTGACTGTACATATATTATACAGCGCTACCGGATGATACCTACATGAACTAGCTACCGCAACTAATGTTTGACACGCGTATTCGGGAAACGAGATAATCACAAGATCTAGAAACGATATAGAGATCAACTAGATTTACATTAGATATCGACTAGATGTGACTTGGATATCTAAGTCATAACTTGTCGAAATCGTTCAAGAGGACTTCCAGAATCGCGGAAACGTCAAATTTGACATATCTATCTTACAAATATCTTTAATTATAGTTTTTTTTATTAATTTCTATTGTTACAAATGTTATTATTGTATGTTTAATAATAAATAATCTTTTAATTATCCATATCGTAACTTGTTGAGGTCTAGTAGAAATCTAATTCATTTTCAGAATCGAGCCGTGAGTTTCGTCTAGACTAGACTGATAACTCCTAAGTATTTTCCTAACTTCGCTATACACGCAATATATACGCAAGAGTCCATACGCTTCAGTAAGCACATACCATCAGGCGGCAAAACCATCGTCAACAGGCCTGTTGGTTTTCTATCGACAAAAAAGCCGTTCCTAGACTAAATCGCTAATAATAGAGTTCTACATATTATTATTATTTCCTTTATTTATTTTTCATCTTAAGTTAGGTTGTTTATAACATGAATATAAAAGTAAAATACAAGAGCATATAAAAACACATTATAAAAAACCTAACTTAGGGTGCTGCCGGCAGCGGGGCAGGGCCCAAGCTGCCGGTGGTCAGGGCCGCAGAGAGAGGAACCGACGGACTATCCGCGCCGTATCCAAGATCACCGCCTTCTGCATCATTATTTTTATTTTTATTAGAGATAAATTACAATTACTTAATATTTTGATCCAAAAGCATTGTCAAACCAGAATGGTTTGTCTCAATACACCAAAATGTTACATTGTAACAATATACATACTTCAAACACAATGGGACCAAGACGAGCAAACTTTTAAATCATGTGCCTTTGAACTGTCTTCAACTTGTCAAAAACAGTAACGCGTCATAAAACTTTGTACTTAATAATTTGTTTACGAAATTACCTTTAAGTTATTGTGCGGGTTTTTGTCTACCTAATGTTTTGATTCGTGTATTAAACTGGCAAATAAACAACTAAATATGTGCTCTGCCTTTTAAAATTCTGTCAGTTAACCCAGAGACAGACATTTCTGGGAACCCACCATTTTTCAAATATAGTTAGGTAGGTAGATGATTTAGTCAAATTGTGTTTTTTTTTTAAATAAACAATAGCCAGCATTCAATGAGTATAGCATGATAGCTTTGGGTATGGTGCTTTACGCACACTAGTGTCACAGCCTCTCCCCATGACGCAACCCCCCCTTTTAGCATGAAATATGTCTCGATTTTCTTCATGGGCTTGCAAATACATAATTATTGTATCGTGAATGAAGGCAAAAAATAAATGTATGTTCAAAAATACACTGCATTGCATTAAAATTTCCCTCCTTTTTAAGTCGCTCCCTCACTGCATTAAAATTTAGTCTTAACATTATTTTTTATTGAACCTTAGGGCCCGATTCGGATTTTGAAATAGACGTCTATTAGATATCTTTTAGACATCACCAAGATACGATAACGATATGTTTAAGATTTAACCTGTCAAATTTGACATTTGCGCGATTCTGGAGATACTCTTGAACGATTTCCATAGGATATGACTTAGAGATCCAATTCACATCTAATAGATATATCTTACTCTATCTAACGTAAAAGTGACATTGGTTGCCCGAATTGCGCTGCAAAAGAGAACTAGTTGATATCTAAACTATAACGTATCTAGAATGGATCTAGTACGTGTCGTCGCTTGTGAATATCTTGAAGTTCGAATACGGCAGTCAGTCAAGTGCTTGATCGGTTTTTTACCGCACTGTGCTTTATTTTAATATTGGTAAATACGAACTCGAAAGCAATATTTTACTTGAAAAATGAATCGATATCCTTTATACTATAATAATATACTCTCATATGTTCCCTATGTCGTTGACTGTCTTTTATTCATGACTATTCAGGATAAGTATCTAAAGAAGTTCCACCTAAACTTTTCCTCGTTATCTGCGAAAATCCTTTGAGGTCGAATCGTTTAGGATTCAAGTTGAAGCCATTATCAAGCAGGAAGTCAAGCGTCTTGACTTTTTTTTTTTTTATTATGAATGGGCTTACTCATGGCCACAGACTAGCCGAGGCGTAGACGTGGCCTACGATGGAGCGAGCTTGCCCAGAAGGTGCCTGTTCACTCTTGATTTGAAGGTTGCCGGGTT
The DNA here is from genome assembly GCF_963556715.1 of Cydia fagiglandana. Classification (NCBI taxonomy): domain Eukaryota; kingdom Metazoa; phylum Arthropoda; class Insecta; order Lepidoptera; family Tortricidae; genus Cydia; species Cydia fagiglandana. Next base: position 4,199,251 of record NC_085940.1, read on the forward strand.
ATAAGAACACGGAAATATAGACGCCGGCAGGGAATTCCATTCCTTGGCAGTTCTCATAAGGAAAGTAGAAGCAAAGCGCTTCGTGCGAATTGGTGGAATATCTACCATGTAAGGATGGAAACTTCTGAAAATCTATGTGCACGCTGAAATGTCTCGCCTTTTCGGTATCAAAGGTTTACGATTTAAAATTATACACAGTTTAGGATATGGATAATTTAGAAAGAAAGAAAGAAAGAAAGAGAGAGAGAGAGAGCGAGAGAGAGAGAGAGAGAGAAAGAAAGAAAGAAAGAAAATACATTTATTTAAGTGTAAATTTAGACTTGATTTAATTTTATCTGACGTTATAGTACATGTGACGTGATTACAGAGCTATACACTGCCGTATTCGAACTTTAAGATACGTCAATTAATAGATCTCGAAACGATATGGATTAGATGTGTCAGTGTCAAAAGTGGTGTTTTTGTTTGAAGAAACGTCACATTTGACACTGACATATCTAATCAATATCTTTTCTAGATCTATTAACTGATCTATCATACAGTGGGAATCGGGCCGACAGGATGTATAGTGCATAATTATTTCCATCGTATTTTCACGGAAACGTACCAACATGTTTTGCTATTTCAATCAGTCTCGGTACAAACAGTATTGAGGTTAGACGAGGTACAAAATACGATGTAAAACAATTATGCACTACATCTGTATTTCTCATTAATGAGTCATTATGTAGCTATTCAGCAGTAGAAGTAGCTAAGCTGTAGTTAGCAAGAACAAACTACCAACTTAAATAATTTTATTTGCTACAAGTTTCATTTGTACCTCCGAAACTTTGAAGTTTGTAATTTAGGGCCGCGTGTTTAGACTGAATAAATGCTAGCTTGCAAAGTCTAGTTAAACATTTTTGTTTTAAGTACCTACTAACAAGGCAAGACAGTGAAATAAGTTTTCATCTCTCCTGTTCGGAAAGTTCACCTTTCATAGGCAGATAAACGGGTGGAAAATTGCATTTCCCACCCTAGGGTGGAAAGTACTTTTTTTTTTATTTTTACTTTGAGCAACGGCTAACAGCAATAAATGCCATATTATAAGCTCTCATTTCAGCTTCCGCATGACTGAAATTGGCGCCGTTTACATTTTCATCGTAAATATAAAAACCGCTACTAGCGATTTAATAAATAATAAAAAAGTTTTATTTTCGACTGCAGTCGCAGTTGAAACACTAAGTAAGTGTTACTAAAGTGGATACAAAAAATACACTCAAACGCAACTGGTTTTAATTTTATGTGGAGCGAAGTGCCTACCTACCTATTAAAGCAGCAAAGTAGTTAGTTTCATTATAAAATGCTTTTTAAAATATGTCAAAGGTAAGTTTCAGAGATAAATATGTAAGTATTAGTCACGTGGACAGTTTTTTTTTAAGTCACTAATATACTAAGAGCTTCGTTTATTTATTCCGTCGCTGTTATGCCCTCTTGAAAAGACATTACATACCTACTAGATACTCGTATATTTTACTTAATCCTGCCCTGCCTGTAGATTATTTAGAATGATGAAAGCGCCTCAGAAAAGTAGCTATACCTAGTTAGTTTAATCCAAGAAATAGCTCTAGTAAAAAACCCTTTCCTAAAGGCCAGATAAAATACAATCTTACACATATTGTCAGAAAGACTGTATTGGAAAATCTTGTCCTAGTATCTTTACATGTAGGTAATACCTGCGAGTAAATCCTAACCTAACATTGTTATACATTCTAGAAAGCACTCCAGCCCCTACTATGTTAGCTGAATAGTTTGCCTTACATTATGTTTGGATGGGAAGGAAGTTTGGCCTAAGTTACTAACCGGAAAGTTAGTTACTAAGATGTACAGGTTATAAATATGTATACACTATTTCATCTTGAATAGACGAGGATTGAGGTAAAAAAAATATTTATTTATGACTTAGAGTATACTTCGGTGCATAGGTACAGTCAAGGAATTTAAATTCCGACCCATTTCGTACTTTGTCACAGTGACAATCAATATGAAAGCCGCTAGAGACCTCATACGGTTGTCACTGTGACAAAGTACGAAATGGGTCGGAATTTAAATTCCTTGACTGTACATATATTATACAGCGCTACCGGATGATACCTACATGAACTAGCTACCGCAACTAATGTTTGACACGCGTATTCGGGAAACGAGATAATCACAAGATCTAGAAACGATATAGAGATCAACTAGATTTACATTAGATATCGACTAGATGTGACTTGGATATCTAAGTCATAACTTGTCGAAATCGTTCAAGAGGACTTCCAGAATCGCGGAAACGTCAAATTTGACATATCTATCTTACAAATATCTTTAATTATAGTTTTTTTTATTAATTTCTATTGTTACAAATGTTATTATTGTATGTTTAATAATAAATAATCTTTTAATTATCCATATCGTAACTTGTTGAGGTCTAGTAGAAATCTAATTCATTTTCAGAATCGAGCCGTGAGTTTCGTCTAGACTAGACTGATAACTCCTAAGTATTTTCCTAACTTCGCTATACACGCAATATATACGCAAGAGTCCATACGCTTCAGTAAGCACATACCATCAGGCGGCAAAACCATCGTCAACAGGCCTGTTGGTTTTCTATCGACAAAAAAGCCGTTCCTAGACTAAATCGCTAATAATAGAGTTCTACATATTATTATTATTTCCTTTATTTATTTTTCATCTTAAGTTAGGTTGTTTATAACATGAATATAAAAGTAAAATACAAGAGCATATAAAAACACATTATAAAAAACCTAACTTAGGGTGCTGCCGGCAGCGGGGCAGGGCCCAAGCTGCCGGTGGTCAGGGCCGCAGAGAGAGGAACCGACGGACTATCCGCGCCGTATCCAAGATCACCGCCTTCTGCATCATTATTTTTATTTTTATTAGAGATAAATTACAATTACTTAATATTTTGATCCAAAAGCATTGTCAAACCAGAATGGTTTGTCTCAATACACCAAAATGTTACATTGTAACAATATACATACTTCAAACACAATGGGACCAAGACGAGCAAACTTTTAAATCATGTGCCTTTGAACTGTCTTCAACTTGTCAAAAACAGTAACGCGTCATAAAACTTTGTACTTAATAATTTGTTTACGAAATTACCTTTAAGTTATTGTGCGGGTTTTTGTCTACCTAATGTTTTGATTCGTGTATTAAACTGGCAAATAAACAACTAAATATGTGCTCTGCCTTTTAAAATTCTGTCAGTTAACCCAGAGACAGACATTTCTGGGAACCCACCATTTTTCAAATATAGTTAGGTAGGTAGATGATTTAGTCAAATTGTGTTTTTTTTTTAAATAAACAATAGCCAGCATTCAATGAGTATAGCATGATAGCTTTGGGTATGGTGCTTTACGCACACTAGTGTCACAGCCTCTCCCCATGACGCAACCCCCCCTTTTAGCATGAAATATGTCTCGATTTTCTTCATGGGCTTGCAAATACATAATTATTGTATCGTGAATGAAGGCAAAAAATAAATGTATGTTCAAAAAAACTTTTTACAAAAAAAAAGAAAACCGACTTCAAAAAGGATGAAATAAAATATTATCCTTTTTAAGTCTATGCGTTACCAACTGATATGTTTGAAGTCGGTGCCAAGCCAACTTTTGAAGCATACCATGATTTTGGTGCGATTCGATAAGGATGTACGTTGGATTGCCTTACAATGAACGCACTTTCTGTAGGTACAGTCGACGTTAAAAATATGTTTACACTTTTCGTCTTATTACAAAGGAGTAAGGTGCAAAAGTGTATAATACATATCTTTGACGTCGACTGTACCTAAGAACACACCTCAGAACACACGATCAAACCTTCTTGGCACAGTCCGTACCATGTTTGTCGGCACGCAAGCGTGGGATTGGGACTGAAGTTATTTCCCGTCCCTTATTCAGAGGACTACATTTCAAAATATAAAACAATTCAAGGAATTTACGTTCTTGCCAAATTTCATCTAAAGCGGTTCAGTTGTTTAGCCATGAAAAGGCGACAAAGAGGCAGACAGAATTACTTACACATTTATAATAGTTCCAATGGTACAGTTCTAATGGGATTTATAGTCATAAAGCTGATTATTTTTGACGGGTATTCTTTACTACTTGGCTTGGCACCGACTTCAAACATATCAGTTGGTAACGCATAGACTTAAAAAGGATAATATTTTATTTCATCCTTTTTGAAGTCGGTTTTCTTTTTTTTTGTAAAAAGTTTTTATTTTTCCATTTTTAGTTTTAACGCATTGTTAATAGCGCGACGCGTAAATGAAAAACAACATCATGATTAACACTAAATTCGTATATCTACTTTAATAAATATGTAATCTGGAATTTTCTCGAGTCCGTCTGGGAAATTATAATTCCTGTCACTACACTAAATCCATCCTCCGCCCCGCCACTGACCCAATCCCTCAACCCCCCCGATCACTCAACCTCATAGCGTATCAACCCCTGATCCATGCACCCCTCGGCCCTGAACCAGCACCCCTTCAACCACCATTACCCGACCCCTTAACTCCTAACCCTAACCCCCGATCAGTAGCCTTACCAGCTTACCAAGAGTTTGACATTGATTTATTCGCTAGTGTGTGTGTAACTTACTTTCTTTGCATCTCGCTCGTACTGGCATATTAGTGCGAGCGAGATGCATAAAAAGTAAGTTACGAAGACGTTAGCGTCGTTAACTTAGCGAATATGTCAATGTCAAACTCGTGGTAAGGCTACATTTGCACTACATCAAATTGGCGGTGTTCGGAAGCAAATGCTCGAGTTACTTTAGAAAACACTGAAATCACTTTACACGTGCCTTTAAAAACTGAGGAGTTCCCTCAATTCCTCATGGATTCCATCATCAGACCAGAACCAAAAATAATACGGAAACACCTTGGACGCAACTCCTTCCAAACAAAAAAAGAATTACTCAAATCGGATCACAGGTGCCGGAGTAATCGCTGAACATACTACATTTAATAAATCATCATCATTATCATCAAAACAATCATCATCATCAGGTCTACTTCATCAAAGTGGTGGTTTTCGGGAGCAAATGCTCGAGTTGCTTAAGAAAACACCCAAATCACCATGCATGTGCCTTTAAAAATTGAGGAGTTCCCTCAATTCCTCATGGATCCCATCATCAGAACAGAACCAAATTAAAATGGGACCAACTCGGAGGTAGCTCCTTTCAAACAAAAAAAGAATTACTCAAATCGGACTACGGATGTCGGAGTAATCGGTGAACGTACATAGAAAAAAAAAAAAAAAATAGCCACAACCGAATACAGAACCTCCTCCTTCTATGAAATGGAAGTCGGTTAAAAATACACTGCATTGCATTAAAATTTCCCTCCTTTTTAAGTCGCTCCCTCACTGCATTAAAATTTAGTCTTAACATTATTTTTTATTGAACCTTAGGGCCCGATTCGGATTTTGAAATAGACGTCTATTAGATATCTTTTAGACATCACCAAGATACGATAACGATATGTTTAAGATTTAACCTGTCAAATTTGACATTTGCGCGATTCTGGAGATACTCTTGAACGATTTCCATAGGATATGACTTAGAGATCCAATTCACATCTAATAGATATATCTTACTCTATCTAACGTAAAAGTGACATTGGTTGCCCGAATTGCACTGCAAAAGAGAACTAGTTGATATCTAAACTATAACGTATCTAGAATGGATCTAGTACTGCCGTCGCTTGTGAATATCTTGAAGTTCGAATACGACAGTCAGTCAAGTGCTTGATCGGTTTTTTACCGCACTGTGCTTTATTTTAATATTGGTAAATACGAACTCGAAAGCAATATTTTACTTGAAAAATGAATCGATATCCTTTATACTATAATAATATACTCTCATATGTTCCCTATGTCGTTGACTGTCTTTTATTCATGACTATTCAGGATAAGTATCTAAAGAAGTTCCACCTAAACTTTTCCTCGTTATCTGCGAAAATCCTTTGAGGTCGAATCGTTTAGGATTCAAGTTGAAGCCATTATCAAGCCGGAAGTCAAGCGTCTTGACTTCTGAAAATCTATGTGCTGAAATGTCTTGCCTTTTCGATATCAAAGGTTTACGATTTAAAATTATCCACAGTGTAGGCATATGGATAATTTAGAAAGAAATAAAGAGAGAGAGAGGGAGAGGGAGAGAGAGAGAGAGAAAGAAAGAAAAAAAAAATACATTTATTTAAGTGTAAATTTAAACTTGATTTAATTTTATCTGACGTTGTAGTATTTACCTACATGTGACGTGATTAAAGAGATACAGGATGTAGTGCATAATTATTTCCATCGTATTTTCACGGAAACGTTGGTACGTTTCCAAAACAAAACATGTTGGTACATGTTTTGCTATTTCAAACAGTCTCGGTACAAACGGTATTGAGGTTAGACGAGGTACAAAATACGATGGAAAACAATTATGCACTACATCGGTATTTCTCATTAATGAGTCATTATGTAGCTATTCAGCAGTAGAAGTAGCTAATGCTGTAGTTAGCAAGAACAAACTACCAACTTAAATAATTTTATTTGCTACAAGTTTCATTTGTACCTCCGAAACTTTGAAGTTTGTAATTTAGCGGCGCGTGTTTAGACTGAAGAAATGCTAGCTTGCAAAGCTAGCTTTTTTTTGTTCCCATATTATTGCTATAATTAAATAAGTTTGTCGGTCAAATGAAAATAATGAACTCAACAAGCATCACATATCTCATTATACTTGAATAACACCCAACATAGCCTTTTCTATTACCAAAAAAAGAATGTCTACACAAATGATCACGCAATTCAATTCAGCAGGCAACTAAATTGGGGCGATTTTTTGTTAAATATTGTAACACGTCTGTCACGTACAACCCTCGGATTTACTGTACGTGTGTGCAGACGCTCATTATCAAGGCAGTTTACTCCGTGCAAAGTAAACGTGGTGAAATTTTATTCAACCTCGTACAGCATTACTCCGAAGCTCCCGCGAGATTAGTTATATGTTGTTTATCGTAAGCATGTAAGCCGCGAGCTAGCATGTTGTATTCTTATCGCCACGGCGAGTGTTCGGTTCAGAAAAACTAGTAGAATGTGGCCATACGCAGTGTAAGTGTTATTTATACGTCATAATTTCATAGAAGTTTGACGTTTAAAATAACACTTGTACTGCGTGTGCTATAAAAATCGTTGCAGACTTGTCTGACTCTAAACGACTGTCAAGTCTAATAAGTCCTTTATCGTTTATCCTCCGTCATTGTGACGTTTGTTAGAATTATGGTAACATTCCTTTCTAACCGCAGCTGCACTACCGGTAATGAACGCGTCGCTGTCATTGTCAATTTCCTTAGTAAAATTAACAGGATTGTAGCTGTCGTTGGAAATGGACTGTCACCTTTAGGGACAAAATTGTATAGAAGTTTTTCAAGTAATCACTTAATAAGTGGTTTTTGATTTGCCGAGGCCACAGAATAAATAATAGTACTGGGTATAGGAAGGTTCAATCTCCAACATCAAAACGCGTCTATTAGGACAGATATGACCGCAAGCGCGAGCAGGCGTCCATTCCGTAGCGGTGCGCGGCAACCACAACTGCTAGACACCAGAATTGGTGTGGGCCGCATGTACTTGTAGCGTCATGACGAATTCGCGGAGTGAGCCACGGGTGCCGAGGCGACCACTTGGTATGAGTCGGGAGTAAGAAGATTGTAAGGCGAGCACATACATGCTGAGACACGTAACGGAGACAGATAAGACGTCATAAACAAAACATCACGGGAGCGTGTTCAAAATATATTTAATGTTTTTTTTACTGACCGAGCGTTAGCGAAGGTCTCCGTTTCAGCTTGGGCAAAAAGGCTTTCGTATATCCGGATGTTCTCCTCTACGGGTCGCATTTCTCAACCGATTCTCGTGAAATTTAAGGAGCAAGTTAGTTGGGTACATACAAATTTTTAGTAGTCTTTTTTTTCAAAAAGTTATTAATGGTAGCACTTAAAGCCATTGTGAGTTCACTGCCTGTGATAATGACTCGACTAAGTAAATGTTTTTATTTTAAGCATGTCGCGAGGTGTATAGCTCACAGAGCCGCTAGTTTTTATTTTATCAAGCAATTTCGTGTTATCAATACTTAAATGTATTACAAGATTTTGATACTATTTTAAATCGGACATACCTCATACTTAAGGATGAATCATGTTAGGCCGGGCCGTGTCCAGGCCGCAGCTTCCAGCGGTTTCTTTTCTATGACAGGCTATCACGTGACGCTTTCCATAGAAAACGATGCACCGGAAGCTTCGGCCCGGACACGGCCCGGTCTAACGTGAGTCATCCTTGGTATAAAAGCTTTTAAACTATTCACTTCGTAGTTACATATTTACGTCTTACGACTATATCCTCAACCTTTTAAAAAAAAGTAACATAGGTACTCGTAAACATATTTTCACCACACCAGCTCGGAAAGGCTTACTTTGCACTTCAAAAACTGATGCCAAAGTTGCATTTTATCCACATGTGAGGCAAAGTAAACAAATGCAAATTTTGAGTTGTTTTTTTTACGTTTGCTGGTAGAATTGACTTTTAAATTATGACTTTGGATGATAAATATTTAATGACATTCATTTGGATTTGATTTGGTTTGATTTTGTTTGATATTTTACATTTAATATTTGCTTGGGGTTGGTGTGGTGAAAAATTTTGTGTTTCACTCGGGGGCAAATTTTGTTTAACCCTCGTGCTTTGAAACCCTCGCAACGCTCAAGATTCCATTTTCGAACCACTCGCTACGCTCGTGGTTCAATTTTGGAATCTTTCGCTTGCTCGGGTATCAATATTAGCACGAACGGTTAAACATTACTTAAATGACAAAATTAACATTACTTTGCAAATAGGTACTTCTACCTATTTCAAAGGATTTCTAGATAAGTAGGTATTTACTTATTCAATGAAAACCCTAGGTACTTATCTTTTTACGGGCACATATCAAAGATAGGACGGTCTGATCAGTGAATAAATGTAACTTACGGTAGATATGAAATTAAATATTATTTTTAATACAGATTAATGAAAACGACTTACCCGCTATATAAAAAATCTGCGTACCTACTATGTGAAATTAATGAATTTCCCCTTCTTTTGCTGAATGACATTTGGCCTTAAATATTTCCTAATTAGTTTTTTTTATCAAAATAGTCAAAACCTAAAATTTGCGCTTTAGGCTCCGCTAATCCGGTAACCCGCTGTTGAACAAATATGTCTTCAGTAGATAATCTCCCCTCGCCGGTCAAAGTGTCAAAACCAGTTTGTTAATATATATCTATAGCCATACACATATGTATTTGGTCAGGATCTCATACGAGATAAATCACAGAGCAGGCGTTATGCACATAACTCTTGGGCTTCGGACCACTTGACATTAGCAAGGCCCTGTCCCCATATCACAGATATTACTTAGGCTAGAAATGTTAATTTTTAGGGTTCCGTACCCAAAGGGTAAAACGGGACCCTATTACTAAGACTTCGCTGTCTGTCTGTCCGTCCGTCCGTCCGTCTGTCACCAGGCTGTATCTCACGAACCGTGATAGCTAGACAGTTGAAATTTTCACAGATGATATATTTCTGTTGCCGCTATAACAACAAATACTAAAAACAGAATAAAATAAAGATTTAAATGGGGCTCCCATACAACAAACGTGATTTTTGACCAAAGTTAAGCAACGTCGGGAGGGGTCAGTACTTGGATGGGTGACCGTTTTCTTTTTGCTTTTCTTTGTTTTTTTTTTTTGCATTATGGTACGGAACCCTTCGTGCGCGAGTCCGACTCGCACTTGCCCGGTTTTTTTTAACAAAATGTTTGATTTTAAATATAAAACTCCCGTGAGACTCGAATTATAATATTATGAACCTTTTAACCACCGTAGTCTGATATATGTATAAGCGCCACTTGCACCAACCCAGTAACGCGGAGTTAACCGGTAAAACCGTTAACCCAGTGTTAGATATCCAACCGGTAACTCCAGGTTTAAACAGTTATCACCGGGTTAGTGAATAGTACAAGTGGCCCTTAGACATACATAAGTTTTCGGCAAAAATGTCATTTTTGGTACAAGCTTTTATCGCTGATTGTACTTTTATTACGACAGACAACTAATACTCATCGAGACAATTCTAAAAACCCCTAACACAATTAGGTTGCCATGTTTCATCACAGAGTTCCTATGGCCACCTCCTGTCTCCATCATCAGATCAGCTCGATGGTACCATAATATTGCAATGTCATACGATTTATACATGCATGCTAAATTTCAGCTCAATCGGAAACCGGGAAGTGGATCAAATTTACCTTGCAAGATTTGATTACAGACCGACAGACAGACAACGGTCAGGTGAAAGTAAATAAAAGCTTGTAAAAATCGGGCTCATTTCGCCGCGGTCTGATAAATACGCTAAATCTTCGTGTAACTTCGTACTACCGGCGGTTAAAAGGTTAAAATTATTTTAAACGGGGTACTCACGTATTATTAAGTTTATAATAAACGTTCGACATGTTTTCATGCCATGCCTCACTTTCATATAATAACTTGTTATATGGTTTTGATATTATTTTGACATGGCATGACCTTGAAGATCGCTCACGGCGATTGGTGCATGCGACATAAAGTGAAAGTCGTGGGTCGTATCGAAACTAGTTCAGAAGCAAAACAAATTGTGAAATTAGAATCAATATCCCGGTTTTGTACTAGACAGGGTTTTTTATCCCAGGGTTTTTGGGATTACGGTTTTGTGCGAAATGAAGTTAATATCATGCGTAGCCAATTAAAATCAGCTGAAAATCCAAATTAGAACATCGAGCTTCTATTGTTGCACTTTCTAGCACTTTACATTCGTGTCGGACCCTGGTTGAACCCCGAGGTTATGCGGAAAGGTTATCGGTGGGACCTAATTTAATTCATTATGCCGCCTTGTGTCGGCCCTCCCGACAATGCGAAAACGGCCTATGCTAAATTCTTTAACCAGGATTATTAATGTGTTTCTATTAGGTACGGCTGTTCGAAATCTGTTGTCCCAGAGGGTCACCCTTTTAGTATGTTATACAATTTTCGACTCCGCAGAGACTAATTACCTATTCGTTAGACGTTACTCCGGCAATAAAAAAAATATTAAATCTTTCGCTTTGCTAAGTCAATTACAATTTTAAAGTTCAGGAAGACTTAGAATATATGAAGGAGGCCCATAACAAAAAATAACCAAGCAGATGGATGAACTTTAATCTCAAATACTTAATAATCAAATCAAATAGATCAATTTCTCATGCGAGAATTGAATTTCGAACATCGGTCGGACATTTCGCTCATTCAAAATACTTAGTATTTGCCTTGTGAAAGCGTTTACAAACAATGTGAATGTTGGTTAAACACTTTAACGTGAACCCGGTATACGTTCAATTACAGGGTTAATTGTTGTCGACATGTTGCCTCCCTTGTCAAATTTACTTACGAATTTACCAGTGCGACAGAGAAGCAACATTTCGAACGTGGTTCGCGGTATGCCCTCTGACATAAAACACGCATTTCCAATATCAACGTAACGACACCGTGCGATCATCACAACAGCCAGGGAGGCATATTCAGACTTAATCAAAATCATATTTTGGGTGTAGTTTTCGTACTTAACGGTTTTTAATTTTTTATTGAAATAATGGTAATAGCATCTATCATGCCAGTTGCCTAATCCGATAGTGTAGCAAATAGGTGCATTAATACAATGATTAAGAATTATAACATAGAGTTTGCATAATGTTTCTTTATCATATTTGAACTGTGTGTTAGAATCTTTTATGAATTTATGGAACAGTTCTGGAGCGTCTTCTTCGTCCTAGCACAATAATTTTAACTTTGATTCATTTAAATTATTCGTTTACGCAAAGACAGTCATTACAGCTACGTCCAATTTTGCGACGACATACGTTTTATGTGGCACTTCATTATTGCTTTCCGCATTGCTTATGAAAAGGAGTGAAACTTAACTGGGAATCCTCGACTCTTACTACTTCTTGCTATTACACTGTTTATGGCAGCAAGCAGAAATCGTGTCGCTCGTATCGTGATGTGATGTAATAAACCACGTGTACTTTTACTATCCGCCTGCCATACTAAACGAAGTATCTTCATGAATACTCCATAACACTTGCACACGCGCATCAATTTAAAAAACATAAGATACCAAGGAGTCGTAAAACGGGAGACAAGGCTTATCTATTGCCGGCGTCCGGGTTATAAAAGCAATGTTTTCAGTTACCTTTTCTGTAGGCAGGTAGGCTGTGGCAGATAAGGGAGAGCCAAGTCCCGCCATGTAATTCTGCAGCTTCCTACCGCCCACACTGTTACCATTGGTAGACCTTATGCCTTTTGTAATAAGGTCCACCGATGTACAGTTAGCAGTGTCGCTGTTTGTATTGTACGTGCCTACAGCGGCTGATAAGGCTTTGTGCGCTTATCTCTTCGCCACTGGCATGACCTTGCGTTCGCTTTATGAAGAATATAATGTTGCTTTCTTGTTGCTGGAGACCGTAGATTATGGCCGCTAAGCCGGAGTTGACCTGAGCTATAACCGCGAAAATCGAAGTTCGCAAATTGTGGGCATTTTTCTCTGTCACTCTAATTATGCCTTCATTGGAGTAAAAGAGAAAGATCCCCGCAATTTGCGAAAAACGGTTTTCGCGGTAGCTCTGTGGTTGTGTTTGCGACGTCCGTCGGCGGGATTTGGTAGCCGACAACAATTTATCATCGACACGATTTATCTTATTTTTCACCTAGCTAATTTTTAGGGTTTCTTACCCAAAGGGTAAAAACAGGACCCTATTACTAAGATTCCAGTGTCCGTCTGTTTGTCACCAGGCTGTAGGTATCTTATGAACATTGCTAGATAGAAAGTTGAAACTTTCTCAGGTAATGTTATTTCTGTTGTAACTATAACAACAAATACTGAAGTAAATATTTAAGCGGGGCTCCCATACAACAAAAATTTTATGCCGTGTTTTGCACTTGGCTGGTTTTTTGACCTCCCTGGCAACGGGAATGCACTTATTTTTTGGCCATCGTGTATTAACAGTAGGTTTACAAACGTAGATAGCCACGTAATCGCAGGCAATCGAGTCAATAATTCCTTCCTACCAGCTCCAACCGTCCTGACCTCAGCCATAACCATGAAACCTTTAAGGTGACGACTGACGTGAGCATTTGCTCGATAAGAGTGCGTTACAAGTCGAATATTCGGCACGTCAGTACAGCGAGCGGAGCAGCTCGATGGCGAGCGCCGAGCGCTCGAGCGCGCTCCCCCCGGCTGTCGGTTTTTTGGCGAATCCCTTTGAATGTTATCTCGTAAATGCTCCGAGAGAACATCCTTCTACCGCATAAGAGGACTGATAATTAGCAATATACAGAACCACTGGATCTCGATTTTCCACGATATAGGTAGAACTTTAGGTAGGTACTTCACAAAGGAACTGAAGTCTTCTTCCTCGCCATAGAGGTACAGTAATATGGTGAAGACATGGGGGAGGGGCCAAATGACCGAACGAGATACACTTATAGAACTTTCAGTAGGAGTAGCAGAGAAAGCGGTACTATTGCTTGTCCTTGTCACAGTCTCACTTTTTGTTTGTTCCCCACCTTTTTGTTAGTATGGGCTATGGTGGGCAACAAATAACCCGACCGAATAACGTAGATTGTTTTTGGTATATTGTCAGGAATTGTTAAAACGTGTTTTTAATATTGTCGCATTGCGTATGTTTTGTCCCTCACGGAGGCACGCGCACACCACTTCTATAGGATGCTACTTCTATGTTCCTCGCGTTATCCCGGCATTTTGCCATGGCTTATGGGAGCCTGAGGTCCGCTTGACAACTAATCCCATGATTTGACGTAAGCACTAGTTTTTACGAAAGCGACTGCCATCTGACCTTCCAACCCAGAAGGGAAACTATGCCTTATTGGGATTAGTCCGGTTTCCTCACGATATTTTCCTTCACCGAAACGCGACTGGCAAATACCAAATGATCGTACATAAGTTCCGACAAACTCATTGGTACGCGCCGGGGTTTGAACCCTCGACCTCCGGATTGGAAGTCGCACGCTCTTACCGCTAGGCCACTAGCGCTTTTTGACACACAAAGGAACTGAAGTACCTACTCGGAAGTAAGCTGAAAAGCCGTACACACGAACACAAGTCACGTGAGGCTAAAGATAAGCTGAGTGGCGGCCGAGAAAATTAAGACGGATAAGGGTCCGGTGACACTCAGCTGCTTTCGAGGATCTATCTTCATGTAATTATATTTGGACACCTTACTAAATGTAATCCTATTTCGTTAGGATCGAAGTACGTACGGATAAAAGTCCTGGAAGAAATTTTCAAAGGCTGTCGTCCAGTTTGTGAATAAAATACCACACTAATTTATATACTACAACTACACGAAATCGAAAACTTATTACGAGTATTAGACCTTCGACTGTCACGTTATTGTCATCGTGTTATTACAAGTGTGAACCTGTTAAGCTCTAGTATGTTTTAGGTTCATTATATTAAACAGCTTGTAATAAATATTACATACAGTAAATTCGGGTTACTTTGACCCAATGAAGGGTAACTTTGACCCACATGCAAATCTCATTTTAAAAGGGTATAATAAAAACATAAAAACGTCAAAGGTTAGCTAAAACCAATCTCAAAGTTACCCTTTAGGGCTAAAGTAACCCGATTTTAGGGTAATACGGAAATAGTATTATCAATATCAATTACCTATATGGCTAATAAAATCAAACTACACAACATGAAAAAAAATTTTTAAATGATTGTGTTGATGTGTGTGATCTACTTACATAAATCCATTCATCATCATTTGTAGGTATAATATAACATTAACAGAATAAATAAAATACGAATCTAAATAAATAATTAAGCTTTATTCCTCGTAAATACTGTATCGAAACCGACACAAATAAAAAGCCATTAATAGCAAAGGGCCTTTTAGAACTGTCGTAAATAGCTATTAGGGTCATGCATGTGTTAGATTAGTCTTTACGTTTAGGTTACTATTTTTACTTTTTTATATCATGTTTTACTTTGTGCTCACATATTATGTCAAATGAATTGCGTGGAATGTTTTATATCTAGTTATAAGTCTAGGATTCATGCTCCTTTCATACGTGCTTAATATTGTACCTATTTATAAGTCTAGGATTCGTGCTCCTTTCATACGTGCTTATAATTAACGAGATTGACAGAAATAAATAAAACTCACTCTGCATATAATGCCCACTAGTTCAGAGATACAAATCGCCCGGCCATTCCTATATAAACCCGCGCCATTTGTAGCATATTCAGAGAACTCAGAGAGCTTAACTCTATCACTTGCCTGAACACTCTCCAGTAAATAAACTCAGACATATGTGTTTTTATTTCACACAACACATATTCCGGTAAATGGAGGTATAGCGGACTTCGAGACAGCACGACGGCCAGCGCGTTCCAGCGGCGAGTTTCTACGCTTCACCCAATGAACCCCTCATCACGAAAAGTTACAGTCTACACTCCACAGTTTGGTCCTTTTGAAGCCGGATGAAGATAGAAAAACGTACGCGCTGAGTTTCAAGCGACATAGCTTAACTCAGAATCAAGAAAGAAACACGTACGCGCTGAGTTTCAAGCGACATTGCTTAACTCAGACGGCAAAAAAGAAACAAGTACGCGCTGAGTTTTAAGCGACATTGCTTGACTCAGACGGCAAGACTGAATAAAGAACGCGCTGGGCCTAAAGGTTCGCTTCGGCTCAGACCCAACCCCAATACCTTTCCGTACCCATTTACCGGCTTGCCGGTCGGACCGTGCAGCGTGTAGGTCGTCCTCCGCTCACGTGTCCTGGCAACTTTCGTTGCATGTGTCACATGGTTGATACCCACACACTGCTTTCGAACGTTCTAGGCATTGCACTTTGCCATTGCGGGAGATTCAGTGCCACGAGGGATCCACGCTACGCTTAGGGCCTGACGTTACGCTCGGTAACGGTCAGTCATAGATATAGGCAGGTCAAGTTAGGGACCCCCGCGTGTGTTAAGTGAAGTGAAGTGGTTCCAGCCAGAAAGATGTCCGAAAAGGAAGCAAGGAGCCTACGACCACGCACCAAGGGCCCGCCTGCGCCCGCAGCCAGCATGGACACCCCTACCCCCTCGTCCGGTAAGACTACGTCCGGCGAGACAAATACGTGGAGCAAGGGCACCAGTGGCAACCCGAATACTACCGGTGGAAACGAGTCGGTACACTCGGAAACGTTAGATGCCACGGTAGTAAATCGTAGTAGGTCAGGTACGCTAGTGAATAAAGACGCCGATGCGCCGCCGTCGCCGTCGCGGGCGCCGTCCAATCGCGATTCACATAAAAGTCGCAAATCGGTTAGGGAACGCGATAAACAATTGGCCGTGCTAATGGCCGAGCTCGAGGTTCATAAAGCCCGTCTGGTCGTTGCTAAGACAGAGTCCGACACTGCAAATTTACGGCTGCAGGTTGCGCAACTGAAGGCGCAGTCTGTCGGCAGCAGTGACGCGACCGTCGAAGAACGTACTAGAAGTTGGGTAGAACGACAAGCGAGGTTACAGCACGAGATCGCACAGGAAAACGTTAAAATCCCGCCGCCGAAACAGACCGCGCCACCGCCGCCGCGGGCAGCCGTCGAACGGACTAGCAAACCAACCCCGCGCACTTTAGAGGTACCGCACGGTACCTACGCGCCAATGTACCATAAACCGCCGGAATTACCTGCATTCGGCGGAGATATCTCCGAATGGATATCATTTAGGGCAGAGTTCGAAGATACGTCGCCCATGTTTAGTGCCGTCAATAACGTCAGTCGGATTAGGCGCGCACTTAAGGGCGAAGCTCGGACGGCCGTAAAATCAATAATGTACACGGTTCAGGATCCGTACGAGATAATGGAAGCGCTGGAACGGCAGTTCGGCGACCCTGAGGAGATTGTTCTTACGGAAATTCATAACGTTAAACGCATGCCGCGTTTATCCGAAGACAATTCGAATATAACCTCATTCGCCGCGCATGTAGCGAATGCCGTCGCCACCATTAGATCCTTGCGTCAAGAGAAATACTTGCACGCGCCTGAGCTCGTGAATAAAATCGTGGATAAATTGAATCTGATAGTGCGCTATGAATGGGCCAAATACAGGCAGTCTAACGTAGAATCACCCGGGTTAGTTGCGATTTCCGAGTTTCTAAACGAAATTAGCACTGCGGCCAAGCGCATAAACCGACTTAAGCCGTCCAACCGATCACGGAATGCAGTGAACGCGGTTTCCTCTGCGCGCGAACCCGAAAGATCGAGCCAAGCTCTCTCTAGGTCTCGCGACCCCGCGTTCTACCGTGATACGTATGATAGTTCGCGAAATGAACGAAATGCGGTTTCCTCTGTGCGCGAGCCCAGTCGATCGAGCCACGCTCTCGCTGGCCCCCGCGCCCCCGCGTCCCTTCGCGACTATAGTTCGGATTCGGAATCAGATTACCACGAGTCATACACACGTGATACGGGAAATAGATCGCGTTCTAATAAATCGACCGTAGCTCAAGTAAAGCACCGCGATGGCAATTTAAAGAAAAAGCCAGCGTCAACCGGAGCTAAGCCCAAGCGACAGATATCGTCTGTCTCTTTCTCGCGCGAAGCGTGCGCCATATGCAACAACGGCAAAGAACACGAAGTTAAGGAGTGTTCGAAATTTCTATCCGCGACTGTATCTGAGCGCTGGGACTTGGCAAAGGGAGCTAAATTGTGCTTTAGGTGTCTAGGCGCGAATCACCGTAAATTTTTTGGATGTAAATATGTCGCGTGTGGCATGAATCAGTGCGAAGCCGGGCATAATAGGCTATTACACGGTTTAAGCGCGGCCGGGTCCGCGAACGGTAATAGTGCACCGGCAGCACGCAAAGCAGTACTCAATGTTAAACTGCCGCAGACGTATCTCAAAATCATGCCAGTAGAGGTATCGGGACCGTTAGGTACCGTCCAAACCCTCGCGCTACTCGATGAGGGCGCGGCAATGACGTTGATGTTACATGAAACTGCGGATAGAATCGCACCTCGTGTGCGCGGTGAAACATTAGAGATAGAAGGCATAGGCGGTGTAGTACGGGACCCAGATTCGTATGCGTTACGAGTCGCAATACGGGGTTTTTGTAGCCGACATATGGAATTGATGGAGACTTACACGGTTTGCGATATAGGTTTAGGAGCGCAGGGCGTACCGCGAGACTTGGTAGATAAATGCGATCATTTATCTAAAATCGCGGACGAATTAAGTTACCCCCCCGCAGTACCTACTATCGTGATAGGCCAAGATAACTGGCATCTCATCATTAGTCGGCAAATTATAGACGGTCCGCCCAACCTCCCAGTCGCGAGTTTAACCAGGCTAGGATGGGTTTTGCATGGACCAGACCGTACGCGTCGCGCCGCGGTACAATTTGTTGGGCACGCAAGGCCTAATACCGCGGATGACGAGGCCTTACAATTGATGAAACGACATTTTGATATAGAGTCATTAGGCGTTTCGCAAAAATTACCTCGGGCCGATCCCGACCAACGTGCGCTAGATTTGTTAGAAGCCACCTGCGAAAAGATACCGGGGGAGCAAAGGTATCGCTCGGGCTTACTTTGGCGGTCAGATAACGAGAAACTCCCCGATAACCGAGAGCAAGCATTGAAACGGCTGTACAGTCTAGAACGAAAGCTAGACCGCGATGCGAAACTTAAGGCCGAATATGCGAAGCATATGAACAACTTGCTCGACAAAGGTTACGCGGAGAAAATGGACTCGCGACCGCCCCCCGAGGCACCCCGGACGTGGTATCTAGCCCACTTCCCAACTTTCCACCCGCAACGCGGGAAAATGCGATTAGTTTGGGACGCGGCCGCCACAGCTTACGGACGTTCGCTCAATAGCGCGCTGTTGGCTGGCCCCGACCTGTTAGAATCACTTTTAGGCGTATTAGTGCGTTTCCGCGAGGGTAAAATCGCGGTAATAGCGGACGTCAAAGAGATGTTTTTACAGATCGAAATAATTGAGCAAGACCGCGATGCGTTACGTTTCGTTTGGAGGGGAGAGGACCGTACCTCCCAACCGCAAGAATATAGGATGAAGCGGCTAATATTTGGTTCGGCAGCGTCGCCGACAACCGCGCTATACGTCAAAAACGAAAACGCAAAATCGCATAGTAAAGAATTTCCGATCGCAGCGGAAAAAACAATAAAGAATACGTACATGGACGACATGTTGATCGCCCTCGATACGTCTGAAGAGGACGCGAGACGCGTAGTAAACGAAGTTTACGAGCTAAATATGCGCGCGTCATTCGAACTTCGCGGGTTCGCATCGAACCATCCTGCGGTAATTGCTGACGTAGTTAATAGCAATCAGGAAACGTCGCTGTTAGGCGCGAACGAGAGCGAGCGTACCTTAGGTTTGAAATGGAATCACAAACGTGACACCTTAGGTTTTAACGTAAACTTTCGTAATACGCCCGAAGACGTACTTAACGGTCAGAAATTACCTACGAAACGACAGGTAACAAGTAGCGCGATGTCGATATTTGATCCGATCGGTTATGTGAGCCCCATATCCGTCTTAGGTAAGGCGCTAATGCAAGAGATATGGAGGACAGGAATCGATTGGGACTCGCCTATACCCGTCTCACTCGCACCCGCGTGGCGATCGTTCATTGATAACGTACAACAATTACGAGACTTGGAAATTCCGCGACACGTGCCCGCATTTAATAGGGAGGCATATATGCATGTTTTTTGCGACGCGAGCGAAAAAATATATGCCGCGGCCGTGTATTTAGTTAGCGTCAACCCCGAGGGGACTAGAACCTCCGCGTTAGTGGCCGCTAAGGCCCGCGTTTCGCCTCTCCGGGTAGTTAGCATTCCGAGGATGGAATTACAGAGCTGCGTACTAGCTACTAGATTAGCGGAAACCATCGTCAAGGAGTCAGATTACGTAATAAAGGAAAGGTTTTTTTGGTCTGACTCTAAAACGGCGCTCACGTGGATACGTGCGGACCCACGTAGGTATAAAACGTTCGTAGCACATAGGTTAGCAGAAATCGAGAACACTACCACCCCCGCCAACTGGCGCTGGGTGCCTAGTGCGGCTAACGTGGCGGACGACGCGACCCGCGGAATACCTGCGCAATTTGGAGTGAACCACCGATGGTTCGTAGGGCCCGATTTTATACGTAAATCCAGGGAGCATTGGCCGATCGAAAAAGTGCCTACGCCCGTCGCCGATACGGGCGAGGAACGCGTCAATAAACTTGTATGTTCGGTAGGCGTTGCGGAGAATAGGTTTGAGTACCTGCCGGAGGTCTGTAGGTTCTCAAAATTCGTGCGATTAGTTCGCGCCACCGCTAGTATTCTAGTTGCCGCCGAGGTTTTCAAAGCCGCATTGTTCGCTAAGAAAACAGATACAGAGATTAACAAGGGGCACGTAGATTTAGCCGAGATGTTGCTAATCCGAAGGAGCCAACATGCTGCATTTCCGGAAGAGATAAAGCTTCTGGAAACTGGGCGGCCACTCCTGAAGAAATCTCCGCTATACAAAATCGCTGTACAACTTGACAAAAACGGAATCATCGTACTGAATGCTAGAATCGATAAAAACACGCACATGCCTGTTTTACATGCGAAAGAAGATTTCGTCAAGTTGTTGATACAGCATTTTCATGCACTCTCCAATCACGGCAACCACGCGACCGTCATCAACGAGTTGAAACAAAGGTACTACATTATCGGGCTGCGCGGTAGCATTCGCTACATAACGAATAAATGCCAATGGTGCAGAACCTATAGGGGAATGCCAATCAAAGTTCCCATAGGTGACTTGCCGCCAGAAAGGCTAAAAGCGAATCAGCCGCCGTTTACCGCTGCAGCCGTAGACCTGTTTGGCCCCATGCACATAACTATAGGCCGCCGCCGCGAGAAAAGGTGGGGTGTACTATACACATGCCTCACGACTCGCGCTGTACATCTGGAGCTTGCCGCCTCACTTTCGGCATCCTCCATGATACTGTCGCTACGCCGAATGATAGCGCGACGCGGCACGCCTACAGTTCTCTATTCCGACAACGCTACCAACTTCTGCGGCGCGGAAAGAGAACTGGCAGAGGCCAAAAACACGCTGCCCGACAGTCTCAAGCCCTTCTTGACTGAGCGAGCCATAAAATGGAAAAAAATTCCACCCGGCAACCCCTCCGCTGGCGGTGCCTGGGAACGGCTCGTAGGCAGCGTTAAAACGGCATTAAAAGTAGTACTGAAAGAAAGAGCACCCCACGAAGAGGTTCTACATACTTTACTGCTAGAATCAGAGCACATAGTCAATTCCAGACCGCTGACACCAGTGAATCCAGATTTAGACATTGAAGCCTTGACGCCGAACCACTTTCTAATCGGTCGATCAAGTGCTATGTCGCCACTGGGTGTCTTCACAGACGCAACTATGTCGCTCTCCTCGTGGAGAACAGCGCAAACGCTAGCCGACCAATTTTGGAGGCGCTGGCAGCGGGAATACCGACCCAGCCTCCTCCCCAGGCCCGGTGCTCATCAAAACGTGAAGAGACTGCATGAAGGTGACGTAGTCATTATTGCGGATAGCTCCATGCCACGAGGAACGTGGCCCAGAGGCGTAATCGCCCAGCTATTTCCTGGCCCAGATGGTCATGTGAGAGTGGCCATTGTTCGCACACGCGCAGGTGACGTCCGCCGCCCAGTTTCCAGACTCATCCCCATTTACTCCGAGCATGAAGACGGTGTTAACACACGTGGGGGAGACTGTCGTAAATAGCTATTAGGGTCATGCATGTGTTAGATTAGTCTTTACGTTTAGGTTACTATTTTTACTTTTTTATATCATGTTTTACTTTGTGCTCACATATTATGTCAAATGAATTGCGTGGAATGTTTTATATCTAGTTATAAGTCTAGGATTCATGCTCCTTTCATACGTGCTTAATATTGTACCTATTTATAAGTCTAGGATTCGTGCTCCTTTCATACGTGCTTATAATTAACGAGATTGACAGAAATAAATAAAACTCACTCTGCATATAATGCCCACTAGTTCAGAGATACAAATCGCCCGGCCATTCCTATATAAACCCGCGCCATTTGTAGCATATTCAGAGAACTCAGAGAGCTTAACTCTATCACTTGCCTGAACACTCTCCAGTAAATAAACTCAGACATATGTGTTTTTATTTCACACAACACATATTCCGGTAAATGGAGGTATAGCGGACTTCGAGACAGCACGACGGCCAGCGCGTTCCAGCGGCGAGTTTCTACGCTTCACCCAACGAACCCCTCATCACGAAAAGTTACAGTCTACACTCCACAAGAACAATGGATATAAGAATAACAAAATAAACTAAAGTAGCTCGTAATATATCCTCTTGGTCGGCCATCTTACCTTTAGATCCCGCGGGGACAGATCCTTTGACAAAGCTATCAAGGGGACAAAGAAGATCACTCAACGATAACTTCAAAGAATAGTTCGGAGGTCAGCGAGTGCCTAAAACAAGCCTCAATGCTCGGAACATAGTGTTAAATTTATTTAATTACATCCCGAGACGGGTCTACCGCGATATAATTTCATTGGAATTAAAAAAAAATGAAATTATATGGCGATAGACCACTTTGTGTAAATAAATATGTGTACCTACAACACGCGAGAGTTTAAAGTGAAAGTGAAAGTTTAAAGTGAAAATATACCTACAGTGTTAAATTCATTGGGACAGTGTCAAAATTACTATCATAAACCAATCAACTATTAAGTACTCCAATATCTACCAACTTTGGATTAAAAGTAACATAGAAATCTTCATTCAGATGCGAATATTTAATATCGTAGTTCTAAGGCAAAATATATTATAAAAAAAGGGTGAGAACACAAAAGAAACACGAAAAAGACAATTGATAAGTGTTGATACTTAACTAAATACGTCTCAAGGTAAACAATATTACAAAGGAATTTTAACTATTTCCATTTAATTTTGTCGTAGATAGGGCTCCGTAATAACGCCTGTTATATCCACTATCGACTTTAGCATTTTTCATAACATCCCTCATTGTTTCACTTGAAATTTAATTTATATATAATCTATATATATAAATGCAAGTGTCCTGACTGACTGACTGACTGACTGATTCATCAACGCAGAGCCGAAACTACAAAAGCCAGAGAGTTGAAATTTGCACACCAGATTGCATTTATAAAGTGTACAAGAGATAAGAAGCGATTTTGAGAAATTCAACCCCTAAGGGGGTTAAAAAGGGGATGAAAGTTTGTATGGGGTTAAAGTTTTCTTTTAAGCTAGGAATTTGAAACTTCGTAAAAAGATATATTATTAAAATACAAGAAAACTCATTTCAGCGTTTTTGAAAATTCATCCCCTAAGGTGGTGAAAAAGGGGTTGAAAGTTTGTATGGATATCAAACATTTTTTCATGTGGTGGTCTTGAATCTTTGTATTTAGGGATATAATTAGAAGACAGGAAAAGTAATTTCAGCGTTTTGTAAATTTCATCCCCTAACATGGTTAAAAAGGGGTTGAAAGTTTGAATCCATTACAAATGGTTTTCAAACTTCTTAGAAAAGCATAATAGCCGATAACAAAAAAAAGTAATTGCAACGTTTTTGGAATTACAACCCCTGAGGGGGCTAAAAAGGGGATGAAAGTTCGTCTGCGGGTGCAAATTTTATTTTAAGCAAGGAACTTGAAACTTTGTAA
This sequence comes from Cydia fagiglandana, assembly GCF_963556715.1. Lineage (NCBI taxonomy): Eukaryota > Metazoa > Arthropoda > Insecta > Lepidoptera > Tortricidae > Cydia > Cydia fagiglandana. The sequence goes on from NC_085940.1 coordinate 4,223,129, forward strand.
AAAAGTATCAAATTCAAATACAAGAAAACTAATTTCAGCGTTTTAGAAAATTCATCCCCCAAGGTGGTGAAAAAGGGGTTGAAAGTTTGTATGGATATCAAACATTTTTTCGAGTGTGGGACTTGAATCTTTGTATTTAGGGATATTATTAGAAGACAGGAAAAGTAATTTCAGCGTTTTGTAAAATTCATCCCCTAACAGGGTTAAAAAGGGGTTGAAAATTTTAATCCATTACAAATGATTTGAAACTTCGTAGAAAGGCATAATAGCCGATAAGAAAAAAAAGTGATTACAACGTTTTTGGAAATTCAACCCCTAAGGGGGTTAAAAAGGGGATGAAAGTTCGTCTTCGGGTGCAAATTTTATTTTAAGCTAGGAACTTGAAACTTTGTAAAAACGTATCAAATTCAAAAACAAGAAAACTAATTTCAGCGTTAGAAAATTCATCCCCCAAGGTGGTGAAAAAGGGGTTGAAAGTTTGTATGGATATCAAAAAATTTTTCGAGCGCGGGACTTGAATCTTTGTATTTGGGAATATTATTAAAAGACAATAAAAGTAATTTCAGCGTTTTGTAAAATTCATCCCCTAACAGGGTTAAAAGAGGGATGAAAGTTTGTATGTGGTTAAAGTTTTCTTTTGAGCTAGGAATTTGAAACTTCGTTAAAAGATATATTATTAAAATACAAGAAAACTCATTTCAGCGTTTTTGAAAATTCATCCCCTAAGGTGGTGAAAAAGGGGTTGAAAGTTTGTATGGATATCAAACATTTTTTTCGAGTGTGGGACTTGAATCTTTGTATTTAGGGATATTATTAGAAGACAGGAAAAGAAATTTCAGCGTTTTGTAAATTTCATCCCCTAACATGGTTAAAAAGGGGTTGAAAGTTTGAATCCATTACAAATGGTTTTCAAACTTCTTAGAAAAGCATAATAGCCGATAACAAAAAAAAGTAATTGCAACGTTTTTGGAATTTCAACCCCTGAGGGGGCTAAAAAGGGGATGAAAGTTCGTCTGCGGGTGCAAATTTTATTTTAAGCAAGGAACTTGAAACTCTGTAAAAACGTTTTAAATTAAAATGCAAGAAAACTAATATCAGCGTTTTTGAAAATTCATCCCCTATGGTGGTGAAAACGGGGTTGAAAGTTTGTATGGATATCATACATTTTTTCGAGCGCTGGATTTGAATCTTTGTATTTGGGGATATTATTAGATGACAATAAAAGAGATTTCAGCGATTTGTGAAATTCATCCCCTAGCAGGGTTAAAATGGGGTTCAAAGTTTGAATCCATTACAAATGCTTTTAAACTTCTTATACAGACATATTAGCCGATTACAAAAAAAGTAATTGCAACGTTTTTGGGAATTCAAGTCGATGAAAGTTCGTCTTGGGGTGTAAATTTAATTTTAAGCTAGGAACTTGAACTTTTGCAAAAAAGGTATAAAAATAAAAAACATGAAAACTAATTCAAGCATTTTTGAAAATCATCCCCCAAGGTGGTGAGAAAGGGGTTGAAAGTTTGTATGGAGATCAGATATTTTGTGAGTGCCGAATTTGAATCTTTGTATAAGCATAGGTACCTATTATGAGAATACAAAAAAGTAATTTCAGCAACCAACATCAAAATCCACTTGACTTAAAACTTCATACAACTTGCTAAAAAAGAAAAGTACTTAATTTCAACATTGCTTGGATATGAAAATTATAGGTACTAAAGATGTAAAATGTTGAAGATAAGATTCCACGCGGACGAAGTCGCGGGCAACAGCTAGTTACGTTATACGCAGGAATTGTTGAAATAGAATTTATACTTTATTTCTGACTCCCCCTATAGGGTCAAGGCGGAAACAGTGGCTCAGCTCGAACAGTGACTCAGTCGCCCAAATATCGCCTCTCTCGTGTTGAAGTAAGGTTGAGTGAGCCACTGTACTACACAATTTATTATGTTAAGGAAAACATTAATAAAATTCCAGTAACATCTCGCCGCTTAATAAAAAACGTGGCGCCGACACGCGCCACTAAACCTCGATCCTGATTATGCACAAAATTGACTACGACAAAAACGTACTCAAACGAAATTGACCGACAAATCCTTTACAAAATCCGGACTCCTGACAAGAATACGTTTCTAGGGACACTCGGGATCCCTTACTCCTTTCCTTGTTATGTAAATGTGTCTGGTGAAAGTTTGCTAACAAATATTCCCCGAGTGCCGATCCATTAGAAAATGAAAGAACATTTGCTCGAAGCGAAACAAGAGCTAAAACGTAACGCGTCGACGCTTGATGATATTACACCCCGAATTCGTTGTTTGCACAACACTGAGTTAATATTGGTTTAGGACTAATTATTCGTCTGCCTCGCCTGATTACTTAAGCTACGACGATTGTTTCGTATTAGTTCTAAAAATGGTGTATTGACCCTTCGCCTTAATGACCGTGAATATACACACTGAAGCCGAGGAGCTATATGCGTATGTTATAACTGTCTGTATACTCTGTATCACAGCTGATGTAGGTATATGAACAAAGATAAAATACATAAGGGTAGGTACCTACTTTACTTTATATATTGACCCAATTAAGAACCTCCTCCGTATCAGATAACAATCATTTATTTACATACCTACAAGATATATACAGTGATACTACTAAACGAAATTAATAACTAACTTAGATCTAAAATATGCGCGCACAAGTTGTTCGCAGAATTCGCGAAGCGTCTGGTTGACGTAAATGGTGACCGAAGAGCTGGCGGCTACCTCGCACAACGTATCAGCATTGCGATACAGCGAGGAAATGCCGCCAGCATCCTTGGTACAATGCGTCAAGGGCCTATATTAGATATAATTAGTGTGTTTAGATGTCTAAACTAATGGAATTAACGTACCTCAGTTTAATGGATAATAATAATATTTACTCGTATAGTTGTTAATTATGCTGATTGTGTTATGGGATGACATCCTAAAGAACACGCTAAACCAGGCCGGAGCTTCCGTAGCTTCGTTTTCTATGAAAACCACCACGTGATCACCGATCAGCCGTCATAGAAAATGACATGTCGGACGCCTCGGCCCGTCGCGACCCGGTCTAGCGTGAGTTATCCTTTAAGCGTCTTTCTCGGAATATGCAGCAGCATATGCAGGTATATGCTGGCGCAGCGCACACAAGAAACGGGACGAGACAAGGCGCCCATTGTTTATGAGACGCAGAACGTCAGAGCTCAATCCGCTATTCAAACAAACATCTACGTTCCTTACCGTATCTAAAGCAGTACACGGAACGTTCCTGTTATGTTAATCTCAAATCCCGGACAATCAACGCGGGACAGAACACCGTAGGGAATTCAGGACGACGCGGCGTTTATATACTTACCTAGAGTTCTCGTTAGCGCGAGCGAGTCTTCGGAATACATAAACGTGCCGTGTCATCTAAGGAATTGTTGTGACGTGGTTGTTGACAATAATCGTCTCAAAACTGAGGGTCTTCCGCGAACTACATTCGACGGATTGCCTCTCTCTCGCACACGTAAATTTGTACGTAAGTGTAAGGGAGGCAACACGTCGAACGTGGTTCGCGGAAGGCCCTCTGAGTAACCGCAGCGTACCTACTGTTTAGAACTCTATAACTTTGTCGTATGCATAATAAAATTATTAGACCGCAGTTTGACTTCCTTCCCTGTAGAGGTGTTCGCAGGCTTCCAGAAACTATACGTTGCCAGTCTGAAAGGTGCCGTTATTAGGGGTAACGATGACTGATTGGGAAATCAGCCCAATAAGCTCTTTAAAACAAACCCTTGTTAACAGACCGCCTTGATGCATCAATGTCATATTTTATTGTGTGAAAACTTGTCAATAAACAGTTTAAGCCACAGTATGTATAAGGTTTTCTAGAGTCGGACTACGAGTTATTTTAAACGTCAAATTTCTATGAAATTATGACGTATACAATAACACTTGTACTGTGTGGGCTATCAAATCCGCTGCAGACTTTTCTTGGTCTGACTCTAGCTAGCATATTGCTGCAAGCTGGCGGCAGAACATTGCAGTAATATCTACTCCCTATTGATAAAACGTAAAAACTCAGCATATTGTTAAAGCGATTTCCAAATATCAGAATAAAGCATAAGTATGTAAGGACCCACCCAAGTTTGAGAAGCGTATCATTGGCATCCCGGAGCGTAGTAAACGATCCTGAAAATTGTTCGCAATATATTCGGTTCAACGGTGACCCGAATAAAGAGGAGGTCGAGACGTTTGTCACTCAATATATTATTTACCCGCGGACGCTAGAGACCCGCAAAAACGAGTCATTGCGTATCCAGAGCTCCGAGAGGAATTTAGAAGTTAGAACCCTACAGTAAATCATTTTAATAAGATTTTCCGCACGAAGGATGACTAAGGGTAACATTCCATTTCCAACGACAGCTGCACTACTGTCAATTTTACTATGGAAATTGACAATGACAGCGACGCGTTCAGTACCGGTAGTGCAGCTGCGATTAGAAATGGAATGTTACCATAACGTTAAGGTGACTGTCTATTTCCAACGACAGCTGCATTACTGTTCATTTTACTATGGAAATTGACAATAACAGCGACGCGTTCAGTACTAGGAGTGCAGCTGCAGTTAGAAATGGAATGTTACCATAACGTTAAGGTGACTGTCTATTTCCAACGACAGCTGCATTACTGTTCATTTTACTATGGAAATTGACAATAACAGCGACGCGTTCAGTACTAGGAGTGCAGCTGCAGTTAGAAATAGAATGTTAACGTTAGACCGATTCGTGTCCGTCGACCTTCAGTGCATCGTTTTCTATGGAAAGCATCACGCGATCACCTGTCATGTCATAGAAAAGTAAGCGCCGGAAGCTCCGGCCCAGACACGGCCGGGTCTAACTTGAGTCATATGAAAACGATTTCCGGAAGTAATGTCTCGCCCAATTACTGCAGCAGTAATAGTAATTAGTACCCTAATAGCATTTTCTTGTAGGGATTTTGTTGGGCCTTTGTTTACGTATTAGTTGGGCAACCGTTATATTTGGCCGTACGATTTGCTGGAGGGCCCTCGACAAAGGCCCTCCCGATGGTTCCCAACAGAGGGCCATAAGAGTAATTTTTTCGTTGGGCCTATTTAAATAAATCATACAATTATTCAACGGTGGTGGTTTTGGTTGGGCCGTGGTTGGGCCTATACAATTTGTTTGATGGTTGGTTAATTGTTACATTTGGCCGTACGATTTGCTGGAGGGTCCTCGACAAAGGCCCTCCCGAAGATTCCCAACAGAGGGCCATTAGAGTAATTTTTTCGTTGGGCCTATTTAAATAAATTATACAATTATTCAACGGTGGTGGTTTTGGTTGGGCCGTGGTTGGGCCTATACACATTTGTTTGACGGTTGGTTAATTGTTACATTTGGCCGTATGGCTTGCTGTAGGGCCAACTGCAAAAAAATAAAAAAGGGCAATTTTTTCGTTGTGCTTCTGTTTGCAAATTCAACAATTACCCAACGGAAAGTCAGGTAGGTCGGTAGGTAGTCGTGCACCAGGTTGAAGGCCCAACACAGCTTGTCCCACAAAGGGCCAACATTGTAACTTTAACGTTGGGCCTTGTGTAGGATTCTTACAATACTACCGTAGGTAAATAGTTGTGTAATTTATATTGTGCCTACAGTCTAATTATGTAATGGGCTTTTGTTTACGAGTCCTACAGTTGTCCTACGTTAAGTAAGTGGTTGTGTAATACGACGTTGGGCCTTTGCTGATAAATATTACAATTACACTACGGTAGGCATTGGTTGTATCCACATGAAGGCCCTAGGCAGCAGTTGTTGTTAATCTTCTCTGTATCGTTCCAATTTTAGTATATGTACTGCCGAAGCAAGTACACTTACTATACACTCTAATTTGTATATATACTAACCGCACTTCGAAACTTCGTAAGCGAGATTTATGTTTTTTGAGATTTAAATTGAGAAAATGTAGGTAAAATACAATTAATCGATATTAAACTTTCGTGAGACATATTTTAAATTCGAGCCTGAGGAAGGACCCCCGACGGGCCCGAAACATGTCGCCAATAGCGACTAAAAATTCAAGTGAGTGAAACCGTTGTCGTATAAACAATTTAAAATACATTTTTTTAAATTTATGTATAAATTTTATAGTTATAGCTATTAGATTTATAAGTTATTTAAAAAAAATATTATGATTATATCCGGAATAATCGAGAAAATAACTATAACTTCGATGTTTGGAGACAGTAACGCCATCTAGTGACGCCACAAGCAAACTCAACTGTTAAAATGCTCCTGTGATATTTATTTATTTGTTTATGGTGTTAATATACTCTGTCAAGCCATTTCCGTCATTAGAAACGAGCGACAAATTTAAAAAATGTAGGTGTGAAGGGTTATCGTCCCATTGAAAATTTGAATTTCGCGACCTTTTCTAGTGACAAACTTGCTTTTTTTTTTTTTTTTTAAATTATGAATGGGCTTACTCATGGCCACAGACTAGCCGAGGCGTAGACGTGGCGTGCTTGACCGGCTATAGTTATAAATGCGATATTTGTCCTCACTGGGCCATCGAATGATATCGTTGATTAGCCAACGTTACTAAAATACACAAAGGCCCATTGTTGGGCTTCAGTGCCACTGTCAATGTTGGTAAATGCGATATATGTCATCATTGGGCCAAAGAATATTATCGTTGTTTAGCCACCGGTACCAAAATACACACAGGCCCATTGTTGGGCATCAGTACCACAGCCAATGTTGGTAAATACGATATTTGTGCTCACTGGGCCAACGAATGTTATCGTTGTTTAGCGAACGGTAGCAAAATACACAAAGGCCCATTGTTGGGCATCAATGCTACAGCCAATGTTGGTAAATGCAATATTTGTCGTCATTGGGCCATCGTATGATGTCGTTGATTAGCCAACGTTACTAAAATAAACAAAGGCCCATTGTTGGGCATCAGTGCCACAGCCAATGTTGGTAAATGCGATATTTATCATCATTGGGCCATCGGATGATAATATATCGTTGATTAGCCAATGTTACCAAAATACACAAAGGCCCATTGTTGGGCATCAATGCTACAGCCAATGTTGGTAAATGCAATATTTGTCGTCATTGGGCCATCGGATGATATCGTTGATTAGCCAACGTTACCAAAATAAACAAAGGCCCATTGTTGGGCATCAGTGCCACAGCCAATGTTGGTAAATACGATATTTGTCATCATTGGGCCATCGGATGATATCGTTGATTAGCCAACGTTACCAAAATACACAAAGGCCCATTGTTGGGCATCAATGCTACAGTCAATGTTGGTAAATGCCATGTTTGTCGTCATTGGGCCATAGGATGATATCGTTGATTAGCCAACGTTACCAAAATAAACAAAGCCCCGTTGTTGGGCATCAATGCTACAGCCAATGTTGGTAAATGCGATATTTGTCATCATTGGGCCATCGGATGATATCGTTGATTAGCCAACGTTACCAAAATAAACAAAGGCCCATTGTTGGGCATCAGTGCTACAGCCAATGTTGGTAAATGCCATATTTGTCATCATTGGGCCATCGGATGATGTCGTTGATTAGCCAACGTTACCAAAACACACAAAGGCCCACTGTTGGGCATCAATGCTACAGCCAATGTGGGTAAATGCGATATTTGTCGCCATTGGGCCATCGGATGATATCGTTGATTAGCCAACGTTACCAAAATAAACAAAGGCCCATTGTTGGGCATCAGTGCCACAGCCAATGTTGGTAAATGCGATATTTGTCATCATTGGGCCATCGGATGATATCGTTGATTAGCCAACGTTACAAAAATACACAAAGGCCCATTGTTGGGCATCAATGCTACAGTCAATGTTGGTAAATGCGATGTTTGTCGTCATTGGGCCATCGGATGATATCGTTGATTAGCCAACGTTACCAAAATAAACAAAGGCCCGTTGTTGGGCATCAATGCTACAGCCAATGTTGGTAAATGCGATATTTGTCATCATTGGGCCATCGGATGATATCGTTGATTAGCTAACGTTACCAAAATAAACAAAGGCCCATTGTTGGGCATCAGTGCTACAGCCAATGTTGGTAAATGCGATATTTGTCATCATTGGGCCATCGGATGATGTCGTTGATTAGCCAACGTTACCAAAACACACAAAGGCCCATTGTTGGGCATCAATGCTACAGCCAATGTGGGTAAATGCGATATTTGTCGCCATTGGGCCATCGGATGATATCGTTGATTAGCCAACGTTACCAAAATAAACAAAGGCCCATTGTTGGGCATCAGTGCCACAGTCAATGTTGGTAAATGCGATATTTGTCATCATTGGGCCATCGGATGATATCGTTGACTAGCCAACGTTACCAAAATACACAAAGGCCCATTGTTGGGCATCCGTGCCACTGCCAATGTTGGTAAATGCGATATATGTCATCATTGGGCCAACGAATATTATCGTTGTTTAGCCAACGGTACCAAAATACACAAAGGCCCATTGTTGGGCATCTGTGCCACAGCGAATGTTGGTAAATGCGATGGTGGGCCAATACAAAATTAATGTTGGCTACGGAACGAACCTCATCCCAACGTTTTCCCTACCGTTGGCACCGTGGGCCCCAACGAAAATGCTACTAGGGTAGGTTACGACTCAAATGTTGAGCTTTACTGCATGTCTCGCGGCCGGAAGTTTAAAACAAAACTCGGTTTCGCAAGTCACGATCGAGCCCATGCAAGTCAGAGTTTACAGAATACCTGATTTTCCCGGGTGTTGCCGTCGACAGATACGTCTGAGAGGACATCATCATCATATCATCATCATCAGTAGTGTAGTTTGTATCCAACGGTGTTGCGGCAAACTGACTGCACTTAGCATGATATGAAGCTACATACTTGTACACAGACTGCCCGATTCGATCTTTATGTACGTCAATTAATAGATCTTTAAAAGATATGAACTGGATGTGTCAGTGTCAAAAGTGACGTTTTTGTTTGAAGAACCGATAAATTCGACACTGATTTCTAGATCTATTAATTGACGTATATTAAAGTTCGTATCGGGCCGAGAATATTGTGAAATAGATACCTCGTATGAAGTTGAAAACGATTTCCGAGCCTTTTATTACCTTACTATGAAATGGATATGTCTATTTCTAAGAAGCAGAATCTAATAGATTAAGCTGATCCCATCTGATTCTAGTTAAGGAACTTGTATTAGCGTTAACTATGTAGTTCCAACTTTTACCCGTGATTTGAACTCGCTTATGCTCGCAAAATTCTGTTTTATCGCGCTAAGATGGAACTGAATGAAAACCTAAGGCTTTTGACGTTTTCCTTACATTGAAGAAAAAGCTTTTTGTTGAAAATAAACTTCTACTGAATAGTAAAGACTAATTAGGATGGTTTTTAGTTAGGTCGCTTTGTTTTTTCGGTTTCAGTAAAATATTTATTGGTGGCCTTATGAAATGAAATGTAATGAAAATTTTATGTCAGGCAATTAGTGGTCTATAGATGAAGTTATTTAGGTATTTTCCGACCCTAATTGCGTTTTTTTAATTCGTTTAATGCTTTTTTTTATCGAAAAAAAAAACTAGTTTAACACGGAAATATTTTAAAATAAAAACACATGTTTAAAAAATCTCATAAAAATGAGATTGTTATGACAATTTAACTGATATTTAATTACACAAATGGAATTGTAGGATATGGAAATTAAGATAAAAACAATGAAATGATATCGCGATAGACTCGTTTATGTAATTAAATATGCGCACTAAACTCGAGAGTTTAAAGTGTTCTAATTTAACTGATGTTGCCACAATATGTTCCGCATTTCTTTTATTTTATGTTATTTCTAAAATATCTTGTAGGACTGTACTTCTACGTACTCTTAAACCACTCAGTATGTAGCTTACGTTAACCAATCCAAATAAATTTACGACTTCACCGTCATAATATTTTATAACGCCTATGTGCCCGATTCGGATTTTGAAATAGACATCTATTAGATATCTTTTAGACATCACCAAGATACGATAACGATATGTTTAAGATCTAACCTGTCAAATTTGACATTTGTGCGATTCTGGAGATACTCTTGAACGATTTCCACAGGATATGACTTGGAGATCCAATTCACATCTAATAGATATCTTATTCTATATAACGTAAAAGTGACATTGGTTGCCCGGATTGCGCTGCAAAAGAGAACTAGTTGATATCTAAACTATAACGTATCTAGAATGGATGTAGTACGTGTCGTCTCTTGTGAATATCTTGAAGTTCGAATACGGCAGTATGTGACATCATAACAACATTAAGTCTAGTACATTTACGATAGCCATACAAAATCTTACTTTACAAAAGTTTCCGGCTTTTATCTTTTCAGTGCATTTCGTGGGAAATAGAACTGTGTAGGAATGATTTTCAACTCAGGCTAAGTTATAAACGCTTGAGGCAGTACGGTCTTCGAAGTTCGTGTGATAATGTTATTCATATTGGGTGTTTAATGTACCTACATTTTACATACAGAATACCTAATCTGTTTACATACAATATATATACAGTGGTACAACTAAACGAAATTAATAACTAGCTTCAATCTAAAATAGGCCCCTGAGGCATTGTACCAAGGATGCTGGCGGCATTTCCCCGCTGTATCGCAATACTGATACGTTGTGCGAGGTAGCCGCCAGCTCTTCGGTCACCAGTCAGGTACGTTAACCAGACGCTTCGCGATTTGCTTAAATCTGAGTTAGTCAGCAAGCAGGGTATACCTATGGTAGTAGCAAGGGGAATGTTTAAATGTTAAGTAAAAATCATGTTTTTTGTATGAAGTTATCACTTGGTACTTAAAGCATAGGTAAGTTACCAAAGGGTAAAAACGGGTCTGCCTGTCTATCTCTCACCAGGCTGTCTCATGAACCGTGATACCTATTAGACAATTGAAATTTTCGCAGGTGATGTATATCTGTTGCCGCTATAACAAATACTAAAAGGTACGGAACCCTCGGTGGGTGAGTCTGACTTGCACTTGTCCGATTTTTTTTCTTTTTTCCAACTTTAAAGAACTAGAAAATCGGATCGGATCTAATGTTTGCATATCTTATGAAAAACCCTTAAGACTCGTCTTACCGGCCCAAGACTCAATCCATCTGCGTCATTCGACACGTAGCAAGTCACTGTGGTTAAGGGTAATCCATTACCCATACCAAAGAGAAATTAGACTAGAGGAGAATATAGTCAAGTACTAATATTTTGTTAACTAGTACAAAATCAGTCGAAGCTCGGAAAGGGACTTGGAAACAGTGGTAGCATCCCTAGAGACTTTTGTTCAGGACTCTGCAATCTATAAGCTATAACATATCAAAATATCAATATATTTAACTGAAACCACATTTTCTATACTTTAGATCCGGGGTCCTTTCCACAAAATATTTTCTATTCCATTTCTCGTGTTGTACTTATTCTAAAACAAAAGAATACAGAAACGACTGCTCCACGATATATTTTACACTGATATTTATTTACAGAAGTAAACAAACAACATGAAACGAAAAATATCTGCTTTGAGAGGAGCGCAAAAAATTCCCAAAGCGTTGAAATTTTGACAAATTACACTTGATCCGGAGAAAATATGAAGGAAGCGTCATTCCGCAAGTAACTGCCGACTGAGTAATGTCCGTTATATGAACCACAATTTATTCGGCTTTTCTAATAGTAAGCCCCAAACATGATATTGCTGGAGGGAAAATTATACGTCATCCATTGTGGGGTTTTATTCTCGGCGTTTGGATCGGCTGTTCTGTCGTATCTTATAATTCGAGTCTTATGCGCTCCACTCACTATCAGTATAATGTCATTATTTTGGCATTACTTCAAAAATATTAAAAATTAACTTCATTATCGTCCGTCATTCTTTCTGTAATTTCTGATTCTATCATTCTAATCAATTCACTGTCAGTAGTAATGTCATTTCTAGTATCATTAGTTCGACATAACTCCAATACTGACGGAAATTATTAAAATTAACTTCATTACTTGCCATCATTCCTTCATGACAATCCCTACGCTATCACTAAAAACGTCATTCCTCCAAAGTAATGTCAGTATTCATAATAGTGTCGGGGCCGTATTATAAAGTCATAAAATATTTTTGTCTTTGCATATTTTGTTTGGCTTATAAGTACAGATGTAGTGCATAATTGTTTTTCATCGTATTTTCTCGGAAACGTTTACTACTATTTGTATTAAGCCTGAATGAAATAGCAAGACACGTTTCCGTGAAAAAACGTCCCCAAAACTCACAACATGTCTTATCTTCAGTTTTCGTGTTAATGTATATGTCGGCGGCAGATCGTAAAATCGGACGTATCGAGATATTTCTAGGCATATAATGAAACGCCGCCATTTCATGATCTGACATCATAAAAATTTAAAACTTCAATCGTCTTCAAAATGTACTCCTTTAGCTTTGATACACAAACGGAAAAATGTATTAAGAGTGCCAGTATTAAAAAAAAAGTTGTATAAAATTGTTCTTACATAGCATGTAAGTACTTATTAAGGTTGTAGGTCCCTCCAAACATATTTTTTAGGGTTCCGTACCCAAAGGGTAAAACGGGACCCTATTACTAAGACTTCGCTGTCCGTCCGTCCGTCCGTCTGTCTGTCACCAGGCTGTATCTCACGAACCGTGATAGCTAGACAGTTAAAATTTTCACAGATGATGTATGTCTGTTGCCGCTATAATAACAAATACTAAAAACAGAATAAAATAAAGATTTAAATGGGGTTCCCATACAACAAACGTGATTTTTGACCAAAGTTAAGCAACGTCGGGAGTGGTCAGTACTCGGATGGGTGACCGTTTTTTTTTTTGCTTTTTTTTTGCATTATGGTACGGAACCCTTCGTGCGCGAGTCCGACTCGCACTTGCCCGGTTTTTTACATAATTTACTTTGTCTCCACAGACAAGCAAGTGCATTCACCTTCAATTTAACACTTCACATCACTTCTCTAACTCAATGCATCTTAAAGTAAAAATCCAGTTGAGAATGAGCAAATCAAATGTATCTAGTACGTGAGATGTTAACAAGAAAATGTAAAGAAACTCTGCAGCTAAGAATATCACCAACCTTTGAGCGAGTTCACAGATCTTAGACTTTATTATTTTCTGCGCTCCCTCGAGACAACTATTTCCTTCGTTTTTGTTATAAAATGGGGATTTACTATGTTATCATCTGAAAAAGCAGACGCGTTACATATCCCCGAACGGAGATAAATATTTTATGTCATAATTCATCCGAGCTATAAAAAGGGTGGCGCAGACGAGCGTCTCGCATGATTTTCGTCCCGCGTAAGCTTAGGGGAAATATAGTAAGCTTCTTAACCTAATGTTAAAAGTATGACTAATTGACTACGTTTTTCTAAATAAAGATTGATTTCATTTATTTTAATAGTAACCAGGTAATATCCGTGTGATCCGCGTGATTTTTTTAACGAATTTCGAAGGCAGGGCAGTGACCCTGCCTTTGGCAGTGGCCAGCTTAGGTAATATGAGTAGGTAGTTTCCAAGAGAATTCATTTTATTATAAAAGACGCATAAGAAAACGTATGTAAGAAAAGGAACTTGTCTACGTTCAAAGTAAACCTAAAACGTGTTCACCTGTTAACAGTCAAAGTAATAATTTTTAAGAAAAAAGAACCGACTTCTATGGGGCCCGGTGAAAAATTATGGTAGATGGTGCACTATGTAGAAAAGGAGGTAAAACCAGGACTTTCTAGTAGCATTTCGTTTCCGTAAGGGTCGTAGTTCTAGCCTAACCTAACCCACTTCTCTGATAGCAGTTCGGTTCTGTGAGGATCGTAGTTCGAACCTAATCAAACCCACTTTCCTAGTAGCATTTCGTTTCTGTAAAGCCCGCAGTGCTAACCAAACCTAACCCACTTTTGTTTGGTCTGTGAGGATCGCAGTTCAAACCTAACCTAACCTACTTAACGGCGCATGCCGTGCGGTGTACGGGGGTATGAGCGGGAGGGGTTTGGCATCATCATACTATATACCTACATTTTATGGTAGGTAATCATAGCGGTTTATTTAGTTTAGGTATCATAGTGATTTTCCGGGTCAAGGTCCAGGTCTCTGAGTCAGAGTCCGGGTCTGAGTCTGGGTCCGAGTCTGGGTCCGAGTCCGGCTCCGAGGCCGGGTCCGAGTCCGGGTCCGAGTCCGGGTCAGAGTCCGGGTCCGAGTCCGGGTCCAAGTCCGAGTCCGAGTCCAGGTCCGGTTCCGATCCGGGTACGAGTCCGGGTCCCAGTCCAAGTCAAAATCGAAATTCGAAATCACCAAACGTGTACTATGCGTCGTTGAAGAGTTCTGTTCTGATCATCATCAGCAGTTCCACTTCATCAAATGCGACTATTTAATGCAAATGCTTGATTTTATGATGAAAATACAGAAAATTCTATACGTATGCCTTTAAGATTTGAGGAGTTCCCTCGATTCCTTATGGATCCCATCATCAGAACTTGAGCTTGACAGAAATGTGGCTTAAAAACTAAACTTGCTTAGCAAACATAACGAAGAGGACAAATCGCCAAACGTGAACTATGCGTCGTTGAAGAGTTCCGTTCTGATAATCATCAGCAGTTCCACTCCATCAAATGCGACAGTTTTGAATGAAAATGCTTGATTTTCTGATGAAAATACAAAAACCTCTATACGCATGCCTTTAAAATTTGAGGAGTTCCCTCGATTTCTCATGGATCCCATCATCAGAACTCAAGCTTGACAAAAATGTTGCTTAAAAACTTAACTTGCTTAACAAACATAAGGAAGAGGACAAATCGCCAAAGGTGAACTATGCGTCGTTGAAGAGTTCCGTTCTGATCATCATCAGCAGTTCCACTTCATCAAATGTCACGTTTTTGAATGTATATGCTTGATTTGTTGATGAAAACACAAAAATCACTATTTGTATGCCTTTAAGATTTGAGGAGTTCCGTCGATTCCTCATGGATTCCATCATCAGAACTGGATTTTGACAAAAACGGGACCAATCTGTATGCATATACATGCAATCAAAAAAATAATTTTTAAAATCGGTCCAGTAATGACGGAGATATGGAGTAACAAACATAAAAAAATAAAATAAAAAATAAAATAAAAAAAAAAACACATACAACCGAATTGATAACCTCCTCCTTTGGGATTTGGAAGTCTGTTAAAAAGGAAATCACATTACCAACATTTCCTGTTCACTGGTTTTTCATTGGAAGAATAATTTAATATTCGGAATAAAACTTCGGTTGTAGACTTGTAGCGTAATACGCGCCTCATTAGAGTTTTGTTTACACACATAATTTATTTTCTCATGAGTATTTGCACACGTATTTATTTTCAACATTTTCCTTCTACTAGTACATATAAGAATTGAGAAAGTGGGACTACTAAAACATGGGTTGCCCAAAAGAATTATAACATGACAGATTACAGGCACCTTCTGGGCGAGCTCGCTCCATCGTAGGCCACGTCTACGCCTCGGTTAGTCTGTGGCCATGAGTAAGCCCATTCATAATAATAAAAAAAAAAATTAAAGCCCCGAACGACATCTCAATATTAATTAGACTACTTAATATTTAAGTTGCGGCTCGATTCGGGAAATGAATTAGAGACTCACTAGATATGGAATAGTAAAGATATGTGACCTTCCACGGAAAAAGGTACCTTATGGCGGCTGGCGCCGCGATTCGGGAAATGAATTAGAGATTCACTAGATATGAAATAGTGAAGATATGTGACGTTCCATGGAAAAAAGTACCTTATGGTGGCTGGTGCTTACGTCGTATAGCACCGCAATAATATTAGAGCGGCGTTAATGATAGCGTAAGCGCCAACCGCCATAGGGTACCTTTACCTTTACCCGTGGGTTGTCACATATCTTTACTACATCGTATCTAGTTAATCTGTAATTCACTTCCCGAATCGCGCCGTTAGACGTTAGCTTCATAGCTGACTATAGCAAGATACTCGTGCCGATTACTCAATGAAAATTAGATTTTTCTATGGCCAATCTTCTTGCAAGGGACCATAAAGTTGTTGGCATGGTCGTTGGTACGGATGGCCATAAAGTCGTAAAACTCTTTTACTATCCCGAAATGGTTCGGCCGCTCCTTGTCACTTGTTTATACTATGTGACGACATTGTATGAAGAATTTACGGACATATTTTAAGACGTACGAGCACGTATGCAAGTTCATAAATTGCTTTGTTTTTGCAGAGTAAAAGTGTTTGTTGAAGTAAGGTAAAAGTTCATTCAGATAATGGAGTTTAGGTGTAATTTATATAATATTTCTTAGAACTACATATAATACATGGAATTCAATATTTAAAAGTGTTTTGTTGATACTTAAAAGAGGTATAATAGGTTAGATGGGATGAAAGAAATATTGGGAAAAGATACACACTTGTAGGAAATCGTCATACTATTTCTCTTCCCCACATGACCCTGTGCTATAATATTATCAGCTTCTTCCTAATGATTGTACCTAATAAAAACATGAGTGCTACAGTAAACTTATGATACTTACCGAAAAGCGGTCTGTATGTACCTACATCACGAAAATATATTTTAAATGATATCTACGGAGTTTGGTTCCCTTTTAATAAAGCACCCTTCAATAATCAGATGTGAAAGTATGTTTGCAGATACATATCAATGAGAAGATAACGTTTGGGTTTCTAAATTTAAATTGAAAGGTTCGGTGCTCCCTCGGCTTGTAAAGTGATCCGATCGGCGTGATTAGATGGACAGCCAATCCGGTATGCAAATACCGTATCTGTACCAACGAGTACGTGAAACCTGACGGGCCAAAAAGTGTATACATAGGAAAACCTCTAGGGACAGGTAGGGTAAATATAATACTCGTACATGGGAAAAATAAGGGGCCGCACTGATTAACAGTCCGCCGGAAGGTATCGGCCTGTCAGTTAGAACAAAATTTTGACAGTTCCGAACAACTGACAGGCCGATACCGTCCGGCGGACTGTTAATCAGTGGGCCCCTGAACACTGCCCGATTCGAACTTTAAGATACGGCAATTAATAGATCTAGAAATGATTATGGATTAGATGTGTCAGTGTCAAAAGTGACGTTTTTGTTTGAAGAAACGTCACATTTGACACGACCTATCTCACTTATATCGTTTCTAGATCTATTAACTAACGTATCTTAAAGTTCGAATCCGGCCATACTTTTTTAACACTCAAAAACATATTATATTTCATTACTATACCATTTTTAAAGATATCTACATTACATACAAGGCTTCTTTTTAAATGGAATAGGAATAAAATAGCCTTCAGAAAGCAATAGAATGTTTATATACGACAGTTGGTATAGATATGAGGATAAAATTAGCAAAAAAGCACGTGGCAAAAAAGGATTTACGATAATTGTAAAAAAATAAGTATTTCACCAAGTTTCTCGTCAGTTGGGTAAAAAAAAATGCAACCAGCCAGCACGAATGTAGATTCATTTCCATTAAGGTGACAGTCCATTTCCAACGACAGCAGCACTACCATTCATTTTACTATGGAAATTGACAATAACACCGACGCGTTCGTACTAGTAGTGCAGCTGCGGTCAGAAATGGAATGTTACCCTTAAATTGCTGTAGTATTCGAACTTCAAGATATTTACAAGAGACGCGTTCTACATCCATTCTAGATACGTTATAGTTTAGATATCAACTAGTTCTCTTTTGAAGCGCAATTCGAGCCACCAATGTCACTTTTAAGTAAGATATCTATTAGATGTGAATGTGGAAGTGGAAATCGTTCAAGAGTATCTCCAGAATCGCGCCAATGTCAAATTTGATAGGTTAGATCTTAAACATATCGTTATCGTATCTTGGTGATGTCTGAAAGATGTCTAATAGATGTTTATTTCATAATCTGAATCGGGCCCTAATACTTCATACCAACGTTGTCAATTTCATTCCATTAAAACCTGGTACAATTTCTATTATTTAACAAAGTTCGTCTTGGTGTTACAGACATTAAATAGCATTTGAATAGCATGCAGAAATCAACTGGGCAAAAGTTTCAGTCACCCGGGACACTCGCATAATGCACGTATTCTGTGTGGTTGTCTGAAAGGACTTTACACTACCGCAGTCAAATTGTTGAAACAGTTTTACAGGCTTCTGTTAGTAATATAATTACTAATGTCTATTTTATGATTAAATACTTAAGTAGCTATCTATGTTAAAAATAAAATGAAGCCGAAATAAATAAAAAGACTGGGCAAGTGCGAGTCAGACTCGCGCACGAAGGGTTCCGTACCATAAAGCAAAAAAAAAACGGTAAAAATGCAAAAAGAAAACTGTCACCCATCCAAGTACTGACCACGCCCGACGTTGCTTAACTTTGGTAAAAATCACGTTTGCTATATGGGAGCCCCACTTAAATCTTTATTTTATTCTGTTTTTAGTATTTTGTTGTTATAGCGGCAACAGAAATACATCATCTGTGAAAATTTCAACTGTCTAGCTATCACGGTTCGTGAGATACAGCCTGGTGACAGACGGACGGACGGACGGACGGACGGACGGACAGCGAAGTCTTAGTAATAGGGTCCCGTTTTACCCTTTGGGTACGGAACCCTAAAAAGTAATAACATTAGGGCTTATTTATAGGGCGCGCGAACTCGCATGCGAGTTTATTTACATTGCGGAATGTTGGTTACGTCCAATTCAACCGACAGATCAAAAACCGCCATGTAATGAAACTCGCATGCTAGTTCTCGCATCGTCTAAATGAGCCCTAAATCAACCCTACCATTCTAAATTCTCTGCTATAATTATTGTATTGTTAACTAGACAAATAGCTTCATATAATAAAATCAATACTAATTCCATCTAAAAACGCAGTAACAAAAACCGGGCAAGTGCGAGTCGGACTCGCGCACGAAGGGTTCCGTACCAAAAAGCAAAAAAAAAAACAAAAAAAGCAAAAAAAACCAGTCACCCATCCAAGTACTGACCACTCCCGACGTTGCTTAACTTTGGTCAAAAATCACGTTTGTTGTATGGGAGCCCCATTTAAATCTTTACTTTATTCTGTTTTTAGTATTTGTTGTTATAGCGGCAACAGAAATACATCATCTGTGAAAATTTAAACTGTCTAGCTATCACGGTTCGTGAGATACAGCCTGGTGACAGACAGACGGACGGACGGACGGACAGCGAAGTCTTAGTAATAGGGTCCCGTTTTACCTTTTGGGTACGGAACCCTAAAAAACAGGTTTATACGAGTATCTGTTCCTACGGCAGCTCGTCAAAGCATTTTAATAAATTGATTTCAGCACGGACAATAAAGCTAAAAGCGGTATTGTGAGGCTCGAATGGTGTAGTTATTAAATTCCGATTTTAAGCTTCATGCATCTGAGCGATAAGGGGATTGATTCCCGGTCGGCGTCCGTTCAGATCGGCGGAAAAACGTGGGCGCCGTCAGCGCGTTTGTGATGTTGCCAATCTTACTACAGGGAATGTTTTAACTGCCGAAATATTGAATAATTTTATGGTTTAGATTGACTTGTTTTAAGTCACTCGCGCGGCATGTTTCAGAGAAATTATTCAATGTTAGTATCTATATCTATTTGGTATTTTTTTATGTAGTTCTATGAGTAAATATTCTAGTTTACTAAACACGCCATAACCTCCTAAGACCCTGTGTACAATTTCTTGTACATATTCCAAAATCTATTTTGAACTTTTATCTGGTAACTAAGGTTTCCAATTTCAAAAACGAAACAATTGCTTCTGGGTCGCAGAGCGCTCTTACATGTCGGCGTTGCGCGAGTTTAGGTATTTCGCTGCGGCAGGCCGTGCGAGCTCAGTATGCCGCTCCCTTCTACCACATTTTCCCTCTCGCTCGCACTACAATGATGGATTAAACAATCGTGATCCTTCGTGAAGCACATTGTAAACAACCATAACAACACTAACGTAGGTAGGTAGGTACTTAAATTTTAAAATCCAAATAAATATTATTTGGTACGAAAATACTAAACTGACTGGCTGTTAATACTTAATCCAGTGTTATTAACAGCCAGTCTTTTTACCGGAAATATTCTTCAAAAAGCGCGTCACTAGCGCGCACCGCGGATTACTCTGTCAATGTAAACAAGATCAGTGAAAATATTTTTCGCGCGAGCAACGCAAATGGTAGTCGTTCCATCATTTCGCTCCATCTTCGTTTCGCATGCTAACATTTATTTTATTTCCGTCGGGGTAAATTTAATTTCATTGTTTTGTTATTTTTCGCTAGAAAATATTCGTGTTTGTATTATGTTATTGTTGTTTCATAATGGGGAGGCTTTTCTTTTAAATGGAAAGAGATAATAAGATGGCGATAAAGTGGCGGATGTTTTTGTCATTATTATGATGTTTTTACTGTAATGAATCTGCTTTCCTACGCTTATTATTAAGATAAGTTTAGATTCTTCTATTCTACCTACATATAAATCAGGACAATGTAACGTTTGTTTATGTTAGAGGACTAATTAGAAGAAATATAAGTGGGTTATGTTGTTTTGTATACCTATACCTACTTACTTACTCCATTGGCTCAGCGACCCAAAATGAGACTTGGCGTCCGATACAAGACAGCACCACTTTTCTACCTACCTGTAGTCTAAAGATTCTATAGTCTTAGTAAGTAGGCGAGTTAACAAATTCAAATTGATCACTAAAAAAATAATAAAAATGACTGGATACGTGCAAGATGTCGAGCACAATATACCTACAGTGTAGTGTCATGCCACAGAACCTGACAAATCGGTAGACATAAATCCAAAGGGCTAACATGGCCGACTCTTTATCATTTGTCACCTTGCCTGTCACGTTCTAACAAGTATGTAAGTGCGAAAGTGACACATGACATGACTGGTGATAAAAACGCGGCCATGATACCGCTGCAGTAGTTTAGATACATTTATTAAAAGTAAATCATTTAAGTTACCCAATAACAAGCTATTGATCCACGTCAGTAGCAAAATGCTCGAGCGAAGATTAATTATGAATCACATTATATACTTTTTCTTACGTACTTAATATTTGAATATTAATTAACACGTCTCTCGCAGACTAATTTATTACAGCTCTAGCGAATTATAGAGATGAGTTAAGAATAAAGAGCTTTTAAACTTGCAAATATTCCCGGATCGTGTGCTAAAGTGCTGCAATAACTTTATCGAAAGTTGTGTAGGTATCTATGTCTGTCATTTTATAATACTATCTGATACAGCGAAACATCATCTGGAACAACCGAACTATAATGTCAACAACTACCTAGTTCAAAATTTCAGTCACGTCCATAAAAATTTATTGTATCGCTGCCAATTTTTCGGATTAGGCTGACGATGCAGTGATGACACCGCTAGGCTCTTTTAGGAGAGAAAACACTTCAAAAAGAGGAAGATGCATACTACCTTAAAATTCTATACTAACTTGCCCTTTTCAATTGCGCATTAAAGATGAACGATGTTGGACCGGGCCGTCCCGGGCCGGGCCGCTTGACATTGTAATTTTCTATGACGTCTGATCGGTGATCACGCGGTGCTTTACATAAAAAACCGGGCAAGTGCGAGTCGGACTCGCGCACGAAGGGTTCCGTACCATAATGCAAAAAAAAAGCAAAAAAAAAACGGTCACCCATCCAAGTACTGACCACTCCCGACGTTGCTTAACTTTGGTCAAAAATCACGTTTGTTGTATGGGAGCCCCATTTAAATCTTTATTTTATTCTGTTTTTAGTATTTGTTGTTATAGCGGCAACAGAAATACATCATCTGTGAAAATTTCAACTGTCTAGCTATCACGGTTCGTGAGATACAGCCTGGTGACAGACAGACGGACGGACGGACGGACGGACAGCGAAGTCTTAGTAATAGGGTCCCGTTTTACCCTTTGGGTACGGAACCCTAAAAACGAAGCACTGGAAGCTTCGGCCCGGCGCCGGTCGAGCGTGAATCATCCTTAATTGTATCCTAGTTATCTCAGTAAGATCAACAAAGCGATGATACAATTAAGCGATGTTTGTCATAGCGTCTTAAAAAATAAATTACATCCTGCTCCTCTCTCCTCCCTCCTCCTCCTTTTATAAGATTTATTAGACTAAAACTTTGCTAAGTAAAACTATCTATCCACTAAAAAAATATTCAACCTTATAAACATAATCATATTAATCAAATTTATACATAATTATAGTTTAGTTTATAGCCCAAAAAGACCTGTCCGCCCTCAGAATACCCAACTGGCGTGAAGTGGCGCAGAATAGGGCAGAATGGCGCTCTCTTGTGTCAGAGGCCAAGATCCTCTTTGGATCATCACTGAGCCAGTGATGTATGTATGTATGTATAGTTTACCAGTCTACTACTTACCATTCTCTGGTACACATCCAATTATTTTTCCCGTTGTCACGACACACTGAAATGGATCGATACTAATTCGCTAAGGCGCATCGGTAAATTAGATCATCACTGGGTTGTTCAGTTGCTCACTCCCTTCAGCATGCCAAAATAGACTGACCTCAAGGTCCATTAGAGGTACGTATTATTGGAGACCAAGCATATTCGGTTGGTAAGCAATATTCCCATCAAATAGGCCTCGGGTCCCTTGGGAACCGAATGGAGGCGTTCAAACCAATTCAAGTATGTTTATTTTCGTTTTTATTGACTGCTAACCGGCCGCGGTCGAAACACGTATAAATAATTATGATTATTCTTGTTCGATAGGTGAAGAGGATGTCAAACTTATATGGGGCCCGTAGAACCTTCTTTTTACTTTATTGCACAATAAAAATAAATATAAATGGCGGTTAGGTTAGTCTAAAATTGCTTTTATTATGAATATTGCAGCCGCCAGGACAGCCAGAATTTACTTATAGAAGTCATCAATAACTGTTATTGACTACTGTTACAGTAGGTATATAAAAGATTTTATACGTATGTATAAAGCTAAAATAGACTAACAGTAAAACGTCACAAGAGGAGAGTCTCAGTCTTAAATATTTACTGCTCACTAGTCTACTTATTTTATTTTTTAAAGACAATACACAGATAAGCACTTATTAATAAACCAATGGAACCCCAAAAACAGAAGAATATGGTTCGAGTTAAATAGTGAATGAAGCAATTTCCGTAAAATTCCGCAGCCAAATAAATAAATTCTCTCTTCTCTTAAGCGACATGCGACATTTATACATTGACACTGACACTGATTGCACTGCAACCGAGCGTCATTTATTTTTTATCATTACGACGAATAAACGTTTTTCAGCTGTTTCTGTAATTTAATGTTGAAGTGAATTTGAAATAAGTTCCGTTAAATTTGTAATTATTAGGGCGCTTCTTATTTAATTTTATTCATTCAAGGAATAAAGAAGGGTTCTAATATGTACGTCGATTCCTCACTCTGCGGCCCTGACCACCGGCAGGCTTGGGCCCTGCCCCGCTGCCGGCGGCACCCTAGGTTAGGTTTTTTATAATGTGTTTATAATTTTTTTTATTGTTTTGTGAGTGTTTTTATATTTTACTTTTATATTCATATTATAATTAACCTAACTTAAGAAGAAAAATAAATAAAGAGATAAACATATTAATAAAATGTTGACAACGAATCTGTGACACGTATCCATTTTAATTATAATTATATCCGCCCTGGCGCAGAACTGGCTAAAGAATAAGCAGAGAACTCCCGAGCTGCATAATTTGTTAATTAGCAACAAATAACTTCAACTTGCTCTGGCAATGTGTTCCTATTGCTCTCTATTTGGCAAGTCGATCCGTCTACTACCAGGCGTGGCTCACTCCGCGATTTCGTCGCTTTGCTACAGGTAGCTAAAAGTGCATTCGTTCCGCCCCAATTTTGGGCCATAAGGCGCTGCGTGGCGCTGTCGCCACCTAGCGGCCATATCTGTGCTGATCGTAACTGACGCGTTTTGATAGAGAGTGAGTCTTCAGTACCTAGTACTATTATTTATTCTGTGCTACTACTGCAGTCTATAAAACAATACAATCATTCGACGAAGCGGTCTAGACAAGGCAATCGTGCTGCCACGGTTTTGTATTTGTTTGGTTAACCAATAAATGTTATAACTACCCGAAAATCTACAAATTGTTTGTTTACTTTTATTTAAATACTTAAAGATACAGTATGTTACTCTGTCGTAGAAACATCGGAGTCGGAGGTAAATCTTAAAATATAAACACGCGATTAATAAGTGCCGTTGTACAATTTAATAATTTAAAAATCGTGAAAATTTATCCAGTGTGAGATGTGTGAGCGTACACAAATATCCGTACCTAACCCAAAAAAAAAACCGGCCAAGTGCGAGTCGGACTTGCGTTTCTAGGGTACCGTACATAAGTTCGACTCACGCTTGACTGCACATTTCTAATAGGTTTTCCTGTCATCTAAAGAACTATTTTGTGTATTTTTTTAAAAATTTTAGCCCAAGTAGTTACGGAGATAAAGGGGGGAATGGTCATTTTTTGGATATTTTCTTAAATAACTTCGAACCTATGTATTTTAAAATTATAAAAAAGCATGTCCATCTTTAGGTCACTAAATTACATGTGTACCATATTTCAACTTAATTGGTCCAGTAGTTTCCGAGAATATAGGCTGTGACAGACGGACAGACAGACAGACGCACGAGTGATCCTAAGGGTTCGGTTTTTTCCATAGAAAAATGGCACTAGTTGGAGCGTTCGACTCGACAGCCAGTGGTGAACAGCTCCTGGCTACAACTTGGCACGAATATTTTCTTCACCACTGAGCTCCGACACTGTTTAGAACGTGGATTGAAGTTCCCGACCGACCAATTCAATTAAACTTTCATTTGCAAACTATTGTGTGCAATAAAGAGTATTTGTATTGTATTGTATTGTATTGTGGTGCTGCTGCATCTTTATTAGTACTTACTAGAAATACAGTTAAGTACGTTTTGTTGATTGTGATGGAGTTGTTAACATTAAAGTTTACCATGAAAGGTTGCAAAGCTATGTTCCTACAGTTAGCACAATAACTAAGTAAGTATAAGTATCTGCTGTCCTAGAATTATTTTCGAAGCCTAGAAACCGATTCAGAATTAACAACATTTGACGGTTTTGAACTGGTTTTGATACGACCTCAATCGTTATACGGACGATCGTCAGATCCGTGATTGGCGCATCACACTCTCGACATTCAGTATATTTTACAAGCACAATTACCATGAACGATCTTCAAAATTGTATTTAATGAGATTAAAAAATTAAACCCGCAACAAGTTGTTTTAAGTATCTGAATCAGTCTCAGGCAATCAAAAATGGTAGCCTTATTCAGGCTCCATATATTTTATACTAACTAACTCTAGGTATAAACAAGTCATTACAGGTAGCAACACGCCAGAAAGGAGGCAAATTTCCCCACCTAACGATCATCCAAGAAGCGGTGAGATTATCTAATCTTTCTACTATAAAATTTCCAGGAAATATTCCCCGGCAGTAACCGCGGTTACAGCGCATTATCGCAGCGACGACGCCTCATTAACTCCCAGGTTGACGCGTCTACTGCCGTATTAGAACTTCAAGATATTCACAAGAGACGACACGTTCTAGATCTATTCTAGATACGTTATAGTTTAGATATCAACTAGTTCTCTTTTGCAGCGCAATCCGGGCAACTAGTTAATGTCACTTTTACGTTAGATAGAGTAAGATATCAATTAGATGTGAATTACTTAGATATCTAAGTCATATCCTGTGGAAATTGAACAAGAGTATATCCAGAATCACGCAAATGTCATATTTGACAGGTTAGATCTTAAACATATCGTTATCGTATCTTGGTGATGTCTAAAAGATGTCTATAATATCCGAATCGGGCCCCTAGTCTTTGATAAGTTTCACTTTTTACGGCGCGCGCTCTAACGTTTTAATGTAAGCAACCGTAATGAAGCAGCGGGTAACGACGCCTATTTGCGCTAAATACGGGAGCTTAGAATACAAATGCCGCCAAACAATGGGTAGACGTGGATTATTAGAGTACTTGATGCTGCCAATGATGCAAACAGAACTGTGTATTGTAATAGGAGGCTTACTCGTTACAATAATTAGGATAGGTAACGAATTAATTATACTATATTTACTTTAAACTACCTTCCTGGTACCTGGTTATTTCCAGAGAAATTATGTCTACATTTTCGTTACATTTAATTTAATACCCATTAGGTATATTCGCCCCAATTTCACATCGGTGACAGGTGCGACGAATTGTAAAATCACTGTTTCTGACGTCACAGGCATCCATGGGCTACGATTACCACTTACCATCGGGCGGGCCGTATTCCTGTTTGCCACCATCATTGTATTATTTAAAAAAACTTTATTATATCGGAAAAAACAGATATTTCTCCTGCGAAGTTTCTGACAATTGTCAAAGATTTAGAAGAATTGTAGGTAATTCTTGACAGGTAATGAGTTATATGTCGGAATTTCGTGACAATTGTAGTGTTTCTTGTGACAATTGTCATAAACTTAGCAAGAGAAATATCTGTTTTTTTCCGATATAATAAAGTTTTTTATAATAATACAATGATGGTGGCAAACAGGAATACGGCCCGCCCGATGGTAAGCGGTAACCGTAGCCCATGGATGCCTGTGACGTCAGCAACAGTGATTTTACAATTCGTCGCACCTGTCACGTTGGTGAAACAGGGGCCAGGTGTGTAAGGTACCAGTACCAATACGGCTAAATGCGCTCTCACCGTGCTGTAGGCCGAGGCCGAGCACATGATTGGCGCGACAGTATCTCACGGCGAGATAGACTACCCCTCTTTTTCTATCTACTTATGTTAATAAAAGAGGGACGGGTAGTCTATCTCGCTGGCATTGACATCTGGATGTTACTATATACTACGAAAAGTTACCTAAACGCATGCGGTCGGTGTTAAGCCGGAGTAAAGTTTGTTCTTGTAAAGATTTCTATACATAGCCAACAATAATGACGCTAGATTTAAAAGCATTCTATCAAAGGCTTTATAAGAAAATAAATAAGTGCGTGATGAATAGTGAGGGTCGTGATAAGGGCCACGTTAGAACCTGATGAATTCTCGTCGCGGATTAGCCCCTACAATATGAGCACAATTCCACACGAGAGGGTCTAGGGTGACAAATAACGCCATGAATGTGCCTCGCAATTTATCCGCGGTCCGACCTTCATGTGCGATGTATTTTCAAATAAAAAATTGTAATAGGTAGGCGTGTATTGGATTTTAGCTTTTTAGCTACATCGTAAGAAATGTTTGCATTAAAGTGACAAAATACTTTGCTAGACTTATATCGACTGGGATATGAACCGTGATTAGCTTTTTTTATGTTTTCGAGCTCCCGATATTTCGACGCAGTTACATGCATCTTGTTCACGGGTAAAGTAACGGATGATAGCGGGAAGGTGTCAAAGTTGTGTAGACCGCGCTCGATGTAAGTCTAGTGTAAGTTACCGTGAATCATCCAAAACTGTCTAATCATTTGTGTTCAATGAATCCGGCTAATTATTTATGAGGCTATGAGATAAGAACCTACATTTTACATAACGTCTAGAACATTAACTGTTTTCAACTTTGAAAAATCAGTAACAAACTGTGTTTGAATAGTTATTCATACTGAAAATGGGCACGGGATGAAAAATATATATTCAAAGAAAAGATAAAATTGAATGTATGAGAGAGAGAGAGAGAATCTCATTATCGAACAATTCAAATAAGGAAAAATAATAACGCTCGTACCAAATAAACCCTTGAACGTCCACTGCGTCAGCAGTCAGCAAATAAAAACAGAGCTGCAGTTGCCTCTCAAGCGAATTAAAGCCCGAAAATCTTTTCAAGTTCGTGATGTTGACGAAACGTTAGGCTTGGCGAAAACTGTAGCTTTTCAAATGGATGCGTCCCGCCAGGATGACCGGGAGCGTCATTCCAACACACCAGGCACAAGATGATATAGAACTCGAGGCCAATCTTTTTTCTTTATTCAGCAAAAGTGACCAAATACAGGTGGCCAAAAAAATGTGCATGCCCGTTGACGGGGAGGTTTTAGGGATTATACTGAGCAACTTTTACTATGGAACCAACCCCGAACACGCGAAATAAAAATTTAATCCCATAGAAAATGGACCAGCCAAAATGAAACAGTTCAATTTTTTTCGCGTTTTTGGGGTTAGTCCCATAGTAAAACTTGCTCAGTATAATCCCTAAACCTCCCTGGCAACGGGAATGCACTATTTCTACTGTTCTACGAAGCGTTAGAGTGACATTCCATTTCCAACTGCAGCTGCAATACTGTTCATATTACTATGGAAACGCGTCGCTGTCATTGTCAATTTCCATAGAAAATGAACAGTATTGCAGCTGCAGTTGGAAATGGAATGTCACTTTTAGTGCGCATGCTCAGCGACACCATTTTCCAAAGCGCAAACTAGACGCCAATATGCTCAAAAGACGCTAGTGTGGGGCCACTCTAAACTGGTTCATCCGTGAACTCAACTCGTACTACGAATGGAACACGGGGGCGAAAGCAAATGTTTACCTGCAGTGTAACCCTTTGAAACGACATCCGGCAGATGGCCGCTGAAACGAGACAGATGACCTCTGTGCTCGTTCATCAAAGTTATGGGCATTTAGTTACATATAAAGATGTTTTTACATAGAAAAGAATTATTGGGAAAAATAAATTTATTCATAAAAATGTTCTCTGTTATCATTAAACTAATTAATTATAAGTTTGATTATATGTAGAGATGTTTTATATAAACTGTAAACATAAATAAATTGATAGAAAGATATATGGTTTACATAAGACATTGTAGACATCACTTATGGCTAAGTATGACAATATTAGTGTTCGCTTGATATAAAAAAAACTTAATTTTGTTAATTTCTACAAAACTAGAGAACTGATATACATAATTTCATTGTAAAATGAGTCATTATATGTGTATGGTACATAGGAATTTAATAATTAGTCAATCCATTAAAATAAATATTTCCTTCATACATATATGGAATAAGCAAATAAATTGAAAAATGAGAACCTGTTCTTGCTAATAATTGTTAAAACTATAGAAGCATATCATGATTCATTTATGTAGAATGTAATTAAGTAAGGCATTGAAATTTTATAATGTCTTAAAAGCTAAAATTTGCATATAATTCTTGAGTGTATTTATGTATGAATATAGACCAAGAAAAGCTAATTTTGTATGCCAATGTGAGATCAGGAGGATTTGGAAGTATGAGAGTAGTGTATTCTAGTCAATTTATAAAGCATATTGTATATAAAAATGGGACATTTAAATAATAAAAGATCACATTTTTACTAGTACTAATGGAATTTTGCAAGGAAAGTTCAGTTGTAAAAAAAAACATGAAAATAGTGATTGTATTGTTAAATAATGCCATAGTAAATTAGATTATAAGCTTAAGAATTAGTTTTAGCCATAAATAAGAGTGGAAATACTAAAAAACTCCACATAAACATGCAAATAAAATGTTAGATTGTTTTTGTCCATTACTTCAAAAGTATAGAGTTTTGATGGAAGAAATTTATTGAAAATCGTAGATAAAAAATAAATACATCCAATTTTGCTTAAAAAATCAATTGAAAACTAGTAATTTTTGTAAAAAGTAAGAAAAACAATTTTCATAGGAAAATTTGCAGTATACAGGGTCATTGAAAAATGGACCTTAATGTCATATATATAAAGTTCAAATTTGCTTGCACGCCTTAGCTAAAAAAAATGCATGTTGTGGTTGTTAGAAGAGTACAAAGATATTTTAGGCGACGATGGTGACGATGGTGACGAAGTCGACGATTGTAACCATGGTTACGAACTAAACAAAATAATACCAAAATTTAGGGGGTATAAATAGACGGGCCAAAAGCCTAGGAGATTCATTCAATCTACAGCAGCCAAACCAAGAAGAGCTCCAGGAGAAGAACCAAGAAGAAGGAAGAGATCCAGAGAAGCCCCAGGGACCGAGGCGGAGCCCTAGAGGAGTCCTGCGCAGCCCGGGACGCCAGCCACAGAAGACAGAAGACCTTCAGCGGAGTGGAGTCGCCGAAGATCTACGGCGGAGCCTCTGGAGTCCAGAGGAGCCCTAGAGACATCAGCTGAGCCCTAGCGGGCATTCTCCGAACAACTTCGGGCTACGGGAGCTGCTTGCAGAGCTACAAGGGCCAGGTAGCCGAGCATCAGAGCGGGGTCCAGGGAATCCTGAGCTACCCACTTCATAGAAGCCTTCAATTCTCCGGGTGAGTGTTTATAAATTCATAAAGTTGTGTTTTCTTTTAATTTGAAAAACTTAATACTGGTCTTTACTTTAGAATATTTTGGCAATGCGAATTTTATTGTAGTAGTAGTAGAAAAACACTTTATTGTACAAAAATCAAAGCGAAACAAGAAAAATAACATTAATCATTTGCATAAAGGTGAACTTATCTCTTCCAAATAACTTTTGAGCAAATGAATTGTTTTCTATGATCTTCTTTAAAATAGAGTGATATTAAATAAAAAAGCTTCAACTATGGCAATATGAAATTATGTGCTATTGATATTAAACATGGAAATTTTGATTCTAAAGAGATTTGATACTGAATTAATGAAAAATAATGTGCTTTTGCTCAAGAAAAATTGAGTGATTCATAAAATGTGAATAAAATTGGAATGAAGCCTTAACCAGAGAATAAGGCCTGGTGTAAAAAAGTATGCCAAAACACCTTGTTCAGATTTCATGATATGGTGAACAACGGAAAGCTGAAGCGAAGCCGTAAGTCTGTGGGGGTAAGAGAACCTCTCCTGCATTCTGTGTTCATAACCATTTATAAATAATGATTGAAACTTGAACAGTTTATAATTTATTTGTATGTATTTATATATGGGCTTTAATCTGGTTTTGTTTGCGGGTAAAATTTGTAATAGGAAGCATGTTAAACTTAGGCATTGTCAGTCAGAATACTACTGCTTAGAAAATTTACAGGATCTATGCGGTCATGGAGCCTTCGCTTCTGCAAGCCTTCACGTCAAAGAAATTCAAATGAATTGATTCTGTTTATATTCATTTTTAGTAGGGACACCTAGCTTTGCAAATTTTTGTACAAATAGCTTTGAATTTATTCAGAGATTTTAGTCTTTTAGTATGAGATTTAGATTTTCGTTTCGTCTTAAAACAAATCGCGTTGATAGGCTCGCTGGTTTTTATTTTTGGGTTCTTTTCCAGCTTATGTAGGTCACGAACCCAAAGTCGAGACTCTTAGGGTAAGACGAGGCAGGTAGCTTCTTAGGGACTAAAACAAAACAAACTAAAAACAAATCCTCTCAATCAAAATAATATAAAATCAATTTTTCATTTAATAAATGCCTTAAAATCTATTCTGTTGTTTTAATAATATGCCTCTCTCTCTCTAAAGAACCTGAGTTGCTACTCTTCGCAGTGTAGAGTCCTACCACTTGATCACAAGCCTGGCCAATTAGTTTGTAAGATAAGCCACACATGCATGGAGCCCTGGTCCTGATAAGGTTAGAATTAGGATCTTCAATTATGGTAAGTATTCAGTTTAGGGAAACTTTCAAGTGTTTTATTTTAGGGGTGAATGTTGGGGTATTATTGGGCCGTCATCGTCTAGATAAGTAGAGTTCAGGCTGGGGTTCGTTTCAGTTGGTGCCCGTGACCAAAATAAGGGGTTTTACCGGTGTTATATGGGTGTTATGATTAGGTTATTTTCAGTATTATTGGGTCCTTGGCTTTATGTGATGTGTGGCTTCAGTTGTTGTACGTGTTAACGGAGAGAGAATGAGAGGTGTGTTATTGAAGCTATTGGGAAGGAGAAAAGTTAAATTTGACTATTTTGTACCTACTTGTTGATGACTTTAAACACAACTTTTTCCTCACTTTACACTTTGCACAGCACTTAACTAGCACTGCATTTCCATTTAGTCAGCATAATTACTTTCACTCACGATTTGTACGATATTTAAGAGTTTATTTACTATTAAACTAAACAAAAAACAACTTTGCAATCGAATCCAATTTAGCGGTAAAAATGACAACTGATTTTTTTAGGTTAAAGTTCGTTCATGTATCAATTATTTTTTGCAATTGAAAGTATTAGCATTTTCAGTTTAAATAACTTAAAGGAATTTACTACTTAAAGCGATATTCATTTATTTAGATACAAACATTATATGCGTTTTACATACAATTTCTATACAAGCGGGGATTTTGAAAAAAAAACAGAATTGCAATACGGTCTAGCGAGCTGGTAATTGCCTTGAATTTGCTCCAATTTATAGGAGTTTGCATTGGAAACATAATGCCATTTTATGGGCTGCATTGGCCATTCAAACTTCACAATTATTTATGCTCCACATCAATGAGCCTTGCTTATTGACGCGCGCTTCTGTGCTGCTCTATACTTCATGCATGAACTTTATGTTATACCTAAACTTTGCTAAAGAATTATTTTTAGGCCAGTCTTATCAAAATTTGTTCAGCCATATTTAGGATATTCATGAACATGTCTATGGACAGTTAGATATATTGGGAACCACGTTTCATACTGGGTAATAATAATTTTGTAAACTAGTCTTGAGCATTATTTATTTAATTGGCAAATAATCAGTAAATGTTATCACATTTGCCACATTTAGAACAGTTTTTATTCAGTTATTTAGTAAAATTTAGATACATAATGTGGAAGTATTACAAAGGTTGGAAAAGTTAGTATTTGTAAAGTTACAGGCTTTGATTATTATAATGCCAGTCAGTTATCAAGGCTAGCACCAGTGGCGGATTTCCCATAAGGCACAGTAGGCCCGGGCCTAGGGCGGCAAAATATTAGGGGCGGCAAATTGTGACAAAAAATTCGCTGATGATAACAAAAAAATAACTCAAAATTAGGCCAAGCAACGAATTCTTAAAAAAAGGTACCTGTAGAGGGAAATGCTTGAAACACAATTTTTGACTTCGTACCTAACTTTATTTGGACTACCTCTAGGAGGTGAACATATCAAAAGTCCCCGGCCGTAGCCTTTGAGCCGGGGGGGAGAGGGGTTTGAAGGTCACATTTTTCGGTTTTTCGCTTATATCTCGAAAACTATGCGTTCTAATGACATGATCATTATACAAATGAAAGCTGGTTAAATTTGCTACAAGCTACAAGTTTTTTGATATCTTGAGGGCCCTCCACACTTGTGCGCGAATCGCGGAGCGAAGCCGCGAACGCGAGTGTGGCGTCGATTTCGCAGATTGTTGACGCCTTCGCGCCTTGTTCCCCGTTTTTAGGGTTCCGTACCTCAAAAGGAAAAAACGGAACCATTATAGAATCACTCGTGCGTCTGGCTGTCCGTCTGTCACAGCCTATTTTCTCCGAAACTACTGGACCAATTAAGTTGAAATTTGGCACACAATATGTATGTTTGTGACCCAAAGATGGACGCGTAACGTAAATAAATGAATTTTAAATATGGAGGCTATATTTGGGGGGGTAAATGAGAAAATGTAAAATTAAAGTTTTTCAAACTATATCGTGTTACCTATCAAACAAAAGAGCTCATTGTAAGAATCTCAAATATATATTTTTTATAATTTTAGGATAAATAGTTTAGCAGTTATTCAAGAAAATAGGCAAAAAATGACCATTCCCCTCCCCCCCTTATCTCCGAAACTCTGGGTCTAAATACCTACTAATTTGACCTTTAAACTTCTCAGGAATTCGCTGGAGGTCAAAAGAAGGAAAAAAAATTATATGATTATAGGTATAGCAAAAAAATATTTTTCTTGTTTCTTATTTAGATTTTTTGAATGTTTTTGTAGGTAAGTACATTAAAAGTAAATATAAATGAAATCTATGTGTTAGCATGTAAGGTTTATCTGTTAATGCTAATATTACATTATAAATAAATAAATAAATGAAATGAAATGAAATAAATAAATAAAAAAGTCAATGCTATTGGTAAAACTGTCACTTAAAATGAATAGGTAAGTATTTGCTTATTTTTTTCGCAAAACCTATGTTCCCATGATCATATCACAAGGACGTGTAGTTTCTGAGATATAATAAGCGAAAAACCGAAAAATGTGACCTTCAAACCAAACTCCCCTACCCCCGCTCAAGGGGACTTTTGATATGTTCACCTCCTAAAGAGTCCAAATAAAGTTACTAAGTTAAAAATGTGTCCCAAGCATTTCCCTCTATACTTTTTCGTTGCCTGACCTAAATGTAGTCAATATGATGGGTGATGCTGAGAAAGGGGCGGCTATAAGGCCTGGGGCCTAGGGCGGCAAAGACTGCAAATCCGCCACTGGCTAGCACACAAAATTATAATGTATAGGGATTGGAATAATGCAAAATATCGTTTTTATTGATGTTCAGAAAACAAATTTCAGTCACATATTACAGACATCATTAATTGCTTAACATATAAAATAAATTCTTCTTTAGTAGTCTGTAGATTTGACATTTTGTAGTAGTATCGAGTCAGTAGACCTTAGGCTGGTCATACTGGAACAGACGAGTTTGCTCCTTTGCAGCCTTGTTGATCAATACATTCTGAAATCAGAAAAATAAATTAAATTAGTGTTTATTGCTTGAGTTAATTGGTCTCAGTATTTGGTTAACAGATGACATAAAACTAGAGTAATAAGGTTGGAAATAAAGATTTCAAATATACAGTTTATAGGGGGAATTCAGTTAGTAATTTTCTGCCATTCCCTGGTTATATACATAGCATAAGGGCAGCTATGTACTAGTTCAAATTTAGTCATTACAAAAAAATGTAAGAATGTATGTATGCATGTTAGGTTCAGTTAGATTTAATAGCATTGATAGAGCATACGGTCTTACATGCTTATTTTTAACTTATATTTATATAAATAAAAACTGTTTAATACCCTTTTGGATTACATCAAACTTGAGTTCTGAACATTCTAGTTATGATATTAGTATTCTTCTTTGAGATAAGTCATTTTATTCATCTTCATTTCTGTCGCTGCGTTTGTTCTGACTTGAAACACAGGTGTGTTGCGTCATTGATAAGCGTTTGTTAGCATTTTATCTCACAGATTGTTGTTATTGTCGTCCTATGGAGTTTCATTGATACGGCGGACCTTTGTGAGACAGCACCATCCTCCTCCTCTCCTCACTCCTACCTCGCGTTTCGCATCCCTCCAACTTAGATCAGCTGTTTGCAGTTTGGCGTCGACAGTACATTGCCAAAGTTCACAGGACTTTTGTTTAAGTGGTCTATCAGGAAGATGTGGAGAGTCGACCTCGACGACATGATGGCGTAGCTTGAAGGGCTAAAATCTTAGTCACTTTCCACGTTTTGTAGGCAAAAGGTAGCGCAGATTTACAATGGGTTTGAAGAAGGAAAGCAGTCACATGACAACGGACAGGATTTATGGAGCAGGAGCAGCACAACATTCTCTTTATCTTTCAGTAGATGTATCTATCCATTCTAGGTTGCTTCAATTATTTTAGATTGTGTTCCTGCCGCACTGCATAAGCTGTACCATTGTAGTTCTTGTATTGAAGCGAAAAGGTGTTGACAGCTTGATGTTGTTGGAGCGAAGAGAGAGGTGTTGTCAGCGCGAAGTTGTTGGCGTGCTGATAGAGGGTGTCGATGGCTT
The DNA here is from genome assembly GCF_963556715.1 of Cydia fagiglandana. NCBI lineage: Eukaryota > Metazoa > Arthropoda > Insecta > Lepidoptera > Tortricidae > Cydia > Cydia fagiglandana. Next base: position 4,258,891 of record NC_085940.1, read on the forward strand.
GATATCATTAGCGCAGAACAGGATCTCCAAAATGATTTTCAGATTGAAAGCTTGAGACGCCGGCGAATGGATGTTTTATCAGCTTTTATTGATCTGAAATTATGTAGTAAAATAAATGATTAAGGTGTTTTAAATCAGTACAAAACCAAAGAGTTTAGATTCAGTTTAGAGTAGGAAATTTATAGTACAGGGTAACAGTCCTTATAACAGAATAGGGTAATGAGGTTTAATAAAATAATGAACAATAGAGTTCATCTTGTCATACTAAAATATCGTTTAATTTTTAACAGCTTGGTCTTGGTACAATTATATTGTTTTTTGTTGTTACATGCTATATAATTTCAGATATACATAGATGTTTTATTTTGTAACATTTGACATCATGAAGTTTTCTTGACTCAGAAATCACTTATTTACAAGAGGTATAGATAATTTTGTACTTACATAAAATAAATTCCATTTGTTCCATACTATGCTGGTTGAAGCACAATGTAGACATCTTTAGTGGATCAAGTTTTCATAGGTTGTTGCATAACCTGAAAAACAAAACAAGTTTATAAAATCAAAAGTATGAGTGTTAGAAATAAAATAAAGCTTGTTTATTAAGGGTTAAACAGTTAGTATATTTACAATAGCTCGGTTTAGATAATGTTTTACAATTAAAGACAATACGTACCGGTAATTTTCACAATTTTGATTTTGTAGTCATTTTAACTTCTTAGACAGTATTTTGTAATCATTATCCTAGTAAAATAGGTACTATTTCATTCATGGTTTGCTGCAAAATCGTATTGTAGTCATGTAAAAAATATTTGAATCTGGAATCAAAACAAAAACCAATCATTGGAGGTTAGAAACAACGTACATACTTACAACTATTTATGCGGATTTATTAAAAATTAAGCAATATTCAAACTCTAAAAAGTATACTCACTTGTTTTCCCAAACGTTTTAACACTTTAAACAAATATTAATTCAAACAGAAACTTTTATTTCTCCAATACGACATTTGACATTTGTATGAGTAGGACATAATTTTCTAGCGGTAATATCACCACGATACGTAAATCAAAATTAGATTTAGTATTCACGTCTCTTTCTTCAGTACGATAAAAGAAAGGGACACACTGAAGTCAATACAATCTCAAGTTGACGTTTTAATGTGGCGAGAATGGAATAGGAAACGTACCATAGATAACAAGATACAAAATGGCGTTGAAACGTTTGCGTTTTGTTTCACGTTTGCGTTTTATTTCGTTATGTTGGATTAAAGGGCTCTACAGTTCTTACATCAAATTGCGTGCGGTTTTATACTATTATTGTTCGAGTGGTGTGTTATATAGTGTTTATGTGGCGAAAAAATAAATAAAAGAAAAAGAAACAATAAAGGAAATTTATATAGCAGTACATAGAAGAATAAAAAATCATAAAGGGAGAATTTATTGCGAAGAGAAATGTAAATCATAACAAAGCAAAATTATTGCAGTCAAAAATGAATACTAATCACTGTCATGCTTATGTATGCAAGAAATAGACAGGTATAGAGGGAGAAAGAGAAGAAAGATTCTTAGAATGCTATTGGAAATAATAATTGAATTGGACACAAAGATTGTAGGAGAATAAACATGGGACAAGGAAAACTCTATCTCATAATAATGTTGGCGTTTGTTCAAAATTTCGTGGCGTATAATAAGTGTGAAAAATAAGTGCGATTTTGTATTTGTTTCTATCTCCTTCTAACAAAAACCATTTTTGTAATTAATAGATAAGGAAAAATTACGTGAAGAGTGTTTATCACATCAATTCTAAAAATGTATTGTAACAAAAGTGTAGTGATAATAGTGAGTGATAATAGTGGTAATAGTGGTAATAGTGAGTGATAGTGATTAAGATTCGTTCGCGAGTGTGAGTGTATAAGTGTGTATGAGTGTGTGTGTTCATGTTCATTTCTATTTAGTGTAAAATATTATTGTGTTTGGAATCGTGCATATTAGAAAAAAAAAAAAAATATTATCAAGATTTTTACGTCGTAACGTCTATAGAGGTTTTTAAGACAGTAGACGAATGGAAACTTGATTGGAGCTTAACCGACCAACGACGAGATATGAAGGTCTAGACTCTATGGTAGGCTCTCTGGATACCTTTTAACCTATAAAATTAATTTGTGAAACAAGAAAGAAATGGGATTCTGCTTCGGGCGTTTGAGTGGAGCACGTGCGCGGAATTGTTTTCGTTGTTTTTCGACTCAAAAGTTGTTTTTTTTAGAGCGTAATACCTGTATTGGTGTGTGTTTTTGTCCTTTTGTGCCGTTTAGTGCCTGTTTTCGTGATTGTATTGTAAGTATTTACGTTTAAGGGAGAAGGCGGCATCTACTCGCATGTGAGCCAGGTGCCCCCTTCTCCTAGGCGCCGCAAAATGGCGTCCCAGCAATTTGATCCAGGGATTCCTGGATTTATTGAACTCCCACCATCACCGGCTTACCACATGGAAGTTGAGGATACTCCGGCTGCGGTTTCCCTTGGTCAAATTTTCTCTCTAACTACCCCTACTAACCCTGACGATGCTTTAAAAACCTCGTCTAACGACCCCAAATCCAACAAAAGTTCAAAAAAAAGAGAAATTGCTGAAATTATTGCTAATGGTTCTGGCTCGGACAAACAGGACGAAACATCTAAGATCCCCCGTACAGAGCAACATTTACCGTCTTCTTCTAAGACACCCACCCCTCCTTTGAATATCGCACCCTCCCAGTCGCTTAGTGCAGCCCCTCTTGTCAGTCAGTCTCCTCCCTTATCACAAGGAACCCCGAACACAGGTTTAGTGAATAATGAAACTCAGTCTTCCCAATCAAATTCTCAGAACATCACACTGACCCCCCCCTCCCAGTTCCAAACACGAAATGAGTACCTAAACTCAGATAAAGGCCCTTTCATTGTGCACGTGGCCCGCGAGGCTTCAGAGGCCGACTCTGGAGCCTACTTGCACCCGGTTAAATTTGGTCAGTTTCTTTTTACAAATGGCGTGGCCAATATGAAGGACGGCGGTATAAAAAAGATAGGTCGGAACAGGCTTAGCATCGAATTTGCGTCTGCTGCTGGTGCTAATCAGTTTTTGTCCAGCTCTCTGGCCTCCAATAATTGTAAAAAGTTTATTCCCTCCTACCACATATCAAAGACTGGAATCGCCAGAAATATTCCAACAGATTTTTCAAATGATGACATTCCAAATTTAATCAGGACACCATATCACTGCGGCAAGGTTGTTAAGGCAAGGCGGTTAAACTTCAAAAAAAGAAATCAAGCGGACAACACTACCCAATGGGCCCCGTCAGAGACGGTGGTGTTAACATTCGATGGTCAAATTCTCCCTGACAAGGTGTTTCTTTTTAATTGTGCGTTAGAGGTGGTGCCGTATTACTATCCAACTGTACAGTGTTACAAATGTTGCCGATTTGGCCATGTACGAGCCCAGTGTCGATCCCGTCCTCGCTGCTTTAAATGCACCCAACCTCATGAAGGTAACGAATGTTCGATTGATCCTCCTACATGTCTCAACTGTTCGGGTGACCACAAGGCCACAGAGAAAGTATGTCCAGAACTCACAAGACAACAACAAATCAAGAGAATTATGGGAGATGAAAGCATTTCGTACCAAGAGGCGGAGAAAAAGGTACCTAAAGCCCGCAAGCCCTATAACGAAGCTGCACAGACACCCTCGACAACCTCTTATAAAAAAACTGTTTACACAAAAAAAAAAGTTCCTGTCCCATCAAACCCTCATGGCTATGACCAGAAAGCCCACAGAGCACTAATTGCAGATTATAATGCCCCCCAACCCGCCAACGGTGTCATGTTCAGAAATCCTGCAACCAGCTCTAGTTCTTCTCCGGTTGCACCAGCGCAGACTCAAATGATATCTTTACTGCAACTCTTGCCTATGATCAATTCGCTCATCTCGTCTCTAGTATCAACTCTTCAGCAAAATGCTGTCACTCTACCGCCCAACGTTGCCAATAATCTAATGAATTTATCCCCCTTCCTTTCTGGTGGCCCTATCTTTGGGCCTTATGAATATGGATCTCAAATTTATCCAATGGAACATCAGGAGTATCAGTCGCAATAAGGCTGATCTCCTGTATGTCATTCAAAAATACAACCCTATCTGTTTAGCTATTTCTGAAACCTGGTTAAAACCCGATTCCCATTTCAACTGTCCAAATTATATTTGTCTAAGACAAGACAATCCAAAAGGTCACGACGGCTGTGCCCTTTTGATCAGGAAAGACATGGATTATTCCATTTTAAATACCCCATCTCACCCTTCGTTTTATATCGTAGCTTGTCAAATTTTAAACTGTACAGTAGTATCTGCATACATCCCTCACCCCTCTACCAGAATTATTAAAGACTTTTGGTCCTTCTTGGAAAATGTCCCCGGCCCTTATCTTATTCTAGGAGATTTCAATTGTCATCACACACTGTGGGGTTCTCACCAAAGCAATGCTCCAGGCCGAAAAATGGTCGAGATAATGGATTCTCTCAATCTATGCACGTTGAATGATGGCCGTCCCACCCGACGCTCTGCTCCATCACAGAACCCCTCAGCAGTTGATATCTCCATTTGCTCTCCTTCTCTGTGTTCTCTTCTTTCCTGGGATGTCTTGCCCCACAGTTTTGGCAGTGACCACTTGCCTATCACTATTTCTTACTCTTCTCGCTTCAAACCCCGTTCGGCTCCCACTCCTCTTCAAAAATTTAAGATAACTAAAGCGGATTGGCCCCTTTTCTCCGTTACTACAAAAAATAAAATCGATTACTTGCCCCCTGTCTCACAGTCCAACTGTCTCCAATGTTATAGTCTTTTTTGCCAGGTCCTATTGGAATCAGCAGAAGCGGCCATCCCCCTTAAAAACATCTCTGCTAACCGACGTCCTTCTCTACCCTGGTGGGATTCCGAATGTACCGCCCTTGTAAAAGACAGGAAAGCTGCTGAAAACACATTCTCGGCGGAAATGACTATGGAGAACTATTTAAATTTGAAAAAGGTGCAAGCCAAAACTAAAAAAATACTACTTTCTAAAAAAAGGGATGGTTGGACCAAGTTCTGCGAATCTATTTCCCCTACAACTCATCCTTCCGTCGTATGGCGAAATATCAAAACATTTCGAAATGCTTGTTCTTCGTCGTCTCCGCCCTCATCTTTTTCCAATTCACCTTCCTGGATGGACGAATTTTCGGACAGATTGGCACCTCCTTATGTGCCTAATTTGTCCGAACTTCCGTCTAACTGTACTGATCACCGTAATAATACTGATTTCCTTTCTTCTCCCTTCCACCTTTCCGAACTACGCCTTGTCATAGATTCTCTTTCCGACTCTTCCCCTGGCCCCGACGGTATCTCCTATTCATTTTTGACCAGATCTAGTTCGGCGGCTCTCTCATACTACTTGAATCTGATTAACACCTTTTTTAGCTGCGGACTGGTCCCAGACTCTTGGAAGGAACAATTTGTTATCCCGATTCCCAAGCCTGGCAAGGACCCCAACCTTGGAACATCGTACCGCCCTATAGCCCTTTCGTCCACCCTCTGCAAAGTTATGGAGCACCTCTTGAAAAATCGTCTGGATTGGTTTTTGGAAAGTCGAGGTATCCTTCCGCGTTTCCAGTTTGGTTTCAGGAAGGGGAAAAGTATCACTGATAGCCATAGCATCCTATCTACCGACATCCGCCTGGCTTTCTCTAGGGGAGAGTCAATGGCTGCAGTTTTTCTGGACATCTCAGCTGCGTACGACAACGTTCTCCTTTCAGTGCTCAGAGACAAAATGTCCCAACTGAGTATCTCGTCTAAGGTAGTTCACTTCATCTGCAACTTACTGATGTTCAGAACTATTCGCGTAAGGTGGCAGGGCGAAGTGCGGGCCGTCCGCCACTCCTGGAGGGGCCTCCCCCAGGGTTCCGTCTTAAGTCCGATCCTTTTCAATATTTACTCGTTCGACTTAGACAAATCCGTAAACTGGGCTTGCAGAACGCTACAATACGCGGATGATGTGGCAATTTACTGCTCGGACAAAAGCCCATTCCGGGCTGCGGATATGGTGAACGGAGCATTAACATCGTTAGGGTCTTGGTTAAACTTGCATGGTCTCTCCCTGTCCTCTGCTAAAAGCTCGGCTATTGTGTTCTCCAGAAGTCTGACTACTCCACCATGCCGTATAGTCTTTAATGAAGAACCTATTCCCGTAGTAGATGCTGTGAAATTTCTTGGGGTATTCTTTGATCGTCGATTTGTGGGGTCTTCCCATCTTTTATACATCGCTAAAAAATGCGAAAGAAATTTAAATATTTTAAGGGCTCTCTCGGGTGCTTGGTGGGGAGCCCACCCATATTCCCAAAAACTCTTATACAATGCTTTTATTCGTAGTCTATTAGATTTTGGCACTTTTATTTTCGAACCGTGTAATAAAGCAGCGCTTACCGTCTTAGAACGCATTCAAATGAGGGCACTTCGAATTGTTACAGGCGCCATGAGACCATCCCCTAACAGAGCTGTTCAGGTCGAATGTGTAGATCCCCCATTAGACTTAAGGCGACAACTCCTTGCAGACCGCTTTTTATTTGGAATTGCTGCCCTTTCTTCCCACCCTCTCCTCCCAAAACTACGTCTTCTTCAATTATACGGTACCAGCAAAGCATACTGGCGCAATAAAGAAAAACCTAACTTAGTTCGCAGCCTGGAGAGACTAGCAACCCTCAGACCCCCCATTATGAAGTCTTCTTCTCTCCCTATGTACTGCGTCCCTTTCGAGGCTCTCACTCATTCTCCCACAGTTATTACCGATATTGGCATCGAAAAGGGATCCCCGTCGGCTAATTCAATTTTTTCTAAATTTGTCAACTCTCGCTTTCCAACTTACTGGTTCTTCTTTACTGATGCCTCTAAATTATCCGATCAAGGATGCGTGGGAGCGGCCTTTCTCATAGCAAACTCGCATATCATGGCAAAATTTAAACTCCCTCCCGAAGCATCTGTATTTGCTGGTGAATGTTTGGCTGTCTTAAAAGCCCTAGAATACATCCTTACCCATAAGCTTCCCAAATCTGTTATTTTTTCAGACTGTCTCAGTGCGCTACAATCCATTTCATTACGACCCTTTAAGAAATTTGCTCACAACTTCCTTATCTGCCAACTAAAAAACTTTGCGTATAAATGCCATTCAGCGGGCTTGGAAGTAGTTTTTGTTTGGATCCCTAGCCACTCGGGAATAACAGGCAATGAGGGTGCGGACAAGGCAGCCAAGGAGGCTGTCCTTGATGGTGATGACTCTTTCTTCAAAATATACCCACCAGATGCCCTGAGTATCCCTTTTAACTACATGAGGAAAAAGTGGTCCGTTCGCTGGACCCGGTCTAAGAAATGCTTCTTCTCAGAAATTCAACCATCTATTCCATCCCGTCCATGGTTTTTCAAAAATAGATCTCTTTCCAAAAGGCATACTAGTATTATTATTAGACTCAGACTAGGTCGCGTCTGTTCGTCCGAGCAGCTACATGAATTTAAAAAGAAAGATTCTCCCATGTGCGATTGTGGGAACGAGGTTGGTAATGTAGACCATATTTTCTTTAATTGTCCGCTTAACAACACACCCCCGGATCTGTATTCTAATTTGCCAAAACTTAATGTGCCGTTGCCTACTAATATGGCTTCGCTCCTATACCTAACTAATAATAAAAAAATCATGTGTGCCGTAAGCAAATTCATGTCTAAAAACAAAATAAATCTATAGATATAGTTAAATCCTACCTATTTATTTTAACGTTTTATGTGACATTAATAGCTTAAATTATTCCTACAATTGGTTCTAACCTGGTGATGGTAAATGTTAAATTGTGTCTGTCGTATTTTGTTCCAGGTATTACCCAGTTTCTTGGTATTCTTCAATATTGTAGTAACCTACCCTCATGTCACGCGTGCAAAGCTCGATACTCGATTTTGGCAGAATTGTGCTTAACTGCGCAGTAGCCATAGACAAAAGAGTGAAGTGAAGTGAAGAAAGAAATGAGACATAAGTTTGGTTTTTTTTTATGAGCAATGCGTAATAACGATTAAATCAGAGCAAAATGAAGAAGCGAAGGAAAAGAGCAATGACTTTGAGAATATTTTACTACAAGGACTGTAAGTAATGAATCTTTATTGAGATATTCGAGGTCTAAAATGACGACTCCATTATCGAAACTATGTTATCAACTTATCACTGTTTTCAGAAGTGAGCCAAGCGAGCAAAGCGAACATGCCATGACAGGGCCGGCAAAGCGCCAGAATCGACCTTTTATATTAATGGAATGGCTTTCCATTGGTACAGTTTGACCGGACTAGAAATGGAAATAGAATAGAAATTATGTAGCCACATAGACCAGAGCTCTAGGAGGAAGGTCATCATGGAGAGCCTTAGGGGTTTGAGCTTCCGGAGGAACTTCTTTGGCAGAGATGTATTAATAAGTAAATTGCACAAGTAATAGAAATATGAAGAGAAGGCGGGAAAATTTAGAAAAAGGCGCGATAAAAATATGAAAGTAAAAGTCTAGTCTATGAAAAAAATAAAAAATAAAAATAAATAAAAATAAATTTTAGAACAGATATAATATTATAAAGATACCTTTCAAGTAAGCTGTCGCTGGATCCGCTTTCGCTTAATTAAAATAGACAGGGAATCCTCTGGACGGAGTTTAAAACAGTAATTTTGTGGCAAAGAAAATACGAGGTGTGCAGATTGAGGAGAGCGAAGTGCTGCGATTGGTCCATTCAAACGACGAACGAGTTCGCGGACTGCACACAAAAAAAAATAATTTTCGACTTGGGCGTGGAGTAAAATTACTGTAAGCATGACGGCAGGAATGGCGCGATTATGCTCAGTCTGGAGGATGTTTTATCTGTGACTATAAACAAAATGGCCATCTTGATGTAAACATGTCACGTGTTTTCTTTGTATGTAAACAAAAATAAATTAATAAAGGGAGTAACCATTAATAAAGGGAGTGACCATTAATAAAGGGAGTGATCATTAATAAAGGAAGTAGGTTTGGAAGGAAAATCTCTATATAAAAATTTATATTTGAGATGATTTACAAAATCGAAAATTTTATGTAGTAAAACTTTTGTTATAGTATGGGTTCGAATCCTAGTGAAGTATTTATTTATGTGTAGAACACAATATTTGTTCTTGAGTTGTGGTGTGTTTTGATAATATGTGGTGTTGAACTGAGATAGGGCAATAAAAGATTTATTGGTATTTATTAGCATAATGTGTAATTAAGGTTGTTGTGGGCTTGTTCTGATTTGGTAATCTGGTTCAGTTTGGCTGGTTGCGAATCATGTATCATTTATTAAGTATTGTAAATGCATTACTGATACATACCAGTGTTTCAATACTATTCAGTAAGCAAATTGGAGAATTTCTTGAGAGCTACAAGTTCATGTGATTTGCAAACAGTCATGTACATTTTAAATTGTAGGAGTTTGGAAATGTTGTTGTGGGTGTATGTTTTGAATACTTGGTATGAAATTTATAGGATCAGTCCTTGGGTGTTTATGAAAATAAATCATCTTTGGTCCCCGTACACTTGTGTAGCGAAGTGCTGGAGTTGAGGAATATTTTGATTGTAATAATCTTGTGATTCTTGCAAAACAATTATTGGCCTCCATGCATGGGATGAGAAATCTGGGTGTTATCCATTTGCCATTACAAACTGGTTTTGTTTCGGAGTCAATGGAAATATACAGACTATTTGATGATTTGACTATAGTCCTTGTTTTTCATAGATAATCTAACTTTATTGAGTTTTTACCTTGGTGGAACTCGGTATGGTGGACAGCAATGTGTATATTCTAGCATGATTATACTTGGAAGCAGGCCGTGATGCAAATGCTTGGTTTATAAGTTATTTTATAATTGCTTAAGTTCATTGCGTGATTAAAATACTTTAACGCATATAGGACTTAGTTCGAAAAATTTTGGCTCATTTTATCAGTAAGAATTCTGGCGTAACTCACAATAGCATTTTGTAAAAAGATTGTAGGGTGTATAAAAGTATTTTGTTAATAAATTAATCTGAGTTATTTTAAAAGATTTTTATGAGCTTTACTCACTTTAGGAATTATATCTATTAAATATTGTTATTTAAGAAATAGAAAATACTTCGGGTTCAGAAAGCTCGTGTAGTCGATTTCCTTTTATTTAAATATTTCATTTAAACGAGTTTTCAGACGCGAGTATTGCGTAAATGCGATATTGTAATGATTGTATTGTGGGGTTTTGCGGGACTTAAATATTAAAGGGTGGTTATTACAATGGTAATTAGAAAAAAGAAAACGTAGTTAATTACGGATTCTTTTAAAAATAATTTTTCTGAGAGTTATAAATTAAATGGAATTTTTTGTGTTTAGGAAATTTTATTTACTCTGATCATGTTTTTAATGATTTTGGGTTTTTGAACAGAACCGTGTGTTAGACAACGAAAGCGATGTATGCAAGATTCAAAGATGATTTATGTGAGTTGATGAATGTTGTCTGAAGCGATGAATGTATATTATGTGTGTAAATGAGATTCTGTTTAAGGACACAAAGTTTAAAAATATGATCAACAAAGTTATGGATATTTCGAATATTTGAGATTAGGCCTGGGGGGAACAGGGGATCGTGAAGGGATTACAACGATCATTGTCAAGGAAATTTTGGTGTTAGGCTAGTTTAAAAGATACCAGTTTTAGGTATATTTCTTTGATAATGTGACACTCTACATGATGCAAATTTAATTTACACACCTGTAATCAATCTCAGGGTAAATCAATGAAAGATATTTTGAACTTTCAAGTATTTATTAGTTGTTTTGCCTTAGATTGGATATGGACATCACGCCATGAAAGGTAATTCTGGTTGGATTACGAAAAATTGCGAGCTGGTTATTGGAACATGGGAATATTATTGTGGGAGGTTATACATAATAAAAGGAATAGTCATTCTTGGAGAAGACTGCCTTGTCTCCTCGTCAGTCCGTGCAACGTGGACGTGGTATCTGTATGTTAAGAAAAGTTAGCTTAAGGATACCAGGCGATTGGGCATAAGTAGTTTCTATTAGAGAATGTATTGATTCACAACCAGTGCACTTTATCCGAGAGTGGAAATTCTGGCCTCTTTATAATTTTGACTCATGAATTTAATTTAATCGTTAAAGTTTGTAAATTTTTCGGGATTAACTGGTTATTGCTGAGTAATGGTCATTTTTACAAAACACACTTATAATTTTCTCTATTTGATGATACTATCAACTTTGTGATTGATGGTTATTCAGATGGGGTGAAATTACATCTTGGGGGGAGAAATATCGATAACCTTATCATTTTGGGGTGCGAATTGTTTTCTGTTTATAGAACAGGCGTTCTAATCACGTCAAACAACTTCGAAAGGGAGAACTGAAACGAGACAGATGACCTCTGTGCTCGTTCATCAAAGTTATGGGCATTTAGTTACATATAAAGATGTTTTTACATAGAAAAGAATTATTGGGAAAAATAAATTTATTCATAAAAATGTTCTCTGTTATCATTAAACTAATTAATTATAAGTTTGATTATATGTAGAGATGTTTTATATAAACTGTAAACATAAATAAATTGATAGAAAGATATATGGTTTACATAAGACATTGTAGACATCACTTATGGCTAAGTATGACAATATTAGTGTTCGCTTGATATAAAAAAAACTTAATTTTGTTAATTTCTACAAAACTAGAGAACTGATATACATAATTTCATTGTAAAATGAGTCATTATATGTGTATGGTACATAGGAATTTAATAATTAGTCAATCCATTAAAATAAATATTTCCTTCATACATATATGGAATAAGCAAATAAATTGAAAAATGAGAACCTGTTCTTGCTAATAATTGTTAAAACTATAGAAGCATATCATGATTCATTTATGTAGAATGTAATTAAGTAAGGCATTGAAATTTTATAATGTCTTAAAAGCTAAAATTTGCATATAATTCTTGAGTGTATTTATGTATGAATATAGACCAAGAAAAGCTAATTTTGTATGCCAATGTGAGATCAGGAGGATTTGGAAGTATGAGAGTAGTGTATTCTAGTCAATTTATAAAGCATATTGTATATAAAAATGGGACATTTAAATAATAAAAGATCACATTTTTACTAGTACTAATGGAATTTTGCAAGGAAAGTTCAGTTGTAAAAAAAAACATGAAAATAGTGATTGTATTGTTAAATAATGCCATAGTAAATTAGATTATAAGCTTAAGAATTAGTTTTAGCCATAAATAAGAGTGGAAATACTAAAAAACTCCACATAAACATGCAAATAAAATGTTAGATTGTTTTTGTCCATTACTTCAAAAGTATAGAGTTTTGATGGAAGAAATTTATTGAAAATCGTAGATAAAAAATAAATACATCCAATTTTGCTTAAAAAATCAATTGAAAACTAGTAATTTTTGTAAAAAGTAAGAAAAACAATTTTCATAGGAAAATTTGCAGTATACAGGGTCATTGAAAAATGGACCTTAATGTCATATATATAAAGTTCAAATTTGCTTGCACGCCTTAGCTAAAAAAAATGCATGTTGTGGTTGTTAGAAGAGTACAAAGATATTTTAGGCGACGATGGTGACGATGGTGACGAAGTCGACGATTGTAACCATGGTTACGAACTAAACAAAATAATACCAAAATTTAGGGGGTATAAATAGACGGGCCAAAAGCCTAGGAGATTCATTCAATCTACAGCAGCCAAACCAAGAAGAGCTCCAGGAGAAGAACCAAGAAGAAGGAAGAGATCCAGAGAAGCCCCAGGGACCGAGGCGGAGCCCTAGAGGAGTCCTGCGCAGCCCGGGACGCCAGCCACAGAAGACAGAAGACCTTCAGCGGAGTGGAGTCGCCGAAGATCTACGGCGGAGCCTCTGGAGTCCAGAGGAGCCCTAGAGACATCAGCTGAGCCCTAGCGGGCATTCTCCGAACAACTTCGGGCTACGGGAGCTGCTTGCAGAGCTACAAGGGCCAGGTAGCCGAGCATCAGAGCGGGGTCCAGGGAATCCTGAGCTACCCACTTCATAGAAGCCTTCAATTCTCCGGGTGAGTGTTTATAAATTCATAAAGTTGTGTTTTCTTTTAATTTGAAAAACTTAATACTGGTCTTTACTTTAGAATATTTTGGCAATGCGAATTTTATTGTAGTAGTAGTAGAAAAACACTTTATTGTACAAAAATCAAAGCGAAACAAGAAAAATAACATTAATCATTTGCATAAAGGTGAACTTATCTCTTCCAAATAACTTTTGAGCAAATGAATTGTTTTCTATGATCTTCTTTAAAATAGAGTGATATTAAATAAAAAAGCTTCAACTATGGCAATATGAAATTATGTGCTATTGATATTAAACATGGAAATTTTGATTCTAAAGAGATTTGATACTGAATTAATGAAAAATAATGTGCTTTTGCTCAAGAAAAATTGAGTGATTCATAAAATGTGAATAAAATTGGAATGAAGCCTTAACCAGAGAATAAGGCCTGGTGTAAAAAAGTATGCCAAAACACCTTGTTCAGATTTCATGATATGGTGAACAACGGAAAGCTGAAGCGAAGCCGTAAGTCTGTGGGGGTAAGAGAACCTCTCCTGCATTCTGTGTTCATAACCATTTATAAATAATGATTGAAACTTGAACAGTTTATAATTTATTTGTATGTATTTATATATGGGCTTTAATCTGGTTTTGTTTGCGGGTAAAATTTGTAATAGGAAGCATGTTAAACTTAGGCATTGTCAGTCAGAATACTACTGCTTAGAAAATTTACAGGATCTATGCGGTCATGGAGCCTTCGCTTCTGCAAGCCTTCACGTCAAAGAAATTCAAATGAATTGATTCTGTTTATATTCATTTTTAGTAGGGACACCTAGCTTTGCAAATTTTTGTACAAATAGCTTTGAATTTATTCAGAGATTTTAGTCTTTTAGTATGAGATTTAGATTTTCGTTTCGTCTTAAAACAAATCGCGTTGATAGGCTCGCTGGTTTTTATTTTTGGGTTCTTTTCCAGCTTATGTAGGTCACGAACCCAAAGTCGAGACTCTTAGGGTAAGACGAGGCAGGTAGCTTCTTAGGGACTAAAACAAAACAAACTAAAAACAAATCCTCTCAATCAAAATAATATAAAATCAATTTTTCATTTAATAAATGCCTTAAAATCTATTCTGTTGTTTTAATAATATGCCTCTCTCTCTCTAAAGAACCTGAGTTGCTACTCTTCGCAGTGTAGAGTCCTACCACTTGATCACAAGCCTGGCCAATTAGTTTGTAAGATAAGCCACACATGCATGGAGCCCTGGTCCTGATAAGGTTAGAATTAGGATCTTCAATTATGGTAAGTATTCAGTTTAGGGAAACTTTCAAGTGTTTTATTTTAGGGGTGAATGTTGGGGTATTATTGGGCCGTCATCGTCTAGATAAGTAGAGTTCAGGCTGGGGTTCGTTTCACCGCGTGCAGCGGTCCGCGCTGACGAAATGACACGATCTGTGCCTTCGTAAAGCCAGGTTTAATTCGGGGATGGGACTATGGTACAGTCATCAGCAATAGTATCTTACACAACTAGGGCCGCAAAAATATGTGACACGTTCTTATTTGGAGCGCAATAAGAGCGCGTCATATATTTTTGCGGCCCTAGTTGTGTAAGATACTATTGCTGATGACTGTACTATACTAACCTACTGCGATATTCATAGGTATGGAAACCACATGACTTTCATGAGGAAACTTAGACTCTAATGGTAACATTCCATTTCTAACCGCAGCTGCACTACCGGTACTGAACGCGTCGCTGTCACTGTCAATTTCCATAGTAAAATTGATAGTAGTGCAGCTGTAGTTGGAAATGGACTGTCACCTTAAAGCTCCAATCTAGATAGCTAGACCAAGCAGTTCTTATATCTATCTACGCTCTAGGCTACAGTTTACGCTACAGTTACATGATATAAACTAATCTAAAGCCTAAGACTTAAGCGTACGGTATTAAAATCAAAATCAATAGAATCCGTACCTAGTACAAGAATGTCGTCAACGCGCCTCCACTCAATCTTCTATAGAAGGCGATGAATTAGACTTTGTTGTTCAAAGGTATGCTGCGATAGCGTTTGACGGATCGCGCCCGGGTCCGATGGATGGCGCTAGCACGTGCCGCGCCGTGATGAATCGACGACTTGTAATCGGTGGACTAACATGGATCCTGTAATTTGTTAAAGGAAAATTCGAAGGGCGAAGGGACCTGTGATATACTGCGCCTCTTATGAAGCACCCGCGGTGTTTGATTTATAGTACACATTGTGTTATGATAAATATGTAGTTTTATAGAGACGCGTCACTCTTGTAGGTATAGTTAAAGGTATCTTAAGAGTGACATTCCATTTCCAACTGCAGCTGCAATACTGTTCATTTTACTATGGAAATTGACAATGACAGCGACGCGTTTCCATAGTAAAATGAACAGTATTGCAGCTGCAGTTGGAAATGGAATGTCACTTTAATACCGTAATGTATATTATAGGCATAAAAACTGCCCGCGGCATTCTACCCACATGCCTTTGTAATTGTTCTATTGAAATTGTGAGACCTATAAAAGTCCCCATAAACATGTAGATACCTATGTAATTTTTCTTAAATAAACAATAAAAACAATGTCTTCGTTTTTTTCATACGTTAAGTATTTTTATTGCACGCAATAAAGCCGTAACAGTAATGCAGCTGCAGTTACCATCCGAATTACACCTTTATAGTCATTTTTTGTAGGTACCTATTGCTTTTATTTAATGCAGTTGATTTTTTATTGTGTAAATAATAGTATAGTAGATGATGGTGTCAACCATGAAACGACATCGTGTTAATTTAAATTGCAATCTTTTGAGGAAATGCATCTTAGTTATTTTCTTCTCCCACAAGCTACATATTGATAAAGAAATATATTTGGTCATACATTTTTACGAACCGACATTTTTAGGTATCCATATTTAAAGGAAAATCGGCAGATAAGCCGAGCAAACCGACACTAGAACCTATACAAGTATATCAGAAAACACCTGGATAATGCGGGATATGAATTTTACGTCTGACTACAAAATTGTTGTATGAAACTATTTCGGGCTATCGGAATTTTCATAGATATCATAATGTAGGTCGTGCATACGATACCTGCTTGTAGAATATATTCTCACCACATGCACCATCTCTTTTTTACAGATCAGCAGTTAATGCGACTGCTACAAAAATACTTATAACAATTATAGGTAATGTCTATCAAAATAAATTCAAGATAATGTTATAAAATTAGTTTAAAAACGAATTTTATAACATAACATTCACACATTATGGAATGTAAATGTTCACACATTTAATCTAACACAGGCTACAAGGCCTATACTTCGTTTTTTTTAGCATTAGTAATTAGGTAAACAATCTTGATGTGTCTTTTAATTGAAAAACACATTTTAAAAATAAGTTACGGCAAATATGTAACAATTATGAATCTAATACGATCACTTATATTCTTCTGCTTTCATAAGTAATAGTTATTGATTTTTAAAAAGCGTTTTTCAAATAAAAGACATGCCAAGATCGCTTACCTTCTTGCAAGTTCTTTCTAATGCTAAAAAAAACTAACTATATAAGCAGTCAATCACCTTGTTAAATTAGTAGTACATTTATCACAAAAACATTCGCAAAAACACCTCGAACAGAGAATATCAAGATAAATAGACTAGTAGATAAAGTAAGGAACGAGGAAAAAATACGGACATTTGGCGTTATAATTCCACGTGAATCTATGTGAGATTACAACAATAGCCGGCATAACGGTGACAAATGATACAATTACGAGGAATATACCTTCGCGCGGCAAATAACCTTAGGCTGGCCGTGCAAGCCGTTTGTAAATCGACGACGACGTTTGTAAACGGCGGATTCTTAAGGTGGCAGTCCATTTTCAACGACAGCTGCACTTCTGTTGCGACTTTACTCTCATTCATTGTTTTGTCATTCATTTTACTATGAAAATTGACAATAACATCGACGTATCGGAGCAGTAGTGCAGCTGCAGTGAGAAATGGAATGTTACCTTTACAATTTGCCTGCGATGTATAGATAGCCTACCTATCCAAAGCTGTTCACCAATATATAATGTATACCGCAACCGCATTCAAACCGCTCTGCTAACCCATCCAAAATTACATTCGACATAAAATCGTACGTGCGTAGGCAAATAATTTATCAATTAACAGACAAAAATTCTAAAAACTGTTGGAACGTGTTCTGTTAGCGATTCTAAGTATTCCCAGTCAACTTTTTTTCGAATACTTATCTTCCATGTACAGACTTTCGACCCTCTTCAGTTTTATCAAAGAGAATAGATAGTATAGAGGTGTCCTGTCGTAGTAAATTTTGTAGTCACTTTACTGCCATCTATCGACACACGACTAAAACTCAAAATTAACACGTATAAAGTTATCAAAAAAATGTGTATATATGGATAAATGATTTTAGTATTTTTATATTGTTTTGACCCATGCTCATTCACTGATAGAGTCTGTGCGGAAAGAGAAGAGTCGTGGCAGAAACGGGAACTAACATTTTAAATTTTATATGGCAATCAAACCTTTGACACCTGTCTTGTAAAAAGTAAACAAACTTCTGTCAATGTATATTTTTATCAAAGAATTATCGAATCAAGCGAATCCTAGGTCTATGATTTTTATTAATAAAAACCGCAAGTTTTATGTATAAAAAAATTTCAAAACACGATAAAACCTTACATAAAACCACAAGGAAAATTATATTTAACATTGTTCGGTTTTGTCAGCGGGAAGAAAACGGCTAAAAGCCGACTATCGACTTACAAAAAGTCGCGGAACGTGTTTCCGCTATTCGCGGGTATTGATGTTGTATTTAATATTAAATAATTACCTATTTAATAAGCCCCCTAAGTAACTTGTCTCCGGTACATAATCGGTAAGTATATTCATTCAAAATATATTAATTTTCATAAATATGCAGGTCATTCATGATCTTTAAAATAACTGACAAATAGTCTTGATACTTGCCATTTTATGCATATTTATATATATTTTTTTTCAGGATTGTGTAAAAGTACCTACGGTATCTCGAATAAAAGACCGCTAAGTAGGTGATATGCAAGAATTCGTAATCTACGTGCCGGATTCAAGCACATCCAGTTCAGATGAAAATAGTTCTATGACTTCTATGAGTGTCCCTGGTTGTTTTGAAGCTAGCTCAAACATAAGTGACATTGAATATTTTAATTCAGACTTCGATTACAAAGAATAAAACTTTTTCTAATAAAATATTTCTTTCTTTGTAGGTTCTGTTAGTTACGAAATTATATTTCATATTTAGCAGTGACTTTTCGGCGAAGTAAAATATCGTGAGATGAGAGAACCGGACATATCCCAATAAGGCCTACCTACTTATGCACTATTTTTATTCATATTCATATTTATTATTAATAATGTACACATACATTACAAGTCAAGTTTACAATGGGTGAAATATATCCCAGATAAAATTACAGTTCTATTGCCCAATTTCTACCCGATCTACCCGGTTTTAATAACTGTTGGACTGCACAGATTAGGCAGTACATAAATGAGACTCGTATCTTGTTTGGTACTAAAATTACAGTTGTTGTATTGTATTGTATTGTATTTATTTATTGCAATTCACATGTACATTAAGGGTTTTACAAGTACTTAAGAGTATGGGTAGGTATACAAATGACACATGAAACCCTGATGGGCGCAGCAATGTAGGTAGATATGTAAACAATACTTATCATTATATATGCCCACATAATTTCGTATTCTAGCATTATACAATTAGGTAGGTAGGTACATACATTGTTACTTTCACACCGAGACCATGGTACACAAACAATTACGAGTAGGTAAACTGAATCAGCTATTTACTTACAAGTAGGTATTTAAAAGTGACCAGCGTATACATTTATTTGGCTAATGGCATTTATTTGGCTGTTTTGGACAGATTCTTAAATAGTTTTAGCAGTTTTGTCAATCGCAGTTACTTTTTAGTATCTGAGATATAAAAACAAGTGTGTTTTAAAAAGAAAACTAGTGCCTGCGCTAAATCAGAGGATTGAGTTGACGAGCCGACACCACCACCAGGCTCCGTTTAGTAAGCCGTGGTAAAAAACCGGAACAAAAGGGATTCAAGTATCATGACCTTTAGTGTCGTACTATAATCACGTGACCAGTGTTGTCAGCATAGCAAAAACCATAAAATAGCACTGGCGCGCCCTCAAATCCCACGACTCTTCTCTTTCCGCACAGACTCTATCTATGTATTAAAATTGTGAAATATGAAACGGTGTCGTCACGCCATCTAGCCGAGGATAGGCCAAAGGTGTGTGCGCCATCTATGCGAGCATAACTATTTCTTGATTTTCGAGGCACGTTTTTTCCTTAGACTTTATTCATCTTAAACGAAGTTACATATGCCTTTGGTTTTATTATATGTACCTATAGATAGCCTACCTATCCAAAGCGATTTACTAACGAATGGGCCAAAATCGTTTCCCAAAGTATCACATCCCAAACTATGTTTCCCAAATTATCATTTCCCAAAAAAATGTTTGGCAAAACAACTTATCGCAAATTTTCAGTTAGCAATAGTCTTTTTTGGCAAGTTATTGTTTAGCAAATAATTACTTGGACAAGTTTCATTTTACCAAATATTATTTAGTCAAATGTATCATTAAGCATAACTTACATGTCCCAAAATATTGCATGGCACACAATTTACATACCAATAAAGTGGAGACTGCAGAATTTTATTTGTCTAGTATTTAACTGATCATTTCATATACATAGTAAAATGTAACGTCAAAAAAAAAACATTCTTACTGCCAAAAATATGTAGTAAATGATCACTAAAATTAAAACTCCATTTTAATGTAAAATGACAACCAAATTTGTTAAATCTTGCTATTCTATTAAAGCAAATAACACCAAAGTAATCATTATAACCCAAAAATAGTAAAAAACCACCAATATTTAAACCACATTTTAGTTTAAAATGTCAAGCAAATTTTTTAACATCTCGTTATTCTATTAAATTAATTATTCCACTTCGATGACCTTTTTCTAGTACATAGTATTTCGTTTCTGTAAGGATCGCAGTTCTAACCTAACCTAACCCACTTTTCTAAAGCATTCCGATTCTGTGAGGGGTCACAGTTCTAACCTAACCTAACCCACTTTTCTGATAGCGGTTCCGTTTTGTGAGGATCGCAGTTCAAACCTAACCCAACCCACCCAAATTACATAGAATTTAACGTACCTATATTAACATAACAAAATGTACAAATTTAAATAGAGATGCCTATTTGTCAAATTTGCGAAGTGATAATTTTGACCAAACATCTTTTTGGAATATAATATTAGACAATAAAAAACGTTTGCTAAATAAGTTTTTGTCCTAATAACATTTGACAAAGTAAAATCATGCCAAATGATAATTTGACCAAATAAATTATATGCGAAGTGTAACTTTGCTAAAGGTTCCTTTGGGAAATGAAACTATTGCGATAAGTTTGTTGGGAAGTGAAATTTGGCGAAATGTATTTGGCCGAAACGAAAGTACACCATCCAAAGCACATGTTCACCAATATAATGTACGCTGCTAACCCATGCAAAATTACATTTGACATAAGTACGTGAGTAGGCAAATAATTTATCAAAACGATGTCAACCAGAGTCCCGAAAGGAAAATATACATTTTGGGAAAGAACATATGGATCGATACGTAGGTTGTGATTGATGTGCGCTTAGCTGTACATGCTTGATTGATGAAACGAATTCTCTTACTCGACACTTTGAGGTGACCGTGGTATACTGCCGTATTCAAACTTCAAGATTTACAAGAGACGACACGTACTAGATCCATTCTAGATACGTTATAGTTAAGATATCAACTAGTTCTCTTTTACAGCACAATTCGGGCAACCAATGTCACTTTTACGTTAGATAGAGTAAGATATCTATTAGATGTGAATTGGATCTCTAAGTCATATCCTGTGCAAATCGTTCAAGAGTATCTCCAGAATCGCGCAAATGTCAAATTTCACAGGTTCGATCTTAAACATATCGTTATCGTATCTTGGTAATGTCTAAAATATATCTAATAGATGTCCATTTCAAAATCCGAATCGGGCCCATAGTATCGTGGAATTAACGTAATTGATCGATCTACACACATAATCATAAAACCTCTATGATGCGTCTAAAAACCGCAAATTACGATTAGCATAAAGATAAACTATTTTGTTAACACGATTAATAATAATGATAATTCAGCCTATGCCACTGCTGGGCACAGGCCTCCTCTCATGCGCGAGAGGGTTTGGCCTATAGTCCCCACGCTAGCCCAATGCGGATTGGGGACTTCACATACACCTTTGAATTTCTTCGCAGACGTATTGTATGCAGGTTTCCTTAGGATGTTTTCCTTCGCCGAAAAGCTAGTGGTAAATATTACCTAAATGATATTTCGTACATAAGTTCCGAAAAACTCATTGGTACGAGCCAGGATTTGAACCCGCGACCTCTGGATTGAAAGTCGGGCGTCATATCCACTCGGCCACAAAGATAAACTAATTTTGTGATGTTTCTATGAAACTCGCATTCAACTCGTTTCATAACCCCACACGTAGGTATTGTACCTAAAAACTTTCATTATGTAATAGCAGTTACATAAACTACTATCATTAGGTATAAAGACTAGAAAACTGAAGTGTCAGATGTCTCGAAACAAAATCGGACCATTTTAGCTTGAGTTATTCGTTATGGTGTACCACAAGAGAAATAATTAATATTATTGGACTTAAAGGAGATACTAGGCCTACAGAAGTAGTTCATCAGGTACACATGCTATATGCTCTAAGCTGCAAAACAGTCATCCTTAGTTCCTACAGCTCGTTTCAATAACTCAGCCAAACTAAATTAACTACATTGATAAACAACCGTATAGGTTCACCTTAATTACGGATCCTCGGAGCAACTTGTTTGATCACACGAACCGTCACCGCCACACGTATGCCAAAGACTTGAACTTCGCCGCTGCCGCTGGCGTGATTAAATTAGAGACCATCCCTACATACCGTAAAACGGGGTGAGTAGGTTTCGCGGGGAGAGTTGGGTTACGAATGGGGAGAGAAGGTTTGAGAGGTGAGAAGGGATTTTAAGGCTACTGCTACAAAAATAATGTATTCCAATTTAAAATGGGGCTATAGTAATACGCATAATAATAAAAAATCGATCCAACAATCTTCCAAAATCACCTTTGTATGAAAAACCCTCTCAGCCCAAATACGAGGCACTACGGGGTGAGGTGGGTTTTCCTCTTTGTCGTCAAAGTTATGAAATGGAACTACCCAAAATAAAATACAAACTAAAATACAAAAGTCCGAACCACTTATTATATACACCATTCAGTTTTCACATGTAAAAATAATTTTTTATCGAGGTTTGAAAGTCAAATTTCACCCAACTCACCCCATTTTACGGTACGGCAGTATACTTGAACTAATGAATGAAAGTTGTTTATTCGCCAAACACATATAGAATCGTAAATTTAGGTACAGTCACCTGCAATAATATGTTACACAACGAAGGTCGCAAAAATATCTGACACGATCTTATTTGTAGAGCCATAAGAGCGTGTCACTTATTTTTGCTGCCTTCGAAGAGTAACATATTATTGCAGGTGACTGTACGTCACAACAGTCCACGCCTTACAACTGTACCTAGTACTAGAGTCAGACCGAGAAAAGTCTGCAGCGATTTTGATAGCTCACGCAGAACTAGTGTAATTTTATACGTCAAACTTCTATGAAATTATGATGTATAAATAACACTTGCACTGCGTGGGCTATCAAAATCCCTGCAGAGTTTTCTTGATCTAGCTTTAAGTAAGTGGCGTATAGCACAAACGTATTCTCACTCGACGGTCTACGTATCCTAGCATCCAACGGTTCTAAGAACAGTAATTAAATAAGTATATAATTAAATCACAAATAATTTTCTAACTGTATATGACAGAATAAATTTTCTCGGAAAGGAGTAATTCAATATACATACACATTAATTAGTTAACTGTAAATTGAAGAGATAATTATTTATCTCGACAAACACGCGCTAACAAATTATTTTACTAATTAATTATATTGAACTTCCAGGGTCGCGCATGGATTTCATTAAAAAGTCATATTAATGTTTGAAGTTTATTCCGATTTATACAATTAATGCAGTCTACGTTTTTCCAATAATTGCCTTACTAACAAATAAAACTCACTGGTACATCTCATTAAGTGAATAAGTAACTTCCGAAACGCAAAAGAAAAACTGTTACCTACAAATCAAAATCGTCTTCAAAGTATACGGTATATATACGGCCAATTCCGTCATATGGAAAATTCCGTACAGAGGCATATAATAATTTAATAGTACATTTCGATGCTAGTGCGGAAGGTATGTCATTACTGAATGAAAAGAATGACATTTCCGCACGTGTATCGAACGACGTTTTTTAATACTGTTGCGAAAAAATATGAAAAACATTGTTAATCGTACACTAAACAAAAGTGGTAACAGTGACAGCTCGGTTAGACGTCGTCTTTAAGTATATTATATCTATGGGCGTTTGGCAGCTATTCCGTTCCATCCAGTCAACTTATTAAGAACGGAATTTTCAATATTGAATATTAAAAAATAAAGGTGTTATAATGATGAAGAGGTAAGTAATTAAATATGAAATATGTAATATTTTTCGTATTCTTACATTAACGGTAGGTTTTTATGCTGATTACGACGTTTAAAGGAAACTAATATTAACACTCATCAATAAGTAGTCGTGAATTGGAACAAGTATAAATTTAAAAAAATTGGAAAAGTAAAAAGCACTAGTTCGAGATAACCAACTTTCCGCACGCTAAACAGCTACGTAAAGTAGCACTTTTTGAGCAACTGTATTAAAAAAATCTTTCTTTAGTTTTCAAGCGTAGGGATAAGAGCCTTACTTTTGACTGCTGAAAAAAAACGCTACTTTGTCGAGGAAATTACCTACCAATTGTTAAACTTACCAACGCAAATAAGTTTGTACCTATGCCTAATGCTGGTAAGACATAGTGATATTAAGTAAGTAATTAATTATAACACCTATGTACTATGTTTAACAAATAAAAATATTGATTGATTGATTGATCGAATTGTGTACTGTTTTAGAAAAAACGCTTGGTGACGGAATTGACCTAAAATGGGTCATATTTTCATGGTCTTATTGCGAAATAATATATTTTCTTTCAAACACTAAGTAATAACAAAGTTGGCCCACACGACGCTGCAAGGGTTTCCGAAATTTGTTTTTAATGAGTTATCCAAAGAAGACGTCTCCCAAGATGAAGTTGCCTCACAAATCCTTTGAAAAGGCTTCAAAGTTGTGCCTACTCGAACCCCAAGAGTCTTACACAGGTCACGGGTTGAATTCCAAGTTAATTAACTGTTACCGACAACCAGAGGACAAAATATTATGTTCATCCCGAAAGCGTTGGGTAGCTCCCAAAAAGGCAAATTAGCGATTCGCTTAAGGTTCGAACCATATAATATGTTATTTAATTGATATATCCCGTCTTGTATTGGTATATTCCGGTTCTTTTCTTAACGATTTTTGTCGTGACGTAGTCTTTAGGTAGGGATAAGTAATTGTCGAAAAGTGCTCGAGTGGAGACCACGGACTAGCAAGCGCAGCGTAGGACGTCCACCCACAAGATGGACGGACAACCTTGTTAAGGCCGCCGGAAGACGCTGGATGCGGATCGCTTCCAACCGGTACCAATGGAGGTCCAAGGGGGAGGCCTCTATGTTCAGCAGTGGACGTCTTACGGCTGAGATGATGATGATGAAATAACTGTCAAAATCAGAAATAGAACCGAATTTTTTTTTTGGTTGTTTTTCAAGTACATATTTGACAATGATCCGGTGGGCTTTCGAGGTTAGAACTTCAATTTGACAAGAGAAATATATCATTTTATACAGAGTGAAATTTTAACCACCACCACCTTTTTTTTTTTATTCTGCGTAGGGATTACCTAGGTCACATTACTGAACGACTTTTATTATGCGACCAATGCCGAAATCACGAAAAAAATTATTGTTTCATACATTCCGGCTGATGTGATGCCGCTGATTTCTATGGGACAGCCAAATTTTTTTTCATGATTTCGGCATTGGTCCCATAATAAAAATTGTTCAGTATGACTTATGTCACTAAAGTCTATTCCAATAGAACTTGCTAACTATGTAAACAAACCGCCATATTGAAATTGTCTCTGAATGATGAATTTACTAGTGGGCAAGACTCCTACTTACTACCTTACTAATGTCAAACCATATCGAATAATAAAATACCAAAAGTAAAAAACAAGTAGTTACTTATTTTTAATTTGTTTTATCACGATCAGAAGCCGAATCAGTACTTAAGAATGATGTATTGATGTATTTTATAACCGCGGCGGTAGTTACAGAGCGTGGGTATGGGTAGTGTGTAGCGGGTTTATATCACAAAGTTTAGTCACAACACTACCCATCATAGACAATTGTAGAATTTAAAAGAAACAAAACTGTCATTCCATCAGGGCCTAATAACCTAACTTATGAAACCATTTTAAACTTTTAATTAAATATCCAAGATACAGTTATATATTTATGTATTTTACGGAACGGATCGTTTCAATAGTGTATACCTATGTGTATGGTTTCAATGGTATTTGATGAGGTGGTGTGAAAATTCAAAGAGAAACAGTGATAAAACAAAGTTACGTTGTTTGTTTACATAGTTAGCAAGTTCTATTGAAATAGACTTTACGCAGAGTAAGTATGACTGGTCCCTATCTATTTAATTAAACCAAACAAATACAACTTCATATTCAGTTTTGAACGATTCACGGTTAGTTTCATTACACTTATATTGACCGGGATATTAACTGTGTCTACCTTTTGTATTGTTTTCGAGCTCCCGATATTTCGGCGCAGTGCATCTTGCATCTTGTTCACGGCTAACTAAAGATAGTGAGGCGGGTTCATATCCCGGTCGATATAAGTCTAGACAACTTCATTTGGTTCACTTCGCTCCTCAAACGAGTAGCAAATTGCACCAAATTTGAAATCTCTTAATCAACTGCTCAACTCGCAACTTAGTTCTCACTCTTAATTCTAAAGAAGCCGTACAGCAGCCATTAAGGAACGCTAAATTAAGTGCCGCTTTACAGAGTGCCGCACGTAAGCCGCCTCAGTAAAGAACCTCGCGTTTCATTTTTTTTTACAATTTATTTCCTTTGAAAGCTTTCAGAGTGAAACTACACGTTCAATTAAAACTCCCTTTTGGATAGTCTCTTTAATAAACTATATTGTTGGTACTTTTTTTACTATACAGGTGCGTAGGTACGAGTATGATTAATTGTATTTAACACGGACGATTAATCATGCAATTGTCTTGATGGTAAACGTGTTTTCTGTGTAGGTAAAGTGTGTGTTCAATCATTTCGACGGCACACTATACCGACCATTAGAAGCCAAACTACATTTATTAGGCATCTTAGTACCTAGGCCTTAATGAAACAGCTCTTGTTTTGAAGTGGGGTCAGATGGGGTAAATATAAAAAATAAAAAAAATAAGACTACGTTTTTAACACGCAAAAACTTATTTTATTTCATTCCTATTCCATTTGAATAGAAGCCTTGATTGTAAAAATATTTTTAAATGGAATAGAAATGATATATAATAAGTTTTTGAGTGTTAAAAACGTAGTTTTATTTTTACCCGTGTTTTATATTTACCCCACCTGACCCTCCTTGTGCGAATAAATATATAATGTATACCATTTCACAAACCCGGGGTTAAGCGGTTAAACTGTTAACCTAGTGTCAAATTGTATGTTTAACCATGGCAACTCCTGGTTTAAACGGTTAACCCCGGGTTAGTGGAATGGTGCAAGTGGGCCTTATCATGTAAACAAACAAACGTCAAATCCATAGAAAATGTAGACAGACATTATGTCAGACAGAAAGGGGAGGGTCCCCGCTCCGAGTAGTTCCTTGTGCAAAGGCTGTCCGTGGTGATCCAGCGTGGAAATGCTGCGAGCATCATGGGCACCTTTGCACCGGGAACGGCAGGGAGCGGTTTGTTTTCTTAAATTTATAGTTTCATTTTTTATTCAAACATCAAACATCAAACATCAACATTTATTCAGCAAATAGGCCACAAGGGCACTTTTACACGTCAACATATATTTGTGCTAGTTGTAATTTGTATTCCTATAAATCAAACTATGAATTCATATTCAATAAATAATTTATGTTTTATGTCAGATGTTTTTATTATTGATGGTTATTGATGAAAATCTTATTAGAAATTATATTTTTCGGTGGTTATTTAGTTAATTTCAATAATTTGTGAGTTTCTTTTAAGTATACAACAAAATGTTTAGCGATTATTATTGTGCGAGTAATTCCAGAGAAAAGTGTGATAATGTCTTCGAGAAGTATTTATTTGTTTACTAGATAAGCCACGTAAGGATGAATACACTATTCTATTTACATATTACTATGCTACGATAAAAAGTAAAGAGCGATATTTTGATTTTACAATTTGTTAACGTTTAGATATTGTTATATCTTCACACGACTTATAGTGCCCCTCGCGCTCATCAATTAGCACTAACGATCTTATCATAACAATACGAGAATCAATCCGTTAACAGATTATAAAAAAACCGGGCAAGTGCGTGTCGGACTCGCGCACGAAGGGTTCCGTACCATAATGCAAAAAAAAAAACAAAAAAAAAGCAAAAAAAAACGGTCACCCATCCAAGTACTGACCACTCCCGACGTTGCTTAACTTTGGTCAAAAATCACGTTTGTTGTATGGGAGCCCCATTTAAATCTTTATTTTATTCTGTTTTTAGTATTTGTTGTTATAGCGGCAACAGAAATACATCATCTGTGAAAATTTCAACTGTCTAGCTATCACGGTTCGTGAGATACAGCCTGGTGACAGACGGACGGACGGACGGACGGACGGACGGACAGCGAAGTCTTAGTAATAGGGTCCCGTTTTTACCCTTTGGGTACGGAACCCTAAAAATCAGCGTGAGCGGTATTCAAAAGTAGTAATTATCCAAAGATATCAAAACTGTAACAAGTTGTTAAATCTCTTCAATCGAATTCAAAAATAGCGAGGTGTCAAAAATAGTGTGAAATCGCACCTCTGCTTGTAATATTTACATTTCAGATGCATAGAAAACGGAAACTTCATACCTTCCAATTTTAAAATTTGATATCGCATGCATACAGTTCTGGGTTACATTCGTATTTTTGTTTTGTTCTCAATTTAACGATCCGAATTGCAAACTGCTGTGACGTTGGTATCGAGGTATTTCCGTAGCTTCTACCTTAATCTCATATACGGACTGGGTTAGAAGTAAATATGAACTTTAAGTTTACAGCCACAAGGTTGGTTTTTTGAATAATTTATCAAGTAAGCCACGAGGTTTAGGAAGTTTGCTGCAGATTTTTCTACGCCGAAGGCGGACTTTGGCACGAAACAACGTAAAAATGTCGGTGCACACCCGTTTTTATTTTTATCCGTTGGTGGTCTTTAGGGTTCCGTACCCAAAGGGTAAAAACGGGATCCTATTGCTAAGACTCCACTGTCCGTCTGTCAGTCGGTCGCCAGGCTGTATCTCATGAACTGTGTTAGTTAGACAGTTGAAATTTTCACAGATGATGTTCTGTTGCAACTACAACAAATACGGAATTAAATAAACACAACTAAAAATGGAATTAAACATATTGAAGTGGAGATCCCATGTAACAAACGTGATTTTATTACCGTGTTTTTGCGTAACGCTACGCAACCCTTAGTGCGTGAGTCCGACTCGCACATAGCTGATTTTTATTAGGGTTCCGTACCCAAAGGGTAAAACGGGACCCTATTACTAAGACTTCGCTGTCCGTCCGTCCGTCCGTCCGTCCGTCTGTCACCAGGCTGTATCTCACGAACCGTGATAGCTAGACAGTTGGAATTTTCACAGATGATGTATTTCTGTTGCCGCAATAACAATAAATACTAAAAACAGGATAAAATAAAGATTTAAATGGGGCTCCCATACAACAAACGTGATTTTTGACCAAAGCTAAGCAACGTCGGGAGTGGTCAGTGCTTGGATTGGTGACCGTTTTTTTTTTGCTTTTTTTTTTGCATTATGGTACGGAACCCTTCGTGCGCGAGTCCGACTCGCACATGGCCGATTTTTATTTTTATCCGTTGGCGGTTTTTACAAGCCGTGGTGGAGTTAAAGAATACACCAGGTAAATGGAACATGGAACAGGGGGTAGTCGTCAGCTGTAGTATGCGGAGTATTCACGGCGCGTGGTTGCTGCAATACAGTTCAACGAGATGGAAATCCGTGAACAAAAATTTGAACGTTTAACTGCCGTATTCGAATTTCAAGATATTCACAAGAGAAAACACGTACTAGATCCATTCTAGATACGTTATAGTTTAGATATCAACTAGTTCTCTTTTGCACCGCAATTCGGGCAACCAATGTCACTTTTACGTTAGATAGAGTAAGATATCTATTAGATGTGAATTGGATCTCTAAGTCATATCCTGTGGAAATCGTTCAAGAGTATCTCCAGAATCGCGCAAATATCAAATTTGACAGGTTAGATCTTAAACATATCGTTATCGTTCTTGGTGATGTCACTGATGTCTAAAAGATATCTAATAGATGTCTATTTCAAAATCCGAATCGGGCCCTAAGAAGCCTCAGCAAGCTCGTTTTTCTATACAAACGCAAACGCTCTCTGAATTTTAAAACGACTAGCTATTTATATTGCTCTGAAACTTTGTAATTACAACAGGATAAGGGATATCTAGATCTGTAATTAGTTTTTGTAGCTTCAGATACCATAGTTTAAAAATACATCGAATTTAAATTTTTTTTGACAGTTGTTAAAAAAGAAGCTGTATTGACTTGTAGCAAAGAGAATAGATAGTATAGAGGGTTCCTGTCATAGTAAATTTTGTAGTCACTGTTTACTGCCATCTATCGACACACGACTAAAACTCAAAATAAACACGTATAAAATTATCAAAAAAATGTATATATATGGATAAATGATTTTATTATTTGTTTTGACTGATGATTATATTGTTTTGACCCATGCTCATTCACTGATATCTATGTGTTAAAATTGTGAAATATGAAACGGTGTCGTCATGCCATCTAGCCGAGCATAGGCCAAAGGTGTGTGCGCCATCTATGCGAGAATGACTATTTCTTGATTTCCGAGGCACGTTTTTCCCTTAGACTTTATTCATCTTATACGAAGTTACATATGTCTTTGCTTGTAGGAAAGTAACCTAGTTTTGAATCAAGCTCCTTGACAATGTTCGAAACCACAACGACAAACTTGAAATGCACGTAACAAATTCAACGCCGCAACAAGCTAACGGGCATGAAATATTTCCGTTTCAAATCATTTGAACCCGTTAGAGTGAAACAGCAATTTGCCTTGTATATTTGTGTATGTTATGACAGAGTCAACTGCAAATTTATGTAGATTGAGTTCGTTTCATAGCGATGCGTCGTTGTACATCGCTGGCACGAGATAACACGGAATTTATGGTTAAGACTTTATTACGTTTGTGATGTCCCACTACAAATTAGTTCTAGTTAGCTTATCGTAGTTCAGTTGGCTGTTACAGTGCAAATTAAAATATTCATTGCAGCGAGTCTCTTTATGGTAACATTCCATTTCTGACCGCAGCTGCACTACTGGTACTGAACGCGTCGGTGTTATTGTCAATTTCCATAGTGAATTGAACGGTACTGCAGATGTCGTTGGAAATGGACCTTTAGTTACAGAAGGCTAAACAAACGGCAAAAGGTGACGGTGTCAGGATCTTAGGATACATACATGCTAATCTTATTTTGTACACGTAATTGTAATATAATGCCATTTTAAATCTTACTAATTACTAAAGTCGCTTGACACATAGTACTAAACAAGTTTTTGACCGTAATTCCTGACTTCGGTCGAACTCGGCTCCGTTCGGCTCAGCATTGCTCCGAGCAATTATTAGGGTTGGCACCACTAGACTTGCTTTTGCGTGCACGACTACAGTTAAGATAATCACTTGAATTTTGACATACCTAAATAGCTGAAAGGGATAGTGCCATATATCAGAAAGGGATAGCATGATTCGTCCCTAAATCGCTGTCAAACTTCGGGTTTGTATTAGGAAGTGTCCTTTCTGTACGGTAGTACTATTATTTCTTCTGTTTCATATGTTAACTATGATAAATTACAGCTCTGTATATTCTGTACCGAGCCTGACCAGCATTTTTGATAAATCACATTCATTTAAGTTTAATGAACCCCTTTTTAGTGCAGACTCTTATTTAAAAAGTTTTCGCGCCCCAAGCGCACATAACTTCTCAGCTTTAATATTATTTCCCACTCAAGTATTTTTCCATGGAAATATCCAGTAAACAGTGAAACATAAAGGGGAACTCGTTCACTCGGTTTCAAAAGGAATAATTTTATGAACGACACAAACTGTGAGTAGGAAAAGCGTGGTTTGTAATAACATTTTTCCGGCGTTATCCGCGACGACGGAGGTTTTCAGCGGAGATTGTCTTGATGGAACATTTTATTTCGACGCACAAAAGACAATCCAGCGGCCGTGGGGGACCCTGATGTTTTAATCATCGCGCCGTTATGAGCTCCCGACGTTCAGTTAAGAATAATAACTTTTGTAACTCAAAACCTTAAGCAGAGAAGCTCAGAGGCCTTAAATTCTTTCAGCATTTTCTAGATACTGCTTTTACTAGAAAGTTTAACTTAGCTATTATAGTTGTCTGTATTAGATATTCCACCGAGTTATTAGTACAATATTATATTCAGAATTGGGTATCAATTTTGAAACTGTGCAGTGAACTTTTATGGGAATTTTTGTAACTAATGAGATTATAGTTCACAAATGCGTAAATGTAATTACCTGAAAATGGACTAACCTATTACCTATGAGAAATGAAAACTATTTAATTAACTTTTGACATTTAAAACCTACTGTAACTACCTACCTACCTACTGTAATAATTTCTGGCAACAAAAACGAACGTAAAGATGTAGTGCATAATTGTTTTCCATCGTATTTTCTCGGAAATGTTCGTATTTGTCATGCCACTTCAGTCAACCTCAGTACTCTTTGTACCGAGACTGACTGAAATAGCAAGACACGTTCGTACGTTTCCGTGAAAAAACGATGAACAATCTTTATGCACTACATCTGTATTACCTAAGACATATGTAACTTCGTATAAGATGAATAAAGTCTAAGGAAAAAACGTGCCTCGGAAATCAAGAAAAAGTAATTCTCAGATAGATGGCGCACACACCTTTAGCCTATGCTCGGCAGATGGCGTGACGACACCGTTTCATATTTAACAATTTTAACACATATCAGTGAATGAACATGGATCAAAATGATATAAAAATAATAAAATCATTTATCCATATACTTATATACATTTTTTGTATATGTAGGTAATTTAATACGTTTTCATTTTGAGTTTTAGTCATGTGTCGATAGATGGCAGTAAATTTGCTATGACTACAAAATGTACAATGAAAGGACCCCTCTATACTATCTATTCTTTTTGGCATTACTTACATTACAAAATTGGCAAGATCAAGAAAGATACAAGATACGCAAACGTTAACCCAGTCGCAGATCTGTTCCACACTAACGCCTATTAAGATAATGGAATACTGGTGTAAGGCTCAAAGAATGTGTGTCTGGCAGGCCGCCAGCGCAGCCAGCAAATTGTCGCTTCACGGCGTCGTTCACAACTTCACATGAGCCACTCCCCTTTCATCGGCTTGACACCTTGTCAATGCTCCGGCGGCTGCGTCATTCGCTGACTTTGAAATCCAATTTTGACCCGTATTTAACGGGGATTTGATGATTTGTGAACAATTCTGGGATTAGTCGGTTGGCTTAGCTGTGAAAGTTTGATTTTGTATATTAAGCTTTTTAATACGAGCATACCGAATAACTTTCTATCATAGGAGGCCGGCTATTTCATTTGTACAGCCATTAGGTAGGTACATAATTAATGTTAAACGGCCGCATTCGAAATTCAAGATATTCAAGTGACGACACGTACTAGATCCATTCTAGATACGTTATAGTTTAGATATCAACTAGTTCTCTTTTGCAGTGCAATTCGGGCAACCAATGCCACTTTTACGTTAGATAGAGTAAGATATCTATTAGATGTGAATTGGATCTCTAAGTTATTATCCTGTGGAAATCGTTCAAGAGTATATATCCAGAATCGCGCAAATGTCAAATTTGACACGTTAGATCTTAAACATATATCGTTATCGTATCTTGGTGATGCCTAAAAGATATCAAAATCCGAATCGGGCCCAAAGTCTTTTTAGGGTTCCGTACCCAAAGGGAAAAATAAGGGAAAGGGAAGGGAAAAATGGGACCCTATTACTAAGATTCCGCTGTCCGTCTGTCCGTCCGTCTGTCTGTCATCAGGCTGTATCTAATGCACCGTGGTAGCTAGACAGTTGAAATTTTCACAGATATGTATTTCTGTTGCCTCTATAACAACAAATACTAAAAACAAAATAAAATAAACATTTGGCCCATAAAACAAACGTGATTTTTTTTATCGTTTTTTGCGTAATTTTATTTATTTCTTTATTTCAAGGCGAGGTAACAAAATGTAAATTGGATACATGTGTCTTAATATTATGCTAAACTTATAGTACTAAATTTACATTTCAATAACTACCAAGCACAACATTCATTAGAAATTACAATATTTAATACTTAACAATTAATTTATGAATCTTAAAATTAAGATGAGATCATGTACTTAACTAGGTATGTGATAATTTTATTACACTGTTTCTAAATCTATTACAACTTAAATGAAAAATTTCTACATCATTACAAATCTTATTGTAAGAAGTGCATATACGAGTAATGGTACGGATCCCTTCGTGCGCGAGTCCGACTCGCGCTAAGCCGGTTTTTTATTTGATATATGTAATTACATACCTTAATTGAAAATGTAAAAGTTATTTTACCTATTAGTTAGGTTAGTCACTTCTTTTGCTTTGCCGTAGTTAGGAGTTTTTTTTTTTTACTTTCATGAATTTCACTTAAATATTTATTTAAACAGATGGTTCATATACAGAAAAAATTCTTAGAATACAGCCGCAATTAGAATAATATTGACATTCAACACATAATATAGGTATGTAGGTGTAAATATGATCTTAAGATTCTTAAGCGTTAATCTTTTTTTTAACCAAGCACACTTCAAAAACACGGACAATTGTATTAAAGTTACTTTATGAAGTGGAGTGTAATTAAAACCTCATCTCTCTGGATAATTAAACCGCGAGCAGTTAATGGATCTTAACTCGATTCCGAAACGCTAACTTTGTCGAAAACTCGTTGCCTTCAATAAGATTCAGAAAACTTTGAGGAAATTAGCTTCGTTTTAAAACAGTTCGCCATTTAACTATTGGAGAGAAGTAGAGAACTAGCAACAATGCTCGCTAGCTAGGATTTCTTTCTGAATGAGTTGCAGCTACTGAAAGAACTTGCGAAGCGAAACGACATTTTATAACATAAGTAGGGGAGAGCGGGGTTAAACGTGCCGATTTTCATAAAATACAAATTTGATCTATGAAAACAGTGTGAATAAGGTATGTGAGTTGCGCTATATTAAATAATGATTATTTGCGTTTCTGAGTAGCGATATTATTTTGTGCATCGTTAAACAGTTTTTTTACCAGATTTTTTTTTATGAGATAGGTCGGAACGGAACAACTAACCCCGCTATGGGGCGGGTTGTTCCGTTGCTAAAATTTATAACTTATCCGTCAAATATTTAAATCTCAGTTCACACCCGCTAAAAGAGTATTTTGCAGTTCGTCGAAATATATAATTATTTGTTGTGTACTATCAACAGATAGTAAAATAAAACCAAAGCAAAAATGTGATTACCCGTGGGGTTCGTTGTGCCCTCGTTTTTGATTTATTTTCCATAACTACTATACTATTATAATGGAAGCAACGAAAACGGCTCCTGCAACCGCACAGTGGTCTGACTTTTCGCGACAAACATCATACGAATCGCTCCATGGTTTACTTGCGTTCCTATTCCCATCGGATCAACTTACCTGCGGCACGTTGAAACCCGCTCTCCCCTAGTATACCTACTGCAAGTTTTTTTAAAATATCATCCTTACGTGTCTTATCATGTAAACACTGGTGACGTCAAGCTGCCGTAACTATTCGAACTCCAAGATATTCACAAGAGACGACACGTACTAGATCCATTGTAGATACGTTATAGTTTAGATATCAACTAGTTCTCTTTTGCAGCGCAATTCGGGCAACCAATGTCACTTTTACGTTAGATAGAGTAAGATATCTATTAGATATGAATTGGATCTCTAAGTCATATCCTGTGGAAATCGTTCATGAATATCTCCAGAATCGCACAAAATGTCAAATTTGACAGGTTAGATCTTAAACATATCGTTATCGTATCTTGGTGATGTCTGAAAGATGTCTATTTCAAAATCCGAATCGGGCCCAAAGTGTCATTCTAACAATATGATTCATAGACACATCTAGACCAGGGATCGGAACCGGTTTATTGCAAAAACTTCGAAATAACCATATTTTTCGAATTATTTTATACTCAAAATATAGGACTCGGTTGTGTACGAGTATTTAGGTACCGACAAAAAACAAATAAAAAAATTGACCCTTATGTGTTTTTACCTTTATCTGTCAAGGAAGTTAATAATGATGAAAATTTTGTATCGAGTAAATAACCAGCCATTTTGTTAACAAAATATCATATCTACTTACTACTGTAAACAAGGTTAAAATTATTGAAATATATATTAAAAGCAAAATTAATTAAGCTTATAATATGCGTAGGCATTACACAATTAAACTTGGAGTTTCTCGCTGTGGTTTTATTTCGGAAGTTAATTACAGTGTACAGCCGGTGTTGTTACAATATGATCTACCGCTAAAAGGAAATTGCAATTTAAGTTTGGCAATATACATAGTTGAATATGAAATTAATGGTGTAAACTTTATATTAAATTCGTATGTGTTAAATAATTCAAAGAACAGGCAGATTATTCAATCTTTAAATTTATACAATAATACATCTAGATACCGAGCTTAAAGCAAGTCTAGTCTAGTCAAAAAAGTTTTAGGAATATTTTTCTTAGTTACACATCTCTTAACTTGTGAAGTTAAGCGCGCCATCTATCTGACACTTTTTATGCTTAATCGAACCCTAGATGGGTTATCGATAATTAATACGCATCCAATAGTACATAGACAGTCCATAGATGGCGCTGTAATCAATTATAATTAATTTTAGTGAATTTAGATGTACTTATTATACTTTCCCAATATACCTACTCCATACGAAGCATACGCTTGTTTGTTTCCGACTCCCTCAAGATTCTTCGATATCCGCCCACGTGTCAACAAAATATTTACCAAAATGTAATTGAAAATTTAAAGTACCTCTACAATAATTTTATGTTCTCCTTTCGCTTTGATACAACTTTGAATCTTGTTAAAATTATCAACAACAAACTCAGTAAAGAAAATGCGTTTTTGGATCATACTGTAAACATTTCTTACAAATTAAGTAAGGTAAATGGTTGTTGTTTCTGGATTTTTGCAGTACTTTCTTTAGGTTATACTTAGGGCATACTGAAAATTCCTGGACTGGCTACTTAGAAAAAATAAGTCGTGTCATATATCAGAATCCTAAAATTTTTAGTATGGCCCGTGGGCCATCACGTGGGACATCATCATCATCTGTTACCTACGTGTAACAGAGAACGGTACATGTGGCAAATGTTTCTCTTTATGTCACTTGTTAATTCGTTATAAATAAATAATGTTTTATCACAGATATTGTTTCTTTTTATGTACCTAGGCAGGATACCTATATCGCGCTCGTATTCAATTACCTAACTGAACTTCGCAATACACTTACTCAGACTAAGTTCGCAGCTTGTGACCTCGCAGTCGACGCGCCTCACCAAACATTGCGATGTGTGGAACAGTGAACTATTATTCCAATCCCAAGGCAGTATTTCTCTCAACTTACTACTATAAATTGCACTCCCGATTTCACTTATTTGATACAAGGGGAGGCCATACTAATATTGTCTCGCTCAAGCGTTTGTCGTGGTTAACAATAGCGCTACACGGCCTGAGCGAGCCTATTCCCCCTATCCTCCCCTCCCAAATAAGCTCAAGTTTGCGTCTAGCTTTAAAGTTGATTAAGCGTCTCTCCCGTTGACTTTTCCACTGTTTCGGACGATATGTGGCGCCAAGATAGATCCGTTATGCAATTTTTGCTTTATTTCGAATAAAGCTAAGAAGTAACTAAAGTTAGTTCTAATAATATCAAAAACACATCATTTATTTCAGAGTTTATTGCATTGGGGTTAGTATCATTATTACTAAGCTTAAAACTAGGCGTAATATTATATAAAACTAAAAAGTGCGATAAAAAAATCCTATAAGTAACAACCTATGACCCTGACTGGCGCATGCAGACAAAGCCAGTGCCTCATTAGCCCCCTAATACGTACGTACGGTACGTACCCAGTACGGATATGATGGTCGTTCTTGTCTACGTGACAGCGAGATAAAACTGTGTCCGTCACTTTCTATCCCACGGTGTTAAAAAGCGACAGTTATTTTATCACGTGGATAAAGATGGATAAAGCTATCCATAATACGCCGGCAGGATTCTATAATATATCGTACAGCATCGCTATAAAAGAAAATACTTCCCCAAATGACCAGATAATTAATTGATACATCGCCGTAATAAGCCGGAGTGGTGAAAGTGAAAAAGCGGGTAAATAAAGTGTTAAGTGTCGCGGCAGAGGTGAAGAATCCTGTACAAGCCACCGAAATCATTCAAGTTAACGGCGTACAGCGGTCTGCACTCCAGCGACGACATTTTTTTCCGTCAGCAACTAGGGTCATCCGAAAACAGACTAAACAAAGACACTGCTCGTTTTCGGTGCAATAAAAACAAAGGACTAGCGCCATTGTTGACTTGGAACTTAAAGATAAAGATTATGAAAGTCAAATAAAACTTACGCTTCTCTGTAGGATCTAAACAAGTTATCTCGTAGGTGTATAGGACAATACGTGGCGCTCAAATGGACCAGTTATGCAATTTTTGCTTTATTTCGAATAAAGCTAAGTAGTATCTAAAGTTAGTTGAGTTAATATGGTCGTACAGCATCGCTATTAAAGAAAATGATTCCCCAAATGACCAGATAATTAATTGATACATCGCCGTAATAAGCCGGAGTGGTGAAAGTGAAAAAGCGGGTGAATAAAGCGTTAAGGGTCGCGGCAGAGGTAAAGAATCCTGTACAAGCCACCGAAATCATTCAAGTTAACGGCGTACAGCGGTCTGCACTCCAGCGACGACATTTTTTCCGTCAGAATAGAAACTAGGGTCATCCGAAAACAGACTAAACAAAGAAACTGCTCGTTTTCGGTGCAATAAAAACAAAGCGCCAGTGTTGATTTTGAACTTACGCTTCTGTGTAGAATCTATAGTTGGTCAAACCAATCTGTCGACAGTAAGAACCAGTGAAAACTATACTCATCCTTTTTTGGGTGCTAGTACTAGTGTAAGACAAAGAGAGTATGAATGTCTCTGTCTATGATTGAAATGAGACAGTCCTTTGACAAACTATAAACAAATTATCTCGTACAGATGTAGAGCATAATTCGTTTATACGACAACGGTTTCACTCACTTGAATTTTTAGTCGCTATTGGCGACATGTTTCGGGGGAGTGAGTGAAACCGTTGTCGTATAAACAATTTAAAATATGTCTCACGAAAGTTTAATATCGAGCATAATTCGTATTTATCATGCTACTTCAGTCAATTATAATTCCGTAAATACAATCTGATCTATTATCATATACCTTCTTACTCTATGGTTGCCTATTTTGTTTACCTTTTTTAATAGCCTATTTTGTGTCCCACTGCTGGGCAAAGGCCTCCCCTTTCTTCCGCCACTCATCACGGTTTGATGCAAGCTCCCGCCAGTCGCTGCGAAAAGCGTTGAGGCCATCCCGCCATCTCTTTATTGGTCTTTTCTGGTTTGTTTGTCGTAATTTTAGCGAAATTCACAATAGTAATGGCTCAACCATTTCGTTTCTAAATAGGACAGTGAGTAATTGTACATTTTCGTTTTCGCCTGCGAGTTTAGGCGAAATCCAAATGCACGTTAAAAAACGAAAAAAATCTTGTGTACAGTGGAATTACAACGGTCCCGAATTTTCTCCTCACATCCTGAAACAACATTCGAAATTTAAAAATCTGATCTTTCGTTTTTCCTTCGATGGTATTGATGCACAGTGCATCTCGCTCTTATGGCTCCTCTATACGATGGGCCAACGCCGGCCACTCCAAGGGACGCAGCCATGTGGTAGAATGAGATAGCAATATCACTTGCTCCCTGTAACGCATAAATGTAGAGCAGACATAAGAGGATGTCGGAAAAATTTCAATGCTGCGAAATTGCGACATGGATATTATATGGAATAACCTTCCTATTTGGTGAACAAAATGTTTCATTTACAAATTAGAAACTTTCTGCAATTTTTCTGAATATCTTTTATTCCGCAACTTGAATTTTTATATGCGAAAGCGACGAGAATAATAACGTACCTATCGACATAAAAATAAAGAATAGATTTTCAATGAACAAATAGCGCCCGTGTAGGCTTAGCACAGAAGCGCCGTGGCAGTATCTCGCTCTC
This sequence comes from Cydia fagiglandana, assembly GCF_963556715.1. Lineage (NCBI taxonomy): Eukaryota > Metazoa > Arthropoda > Insecta > Lepidoptera > Tortricidae > Cydia > Cydia fagiglandana. Next base: position 4,298,993 of record NC_085940.1, read on the forward strand.
GAAATCGACTACCTGACCCTCTCTAATTAATACATGTAGAAAAAGACGGGTACCTAGTGTAACTCGCGGGTGTGATACTGTAGTGGCGCTCCCGTGCAGAGCCTGCTGGGTCTTCAATTAGATTCCAATTCGGAGCGTCGTTCTTTTGTAAACATCTCTGTAATCTCGTCACATTTAGGAAGAAAAAACTAAACGCCATTTCGTTCGTTCATAAATAAAATTTGGAACAGTGAAAATAAACAGAATGATAAAATGGTACGATGAGATGTTATTGTTAGTAGGTTCCTATGTTCTCCATTCGACCAATACAATTGAACATATCAAAAACAATCTTCTTATTTACTTCTTTTTTTGTTCCTTCCCCTATTTAGCATGAAACATCCCCTTAAACTTTGAATAATTTCTCAAACACTAACAATGCGAGCAGCGTTCACAACGTCCGTATATCGCGTACTGCGTAAGGAAACCTAGGCTCTCCGAGACATGTTCCACGAGTGACTTAAAACAAGTGAGTCTAAACCGTAAAATTATTCAATGTATATCTCACAACAGTTTGAATTCGATCCCCTTTAACTCTTTCCCGCATTAACCATTCACGATACAGCTATTAGGAATCCATTAGGCTTCCTGTTAATGAGTTTTAATCTCCATCTGATAGTGGGCAGATACGTTTCAAAAGGCCATTGGCTCCCGATAAGGATTTACGTGGTAATAAACCCGACGGTTGGACCGGGTCCAGGCGTGGAATCTATTTTCCCCGCACACGCTCAAATCCAAAATTGCTCGCTTAACTTCACGCGGGTTTAATATTCGATGCAATTTTCGCCTGCAAGGGAATCAGAGCTGTAATTCTAGATTTTAGCTCTCTGGAGTTAGTTATTGTTGGCCTGGTTTTTGACAAGATGGTAACTAGTGAAACTTTTAGTGGTTATTTCAAGAAAAAACTTGCAGATAACGTTCGGATGCCTACAACCCCAGCTGCTGCAGTCTTATTCCGGCGAGACATTGCTGCCAAATTTGGCAAAACATTTCTGACAGCAATGTCCACCCAAAATTGTGGAAGGTAGAGGTAAAGAAAAAGATCTCCATGTATCAAAAATTTTCCGTCAAAAAACCTTAAATAGGCCGCAATATCCAGAATATTTGATCAAAAGTTTCAAAACATTAACAGCGCACTTCACTCCCTCAATAACGCCTACGTTCTTAGCTACTCTAGCGCTACGGTGGAGAGATTTGGAACTGTTATTTACAGCTGATGGCAGGACACTTTGCAAATATTCTCCCATAAAAGAGTTTTCTCATCACCTCTAACCCTCCATACTCAAAATACTGCAGTAATAACGTTGGTGCAGTCTGAATCCGAACAGTACATTAACGCTCTAAGGTTAGTTCACCGCACACTTTTGTAAAAGTGTTGTATATGCCTTCGGGATATGATAATCCTTTAAAACAGTAGGTAGGTCGTTTGCTTAATCGTTGTCTCCATTACCTGCACTCGAGGCTCGAGGAGCTTTCACACTGCGAATATTTATTAGTTTTTTGAAAGAAAGGTATATTGATACGACCTTGAGTTAGCATACGAAATAATGCCGTCATGGATTACTTAGGGCATACTGAAAATTCCTGGAACTGGCCACTTAGAAAAAATTAGTCGTCTCACATATCAAAATCCAGAAACTTTCAGTATGGCCCACGTATAAAAAGAGCCCTTAAAATGCATTTCGCTTACGATTATCGTTACATAAAACTTGACGTGTGACGGTCGTATCAAAACAAGTTGAAAACCTTATTAAATGTTAAAATCAGAATCGTCCAGATTTCTAACTACACTAACCGAACTGCAAAAAGCAGTTTAACTTTAACGTGATTACCTCGTTTCGAATTCAGCTAAAGCTAGAAAACTCTCCCATTTTAGACTACTCCTAAGGCTCGTACCGCTTTAGCTAATTGGTCCTGTGTCCCACTTTATATTTTTTTTATTGTAAGTTAATTACTAAGGCTCTGTGAGCATGGCATGCGATTAGTCGATTCTTCTTCAATTTAAGAGATATTTTCTTGTCGGTAGAGTATTTTCCATTTCTCTCTCTCGTATGAAATATTCTTGACCTACGTCATTTTACAATTTTCATCTTTTTCTTTGCTGAATGAAATCGTTTATAGATAGTTAAATTGATATATCCTACAACCTCTTTGACATACCTTACGGGCAATAAGAATAGGACATGAATGGGGCTAGTACAGCGGTGTGACACCGCTACAACGCGATTGGTTGATGAGTTCGCATCACGCGCGCGATTGGTCGCAACTACTTGAGTTAGACTACACGATTGGTCGAATTCGTGAGTGACGCCGATTAACTAATACCATTTTTAATGGTCGTAAGGCCCATTCTGATATATAATACGTCAATGGTTACGGATGTGATGGTCGCACTTGTCCACGCGACAGCGTGATAAAACAGTGTCCGTCTTTTAGTCCCGCGGTGTTAAAAGTGCCGGTTGTTTTATCACGACGATAAAGCCATCCATAATAGTAACGCCTGAACATTCTAACTGAACGAACAACGTCCAAATAAACTCGAATATTACTCGTTCAGAACCTATAGTGTAATTTCATTCGAGAGCGCGGCAAGCGTTCGCGTTTGCGTGATGTCCATTTTTGTGTGGGATTTAGAACAGCGCGCCAAGCGGAACGTTTTGGAAACTCAAAATCCTATACAAAATGACACCTGGAAACGTGTGCGTCACGTCACGTTATCGAATGAAATTTACACTAGGAACGGAACTCGTGGATGAAGTAGTTTAGATAAAATGCTATTTTAACTACAAATAAAGATTTTATTGTTAACCATACTTGTACGATAAAAGTAAAGTTGGGATTACGGTACCTACTGCAGTATTCGAACTTCAAGATATTCTCAATAGACGACACGTACTAGATCCATTCTAGATACGTTATAGTTTAGATGTCAACTAGTTCCCTTTTGCAGCGCAATTCGGGCAACCATCAATGTCACTTTTACGTTAGATAGAGTAAGATATCTACTTATTAGATGTGAATTGGATATCTAAGTCATATCCTGTGGAAATCGTTCAAGACTATCTCCAGAATCGCGAAAATGTCAAATTTGACGGATTAGATCTTAAACATATCGTTATCGTATCTTGATGATGTCTAAAAGATATCTAATAGATGTCCGAATCAAAGCTGTAATAACTTGATATTTACCACTATAAGGGTCTAGCCGTGTTTGTATGGGGCATCGGCCCCAGAAGCCAAATTGATTGCCGTTTTGCCAATTTATTAGGCCAGATGTAAGATGCTATTTCACCAAAAAAATAACCCTAAAATGCTGCAGGTTTTTGAGAAAATTAAAAAAAAAGAAATTTGGTTTTCATTTTTTTTTTATCTAAACTACCGAACCGATTTTTTTGTAACTTATACACTTTATGTAAGTAATCTAGATGAATTATTAAAAAAAATGGAGTTTCAAATATCCTTATAACTAGTAATATTTTCACTTTTAATTTTTCAAAATTTTTTTTTTTATATTTCCGAAATAGGGACACCCACCAATTTTGGGTATTATATGTATAAATTAATGTTCTATAATATATATTTTTTTCAAAAATATTCATTTGGCTCAACAGGGTAAAAATACCGTATGTATGTATGTAATGTATGAACAGACACAACCGGGAGAACTCCCGGTCCCATATCGACCACCGCGCCGCTCTGTACGAATTTGAATTTCGAACGTAACAAATTGCTAAAATGGACTATATTATTATTGGCTGTATGCGGCTTGCTTGTCGTCGCGTCACGAAATTAAAAAATAAAAAGGCGGGAAACGCGGCTCACTAAAAAGTTCCGTTTTAATATGAGCTGCGTTGATATTGATCTTGCAATGGAAAAAAAGGAGATTATACACAAAATATTTTCAAAATCTCCAAGATCGTTACATTACTAAAGTCGCACGAAACAAAGTCTGCAGCGGATTTGATAGCCCACGCAGTGTAAGTGTTAAGTATACGTCATAATTTCATAGAAGTGTGACGTTTAAAATGACACTTGCACTGCGTGGGCTATCAACATCGCTGCAGACTTTTTACGGTTTAACTATATATACGTTCTTAGCAATATCTGCAAACGGCTTCGAGAATATGCGATTGATTATATAGAAAAATATATATAGAGAAAACCTAAATATATATAGAGAAAAATATATATAGAGGCAGAGCTCCAACTCGCTGGACGGATCCACTCCTGGAGGCAATTAATAGTGGCACACAGTCCGCACTTCTTCAGGCTCGGAACAGAGCAGCCTGGAGGCTTCTTATAGACAGAGCTACTTATGGTGGTCACGACCCTCAGCTGTGAGGATAACGACGAAGAAGAAGAATATAGAAAAAAAGCCCGCTGTCCTTAGAGGAAAACGTATTAAGCTCTTATAGGATCACTGGTGCGTCTGTCTGTCTGTCCGTCTGTCACAGCCTATTTTCTCGGAAACTACTGGACCAATTAAGTCGAAATTTGGTACACATATTTAAATTCGTGACCCAAAGACGGACATATTTTTATATCATTTTAAAATACATACGTTCGAAGTTATTTAAGAAAATAGCCAAAAAATTACCATTCCCCCCCTTTAATTCCGAAACTACTGGGTCTAAAATTTTGAAAAAATACTCAAAACAGTTCTTTACCTATAGATGACAGGAAAATCTATTAGAAATGTGCAGTCAAGCGTGAGTCGGACTTATGTACGGAACCCTAGAAACACGAGTACTAATCGCACTTGGCCGGTTTTTTAATTTCGTGACGCGACGACAACCAAGCCGCATACAGCCAATAATAATAATATTATTATGCGGCTATTATAGACTATATGATAGTCCATTTTAGCAATTTGTTACGTTCGAAATTCAAATTCGTACAGAGCGGCGCGGTGGTCGATATGGGACCGGGAGTTCTCCCGGTTGTGTCTGTTCATACATTACCTACATACATACATACGGTATTTTTACCCTGTTGAGCCAAATGAATATTTTTGAAAAAAATATATGTTATAGAACATTAATTTATACATAAAATACCCAAAATTAGTGGGTGTCCCTATTTCGGAAATATAAAAAAAAAATTTTTGAAAAATTAAAAGTGAAAATATTACTAGTTATAAGGATATTTGAAACTCCATTTTTTTTTAATAATTCATGTAGATTACTTACATAATGTGTATAAGTTACAAAAAAATCGGTTCGGTAGTTTAGATAAAAAAAAATGAAAACCAAATTTCTTTTTTTTTAATTTTCTCAAAAACCTGCAGCATTTTAGGGTTATTTTTTTGGTGAAATAGCATCTTACATCTGGCCTAATAAATTGGCAAAACGGCAATCAATTTGGCTTCTGGGGCCGATGCCCCATACAAACACGGCTAGACCCTTTATATCACTTTCATGCTTCGTTCTTAGTTTGGAGCGTTTTCACATTGTCCGATCCGATATCGAATGTCGGAAGGAAGTAAAATGTAAGATATATGTGTTCTCTGTATTTATTTATGGATTTAATAAATCATTAATTATTAAAAAACGACAAATAACGCAAAAAAGGTGGACTTAATGCAGATGGCACTCTCCTGCAGCTGTTTTCTCATAGGCGCCTTCCGACATCCGATATCGGAAAGGCGCTTCCGATAAATTCAGTCATGTCGGAGCCCCCCGTCCGCTGTCGGACCGATACTATTTGTTTGTATGAGCACCCCCTTCTAGTTGAGATAAAATTACGAAACTTGGTTTATTTTATCAGCATAATAAATGTAACAAAATAAGAGGGTGCCCCGTCGGAAAAAAAAAATGTTTTTTGAACCACCCTAATACGCTGATCCTACATCCGATATCGGATCGGACAATGTGAGAACGCTCTTACGCACTTACCTGAGTAAACCATGTGTTATTAATTTTAGAGGCAAAGGGTACTGCGGTCAAAATAATTTCACAACTTTCACAGCCCATAAATATCGGAAATTAATTATGCGTTCAATTAAAATTTGTTTACTTGTAGAGACGGGGAATTCGCAAGTGTCGTTTAATTTATGGGCCCGATTCGGATTTTGAAATAGATATCCATTAGATATCTTTTAGACATCACCAAGATACGATAACGATATGGTTAAGATCTAACCTGTCAAATTTGACATTTGCGCGATTCTGGAGATACTTTTGAACGATTTCCACAGGATATGACTTAGACATCCAATTCACATCTAATAGATCTTACTCTATCTAACGTAAAAGTGACTTTGATTACCCGAATTGCGCTGCAAACTAAGTAGTTGATATCTAAACTATAACGTATCTTCTAGCACGTGACGTCTCTTGTGAATATCTTGAATTTCGAATACGGCAGTGTATCATGTTTGTTTTGTGCGCTAGTAGGCTACCTAAATCAAGTTTTTGTGATGCTAATGTTCTTGTGTGTACCTAGAGACAATAGAGATAAGAATAGATGGCACGTTTAGCAATTAACATTGGAGTTAACTTACAATTGTAGAGCATATAATTCTTTTCCATCGTATTTTCACGGAAGCGTACGTCCGTGTCTTGCTATTTCAGACAGTCTCAGTACAAAAAGTACTGAGCTTGACTGAAGTACCATGAATCATGGTCCATGATAAATACGAACGTTTCCGAGCAAATACGATGGAAAACAATTATGCACTACGTCTGAATCTGTATGTATATCACTCCGCGAGTTTATAAACGAATTCTAGCACTTACCTATACGAATTTAAATAGTGAAGACAAATATTTGTCTTATCACCAGCGATAATCGATAAAAATAAAAGGCCTTCTGCGTAAACATGACAAAGCTTGATCAATGATTCAGCTTCACTCTTAACTAACCATTCGTTGACCTTATGCCTTTGTAATAAGGCATGCTTTTATCAGTAAACTGTGCAAACGATGGCATAACAATTTGAAAAGGTGGATTACCGCGGCGAGTGAAGCGCACCGCAGTAATTCTGATTTAGTGTCGTATTATCGTTAGCATAATCAGGCAAACAGCTGCGCTTCAGTTGCCTCTGTTGCCTCAGTTTTTACGGAACGGAAACATCGAGATGAGAATTTAAAGTACCCTCGGTGTGATTCGTTTCTTTTTATTTGGCAAACGGGAGTTGCCAAGTGATTTGGGGCTACAAGGGAAGAACAGTAATTTTAAATGACAAAATTAGACTATCTGAATAAAATAAGTCAGCAAATTATATGTATATTTAAGCAGTTTCGTTCAACTTCTTATCACTGAGCATATTGTTAGAGTTAGACCAAGAAAAGTCTGCATTTTGATAGCACACGCAGTGCAAGGTTTATTTATACGCCAAAAAATCATAAAAATTTGTCGTTTAAAATAAAACGTAATAAACATATAATATCGTGTGCTATTAAAATTTTGTGTCTAAAAGTTGCAGACGTGTCTTTGCCTAACTATAAATAAATATAAACTCAGTTTAAAAGCAAAATAAAATCAAGAGCATCGAAAATAGATGCTAAAGTTTTGACGTAGGTAGAGGGATGACACGGGTATCAATTCCATGAGCATGACAGAACTGGTTTTTCTCAGGATGACTCCTTTCGTAGACCTCGCAACACGGGGCACGATCGTTCACCAGGATTAACAGTCTTGGAGGATGGCTTCTTGAATTTAAGTGAGTCTTTGTCCAACGTAAGTTATGTTGTGTGAAAACAGTTCCGTTACTGAACTTTTAATACCGAATGTATTTGAATATTGGGTTTTTATTGTTATTTTAGTATGATGGGGATGCATTAATTCTTGTACTTGTAAGCACTATGTAGACAACTCCATCTTTGAGTTTACCACACAGGAACGGCCCAAAGTATTTAACGAAAGCCAACAAATATGGTCTGCACTGAATCGTCTGGCACAAGTGGGGGTCGAGCGAGTCGGCGGCGTGCGAGTGTGGAGACCCAGAATAGACCATACATCACATTACCAGATATAATGGCCCAGTTACCAGATATAATGGCCCAGTTGAGGATTTTAAAAACCTGACAATTAACGCGAGTTTGTATCTGCGGAATTGTAAATTTTGATATTAAGTGTAAATTTTATAAGTGTGTGTACCTATTGCCATACGATAAATAAATGAATAAATTAATTCCCACAACATTTGTACTACATACTTGTTCCATCCCCAGTTTAACTCGAGCCCAAGATTTATAACGAACAATTTGGCCATGCGTAATTGAAAGCCTGATTTGCCTACGCGTTCCGCTAAGTGCGGTTGTTTGTTAATTACATCACTGATGCTAAGTTAGTGGGACCATTATCCTTGTTGCGCTGAAGTTGGAAACTAGTGTATTGAATTACATTACCTACGTGCATACATTACGTATACAGAATACAGCATACCACCTAAATCTTTATTAAATACCATAAATTTTTAGTGTTCCGTACAAAACTTTGTTCACGGAACACTTATTTTAGTTTGCTTAACTTAGGCAGAAGGGGGAGGACCCCCGCTCCGAGTCGTTTCTGGTGCAAAGGCTATCCATAGCCATCCAGCGCGGCAATGCCGCGAGTATTATGAGCACTTTTGCACCGGAATCGTCTAGGAGCGGCAGCAATGTTTAGTTAGTAACTTGTGTGTGTTTAGTTTGTAAGTATGACTAACTGTATGTATGAATTGGATAAATATATCAATATTGTTTTTTTTAGTTTGTAGCTACTTAATCCATGCTCATAGGTCATTCATCCCTATTAATATTATGAATTCAAGAGTAACTGTCCGTCGTGTCGTTACCTTTTCACACTTCTGCTAGTTCTGCTGAACGGTGTCTTATAAAGCCAAAACAGAAAAAAAATAGGAAAGTCATATGCAGGCTTTATTTAATTTATTTTACCATATACCTGTATTTATTTATTTTTAGGGTTCCGTACCTAAAGGGTAAAACGGGACCCTATTACTAAGACTCCGCTGTCCGTCCGTCCGTACGTCTGTCACCAGGCTATATCTCACGAACCGTGATAGCTAGACAGTTGAAATTTTCACAGATGATGTATTTCTGCTGCCACTGTAACCTCAAATACTAAAAAGTACGGAACCCTCGGTGAGCGAGTCTGACTCGAACTTGTCCGGTTTTTTTTAAACTTTATTGCACATTAAAATATACAAAAGGCGGACTTAATGCATCATGGCACTCTCTACCAGCAATACTAGTAAACTACTATACCGTATCATTCATATAAATATAACCAATATTGTTTAGTGAAATTATGAATTGCATACACGTACCTAAGTCACATTTAAACAAAGTATCATTACCAAGTTCAGGAATAAGTACAGTGACATTACCGTACGCTAACATTACGTAGAAGTTTAAAGACAAACGACTCCCCGAAACTAAAGAGTATCGTCTGTCATTGGGTCGGTGGCGGTAATGGCGAACAGCACTCCGCTCTATACGGTAATGACTGCCATTACACTTCAAATGAAAACAAGTAGCTGTCGCAGAAGGTTCCTATTAAAAGGGATAGGTACGCTGTTAACATCTATTGTGTTGTTGGCTAGTTTTTAAAGTTTTTTTTAAGAAATTAAGATTACTGAAGCACAATAAACTTATCTGGATGCTATGTTTACGAAAAAGTATTTTATTACTCTAATCACACACACATGTTACATAAAACATAGAAGCCACATTGCCCAGTCGATAAATGAGTACAGTGACATTACTACGTGGGTCTTTATTTATTTAGAGAAACTAGTTAGCTCAATCGAGCGGAGTCAAGTTCACTGCCGCATCGGAACTACTTTCACCGACGAATATTATGCTAATCGCCCTTTATTGGTTATTTATTTTTATGTTAACATTACGCAGAAGTTTAAAAATTAACAACCCCCGAAAGAGTAGTCTGTCATTGCCGTCATTGGGTCAGTGGCGGTAATGGCGAACAGCACTCCGCTCTATGCGGTAATGACTGACATTACACTTCAAATGAAAACAAGTAGCTGTCGCAGAAGGTTCCTATTAAAAGGGATAGATGTGTACGCCATTACATAAAATAAATACTCTCGCTCTTGTTATAAAAATAACTAAATGCGGCAAAAACCTGACTTTATATACTATTATTTACTTCAAACATATAACGCGTGGGTAGGTATATCATTAGCGCTAATAGGGAGGTTTTATAAATCCGGGTTGACAAGGAGTTGACTTACACCAGCCTATTTTTGGCACCTACCTACAATATGAAACGCTGAAATTTAAGCTTATGTTATCATTTTATACATCAAAAGTTGTTCCATCACGGAGCTTACAATATATTTTAGTTAACAGATTCAGTTTTTCTTTATACAGTTTGGTTGCAAGCGACTTTAATGAGTTTGTGTCGAAATATGTATGGCTCAACTGGGCTCGACTGGAAAGAGCTGGAAGTAGCCGCTTAAGATCGCGACAAATGTAAAAATTGTAAAATTCTTCTTCGAGCCCTATGTCCCTAATGAGGAATAACAGAAATACATCATCATCATCAAACTTTAGTTTTTAAAATCACATTTTAATTGTAAATCTGCCTCTAAACTCCCTGGCACCTCCGTATACACTTGAATGTATCTATGCTATTAGTTTTTACCTTCAAGTTCCGGTACAATATATGAACCTTCATAAATTATGGGCAATCTACTCTCGCCATCGATGTAAACATACTGATACAAAGGGCAGGAGTCGATACCATTACACATAAATTTCACTTATCTCCATCATTTGGTACAATTTGCTCCTGGGCACGCCATTTTGTAGCCTCCTGCCACCCACCATACAAAATTATAGCCAAGGAAGTTAGAATCTTGTTGTATTTTCAATTAGGTTGAAATTCATTTGTTCGAAAATTTTACGAGACAAATGAAATGCTACCTACTTTGTTTTTAATTAAGGTTGACATTCCATTGAAACTGAGTGTACATCCTAATGTACATCGGGCCGCACGAGGGTAGGGAAGGATTAGATTTATGTGTTCTCGTATGAATACTCGATGGTATTGTAATAGTTTGTTTGGACGGCGTATTTGCGGTTAAAGGGTTGACATGAGTGAAATTGCTTTTACCTTACATAAATAGTGCTCTAAGAGAAATCGAATTAGGTACCTAAAGCAAATAACGGATAAGTGTTCCAGAACAACATTTTAAAAGACCGAGTTAGCAAAAGAAGGTAGTCTAAAACTTTTCTCTTTATTGACAATTTACGTGTTGATTTTATTGAATTTATCTTTTTAATAATAAAAACATTTACACTTGTACTTAAAACAGTTCAATTCCATCGGGTTATCATGAATTCATGACTCACGTAGTAAGTTGAAATAATTTTCTTCCCAACTGACGACTGTTGAAAAATAAATTCAACTGTAAAAATAAATACATTAACAAAGAACCTTTGTATTTGCGCTCGCTTTTGTGAAGGAAAAATATAAATCTGTTAGACGGAACAATAACTAAGGCACAATTTTTTCACAGAAAGGGTTTTCTTAGGCAAGAACGCCGCCTTTGTTATGCCAAAATTACTTTTATGAAATTCTAAAAACTGATTACAAAAGCTAGTTTTTGTACAATGTGGCAAAACAGTGGGAATGTTTTAATAAGGTATTTATTTGTCCAATAGACAGATACTTTATACCTACTTATGAAAAAAGCCATTAACTGTAATTTTGTGTGACGTGTGTGTGCCTATAGAATTCGTTCTTTTCTGAAATTCCGTTATATTTTTGAAGTGAAAACTTCTTTAGCGGCGCTGAGCACTTTTTGAGGTGGGGAAAAAATTATAAACTCGATTCAGCGTAACGCGTAACGTAACGCTGACGTCATGTGTCACGGACAATGTTATTCACCAAAGAACTTTAGTCATAACGTATCATAATCAGGTCAATTATTTCAAACTGGACTTTTACATTAAGCATTAAAGCTCAATGTTGTACGGGCTGAAATACGAGGATCTCACAGTTACATTCTAACTTTATATCACTCAAATATAATTCAATAAAGCTACATCTTGATGAAATCGCTAATAAAAGTGAACTCTAGTACTGGTGAATAAAACTCAAAATATCATGACCAAATATATTTAGATGCGAGGTCTGCAAGGTAACTTTACAATTTCTATTCGAATTTTAAACAATTAACGCTACAAATTTAAGCTCACTGGCCAGCAATTTCGGAACTAAAGCTTTTCAATAGAAAGGAGGGTGGTCAATTATACATAGTGCTGCATGCAGATATTTTGGACTAGTCATTGAGTTTTCACTTCTGTCTGCACTCCCGGAGTGCAACCCGTTGTTTTTTTATATTGCCGTTAACGAGTAAAGCCTTGGCTACGCCTCAGAGTTATAATTTAAATTTACGAGCTTACAGCGTATTAATAAAGTGATTACTTTCCAGATTATAAGAAGAAACAAAAATATCTGCTACATTTTCTACTCAAGGTTCGTCATTCGCAGCTAACCTCCCACTTGTTTTCTTCAATTTGTGATCAAAGGGAGTATTTCATTACTTTCATTAGTAAACAGATTAATGGCAACGGTGATACATTCTTCGTATAATCCCGTAAGTACATAAGGAAAATTGCTACAAGTAGGTATTCATGTAGGTTGGCTTCGCTAAGGTTCGCTATTTAATGAGATTTGGGAATGGAATGAATGTAATTATGGATGAAAATATTACGCTATTTGCTGAGAGAATTTGCAGTAGGCTGTGTTTGTATTGCTATGATAATTTCATTTTGGTGAAACAAATAGTCTGTTGCTAAGCAGATATACCTACCAAAGTAGTAAATGTGGGTTAAATAATGATTTTTAAAATATTCACAATGTATAGGACTACTGGGCAAGAATAAATTGGACGTAGTTACGCGAAAACGTTCCAACCCACAGCGACCCCATTTTGAGATAAACGCAATTTTGTGTTTTAGCGGTACACTTTTTCCCTGTAATTATTTCAGGCAAATACTATTGGTTTTACTGTGGAATGCCAAACTGGTTATTGAATGATATGCATATTTTTTGTAAATACATAATACAAGGGGCATATAAATAGGTAAAACGAGTTTGAAACGTTTTTGCTAAATTTAATTTTGTATGAAACTTGTTAAATAGCAATTATGCATAAACGTTCCAAAACGAATTTAAGTGTATGTAATGAATTTAAATTGACCTAAAGCATATAACATTGTTTTCTTCTTTTTGGTTATTTAAGTTTGATTGGTTAAGTTTTGGAGGAGGAAACAGTCGAGTACGAAACCTCGATTTTTGAGATTTTTACGCAGGATGTTTCGCCTGTCCTCTAGGCTCTGAGCAGCCCTACGGACATCCGCCTCGTTTTCCCCCAGGAGGGCTAGGTCGTCTGCATACCCAATAATTCGGTGACTACCGTTCAACTCTACTCCGCCACCAGAGGCTATAACTTTCTTGGTGACATATTCGAGCACCAAGTTGAAAAGTATGGGAGAGAGCGCATCCCCTTGCTTGAGACCCGTACCAACATCAAACTGGTCTGTTAGGCCGACTCCCGTTTTCACCGTCATTTTGCTTGTTGAGGAAGAGGCAGTGAAGGTTGACCTACGAATTAGTCGGGAGAAAACTGAGTACCTTCATATGAAGCGATACAGAAATAACTCTATTCGTAGGAAAGATCTCACTATAGGACAAACCTCTTACAAAGGTGTAGAGAAATTTAAATATCTTGGGTGTATCGTCACAGACAGCAATCGGAGGGAAGAGGAGATCCAAACCCGAATTCAGAACGCGTTCCGGTGCACAGCTGCTCTTCATAAAGTGTTGGTGTCCAGGCTAATGACCAGAAAGACGAAACTCCGTATATACAAGACTATAATCAGACCGATCTTGATGTACGGATGCGAAGCCTGGACCCTAACACAAAGAGAGGAATACGCACTGCTGGTGGCTGAACGGAGGATCTACCAGAAGATACTTGGACCCACTCGCGGAGAAGATGGCTCATGGAGGATACCTACGCAGGAACCAGGAAATCGAAGATCTAGTGGCCGAGCCCAATATAGTCGGAGAAACGAAAGCCTCAAGACTCCGATGGCTCGGGCACGTGGTCCGTATGGGTGAAGATCGAGCGGTTTGGAGAGCGTACTCGGGCCGTCCGGAGGGTCGACGACCGGTTGGGCGTCCTAGGTATCGCTGGAGCGATGAGGTCGTGAAAGATCTGAACGAGCTCGGTGCCGTCGATTGGACAGAAACGGCGCTTGACAGAGAAGCATGGCGTTCCTTAGTGTCAGAGGCCAAGATCCACTTCGGGTCACTGCGCCACGGCAGTAAGTAAGTAAGTAAGTAAGTATGTTTCGCCTGTGCTGCAGTTGTACTAATCGCACTAATTTTAAGGGCGGAGTCAAGTTTCTAAATAAGTACACAGACAGAAAAGTGATGGGCAATCGTCGACATTTAATGTCGATAATCTAGTGATGTAAGAAGCGCTGGTGGCCTAGCGGTGAGAGCGTGCGACTTGCAATCTGGAGGTCGCGGGTTCAAACCCCGGCTCGTACCAATGAGTTTTTCGGAACTTATGTACGAAATATCATTTGATATTTACCAATCTCTTTTCGGTGAATGAAAACATCGTGAGGAAACCGGACTAATCCCAATAAGGCCTAGTTTATCCTCTGGGTTAGAAGGTCAGATGGCAGTCGCTTACGTAAAAACTAGTTCCTACGTCAAATCATGGGATTAGTTGTCAAGTGGACCCCAGGGTTCTCATGAGCCGTGGCGAAATGCCGGGATAACGCGAGGAAGAAGAATCTAGTGATGTAAGAAGTTATCGATAAACCGTCTTGTGTGAAAATATCTAGATCATCCTGAGAGACAAGGGGTTTTGGGTTGAGAGGGAACATATGTTTAAAAATATAATATTTCAAAATAGAAATTGATATGAAATTTATTTTTTGCATGGTCATGGGTTTACAAAATTCTTTAGGTACAAGATTGGCGATTCGAAATCTCGCACGAAATATCCGAATAGAGATTGGGTATAATTTTTTAATTTTTTGTTTTTTTGAGGTTGGGTGTTTCGAGATCTCGAGAGTCACACTTTCGAGATCGAGATTAATAGGTATCTCGACGAGATCGAATTTGACAGGTAACTAAAAATGAGTTATTTTAATCAAAAATCTCTAAGAATTCCATATTCATAAATGTGTCGGCGGCACACCGGCATATTTTTTTTTCAGATTCCTGCTACTCTTTAAAAAAAAATTGTAATTATAAAAAAATGTAAAATACGTTATTTAGTCTTTTCTACTTTACTCCCTTTTTTGTTCGAAAGGGCATTTTTTGTTCTAAAAATAGATTCCTTGTCCTTAATTTATCCGAAAATAATATATTACATGCCCTAATAGGTATAGTTTTAGAGAAATGCAGCTCCAAGTGAAGCGCGGCAGTGTTGAACTTCCCCCCCCCCCAAACTAATTGAGAGGTGGCTCTCGATGTCTCCCCGGTCTGTATCTGCTCAAGACCAGCTAAGAATCAACTGTGCCAAGTTTCAGCGCATAGTCACAAAGTGCAAGGTCCCCATACAACGGTGTGTGCTAATTAACCAGCTACATGACATTTAATGACAGGTAGGTCCGCGGCGGCGTTTCGTTTCACATGTGCGTTTCGTTGGTGCTGTCATTTTGCGGGAGCAAAGAGTAATAATGTTGCCACCTTTATTGTAAATAGTCCATTGATTGTTTTGACTAAATACATAAACTTAAATATACCATAGTTATTTATTTTGGTAAAAAAATTTTTTTTCTCTCGAACATATTTAATAGCAAAAATGGATCAAGTATATGTGGATCGTTTATAGCAAAAAATTAGACAATAATATATTATAATAAAATGTTCCAATTTATTTAGAACAGTCTTCGCAGCTTAAAAAAACAGTATGGATTAATCTAAAAGGTTTCAAATTACATGGAACATTTTTGCAGAAATAAAAAATGTATAAAGATTTTGCAAAAACGTTCCAACCTACATGGATCATTTAAGAAAAAATTAAATGCGCATTTTATGAATTTAGTATAATGTTTCAAGACAAGTGGAACATTATAACGATATGTTATTCTATTAAGAGTTTTTAACAATATGATTCAGTATGCATGTAATGTTTTTACTTTATTTTGAGTACACGTCCTTGGTATAATGGTGGGTTGGAACATTTGGGTCAAATTTTATTGATGAAACTAACCTAAAAATACTAGCATCTTTGTGTGCACATGATGTAATATGTCAAAAATAGTACCCTGGTTATGGTAACTCATTTTCGAGTGACTTGTGGGTTGGAACGTTTTCGCGTAACTACGTCCAATTTTAGTCTTTTATTTTTTTTTTATTGTGTTTTTCTGAAAAAAGCGGACATAGCTAATCCCGTGGCGAACTGATGTCGTGATTATGCTTATGATACCTACTTGACTCACTTACTTGGGAGTGCCTTAAACCAAGCTTCATCTTGGCTTGTACGTCCGTCGAAAACCACTTAGCACACATTCAGCTCTTTGGTAATGCCACAGATTATATAATAGTTCTTGTAATGCCTACTATCAATTAATTCCCAATTTTTTCTCGAGCGTAAAATCCGATCGAGAATGATCGAACGATCGCCGTAGTACGGAACGTTTCGTCTGATGCCGTATATATTTGATTAATGATGCGATCCAAAATCCGGATAAAGTCCGGGAACGTCGATTATTTTAATTAAAAATAATGATTGGTACAGATAGCTTCATTAGTATACCGGGGATAAAGGGAGGCAGGGGCTATTGTGATAGTTAAAAGGGTTAACAAAGGTCCGGAAGCAAACTATAGGTAGATTAATTATTCACAGATCGATAGAAGTTTAGTGGTTACCACACGGTGAGAATAATGACCCATACGAATAAAGGTTGTATTCTTAGGTGTACATATATGTAATAAAAAAGTCATTCATTGTCGCAAAATAATACAGTACAGCTTTGCTAAATGCAGTTACTAAATGCTCGCTTAGAGCTTAGTAAATGGCATAAAAATAAGGGATGTATACCCAGTCAATGACATAATAAAATGCATTAACAAGGGCACTGCAATAATTTCTGCAGATTTGTGAACCCCTAAAGAGGCTTTTATAGCTGTCTGGTCCGGAAATTTGCAGTTTTATGAGAGCATGGTTGGTGTCATTCAAACTATTAGGGTAGTATTTACTAGCACGTAATATCCTCCAGCCGGGGTAGTAAAATGGATCAGTCTACGACTTTAAGAACCCATCTACGTGCACACTAGCGCCACTGCTAAATAATCGTGATTATTTTAATTTAACGACATGTATTTAAAAACGGGGGCCCCTACGTACTGTATTTTGTATTTAAGTACCTTTTGAATACATCAAACTAGTTTTTATGTTGCTGGATTCGTCTATCTATGCGTCCAAAGTTAAAACGGCCGTTTTTGTTTTGAGTTCATAGATCGACGAAACCAGCAACATAAAAACTAGTTTGATGTATTCAAAAGGTACTTAAATACAAAATGCAGTACGTAGCAGCCCCTTTTTTTAAATGTCTTTCGTTAAATTTAAATAGCTCGATTATTTAGCAGTGGCGCTTGTGTGCACGTTGATAAGCTCTTAAGGTGCAGTGAGTTCAGAAAACGAGTTTTTTAAAAGCCGTAGCTCTTTTTTGGATCACAATACGGCTGCCATACATTCAATTAGCAAACTTGAGGGCTTTTTCTAGTGACTACCGGGATTAGAATCCTAAGTTTTTGACTTTTGCTCGATAGAAATCGATCACGAACATAGGTCTAAAACGGACTTTAAAGATTCGTAACAATTTGTGCACAAAAGATAAAACTATGAAAACTGCTTCTAATAACGCGCAATTGTATGCTTGAGCGACTACCAGGATTACTTTTTTTTTAATTTCACATTCAATAAATAAGTTCGAAAATATGATATCAGCGGTTCCGTGCACGCAACTTCTTTGATCAGATGCCCGCTGGGCTCGGATCAAAGCACACGTATCGCGAATTTAATTAAAATGACCAGAAATGACCAGTAGACAAATACTATTTAAAAAAACAGGGTAAATAATGATCATCACATGGAGCTCGAGTCTCATCTTAGATTTGATTTGTTGGGGCATAATGGTTGAAAAACGCAGTAAACCATCTTAAAACAATACGTTTCAATATCATTTAAGTAATTTGCTCCTTGAAACCCGGCTTAGAATGAAAAAAGTTTGAAGACTCATACTTACTGATTGGAATTAATTTTCATTATGCTGGTATTAATATTGCATACCTATTTGACGTACTTTTGTACGTCAACGTCAATGAACTGTGATGACAATGTTGTGATCTTGTATTTATGTTAGAGAACTTTTGATCTTCAAATATTACCTATTAATACGGAACATTATGTAAATATTTCGTGTACTACTTGAAAATCGTGCAGTGGTACACCTATTTTGTCGCTGTGAGGTCCGTCTAAGATAGATGTATAATGCGGTTACGTGCTGTTCTGCAAACCTTCATGAAATCAAGAATAAATAAACGGCTATGGTCTAGACTCAGTCCTAGCGAGTTTTTGCGGCTTATGAGGCCGAGATATACCTACTGTGTATCGAGTGTTATACTAATTTACTATAAAATAAAACAAAGTTATTAATTCAATGATATTCTGTGCATATTTAATTTGATTTTTTATACCTCGTCGCTGACAAACAAGCATACGGCCCGTCTGATGATAAGCAATCTTCGTAGCCTTTGGACGCCTGCAACTCCATGCGCGTTGCCGAGTCTAACACTCCGCACCCCTCGTTGATAACTGGCAATCATACTCACCGGCAGGAAGGACACTATGAGTAGGGTCTAGTGCTAGTGTTATTTGGCTGCAGATTTCTGTAAGGTTGAGCTCTGCTCTAGATCTGGAATGACATCCGCTGTGCTGTGCCCTACCATACAAAGCGAGATGTCATTCTCAGTTCCCATTCCCAGCATACCTCTCTTTGGACGTAGTTCAAGGACCAGAGGTATGTCCATATATCTTAAATATTTTCGTCTTAAATAACTATAGAGATTCAGAGTCTGAACATATAACCGTAAGTTTACCAAAAAATTGCCGTAATAGCTGTAGGTACAGTCAGATGCAGAGAGAAAGAATCCTCCAAAATGAAATTTCCACCCTGCCAGGACTTAATTTATTGATAAAGATAACCATATATTTATTTGCAAAAAATATAGTGATGAACATAGGTGGATAGTAATTTTGGATGCGTAGGGTAGAGTGGGGAGAAACGTAACACTTTGTCCTTTGACCTTAGTTTCTGGTTAACCCTTATTATTTTGATGAGTTTAATGTAGTCATATATAACGTCAGTGCATGTTCTGTACATTAACGTCTTGACTAACATTATAATTGTGTATTTTGTTTTAAAAAAAACCGTCTTTTGTTACTAATGACCCCGTTGGCGTGCAGAAAGTAGTAACACGTTGTGGGTCAAAAGTAACAAGACACAGTAGGCTGTAATTTAATATAATATGATATGTCATTTTTTGCCTATTTTCTTAAATAATTTCTAAACTGTTTCATATAAAATTATAAAAAATATATATTTGAGATCCTCAAAATAAGCCCTTTTAATATGTAACACGATATGGTTTGCAAAACTTGGTTTTCTAATTTTCTCATATTCCCCTTAAAATAGCCCCCTATACTTAAAATTCATTTGTTTATATTACATGTCCATCTTTGGGTAGCAGACTTCCATATGTGTACCAAATTTCAACTTAATTGGTCCAGTAGTTTTGGAGCAAATTGGCTGTGACAGACGGATAGACAGACACACGAGTGATCCTATAAGGGTTTCGTTTTTTCTTTTTGAGTTACGGAACCCTAAAAGTACCTACTAATCATGTAAATTATTATTGATAACACACTTTAATATTTGCATTTCAACTACATAAGTATTTTAAGAAAACAAATCAATTCCTCGTTAGAAAATGTTTTTATTTCAAGTGATGAGATCAATTATTGTCTTATAAACATGTTTTCTAATCAGATAATTCAGAGTCAGAGTTTTTTCACTTACAAATATGGCATACATCGTTTACTAATATGGCATAGATCCAATAGGTATATTGTATGGGATGTAAATGTTACTTTTGTATGGCTTTGTTACTTTTGTACCCGACCGCATTTTTCTGAAAACATAAAAGATATCTTTGAATTTGAAACGCAACGTGTGCGAGAAAAATAAATTGCAATTAATCTAATCAATATCTCTTTGGGTGGCAGGGCCTCCGGTTGAACGGTAGGAAAAATGGCGCGGCCATTTTTAAAACATGCCCCTGCGTGGCAGAGGCTGGTAGCCAGACACTCTCCAATTAGCAGTGAACCGGGAGACGGTTCCGTCACAACAAGCCCGTGTGTGGCAGAGACCGTCTCCCGGCCTCTGTGTGACGCCGTATTTTGCGCCTAAATTAAAACCGTTAAAACTATGCCTTGCTTGCTCACTTTTGCAAGATGCATTCTTCATTAAACAAGGATGGTATTCCTTAACGGTTGAATTCCCGCGTAAAATAATGTTTTTTAGAAATGGCGTGATGTTCACGCCCCACCAGACCTCGTCCATTACGCGCCGACCGTCGAGCCGCGAACATTCAGAAACCAGAAATGTATTTGCTAAAAACATTGTCCTTACAAAGGTATACAAATGGAATACGCAGTGATAAAAAGTGAAATAAACTGTGTGAATCGTGTTAAATGTAATGTTTTGTCATAAAGACTGCTTTTTTTCAATCAATTGTTTTATTTCCTAATTATACATATTTTTATACATGAAAGAAAAAAAATTGGTAGTATGAGATTTGATCAAGTCCAGCATAATTCAAATAAATATAATGAAATTCATTGGTATACAATCAAATAAGCTATTTTATGCTGAATTCAATGATACATAGTTAATATCATTCATACATATTTTTTGAGAAATGGTCATATTTCTAACACACGCCAAATTCGCGATGACCACCCATGGAGGCCCCGCCACTTGATGTATATTTTTCTAAATTGGCCGCACCACTCAACCTCAAGCCACCGTTAAATCTGAGGCGCCGCCATTCAACGGCTTATTATATCTGTCCGTCTCCCGGCTCCCCGCCACCATAGAGACCTAGCCAGACAATGCCACTCTAGGGGATATGCAAATATTCAGAAAATGTATGAATTTTAATACAACATAAACATCAAATAACTAAAAGTCAAAAAATGGACTTTTGATTCGAAAAATCACGTTGCGTCCTCTCACACAACCTAATATCACGTGGCGCCGCGGCGTGGTGGCGTTTCGACTGAATGTGCTGACTGAGTGAGGAGGGCACCACTGTCTATCACTTAATAGCAGCGGAGTGGTATTTTGTCTATTAGATAAACCTACAGAGCAATAGTTACTTTCCACCCGCAGTTACCTTTGTCCCCGCTCTCCCCTACATTTCACTTGAAGAAGCATGCAAATTTTGCTTAGTAGCTAGGTAGTATAACTAAATATATACAAATTGAAGCTAAGTTAAGGTAAGTTATATAATAATAACATCATCGGAATACACATATGATTTAAATGAAATTGTCATTGTATTGATTTGTGCCTTATCGAAAGCCCTATTGATTAGAGTAGTACCTAAATAACGTTTTTCATTTGACGACTTCTGTATTTATTCGATTTATTTAGTTCGAGTACCTAATGAATTCGATTATTTAGTTAATTTATATTTAAGTACGTCACATGTGACATGAATAGACAAGGAGAGCAAGATAAAATATATTGTTTTGTCTTCCTTCTTTCAATGGAACTTTTTTAGAGTTTCTCTTCCTCAAAGGAGGCTAGTGGTTAAGACGAAACTTAAAAAAAACAGGATGGGTCACTGACCTGTCCCGGTAAAGTGAGGTAGTATGCGTATGCATAGTATGCGTGACGTGTGCTTGTGTGTGAAATGGGGTAATTTGACAGAATCTGAAAATTTTCCCCGGGCATACCTCACCTTAAAAGTGGAACTGGTTTATTTACTTTTTGGCAGAAAACTTTTTTCACACTGATCATACATCGGTAACATACTTAGGCCCACTTGCACCATTCCATTAATCCGGAGGGGTTAACCGCTTAAACCTGGAGTTACCATGGTTACGAGTACAATTTGACACTGTGTTGTCAGTTAAACCGCTTAACCCCGGGTTACCCCATGTGGGCCTTAGGAATTAAGTTTCACGTTAGATGAAATTGTTCTATTTATGTCCTGATATTCCTAAACCGCAATTATAGACTTTTCTGCTCGAATAGACCCGTTGGATAGGTATACAAAAATGTAAAACTTACAAATTTCAAGTGAAATAACTTTCCATTGGTAAAGTAAGTACTTAGTCTGCTGATTAGGTACAGTGAAAGTTGGTTGGATTTCCAATCAGACTAACAAAAGGCAAAACGACTGAAATGTATTCGATGCCAAGAAACTTGCAATTCGAATAAAAAAAACTTTCGCTCACTTTTTCCCACGATGTTATTCATTTGTAGGTACAGTCGGTATCAAAAGTAGCGTATAAGACTAAGCGTCACTTGCACCATCCCCAGTAACCCGGGGTTAACCGGTTAAACCGTTAACCAAGTGTCAAATTGTACTGGTAACCATGCTTACGTTTAGGTTTAACCGATTAGCCCCGGATTAGTGGGATGGTGCAAAGTGCAAACGGCCCGGCTGCACTAGCGATTTGCGAGCGAGTTGAAAGCGAGGCGAGAGCGCAGCGATGTCGCCGCGAGCGCGTGACGACATCGCCGCGAGCACTCAACGACGCTCGTTGCGGACTGGCCTCGCTTTCAACTCGCTTGCAAATCGCCAGTGTGGCCGCGCTCTAAATTATCTACCTTTAAAATCTTATAGCTTACCCATAAGATATAATAGATATATGCCTCTATGTGTAGAACCATTATACTGCTGCCACAGAATAAATAATAGTACTAAGTACAGAAGACTCACTCTCTAACAAAACGCGTCTATTACGATCAGCACAGATATGGCCGCTAGGTGGCGACAGCGCCACGCGCGGCTAATGGCAAACCCCGAAATTGGGGCCGAACGGATGTACTTTTAGCTACCTGTAGCAAAGCGACGAAATCGCGGAGTGAGACACGCCTGCTGCTGCAGATACTTTTAAACACGAACTGTCGAGAATATTTCTATTTGAAATAATGTAGTATGCAAATGTGGCAGATATTTCTATTGGCGCGTTGTTTCGTACACAACTATTGATGTTGACAGTATGCGCTACATAAAACTTAGTAAAACAAGTACGTTACTTATAATAAATACATATTTTTGAACAGCAATGGACCTACATGAAGCCGACAAGATACCACTGCAATCCGCTATCTTTTACTTTGCCGCGCCCGAAAGAAACCCCTTTCATACCTTCGTCAAAGTCACGTGGCGACACCAAGTGGCTGAATAGAAGAAACCTGAAAATGTCTGTTCCGCGTTTTTAATTTGTCAGCGTCTAACTTGCCTTAAAATGGGACGTAAAGCCAGAAAATTAGAAGGAAACAAAAGATAAGGCAAGCTGAATGAAACTTGCGACGAAAAATGTAGCCGTCTCGCGGGTTTTACTCTTTGAAAATATACTTCTGTTTAAAATTCTTGCTCGCCTGATGCCTCTGCAAAATCACTAGCTATTTTATACTCAAATTATTATACTGCTATAGTATTCGGGACAGCGATATACAACTTAAAATGAATGAATATTAGATTTTTTTCAATCAAACTTTAAAATCTTGTACACTCCTTTTTAGGGTTCCGTACCCAAAGCGTAAAACGGAACCCTATTACTAAGACTCTGCTGTCCGTCCGTCTGTCCATCCGTCCGTCTGTCACCAGGCTGTATCTCAATATCTAAATTTTCACAGATGATGTATTTCTGTTGCCGCTATAACAACAAATACTAAAAACAGAATAAAATAAAGATTTAAGTGGGGCTCCCATACAACAAACGTGATTTTTGACCGAAGTTAAGCAACGTCGGGCGATGGGTGACCGTTTTTTTTTTGCCTTTTTTAACAATCCCTTACTTGTAGTGCCTCGAGAAAACCTCAGCAGTGAGCTCATTCCACAGTCAGAGCTCTTTTAACCGCACAGTGCCCGACCATTTAGGCTCTAGGTAAGTCGTAGCGGTAGTCCTGTATCTCGATTAATTTAGGATAATACCATAGGCACAAAGACTGCGCAAGTAAAACTACCAATCAATTCACAAACCAATCAGAGTACGAATAGTTCAGATAACGTTCAAATCGATTAAACGGAAGCTCTATTAAATCGGCCATTCACGAATGTAAGAGCAACCGAAGATCCATCAGGATTTACCGAATGGGCATGTATGTTAGAGCATTATTCAATGTTTAACATCCCGGGTCAGAGCGCGAACTGTTAGCGGACTACTAGGCCAATAAAATTAGGTTATTTCCCAGATCCCAGGAAGTGTGCAATTTTTTTTTCTCTTTTTCAGTTGTTTGCTTATAGATCGAAAACTATAGGTAGAGTACGTCCGAGGGAAAATTTGTTCTTAGACCTTATAAATTCGTAGTCAAAGTTAGTAAATAATGGCCGCCACTTTGAATTTCTTTTTTTGTGTAATCATGTTAGGAAACCGGAAACGCCTTTTTACCAGTGTCTGTTCTACTTAAACCTTGTACCGTAAGGTAGTGCCGGTACTGCCGATGTAATTTATAGTGGGTTCCGTCTACGTCTAGTTTATCTTTATCTCCGTCTACGTTTATCTTTTTATAAGATAAAAAGATAAAGATATTTATTTGAAAAAATCTAGTGGTAAGCATTTAAGTGCGTACACTTACTCAAAGAAGCATGCAAACTTTCCTTATTAATTAGGTACTATAACTAAGTATATACATATTGGTTTGGCAATCCAAGGAAAAAAATATAAGGCTCCAAAAATTTATGCACGCATCCTGCGATGGAGCAAACTCGGATTACACCTATTTAAGGACCAAATGAAAGTATTAAAACGATTTCTATAAATAAATAATAAATATTATAGGACAGTTTAATACAGATCAATCTAGTCCCACGGTAAGCTCAATAACGCTACGTCTTACGTAGGCGAACAACGCGCGAACGCGGCGCGGCGCGGCGCGGCGAAATCAATCCTTTGATGCCCATAGAAGTGTCCTACGTAAGCGATCTCGTTGCGAACGCGGTGCGGCGCGATTTGCACGCGAATGTCAGGCGGCGCGGCGCGGCGCGGCGCGGCGGCGGCCGCTTTCGCCGCGCCGCGCCGCGTTCGCGCGTTGTTCGCCTACGTAAGACGTAGCGTTAAGCTTGTGTTGTGGGTACTAGACGACGATATATATATAATATATAAATACTTATATACATAGAAATCATCCATAACTCAGGAACAAATATTTCTAGCTTGCTGGGAATTAATTCCACAAAATGCTATTGGCCTATACATAGACTACCGTCAACTAGATCCCAGATAGTTTAGAGTACAACTAGTCGACAAATTGGACAATTATAATATATAATATATTAATAATTTAGCCTATATACGTTCCACTGCTGGGCACAGGCCTCCTCTCAAGCACGAGAGGGTTTAGGCCCAATGCGGGTTGGGGACAATTATACCTATTAAAAGTTTTAAGGGCAGCGGCGGGATGAGCGGAACTACCGATGGATGTACCCACAGACAAGACATCCACCAGACTGAGCATAGTCGCGCTACCCCCTCTGCCACGCATACGATAATTTTACTCCATGTCCGAGTCGAAAGTATCTTTGTGTGACGTCCGTGTCTTTGAACGGACCAATCTCGGCACGGGATTTCGCTTACCTCGTCCCGCGCACCCCCGCATTTTTGGCATCATCGGTTGCATGAAATAATTGCTCTAAACACGGTCTAGAGGATTCCTAGTCTATGGATGTACCGTACGTTTACACTAATTTATTATGTATTTCCTAGTGCTTATATACATTCATAAAGAGGCCCACTGATTACCAGTCTGCAGGACGATACTTATCGGCCTGTCAGTTAAAAGCAAAATTTGATAGCTCTGAACAACTGACTAGATGATATCATCCAGCGAACTGATAATCTGTGGGCCCTTTTATACTAAATTCGTTAATCTATCAGGCCAATGGAGTTCTAGTTATTCGATCTGTTTTTGATATGATACTGACCTGTCACTGTCAAAATGACGTTTTAGGTTAAAGAAATTTGACACCGGTAGACTGTACCTACGGGACCAGTAGGTAATTACATATTAAATGAAGTGAATAAATAAATAAATAAATATTACAGGACATTCATACACAGATTGACTAAGTCCCACAGTATAAGCTCAAGAAGGCTTGTATTGTGGGTACTCAGACAACGATATATATGTATAATATATAAATATGTACTTAAATACATAGAAGACAACCATGACTCAGGAACAAATATCTGTGTCATCACACAAATAAATGCCCTTACTGGGATTCGAACCCAGGACCATCGGCTTCACAGGCAGGGTCACTACCCACTAGGCCAGACTGGTCGTCAAATATAGTACGGATAAGTGAAATATAACTGAACAATACTTATCCATTCGGATGCATGGTACACAGATACAGATGTAGGCACGAGTATGTATTACAGGAACATTTAATTTATTTGCCTACGGGCGTGTATAAATTCGGATGTCGAATATGATCGAATCGTGCGGTCAACCAATTAGTTGCACCGTGTGTTTACACGCAGTCAGTTATTGAGAGAAATGAAGGAAATGTTGCTAACAATGTGGTTCATTTATTTTCACCATTTCAATTTCAAGTTTTGCTTCCGCATCCTTCACATAAAAAAAACGAGAGTTCCATACTTTTAGGGTTCCGTACCTCAAAAGGAACCCTTATAGGATCACTCGTGCGTCTGTCTGTCCGACCATTCCCCCCCCCCCCTTTATCTCTGAAATTACTGGGCCTAAAATTTTGGAAAAAATACACAAAATAATACTTTAGCTATAGATGACAGGAAAACCTAAATGTGCAGTCAAGCGTGAGTCGGACTTACGTACGCGAGTCCGACTCGCACTTGACCGGTTTTTTAGTATTTGTTGTTATAGCGGCTTTACACTTTGGGTACGGCACCCTAATTAGAAATATCTTATCTAGACACGCGGCAGCGTGTCAAGCCAAGTTCAAGCAAAGGAACTGGCTAGCCAGCGCCGAGTGTATTATTACACGAACCACTTGGTGCCACTTTTGACCCTTCTATAACTCAAAACCTCTTTAACGTAAACACATAAAACTACGTGTGTTTAATTATATCCATAAGAACATCCAGAACCCCAAATTTCGTGAAGTTAGCTCAAACGGTTAAAAAGATATGAAGGTCAAAAAGTCGTAAATTTTAAGACTGACTTATGACTTATAGTACCTAAACCTAACCTACTTCTAGATGACCTAGAAGGATGAAATTTGGAGTCCACCTCAGTTATTGTGTGAAAGCATAGGAAAAAATCTAAAAATACAAAAAAGTGAAAAAATAGGGGGGGTCCCCATACAAAAAAACCATTTTTTATTGTGACTGACATATAAGTACCTAAAACTAACCTACTTCCAGATGACCTAGAGGGATGAAATTTGGAATCCAGCTCGATTATTGTGTGTAAGCGTAGGAAAAAATCTAAAAATACAAAAAAGTTAAAAAATAGGGGGGGTCCCCAAGTTTTTGTTTTATTGTGACTGACATATAGTACCCAAACCTAACCTACTTCCAGATGACCTAGAAGGATGAAATTTGGAATCCAGTTCGGTAATTGTGTGTAAGCGTAGGGAAAAGTCTAAAAATAAAAAAGGTAAAAAATAGGGGGGGGGGGTCCCCATACAAAAAAATATTTTTTAATTGTAGCTTTGGATCCGTTACAAGCAGATATTTGAAACTATCCCAATATATGTATTATTATATTTGCTATATAAAAGAAATATAAAAATAAAGTTAACTCAAAATATAAGTGGTGTCCCCATACAAAAAACTTGTAATACGCGCTTAACAACCGGCCAACGGTGTGTCGTTGGCGGCGCGCGGCACCACATAATTAATACAAAGAACAGAAGTAAAAAACATGCAGCGGAAACACAAGAAAAAACATTAAATCTCAATACCTGCCTAGTTTTCTTTACAAAAAGTATTGATATCCCATCAAAAACATAAATGTAAAAAAGGAGAGCCAAGTTCAATACAAAAATTATGCTTGGCTGTGGGGTTCGCCGCAAAAAGAATGGAGATCTAAATGAGTGCCAAGTTCTATGCAAAATCCAAATATGTATTTATAGGAACAAAATAACATTATAAACAAGTATTAACCCTTTACCTACGGGTGTCAACCAGAGTTGCCAGTAAGGCAACACCGCTGCAGTACGGGTGTCAACTATAGTTGATCGAAGTAATGGTCGTGTTCAACATTTTTTTTAAACAAAACGAGATCTTGTGGCGTGGTAATAGCGGTCACATTATGCACTGTGATTAGTATAGATACAAGGAAAAAAATATCATAATATTTCGATAGATGGCTCTGACATAAACATAATTTTAAAATTACCGCTTTTTTGCTGGCAACTGGAGTTGACACCCGTACTACAGAGGTGCTAATAATTGAATTCAATATGGCGGACAATAGTGTTGTTTTAAAATTTCATCAACTTGTTGTCGATATGAGGGTATGGCGTCGTGGGAGTGTTTGGAGTGTTATTTTTAGTGATTTTTACCATTTTTGGTTCAAATATTGGAATTTAACATGTTATGAAATCATTATTAGGTACTATTGTACCTAATAATAATTTCACCACAATCCTAACTTGTTAAATTTCAGTTTTACATGTACTGGGTTATCGATATATCGACAAATGTGTTGATAGACGCACATCACTATTTTCCATTAGTGGCAAATTGTTTTTGTGCAACGTTTTCTGTTATTGATTTTTATGCATTAATTTCATAATTATCGTTATTCAAGTGTTTATTTGTGTTAAGTATATTATAAACTAATGTTCTTAAACGTAAACTTGTGAGATCCGCGAGTAGTAACTTAAAAATCTTCAATTTCTTAGTGAATGGTATATTGCTTGATAGCAGAAAAAATAGTGAATATTATTACTCCAAGTGATTATTAATTGATTAAACATATTATACTTATTGTGTGTGTGAAATTTCAAGTGTGTAGCTGTAATACTTCAAAAGTTACAAGTAAGTGAAATAATGCCTAACCGCTGACTCTCGCCAAAACATGCCCGTATTGGGCGGTGACGGAGCGATTTAATAGCCCGTAGGTAAAGGGTTAAACTCTATTTCTTTGCTTTATTGGATACCTATAACAATTGCTGTTATTTAAAAAAATGTGAGATCTTAAAGTAGGTTAGATTTGGCTTGGCCAGTTTTTATCAGAATTACAAAATATATATATATATATATATATGTTGAATAACTTTATAAAATGACTGATGTAATGAAAACTGGCCAAGTCAAATCTAACCTTCTTTAAGATCTCACATTTTTTTTAAATAACAGCAATTGTTATAGGTATCCAATAAAGCAAAGAAATAGAGTTTAATACTTGTTTATAATGTTATTTTGTTCCTATAAATACATATTTGGATTTTGCATAGAACTTGGCACTCATTTAGATCTCCATTCTTTTTGCGGCGAACCCCACAGCCAAGCATAATTTTTGTATTGAACTTGGCTCTCCTTTTTTACATGTATGTTTTTGATGGGATTGAACTTACTGTGGGACTTAGCCAATGTCTGTAATACTGTCATACAATATTTATATATCATAATTTAATTAAATAAAAATATGGGTCTCTTAGACGCAAGTACCTTATAATAAGTATTACAGCATAATACTCTTCTTCTTCTCAGTCGTATCACTCTTGACAGAGCGGTCGTGGTCACGTTGAGGCGTCCGCATCGGTAGTAGAGGACACAGCTCTTCGCACGATCTCCCGCCATCTCTCCCTGTTGGCAGACTGGCACAGTCAGATACGCGGTTTCCCACTGCGGATTTTATTTGGTCAGTCCATAATCTAATACTCTATCTAATGTTAAATAGTGATCTATACCGAACTAGGAGGTCGAACAGCGGTAATTAAGGCCAGTCGCTCGCGACACTAGTCGCACTCGCTTATCGGGCTTAGCGGGGTATTGTCGAACACTGTTTAATATCATCGACTATTCGATCGGACTAAAACAAGACTTTAAAGGCTTTGGTGAGCCGTTATAGCATTGCTAGCTGTAAGGATCATTATTTATTAATAGCTTATATTTTGATCATTCTTACTTTTATTTATGATTAGATTATAAAAGAGTATCAATTGACTCATACTTGTCACTGGTGCCCGCCATTTTGAATTGTTATAAAAAGGCCGGTATGACAGTGACAAGTGGCCAGTTCGAGTACGGACAAGTTAGAGTGTAGACGTCTTGAATATTTTATTGTAAATTGGTTGTTATTATGTTTGTAACAAATGAATAAAGTTAAAATATTGGTACAAGTATTAGTTTTCATCATCAACCCGGTAATAACTCAATATATCAGAAGTTGGATCTAACAAAAATCGATAGGATTTTTGCCACGCCGCACGAACGTAAGGTTGTATTTTCTTTTTCGTTTGTATCAGTGAGTAAACTATGTTTACCGGAAAGTGTATTAAATTATGGTAAGTCAGTTCTTTATATATATTTTTAAACTCCCTTTCATTTTAAATAAAATTGGTTTGATAACCTACCGTCACGTCTGTATTAAATATACTGTATATATTATTAAAGATAATGATGATGATTTGCCCAATTTTGGTATATGTATGTGTAGAAAGAACGTACGAACGGATGACAGGTAGTCTCACTTATAATAAAGATATGAAATTTAAAATCTACAGTCGTCAATTAAGCGCTTTTAAATATTACATATGAGTTAGTGAAAATAACTCTTATTGAACTCGATTGTATGATGGTGTACCACATCGATTATTTCAAGCTTGGGCTAAGGACTCATTATTTAGTTTTTTTTTTACGTAGCAAAATAGCATAGTACAGTTGTGGTAGCAGTTGTTTTATACACATTGAGACTTATGATCTGCTACATCTTTTGAGGTCAGTTTGCGGTACTAAAATTGTATAAATACACTGGCTTTGTAACCGCGAAACCGATGAGTAAATTAAAATGAAAAATCTTGCCAATTGAATATCTCTGAAGTAAACCCCTGTTGCGTTTGTATAAGCAATGCCTCTAGTACAAAGTTCTTAAACGCGATTTGCGTCAGTGTATAAATTAATTTTGTTACGAATGCATCTAAGAGATTACTTTTATTAAAATGTTGGGCAATATAATATATGACCTTTAGGAACCCCACTTTAAAATCAATCTAATCACTATTTATTCATAATATTGCGATTCCATGCGCACAAGACCGATAAGACGATATATTATTTAAAAGAAAATGATGTGATGATCTTAGTTCAAATTGGAAGCCATAATGCAGGGTTACGTTATCTAACTTGTGTACCTAGTCCTATTAGCTATTAACATATTTTTTTAACCTAGTGCTTTTATTCTGATATCGGTTTTCATTCAGCGACGCTGCCCAACGCAGCATTACTTATAAAAGCCTCGATGAAGCTAAATGACTAGAACTTACTTACTCCTCTGGCACAGCGGCCCAAAGTGTGCCTTGACTAGATGACTAAAACACGTGTTTATAACTATTTCCCTTCTTACATGAAAATAAAACGCCTCTATGACATGTCGGAAATTAAACTAATAATAGTATTCAATGAATCAGAGTTGGGCACTTATAATTGCAATCTGTGAATTAAACTAAAATAAAACTAAGCCAAATGATTTCATAAGGAATAAAGGAAATAGCTGTCGTAAAACGAACCTTATTCTAACTTTATTAACTAAAACGTTAGTTTAAATAACCATGATAACCATCTGCTCGAATAATTAAAATACTATCAAAACCATGATCGATGATAAAATCATAAGAGTGTGTGATGTCGAATTCAAGCTAATTGGTAATGATAAATTTACAAAATAAGTTGCCGTTATTAAAACTAACGTTACTAATTCTTAATTTCATTTTTAATTTAACTAACTTTGCCCAACTCTGGTATGAACATACATCTATATTAAACCTCCATGTTATGGAGCGTATGGCGTTTGTTGAATACACGAGTAGTAACTCGTTAACGAAATGTACTTATATAATATGCTTCTATTATTTTTCTATTGCACACTTCTCAGGATAACTTTATGCGCTGAGCGTTAAAGTATTTTATTTTGTGTCAATTTACACATACTACATATCGTGAACTGAATCTCAATGGATTCGATTTAATAACCGGTCACCTTTTGTTTATAAACTGTATGTCACAACATCTAATAATAGAGTATTCTGTGGATATCTTTGGAGTTGCGTGTAGTACTGTAAAGTTGTAACCTAAAACTACGCTCATGCGTAGTATGTAGAGTCATATGTAGAGTCATATGTAGATTCATATGTAGAGTCATATGTAGTCATATGTAGAGTCATATGTAGAGTCATATGTAGTCATATGTAGAGTCATATGTAGAGTCATATGTAGAGTCATATGTAGAGTCATATGTAGAGTCATATGTAGAGTCATATGTAGAGTCATATGTAGAGTCATATGTAGAGTCATATGTAGAGTCATATGTAGAGTCATATGTAGAGTCATATGTAGAGTCATATGTAGAGTCATATGTAGAGTCATATGTAGAGTCATATGTAGAGTCATATGTAGAGTCATGTGTAGAGTCATAGCTATACGTAGAACAAGATATTAAGTGATTCTCATACATAGAGTCGATGGCGTATGTGTAGACGCTAGTATCAGTTACAAAGCAGGATATAGCACCAAGATAACCATGTTATTCTTGTGGAATCGATGTGTATATGACACCGTAGGATTGTGAACCCGTTAGTTTATTATCTAACGTTGGTTAGGTTAGGTTAGATTGTAATCTCCCTACCGTCAGTTTATAGTTTAACTAGCGATATTATGGACTGACAAGTGTTTGCAATTTTGCGGTGACATGTACACGATATGTAACACACGCGGATGGACGTGTGAGACTTTAATGCACATGGACGAACGTGCGAGACTTTAACACACATGGATGAATGTGTGAGATTTTGACGTGCGAGGATGAATGCGCTAGACTTTTATTCCAACTGTCATAAATATATTTACAACACTTTAAAATAATTAGTCAAAATGTAGATAAGCATAATAAATAAAGGTTAAATAAACAGTAATAATAAAATAAAAACTTAATAACATTGCTTCCCATGATATTTAAAATACAAATAAACTAAACAATATTCACCACAAACTGAACTAAAATGGTTTTGAAGAGGTTTATTGGTATAAAACCACTAACTGGCTCCAATTTCACCACGGCTACAGCTACACGTCAAGTTTAATTAAGATTAGCACGGAATAAATTACAGATTATGTGAATGAAATATCATATTATGTGTATTATACTACACAAGTTGCTTAAGTCCCAAGACTGTATTAATAATTTTTATATACACCTACAAAACAAGGACGCATTGGTATATACAATGGTTGCTATTGAAATAATAGCCATTATAAAAAGTTTAGTAATACTGATAAATTGATAATATTCATTAATAAGCATCAGATTAAAATTTGATCTGTTAGATACTAGACGTTAAAATCACCCGTCTCATATTTTACATGTTAATTTCACGAGAAAATCCCATTTCCTCTAATACCAATTACAATACAACTAGCAATTTAAATCTTAATTTTTAACAAGCAGAGACGTTTGCTATAAATTAAAATATAAATATATATTTTTTTAATAAAAGTTTTGACAATTTGATAGGGATATGTGAGATACCTACCAGTTTCGTAAAGTAGTGCTGAATGTTACTTGAATCAGTTATAATCAGGAATAAACATCCCAATTTTATACTTATACCAAGGCAAAATATTCGTTTTACTCAACCGTCATTTTTGACAGGTTTCCTTAGTAAGCCAGTACAGTAATCATTATTTTTGTTGTGGCTAATGAAGTCTTATTTTTGTGAAGTTTCTTTTGACTGGCCAAAATAATTTTGATAAATTAATTATATCTGACCATAATGGATTATTTGTGAAATCAGGTCTCACTTGTTTAATTGTTAGATATGTCTGAATCGGAAATAAATTCGATTAACATAGGCATTGTAATGATTAGTTGTTTTTGTTTCGTATGAAAAAAAAACACTTATAATTGGAAACTAAATATTCACTATCAAAACTGTTCTACACTAATAAATTTTAGTTTTTTTTTTAATAGAACCTGTTGGTTGCAAAACCACTTAGTATTTCTTAGACACCGTAAAACAAATTAATATCGTAATATAGAAAATAATTTTGATTACTTAACTAATACGATTACTTAAAAAAAGTAAGTACGTAACTAGTTAATCCTTACAATAGAAACATCATAAATGTGAAATAATGAACAAGTCTAAATGTATTTAAATATGTTCTGAGTGATAAGGAATTTGTGGTGAGAATATGAGTTTGTAAATTGAAACATATTTATATTTTACTTATTTATTTAAATTTACAGACTTTGCTGATCCGAAATAGTATTTACTATTTGAATAATTTCTTAATAAGTATGTAATAGATCTCAGGACACGAGGAGAGTTCGGGTTCTTGTGTTTGATAAAACAAACTAAAGTATTGAATGGATCTATGATGTTTCTGGTAACGACCTATCTAAGGCGTGTAAGCAATGCTTTTATTAGTCCTATTCACTTACACATAAATTTCGATTGTTGTATAATAGTCACCATAATAATAGGTTAAAGAATAGTAGAAGTGTAGGTACTTCTACTTCTTACTTCTACTGTCAAACATTTTTTTTATCGTTATTGAACTCTACTATCAAATTAACTCCCGCATTATACTAAATCGTTGGCAACAGATAACATTCAATTCATTCAATAACAAAAGTAAAATTATACGGGAATAATCGAACGGTAAAAGTAGCAAAAATAAAACAATTTCATGTTGAACATATAACATAATTATATTACATTTAGTCTGTATTAAATCCCTACAATTTTACCCACAAGTGGTAAGTAAACAATAAAATTACGTATATGTAGTATGCGTACAATTATTAAACCTGACATGTTCCCAATTCAAGCTTAAAATGATAGCGTCTTACAATGGAACAAAATAATACAATAATTTTAAATAAATAAATGTTTCTAAAGAAAGTCTTACAAGTTTCAGACGAAGGACCCAGGAGTGCCAGGGCCAGGGTTTGGTCTTCGTTTACCACCCAGGAGTACCCAGGTGAGAGGGTCGGGGTGTGTAATCAATTTCAACTCCGATGAAGGACCCAGGAGTGCTCAGGTGATAGAGCCAGGGTTTGGTCTTCATTTACCGCCCAGGAGTGCCTAGGTGAGACGGCCAGGGCGATGACATTCCTGTTCCTTGGCAAAACCAAGGTGCTTCTACACAGAAGTACGATCCTTGCTACACCGCAGAGTCTTCAAATGCTGGCATCATGGCACACAAGGCTGCAGCTAGTAGCAGCGCGACATCCGGTGCCCTGTGGTGAGCAGCATTAGCGTGGTTGCCGGCGTCTTCATCGCGGACAGCAACAGAGCAACAAAGAAGAGCAGCACGCGTTGGCGCAACTATCTTCTGTCGGGGAATTATGTGGTGATACGATATAATTGATAACGGTTTGAATATTTACGTGTAAAAGTGAATAATAGGTAGTGTTGTGTACGTATATATTGTACTTCTTGCTCATAAAATTCTTGAAAATTTAACAAGTCTTGAAGAAAATTTAATAATACTAGATTGTGTAATTTAACTATACATAATGATTGAAAATGGAATTCCGCTTATGATTGTTCTATGGTTTAATATTTTATTATATTTCTGCAGGCCGATCTAATTACATTTATTCGTTTCTACGATGACATATACAGTTTCTTTAACCTTAATAACAGAGTTAATAAAAGTTCTTTGAAACCCATAATTTGAACAATTAATAATATTATGTTTTGATCAATTGACATTTTATTGATACTTAATAATTAACAATAATACACATTATAATTGTAATCTTATTCTTATGATATGCATATGAGTATTATGTTTGTAACTATTTCTCTTGTTGCTTATTATAATTTTATACGCATATTATGTGCCTAAATATCATTCACATAGCAATACTGGATAAATAAATCTTGGTATGTTCTTGATGTATACATTGCCGATTCATAATTTTTATAAATTTGTCATTATTTTTATCATTTTAACTATTTCATGGCGAAGGGTCTCGCCTCGAACAGGATGGCCGAGCTGTAAGGATCATTATTTATTAATAGCTTATATTTTGATCATTCTTACTTTTATTTATGATTAGATTATAAAAGAGTATCAATTGACTCATACTTGTCACTGGTGCCCGCCATTTTGAATTGTTATAAAAAGGCCGGTATGACAGTGACAAGTGGCCAGTTCGAGTACGGACAAGTTAGAGTGTAGACGTCTTGAATATTTTATTGTAAATTGGTTGTTATTATGTTTGTAACAAATGAATAAAGTTAAAATATTGGTACAAGTATTAGTTTTCATCATCAACCCGGTAATAACTCAATATATCGGCTATTGCATGTAGTTATCATACACGATTGTAGTTAACTTTAAATGAAATACTGTAAACCGGGGTTACTTTGAATCCCGAAGAAACATTGATAATCGGTTTTTGAGAAATAGGGAGTTGATTCAGTTGATTGACGTCTTTGGCGGTTTTTTAGGATTCCGAACCCAAAGGATAAAAACCTATTACTAAGACTCTACTATCTGTCTGTCCATCTGTCCGTCTGTCACCAGGCTGTATTTCATGAACCGTGATAGCTAGACAGTTGAAATTTTCACATATGATGTATTTTTGTTGCCGCTATAACAACAAATATTAAAAAGTACCTGCGCAACCCTCTGGGGCGAGTCCGACTCGCAATTCTGCGGATTTTTTTTCAATTGAGCCCTGGCAAAAAGTGTAACGCCGTCCATATCACGCCAACTTTAGCCAGCCCTATAGATCTGTTCCTAGTGAGTTTAGTGTTCAATATTCCTAACTCCATTCCGGATTCCAAATGAAAACAGGCGAAATAATGGAGCAGCTAATCTAAATGCGGTGGGTTTTGGCACGAGAATTAATGTACTGACTCTAATGTATGGATGGGATGGAGATATGGATGAACTATGTTCGACAACTATGTTCAATGGAATTTGGAAGGTGCATTGTTAGCCGACATAGAAGGTCTGCGTCCCAGTCAGAATAAAGGCCTGTGCACACCGGCTTGCGTGTGCGTGACGTGCACGTGCGCGTGCTCTAAAATGTTGGAGCTGCACACGCACACGTCA
The DNA here is from genome assembly GCF_963556715.1 of Cydia fagiglandana. NCBI lineage: Eukaryota > Metazoa > Arthropoda > Insecta > Lepidoptera > Tortricidae > Cydia > Cydia fagiglandana. The sequence goes on from NC_085940.1 coordinate 4,336,563, forward strand.
CGCAAGCGGTGTGCCCTCTCTCGTAAGCCTATGTATACAACAACGCCGCACGCACACGTGCACGTCACGCACACGCAGCCGGGTGTGCACAGGCCTTAAAGCGTAGATAATTTTATGTAAGGTTTGTTTTCTTACTGACTAGACTGCATTACTGTGGCAAATGTCAAAATGCAGAAGAGCGTCTCCCGGACTTAAAGGCCGCCAACGGACTTGCAACCCCTCTGGTGTAGCAAGTGTCCATGGGCGACGGTGATTGATAACCATCAGGCGATTCGTGTGCTCGTTTACCTCCTAAAAATAATCCATACAGCAACATCAACTCACTCACTCACTCAAAATAATTTTCTAACTCAGCAACACAAGAGAGGCGATATTTGAGCGACTGAGCCACTGTTCGAGGTGAGCCACTGTTTCCGCCTTGGCCCTATTGTAGTCTGAATACGAATGGTACCTTTACTTGCTGGCCTCAGAAAACATTAGTAACTACTGTTTTTCATATCAAACATTATTTTTAAAATGTTTCCATAAAAAAAAGATTCTAAATAAACTCTTAATAGGTGAACTTAAAATTTCGCATAAAATATACTACCTACACGAAATAAATATGTACAGGAAAATATCCTTAGGGGTCATCCATTAATTACGTCACACGTTTAGGGGGAGGGAGGGGGTCAAGAAAATGTGACATATTGTGACATGGGGGAGGGGGGAGACACAAACTTTGTGACGTCACTTTAACTTCATCAGTAACCGAAAATTTATTTAAATTATTTAGTTCGCTGTACATTTAAATAACAAGTTTTTAAAACGAAAATAGTTTTTAGTCGTTTAATTTTCTTTCCTAAGAGGTTTTGGGTTATTAAATTACTAATATTTATATCGTCAAAAATATTTTGATAAAATATTAATAATACTTAGGTATTTACTTAATTCGATTTGGCGATTTCGTAGAAAAAATGTGACGTCACACTAGGGGGGGAGGGGTTTGCCAAATGTGACCAAGTGTAACAAGGGGGGGGGGGGGGTCAAAAAACCTAGAAATTGGTGTGACGTAATTAATGGATGACCCCTTAGGCTACAGTATGAAAATGAAAAATAAATACACTCAGTAGGTACACATAAGCCGATGGCGTTAATTAAAATCCCATGAAAGCAAGAATGTGAAAATAGGCCAAGTCTTGTGCTGTAAAACCTGACCATTGCCTTGCTTGACTTTAATATATCTTTATACTTTCAATGTTATATAGGTTTAAAAAATACTTTTACGTAATTTGATGCACCTATATTTATCATAGCTACGCCCCTTGGTTTGATTAATTCGATAGTTAGATTATTATAAACGTTAGGAGCCAAAAACAAATTCCATTATTAAATAGACTGTTCTCCTAACTCTTCAAATTATCAAAGTTAAAATCAGGTTTTAACATTTATTTTTCACGGTATCTATACCGTATAAATATACCTACCTAATCTAACTATAGGTATATCTCCTGCAGTTAGTGCCACCTCATACTTTAGATTACAGTCGGATTGTGACTGTAGCAGCATTACTGCTGCATCGTTGCTATGTGTCATTGCTGCAGAAAAGTCAGATATCCAGGACATTGTCATTAATGATGACATTTTCTGCAGGAATTCAACCCGCATTGCATTGTCTGTAAGAAAATATCGTATGGACATTGAAATAAAATTCATCGTTGCGGATTTTATTTGTAAAATTGATTTCTACGATATTTGTCATTTTCTGCACCAATGCAGTCTGTATAGTGTGACATAAAATAGTATAAATTAAACAAAATGAAACTAAAAAATCCATAGGTACTAAGTTTACGCATTTTACGTCAAAAATGTGACAGTTACGTAGGAAACTAATTTTCTACAATTTCTTGTCGGACTTTATACACTTTGCTTTTTTTAGAACTTGTCCGAGACACTGCCGTGAGTGTAACGATGAATATGAGGTTATGCAAAAATAAACGTTACAAAAAACGTTTCCCGATTTAGATTACCTACAGGAAAAGCAAAAATCGGTACAATTTCATTCGTGTTCCTGGAATATTTTTTCGCTCAATTCTGCACGCGACAGCTTTGGAAAACAACAAACTAGGAACTAATTCGACAAGTTTTAATAACGGCTCGTGATATTGCAAATATGTAAGAACTTAATAGAAAATATGAAAGAAAAAGTAAAAGTAATTTTCCTTTTCATTTTCCCATCCAATTTACCTACAAAGGACCGTCATAATGCGTTATTTTAAAATGGAACAGGTACTTACCCGTTTAAAAAGAATGCTTAAACCATCTGTCCTCTTAGTTAAAACGTCATTACCGTCCCATATTACACGAGCATAAAAAAGTAGATTACCCAACTAAATAACGCCAATAAAAATCCGTGGCACCTGCAGGGCAAGCATGAGTTACAGCGCTCTCTATCGGCAGCCCGGGGCAATTTCCGAACTAATCCCGGGGCGCCCCGCGGGAGCGCTCACGTGGTAATTATTATTCCCGGGACGGCTCCCGCCCACGACACTCGATTATCCCGGAATCTTGCCGTATTAACACTTTGTCTGCGGGTTGGAGTAAACAGTATGTTCGCTGATTGCAGTTCGGTTTTTGTGAAGAAATATAGAGGTTATTGCTTTTCTGATTTAATATGTACAGTCGCCATCAGATATATCGGAGCGGCCAAGGTGTTCACAATATCTGAACAAGCACTCTAACGCCTTTTGACAATAGAGGCGTGCTCAGATATTTTTGAACACCTTGGCCGCTCCGATATATATGATGGAGACTGTACCTAGCTGATCATTCTGTTTCAAACATGTATGATATATACGAGTATGTAATAGTACCTACGTTACTATAGAAGTGCGAATTACCTATTCGCACATGTATCGTACAACGTTTTACATACATTTGGCCCTTAATATTTTCGAAATAGTTACGTAATGTGCTAATTATCGCACTAGTGCGGTAAAGTAGCACCATATGTACCTGTAGAATGTTTTAAAAAATGTCAGTGCTAGAGTCTGTGCGGAAAGAGAAGAGTCGTGGCAGAAACGGGAACTAACATTATAAATTTTATATGGCAATCAAACCTTTGACACCTCTCTTGTAAAAAGTAAACAAACTTCTGTCATTGTCATTGTATATTTTTATTAACAAAAACCGCAAGTTTAATGTTTAAAATATTTTCAAAACACAATAAAACCGTACATAAAACCACAAGGAAAATTATATTTAACATTGTTCGGTTTTGTCAGACTTACAAAAAGTCGCGGAACGTGTTTCCGCTATTCGCGGGTATTGATGTTGTATTTAATATTAAATAATTACCTATTTAATAAGCCCCCTAAGTAACTTGTCTCCGGTACATAATCGGTAAGTATATTCATTCAAAATATATTAATTTTCATAAATATGCAGGTCATTCATGATCTTTAAAATAACTGACAAATAGTCTTGATACTTGCCATTTTATGTATATTTATATGTAATTTCTTTTGCAGGATTGTGTAAAAGTACCTACGGTATCTCGAATAAAAGACCGCTAAGTAGGTGATATGCAAGAATTCGTAATCTACGTGCCGGATTCAAGCATATCCAGTTCAGATGAAGATAGTTCTATGAGTGTCCCTGGTTGTTCTGAAGCTAGCTCATACATAAGTGACATTGAATATTTTAATTCAGACTTCGATTACAAAGAATAAAACTTTTTCTAATAAAATATTTCTTTATTTGTAAGTTCGTTTCCTAGGTTCTGAATAAAACTTTTCTAATAAAATATTTCTTTATTTGTAGGTTCTGTTAGTTACGAAATTATATTTCATATTTAGGAGTGACTTTTCGGCGAAGTAAAATATCGTGAGATGAGAGAACCGGACATATCCCAATAAGGCCTGTACTGTGCAAATGTACACATACATTACAAGTCAAGTTTACAGTGGGTGAAATATATCCCAGATAAAATTACAGTTCTATTGCCCAATTACTACCAGATCTACCCGGTTTTAATAACTGTTGGACTGCACAGATTAGGCAGTACATAAATGAGACTCTATCTTGTTTGGTACTAAAATTACAGTTGTATTTGGCAGATTCTTAACTAGTTTTAGCAGTTTTGTCAATCGCACTGTCACTTTTTGGTATCTGAGACATAAAAACAAGTGTGTTTTAATAAGAAAACTAGTGCCTGCGCTAAATCAGAGGATTGAGTTGACGAGCCGACACCACCACCAGATTCCCTTTAGTAAGCCGTGGTAAAAAACCGGAACAAAAGGGATTCAAGTATCATGACCTTTAGTGTCGTACTATAATCACGTGACTAGTGTTGTCAGCATAGCAAAAATCATAAAATAGCACTGGCGCGCCCTCAAATCCCACGACTCTTCTCTTTCCGCACAGACTCTACAGAACCGTAATGCACGCGAGTTCGATTCGCTGTTGACTTGTGGCGCACCGCAATGCTGGCTGCCCACAACCCGGCTGCATGTCTACGTATCTACGTCAATGTCATTCCGACACAACGAAATTTTCCTTGTACAGCGCGGAAGCCTAAATCTTATTTGCGAATCAAATTGTAAATTAATCACTGTAAATATTTCTCTCATTATATGTAAATACTCATCATCTATCTCCGCGTATTATTTAACATAGAAATAGTGCTCTAGGCAAGAACACTAAATTGGTGAGCCGCGACTTTCAAAATTTAAAATGACCGACGAGTTCGAAGATTCCGTTTGCGAGAAAATAGAGCCCGAACGATCAGGCGCCGCGGTGGATCGGTTAACCATGAGGTTACCACCATTCTGGGCAGAAGATGCGGAAGTTTGGTTCGCCCAAGTCGAGGCGCAGTTCGTCGTTTGGGGCGTAAAAGCGGATTCAACGAAATACTTCCAGGTTATCAGAGAGCTAGATCCCAAAACGGCTCGAGAAGTACGGGATATCATCACGAAGCCCCCAGAAACAGATAAATACGAAAAGTTGAAAAAACAATTGATCGACCGTCTGTCAACGTCGCAAGAAAACAAAAGACGTCAGTTGCTGCAATTTGAAGAACTTGGAGACAGGAAACCAAGTCAATTCCTTCGTCACCTTCGAGGATTAGCTGGCGATAGTGTCACTGACGATTTTCTCCGAAGTTTGTGGTCGACTCGCTTACCTACTCAAGTGCAAGCGATCATCGCGTCTCAGAAGACGGCTTCTTTAGACGACATCGCGACCCTTGCAGACCAAATTTTAGACGTGACACCTTGTTCTTCTTTTAAGCAGGTTGCAAGCATGACTTCGTTCGAAGACATGTTTAAGAAGATGGAGCAATCTATAACGGCGCGCATCCAGAGCGAAATGATTCAACAGATTGCTCAGCTAAGCACCGGTAACAGCAGCGGTCAGCGACGTTCGCGTTTTAACAGGAGCAGGTCGCGCAGTCGCAGCAGACCGAAGTCTCACGGTCGGTATCGAGCTGTCAAATCAGGTATGTGCTGGTATCATAGTCACTTTAGTACCAACGCACGGAATTGCATTCCGCCGTGCAACTTTAAAGCGGAAAACTAGCAAGACAGTCTACCGTGGCGGACTTATATATAATGTAAACTTTATGAGTTTTACGACGATATTAATTTATACAGGCGCTTTTTAAGACATGATACCTAGTCCAAGATCAACTGCATTAAATTTGCAATTTTCATTTAATCCAATGTCTCATTTTACATGATAATTTAATGATATTTTTTATTTAATACCTACAAAATTTAGTTGTGTTAAATTGTATAGTACCTACTTAAACCTATAACATTTTTAGTACCTAATCATTTTAATATGCTTTCAAATAAATAAAGATATAATGTAAGGCAACATAAAATGTTATAGCTTATTTTAGTTATATTTCGGCTCCATCAGTCACAGGCAGTTAATCCTTTGTAGTAAATCAGGGTCAGGATCAAAAGAACGAAAGGCAAGCTTTTCATTTTACTATTCATACTCTAATGATTCTGAATGGGTAACCACAACCTTTGCAAATATGTTAAGTAGGTACCTAGGTACTTACGTGTTTCACTTTGTGATTCGGTCAAATTGTGTTTTTTAAAAAACTAATTATAGCCAGCATTCTATGAATGTAATATGATGCCTTTGGGTATGGTGCTTTACGCACACTAGCGTCCCTCCCCCTCCCCCTGACGCAACCCCCCTTTGTAGCTTGAAATATGTCCCGGTTTACGGTTTTTTTTAATTTTTGAGAAAAGTATTAGAGTTAGGAAAAAAGTGTCAAGGCAAGAAATGTTCCCTATTAAATTCTTAACAAAAAAGGTTATATTAATTTTTTTGATACGACGCTGATGTTTTAGCTAGATGAACTTCGACAAAATTTTACCGTTGAAAAACTTGTTGAAGTTCAATATAACATAGTACGTGACAGTACTGAAAGAAATCTTCACGAAGAATAAGCTTGCAAGCTTATTCTCCGTATTAGTTTTATTTCAGTACTATCACGTACTAACTTATATTGAACTTCAACTAGTTAATACATGAATATGGTGAGTCTTACCAAAAAGTTGTATATGACCTTTTTTGTTTAAAATTTATTAAGGATTATTTCTTACCTTGACACTTTTTTCCTAACTCTAATACTTTTCTCAAAAATAAAAAAAAACCGTAAATCGGGACATATTTCAAGCTAAAAGGGGGGGTTGCGTCAGGGGGAGGGGGAGGGACGCTAGTGTGCGTAAAGCACCATATCCAAAGGTATCATACTACATTCATTGAATGCTGCCTATAATTTGTTTTTCTTGCCCATACATTAGAACATAATTTAACCGAATCATTGGTGGTCCGTAAAAAATTAATTGAATTTTTAAATTTATCTAAATATATTATACTCGTATGTATCGGTAGGTAATCTTCATTTGTATTGTATGCTGACACGGCTTATGCTGAGCGGCATCCTATTTGGTGTACGTTTATTTTTTTAATTTGCTGTTGTACCTACATCATCATATCAGCCAGAGGACATCCACTGCTGGACATAAGTCTTCCCCAAAGAGTGCCACAATGACCGGTCTTTCGCCCCACCCGCATCCAGCGGACTCCCGCGACCTTTACCAGGTTGTCGTATCTAATGTACGTTTTACGTTACATAATTTATTTTTCTATTTCAAAAACATCCAATTAACTATGAAAATATGACGTTTATAGAACCAACTCACTGTACCTAGAGTCAGACCAACAAAAATTCTGCAGCGGATTTGATAGCCCACGCAGTGCACGCGATATTCTAAACGTCCAGCTTCTACACAATTATGATGTATAAATAAGACTAACACTGCGTGGGCTATCAAATCCGCTGCAAACTTTTCTTGGTCCGACTCTACAATGTTTTCTTAGACGGGTGCTATCTAATATCTACGTCAGGCGTATTAACTCTTACAACCCTCGTTTAGCTCTACTTGCGCGGGTTCCAGCTGAAATAGACGGAGGATCATATTAAAGTCTAGACAAACTGCGCAAGGCAGACATTTGCATTTTTTAACACTTTGCTAAAGCGAAATTCTTCTTTAGACAGGTGCAACCACTCTTGAATAATGCTGGGCTATAAAATAAAATGCTTTGTAATTTAGAGCTAGACCAAGAAAAGTCTGCAGCGATTTTGATAGCCAACGCAGTGCAAGTGTTATTTATACGTCATAATTTCATAGAAGTTTAACGTTTTAAAATAACACTTGCACTGCATGGACTACCAAAATCTCTGCAGACTTTGGGCCCGATCGGATTTTGAAATAGACATCTATTAGACATCTTTTAGACATCACCAAGATACGATAACGATATGTTTAAGATCTAAGCTGTCAAATTTGACATTTTGCGCGATTCTGGAGATACTCTTGAATGATTTCCACAGGATATGACTTAGAGATCCAATTCACATCTAATAGATCTTACTCAATCTAACGTAAAAGTGACATTGGTTGCCCGAATTGCGCTGCAAAAGAGAACTAGTTGATATCTAATCTATAACGTGTCTAGAATGGATCTAGTACGAGTCGTCTCTTCTGAATATCTTGAAGTTCGAATACGGCAGTTTGCTTAGTCTAACTCTAAAAATATTCCGAATTTTCAAGGAAGTCATATAACTTGTATATTGACGCATAACTATTGGAAATAAACCTAGTTGGATTTTGTGTTACCCTTATGTTTGATTGCTGATTGGTTGTTTAAACATGTTGCTACGTTACCAATACCAATCATTCATTCACTTTTTTTTAATACAGCAGCTAAAAATAAAACATTCACGATGCGAGCAAGAAAAAGGTGTGACTAACCAAATGTTGCACCATTTGATGCAAAATATTACGGACTTAGTACACGCCAAAGAGAATAGAGTGTATAGAGAGTTATTGTCAAAGTAAATTATGTAGTCACAGTGAATTTACTGCCATCTTTCGACAGATGTTTCAAACTTTTAGAACACAATTTGACTTTGATCCTTATTCTTTCAGAGATATGTGTTGAATTTGTTAATTATCAAAAAGTGGTGCCATCTACTCGAGGTTAGGTTAGGTAAAGGTATGGTTCCATCTTTTCGCTACATAATGGCGCCATACTTTTGGCCTAGTCTCAAGTAGATGGCATTTTTTGATATTTAACAAATTGAACACATATCTGTGAAAGAATAAAGATCAAAGTCAAATGTCGTTCTAAAAGTTTTAAACATCTGTCAAAAGATGGCAGTAAATTCACTGTGACTACTTAATTTACTTAGACAATAATTCTTTATAATATAGAATCTTTTCTCTTTGGCGTGTACTTAGTCTAATATTTTGCATCAAATGTCGCAACACTTAGTTAGTGACACCTTTTTCTTGCTCGCATCATGTTTGTTTTATTTTTTTACTGCTGTATGGCATATAATCCTCTTGTATCAATAAATAAATATTTTGGGGACAATCTTACACAAATCGACCTAGCCCCAAACTAAGCAAATTGTACTATGGGTACTAGATGACGATATACATACGTATATAGATAAATACATACTTATATACATAGAAAACAGCCATGACTCAGGAACAAATATCTATGTTCATCACACAAATAAATGCCCTTACCGGGATCCGAACCCTGGACCATCGGCTTCATAGGCAGGGTCACTACCCACTAGGCCAGACTGGTCGTCAAATCAATGTATATGTATACTATGACAATCTGCCTCTATTTCAAATTCTCTTTGTTACACGCTTAATCCTTGCCGTAACGGCGATACGTTTCTTCATTTACATGCGGAGAGTCCCCCACGGGACCCGCGCAGCGCTGCGCACGACTCAGACATAACTCGAGAATATCTCTCTTCTTATTTTCCTGGTCGTGTTTGCATTTTACATCCGTTTGTGCTCGGTCCGTGCTGGATGTAACAAGATTTGGTTGTTATACGTAATGTTGTGAGTTATCTTTTGGAAGCTGTGTGCTCTTTTTTGTTTAGTTCTTTGAGTATTGCTATATGACTTTGGCGCAAACGGACGACTTTTATGGCATTAGACGAAAAAGAGTGGCCATTAATACATGTGCGTGGCAGCACTGAAGGCTCCTCTACACGATGGCCCAGCGCCGTCTACTTCAAGGGACGCAGCCATGCGGTAGAATGAGATAGTAATATCACTTGCTCCCTTTAACTCATAAATGCGTCCCTTGGAGTGGCCGGCGCTGGCCCATCGTGTAGAGGAGCCATAACAGCATGCTAAGGGCATTAGACGAGCGCCTCGACTGTCCGGTCATTAGGTTGTACTGGACAGAAGTATAGTCATTGGTAGCTCTAAGTAGATTCAGGTTACTAACAAAATATGGATCGCTTTGGGTCTGAAATATAGAACTTCTTTTTTTTAGGGTTCCGTACCTCAAAAGGAAAAAACGGAACCCTTATAGGATCACTCGTGCGTATGTCTGTCTGTCCGACCATCCCTCCCCCCATTTATCTCTGAAACTACTGGGCCTAAAATTTTGAAACAAAAAAACACACTGCCGTATTCGAACTTCAAGATATTTACAAGAGACGACACGTACTAGATCCATTCTAGATACGTTATAGTTTAGATATCAACTAGTTCTCTTTTGCAATGCAATTCGGGCAGCCAATGTCACTTTTACGTTAGATAGAATAAGATATCTATTAGATGTGAATTGGATCTCTAAGTCATATCCTGTGGAAATCATTCAAGAGTATCTCCAGAATCGAGCAAATGTCAAATTTGACAGGTTAGATCTTAAACATATCGTTATCGTATCTTGGTGATGTCTAAAAGATGTCTACACAGGATATGACTTAGAGATCCAATTCACATCTAATAGATATCTTACTCTATCTAACGTAAAAGTGACATTGGTTGCCCGAATTGCGCTGCAAAAGAGAACTAGTTGATATCTAAACTATAACGTATCTAGAATGGATCTAGTACGTGTCGTCTCTTGTGAATATCTTGAAGTTAGAATACGGCAGTTTGTGTCATCTTTAACATGTGACTTCTGTTATGCTCTCTACAATTTCTAGGTTCCGTTACTAACCATAAAAAGAATAGATAGTATAGAGGGGTCCTGTCATAGTCAATTTTGTAGTCACGGTACATTTACTGCCATCTATCAACACACGATTAAAACTTAAAATAAAATTAAAAATGTATGAATTAATCAAAATATGTTTACGGATAAATGATTTTTAATTTTTATTCTTCCATACTGACCCATGTTCTTTCACTGATATGTGTTAAAATTGTTAAATATCAAACGGTGTCCTCAACGCCATCTAGCCGAGAATAGGCCAAAGGTATAAGTTATAATGGCGCCATCTATTCGAGAATGACTTATTCTTGATATCCGAGGCACGTTTTTTTCTTAGACTTTATTTATCTTATACGGAGTTATATATATCTCTGCTAACCGTAAGGCGCGCACTTCTCGCACTAAAATTATTTTGTTAATAATGATTTTCAGCGGCCGCCGACGATCAAAGGCTTTCACGGCAAGCATTCCGTGATTTAACCGTGTAATTTATAACCACTGAATTTATTATTGCAAAACTCGAGCCAACTAAACCGCACCAGGAACATTATTTGCATTTAATGAAGATAAATTAAATCAATAAAGTTCAGTCATTTAATTAAACTGAGTTAACAATGTAAACAGTAAAAGTATAAAACTTTGCTCTTGAACATAACTTTGCCCGGTCACAGTTCAGTGAAGAAAGTGTATCTGTAACTACTTTTAAGTTAGGTATTTTGCTTTTACTGAACTGTGACGCGTGGGCAAAGTTATGTTAAAGGGCAAAGTTTTATACGTTTATGAAATATTATATTATGATTGTAGCAACATGCGGGGCACGTCGGTTTAAGACAGGTCTTAAACAGACAGACACGCCTATTCGGATTTCGAGATAATCACAAGATCTAGAGACGATTTAGAGATCAACTAGATCTACATTAGATATCGACTAGATATCTAAGTCTGACTTGGATATCTAAGTCATAACTTGTCGAAATCGTTCAAGAGGACCTCCAGAATCGCGGAAACGTCAAATTTGACATATCTATCCTATCTTACAAATATCTTTAAATTATCCATATCGTAACTTGTTGAAGTCTAGTATAAATCTAATTAATTTTCCGAATCGAGCCGAGAGTTACTTTGTCCTCTTGATTACGTAATTTTAATAAGAACGTGACATGCGTACATTAAGGTATTTATAATATAAATTGCATTTTATGTCTCTTCGTAATTGAATAATAAAATATCATCCCAAAATGACTCAATTTCTCTCAAGTATAATTAATAAGGTCTCCTATTCATTCGGTAAATAAATGTTACAGCTGGCTAGTCATTATTTATTCATTAGATTGGTATATTTCAGAAGCCATACCTAAATTATCTATATGCGGCCCAAAAATACGTTAACATTTTTTGAGTTCCGTACCCAAAGGGTAAATACTCCATTTTTTTGTGTAATTTCGTGTAAAAATAGGACCCTGTTACTAAGACTCCACTGTTCGTCTATCTATCCATCTGTCTGTCACTAGGCTGTATCTCATGAACCAATGTTGAAATTTTCACAGATGATGTTTCCGTTCCGTTAAACAACAAATACTAAAAATAGATTAAAGTAAATATGGATCGGATATTTCAGTGTCAAACGTTTTTTTGTTGTTCAAATTGACTAAATGTCACTTTTGACAATGACAAATCCTAATTAAATCTAACTAAGTCTTAGTTAGCCTACATAAAAATGATAAGGCCCCGTAGTTCAATTGTCTCCGTGCTCGCCCTAACCCTTGGCCGATGCGTCATGCTTTAAGCCGGGTTAAGTGCCACCTGTTAAAGTTTCACAAGCAGGTATTAATTTAGCTAAGCCGCTCGACTGTCGCCGTGGCTTCTTCGAGTCAAACCAAATCCCTCATCGCAATCATAGAGATATATTAGTAAAGTGTCATTCTATAGAACTTGCTAACTATGTAAACAAACCGCCATATTGAAACGCCAGTATGGCGGTTTGTTTACATAGTTAGCAAGTTCCATAGAATGACACATTAGGTACGCATAGACTGCGCCCTGTAGCCCGGGCGTAAGAATACGGCTACGGTATCCCCTGCCTGTCGTAAAAGGCGACTAAAAGGGGTTCTCGGGGTCGGAGACGGTCGCAGCTAGGGACTGCGACCGAAAAAAAAAAGAGAGGACCCTCAAAGAGGCATAGCGCTAGGACGGCACTGGCGCGTTCACTGAAGATCCCAGAGCCGTAGTCGGTGAAAGTCCGACATAACCTCCGCGCTGTCCCGGATTTTCCGCCCAAAAAAAAAAAGGTACGCATAGACTGCTCGCTCCATACATCAGTTTTGGCACCAAAACGACTATTATTTTCGTAGTCGACATCTAGCATCGAGTAGCGGAATTATCAGTACCGCTTGATGTATCAGTACCCTTTTTACCCTTTGGGTACGGAACCCTAAAAATATATCGAGATATAAAATATTTCACAACAGCGGCACCATTACACGAACAATCACTCCAGTAACTCTGCGCCCGATTCGGATTATAAAATAGACATCTATTAGACGTCTTTTAGACATCACCAAGATACGATAACGATATGTTTAAGATCTAACCTGTCAAATTTGACATTTGTTCGATTCTGGAGATAATCTTGAACGATTTCGAGAGGATATGACTTAGATCTAATTAACATCTAATAGATATTATCTATCTAACGTAAAAGTGATATTGGTTGCCCGAATTGCGCTGCAAAAGAGAACTAGTTGATATCTAATCTATAACGTATCTAGAATGGATCTAGTACGTGTCGTCTCTTGTGAATATCTTGAAGTTCCAATACGGCAGTCTGTCGCTATAAAGCGCTGCGGTAAGTTTCCGTACCTAATGCAAAGATTTCATTAATCTTCCATCCTTCCTAACGACCTATAAAACAGCTCATTTTGAGCCCCTATAACCTAGAAATTCGGGGATTAGTGGACTCAAGACAAGCATTCAGACGGACGGACGGACGGACGGACAGCAGAGTCTTAGTAATAGGGTCCCGTTTTACCCTTTGGGTACGGAACCCTAAAAACATCAAGTAACTGGATATCTTAAAATAACTAGTCGTTACTGCTATTTACCCTTTATATTATGCTTAGTGTCCTCACGTCTCGCTATAAGTGGAGTATAAACGTTAAAGTTGACGGCACCCAGTTCATTGCTGTCTTCATAAGTTCACTGTTCGCTGAATGTATTTTGCATGTTTACATAATATAATCCCGCCATTTGATACTTCAGTCGCTTTTTAGCGAAACAGATACTATATGTTACATTGACATGCATAGTATGTGATGTTCCACAAATAAAGGTACCTATAAGCTTATGGCGGTCGGCCGGCGGGCGGTCTTCACTACACCTTATAAAACAAAGTCCCCCGCCGCGACTGTCTGTTTGCGTGTTTGTATGTTCGCATTAACTCAAATACTACTGAACGGATTTTCATGCGGTTTTCACGTATCAATAGAGTGATTCTTGAGAAAGGTTTAAGTGTATTTGTATAACCCGTGCGAAGCCGGGGCGGGTCGCTATTATTATTATAAAACGAAGTTACTTACAGTAGAAGAAGTAGGTACCTAAAGTAAATATTTGTAAACCTGATATTGTGAATATTAGCTTATTAACAGATATTGTTAATATTAGCCAGCTATAAAGCACAAAGATATTGTTACAGAAAAACAACTCTTATACCTTATACAATTTTCTTAAAAGATTTTGCAACAGAAAAGCGTAAAATACTAAGTCTAGTGACCATCCCTAATGCTTACAATAAGGCCGGGAGTGCTTCGGCAGCTGACTCGAAGGAATTCGTAGGAAACGAGCTAAGTGGATTCAAAGTGATATGCTTTGTTACACTGTCTTGCAGTACATTTTTTATGGGTCAAAAACGTTCGTGAAAAACATCTTTTTTGAGGACATTTAGAAACTTTTAACGATTTGGATAAATTTTTCTAAGACTTTCATCATAAGTAGGTATTCATATAGTACCTACGAAATGATATGAGGTCTAAAATCAGTTTCTTTTATGATGTCCACAGGAGTATTTCATAACCTTAACTAATACTTAAAGGTTTTTGACCCTCATGCATTTTGGACATGAAGTGATCAACAGAATGAACATTTGCTGTCAAAATTTACACATTTTCTGCAGGTCGAAATTTTAATCTGCATAAAATAACTGATCCCTAGCATAGAAACTTGTCTGAGGGGATTAGTTATATCTGCAGCTTACTGTACTTACTAATATTATGTTGAATAATTGTATTGACATTCAGTTGTTGTTGTCACCCGTTAATTTAGTGAATCCGACCAGCGATCTTAAATTTATTATGTTGTAAATAAAAAATAAAATACTTTCTAGCAGTAGCAGTGTGTAAACAACGCTGCAGTACCACCCTCAGGTGTAATTCTGCAACCAGCATTTCTTCGTGGAACTCCATCACAGCAAATTTACGTACAGGCCCCTATTTCACCACGGTAACAGGTGCGACAATTCGACAAATGTCACTGTTGCTGACGTCACAGGTCTCCATGGGTTACGGTCACCGCTTACCGTCGGGCGGGCCGATTCCTGTTTGTCACCATCATTTTATTATTTAAAAAAAATATTATATCTGCAAAAAATTAGTATTTCTATTGTGAAGCTTATGATAACTATGGTGACAGTTGTCACAAGATTTAATAGAATTTTCGGTAATTCTTGACAGGAAATGACTCCTCTGTCGGAATTTCGTGACAATTGTCGTGTTACTTGTGACAATTGTCATTAGCTTCGCTTATTTATTGGCGATATAATGGAGTTTTTTTTTTATTAAAATGTTGGTGACCAACAAGCACACCGCCCGTGCGATGGTAAGCGGCTACCGTAGCCTATGGGCGCCTGTGACGTCAGTAGCAGTGATGTCGACAATTGTCGCATCTGCCACCGTGATGAAATAGGGGCCAGGTTGTAATGTTTCAGTCGTTTAAAATGTTTTAATGGCCAATTATTGTTCCTACTGGGGGTGAGTAAGTATAATGGGTAAGTAGCTCGACTTGCGAGAATTATGGGCTGTTTGCGAGTTTCGTATACAATGAACAGGGATGTTAATAAGTTGCACTATGAAGTACTTAAGGAGAGTCATTTTGCGGTAGAGAAAAAAAATGTTGCCTTTTTCAGTATTTCTAAAGGTTGAGTAACAGGGGTGAAGAATTCACGAGCTTGAAATTGAATTCAATTTATTACTATTTGAATGTCTTATGATATGACTTGATCATACGATTTCCGGCGCCAAAGTTCCCTTTACGTATTTAGTCACTGCCTGTGTAACAAATACCACATACGACAATTTCCTCTGAGGAATATATATTTACAGTACAGTCGCCATCAGATATATCAGAGCGGCCAAGGTGCTCACAAATATCTGAACACGCCTCTATTGTCAAGGCGTTAGAGTTCGTGTTCAGATATTTTGAGCACCTCGGCCGCTCCGATATATCTGATGGCGACTGTACATATTGTTACGGTGCTACTTTAGTGCACCAGTGCGATAATTAGCATACGCAACTATGTCGAAAATTTAAAGGGCCATATGTACTATAAAACGTTGTACAGTACACGTGCGAAAAGAATTTCCTACTTTTCGCACATGTATCGCAGTGTACTATTATTGTACTATCATGAGTATGTCTGTCTGCATTAGCGTTGTACAGTCAACAACAGAGCTATGAATACAGGCAAAGTGCCAAAAATATGTATACACGACCTTAATGTACAGGCAATAAAGTACTGTATACATATTTTTGACACTTTGCCTGTATTCATAGCTCTGTTGTTGACTGTACCTGAATTTTATGATTCAATCCTCATATCACCACGTCCCTCGTAATTAAAGTGTTTGTGGAATGTTATTACAGTATGTTTTACGATTGTTATACGACTTTAACACAACAAATTTGGCAAATGTTTGTTATGTTTCCGTCTCATCTTGTTATCTTATCTTTTTGTTTTGTGATTGAATAGGATTCAATCGCGGTACTTTCAAATGTTTGTCCATTAAACGCAAAAAACATAAATCTAGATAATGTTGAATATTACTTAAATCAAATTGTTTTTGTGTTCATCACTACTTTTAACCCACTCATTGTGAAAACAAAGACAATATTAACAGATATACACAGGTAGTACATATTTGTAGTCCAAATATTGGGTAAAATCGTACCCAATAATGAAAATTGTTCAGATCCACATACGAACATTGTTGTGACTTTTCAAAGATCAGTTGTGAAATGAATTGGGAAATTTAGGAAGTAAACATGTTTGTTTCCATTTCTATCTCTTCTTTGTGTTAAATATGATTTCATTTAGTGATGGGTAAGTATTTTAAGCGCATTGAAGTTTTTGATATTTACTTTTTTGAATTAAATAACAATGTATATAAATTATATAATAAACAGGTACAATAGTAATGTATACATAATATTAGGAAACCTACAATCGCCTGCGCTCGCGGTGTTCCAAGGCCGATACTCGTTTGAACGCCTTGCAGGTAGCAGGTAGTAAGGATTAAGATATTTTTTTCTTAACTGGAATACCGCGAGCGCATGTGATTGTACATACAGTTCATATAACACCTGAAATAATAAAAAAAAAACAAATAAGAAAACTGTCACACAGGAAAACTGACAAGGAATTAGTTTTAAGCCACGGGTCGGACAAAATGAATATTAGGTGAAAGGTGAAATTTTCAACAGTTCGCAAGTAATATGTTGTGAAAATTGTCAGACAAAAAGGAATATCTACTTTTTCATAAGACCACGCATATTAATATTTTGTTTGGTATTTTATTATAATAAATGGAATTAATTGATAACAAAATTAGAGTTAAATGTAACCTAAAATTAAATTAAAACTACCTGTTGTTAGTGCTTATGATATAAAAGAATAATCAGAATAATTTAAAAGAGTCGTGAAAACCAATTTAATTAAGAATAAAGCCTACTATAAAATATCAGATTATTTAACTGATAAAAATGTTTGGGATGATTGTGATATTGTAACGTAAAGAGTAGATACTAAGTAAGTGTATAAGTGTTTAATTACGAGTATTACTACTAATAATACAACTGATATGTAAAAACAATGTATTGTACACGACGGACACAAGTGTATCTTGTATACCTATGTGAGAAAATAAATAAATAAAATAAATAAAATTGTGGAGTAGTTTCCTTGGAGGGGTGGGGCGTGCGATGAGGAACGAAGAGAAACACGGAGTGATGGCAGATAGCCGTATATTAATTTACAACAGTCGGCGCTAACACTAATATACAAATATGTACAAACTGACCTAAATTAACGAATCTCCTACGGCCGAACAGCGTCCAAGACGTACAGCTGTCGTGCGCAAGGGGAACCGGGAAAACTCCTAATTTCTGATAAGATAGTCCGTCAAGGTCCCAGGGGGTACACAGGCCGTACAAATCTATCGCCTAGCTAATTCTCAACATTAACAATATTCGGTGCATCGGGTCCTTATTCTAGGAAAAATCTTAACACCGCCATGTAGGATTAGTATGCGCGCTGTACAGTGACATCTAGTGACAAGTTGGTAAACAGTTAAATTGTACGAACATGCGCGTTGTTTTTATGTATGTTAAACTATTTAGATACATTCGATATATTTTTAGGAACATGTTACATGATGTTCTGTATTTTTTACAGGTTTCAGAAACGAGATATGCTAGGCCTATTAACGCCATCTTTATACAGATACGTGAACTATATATGTATGAATGTTCAAGATTACGTTAATCCAAATCTATACATTTGCTACGTTTTAGTAAAAATACAAGTGTTATGGAATGCTTGAAATCATAATTTTAAGACTCCAGGAACATTGGGTTTAAGAACAAAACATTGGGTACTAGTAGAGCCATCCTGTGAGGCTCAAGGAACTAAACATTGCCTAGGAACTGGAAGCTATCAAATTTACATTAATCTTAGTTTGCACATTCGTTATGTTTACGTAAAAAAACTAGGCAACACATAACACAAGTTACGCAAGGTTTTGGATTTTTAAAACTACGGGAAAGATAAAATATCGCTAATGTTTACATCGAAATCGAGGACTACTAGCGCCATCTAGTAGGCTCCATGTGAACTAACCATAGTTTATTGATATATTTGGGAAAGTTCGCGTTACAAAATAAATAAAATAAATAAAATAAATAAAATAAATAAAATAAATAAAATAAATAAAATAAATAAAATAAATAAAATAAATAAAATAAATAAAATAAATAAAATAAATAAAATAAATAAAATAAATAAAATAAATAAAATAAATAAAATAAATAAAATAAATAAAATAAATAAAATAAATAAAATAAATAAAATAAATAAAATAAATAAAATAAATAAAATAAATAAAATAAATAAAATAAATAAAATAAATAAAATAAATAAAATAAATAAAATAAATAAAATAAATAAAATAAATAAAATAAATAAAATAAATAAAATAAATAAAATAAATAAAATAAATAAAATAAATAAAATAAATAAAATAAATAAAATAAATAAAATAAATAAAATAAATAAAATAAATAAAATAAATAAAATAAATAAAGTAAATAAAGTAAATAAAGTAAATAAAGTAAATAAAGTAAATAAAGTAAATAAAGTAAATAAAGTAAATAAAGTAAATAAAATAAATAAAATAAATAAAATAAATAAAATAAATAAAATAAATAAAATAAATAAAATAAATAAAATAAATAAAATAAATAAAATAAATAAAATAAATAAAATAAATAAAATAAATAAAATAAATAAAATAAATAAAATAAATAAAATAAATAAAATAAATAAAATAAATAAAATAAATAAAATAAATAAAATAAATAAAATAAATAAAATAAATAAAATAAATAAAATAAATAAAATAAATAAAATAAATAAAATAAATAAAATAAATAAAATAAATAAAATAAATAAAATAAATAAAATAAATAAAATAAATAAATAAAAAATGGAAAAAAATGGAAAATGAATTATTAATCTATATATATAAATGCAAGTGTCCTGACTGACTGATTCATCAACGCAGAGCCGAAACTACATCATCATCGTCATCATCATCATCAGCCTACTCTCGTCCACTGCTGGACATAGGCCTCTCCTATTGCACGCCATTGAGCACGATTTGCGGCAACTCTGATCCAGCTCTTGCCAGCCGCCTTGCGAAGGTCATCGCTCCATCTAGTCTGAGGGCGTCCTACGCTACGCTTTCCGATGCGCGGTCTCCACTCGAGAACTCGTCTACCCCAACGGTTATCGGTTCTACGGCTAATATGACCGGCCCACTGCCACTTCAGCTTGCTAATCCGGTGGGCTATGTCGACGACTTTAGTTCTCTGACGGATGACTTCATTTCGAATACGATCCCTCAGAGAGACTCCGAGCATAGCCCTTTCCATAGCTCGCTGAGCGACTTTGAATTTATGAACCAGTCCTACCGTGAGTGTCCACGTTTCGGCTCCAAAACCCGCCGGCCGGCCGAAACTACAAAAGCCAGAAAGTTAAAATTTGCACACCAGATTGCATTTATAAAGTGTACAAGAGATAAGAAGCGATTTTGAGAAATTCAACCCCTAAGGGGGTTAAAAAGGGGATGAAAGTTTGTATGGGGTTAAAGTTTTCTTTTAAGCTAGGAATTGGAAACTTCGTAAAAAGATATAATATCAAAATACAAGAAAACTAATTTCAGCGTTTTTGAAAATTCATCCCCTAAGGTGGTGAAAAAGGGGTTGAAAGTTTGTATGGATATCAAAAATTTTTTCGAGTGGTGGATTTGAATCTTTGTATTTAGGGATATTATTAGAAGACAGGAAAAGTAATTTCTGCGTTTTGTAAAATTCATCCCCTAACAGGGTTAAAAAGGGGTTGAAAATTTTAATCCATTACAAATGCTTTGAAACTTCTTAGAAAGGCATAATAGCCGATTACAAAAAAAAGTGATTGCAACGTTTTTGGAAATTCAACCCCTAAGGGGGTTAAAAAGGGGATGAAAGTTCGTCTTCGGGTGCAAATTTTATTTTAAGCTAGGATCTTGAAACTTTGTAAAAAAGTATCAAATTCAAATACAAGAAAACTAATTTCAGCGTTTTAGAAAATTCATCCCCCAAGGTGGTGAAAAAGGGGTTGAAAGTTTGTATGGATATCAAAATTTTTTTCGAGTGCGGGACTTGAATCTTTGTATTTGGGGATATTATTAGAAGACAATAAAAGTAATTTCAGCGTTTTGTAAAATTCATCCCCTAACAGGGTTAAAAAGGGGATGAAAGTTTGTATGGGGTTAAAGTTTTCTTTTGAGCTAGGAATTGAAACTTCGTTAAAAGATATATTATTAAAATACAAAAAAAATGATTTCAGCGTTTTTGCAAATTCATCCCGTAAGGTGGTGAAAAAGGGGTTGAAAGTTTGTATGGATATCAAAAAATTTTTCGAGTGTGGGACTTGAATCTTTGTATTTAGGGATATTATTAGAAGACAGGAAAAGTAATTTCAGCGTTTTGTAAAATTCATCCCCTAACAGGGTCAAAAAGGGGTTGAAAGTTTGAATCCATTACAAAGGCTAAAAATTCTTAGAAAAACATAATAGCCGATTTCAAAAAAAAAGTAATTGCAACGTTCTTAAAAATTCAACCCCTTAGGGGGTTAAAAAGGGGATGAAAGTTCGTCTTGGGGTGTAAATTTAATTTTAAGCTAGGAACTTGAACTTTTTTGCAAAAAAAAAGGTATTAAATTAAAAAACATGAAAACTAATTCAAGCATTTTTGAAAATAATCCCCCAAGGTGATGAGAAAGGGGTTGTAAGTTTGTATGGAGATCAGATATTTTGTGTTAGATTTTTTTTGTGTGTGTTTTTTTATCTGTATTTTGTATGTAATTCGACATTAAGAGACCATATACATCTCTTAGTAATTGTAATACGTTAGATTGAATTGTTAGTTTTATTTTATAAAATTGTTGATGTTATTATTTTTGCTTTTATGTAAATTCAATGTTGACGTGTAAAAGTGCCCTTGTGGCCTATTTGCTGAATAAATGTTGATGTTTGATGTTTGTTTGATGTGAGTGCGGAACTTGAATATAAGGGCATAGGTACCTATTATGAGAATACAAGAAAAGTAATTTCAGCGACCAACATCAAAATCCACTAAACTTAAAACTTCATACAACTTGCTAAATAAGAAAAGTACTTAATTTCAACATTGCTTGGATATGAAAATTATAGGTACCTACTTACCTACTAAAGATGTAAAATGTTGAAGATAAGATTCCACGCGGACGAAGTCGCGGGCAACAGCTAGTTTGAAAATAAGTACGTATAAGAAACTATTGTGCTCCAAGTACTCGTATTATTTCACCACGTAAGAATATTCATACGCATACATTTCGTACGAAATCAGGCATCATTGTTAGTCCAATGGAATTTCGTCACATGTTATTACGTAATTCTTTCGTAGCTATATGAGTGATAGTATCACAGCCAGGGTATTGCTTACGCCGTCAACCGAAACATTTACCCGGTTCTTCCTGCTAAGGGTAAGTCCAGGCAGGTATTTTTTACAGAACAGGGGGCCTAGCCAAATGACAATCGTTTATAAATTATAGAAATCACCCAACGAAACTTTGATTACAGCACTTTTCGTTGCATCTGTCATACTCTTTGAGTATTTAGTAACTGGAGACGCCTTGGCTGTCATTTTCTGAAGACAGTCTGCCGATTTTTGTGGGAGCGGGGCACGTCACATGTATAGCTGTTTGTACATGATTTGTACGTAACGTACAAATAGCGATGTCAGAACGTCAGTCCATACAAAAGTTTGCACAATTGTGCAAGGTTCTGGGCAGAGGGGTAAGTTCTTAAAGGCGACTCCGGTTATTAAATGTTCTAAGGTTCATACCGATAGGGTTACATATTATAATTGCATATCCCTAATCTTAATTAATTTTAAATTTCTTTGTACCCACTAACACTAAATGGCTACGGATTTGATATAAGTAGTAATAAATTGAAATTGTAATTATTCTTACAACATGGAACATATTCTTACACAACCTTATCTTATATTAACCAACCAAATACAAAACCACCTGGATCTGTCACTGAACGACCTGACTTTAACCTACATTATTTGATCATGTAATGTTCTCATCTACCCTCAACTGGCTTAAGAAGCCATTTGAGGGTAGATTTTGTTTACTCTTTTTTAAATACCTAAAGATACAGACTTATGTAGCAGCCGCCGACAAAAATTGCTTCAGTGTAAACTTTGCCTTGGGGTAAACTCTCCGATTATTGACACTAGTTGTTTACAAAATGAACGATATCTCCGCGTTCATCTTGTGCTTCCAAAGGACATTATTGAGGTCGTCGCTAAATGAAAGATGAACTAATAATGTGCCAAAGTTAGGTGGACTTTCTTACGCTTTGTAGACAGGTGATATTATGAGGCGTTTATTTGTATGCCGGTTCGGGTGTTTGACAAATAACCTTTCTAGTACCTAGTAAAATGATGTAATAGGTATACATATATTATAAATTTAACCTGTGTATATGTCTCTAGTTATCATCAACAAGTATTTTTTAACTTTTATTATCTAATATATAAAATAATAAACAAACTAAGAGAGACCCCACATTAGCGTCTTTTGAGCGTCGGCGTGAGCGCTATGGAAAATGGCGTCACTGCGCAGTTGCGCCAACGTTGCGTCGAACAGCAGTCATAGAGTTGAGTAGACGCCAATGCTTTGAAAACGCTAGTGTGGGGTAGCCCTTAACCCCTAGTAGATATATGGTAAGTTGATAATTAATCCTTTATGAGCGTATCTGTATGACAAATCAAAGATAATTCAATCACTACGTTGACAAATTAAACCTTGACTAGGAATATAATGATCACGCGCCATGTTGCGGAATTTCACTGGAACTAATTTTTTCATACTATACTGAACTGTCACCCTATGCATGAGAATAACAGCGCCCTCTTGGCAATGATCGTTTATTACTGGTGAGGCTTTACATTGAAAAACCGTTATGCGTTTTCGGTATGTTTTAACAATCATATAAATATTCATACTTATATAATTTCACATTTTGTTGTATTATTGACTTAATATACTCGTAGTGGCTTGCAAAATTACCAGTACATGTAGGTAATAATGTTAACATTCCACGAAAGCAAGACTCAAGCAAAAAACCCGGTTAATTAGTACTGAGCTCAACTAAATGCCGCAGTTCAAATTGTCAGAAGCAGATTCATCCCGAGCGCTCGCGACCTGTGGTTCGCTTAAATAAAGAGCAAAATTCTCGGAGTAATTAACAATGGAGCCGCCATTAACAGGCGTTCCCCTCTGTCGAAAATAGGCGGCCAATGGTCAACCACATGTCAACCATATGTATGGACTGACGTTTATCTGACATGACGTACCTATACATTTGATGTGCCCCTCCGGCCCTAACGGCAGACTATTTTGTACCGAAAATTTTAGACATGGCGTCTCCGTTGGTTATATTCTCTAAGGCAAAATTAGAACTTTTAATTGAAGTGCCCCACTATGTCATTCTCATTGGTAACGCGAGGGTCAATCGAGTTTTTAGTCATTGTAAGGTGACAATCTATTTCCAACGACAGCAGCACTTTACCATTACTTTTACCAAAAATAATAGATAGTACAGAGGGGTCCTGTCAATGTGAATTTTGTAGTCACAGTAAATTTACTGCCATCTATCGACACACGCCTATAACTAGTATAAAATTATCAAAAAAAAATGAATATATATGGATAAATGGTTTTATTATTTTTATATCATTTTGACCCATGTTCATTCACTGATATCTATGTGTTAAAATTGTTAAATATGAAACGGTGTTGTCACGCCATCTAGCTGAGCATAGGCTAAAGGTGTGTGCGCCATCTATCCGAGAATGACTTTTTCTCGATTTCCGAGGCGCGTTTTTTTCTTAGACTTTATTCATCTCATACGAATTTGATTTTACTATGAAAATTGACAATAACACCGACGCGTTCGTACAGCTACTTAGTAGTGCAGCTGCGGTCAGAAATGGAATGTTACCCTTAGGTTCGCGTCACGTGGACTACGCGTCAAAAGTAAGTGCCATAAAGATAAAGATCATATAAAGATAGTTTATTATTCAAGTAGGCATATTACAGTGCGCATATGAACTTCAATTAAGTTACACCGGCCCTACACCTCTGCCTCGAGAAGATTTAAATCCCATCAAAAACATAAATGTAAAAAAGGAGAGCCAAGTTCAATACAAAAATTATGCTTGGCTGTGGGCTTTTTGCGGCGAAAAAAGAATGGAGATCTAAATGAGTGCCAAGTTCTATGCAAAATCCAAATATGTATTTATAGGAACAAAATAACATTATAAACAAGTATTAAACTCTATTTCTTTGCTTTATTGGATACCTATAACAATTGCTGTTATTACCTAAAAAAAATGCGAAATCTTAAAGCAGGTTAGATTTAACTTGGCCAGTTTTCATTACATCAGTCATTTTATAAAGTTATTCAACATATATATTTTGTAATTCTGATAAAAACTGGCCAAGCCAAATCTAACCTACTTTAAGATCTCACATTTTTTTAAATAACAGCAATTGTTATAGGTATCCAATAAAGCAAAGAAATAGAGTTTAATACTTGTTTATAATGTTATTTTGTTCCTATAAATACACATTTGGATTTTGCATAGAACTTGGCACTCATTTAGATCTCCATTCTTTTTTCGCCGCAAAAAGCCCACAGCCAAGCATAATTTTTGTATTGAACTTGGCTCTCCTTTTTTACATTTATGTTTTTGATGGGATATCAATACTTTTTGTAAAGAAAACTAGGCAGGTATTGAGATTTAATGTTTTTTTTTGTGTTTCCGCTGCATGTTTTTTACTTCTGTTCTTTGTATTAATTATGTGGTGCCGCGCGCCGCCAACGACATACCGTTGGCCGGTTGTTTAGCGCGTATTACAGGTTCTTTGTATGGAGACCCCCCCTATTTTTTTAACTTTTTTTTGTTTTTAGATTTTTTCCTACGCTTACACATAATAACCGAGCTGGATTCCAAATTTCATCCTTCTAGGTCATCTGAAAGTAGGTTAGGTTTAGGTACTTATATGTCAGTCACAATAAAAAATGGTTTTTTTGTATGGGGACCTCCCCTATTTTATAACTTTTTTTTCTTTTTAGATTTTTTCCTACGCTTTCACACAATAACTGAGCTGGATTCCAAATTTCATCCTTCTAGGTCATCTGGAAGTACGTTAGGTTTAGGTACTTATATGTCAGTCACAATAAAAAATGGTTTTTTTGTATGGGGACCCCCCCTATTTTATAACTTTTTTTTATTTTTAGATTTATTCCTACGCTTTCACACAATAACTGAGCTGGATTCCAAATTTCATCCTTCTAGGTCATCTGGAAGTAGGTTAGGTTTAGGTACTATAAGTCTGTCAGTCAGTCTTAAAATTTACGACTTTTTGACCTTCATATCTTTATAACCGTTTGAGCTAGCTTCATGAAATTTGGGCTTCTAGATGTCCTTATGGATATAATTAAACACACGTAGTTTTATGTGTTTACGTTAAAGATGTTTTGAGTTATAAAAGGGTCAAAAGTGGCACCAAGTGGTTCGTGTAATATTACACTTGGCGCTGGCTAGCCAGTTCCTTTGCTTGAACTTGGCTTGACACGCTGCCGCGTGTCTAGATCCCCCTTCAATTGGAGGAGGGTATCCCAATATGGCTTCGGCAAGAATATTTTAACTGAACAAAAAGAGAGATGTCTCTATATCTTTATATAAAACAAATAAATAATTGCAAATACATTGAATCAATTTTTTAAACATGCATTTATAAAGGAAATAATTAAAATTTTACGCTTTTGGCAGGACTTGAACCCGCAACCTCCGCAATCCGTGCGTTAGCTCTAACCAATTGAGCTACGGAAGCCTTCCAGAATCTCCAGAATTTTCCATTTTTCCTTTATAATAAAATTTGGAATACTTTTGAATGCCAACATTGCCAACTATAGAGAATGTCTATTTTTAAATTTATTCGACAGTTTAAGACTATGAGAGCTCATAATTCTAAACGGTCAGCTTAAAAAATTTCAACTATACTATAAAAAGACTTAGGGAATGTAAGCTGTTTTATTTGTTGTTACTTTGCCGCCGCGGAGTAAGCAAGCTGAAGTAAATTAAATTGTACCATCGCTTCTGCTCTTCTTTGCGAGTGGGCTTTCTCTGAGACCTCATTTGATTTAAGATTATATTGCGGTTGAGAAAATACGCGTAACTAGGTATTGTGCAACCTAACTGGATCTCTGTATTTTTTATAGCTTGGCAGTTAACTGTACCCAATTATTTAGATATTAACTGGAATCTCATTAGTTTTTGATAGTCACGACTCACGAATAGAACATACTCATGATATTATTCAGTATTAAAGGTAGAAAAAGTTCGACTTATAGGGACCATGCGCGTTGGAGGGTTTGCCATCTTGTGGCCTAAGTCGAAAACATATGTGCACATGTACATTGAGAAAGCAAGTGCTACCATCTACCGTTCTCGTCGGTACGTTTCCTTGTGCGTAGTAGGTTCTACCGTCATGTGGGCTACATCGGAAGCATAAACGACACAGTTAATGCCTGGCGTATAGTTCATGCACAAGGCCTATATTCTTTCTTTGGCATAATTTATAATGCCAAGAACATGCACAGACACACGAGCACTAGAACCTAGGTGTCTGTTCCAAATCCGCACTCACTTTAATATTCAGTTTTCTATCACACTACAACTCTATTGACCTTGGATACGAGTCGACTCCATTGTTTTAGGAAAAAAACTTTATTAGTTTACATTTCAAAAAGAGACATCTAGCGAGCAAATCAGCAAATAATTCGAAGTATGTACAATTGTACAAATATGCGTCAACTTTAATTCTCAACTAACTTAAATATTATTATTGGCATTCAAACCAAAAGGGTTCAAATTCTAGGAATCCCTTTCCAAATACAATTTAAATTCAATTGTTTTATATGGTTACTCGTAGATTGGTTAGGGAAAGATGATTGACATATCCGACCCATTGTCTCATTCGTATTATGGCAATTTCATTCATACATCCCATATTATTTCCGAGTGAATGGAAATATTTTCAATAAGTATCGGTATCGGTCCCGAACCCGGATGCCGAATCTGGTTTAACGTTTTGATTAAGGTTTTTTTTCATGACCTGGGATAATTTTAAGGTGCTTCCACACCGAACTTAACTTTTGTGAAGCAACACTGTACAACAGTAAGTAACCTAGTAGGTAAAAGTTACCTAATGATACGGTGTTGTTGCTCCACAAAGGTTAACTGCGATGTGGATACGTCTTTTACAGAACATAAATATGGTCCTACTTTCCCTCACTAGTGCGGGAAAGACCACTTTTCGTGCGTATATCAAAAGTTTAAAGGGCCATATGTACTGTAAAACGTTGTACGATACATGTGCGAATAGGTAATTTAATAGGTGCAAATTTCCTCTTTTCCGCACTTGTATCATAAATAACTATTATATCAAGTGTCTCACGCGTACCAAAAAGTGCGAGTGTTATGATGATGATGATGGTGTGGTGTGTTATGAAACGACCCCGTAATGCATTTCGTGAGGACCACTCAGCTTTAGCTGCTCACGCTTAGCCAAGGTCGTATCAAAATAAGGTGAATCCAAATCAAATTATAAAATACGATCGGCCGCTCGATCCCGATATTTTGCGCAGCCCGACTTCGTGCCGATGTCATAATAATATAAAGAACTACTTACATAGAGCGGAGCGTTGGGCGGAAAAAGCACACGGTCACCAGTTTTCATCAAACAAGTGACAAAGGGCCCGATTCGGATTTTGAAATAGACATCTATTAGATATCTTTTAGACATCATCAAGATACGATAACGAAATGTTTAAGATCTAACCTGTCAAATTTGACATTTGCGCGATTCTGGAGATACTCTTGAACGATTTCCACAGGATTATGACTTAGAGATCCAATTCACGTCTAATAGATATCTTACTCTATCTAACGTAAAAGTGACATTGGTTGCCCGAATTGCGCTGGAAAAGAGAACTAGTTGATATCTAAACTATAACGTATCTAGAATGGATCTAGTACGTGTCGTGTCTTGTGATGAAGTTCGAATACGGCAGAAACTATTAATAAGATATTTGACTACTAGTCAAATCAGTTTCTTTTGTCGAGCTGTCAAAACGATTTTGCTTATACGGAATTTATATAAAACACTAACATGTGACGTCACAATCAAATTACCTACTCTTTATAGTTTTATACGGGTTCTAAAACAGAAATTGTGTCTAAAAATAACTTCTGTCTACGTTTCTCTATTAATCTTCTCGTGCTTTATTTCTTGCGTGGTGTAAAATAATTTACTTTAAATTCAGTCAAATACCCTATAGTGGCAAATATGACCACAATAAGTAGTAAATGCTTATAGTTTTGGCATTCTCATTATTCCACTATTTTATTTTAACCCTATTAATTTTGTCCACCTGTCTCTTTATCCGTTTGTGTAATAATGAGTTTACAACGATAAACTATGTCCCTCTTATAGAGGGGCTTACAAGAAATTAAAACATAATATTTTGTTAAATACCCACTGTGTTTTACTTTAACTCAAGGGACAGCCGGCCTAGCCAAGGTTACAATCGCTATCGCTTCGATAGCGAAAAGCATTATGTCTCTCTATCACTCTTCCATATTAGCGCGACAGTGACAGTTGCGTTTCGATCGCTACGGAGCGTGAGCGATTGGCATTTTGGCTACGAGGCCAGTTTTATTATCTTCTAATTACTTTTTTCTATATAATAAGTACCCATCACTTATAGAAAAAAGTTACCGAATTAGGTTACCTAATTTAAATCTACTTTAGCATACTTTCAAGGGCGATTTCTGTACATTAATTTCCCCAATAATATGCTAATATAGCTATAAAAATAATTCCTAAGCGCTTTTCCGTCCAATACTGCAGAAAAATAGGTAAAAGTGTAATTGCGTCCTAAATAAGCACTTTCATACTGAGAGCATTAACCAATCTAACACTTGAGAGCGCTGCTCAAAGGTGCCTTAACTAGGCCGTCTACATCTTTCCATTTAATAAATAAACCATTATCCCTCTCGCCGGGCTTGAGTAAATAGAGGCGATCATTCGCTCGAGAGTGGCGGTCGCATCTGGCGTTTGCCGGATTATGTTGGTAAAATTCAATAATCTCATCCACGCCATCTGAGAGGGATGGTCATTGCCAGTTTTTTCGGGCGAGCTGCGAGACTTTGGTAATCAAGTTTGCGTATTGCCGTTCAGTTAAATTGAGTTCGCCTTTCGAAAGGGTCGTCGGTCGAACGTCCTTGCATCCTAAGTAAATAGTATTAGTAAATCGACTCAAAGACATACGTTATATTTGCGGTTCGAGTACGTGATTTTGCAGCCACAAAGTTTTCAACTCCCCGATTAAAGAGATGACGCCCGACTGCCGATGTCGCCTATAAGAAATAGTACCTATTTAAACATGCACTACAAGAAATAGTATTCAATACGATGAACAGCGGCCGATAAATATCAAATGATATATTATATCGTACAGTAATAAGTTCCGAAAAACTCATTAGTACAGTGGAACCTCGCTAACTCTACCCTCGAAAAAGCGAAATCCTCGTTAACACGAAATAATATGCCAATCCCGTCCTTTGAGAGCCGAAAACCTCTATAACTCGAAATATTCAACCTCATTATGACGAAGTAAGCAGCGATTCCCTTCACGACTATTCAGTACATTTTTACCCCCGTTACTCGAAAATGAAATTAGACCTCTACAACTCGTTGTCGTATTGTTTTACCACCTCTATAACTCGAAGTTATTACTAACAAACCTCTGTAACTCGAAACAGACAGTAAAGACACTGTACTTTCTGCGTTTCTATAATTATCTCTGTAACACGAAGTAACACGAAATTTTCATGTGTTTTACCTCTGCAACTCGAAACCTCTTTAAGACGAACAGAAACCTATAAGAACCTCTCTAAGTCGATGCCCTCGATAAGGCGAAATTAACACAAAATTTTTGGCAATCTCTTAAGATTCGTGCTATCGAGGTTCCACTGAATTTAATGTAAACAAATTAAATACACGTTATGTTTACATTTCAATGTTATGTAAGTTACTCGTACAATTATAAACGAATAGTTTATATAAGTACTTTAATACGACCATCGCTTTGCCTACTAACCACTAAACTATATAGTTCTGGATTCAAAAGTTAAAAGGTTATTACCATCATAGAAAAAATTTAATCATACTTACAATCTCTTATTCTGTGGTAACAAACAAGCTTTTGCGAACTTATCAGAATTGAATTGTTAGACATTTCATTCGTATTCCCTCAAACGAAATCAACCGCTAGATGAGTCGTAACTTAAATTCTTTATATATCTGCAAACCGACCTTTAAATAGCAGAAAATAGGAAACTACGGAATTGGCATCGGCGCTGTGCCTTTCTGTCAAAAGCGATCCAATCGTCCTCTTTTATTGGAACAGCCCTCTAGCGTCTTTGTTGGAGGAATTCCCCTGAATCCAATCTATGTAAAGTATTTACGAGTGACAAGAATTTATTTGACGTGCCAATATTTCACCCCAATATCTCGGTAAGAGCCGCATTTTAAAAGCGCTGTAGAGCGCTAGTGATTCAACATTTAAGGAGGTTTATTCCGCGTTCCACACACGACACGAACATTCAATACCGGTATTTTACCAAAAGTTAAACACTTGTGAGAATAGTTAGTATTTTTTGCATTCATGGGGTGATTGCAACAAAAAGATAAATATATTTATCTTCGCTCGCGAACCGTAAAGTGAGATGAAATTTTTACGTCGACGTCTCAGTGAGGGGTGTTGTTAGATAGACCTTGTTGACCATTCTCCTTTGAAATTTTCATTTCTAAGATGATCACTCCAGAGCATAGGTAAGTACCTACTCGTAATGGTCGTATATAAATTTACTGAGGTTTTTTTTCTACTGAATAGTTAAAAAAACATTGGTAAATAAGTGGTGGGGCAATTTTTCACAATTTTTGGTTAATTTTTTATGGTCAAAAAAATTATTATGTTTAATATAAAAAGAAACAGCAAGGCAGGTCGGTAGGTATCTCCACAATTTTATTGAGTATATTGACTAGTCTGGGGCCAGATTTTTGCAATATATGTCATAAGAAAAAACACAGGCTCCATCTGTCCAGATCAGAAGAAACAACTTTTTCTTTGCTACGTGTGTATGATCCATGTAGCGTGCACTTTGAAAAAGAGGGTATGATACTTTTAATGGTGACGAGTTATTTATTCCAGTACGGATATGATGGTCGTTCTTGTCTACGTGACAGCGTGATAAAACGGTGTCCGTCACTTTCTATCCCATGGTGTTAAAAAGTTACACTTATTTTATCACGTGGATAAAGCCGTCCATAATACGCCGGCAGCACATCTTTAGGCCCCGTTCGCACGGCAGCTTTTTCGACGCGCGTTAGAAAAGCGTTTGAATGACACAAATGGATAACCAAGTATGTATTCACAGGAAGGCGGTTTTTAAGCGCGGCGCTTTTTTATCGAGCACTGTTCGATTTTCGGCGTTGAGCGTTGCCCGTTAATTGAATTGATCATACGGAACTCCGTGTATCTGTTCTCACAAGCGTTAAAAAAAGCGCCGGCGCTGCTGTCAGTTGGCTGTCAAGTGTCAATTTTTGGTGTCAATCGTCAAGATTATTATTAGTTTCACCTTAAAAATGTCAACTTATGCTTACTAATTCATGAAAATATTCAAGCTATATTCAAATAATACGTCGTAATAGCAAATAAAGTATGGCTTTGCTGAGATACGTACGTGGCAGTATGACTCACAAGTGATTTTTAAGCCTTCGTATGAAAACAAATATTAGAAACGGTAAAAAAGCGCCAACGTCGGGTTTTAACGCAACGCTTTTTAAGCTGTTGTGCGAATGGAGCCTTACGTGTGAGGCGCTCTGCACGCGCGCGGTTTATTTGAAATGTTTCTTTTTGACTCCGCCTGAATAGCTTGTGAGAAAATGAGAACGTCGCTCGCGACTGAAAGACTCGCTTGTTACTGAGCTATTAACACGTCAATGTCACGTTAATGAAAAAAATATAATTACCTTGGCTCGTCGTTATTCCCCGCTTAGTAGCAGTTTGATTAACGATCTGAATTAATTTCTACCGAAATCCCTGTAATGAGGCGGAGGAACGGTTGGAGGGAGCAGAAATAAAGTACTATATAACACTTGTTATTAATGCTAGTCATTCCGCAAACAAGATAGCAATCCACCAAATAAGGGAGATGTAATATGAATACTGTAATGGCAACATCCCGCTTTTCTGTGGTGCTTTAGCTTAAGGGACTACCTGCGGTTTTTATAGATTTTTGACAAGTTTTGAATCGTATCTCCTACTTTTGCACTACAGATATATTTATAAGACAAAACCGATATCGGTTCTTTAATATTTTATCTTCATTCTTGTCTGAAAAAAATGCATACTTATTTTGATACTTATTTTTGACTTTGAAAGAAATGCATACTTATTTTTTTATGACTTTAAAACATTGTCTAATAAGCACTTTTTTCGTATCTTTGTAGATTGCTGTCGAGTATCTTACATATACGAAATCTACCATATTTGGGTTCGTCGTCGTTCGACTTCGTCGTAAATCGTGTCTAGGATTTTAATTTTAAACTAATTAACAAATAAGTTATGGCCAGAAAATCAGTTTTGTAGCCTAAAATTGTTCAACTGACAAACCAGATAATAAGAATTAAAAAAAAACCGAGTGACTAAATGTCTCAATGGCCTAAAATTGTAGTTAATAGATACCTATAACATTTCGTAGAGTAGTTATCATGTCATTAAAATCATATAAACTTGAAATGGAAAATAATGCAGGATATTTTGATTGATATATTATCGGCAGGTAATAAAGTGGCGGTTGATGCGAATGTACATTAAGCGAAAGGCCCACAGGGCTATGTGCAATATCCGAAATCCAATATATATTCATGATGAACAAACTGAAAAATATTTGCGAAGCTTTCGCATATTTGCAAAACGTGTAAATTGGAACCGCTCGGTATTTAGACTGCCGTGCCGCGAGGTGTGTTAATGTGCGTATACCGCTTAATTGTGCGAGGTAATCCAGGATTTGATCGTCTGACGTTTCGCAAATAATTATGCCGGTGTAATCCCCTCTCTGTCTCTCCTACCCCTCACTCGCGGCTGATTGATGACGCCGGAGATTGCATGTCAGGATTACATCTGCGGAGGATGTACGGATTATTTAGTTGCCAGCGGTGAATAGGGCGGGCAATAAAGCGGGAAAAACTTGGAGACGGTTCGGCGTCTGGGTTACTCGTATAACAGCGAAAATCGAAGTTCGCAAATTGCGTGCATATTTCTCTGTCACTCTAATTAAGCTTTCATTGGAGTAAAAGAGAAAGATCCCCGAATTTCGGTTTTCGCGGTAGCCCCCTTGAATCCATCTTGATATGGACATCGTATCCTTCGCGCGCAGTATTCGTGCAATATTCGTGTGTATCGAATATTTGATACAATGAATGCCTACTCAATAAACAAAATATCAAGCGGTACAGTATAAGCTTTAGACTGGAAACTATTTAGTTAGGAATATTTACATTAAGTAAATAGCTAGGTACAATTTCCATACCAATAAGGATTCTACCAAATTCATAAGAACTGATACCTAAAGACTTTTAAGAGCTGTTTTTAGTTATGTTTTCGGCTTGAGTAGAGTTTCTAACATCCGTTTTTAGCATACACGCTTTCCTAGGGTTGACAGCCAAAAAAGTATTTCTACAAACAATTATTTTGCATGCAAACTACCGTCCTCCATACAAATTTACCCAAATCAATAGAAAATTGTATTACCAAATCTACCAGATAAATTATTCAGAAAACAAGAAATACTGCTTTAGATATACTACAAAGTACTTAATTAAGACTGATATTGACCTACCCAAGTACTTCGCGTTGAAGAGGTTTTCGAAGATTAAAGTATCTGGAATAGTCCAAAGGGAATAAATAAATATATAAATAAGTTAGGTGATCGGGAACTGATTGAGTATCGTGGAAATCAATTAAGACTTTTGAGATGATTAAGACTTAGGAAACTCAATATCTATTTCGGGAACAAATTAAATTCAAAGCTAGCGCTGAGGAAACAGTTAAAGTTAGTTTTTGCATTATATACGAATATAAATACTATGGAAATGTAAGTTAACATACTAGTGAGATTATAGTTATGTATGAGCAAAAGAAAAGAGACATTTTAGAGATTTGATTCGGAAACTGCAGTATTTTGTTCATGTAACTATTGCGAAATGACAAATGCCACCTCCTCCAGCTGATAATACGAAAAAATAATACAAGGCAAACGAAAACGTGGAAGAAGAACGTAGGTACCTCGTGGCTCTAAAACCTCAGGTGCTGGATCAAGATGAGCACCAGATCTGTTTCGAGCTGCAGCGTCAAAAGTGAAAATAGGCCTAAAGATAGCCAACCTCCGGCAAGAGACGGAATCATAAGAAGAAGATAGCCAGACTATACTAGATAAGAAAGATAAGAACACACTTATATAAAATAAACTCAATACGTAGATTCATATAAAAAATAACGGGTTGCACTCCGGGAGTGCCGGCAGAAGTGAAAACTCAATGACATTATAACAGTTTTTCGATCAGGTCACGTGTCCGTCTTACAAATTTTCAATCTGTCGAATCTGTCGGTCACGTGACCGTGTCGCAATGTTAGCATTTTTCCCCATCACAAAAAGTGCACAGCGCCGCTAAAGAAGTTTTCACTTCAAAAACAAATGCCTAAGTGCCTAAATATTATAAGAGTAGCAATGTGTATCTCCATGTGTGCCTACATTGTCAAATTGGTCTATTTACAATTATGATCCCACAAAAGCGAATAGCCTATATTTAGTAAGGCAGACAGAGACCGTCCAGTTAAATACGTACGAATAAACAGGCTTAATTTTTCCAGTAGATGTAGCACATTCGACGTGATTCAGGCCCGAGTGTGGCGCCGAACGCCACTCTGTAATCTGTCCGGCAAACCGTGTGCTGCATAAATTAGCCGTAGTTAAAAGCTCCCTTTTACGGTGCGGTCTAAGTGTTGAGCAAATTGCAGAAAAACACTACTGCCGTATTCGAACTTCAAGATATTCACAAGAGACACGTACTAGATCCATTCTAGATACATTATAGTTTACTTAGATATCAACTAGTTCTCTTTGCAGCGCAATTCAGGCAACCAATGTCACTTTTACGTTATATAGAGTAAGATATCTATTAGATGTGAATTGGATCTCTAAGTCATATCCTGTGGAAATCGTTCAAGAGTATCTCCAGAATCGCGCAAAAGTCAAATTTGACAGGTCAGATCTAAAACATATCGTTATCGTATCTTGGTGATGTCTAAAAGATGTCTAATAGATGTCTATTTCAAAATCCGAATTGGACCCCTACTTATAAGAAATACCTACTACTTATAAATACAGCAACAAATTAAACTGAAGACTGGTTCATATTGCTACGCCTAGCTGTTGGAAACTCATAGCTATTGTCTTTTTGATTAACGCCGATCGTGGCCCTTAAGCCTACCACTGACTAACAGGCCGCCGGACGATATCAGCCTGTCAGTTAGAACAAAAATTTGACAGCTCCGAACAACTGACCGGCCGATACCGTCCGGCGGACTGTTAGTCAGTGGTCGGCTTTAAACAAGTAAGTATCCGCCTTCAAGTCCATACAAAGAAAAAAAAAAGAAAAAAAAAAGTAAGTATCCAACTGCGACAGAGCAACGTCTGACTATAGTTAACCTAGACAAATTAACGTGATATTTGTCAAGAAAAAGTACCTAAGCTGAACCCATCTCAGTTAAAATTGATAAGATAAAGATAAAAAATAGTTTATTCAAGTAGGCATATTACAATGCGCTTATGAACGTCAAATAAACCTTAACCGGCTCCAACCGTACACCTCTGCTCTGAGAAGATTTAAATCCCCCCTCAATTGGAGGAGGGTACCTATCCCAATATGGGACCGGCAACAAACTCGGCGGGAATGAATTTTGTAAAACAATTTTAATAGTTATTTGTTCTTCTCTTAATCATAAGATCAAATATGAATTTTAAGCTGTCACAAATCACAAACAATACTGGTATCATCGGCATATAGATGCGGCTTTCCACCAGTTAGACATTTTGGTAAATCATTAATAAATAAAATATAATGAAAAGCAGTGGGCAGCACAGCGCATCCTTGTGGAACCCACTCAGGTCTATATCAGGTGGGTGATAAACGCTCCAACGGAGTGGTGTTCATTATTACTCCCAACGATCGATTCGCTAACATTCATTACTTGGACTGAAGCGTTAATGGAAAGACCAAATGAATGGGCAATGTCATTCGGCACGGACGCTTTGCCGAACTGTATCGTATGTGACTAATAGTTAGAGATGAACCGGATATTCGGTTACTATCCGGTATCCGGCCATGATTTTAAGACCGGATAGTAAAATTGCTTGATTTCGGAGTAAACTAATTGGATTTAAGAAACAGTAGTACTTGTTTATTATTTTAAAACAATTAAAACATTCCACTGACTTGCACGCGCACTCATTTCGAACCTAGAAATGTGTCCGCGCGAACGTTCACTAGGAAACAGGTCAAACCTGCAGAATGCGCACCTGTTAAACCGAAATGTAGGTATAGTTCCGCTGGCCGAATATTCGGCGGCCGGATACTGGATATTCGGCCTTACCATCGGCCGAATATCCGGTATCCGGTATCCGGCCGAACAACTATCCGTTACATCTCTACTAATAGTGCCCCCGCCCCGTGGCATTTAAAATTGCACTTCACATCGACACGCCGGTAATCGGCGTGTGATTCACTTCATTAATTGCTCAAATTGAACACATGGATCTAGTTAATCAAATTCTATACCGCAAAAGTATAATACTTTGCTCTTTAACATAACTTTGTTAACCACCCACCGCGTCACTGTTCAGTAAAACCAAATTAACTTAAAAGTAGTTACAGATACACTTTCTTCAAAAAATATTGAATTGTGACGCAGTGGACAAAGTTATGTTAAATGGCAACGTTTTATACTAGTTTATACGCTACCTAACAAGGAATGGGTAGGTACTAATTGGCAGACGGTATTGGATTTGTTTCTCATACAAATTCTGCAGCAGTAAAAGCACATTGTGGCGCTTGTGTGGTAAGCTTCTAAGACCTGAACAAAAGATCATTGTTGTGAATATTCTATCTTGTTGAAGCTGTCCGATTCGCTGAGGTATAAAGAGGTAGCTAAACTTGTAAGTACGCCTGAGTAATTCTGCATAAGATAGTCGATACGTTGGCGGCCGATCGTAAGATCAGGCATATCGTGAAATTCCTACGCATATCGCGAAACGTGAAAATCTTTGACTGGTTCTCTGAGTCGACGGTGCGCCGCTAAGCGGGGCTCCTATTTCTGGACAGTTTGCCCTTCGGGCATCTGAAGCAACCTAACGAACCTATCCTACCTAATACTAGTAGGTATGTATTGGATTAATGTGACTATCGTCAAAACATTACATAGGAACATTACTATCTGCCTGATCTTACTAACGGCCACCGACAGATACATAGGTACTTACCTAGTTATTATAGGTAAGATGACCTATCCTATGTATGAACATAACATACTACCTTTTTAAATAACCTTAATTTTAAATACCTTTTTAAGCTATCAGGCGCTTTAAGGATGACTCACGCTAGACCGGGCCGTGCCTAGGCGTCCGACATATCATTTTCTATGACGGCTGATCGGTGATCACGTGGTGCCTTCCCCTAGAAAGCGAAGCGCTGGAAGCTCAGGCCAGGCCCCGGCCCGGTCTAGCGTCAGTATTAGGTAATGATATTTTTTCTCATCTACATAGATGTTTTAAGCTTATCAATCTTATCGCGAGGTCTATAGCTCACAGACCCACTAGATTCAACATAATGTATGCCAAAATAACACGACTTCAAAGAACATAATAGGTAATACATGTTTCCTGCCCAAACCGATCAACCTTCGTTATTACCTATTCGTTGCCAACCAACTACGTACATCGAGTTTTAGAGCTCTAAAATGGATACCGGTCGGATCAAAAGGCCGCGTATTAGAGAATCGAGTGATTGACGCTTTGATTAAAGCCACGTAACGTTCGTTATCCTAAGGGTACCTGCGTTTGAAACCCCTTTTGAGGTAAAGTGAGACGTAGACTTCAATTACTTACATGTACTCGTAATTAACCATGTCTCAGGCACTGTGTATATTGGTTTTTGAATACAAACATATACCTATACAATAAACAATTAACACCAATCGACTTACCGCTGTGGCGCAACGACCCGAAGTGGATCTTGGCCTCCGACAACAAAGACCGCCATGCTACTGTCCAAAGCCGTTTCTATCCAGTCGACGGCGCCAAGTTCTCTAAGGTCTTTTTGCACTTCGTCACCACTAATCAAGATCATAATTATTTTCAAATTGAAAGAGACACAAGCTGATCTTCCCTCTCCATTTAAATAATTAATGTGATTTCTGACACAATGATTGTATTGTTTAAGAATATAATAAATGAATAGAACTCTTTAAAAACTGCCTCGAAAAAGGATACATAGAAAATGTTAACATTCAAAAGGCAGTCGTCGCAAACATTCTGGTCAGTACGAACAAAAGTTCGCAGCATTCAAATCACGCGAGCGATAAGAGCCCTCGGGCTGACACTTTGAAGTATACTGCGGCTCCATCAGCTATCATAGTTCACCAGCCAATTTAAAAAGGCAGTAAGAATCCAGGAAACTCGTATATTGTTGCGACCGCTCACCTGTAAAGGGTTATATTCGTATTCAGGCCGTGAGCCAGCGCGTGTCACGTCTCGACGCCAGGGGTTATTTGCATCCCACCTTTACATTTGATTGCCATTAACTGTCATATTGTTATATTAGTTGGTATTGTTACCTGGGATAAAGTAAAAAACCGGGCAAGTGCGAGTCGGACTCGCGCACGAAGGGTTCCGTACCATAATGCAAAAAAAAAAAAACAAAAAAAAAGCAAAAAAAAGAACGGTCACCCATCCAAGTACTGACCACTCCCGACGTTGCTTAACTTTGGTCAAAAATCACGTTTGTTGTATGGGAGCCCCATTTAAATCTTTATTTTATTCTGTTTTTAGTATTTGTTGTTATAGCGGCAACAGAAATACATCATCTGTGAAAATTTCAACTGTCTAGCTATCACGGTTCGTGAGATACAGCCTGGTGACAGACGGACGGACGGACGGATGGACGGACGGACGGACGGACGGACAGCGAAGTCTTAGTAATAGGGTCCCGTTTTACCCTTTGGGTACGGAACCCTAAAAACAACACTGGATAATGTTAGCAAAGAGAATAATAGTGTATATAGAGAGTTACTGTCAAATTAAATTTACTGACATCTTTAGACAGAAGATTAAAACTTTTAGAATGCCATTTGACTTTGATCCTTATTGTTTCAATGATATGTGTTAATTTGTTATATATTGAAATTAACGCCATCTACTCGACACTAAGCCAAAGGTATGGTGCAATCTTTTCGAGCGATGGCGCCATAACCTTTGGCCTACTGTCGAGTAGATGGCGTTAATTCCTCCGTCTACTGTTCAATCGTAACACAACACAACCAAAACTATTCTGAAAATGACGTAAGGCAAACGTAGTTTCACGCCAAAGGATAAGAATTTCCGACAATAATTCGTAAACCGATCGGCGAGTATTGCAGTAAGCCAAGTCACATAG
This sequence comes from Cydia fagiglandana, assembly GCF_963556715.1. NCBI lineage: Eukaryota > Metazoa > Arthropoda > Insecta > Lepidoptera > Tortricidae > Cydia > Cydia fagiglandana. The sequence goes on from NC_085940.1 coordinate 4,377,157, forward strand.
TCGCGGGGGCGGTCATTCGAAAACTAATAAATTTCATCGGGACTCTGAATTTATTTGATAAACGACCGAGATAAGGATGCCTAGGAACCCGATCAACACTTTGCGGCGGTCAGCAGAGACTGAAATACTCTAGACCTTGAGCTCGATTCAGATGTGATAACTTGTTATGGTTTTGAGCTAGTTTTGATACGAGCTTGACGATCGTCTTAGTCATTGGCGTGCATCTCATGCACGCTTTGACTTCATGTCGCATGCACTAAGGGGTTGTGCGCAAATCACGCAAGGTGTTTTCAGCTACTGTTTGACCCCCCCGTCCCCTTTGGTGATATTTGGTGAGGTTTTCGGCTAACTAAATCAGGCCCGAAAAGTTTTAAAATAAGGGGGTTAGGTATGTATATTTTCTAAATGGCCTGTTTATCTTTAAGAACGTTTATAAATTTAAACTGCAAGCTTCTCAAGTCCCCAGTGCCTCCGTAAAACAGTGCAGTAACGTGTCTCTTAGTTTGAATGCGAGCATCAAAACAGGTCATCTCGTATGCATAACGACGCAGAGATAAACCGGGCTATGCTGCATCACCGACTTATACAGAAACGTAGTACAGTCGCCATCAGATATATCAGAGCGGCCAAAGTGTTCACAATATCTGAACACGCACTCTAACGCCTTGAAAATAGAAGCATGTTTAGATATTTGTAAGCGCCTTAGCCGCTCCGATATTTATGATAGCGACTGTACGTACGTACAAAACAAGTACATCGTGAACTTGATAACGTTATTAACGAATACATGTTTAATATAAACCGTGTAATAGATAGAAAAGCGACTATGACGATGACGCCATGGTGAGGCTTGTTGTTCAGGACAGATTGGATGGACAAGACCCAGATTGCGATCAATGCGATGGACCAACCAAGTTAAACCTCTCACCGGGTCACCTTCAAATCTGTGCGTGCGGAAAGCAGTTAGAGAAGCATGGTGGGAAACAACGAAAAAGGCCGTACAGTCGCCAATGTCGCCATCAAATATATCGGAGCGGCCAAGGTGTTCACAATATCTGAACACGCACTCTAACGCCTTGACAATAGAGGCGTGTTCAGATATTTGTGAGTATCTGATGGCGACTGTACCTACAACGGACTCAATGACCACGACTGCTCTGTCAAGAGTATCCGACTAAGAAGATGATGATAGTAGCGACTACTACATAATGCAAAGCAATGCCTAATTATGTACAGTTACATACATTGATGGACATTCACACATATTATAAGCTCTTTATGATGTATTAAGTAATCGCATTTGACGACCGCCATTTCGGCATTGATCACAATGTTTGCAATTGACATTTAATTTCGAATAAAACGTCATCTCGACTGATACTAATGAGGCTAAACATTTCAATTTACAATATCTCTGAAAAACAAAGGAATTTGCTTTGTTTTTCAGAGATATTGTAAATTGAAATGTCATGATTGAAATGAATATCGACGTTATTATTACGCAATAATAACGTAATTCGCGATTTTTCAACGTATCATGTGTGCAGATCTATAATTATATCACAGATCATATAATACTAGTACAGATACCCAATCCCATACTAAAAACGCGCACCGTCCTAAGTTTCTTATACTTGTAGCTAATTTTTTAGTTCACAGCCACGAACTAGATGGCGCGCGGAGCCACACGGAGCTAAAAAAACTCTTACGATTAACATGCGTTGAAATTGCGTTGAAATAGCCTTCTTGCGACATCTGTTGTAGCTTTGACGCATTAAACCTACGCGTCACATTTACTTTTAAGGTTTATTATCACTAGATGGCGTTTCTGATATCGGCGACATAATTAAAATTTATTTACATATTAAGTCAATTTACGATAATGAAATCAATTTGACTTTTTTGTTACTTTTTTTGTATTATTAAATTGAAGTTTGATCAGGTACTTTAGTAAGGCGTCAAAGTATCGTTACAAAACACAGAGGGGCTACCGCGAAAACCGAAATTCGCAAATTGCGGGGATCTTTCTCTTTTACTCCAAAGAAGGCGTAATTAGAGTGACAGAGAAAAATGCCTGCAATTTGCGAACTTCGATTTTCGCGGTTATAGGCCTGGTCATGTTCTCATCGCTTAGGTACCTTGCTTCGACGCAAGGCCCCAACGTTGTCTGTTCTCTTTGACGGCACAGCAACTAGTATCAATTCCCTATCCTCGCTCTTTTAAAAATGCTGTTTGTCAAAAAATGACAACCATACTGTTGACAAGATGGACTTCAAATCAAGGTGTTACCGTTTTAGGTGGTGTCAAGTTGTGTATGTGTGCGTAAAAATGTATATAATAATAATTTTGCCTATATACGTCCCACTGCTGGGCACAGGCCTCCTCTCACTCGCAAGAAGGCTTGGGCTATAGTCCCCACGCTGGCCCAATGCGGATTGGGGACTTCACATACACCTTTGAATTTCTTCGCGGATGTATGCAGGTTTCCTCACGATGTTTTCCTTCACCGAAAAGCAAGTTGTAAATATCAAATGATATTTCGTACATAAGTTCCGAAAAACTCATTGGTACAAGCCAGGATTTGAACCCGCGACCTCCGGATTGAAAGTCGGACGTCATATCCACTCGGCCACCACCGCTTCACGTATATGTGTGCTCTTTTAGGGATGTGAAATGTCGATTTTAATCATGTTATATATTGATAAACGCTACACAGCGGAACGAAATAGCGATTAATTGAAGCTTCAATAAGTATCTTCGTAAAACATAAACAGCAAGATGGATTCACATTGTTAATCGTCATAGAAGGTAGCATCCTATAGAAGTAGTATACGCGTGCCTCCGTGAGGGACTAAACCATAGATATAATATATACTTAAAGATTACGTCTAAGCGAGCTGTCACTTTTACCACTTTTGTTTAGTATACGATTAACAATGTAACTCCACCTTGCTGTAGCCATGTCGATAAAGTCATATCGATAAACTATCGACATATCTTGCAATTTTAATTTTACTTCAAAGGTTTAACGATGCCTAAAATGAACAAAAACACTTTTATTCTTTATTGTGGTTATCAGATCACAATTTTATCGTCACGCCCCAGCAGGGAAGGGAAAGTTCAGATATTTAGTTAAATACATAAATACCTACTAAAATATGTGTCCCACAATAATTGAATTGTTTTATTATATTATATATTGTCCATTAGCATTTCAATTATGTTTATGTTTAACGAAGATATTGAAGCTTCAATTAATAGCTATTTCGTTCCGTTGTGTAGCGTTTATCGATATATAACATGATTAAAATCGACTTTTCACATCCCTAAAAGAGCACACATACATGTTTTTACGCACACCTACACAGCCTGGATGCACCAAAAAAGGCAACACTTTGATTAGAAGTTCATCTTGTCAACAGTATGGTTGTCCTTTTATGACAAATGGCATTTTTATAAGAGCGAGGAGAGAGAAGTGATACTAGTTGCTGCGCCGTCAATAAGCGCTATGATTTATTTTAATAATAATATTCTTGGCGCTATGCGATCATAGATTAGGAATCCTCTAGACCGAGTTTAGAGCAATTATTTCATGCAACCGATGATGCCAAAAATGCGGGGGTGCGCGGGACGAGGTGAGCGAAGTCCCGTGCCGTGATTGTTCCGTTCCTACACGGACGTCACACAAAGACACTTTCGACTCGAACATGGAGTAAAACTACCGTATGCATGGCAGAGGGGGTAGCGCGACTATGCTCAGTCTGTAGGATGTTTTGTCTGTGTATGCGATGCATTGCTTGCTGTGCACGTGGCCTTGAGAGGCCCAAGGTTGCGCCGATACGAAAGATTTGATACTTACGTTACGTTCATTAAAATCGAAACTAAGCGAATGTAGCTTTAGCATGATAAACGCTTAAAATAATCTTAATTTCAAGTTAAATATTAAATAAATGAATGTGAAGTTTTTCTATGAAAAGGGACCTTATTGTCGAAGGCGCTTACGCCATTATTAACGATGTTCCGATAAAAATACAACGCCACGCGACGCTGTGCGGCGTAAGCGCCATCGACAATAAGGTCCCTTTTCATAGATAATGCCCCAAATAACTATCATCATAGTACATTCTTAGACTGATTGACTAAGTCCCACGATATAGCTCAATAGTGGGACCGGATTTTTGCACTAAAAGTTTTGATAATTCTAAAGTTGAAAAAGTGATACTTATCTGATATAGGACATATTTTTAAGCATATATGCTATATATGATGAAAAGTTAGAACGAGCGTTAGATATAAATTAGGTATTTATATATTTTTAGTAATGATTTTTTAATATTGAATTAAAGTGCAATGTTTAAGTTCCATTGTTTATAATATGTATGACGCTTTATAATGTAAAATTATTAGAAATTTTTTTAACGTGCTTCTTTGTCAAACTACAATTAGCTTATTATTTTGTCGATATTGAATTAAAGTTTAATAAATCCACAACAACATATCTAAATTTATAAGTTAATAGGCAAGCTAAAAAGCTAGAAGAATAAGATATATGCTTTAGAATTAATATACGTTTTTTGTCCTATAAGATCTAATATTGAATTAGAGTCTGTAAAAATAAGTCTATTACTATAAAATAATATACGCAGCCATATTATGGAAACTAAGAAATTTCTGTGTGTAGCTTGCATTGTAATAGTAAAATCTAGTTAAAAAGGCGCGAAATTCATACATACGCCGCGCTGGTCCGTCAGTCGCCGGCGCGGCGCTCGAGAGCCTATCATAGCCTCGCCCCTCGCCCCACCTCCCGCTCAGTAACACTGTCTGTCTTTTCTTATCATTCATTTGTTTGTTTACCGTGCACATATATAAATTAGATGCGGACATTACGTGAAATTAAAATATCTTATTAAGTAAAAATACCTACAGCTGGTCAATCAGATCTTGTCAGGAGAAAGAGGCGGCAAATTTGAAAAATGTAGGTGCGAAGGGATATCGTTCCATAGAAAATTTGAATTTCGCGCCTTTTTTTAGTGACAAGATTTGCTTGACCAGCTATATTTCATTATCTTGACTAATATTGTAATAAAAATGTACAAGATATTCACAACTATTTTTTACTATACATAGTTTGTCAAAGGACTGTCTCATTTCAAACATAGACAGGGAGAATCATCATACTATCTTTGACTTACACTAGTACTAGCACCCAAAAGAAAAGGATGAATATAGTTTTTTGTTTTTATTTACTGACAAATTGGTTTGACCAACTATACCTATTTCTGGTTCCTATTGTCATGTCCTGTCCTATTCAACGTCAATATCATAATATGTATATTATAAACCAACTGATCAATATTACACGGTATACATCCTGAATATACAATAAGGTAAGTGGCCTCACTTACCTTATTGTATATTCCGTGTGGGCCGTATATGCCTATATACAGCCCACCTTAAATTAAAATGGTTTTTTTTTAATAAACAGGATATGAAGTATGAAAAACTCACTCAAATAGGTTTCTCATTTATTTAAGTTTCTTCATTATACCAAAATAGTTATAAAAATATTACGATACTCTTGGAAAATATACCTTTTATAAAAGTCCTATTATGGGCCTTATTGAACACTACCAGTGTATTACTTAATCCCGCAAAAAATAATCATTTTGACAGTAGGTAATAACAGATTTTATTGTTTTTAACTTAAGACTTATACATATACAAATAACAATATTTGATACTTCATAACAGGAGGATTTATTTATAATAAGTGAAAATAATTATTTTGGGTCTTAATAACTAAAGGTATAAAAATTGTCTAGTTTACGCGAAAATAGTAGGTAACTAAACATAAATCTTTATTAGTTACAGTAGTCTCATCTTTTAACATCTGGGGGCACGGCAGTGCCCCCGCCAAGACGAGAAAAGCGCAAGGGCACTATCTACCTTTTCTCGAAGCGCTTCGTCGTTTTTTGGAACCCTCATAACTTGGGGTTGGATTATACCAGATAAACAAAGTTCTCGGACTTATTAAGCATATCAATTGCATAGCTCTTATACTTTAGATTTTATTCATATCTAAAAACTTCGATTTCGTCACTGACTCACTCACTTGATGATCATCAATACCGGGTACTTCCTGAAGTCCTCTAAGAAGCTGAAATTTGGTATGTAAGATAGTTTTAGTACACAAACAACAAATAAATTCAAAAAAAAATTATCCCTAAGGGGATGAAGATGGGGTTTAATTTTGTATGGGAAATCAATAATCGCTGAACCGATTTAGTTGAAATTTGGTATGTAGATAGGTATTGTCATGGGGAAGGATATAGAATAGATTTCAACCTCAAAGTTTACCCTTACGGGGTGAAGGCAGATTTCAACCCCAAAGTTTACCCTTACGGGGTGAAGGGTTATATGGGGAATCAGTAAGAAGTACATTGTGTAACAGATGCCCCCAGATACTTATTTCAGGATTTTTAATAGTAAATCACCCCCTACCCTTTAAATTAGGGGATGGAAGATTGTCATAAACAACTTACAAAAAGAAGTGAAATCCCATCAAAAACATTTTGATGTACAATGTTGCCCAAACGAAACCATAAGGCTCGCACTGTCAAAAAGTTATCAGATCTCTTGCCAAGCTTCTAACTCTACAAGCCCTCTAACTTTACTAGCTCTACACCAAAAGTGTGTGGCTTGGCCGTTTCGTTTCTACAAGAACTATTGTATGTAAGTATAATACAAAAACCGCCCAAATGCGAGTCGCACTCGCGTTCCAAGGGTTCTGTACATTACACAATTTTTAACAATATATTTTTTTAAGAGAAAAGTGAGTAGTCTTTAAAAAACCCGTAGGTATCGGAAAACTAGGTACTTAAGTCCGACTCACGCTTGACTGCACATTTCTAATAGGTTTTCCTGTCATCTATAGGAAGAGAGCTAATATGTGTATTTTTTTCATAATTTTAGACCCAGTAGTTTCGGAGATAAGGGGGGAGGGGGAATGGTCATTTTTTGCGTATTTTCTTAAATAACTTCTAAACTATTTATTTTAAAATTATGAAAAAATATATCTGAGATTCTTACAATGAGCCCGTTCGTTTGATATATATATATATATATATATATATATATATTTTTTTTTAATTTATTGAACAATAAGCTAAATAAAGTACATTATTATTACAAGACCCATCGTGGGCAAAACCTTGAGGAGGTTTGTATGCCGATGGGGAGTTCGAGAAAATAACATGACAATATACATATCTATCTTATACTAATTAAAATTCTAACAAAATTCTCTTATATTAATTCATATTCTAATTCTCTTATATTAATTATAACAAGATATAGTTTTTTTTTTCTTCTATTTATCATTCATCTCAAAAGTGACCCCTTTATTTGAATTTCTATTATTTACTTTACGTGTATGTCCTTGGGCTAGAGACTTACATGTGTATACCAAATTTCAACTTATTGGTGCAGTAGTTGCGGAGCAAATAGGCTGTGACAGACGGACAGCCAGACACACGAGTGATCCTATAAGGGTTCAGTATTTTTCCTTTTGAGGTACGGAACCCTAAAAATAATGAATTTAATAAATTTTTCACCTTATGCCCATGTGGCGGTAGCGAAACAGCCAAGCCACATATTTTGACTAAGGTGTAGAGTTAGTGAAGTTAGGGCTTGTAGAGTTTGAAGCTTGGCTCGACAAGAGATCTGACAACTTTTTGACAGTGCGAGTCTTATGGTTTCGTCTTAGCAACAAAATTTACATGAAAATGTGTTTGGTGGGATATTTTTTACAGTAAAAATATTTATTCGTAACAGTAAGTATTATCTTTTAACATAATTTTTACAGTACATCTGGTGCTACATTACGACCGGTGCTATAATAAGCACGTTAAAACACTCCCTTTGACCGTGTTTTAAAATTCGTCACTCGTTGCAAAATATCTATTTTTCGCAATTCTATCGTAAAAGAAAAGAAAACTAACGAAGAGGTTTTACGCATACGAGGGCCGCACTGAAAGTTTTGCGTAACTTTTGAATAAAATCATTTATAACCATAATAATACATTTATTGCTTCTCAAAATGTTTCCCTTTACATTCTATGCACATATTCACTCGCTCAGACCATTTTTGGAAGCATGAGGCCCAATCACTTGACTGCATGTTTTCGACGTGGTGATGAAACGTAGTAACTGCCTTATCCGGGGTCTTAAATGTCAAACCCCAAATTAAATCCTTAATTTTGGGAAATAGATAGAAGTCACAGGGTGCAATGTCTGGATTATAATCCGTATAAGAGACATTTTCCACGTTTTCGTAATTAAAAAATGTTTTTGCCTTTATTGCGGTATCGGTGGACGCATTATTATGACGCAGGAGGATGCGGCTTCTCGGTCGTCTCTCGCGGTCTTTTTCAATGACTGCGGGCACACAAATGGTAGTGTACTACTCAGTATTTAACGTTCTTTTATTATTTAAAAGTACGGTACAAAAAAGTCGCGTTTAAAAAAAACAGACGATCAAAATGTTTGGCAACGCTTTTGGCTTGTTGAACTTCTATGGGCCTCCTGTCACCTTCGAAAGACCCATTGACTGGACTAATGCCTTTTTTCCGGATCGTAGCAGTAAATCCAGATTTCATCTCCTCTAACGATGTTATATACAGCATTTGAACTTTCTTGCTTGTACTTACGCAGAATTTCTCGGCACCAGTCAAAAAGTACCTGTTTTTGGACTGAAGTTAATTCGTGAGGAATCCAAAGACAACAAGGCTTCCCGACTTTTAAATATTCTTGTAAAATCTTTTGTATTTGTCTCATACCTATCCCTAATTGTCCTCAAATTTCGTCATAGGTGATTCGTGGGTTTTCTTCAATGAGTCGTCTCACAGTAGCCACGTTTCCTTGAATGATCGCCGTGGACGGTCGACCTTCACGAAAATCATTATCTAGAATAATACTGTCTCTACTAAATTCACCATACCAACGCCTCACGATGCTCAGATGTGGTGCTTCAATCCCAAAAGCATTTTGAAGGCAAGCACTACACTCTTGCGGAGTAAGCGAACTTTTAAAATCATAACAAAATCATAGCTCTAAAAATATTTTCGCGTTAAAGCCACGTTCAACGCACTGACTTACTTTGACAAGCCATTAAAAACAAAAGACGATCGATTTGTCGCCAACATTTGTCACATTCCATAATCAAAAGCCTGTATTTTTTTTAAATATACAATTCATAATTTAAATGTTTACCAGTGGCCAGTAGTGCAAAACATTCAGTGTGGCCTATGTAGTAGGAGAGAGGAGGAGTTTGTTAAGAACTATAGACAATAGAAGAGGAAGGATGCTTGGGCACCTGATACGACACGACGAATTTATCAAAAATATCATAGAAGGGAAAGTTGAAGCAAACAGGAAGAGGGGAAGACCAAGGAGAGCGTACATGGATCAAATAAAGGAAAAGATCAAAGTCGTGTCGTATCGGGCTGTCAAAGAGAAGGCGGAGGACCGCCAAACATGGAATTTGCTCCACCGACAAGAGTCATACTCTTAAATATATGATGATGATCGTAAATACCTACCTATGTATTAACAAAAAAAAGTCACTTGTAATTAGTTACTGCCTTTAAAAAGTATAAGTGCCTCAATGTTATTAGACTTTTTGATTCTTTAAAACGTCTTTAGGTCAATATAGCAAGTGAAAAATTATTAGAGTTAGACCAAGAAAAGTCTGCAGCAATTTTGACAGCCCACGCAGTGCAAGTGTTATTTATAAGTCATAATTTCATAGAAGTTTCTTCAAATCGACCTTATTAATAAGAGATTAAAAATATTGAAAATTATCTTAAAATATTTTAATCTAATATTTCATCTCATACGTTCAATAAGGCCCGGGACTAGACCTTTTTACCTGCACTGACAGTGGGCCTTCTTAGCAACAAGTACAAATTCAGAATAATTGGGAATAATAGGGAGCAACTGCTATTTTTGAATGCTGGGCCTTGTTACCCGCCGGGCCTCATATGCCTGCACCTCATCTACCTTATTTATTTGTTTTACAAGGGGAAAAGTTGTTGATTAACCGCTCGTGCTAATATTGATACCCAAACAAGCGAAACATTTTTTTTTATTAAATAGGAGGCAAACGAGCAGACGGATCATCTGGTGGTTAGCGATTACCGCCGCCCATGGACACCCGCAACACCAGAAGGGTTGCAAGCGCGTTGCCGACCTTTAAGATGGGGGTCTTTGAAGGTTTGAAGGTCGTATCGGACAGTTCATTCCACAGTTTGGCTGTTCGAGGCATTCACAAATTCAAACATTCTAAAATTGAACCACGAGCGTAGTTAGTGGTTCGTAAAGTTGAACCTTGAGCGTAGTGAAGGTTTCAAGGGACGAAGGTTAAATAAAATTTTCACCACATCAGCTCGTAAAGGCCCTCTTGATTGTTCGTAACGGATAAGAAAAGTGGCATTTAATTTGATGCAAATTTTGAGTTGTTACCGTAGGTAAATTGGATCAGTTGGTTGGTAATATTGACTTTAAAATGATAAATATTGAATAACGTCAGTTTGAAATTGATTTTATGATAAAGTAAATATTATCGGAGATGATCGCTCTTAAAAAATATATGTCGCTAGTCATTTATAACCTAAAAGCGCCAAATTACGCAAAATTATATTGAAATGACACCTGTGTATTGAATTTGAAGAATACTTTAACAAGGGTAGTTATCTGTATGACAATGCACCTAAAATAATTTTCAAATGTATCTATTATTTCTGTACTTAACACGATAACGAATTCTACGTAAACGAAACCGCGGGCAATCCCTAGTACATATAGAAATAAATAAGGGAAGGTAAGTTTCCATTAGTGTACTGTGTAAAATAACTATTTACCATTGATAATAATTTTATAAACGCTTTGCGTATTTTTAAGGGCACCGCGCTAACCGCTAGCCCGCGACCGTCGATCGCTGCCTCCTGCCACGGCGCACAGCGCGGCGCGCGCAAACGCCGCGCGTTTGAAATTTAACTTAATATAAGCTCGGAATGCATACTTACGTATCAGTATTTAGTGTCGCCGTGATTTTATATTTCTAATCTTTTGTGTGAGAAGTAAGATCTTTATTATGACCGTGTAATATTAACTCTACAAACTTTAATTCAATATTGGCTATACTGCTTAACGAGAAATCAATATCTAGACAAGCACATTGTCTACATTTCTAACTTTTTACATGTATACTAAGTTGATAGATAATATCGTAATTTTGCAATATCAGCTACTCTAATTCTGTATTTTCATAATAATTCCTGTTTTTACGTTCACCAGAAAGCAGCTGTTCCAGATTTCTAAAAACCGAATAGTGTGAATAAATTAAAGTGTTATTGAATATGTTAAAGTTTTTTGTAACTTTAATTTTATATTTACATAGTTATTTAGCAAAATTTAAAAATTTAAATATGGCCGAACGCTCCACCTAAAATTTTCTAACTTTTTACATGAATGTTATTTAACATGCTTACAATAACATATCAAAAAAGAAAAAACTTTAATGTTATCAAAACCCATTTTTGTTCCACCGCTGGTCTAGATAAGCATAAGGAGGCTTGTGTTAATGGGTAGATTGGGTAGGTACTTTCTCAGAAAACGTACGATATATATATAAATACTCGGAGCCGAGAGCCCGACATATATATATATCTCGACATATATATATATATATATATATATATATATATATATCTCGGCTCCGAGTACTTTTTATGCCATTTAGGGTTGTGAGACCCTTGGTCTAATGCTCTACAGCTTTTTAAAGAGCTATCAAAAAGACTGATCTATTTCACTGGTGACCGAAGAGCTGGCAGCTTTCTCGCACAACGTTTTAGCATCGCAATATAGTGGGGAAATACTGCCAGCGTCCTCGGCACCAAGCCAAAGGAGCCAAATTTCTTAGATTTTTATTTTATTCAGTATTCGTTTTTAGTTTCAATTTAGTTTTATTTTATAGATAAGTTTAAGTTACTTTATTTTTTTAAGTACCTACCTAAAACAGAAAATAAGCAATGAATACATAGAAAACACCCATGACTCAGGAACAAATATCTGTGCTCATCAGTCATCAAGTGTTCGGCAAAGTCGGTGCCACACCACGGGATTCCTACTAGAAATCTTAATATGAACATGACTCAAACGCCGCGATCTTGGTCGAAAAAGTAATTTGAGTATGAGAAGATTGAGTGTTATTTATTTATAAATGGACTTTTATACACTGAATAAACACATAAATTGTATCATTATTATTTAAAAACATTGATACTTACACTTTTACAGAGCAGGTATTATTTCAATTTCCCGTATAAATTAATATCATACTTCTTATTTTTGCACCCGTGTTAAATATAGTGTATATTGTTTTAAATATAACCAAGTAATAACATATTAAATTACATAAATTACTATAAGACATAAATAGGAATATAAAACTAAAACTAACTACAATTAAAATAACTAAAACTAAAAATTAAAAATACCTATCAAAATTTGGTGCCCTCGGGAGGGTGCCCAACACGCAGGCAGCGTTCCCGCGCTGGATTGCGATGGCAATTCGCTGCGCGAGAAAGCTGCCCGCGCCGGGGTCACCCGTTGCCTCCCTCAACCTTTTCCCAAGCTCCTTAAGGAGCATATGTGCGCCTCTGCCCCACGAACCAAGTGTCTCGACGCCAAATGCGACGAATTCGTATTGGGCGCCGAGACAGCTGTACTTGGCTACCTTTAGACGCTCCCGAGTGTCCGCCGCCGCGCCAGCACGCCTGCTGGTCGATGGGACGTAGGACGCCGCTAGCGTGTCAGCGCAAGTGGCGTCCCATACCAACGCACGACCCATCTTCCAGGGAATCAGTGACATCCCGTCAGGGCGCTTACCGTCGTTCCGCACTATTTGGGGCTCCAGAGCGGCGGGAACGCCGGCACTGACAAGCGCCCTTCTCAGGATGTCATTGAGGGCGGAATGGCGAGACAGGCGACCGGCACCTGAAGAGCAGGCGAGCCCGTGGTGGCCGAGGCTATCCACTTCAGATCCACATGAGGCGCAGTTGTGGTCGGCACAGACAGCAACACCTAGCCGGAGACCAGCGGCTATGCGAAGCGTCTCTGGGTCTATAAAGGTGCCGGTGTTAGGCGAGGGATACGCGTGTAGCCACTGACCTGATTCTGGCCTAGATGATGCCAGAAGCCTCGCAATATAGTGTTGTCTAAAGTAATAAATAACCATTCATCTGACTAGCTGGCTTGTCGAATCGAAGGTCACAGTTGGAATTTCTATTGTTTGCGTCTAATCTAAACTAGGACGAAAGAGACGGCAAACAGTGTCCCTTTATTGGTTAATTCTATCCTTTTCTAGTTTAATGATAAGTAATTGGTTGATAACCCATTTCTAGTAGAAAATATGTTTATTTATATTCCTCAGACCATTAAGTTCGCATGTTGTGATTTAAAGTTTATTTTCCTAGTGTTTGTATCTATTGTAAAACCTTCACCCCTGGTCCTTATTACATTTATTAATTTTATAATACTGTAATTTTATTTCAATAACTTATTAAAATTAGAAACATTGTAGAAGTAAGTCATACAACACGAATCCCGGAATTCCCCCGCCACGCGGCATATCCATATTAGCATATTGATTGAGGTCATTAACCCCGTGTGGCACCAACTCTGCCGATCACCTTATCACACAAATAAATGCCCTTAGGGATCATCCATTAATTACGTCACATGATTTTTTTTGACCCCTCCCCCCTCCTCGTCACATTTGGTCACATTTTGCAAATCCCTCCCCACCTGGTGTGACGTCACATTACAGGCAATTTTGTTTTCAACGAAATCGGCAATACTAACTCGGCATTTGTTTTTAATAAAAAAATATTTTTGGTAAAAGAAATATTAGTAATTTTATAACACAAAACCAATTAGGACTGAAAATTACCTACTTCCAAAACCTCATTACTTAAAAGTACAGCGAATAAAAAAATATAAATTAATTTTCGGTTACTGATGAATAGTGATGAAGTTAAAATGACGTCACAATCTTTGTGACTCCCCCCTCCCCCATGTCACATTTTCTTGACCCCCTCCCACCCCCTAAACGTGTGACGTAATTAATGGATGACCCCTTACCGGGATTCGAACCCAGGAGCATCGGCTTCACAGGCAGGGTCATTCTACCCACTAGGCCAGACCGATCGCCAAATAAGGTAATAACATGACTCATATTAGGAGTCATTAGGAGATTCATAGTTGTATTGTATTGTATAACAAATTATAAATAAATAAATCGTAGATAAATATTAGGGCCTAGAGGGTAGATCAAGCCGCAGGACGTAGTGCATGCCATCATGGCATGCCCCATACCGTAATTAGTGAACGTCCCCTAACAGTACCTCCTCAGGGCTCTCCAGTGTCCTCTCTCTCTGATCTACTGTCTTAGCATAGTAGGAGCGCTGCGACAGCACAGAATAAATAATAGTAGGTAGTACTACTACCGTACAGAAAGGACACTTCCTACAAAACCCAAGTTTGACAGCGATTCAGGAACAAATCATGCTATCCCTTTCTACTGAATGTCACTATTTCTTTATGATTTTTTTATTTTGGTTATTAAGGGTTGTCAAAATTCAAGTCTTAAGCTGTGGTTGTGCACGCAATAGGACGTCAAGTGGCGACGCACTGGCAAAAGTATTTCGCTTGCGTGATAGACTACTAGGTAGACTAGGTACCCATCCGTCTCATATTAAACTAAGTTATAAAGAGCTCGGTACCTACCCATCGTTTGATTTGTGCAGTAGACACGCGAGAGGCAATTAGCGTGACTCACGCCTGAGTCGCGCCATAGTACATTGTGCTAGCCTCGCGCCTCGCCGTTCTCGCCGGGCATTCGCCGGGCGACTGGACGAGCTTGATTCGGAACGAGTGTTGCTTTGCGTGTTTTAAACTACCTATATGATTGAAAAATAAAACACAGTAAACCTTTTTTTTCTTCAGAATTTCATTGTCATTTGGATTTTTTAATTACCTACTTATACTGCAAAACGTACCTAATTCAAGACCAAAAAAAGTAAGAAAATGTTGCCACTTTTTACTAGCGCGTCTTATATTTATCCAAAAATAAGTAAATAATAGTACATTATTGTCGAGGCTCGGAAGTAGCTACTTGCAAGCTGAGGATTCGTTTTAAACGGACGACCTTGGGAGTCCGTTTAATTGAATCCGAAGCCAGCAAGTAGCCTTCCAGCCGAGTCATATATAGTGCTTTTCTCAAAAATGGTGCAAGAAATATAAATATCATAGAAATATTTTACAAAAGCAACGTTCTTAAGTTTTTGTTTTCACAGAAAAAAGCCCATGCCGCCTTTTTATTTAAAAAAAAATAAAATAGAAGTGTATTTTTCTGGCAAAAATACGCCAACCTATTTGAGACAGCTAAATAGTCGCAGTACTAATCATCTGTTTGGCTGTTTAATGGGCCTGTGCCTTCATTTGATATGGTCATTTCAACTTTTAAAAAGTTTGGATTTCGACAAATAATGGAATTTGTATGCAACATTGCAGTCCCAAAATCGAGACTGCACTGTTTTGAACTTTTTAATTTTTTACTGACCATAAACTACGCGCTTCGCGACCTATTTTTTAGACGGCAAAGTCGACTTTGCTGTCCATTTTTGAGAAAAAGTACTTTTTTAAATCGTAAGAGTAAAATTACTAATAAATAATAGTACATTATTGTCGAGGCTCGGAAGTAGCTACTTGCAGGCTGAGGATTCGTTTTAAACGGACGACCTTGGGAGTCCGTTTAATTGAATCCGAAGCCAGCAAGTAGCCTTCCAGCCGAGTCATATATAGTGCTTTTCTCAAAAATGGTGCAAGAAATATAAATATCATAGAAATATTTTACAAAAGCAACGTTCTTAAGTATTTGTTTTCACAGAAAAAAGCCCATGCCGCCTTTTTATTTAAAAAAAAATAAAATAGAAGTGTATTTTTCTGGCAAAAATACGCCAACCTATTTGAGACATCTAAATAGTCGCGGTACTAATCACCTGTTTGGCTGTTTAATGGGCCTGTGCCTTCATTTGATATGGTCATTTCAACTTTTAAAAAGTTTGGAACTCGACAAATAATGGAATTCGTATGCAACATTGCAGTCCCAAAATCGAGACTGCAATGTTTTTAACTTTTTAATTTTTGACTGACCATAAACTACGCGCTAAGCGACCTATTTTTTAGATGGCAAAGTCGACTTTGCCGTCCATTTTTGAGAAAATTATCTTAGCGTGATTATCAGTGTTCGGCAAACTTGGTGCCACGCGGGGTTAATGACCTCAATCATTATGCTAATACGGATATGCCGTGGGAATTCCGGGATCCGTGTTGTATTACTTCCTTATTCAATGTTTCTAATATTAATAGGTTAATGAAATTAAATTATATTACAGTATAATAAATATAATAATGAATAGCGGTAATGGTTTTACAATACCTAGGTAAACACTAAGCAAATAAACTTTAAATCACAACATGCGAACTTAATGGTCCGAGGAATATAAATCAACATATTTTCTACTAGAAATGGGTTCTCAACCAATTTCTTATCTTTAAACTAGAAAAGGATACAATTGACTAATAAAGGGACATAGTTTGCTGTCTCTTTCGTCCTAGTTTAGTTTAGACGGAAACAATAGAAATTCCAACTGTGACCTTCGACAAGCCAGGTAGTCGGGTAAATGGTTGTTTTTTACTTTAGATAAGTTTATTATTTTAAACAATACTATATTTAACACGGGTGCACAAAATAAGAAGACAAGTATGACTTATAATTTATACGGGAAATTGAAATAATACTCGGTTAAAGAGTATGTTTTTTAAATAATAATGATTTTTATTCATTTTCATTTACAAATAAATAACACTTAGGTACTATTCTAATACTCAAATTACTTTTTCGACCAAGATCGCGGCGTTTATGTCATGTCCATATAAATATCGCGGCGTTTATGTCATGTCCATTTCTAGTAGGAATCCCACGGCGTGGCACCAAGTTTGCCGAACACTGGTGATTATTATCAAAAGGAATTTATTATATATAATTATTGCAGTGGCAACATTGTCTTACTTTTTTTGGTCTTGAATTACGTTTTGCAGTTTAGGTACCCAACTAAGTGTGTTTTGTATCTTATTCAGTGCGGCTACCATGTGTTGACATTACATGTTTACGATCCCATAGAAAAAGTTGTACAGTATGACCTACCTAATCACTTCGAACAATATGGCTAACGGTCCAAAAATGACCCTGTATGGCCTTTATTTATAACTTTATCAGACATTGTCATTTGTCAATATTACATACAAAATAGCCAGGGAGGCTCGCGAGCCACAAGTGAGAGGTTAGCGGGCCGCATGCGAGCCGCGGGCCGCCTGTTGCCGATCGCTGCATTGAAATGAGAGTCGGGCCACAGAATAAATAATTGTACTAAGTACAGAATACTCACTCTCTAACAAAACGCGTCTGTTACGTTCAGCACAGATATGGCCGCTAGGTGGCGACAGCGCCACGCGCGGCTTATGGCAAACCCCAAAACTGGGGCCGAACGGATGTACTTTTAGCTACCTGTAGCAAAGCGACGAAATCGCGGAGTGAGACACACCTGGTCGGGCCTTCAATATTGAGAGGAAAGGGGCGGCCGCTTCTCTCCATAGTTACGTAGATCCCATTTTCCTCATTATGGAAAACATTTGTAGGTACATAATTTTATGTACATAGGTGAGAATAATATTAACCTTAGCTATGCCACTACGTCTGACTTTTTTCGAATTTTTGATTGTTGTAAAAATTAGGAGCGTAAAACAGATTTCATACAAATATAAAATATTTAAATGCTCCTAACTTTTATAATAACTAAAAATACGTAAAAAAATAATAATCGTAGGGTCCAGGGATGTTGCGGATGCAGATTTTTGACATCCGCGGATGCAGATGCGGATATTTAAAGACTCACATCCGCGGATGCGGATGCGGATGTCAAGATTTGGTAGTTAAAAAAGGACAAATATAATTATATTATACTTACGCCCCATGTTGCACAATGTAGGTACTATACTTTTAAAAAAGCAAAACATGTTAATGTCAGGTTCTATGTGATTCTATTTCTTAAAATTAAACAAAAAATATATTCCTATAAGTAAATTGATAAAACATTGAGTTACTTAAATAAAAAAACAACAAAAAGTTAAGAGAGGACATTATGTTTATTTTTGATAGCCAAAGATAACCGTGGAGTAGACAACCTGCGATTTATAAGCTCGCTCGGTGAATACTCGTACATTGGACAGGGTGCTGTTGCGGCTGCCGCGCTGTGCCGCGACGCTTTGCGAAGTCTGCGTCAGCCGCCACAGTCACAGCCTCCTGAGCGTAGTAGCGAGGAGGTGGGACAGTGGCCTAGTCAGGAACTGGGCCTCGCTTCACAGACGCACAGCTGTCTCCATGCTCAAGACAGCGAGCGAATGATCACCCCACACGATGGGGCGCGACATGCAACAGTCTCAAAAGCAGAAATGCAGACCTCTCACATCCTTCCACAAGAAGGGCGTCGAGTGATTTACCTACCTATTCCTCACTTCTCTTAAGTTTAGGCACTAAATATAGTTGTTTAAGTATTTTCATATTACCTACTAACAAACTATGGACACATATTCGTCTGAAATAAATGCGTTTTTCTTTGTATAAAATCTCGGATATAAAATGGCCTTCGAGTATTAATCCTCTGTGCAATTGAATTATGTGGCCAGGCTACAGATGCGATTTTTTCACAGTGTAACAGCTAGAATTTTAAAATGAATTATACAATATTTCTGAAAAGTGCAGCACTAGTTGTTGCTCCACCGCGATACTATGTCAGAGATCATATAATACTAGTACTATGTTTACCTTTTCATGCAGCATGCAGCAAGCATAATCAACTCTAGGATCTAGGACCTTAGGTGCGACGATCACATACACAGATTATTCTGACCTTAATTACCAATAATTCGCCTCATAAAATAAATGTAATGATATCCGTCAAAACGATATACATTGCAAGTTGCAGTTGATTAACAGTCGCATCACGGGTCGATAGCGAAATTAAATGTTAAAATCATCAATTATAATCATCTTTATTTGTGTTGCAAAATTTTTATTTTAGATTTTGAATCAAATGATGACTTCTTAGATTTACAAAAATCGTGAATCTTAACTTGAAATAATTTTCTTATCAAAAAATCAAGATGAGTTGCATCGTGATAATCATCAGGAATTTCGGTATTATTAATCAAATTTGTAATCAAGTTCTTCTCGTGAATGAAGTCCATTCTATTATTAAACATTGTAAGCAGTCGATCGACTAATTGTAACAAGGAATCAGTAGGCGATTTTAACGTCGGTGTAAGCATATTGCTGTATGTTTTGTTAATCAATAATAATTCCCTTTTATCTAATAAATCAACTTCATTCTTGAGCAATACTTGTTTACAGATTGAGCAATCAAATTTTTCAACGCACACCTTGCCCAACCAACCTGCAAAATATACAACCGAACATGTTTCCAGAGTTATTTCGTTCGTGGATCCTGGTATGTTTTCAGAGGCTACTATTTCTGTAACAGAAATGGTAGCTCCTGAATCGGAAGGACCAGCAATAGCTTCTTCGCTTTCAATACGGTGTGTTGAAATTGAAGACGCTATTTCTGACCCTTCAAGTCGTTGTGTATTCGGTTGGTTGGTGGTTGACAAAAATGTGTCATTATCTGATTCGCAATTTGTATTTTCTAATTTGATTAAATTGTTCAGTAAATTTGATCGGAACATAGCTCTTAAACTTTTTGATGTTGGATTTCGATTACACCCACCTCTAATTCTGTAAATTCCGAACAAATTTTCGATCACGTCTTGATTTAATCTATTGGTCATTAAAAAATTTACCTCGGTGCCCTCAGAAAATTCTTCGGCGGAGAACTGAAGAACGGCATTAATTGTTTGCTGCATACCCTCGAAGCAAGGGGGGGTTGTCAATGTAATTAAATTATTTTTTCCCATCATCTTTTTTTTTCAAATCAGCAAATATTTTTTTCCCTTCAATTAAGATTTCGTATACACGTGATTTTTTATTGTTAGTTAAAGCGCATTTGTATGGATTTTTATCGAATTTATTTTTTGAATCATTGACATGCATTACAAAATCAGCTGTGTTTTTTGCCGTGTCGATTTTCAGTTCTCCGCTATCTATTGCCGTGATTATCGCTGCACCGACCGAGTGACTCAGAACTTGAGTCGCAAGTTTAACTTTCATTTTTTGAAAGTTATTCGGTTTGAGATGCACCGGGGTTAATTTTCTTAATGATTTACTTTTATTATCTTTATCAATATTGTACACCTCAATTATATCTTTAAATGAAATTTCATTTCCATTTAAATCAAAATTATTATCAATCAAATTATTTCTTATATTTTTAATCAAATGAGGCACATCATTAATTGCAAAAATCTTGTGATCATCAATAAAAAAGAAAGGATCGTCTTTCGTTGCCCTCAAAGTTTTAATTGCCTTTACGTTTGTGGTGGCTTGGTCACACACCACGACTTTAGGCAACAGCCCACATTGAAATAATTTATTAATTACAGATCTAATCAAATTAATCAAAATATCAGCAGCAACGGGTTTGTTCGAGAGAAAATATGCCAGAGGGATTTTCCATTTAGTGTAAATTCCTCTGGCAACAAACACCAGTGCACGCTGGGCAACTTTGGGGGAAC
Organism: Cydia fagiglandana; assembly: GCF_963556715.1. NCBI lineage: Eukaryota > Metazoa > Arthropoda > Insecta > Lepidoptera > Tortricidae > Cydia > Cydia fagiglandana. The sequence continues at coordinate 4,398,025 of NC_085940.1, forward strand.
GGTCACCTTCACCAAAATCTTCAAAACCTTCAATCATATCAAATTTCATTGTATAATCTAAATCAACCTTAATGCTCATTTCATCGAAACATACAGCGCATGCTTTGTCTTTAATTGATGAATCAGCAAACTTATTCCTAATATTTTCAAATATATCATCGTTTAGTCCGGGTAAACAATCGGTGGCTTGTAACCACTTCTGGATGGTGGTCGGAGCAGCTAGTACTACACCTTGCTTTCTCAAATGATTATATGCGGCTGGGGATTTGTAAAAAAGTGACATACAAAATTTTTTTTCGGCCTCGGTCCACTGTTGCTTATTGCTTTTTCTTAACTGCATCTGCGTCAACACCTTCGATGCATCACTTTTAAACTTAGTAGCACTTAAATTTATGAATTTCTTATTTTGGATTTTTTTCTGCAATCTTCTATACTTCATTCTTTCCTTCTTCAACATTTTTTTGGTATCTTCAATAGCAGTTTTTAATCTTTTACAATTCGGTGTGTCGCTATCGGCTGGTCGCTTGCGTTTTTTCGGTGTCGTAAATAGTTCTGTGTCATATAAATCGCCTTCGTCCTCATTTTCTTCACGATTTTTAACACCAGGGTAAACTTTTTTTGGTGTTAATACTTTAAATTCTGTCGGTCCTTGGCCTAGAAAAAGAAAATAGGTACATAATATTGTAACGAACCGCGATAGTTATTCATGAAATATAACTATGGAAACGGATCAAATCAATGGGATTCAGTTTTTCTTTAAACATATTAAATGTCTGACTTTGGCCATAACTCAATTTAAATGGAAATATATGAGTGCCTATTTTAAAGTGATACTTTTTAGAATGAGGAATACTTATATGAACTAAATTGTCCATTTTTTATTTAGTACAAATCGCCACTGTGACTGTAAAGGCCAAAATTGTCCTAAAAAATACATATACTTAATTTTCATTTATTGTGCAAAAATCAGTTTATTTGTATGAAAAGGTAGAACGATTATTTTAACAATTTTTAAGAAAAAAAACCGACTTCTATGGGCCCGGTGAAAGATTATGGTAGATGGTGCACTATGTAGAAAAGGAGGTAAAACCAGTACTTTCTAGTAGCATTTCGTTTCCGTAAGGGTCGTAGTTCTAGCCTAACCTAACCCACTTCTCTGATAGCAGTTCGGTTCTGTGAGGATCGCAGTTCGAACCTAAGCAAACCCACTTTTCTAGTAGCATTTCGTTTTTGTAAGGCTTGCAGTTCTAACCAAACCTAACCCACTTTTGTTCGGTTCTGTGAGGATTCGAAATCACCAAACGTGTACTATGCGTTGTTGAAGAGTTCTGTTTTGATCATCATCAGCAGTTCCACTTCATCAAATGCGACAGTTTTTAGGATTCCGTACCCAAAGGGTAAAACGGGACCCTATTACTAAGACTTCGCTGTCCGTCCGTAAGTCCGTCCGTCCGTCCGTCCGTCCGTCCGTCCGTCCGTCTGTCACCAGGCTGTATCTCACGAACCGTGATAGCTAGACAGTTGAAATTTTCACAGATGATGTATTTCTGTTGCCGCTATAACAACAAATACTAAAAACAGAATAAAATAAAGATTTAAATGGGGCTCCCATACAACAAACGTGATTTTTGACCAAAGTTAAGCAACGTCGGGAGTGGTCAGTACTTGGATGGGTGACCGTTTTTTTTTTGCTTTTTTTTGCATTATGGTACGGAACCCTTCGTGCGCGAGTCCGACTCGCACTTGCCCGGTTTTTTATTAATGTAAATGCTTGATTTTATGATGAGAATATAGAAAATTCTATACGTACGCCTTTAAGATTTGAGGAGTTCCTTCGATTCCTTATGGATCCTATCATCAGAACTCGAGCTTAACAGAAATGTGGCTTAAAAACTAAACTTGCTTAGCAAACATAACGAAGAGGACAAATCGCCAAACGTGAACTATGCGTCGTTGAAGAGTTTCGTTCTGATCATCATCAGCAGTTCCACTTCACCAAATGCGACAATGAAAATGCTTGATTTTCTGATAAAAAAAAATCTCTATACGCATGCATTTAAAATTTGAGGAGTTCCCTCGATTTCTCATGGATCCCATCATCAGAACTCAAGCTTGACAAAAATGTGGCTTAAAACTTAACTTGCTTAACAAACATAACGAAGAGGACAAATCGCCAAAGGTGAACTATGCGTCGTTGAAGAGTTCCGTTCTGATCATGATCAGCAGTTCCACTTCATCAAATGTTACGTTTTTGAATGTATATGCTTGATTTGTTGATAAAAACACAAAAATCACTATATGTATGCCTTTATGATTTTAGGAGTTCCGTCGATTCCTCATGGATCCCATCATCAAAACTGGATTTTAACAAAAACGGGACCAATATGTATACATATATATACAATCAAAAAAAGAATTTTCAAAATCGGTCCAGTAACGACGGAGATATGGAGTAACAAACATAAAAAATAAATAACCGGGCAAGTGCGAGTCGGACTCGCGCACGAAGGGTTGCGTACCATAATGCAAAAAAAGGCAAAAAAAGACGGTCACCCATCCAAGTACTGACCCCGCCCGACGTTGCTTAACTTCGGTCAAAAATCACGTTTGTTGTATTGTATGGGAGCCCCACTTAAATCTTTATTTTATTCTGTTTTTAGTATTTGTTGTTATAGCGGCAACAGAAATATCATCATCTGTGAAAATTTCAATTGTCTAGTTATCACGGTTCGTGAGATACAGCCTGGTGACAGACAGACGGATGGACGGACGGACAGCAGAGTCTTAGTAATAGGGTCCCGTTTTACCATTTGGGTACGGAACCCTAAAAAAAAACATGTATCCAACCGAATTGATAACCTCCTCCTTTGGGATTTGTAAGTAGGTTAAAAATTAACTCTCCGTCCCTAAATTATACAAAAACGATATATAACTTGACCTAGTTGCTAAGAGCATGAAGAAATATAGCACAGATTGGACCTGGGGAGTCGACCGTTTCCCCTCTCCGCTCCTTTTTGGTACACGGTACGAGTACATTATTTGGCAACAAAGGTATGCAAGGCATCTAACACAACCAATAAAACCTCCATGAACTTAAATGGGAGACATATTTCAATCCATGAAGAATCTTCAGATATACTTACTTATTAACGTCAATTAAGTTAAGTGTTGGGTTGCCTATAATTATATGCCCACTTCGATTAACAATGAAACTATTTTTCCGTGAATAATTTTTTACTTAATAACTTATAAATCACATTTACAAATAATGTGAAAACAACTACTTATATAAAAATCGAAAAAAATTATAATTTGTTTATTTTTGGATTTCATAAAACGTTGAAAATTTTCAAAGTGGTTGAGCACCCCCTTGTAGTTGAGATAAAATTACAAACGTGAACCACCCTAAAGAAGGACGGCCTGTATGCATTAGTAAGAGATTTTTACCTTGTTGCCACAAATGGATTTTTTTACAAAAGATATATTTTATGCAATAGTATATTCTGCATTAAATAACAAAAAATTTATCTCACAAGTATTAAAAAAAAAGTTTAAAAATTAAAAATATATTTTTAAGCCTTTATAAACAAGTTACTATCTTAATTTTTTTTTTCAAAATGAACTACCATTAGGTGCATGTAACATCCAAATTTCAAAACAATAGAACCACTAGTTTAGCCACAAAAAAAATTAAAAAAAAATATTGCCAAACCAAAGGGATTCTAGGCTTGAAATTTGGTAAAACGATATCTTATAATAAGACAAATAAACGCGCCTAAGAAAGGGCATTTCAGCCAGGGGCAGTTTCACTATGGGATTGTGGCTAGACCCTTTCGGGCATCTTTTTTCACATTTTCAGCAAAGACACTGAATAATCATAGGTAATCACAATAATCACATACCTTCTGATGTTGATGCAACTGGTGAGTCTGGGAAGTTCTCTGTCGATTGATCTCCTTTGTAATGGACAGGTACGGCTAACTTATTCAATCTTTTACGTATACCATCTTCCTTTTGAATGAACCGCTTTTCGAAATGATCAATGCAGATATATTTGTGTCCAAGAGCATTTCGAGACAAGTGGGCAATGGTCATGTTACCTGAAATTTATGAAATGTATTTAAAATTATTTGTTTTGCACTAGTGCGGAAATAAGTACTTTCCGTGCCTATGTCAAAAATTTAAACCGCCATATGTACTGTAAAACGTTGTACGATACACGTGCGAGTAAGTAGGAATATCACTCCTTGAGGTTTGCATGATATGGCTAGTGTTCGCTATTAGGCAGATCACGAAATGGCGGCCTTTCATGATCTCTCGATATGCCCGATTTTACGATCTGCCGTCGTCATATACACGGTGGCTAAAAATAACTGCATTCGATTTATACGAAGTATACCACTTTCTTAGGAGGTCACATTCTGAGTTCGTCACTTTCTGAGGTCGTCATATTCTGAGCACGTCACTTTCTGAGAATACCACTTTCTGAGGACGTCACTTTCTTTTCGTAGCAAGATTTAAGCGCGAACAATAGATAATCATGTTAGCTGTACGGCATAAGGCCACTTTTATTTATACAGGGTGACATATCGACGTTGCTACCCGGATTTTTGACATTTGTGGCAGCTGGTGCAGTTTGTGTCCAAACGGAACCTTAAGAGTGCTTAAGACATTTTCCCGTTATAGTCTAATTAATAGATTCGTATTTCCCTTCAATTAACCACTAAAAAAAACATCCTGTAGGTATATGTCATACATAAAATCGACCGTATGCCATACAGCTGATTGCTGATAATTCCATTGTTTGTGCAGGTATACGCTTAAATCTTAGTAGGAAAAAAATGACGTACTCAGAAAGTGACGTCCTCAGAAAGAGGTGTTCTCAGAAAGATACGTACTTAGAAAGTGACGTATGTACTCGGAAAGTGACTTGGAAGTACGAAATCAGCATGTGACGTCCTAAAAAAGTGACGTTCTCAGAACGTGGCCTAACTATAAGTGACATTTTAAGAAAGTGACATAATCCGCCTAAACCAAAAAAGGGGCCAGCAAAAATGTATAAAACAGCCAATTATTAAATTACAAGATTTTTTTACTGGTATATGTAAATATTAATATAAACCAACAAAAATATTATATAGTTATATTATACTAGTTATTTGCACATAGCATAACCCCTGGTAGCCAAGCGGTAAGAGTGTGCAATTTTCAATCCGGAGATTGCAGGTTCAAACTAGTATTATATGACCTGTGCCTGCTTGTACCACCTTGTACCAATGAGTTTTTTGGAATCTATGTAAGTGGCTCTTCGTTGAAGGACTCATATTATTTTCATATATTTATTCATAAAACATACCTACCATTCTTTATATCCTGCTACCACAAGGTTGTCTGGAAGAGATCGCTTACAGCGATAAGACCGCCTGTTGCTACCATTATTTACACTGTAAATCTGTTATTGTATTTTTCTTTGTGGTGCAATAAAGTTTATTTACTTACTTACTTTTTACTCAATTTTTTTTCTACAAAATCAACTACATTATGAGAATCAGACTAATCCCAGTAAAGACTAGTTTCCCCTCTGGATTGGAAAAATCAGTAGGAAGTCACTTTCATCAAAACTAGTGCCTATGCCAATAGTTGGAATTAGTTGCCAAATGTACATATTTAATATGTTAAAGATTGTGTAATCTATGCCGTACATTAGGGGTAAAAAGATTTTGTATCTGTGGTTTCCTCTTTGTCGCTGCCCTCAGCCCAATGCGGTTGTAAGATTGTGTCGTCCCATTTATTTTAATTATTTTATGTTTTACTCAGCCTTTATAACTTTTACAAACCTCTTTTAATGTAATGTTTTCGATCATATAAAACTAGATATAGTTGTGTGTTAATTTACTACGATTAATACAGACTCATATCATAATTTGGTGTTGCTCATTCGTAATCTCGGTTAGTCCCTCGTCTGCTTCCCGTGTGCTCCTTATATTCCGAACAGGTTCAGGGCCTAGGCACAAAAGCTGCAGAAAAGCTAAAAGGCGTTGAGATATTCCCAGATTACCCGAGTTACGACAATGGCGCAACCAGGGACGAGCACATGTAACATAACCTCAATGTCCACCTTAGAGAAACTGAAAGGCTTGGACAATTGGATCAATTGGAAATTCGCTGTGAAGATGGTGCTTACTCTTGATGGTTTATGGGGCTGCGTCGATGGCACAGACACGGACACTACCAAAGATGGACGGGCTTTAGCAAAAATTTGCCTGTCATGTGAGCCACACCTTTACCAAATCGTGCGGAATGCGACGACCGCTAAGGATGCGTGGAAGTCATTATCCGATACTTTCGAAGACAAAGGACTGTACAGGCGAGTACTTTTATTACGCAAATTACATAGAGTAGAATACGGTCACTTTGCGGGCATGTCGGATTACATCGAAGGTGTCCTTAAGCTCGTCACGCAGCTAGCCGATATCGGGAAGGTTATCGACGATGCAGAGACAGCTGAAATCCTGCTGTCGGGCTTGCCAGAAGAATTCAACATACTAGTGTCCAGCCTTGAAGCGGCTAACCTCAGCGGCACCTTATCAAGTGAGGTGGTCCGGACTAGACTACTTCAAGAAGATCACAGACGAAGCCAAAGTAACACTACAGACAACCTAGCCTTCATGGCTAACAGGAAGAAGAAAAGCAACAATAACTTATGTACTTACTGTCAGAAAAAGGGCCACTCCGCAAACCGCTGTTTTAAGAAGAAACGAGAAGAAGCAAGGAAAACTGGACAGGAACACACCATGTTTGCTTCTGCATACTCGGCAACACATTCTAATGAATATGTGCTCGACAGTGGAGCGTCCAGTCACATGGCTGGTGACTTGTCTCTTCTTCATGAAACTAAAAGCAAGAAATGTGTGATCACAGTAGCCAATGGACAGCAACTTAATAGTGAAGTTATTGGTAAGACTTTTATATCACCTGAATTGACTCTAAATAATGTGCTATATGTGCCTAATTTAGCGAAAAATTTAATGTCTGTCAGTGAAATTACAAAAAATGGTTATGTTGTAGTGTTTTCTAATAATTATTGCAATATCTATAGCTCTTGTCAAATCACAGGCAATAAGGTTTTAACTATTAATAAACAAGATGGGCTCTATAAGTTGAAAGTGGATGAGCAAACTCGACCTGACCCCCAATTAGGCAACTCTATGTCCCTGCATGGGCAAGGATCCATGAGTGCCAATGCTGCTGACGCTGTGCCTTACTCTATTATGCATAAGCGTCTTGGTCATTTGAACAAGCAAGGTATGTCGGTATTAGGTGGAGGGAATAAGTGTAGTGTCGTATTTCAGGCTGAAGACGGCATTCCTGCACAGTGCATCGCCTGCCTTACCGGGAAGATGTGTGAAACATCGTTTCCGCGGTCAAGTGCGGGGCGTGCTGCTAACCTTCTGGACCTGGTGCATAGTGACATCGCCGGACCGGTTCATGTACCCAGCTGGGGCGGAGCTCGGTATTTGCTGACATTCACCGACGACAAGTCAAGACGCACCTTTGGCTATCTACTGAAGAACAAGTCTGAGGTGAGTTCTCATTTTGTTAATTTTAAAACCTTAGTAGAAAATCAAACTGGATTGCGTATTAAAGTATTACGTACTGACCAGGGTACTGAATATTGCAATAAAACTTTGTCCGATTACCTTAAAAAGGCAGGAATAATTCACCAAACTACTTGTCCTTATTCTCCTTCTCAAAATGGTGTCAGTGAGAGAGCAAATCGTACGATTTTTGAAAAAGCTCGAGCTATGTTACAGGATTCTCAGTTACCTGATCGCTACTGGGGCGAGGCTGTTATGACGGCCATTTATTTAAAAAATAGGTCGCCTACCAGTGCATTATCGGGTGGAATTCCTGAATGCGAATGGACCGGATCTGATAAGTTAGATCTTAGTCATTTACGTGTTTTTGGCTGTGTAGCATACTCTCATGTGCCTAATCAAAAGAGACGCAAGCTGGATGCTAAGGCAAAACAGCATATTTTTGTAGGATATGGTGAAACGTGCAAGGGATATCGCTTAATAGATCCAGTTAACCCTAAAAGGGTTATTTATTCTAGAAGTGTTGTGTTCCTTGAGGACAAATTTATAGGAAACAATCTATTACATGCAAATGCTGAGGCGAAAAGAGCAAATTTTATTATTTTTGATAATTTAATAAATGATAATTTAAAAAATGATAATGATAATAGAGGGAATAATACTTGCTGCAATAATATTTTAAACAATAACTGTGATATTAGTGTAGGTAATAATGATTGTGATAATAATCTTAACCCTCTAAACAGCCATGAGGATCATGTAAATTATAATTCACCTAATCGGGACTCTATAACTGTTTCAGAGAAGGCGGCAAGCACACCAGTGCAATCGCCCCTGTCTGAGCTGTATCGCACAACTGAAGACGCCACTGAGGATAGCGGCGAGGCTGTGGTGCTGTCTAGCCCTGTCACCTCACCACTGCAACCCTCTGCATCTTCAGATTACGAGCCAATGTTGGCGGAAGTAGAAGAGTCTGCTGTTCCAACCAACTCTCGGCCAGTGCGGAGTACGCGAGGTATATTTCCTGAAAGGTATAATGATTTCCATATTGATTCTCTGATGGCTACAGCAAGTTCATCGCAAGATCCACTTACTTTCCGCGACGCCATGAATTCACCTGAAAAAGACGAGTGGTATGGTGCCATGGAGGTTGAGTTGGGCTCGATGGTCAAAAATAATGTGTGGGAGTTGGTAGATCGTCCAAAGAATGTTAATATTGTGAAAAACAAATGGGTTTTTAAGAAAAAATACGACTCCACAGGTAATTTAAATAGGTATAAAGCAAGACTTGTTGCATGTGGGTATAGTCAAAAAGAAGGAATAGATTACTCGGATACTTATTCGCCTGTGGTTAGGCATTCCACCCTAAGAATTTTATTTGCAATTGCAAATCAGTTGGATCTGTGCATGGACCATATTGACGTCACCACAGCTTTTCTAAATGGTGAGTTAACTGAAAAAATCTACATGGAGCAGCCAACTGGTTTCCAATCTAATAATAATAAAGTATGTTTGCTTAAAAAATGTATATATGGCTTGAAACAAGCAAGCCGGATGTGGAACATTAAAATACACACATTGCTTGCTAAAAACGGATTCTTGCAAAGTAAATGCGAACCATGTGTGTATGTTAAGAAAAATGAGACTGAGTACATAATTATAGCCTTATTTGTAGATGATTTTTATGTTTTTCACAATAATTGTATCGAGACAGTTACATCATTGCTAAAACAGCACTTTGAAATACGCCATCTTGGTCCTTTAAAAAATTGTTTAGGCATGAATGTTACTAAGTACAATAATGTAACTGTTCTAGATCAGCATGATTATATTAAGAGGCTGCTTGAGCGCTACAACATGTCTGAGTGTAAACCAGTGTCAACTCCATTACCTGTAAATTATAAATTAGAAAAGTCCAACAAGCATTTAGATGACAATGTTTATCAGTATAGGCAACTACTAGGCTCGCTTATGTTTTTGTCCGTTTGTACTCGCCCAGACATTTCATACGCGTGTAGCCAGTTAAGTCAATTCAGTACATGTTTTGATGAAAGCCATTGGCGGACTGCAAAGCGGGTATTAAGGTACTTAGCCGGTACTATCAATTATGGCCTTTATTTCGAAAAAGATAAGAACTTTGAAATAAACGCTTTTGCGGACGCTGATTGGGCTAATGACATAACTGACCGCAAGTCGTATACTGGTTTTGTAGTTAAACTTGGTAATTGTGTCATCAACTGGGAAGCCAGAAAACAGCGATGTGTCGCTCTTTCTAGTACAGAAAGTAAGTTTCTTTGTATTTCTGATGTTTGCAAGGACATATGTTTTATTAAGAATTTCTTGTCGGAAATTATTGATAAACAATTTAATGTCAATGTATTCAATGACAATCAAAGTGCACAGAAATTGTTGTTAGTCAAGGAGTATTCCCATAGAAAAACTAAACATATAGACTTGCGGTACCATTTTGTTAAAGATTTGATACATGAAGGGAATATTAGTGTTAAATACTTGTGTACTGATGAAATGATAGCCGATGTGCTTACAAAACCATTGTGTGTGCAAAAGCATCTAAAATTTGTAAAAGGTTTGAAACTAAAATGCATAACTGAAAACTCGCATCCATAGCTGTTGTTACTTGTTATGTTTTAGAGTCACAGTACTAGTTAGATTTCATGTTGTTCAGTATACTTGTTCAATATTCTATCATGTTGTAAGATTATCCAATGTACAGCATAAGGAGGCGTGTTAAAGATTGTGTAATCTATGCCGTACATTAGGGGTAAAAAGATTTTGTATCTGTGGTTTCCTCTTTGTCGCTGCCCTCAGCCCAATGCGGTTGTAAGATTGTGTCGTCCCATTTATTTTAATTATTTTATGTTTTACTCAGCCTTTATAACTTTTACAAACCTCTTTTAATGTAATGTTTTCGATCATATAAAACTAGATATAGTTGTGTGTTAATTTACTACGATTAATACAGACTCATATCATAATTTGGTGTTGCTCATTCGTAATCTCGGTTAGTCCCTCGTCTGCTTCCCGTGTGCTCCTTATATTCCGAACATAATATCCACATAAAGCCGCTACATCAAATTTTATTTTTAAAATATGTAATATTAAATTTGGTGCTTGTAAAACTATGTATGTATTTGTAAACCTGATTTCCTAAACATCTATCCATGTGTTGAATTGTGTTTCATACTTAAAGTCAAACTGCTCATATATTCAACTATACTTGATATTTTCCAAGACAAAAGTAAAATTTCAAAATGCAATGGATTGGAACACCTTTTAATTGGCATCTACACAACAATACGCAATATACTAAGTTATTTGTCTCTGTATGCATGTAATATTTATTACCTGTTACACAATAAATTATAATACATACATATTTCCGTACTTGTGGTCCATAAAATAACTGTAGTATTATATATACCTATCTACTTAGGTACTGTACCTCGACCTGTATATATTAATAACATTCAACCGACCAGTCTAGCCTAGTGGGTAGTGATCCTGCCTATGAAGCTGATGGTACTAGGTTCAAATCCCGGTAAGGGCATTTACTTGTGTGATGAAGCATATATATGTTCCTGAGTTATGGTTGTTTTCTATTGTTTATTTATTTATTTATTAGAAATCTATATATGTAAATATTTATATATTTTATACATCAATATCTGAATACCCACAACACAACCGTTTTAGAGCTTGCCGTGTAGGGCTTAGTAATTATGTCTAAAAATGTCCTATAATATTTATTTATACCTACATTATGATATGATGTAAGTAATTCTGGATGGGTCAAAATGTTAATGACAAAATATTACTGCATTAAATTTTATTCCCTAGTTTATTTTGTTATGAACTTTTACAGCTAGCGTTCTATCTGGGGCAAATTACAATCCACAGTGGCATCATAATACTTACAAACCTATGCGAATATAATCAGATCGGGCATATTCAGTCAAAATAACTGATATTGTGTTAGATAACAGTTGAAATGGTTCTCAATATATTTTTATGAAAACAAAATCAGTTTAGGTATATTCTATATCAATAGACTAATATGTACTGACGTACTGTACGTTGTCAATACAGCGTAAAGGATGACTCACGTTAGACCGGGCCGTGTCCGAGCCGGAGCTTCGTTTACTATGGAAAGTACCACGCGATCACCGATCAGCCGTCATAAAAAATTACATGTCGGACGCCCAGGTCCGGGCACGGCCCGCTCTAGCGTGAGTCATCCCTAAACTGTAAACATTTTTAAAAGCAATTTTAGAATTGGTTGTAGGAAAGATAAATTTAAGAAAATAGAAAAATCTTACCACAATTGTCAATCCAAGTTTGCAATCGAGCACTGTCGCCAGTTGGGAAGTGGAACATCGACTTCTGACCGATCATGGTCTTACATTGGTAATACGAACACGTGGGTGGCATTCTTCTGCAGCACTTCTGTTTTCAAAACCCTTCGGCGTATACAAATCGTCACGAATTTTCGAGAGTCCAAATCCAAGCCAGGTCGTCGTGATTGCAGTAATTGTCGGAGTCCTATTAATTGCCAGTCGCGTATATGGAACGTCCGTAAAAAGTCCGTTTGAAAGCCAAGTCGTCGTTTGAGATTAAGGGAAACTAGTAAATAAAAAATTAAGGTGCGCGTTCGACTCGGAAACCAGCAAGTTGAGCAAGTGAAAACTTGGATTGTGTTTACAAACAAAGTATTCACGCGTTTTGATAATGCAGTAGTGAAAGACATCGCGCTTTGCGTTTTTAATTTGTATTTTAACATCAGGTAGGCCTGATGAAAGTAGGCTTTAAAACACCCATTTAGATTATTTGTATTCACCGGTCACTTTTTTACATTTTGTGGTCATTTTCGTAATTTATAACTTATATGTAATTGTTTGAAATCAAACATCACATCATGTCTTAAAACGAGAAACAAAACGCAGGATAGATGGATGGAACGGAACGCACACACTCGTCCCGTTTTGATGATGTAAACATACCGGAATCGTGGTGGCTCCATCTAGTGACAATATTCAATATTATTTGGCTAGCCTCATAACTGTCGCGTGCTGTTGCTCATGTCGTAGACGATCGCAATATAGTTGTAGCAACTTGTAGTTTATAACTTTCTAAAATAATGCATTGATTTCGTGTTTTTATTGATGCTTGTATTTAATTTATAATGTTTTTAATTAATGACACCACAGATGAAACTTAAATATCACTTAATCTGTAGGATAAATATTTCGTAATGGTCGATCGTGACATATAGCGCCATCTATGATATCGATTTGAAAATAATTATAAGCCCTTCGAGATGGGAGGGCATGGTAGGGCAGAGTAAGCCGCGACTTTACATCACTATCTAACTTCCGAGCGAATCTAAGACTCAAACGGAACACAGCCGCAGTTTGCGTCGCTCGCTTTGAATGTTAAAATAAACACCTCTCAACTAGAGGAAATGTTGCTACGGAAGCAATTTAAAAGTCTCCGCTAATTACACTCATGCTTTTTAAACTTTACAAAGAATGTGGAATGCCCCGTTAAAAATACATTAGGAAAATGTTTACGACCGATGAAACTTTATAAATTTGCGGGGAGAATTGAAAACAAAATAACTTTGATGAGGCTAAACAAGTAACATAAATGTTTAACTTTGGACCTTGTTGAGTTATTTATAGCAACTCAGATGCCTGAACAAAGTTTTGCAGACATGTTTACACTTGTAAGTACTAGTAGTATTACAAAGGAATTTCTTTATGTTCGAAATATAATTATCTCTTAAACTAACCTAAGTCGTTTCAAGAAACTGCTTCAAAATAAAAAGGACGTAATATTTCAAAGATGTTAATTAATATTAATTTTAATTAATACTAAACTTGAGATCGCTCTATTTTCTTTGTATGTATAATCACTTTTAGCAAAGAAAACTAGTATCAGACATAGATATATTTATGTTAAGTTAATTTTCATGCCAATTTATTTTCAACTTATTGGTACGAGCCGGATTTGAACCCGCGACCTCCGAATTGAAAGTCGCACACTCTTACTGCTGGGCCTAATAGTACTTCAAATTCGCGTAGGTACCTCTGCTCAGGTAAATCTTAACTAGTTACTTGTCTACCTTGCATTGTTACTTCCATTAGTGGTATTAGACTTGATACACTGGCATACAACAGCCACTTCTATACCTAACGTAAATAAGCTTCTCGTGACAAATACATTGTATTTTGTTGTTTTAGTCTTTTATTTGGAACACACACACAGGGGAGTAAATCCAATCATGTTAACATTAACAAGTACTTTGTTGATGGAGACTCACACAGGCCAATTCGATGTACACTTACATCAAAATGGTATATAAAAATGTATCTTATATGCTATGTGTGAGGACACACAGACAAGACATCCACCAGACTGAGCATAATAGTCGCGCTACCCCATCTGCCACGCATACGGTAATTTTACTCCATGTTCGAGTCGAAAATGTCTTTGTGTGACGTCCGTGTCTTTGAACGGACCAATCACGGCACGGGACTTCGCTCTCCTCGTCCTGCGCATCCCTGCATTTTTCCCGCAGAGGATTCCTAGTCTATGGGTACGCAATAAAGATACCTACGTGTAGAGTATTGTATTGTGAGTAGGTGGATATAAAATCGGAAATAGGATCCATTTGTTTGATATAGTTTATTGAAAGTCTTAATGTTTATATAATCAGATTATCATTAGTCATAATTCTGTAACCGTTAACTTTTCAGGGTTTTTGTAAGGTTATCCTATAGATAGGTTAAGTTAGGTTAGGTTTATTTTATCGCAATCCTAGACATTTACGCGTTTCTGAGAAAAAAACAAATTATGACTGACGTATATCATATCATATCATATCATTTATTCAGTAATGGTCATACATTGTCATTTATATATACAATTCACTTAATGAACTAAGGATAATATAGAATTAACAAAATAATTTTCATGTCAATTTGCATAATAAAAGATGGAATGTTCATATTTTTATATAAGTAAAAAATAAATAAATAAATTTCATATGTGGACAAACAATACATTAAGACTAAAAACTTTATGGGAAACAGTAGAGACCCGTATAAAATACCTCTTTTCCAATCCACTCTCCCATGACACTTCTATTTCTATTATAAGTTTCCCATTTAATAAAACTAGTATCGATCTGCATATTGTAGAACGCGTGCAGCTCCTGAATATTCATGTGGATACCGCATCCACTTTTGTATCGGCGCAAAAACTTCTGCCTCGGTAACTAACCTTATTTCGCTACTGCACACGCAATAAGCATCAGCTAATAAGTTTTTGGCAAAAATTTCATTTTTGGTACAAGCTTTTATCGCTGACTGTACTTTCCTTTCCACAGGCAACTAATGCTCATCGAGACAATTCTAAAAACCCCAAACACAATTAGGTCTCGTTGTTTTATCACATAGTTCCTATAGCCACCTCCGGTCTCCATCATCAGATCAGCTCGATGACACCATAATATTGCATTATCTGCATTGTCACCCGACTTACGTATGTATGCAAAATTTCAGCTCAATCGGAAACCGGGAAGTGGATCAAATTTAACTTGCAAGATGTGATTACACACAGACAGACACAGAAACAGACAAAAAGTAAATAAAAGCTTGTAATAATAAGTTTTTGGCAAAAATTTCATTTTTGGTACTAGCTTTTATCGCTGACTGTACTTTTCTTTCCACAGGCAACTGATGCTCATCGAGACAATTCTAAAAACCTCAAACACAATTAGGTCTCGTTGTTTTATCACATAGTTCCTATGGCCACCTCCGGTCTCCATCATCAGATCAGCTCGATGACACCATAATGCTCAGGTGGAAGTAAATAAAAGCTAGTAATAAAATGAGATCAAGGGACCACAATCCGATATCAAAATTAGCGGGACAATTCGAACTTTAAGTTATGTCAATTAATAGATCTAGAAACGATATGCATTAGATATGTCAGTCTGCCGTATTCGAACTTCAAGATATTCACAAGAGACGACACGTACTATTTCCATTCTAGATACGTTATAGTTTAGATATGAACTAGTTCTCTTTTGCAGCGCAATTCGGGCAACCATGCAATGTCACTTTTACGTTAGATAGATTAAGATATCTATTAGATGTGAATTGGATCTCTAAGTCATATCCTGTGGAAATCGTTCAAGATCTCCAGAATCGCGCAAATGTCAAATTTGACAGGTTAGATCTTAAACATATCGTTATTGTATCTTGGTGATGTCTAAAAGATATCTAATAGACGTCTATTTCAAAATCCGAATCGGGCCCAGTGTCAAATGTGGCGTTACTTCAAATAAAAACGTACCTTTTGTCATTTTATTATCATTCATGACCATACATCGTTATCGCGGGAGCAAATATAAATTTATTAAAGAAGTGGTAAAACAGACTGCCCGTTTAGTAAAAACAGACCTTTCTGCCTACACATTATAAGCCTCCAAGAAGTTCATCATACATAGCACGAAGTTTTTGTTGCATAATGTTCATAAATCTTGCTTTACACTCTGTTAGTAAATAATGACCCGGAATCGACATATCAAATAAATATTCATGATTTATTTTGTACAACATTATTTAATTTTTGTTGATCTTAAGTGATTTTCGTAATATACGACATAAATTTTCTCTATGTTTTCTACTCTTAATCTGCGGCGTCGTGCAGTAAATATCCATTTTAATTGGCTAAATGATCTTTCGACTGCTACTGTTGTAATGGGTGCGTTTTTAAAACGACGGAAGTAATCAAATGTAGAACGATATATCGTTGAATCTAGTACTATCTCCTTCTCCGATATCAGTTCACACATTTTTTTCATAACTTCATATCCGGCATTTTTCTGCAAAACCACTTTGAACTTTTTTAAAATCTGTTTTCCATCTTTATTCAAAATTAATTTGGATATATGTTTGTATGTATTTTGTACTATGGTCAAACTTTCACTAAGAGATAGATTTTGGCACTGCAGTTTATTTATAGCATCTGGTATTACTTGCAGATACTTTGCTATGAAATTTACATCTTTTCGAACTTTTGCACTGAGTAAAGATTTTTTTGCTTTGACGATGCACTGTGCGTCTGAATTACGAAATGTGTCTATAACGCTTTTTATTTCATCAAAATACTTGTTGTAGTAAGTGGTAGCCTCGATCCATGTTCCCCAGCGAATAATTGTTGGGTTTGGAGGCAAAGGAATTCCATTAAACATTTCTCTTAATGCTTTTACTCTTTTCGGAGATTTGCGAAATACTTTCTTTACATTTGAAATTAATAGGTTAACTTCTGGAAAAAGAACACGAACTTGATCGGCAACTCTGTTAAGAGAATGGGCTAAACATGTAACATGGACAATGTTCGGAAAAAGTGTTTTCAAATTAAATAATGTTGTACAAAATAAATCATGAAAATTTATTTGATATGTCGATTCCGGGTCATTATTTACTAACAGAGTGTAAAGCAAGATTTATGAACATTATGCAACAAAAACTTCGTGCTATGTATGATGAACTTCTTGGAGGCTTATAATGTGTAGGCAGAAAGGTCTGTTTTTACTAAACGGGCAGTCTGTTTTACCACTTCTTTAATAAATTTATATTTGCTCCCGCGATAACGATGTATGTTCATGACATAATTTTAATATCGGAATGTATGTATATACCTACCTAAGTTCGCATTGGTGTTCGTATGTTTACAAATCGGTTAAGAGTATGTCGGGCTGTGCTCAGTGTAGGATTCCGAACAGACAGACAGATGTTAATTCTGAATATTTTAATTTTACATACTAACAGATACCTATAGAAACGAATGGTCACTAGTCAACACTGCGACTAGATCGTAGCGCAGTCCCTCCCGTAAGGAGACACTTTATGCCTGCTTCATGCATTTTCAATAGACCGGCGGCGTTTCGAGTTATTTTCTAAGAAGTAAAATAGGAATAACACTGCACGTGCTAGCACTCACTAGGAGACCTAGATATGCAAAAAACCGGGCAAGTGCGAGTCGGACTCGCGCACGAAGGGTTCCGTACCATAATGCAAAAAAAAAAACAAAAAAAAGCAAAAAAAAAGGGTCACCCATCCAAGTACTGACCACTCCCGACGTTGCTTAACTTTGGTCAAAAATCACGTTTGTTGTATGGGAGCCCCATTTAAATCTTTATTTTATTCTGTTTTTAGTATTTGTTGTTATAGCGGCAACAGAAATACATCATCTGTGAAAATTTCAACTGTCTAGCTATCACGGTTCGTGAGATACAGCCTGGTGACAGACGGACGGACGGACGGACAGCGAAGTCTTAGTAATAGGGTCCCGTTTACCCTTTGGGTACGGAACCCTAATAAAAGAAATCAGTAGGGATATGATGGTCGTTCTTGTCTACGTGACAGAGTGATAAAACGGTATCCGTCACTTTCAATCGTGCTCTGTTAAAAAGTGACGGATATTTTATCACGTGGATAAACCCATCCATAATAAGCTGGCAGGACTTTTTAGGTATCTCGGTGACTCTATTTCAAGTAAAACTACTTAGACATTCCAGGAACCCGCCAATGCCATACGAGATGACACTTGAAGATGAATGTGCAGATCTGAATTATTAAGAAACACGGAGGGAACGCCGTAATCGCGAAATGGAATTCATGAGACGGATGACGTTATTGGAATGGGAATGGAATCCATCATGGCGATAAATAATATTAGATTTGAGGTCGTGTTTATGTAAAGAAAATTTCAGGTACATAGGAACACTTTTGTAATATCAATACTATTAAATATATACCCTAGAAATGGAGGAGGCCTATACTCGTCGAGAGGTCTTTGATGATAGTAAATATTAAAAAAAAATATCAATAAAATTATTCATATACTCATAATTTATAATATTATTAATGAAACTGATAAAAATGAAATTTATAATTAATTGTATAATTTAAATGTATTGTATACCGGGTGTTTCCCGTAACAGGAGCAATAAATTAAACAGGCTGTACTCCTCAAACTTTTACTTTTAAAAATAACTCATTTTTTTTTATTACACTTTAAAGTTTATTCTAATGTATTGCAAATTTTGTTATGTTTAAACCCTGACAAGTGACGTCAAACACACTGATGTCAGCGTACATTGAAGGCAATATTTATTTTGTATGAAAAAGAGGAAGTCTAAAGGATTCATAAATTTTAAAAGTTGTTTAACAAAAGTTTTATAGTTTGAGGAGTATAATATATGTTTTAATTTTTAAAGAAATAAAAGGCTTAAATAAAATAAATAAATACCCTAGGTTCTGCAGCCCCATAATAATTTCAACCGCATTTTCACCTCCTTGGGGTTGAATTACCATTTTTTAGGGGAGCTCTTAAATACTTGAAAGATATGGTTTAAAAACCCCACAATAGAGTACTTTGTGTCGACTATTTCTTTATCTGTGGCTCGTTCTTCACAATGAGAAAAAAAAAGATAAAGCCTTTTCCAGGAAATGGCAATTCGGCGCCCTTTTTTCAGAGCTATTGGGTATTAGCAATTTGCCATTGTAAGGGTGTCTCGCAAAGTGGAATTGTATCGGGGCCATCGGGGGTGAGCCAGAGGGGAGCTTGGTAATTAACCCTTAAAGTGCTTAGGAGAAACGCGATGCAAGGAATTTTAAGTTTTGTGTAAAACGAGTGAGATTGCCTGTCCCATTCTAACATGTATTTTTGTAAAAATGGGACAGGCATGGTGACAAGCGATAAAAATGCAACCGTGCTACCGGTGCTGATGAACGCGGCTACGCGCAGGTGTTGTGGTGTTTAATAATATATTAAACAATCTCACTCGTTTATAAAAAAACTCAAAATGCCTTGCATTACGTTCTAACATGTACTTATATAAGTGTGAAAGTGGCGGACATAGTGACAGGCGATAAAAATGGAACCATGCTGCGCCCGCAGTACGACAGCAAGGGAGAGAATACACCGTACATCGCCAACGACCGCTTTTTGCTACATACGGTGTTTCGCGTGTTATCGGCTACGCTCGTAGCGTGTAGCTCGCGCTGGCAGCAATACTGATGCTTATATGAAATCAATATCAAAGAAGACATGTAGGGTAATTTGCTAGTAACTGTCCACCGGTCAATAACTGGCCACCCTAAACTAAAAATTAATTCTATAAGTATAAGGTTCCAAAAACTGGACACTACTACTGGACAGCCTTTTATAACTAGCCACCTTATACTAAAATGAATTCTGTTTATAGGTGAATAGAATTCATTTTTAGTTTAGGGTGGCCAGTTACTACCGAATTACCCTACTTGTATTTATTTTTAAATTCAAATATGCCTCGTTTCTTTATTCACAAGGCGATAAACCAAAGTTTGCGCTCTACGAAATTCACTTACCAGAATTGCCTTATTAAATTTCTAAGATTCACGTCCAGACGTTCCAACTTAACAACTACTTCCCATTATCGTCTTAAGGTGGTTCGCTTTTCATACAAAATTCAATCAAAGCTCATTAAGTAACTACACACTATTAGTACACAAATATTTTCGCATTTATCTTCTTTCGAATATTCGTTTGCGCGAAATTAACAGGAAAACAATGTTTCATACAGAAATCATGCAAAAATCATAGTTAACTTTTCATCAATTTTACGTATGTGTGTGTCACAAATGTCGTGTACAGATACATTTGCGACGTTGCCATTCCATTTCCGACGTTGCCGGGCTGACCACGGCTCGAATTTGGAGTGCCGTCATGTTTAGTGCAATTTTGTTGACACTGATATTTGACAGGTAGTTAATTGACCTAAGCGAGAAGTTCGTCAGCTTAGCTAAGAACTATCATGGCGTGTTATGCAAACAGTCGCTTTTTTGCTTGCAAACGGAAGATTCCCGGTTCGATCCCCAGTCATTGTATGCTGGAACATAACTTTTTGTATTTTTGTTACACCTAAATTTCGTATTGTTTTTTTATTTTTATTTAATTTTTCTTATTATTGTTTTATTTTTACAAAGATAATTAGTAATTATACTCTACCTAATCTCTCTGATTTTTACAATCAGGACATCTTCACTGCAATAAAAACCGGGCAAGTGCGAGTCGGACTCGCGCACGAAAGGTTCCGTGCCATAATGCAAAAAAAAACAAAAAAAAGCAAAAAAAAAACGGTCACCCATCCAAGTACTGACCACTCCCGACGTTGCTTAACTTTGGTCAAAAATCACGTTTGTTGTATGGGAGCCCCATTCAAATCTTTATTTTATTCTGTTTTTAGTATTTGTTGTTATAGCGGCAACAGAAATACATCATCTGTGAAAATTTCAACTGTCTATTACGGAATTTACGGACTATTACGGTTCGTGAGATACAGCCTGGTGACAGACGGACGGACGGACGGACAGCGAAGTCTTAGTAATAGGGTCCCGTTTTACCCTTTGGGTACGGAACCCTAAAAAGTAGTGTATAAAATTTCCTGTGGTTAAAAATAATGGATTTTGTCTATGAATGAAAAACACAATTATTACTATATAGTTTGTTTTTTTTTAGCATCTATACATATAATAAAGCTGTAGAGGGTAGAAAGTCTGTACATGGAAGATATTTGAAAATTTGAAAAAAAGTTGGCTGGGGATACTTAGAATCGATAACAGAACACGTTCCAACAGTTTTTAGAATTTTTGTCTGTTTATCTGTTTGTCTGTTTATCTGTTTATCTGTTTGTCTGTTTATTTGAACGCGCATCACGTGAAAACGGCTGAACGGATTTTGATGAAAACTTTACTAATCTATCGAGAAAATCTCCGGCCAGGTTATAGGCTATAAAAACTCAACCCCTAAAAGGGGTAGGTAGCCACAACACCCGCTTGATTTAAGTTTGCCCCTGAATCTTATGGCGCTACTTAGGAAGGAGGGGCAAACTTTTTTCAAATATGTGCTACCACTATTGAGTACCCTGGTAAACTAACAGATGGCGCTGAATTTAATACAAGTGACATGAATAGCCACCGAGGAAGGTTTTTGCCAAATTAACTCTAAGTTTAGATGAGGAGGTACGGACATGGACAACAAATTTAATTGAATAATTATGTCGATTTAAAAATATACAACAAAATTAAACGACAGTAAATTAATTACCCCTCATTGCAGTGACATCTTTTTCACGACTACCCAAAAAAAAGTGAGAGAGAGTGTATTGTGTTTTCAGCGTTCGTGTTTGTATGTGTATATATTTATTTATCTGGGTTTCACTCTCTCTCACTCTTTTGCGGTTCGGCGTTAGGTTATATGCGAGGCCTTCTGCCTTACGGCAAAGTTGATCTTCTGCCTTAATTACACTTGGGCGTGGATCCAAGCTTTCCTCTTTCGCAGCTGGGCCTACTGCCTTGCTCACACTTCGCCAATTCAATTCTCTTGGTCAATTACAAGCTCTGCTTTCTTGCATCTTTTATGCATGAAAACAACATCGCTGAAATCCTTAAATATCGAGCCCTATGCGAAGCTAGGCTGGTAGAAAACTGTCCCATCCCTTCTTTGTATGAAATCCTGGATTCGCGCCTGGTTGGGACTAAAAGTAAAATTGCGTATATCGAAAAATTTTCGCGCTCGCTTCGCTCGCGTTTTTAATATCTTTCTAAGTTATGATAAAGGTGACATTCGGGTGGCGACTGCAGCAGCATTACTCTGTTGCAACGTTACTGTCAATTTTCGTCATAAAATTATGTGACCGATTTCCATACTAAAAGTAAAAATGTACAACTGTCTATCATATTGCGTTTTTATATCTAAAAAATTTCGCGCTCGCTTCGCTCGCGTTTTCAATCACTTTCTAAGATATGATAAAGGTGACGTTCGGGTGGCGACTACAGCAGCATTACTCTGTTACAACGTTACTGCTGCAGCACTGTCAATTTTCGTGATAAAATGATGTGACTGATTTACATACTAAAAGTAAAAATGTACAACCGTCTATCAAATTGCGTTTTTATATCGAAAAATTTTAAATTACATTCTAACCTAAGATATGATAAAGGTGACATTCGGGTGGCGCCTGCAGCAGCATTAGGTACTCTGTTGCAACATTACTGCTGCGGCACTGTCAATTATCGAGATAAAATAATGTGACTGATTTCCATTCTCAGCTGTGATGCGGCAATGAACTGCACTCAATTTACCAAAAAAAATAATGTAAACTTAATGACCTTAGGGAGAGGGGGCACCATGGTCTAGAAATGCTTAGGGCATTAAAATATCTTAATCCGGCACTGCTTCGGAGTTAACCCGACGTACGTGTCGCGCTGTACGCGTTCCAAAGCCGGGCGCCTTCGGCGCCCTCATACTAAAAGAATCTGGCGTAGCCCGACAACGTGGCGCGCTGCACGCGGTCCAAAGCCAGGCGAATTTGACTTTCTCATACTAAAAGAGACGTACGTGACACGCTGTATGGTTACCAAAGCCGGGCGCCTTCAGTGCCCTCAAACTCAAAGAGTCGGGCGTAGACCGATGTACTTGACACACCGTGCGTGTTCCAAAGCCGGGCGCCTTCGGCGCCCTCATACTCAAAGCGTCGGGAGTAGACCGACGTACGTGCTGACACGCTGTACGCGTTCCAAAGCAGGGCGCCTTCGGCGCCCTCATACTAAAAGTCAGGTGTAGACCGACGTACGTGACACGCTGTACGCATTCCAAAGCCGGGCGCCTCCGGCGCCCTCATACTCAGTGCGTCGGGCGTAACGTACGCGTTTCAAAGCTGGGCGTCTTCGGCGCCCTCATACTAAAAGAGTCGGGCGTAGACCGACGTACGTGACACGCTGTACGCTTGCCAAAGTTGGGCGCCGAAGGCACCCTCATACTCAAAGCGTCGGGCTACGCCCGACGCACGTGGCACGCTGTACGCGTTCCAAAGCCGGGCGCCTTCGGCGCCATCATACTAAAAGTGTCGGGCGTAGACCGACGTACGTAATACGCTGTACGCGTTCCAAAGCCGGGCGCCTCCCTCATACTCAAAGCGTCGGGCGTAACCCGACGTACGTGACACGCTGTACGCTTGCCAAAGTCGGGAGCCGAAGGCACCTTCATACTCAAAGCATCGGGCTAAGCCCGACGCACGTGGCGCGCTGAATGCGGTCCAAAGCTAGGCGACTTCGACTTTCTCATACTAAAAGCGTCGGGCGTAGTTGGACTACTACAAATCGCGCTCTAAAAAGTATGAAACAATAAGATAGAATTATTTTAAAAAATTATCATGCAGGAAATTATAAATGTTATTATTTTTTGAATAAAAAATACAGCGTAATGTAATTTACAATTTTTTATATATTTAGCAGCTTACTGACACAAACCGAATTCTACGCGGGCGGAGCCGCGGGCACAGCTAGTTAGAAATAAGGTAAACAATCTTGACGTGTATTTTAATTGAAAAACACATTTTAAAAATTAGTTACGGCAAATATGTAACAATTATAAATCTAATACGATCATTTATATTCTTCTGCTTTCATAAGTAATCGTTTTTGATTTTTAAAAAACCTGATAACACTGAGTATGTGGGGGAAGCGCTGCTGGCCTAGCCGAAAGCAATTCGGAGGTCGCGGGTTCTAACCCCGGTTCGTACCAATGATTTTTCGAACTTTTGTACGAAATAGCATTTGATACCTACCTATTTATACACCGATACCTATTTTTCGGTGAAAGAAAACAATGTGAGGAAACCGGACTAATCCAAATAAGTTTACTCTCTGGGTTGGAAGGTCAGGGCAGTCGCTTTCGTAAAAACTAGTGCGCATGCCAATTCTGGGATTAGTTGCCAAGCGGAGATTGAATATCTGGGAGACCGACCAAAGCTTAGAAAACATAAAACTAAAAATGCGCGTTTTCTCATAGACCTAGCTAAGAGATCAAACCCCTTATAGCAAATTTCATCGAAATCGTTAGAGCCGTTTCTGATACCATCCAAATATGTATATAAATAGATAATTATATATATAATAATTGCTCGTTTAAAGGTAAGATCACACAAAGGAGAAACAAAAAGAAATTACCTACTCGCACCAGTCTTGAACCCCAATCCTCTTGCACGTATTTCCACGAACATACCGTTACGCTATTGCAACATACTTACGTTGTGTGAAATTGTCTACTACAAGGATCACGGAAACACTGTTTGCATGTGTGAGTAATAGTAGGAAAAAGCGTGACAGCAACACTCCGTCGAATTAAAAAGGTGGTTTTTGCACAATGAAGTATTCAATGTTTATTCTAATAGTTCAATATTTACTTAAAAAGTGCGCGAAACATACTTTTAAGTATACAAATACCAAGACCATTTCACAAAAAAATAAAATCTGAAATTTTGCAAAAGTGGTGCCATCTAGCGAGAGTTAAGTTTTGAGTAACCTAGGCGAACCACCTTAACGAAATATCTAGGTAAAGTGAACATTAGCCGTGCTCTAAAGCCGTGTGTTCCCGACGATTAACTGAGACAAACGCATATATATAAACCGGGGGGGCTAACCAAACAATTGTACATGAAGTCACCACACGGGATTGTTATGCCATTTAGGGTTCTTGCTATATTGGATTTTCTATAGCGTAATTATTGAACAACCAATTTAGGTAAGACCCTAAATGGCGCAACAATCGCGGAGGAGAATTATGCTCATCTGCTACTATTAGTGATACGATAAGACCACTCAAAAATCTCAATAGGACAAGTATATACTTATTTATTATCGTCCATAGCAAAAAGGTCCAGCATTTCCCAAACTATGGATCGCGAGCGAGTATTGAGTGGGCGCTGAAACTATTAGGGAATCTGAGCGTTACCAATAATGTTTATGCCCCCTTTTTAAGACGGCCCACGGATGGACGGAGAGTTGGGTCCCGAATTTGGCAGTATTTGTTAAGTGGGTCAGAGCCCAGTCAACTTTCGAAACCACTGAAATAAACGGTTTCACGGCACGTTAGCTCTAGAGCTCTGTAGTACACATTAGTGTAGGTAGGTTGGTACTCAGGAAAAGTTTCAGTGTTATGCTCTTACCGTGTTCTTCGTCTCCACAGTTAATGTTGACACTGGTTTTTACTAGAAGATTGTTCCAAAGCGTCTGGAAAAGCAGTTAAGAAGTTTCCCGCTGTCGGACCCGTATCACGGGGATTCTCCTTTGGCCCTGTCTTATCTTGTCGGCTTCGCGAATGAAGCCAGGACTGATTTTCACGGATATCTAATAGTGGATATTAGAGACTGAGGATAGGATAGGACTACCTACCTATTATTACCTAGTATTTACAGTTGTAGTGTATACTTATTTTCCATCGAATTTTCACGGAAACGTACGAACGTGTCTTGCTTTTTCAGTCAGTCTCGGTACAAAAAGTATATACTGAGGTTGACTGAAGTAACATTATAAATACTAACGTTTCTCAGAAAGTACGATGAAAAACAAATTATGCACTACATTTGCACATACCTACTTATCTTGATTATTTTTTGATTATACATTTTTAAAATTAACCAAGTCCTGTTGGAGGGTGGAACGATGATGAGATCAGGATACTACTACTTGGTAGCGCTTAATAAATTCACTGCTCGATACGACTGTAGGTACTTTTGGAGATTAAGGAGAAAGACAGCTCCCTTTCATTGTTTAATGATAACCTCGTCACAAAAACATACCTCTACATTCAATATAATGAAAAGAATTACCCAAACACACACCGATGATCAATGAACCATGTAAACAATAGACATTTTGATTTATTTCGCTTGTGTAATCTGCCGGCGAAGTTTCCTGGCCGCTCGCTCGGCGCACAATCAATCTGCTCTCGACTTTACGATTGTTTCATTTTCGTTGCCCCGTTCAATTGTCTCTTTGGCTATTTAATCTTATTTTTTTTGTCATTGAGAAAACAAATTTGATTGTGCTAGAAAAGTAAATGCTGCTATTTGTTCTGAAAAGTCTTGTAGTAAACTATAGGTACTCTATTTTATACCCTATCTTAAATTATAAGTATTTATTTATTTATTTATTTAAACTTTATTGCACAAAAGAAAACTTATCGTACAAAAGGCGGACTTAATGCCAAAAGCATTCTCTACCAGTCAACCTTAAGGCAAAGCAGAGAGATCGTGTGATTGTGAAGTATCTTTAGTTCCGATTTAAATAATGCTATCACGCAATTCAATTTTACTGATAATAGTATTAAAAGAGACACAACTGAAATGGCTACTTTGTTTCTCAATTAGTCGAAAAACTGGAATTATTAAAATTTCAATATCTTATCGAAATTCCATTTAAAATAAATTATGCGCCATTATACTCGTATCTTACGAATTTGACCCTTTCTAATAGATTACTGAGCGATTTCTCAACGATTAAGCATTTTGCAGCGCATTAAAGGCAGGTGGGTGTCTGGGTGTACAAATGTGAAACTTCCGGAAAGTTGGAAAAGTTCTCGGAATATTCAGAAAAAAATTACAGTCACATCACAAACAAAATGACCTCAAATTATGGAAATGGAAAATTTTGATACATTATAATGAGAACTTTTAGAAACTTTCCTACGAAACATCAGTCACTAGTCAGTAGATGGATAAACATTTTCATGTTGTTATTCTGTCCCGTTGTCCAAGGGACAATAGTGACAGAATTTATTACAATAGGTAACGCTGGAATTATTCGATAGGTAATTTCAAATTTTCTTTGTCTTGTATAGAATGTACGTAGTAGTGTAAGCAATATCAATGTCTTGTATGAGGTGTATTTATTATTGAACCCTAATCAAGTGCACAATGTAATAACTCAGAGTAGGGAACAATTGTTAATTTTCATAATTAATAGAGAGCTGTTACAATGGAGCTATGGGTACCTAACTATTATGTTACGACTAGTGGCCGACATAAGTTTTGGTTTCGGCAGTTTTCGGCATGAAAATTATGTTTCGGTCGAAGGTTTGGTTTCGGCCAAAAATTTGGCGAACCTTTCGGCCGCGCTAAAACTTACAACATTGTGCTTACGGATCGCGTGAGGCTAGTTTTCTAATATAATGATAAGTAAATTCTAATATTTCTAAAAATTCTACCTTAATTAAAATAGGTGTAGTTCGACTTTCATTTGGCCGGTATATTCACCGGGTTTTATTGTTCATATTTCTACAAAGAAAAGCAACGGTCTTTTTTTCAACGGTTTTTACACGTCTATAAAAGATTCGGTTTCGGCCTAATCTGAGTCACAACCGAATCTTCGGTTTCGGTTTCGGCAAAATTCCAATTTCGTTCGGACACTAGTTTGGATCGAATTTTAACAACATATTACTTGGCCATCACTTTGTTCTGATCTGTATTACATTATCGTTGTAGAGATCAGAAACTTGATACCCGTTAAAAAGGATCTCATTGTTGTATATTGTTCTTTGTCCATATAGTTTTGGCAGGGCGTCTATTGACTATTAAGGTTACCTTTACTTGCAATACATTCAACTATGTTGTATGTACAATAAAGCATACATGCATAGGTACCTATATATATCCATTCTTGAAAAAGCGAATTGTCACTGTCGTGTATCATGTTGCGTAATTCTCTTTATCAGCACGCCTATATTATGGATGGATTTATCTACGTGACAAAATATCGGTCACTTTTTAACAGAGCGCGATTGAAAGTGATGGATACCGTTTTATCATACTGTCACGTAGACAAGAACGACCATCATATCCGTACTGCAGCGGTATCATAGTCGCATTTTTATCAACTGTTATGTCATGCGTCACTTTCGCACTTACATACATGTTAGAACGTGACAGGCGTGGTGATAAATGATAAAGAGCCGACCATCTTAGCCTTACTGCGGCGGTATCATGATAATGTTTTATCACCTGTCACGTCTTGCGTCACTTTCGCACTTACATACTTGTTAGAACGTGACAGGCATGGTGACAAATGATTAAGAGCCAACCAACTTAGCCCTACTGGTAGTACTGGTTTGAATTTAGCCCACAAACAACACATCAGTTTACAGGATACCAAAATATGCAAATAGAGTTAGATCAAAAAAAGTCTGCATAGATTTTGATAGCCCACGCAGTGCGAGTGTTATTTTAAACGTCAAACTTCTATGAAATTGTGACGTATTAAATTACACTTGCACTGCGTGGGCTATCAAAATTGCTGCAGACTTTTCTTGGTCTTACTCTAATAAATTGCTCTTCCTTCAATCGAATTTACCTGTCACCTTACGTAGTATAACGCCCATGCTTCCGCCAGCGATCTTTCCGAGACGTCTGCAAGCGATTAATTATCGTCGACATCTCGTCTTCTCCACGCTGATTGATTACAGTGTAATCTTGTTTGTGACTTGACTGATGTTCGGAATTGTATCACGGTCTAGTTGCTCATCTTTTTTGTCGTTAAATTAGCGTAGTCTTTCATAGGCTGAGAGAAAAGTCTGGAGACGGTATTTGATTTGAATAATGTTTTATTTATCCATAGGCCAAGCAATAAGAAGTTATAGAGGGAAATGCTAGGAACACAATTTTTGACTACGTAACTTTGTTTGGACTAGTCAGGAGGTGAACATATCAAAAGTCCCCGGCCGTAGCCCCGGTGCTGGGGGGTAGAGGGGGGAAAGAAGGTCTCATTTTTCGGTTTTTCACTTATATCTTGGAAATTTTGCGTCTTATCGACATGACTACTAAGACAAACCAAAAGCTGATAAAATTTGTTACAAGTTTTATTCAGTCAAGTTTTTCGATATCTTGAATAGTTTTTGAGATATCCGCTCTTGAAAGTTTATTTAGGGCTTTCAATTTTATCTTGATATCTACATTAGTGACGCTGCTAGACCGTGTTTGGTATCATTTTCGTATAAATCGGGGGTGCTGAATTCAGTTTTGGTATCACATTGACACCATTCCTAAGAAAAAACATATAAACTTTAAACAAATACCTTTTTTTTTTAATTCCTCTTCACGCTTAAACCGCTCAACCGATTTAATTGAAATTTGGTATACAGATATTTCGAGTCCCAAGACAGGACATAAGATACTTTTTATCTCAATAATCATGCTTTAAAGTTGTGAAATGGAGTATGGGGGGAATTCAACTTCGTCAACGAAACTGAATTCCTGAGGTTAATACTGCTCAAGGTAAGGTTTGAAGTCATGTTTGGTATCACTTTCATCTAAATCACAGATGTATTCCGTCCTAAATTTCATCTAAACCGGTTCAGCGGTTATTGACTCCCCATACAAACTTCCACCCCACTTTTCACACCCTCAAAAGATGCTTTTGGTTATAAAAACTATCCTATGTCGTGTGTCGAGATTTAAACTATTTCTATACCATATTTCAACGAAATTGGTTCAGCGGTTTAAGCGTGAATAGGGAATTAAAAAAATATTTATTTTTAAATTTTGGTTTTACTTCGGAATGGTGTCAATGTGATACCATAAATGAATTCAGCACCCCCGATTTATACGAAAATGATACCAAACATGGCCTAACAGCTTCACTGACGTAGATATCAAGATAAAATTAAAATCCCTAAATAAACTCTCAAGAGCGGGTATCTCAAAAACTATTCATGATATCGAAAAACTTGACAGGATAAAACTTGTAACTAATTTTATCAGCTTTCGGTTTGTCTTAGTAGTCATGTCGCTAAGACGCAAAGTTTCCAAGATATCAATGAAAAACCGAAAAATTCGACCTTCTTACCCCCCTCTACCCCCCAGCAGCGGGGCTACAGCCGGGGACTTTTGATATGTTCACCCCCTAACTAGTCCAAACAAAGTTACGGAGTCAAAAATTGTGTTCCTAGCATTTCCCTCTACAACGTTTTTTGAGCATTCATTTCTTGACCTACCAAGTATTCAAAATTATTATGCATAAAATGCGTAAGCGTTTTGTTAACTTCAACATTATACACATTTTTTATATGTATGTAATTAACATTGGTAATTGGTACATATGTACTTTAATAGGTACCTAGTTACCTATTGGAAATATAACTTCTTTATAGACCGACCGCTATGAGTCCTCGCCTGCGCGGTACGGGGGCGACGGGGAGTGACGACTAATAGTGACATTCCATTTCCAACTGCAGCTGCAACACAGTTCATTTTACTATGGAAATTGACAATGACAGCGACGCGTTCAGTACCGGTAGTGCAGCTGCGGTTAGAAATGGAATGTTACCATAATGGTGGCGGGGAACGTGCGGGCGGGTATGCGCCTGCCGCGTCTGCCTGCTGCCTGCTTTTTAGGTACTCACACGACTTGACTTTGGTTATAGGTCTCAGTCCATGTTTCAGCGCCTTAGACTTTGCCATCACAGAACGTACATTTCAACGCGTTTACTTTATACGGGCACTGCATTCATAACGTTATTAAATGGCTCTCTGGACCAAATAATCGTACTGCTCAGATTATATTCTAAAGAAAGACCCAACTCTGCACGGGTTTTGCAGTAAGTACCTATCTAAGAGTAGAGGTGTCACCACAAACGTATTTTTTTATAAGAAATATAACGTGTGGCCCTTTCTCACTTTCTATCAAAGTCGGTGCAAAACTTATTTCATACAACCTTCAGCAAAGCAAAGTTAAAACATATCGAACAAAGGCATTGCACACCCCATAAGTAACACTTTCACCGTACTGGAAACTATAACACGTGTCGTCGACTTTTCCGAGTTATAAATTCTCTGAAATGTCAAGGAGAGCGTCCAATGTATTCAGGAGTGTCGTTTTATCGGCAAATATATCATGTTTCCGACGCTAAGGATGATTTATGTATGCTCTGAAATAACAATTCAATTCAACGTACACTACCTAAGTTGTGGAATCTGGTTCCTATTTAATTTATGTACAAGACAAGACATCTAAGAGACTAAATATGTTTATTTGTATGAACTCCAATGTCTAATGAAAATACCTACAAGGAAAAATGTATTCCGAGAATTGGGTCATTCACATTATAATGTAATCTTGACTCGTTCGCGTCTTTACTGTAGATACCGCAAAGTTAAGAGAATCAAAATGTAATTCCCTTTAGGATCCAACTGAAAAACGATAAGTACGATTCCAATTTAATGACAAAGTGAACTCAACATGCAACAAGAAACGGAGAAATGTTGCTCGAGCTTTGCGCAGTTTTACTATTTTGTGCAGTAAAAACTTTAAATGTACGCCTTAAAAGGGGAACATACTCGTAAGTATTTGACATGTTTACGTAACATTTTATTTTTAGTAAGTAGTAAGAGCACCCTAAACCGGCGAGCGTGTATGAGGAATATTATGAATGTGAAGGAAGCGAAAGAGGTATGTCAGGATCATAGCAAGTGGAAATCCGTGGTCTCTGCCCAACCGCTCCGGGAAATAGGCGTGATTATATGTATGTATGTATGTATGTATGTAAATAAATTTAACACAGCTTGTAAAAATTTCATATAAAATCTATAATGCATAGCATAGCTACTGGTAAAACAATAACATAAGTATCATTATTCACTTTGCATTCATTTTCTGTTTATTATAAAGCTTTATTCACACCCTCCCAAAGCCATTTCCAGGCAATCCTCTCACAAAACTCACGTAGCTCCCACATTTTCCTAAGTATCTTGTGGGTTCACTCCGAAGCACCTTTTATCTCGTTCGGCTAATTCCGAGACACATCTGGCATCACGTCGGGCATGCATCGCTCTTAGCGCCACCAGTAACGAACTTAAGTGAAGTTAATGACTTCCAACTCAACTAACTTGCCTCGCCTTCGTTGGAGTTGCCTCGGAATTGTTGTGTAACTAGCGTTAACTTGACCCGCAATCGGAAGATACTGTAGAGCAAATACTTCTTTAAAAATGTGCTTCATTTTATCAGGAACATATTTTTAATTATTATGTTGGTTAATATGAGAAAACGAAGCAAAATTTTAAACGGTTAAGTTAATCGTACCATAAGCTTTTGAATGAGGGTGTTATATTGAATTATCTAATGTTTTAAATGCGTCTTTTTGGGTGACATCGTCACTGCGTGACAAAACCCCTTAATTTTTTTTTTAAATGCGTCTTTTCTGTTTAGGCAAGTTGAGAATATTTTGTGTAACTGTTTCGGCTCCTACCACCGAAGGGGAAGCGGGGACCGTACACCGCTAAACCTGTTGACCACTGCCGCGCCCCGCCGCCTCTACTTACATGCCTAGCCAACCATTAGGCTCTGAGATACACGCTCATGTGCGCGTCATACACGCAAATATATTTTATTTACATACATTTAATCTTAAGTACCTTTGTGGAACCTGAATTAGAAGCTTTTTTAAGTATCTGCGATTTTTATTTAATACTCAAGACTCCAAGCTTGAACATGGTGACCCATCGACGTGATTAATACGCAACGATTGCTTCTGCCCGAGTCGAACGGAATTTCTACGTGTGAAGAGAGCAAAGGTCACGACAGCTACAACGTGGCAGAAATTGGACATCCCGGCGTCAACGCAGTATTCTGGACTTACGACGCCTATTGGACTGTACCTATCCACGACGCCAGTTGAACTGTACAAATATATTCGGAGATTTACGACGCCATTTTGGACGCTGCAGACACCCTTACTTCAAGCCCGCCGGTCAGAACTACGCCGCAGCCAAGGTTTAGCAAGGGAAGTGCACCATTCCTTCTTATTTCCTATTTTTCTGCTCGTACTTTCCTCCACCTACTTGACTTTGAGCTTTGCCATCTTCACCCTTTGCCGTGCTTGAGTTTAATTGTATGCCATTTTATTGCACTAGTGACGCAAGCATTTTCTTAGCACGTATCCTCATTTAATAGCTAGTGTCAGTGAAATAATCTGATCGCTGCTTTATAGCCAAATTTAAAACTTATAGCCTTTTACGCAATTTAAATAGGCATTTTAAAACTATTTAAGAACAGAAACGCTTATTTGAGTGACATTCTTATTAGTTAATTTCTTCACCTTAATTTCAATCATTCCGTTATTTCATAAAGCATACTCCTACTTTGTGCTATATAGAGTACTGTCTAGCGATTTTACTAATTACGCACAGTTAAATCTCAACGCAAAAAATTCCATTGCATTCCATAGTAACACAAGTGTTCATCGTGTTACAGATAAGAACCGGTCGCATCGCGCCCGGCAACAGCTACTCAGCTGCAGCTGCGTTGCGTTTTCTGCTGACTCCTGCATTCCGCACAGCACTGTTGCCGACCCAGCCAACCACTGTGACTGCGAACATAGGCCGGAAAATTTACGTATTTATTCCAATATTTTGATTTTTGATTTCTCATTTCCTCATTCGCTGTTTTTAATTTAAATCAGATTTATTAAAATGGCTACGTTGATCCCTACTAGAACGTCCATTAAGGGACGTATTACTAAATTTAAAAATTACATTGCAGAATTGAATGCTCAGGATAATATTTCCTCAAAGGATGTAGACGAACTTTCGTTGAAGTTGGATCGTTTTCGTGGTATGTTCACACAATTCGACCAGATCCAAACTCAAATAGAAATTGCGACTACATCAGATATGCAGACCGAAATTGACATAAGAGAAGAGATGGAAAATGATTTTATTTCTCTTATTGCAACGGCTCAGAAAATTATTGATAAGATAGCCGAAAGATCTGATTTCGCCAGCGTAAAGTCTGAAGTTCAAAGCAACTGTGGTCATGACAATACATGCAACGGTTTAAATTTTCGGTTGCCTGTGATTAAAATCGCTAGTTTCGATGGTTCGTATTTTAAGTGGCTCGAATTCAGAATTCAGAAGAGACACATTTGATTCACTCATTCACAGTTCCGACAACATCAAGCCGATTCACAAATTTCACTATTTAAACTCTTATTTGGACGGTGAAGCGGCTCAGGTGATTAGCAACTTAGAAGTGTCGGACAGTAATTACGCTGAGGCCTGGCGTCTTCTCTGCGAGAGATATGACAATAAAAAACAGCTGATTAGCAACCATTTAAACTCTTTGTTTAACTTGCAACAGATTGGTCGCGAATCGGCAAAGTCCCTGCGTTATTTAGTGGATCATGTGTCCAAAAACCTACGGGCTTTAAATACGTTGGGCCAGCCCACTGATAAGTGGGACACGCTTCTTATACATATGGTCGCGAGTAAACTTGATAGTAATACGAGTTTAAAATGGGAGGAATATAAAAGTAATTCATTTTCAAATGACGATATGCCGTCATTGGCCGATTTTAATCGCTTTTTAAAGGGACGTGCTGACGTTTTGGAATCGGTTCAGCGTAATAAATCTGATAAGCCCATCACTAATAATAATAATAAACGCGAACCGGCTGCCTCGCCTCATAATAAACGCGAGAAGTCTAGCACCAAATGTTTTGCGGTTTCAGCCACTCCTGCTGCTTCGGCCTCGGCCTCTCCTCCTGCCTGTGTGTTCTGCAGCGGCGAGCACCGGATTTACGATTGCTCGTCATTCCTGTCCCTGCCAGTTGAAGACCGGATCTCCGGAGCGTCAAGGTTACGCCTTTGTCTCAACTGTTTGCGGAAGGGGCACACTTCTCATCGCTGCAGAGTAGCTCCGTGTCACACTTGTAAGAAGCGCCATAATACTTTGTTGCATAGGGAGACTCCTCAGGTTGCCGCTGCGCCCGTAGATGCGCCTCCGCCGCGTTCGGAGCCCGAGCTCGGGCTGTCGTCGAATATGACCGTGTCGCGCTCAGATCAAATACTTTTACCTACCGCGTATATTGACATATATAGCCCGGCTATTAATGATTATGTAACAGCGCGCGCGTTTTTAGATTGCGGAAGTATGACTTCTGTTGTGACAACCAATTATAAACAGAAATTGCAACTCGCACCGCTGCCCAGTAATACAAAGCTGTTCGGATTATCTGACGTTCCTATATCCAGTAATCCCGAGCGTTGTTTTGTGCAAATTCGGTCTAAACATGATAAAAATGCTAAATTCGATATCGCATGTTTAGCACTGCCTGTGATTAATAGCACTTTGCCACTAAAGCATATCGATGTGTCGGGCATCAAGAGGCCATGTAATAAAAAACTCGCCGATCCTAATTTTAATCAGCCCGGACCTGTAGATATTTTACTTGGCGGTGACGTTTTCTGGACTTTGGTTGGAGGCGAGCAAATTGATTTAGGGCACGATACACTTGTTTTGCGCAAATCAAAACTAGGTTGGTTAGTGGTCAGTAAATACAATGCATTTTCAATGTCTAACGAAAAGTCGTTCAATTCTTTTTTACAATGCAATCACTTGTACACAAGTGATAATCTCGACGACTCGCTTACTAAATTCTGGCAGCTGGAGCAAGTGCCCCAACCTAGTCAACCGTTTACCGATTTGGAGGCGGAATGTGAGCAACATTTTGTCACTCACACTTATCGTGACGATAACGGTAGGTTTCACGTGCGTCTGCCATTAATTACGGAACCCGATTGTTTAGGGGACTCATATCGCTTTGCTAAAAAACGGTTCTTTGCATTAGAGAAACGATTTAAACGCAACCCTGAGTTGAAATCGGCTTACGAGCAATTTATAAATGAATATGCCGAGTTAGGCCATCTCTCTGTGTCCGATTCTGACATTCCGGATCCTTCCTTTTTTGTGTCACATCATTGTGTGCAAAAGCCCTCCAGCGAATCTACGAAGCTAAGGGTCGTATTCAATGGTAGTGCCCCCATCACGTCTGGCTATTCTATAAACGACCTGCAGATGGTTGGGCCAACGATTCAAGACTCGCTGTTTAATATCCTCCTGAGGTTTCGTACATACAAATATGTTTTAACTGGGGATGTCGCTAAGATGTATCGGCAGGTCCTGGTTCAGGAATGCGACCGCGATTTACAATTAATTCTTTGGCGCTCCAATGAGAACGAACCTTTAAAGACTTTAAGGCTTAACACGGTCACTTACGGATTTTCAAGTGCTAGTTTTTTGAGCACACGCTGTTTGTGGCAGTTGGGCGAGGAATGTGCAGATGAAAAAATTAAAACCATCATCCAAAATGATTTTTTAGTGGATGATTTATTAACAGGGTCAGACACAGAGGAGGAATTACGTTCTATTAAAGAGTCGGTTGAGCGTGCGCTAGCAGCTGGTTGTTTTCCCCTGCGCAAATATCGCTCAAATTTACCGTCAATTTTGCATGACTCACAAAACGATAGTGTAGGTATAAATAAAGGTAGCTTGATCATTAGCTCGTCGTCGCACACGCTAGGAGTGGGCTGGGATTCTGAGGCAGATATCATTCATTTTCCTACTCAATATTCTGCCAAGGACGGCCATCCTACGAAACGTTCAATTTTATCGGATTCGTGTAAAATATTTGATCCCTTAGGCCTCCTGTGTTTGCTGACGATTATACCTAAAGTTTTAATTCAAAAATTATGGATTGAAAAAATCGACTGGGATATTCCCGTGCCGAGTTACATAAACGAGTCTTGGCAGGACTTTATAAACGGGTTAGCGTCTTTAACTTCGTTCCAAATACCTCGTCATGTTCTTTGCGACTCGCCGACGCATATCGAGATGCACGTATTTTGTGATGCAAGCTCAGTTGCATACGCGGCCTGTATTTATTTAAAGTCCACTAATGAGAAGGGCGATGTTGTAGTCAGGTTGCTGTGCGCCAAGGCCAAGGTCGCGCCGGTCCAGGCTACGACTATTCCTCGATTGGAATTATGTGCTTGCCTTCTAGGCGCGCAGCTCGCGTCAGCTGTTTCTAAAACGTTGCGCTGCCAGATTGCGCAGAAATTTTATTGGACTGACTCGTCAATTGTGATCGCATGGCTTAAAACTAATCAAACAAAATTAAAAACGTTTGTCGCCAATCGCGTGGCTCATATTTTAGAACTCACCGATGGCAGTGAGTATCGTCACGTTCCAACCGCTTTAAATCCGGCTGACTACCCATCTAGAGGGGTCGAAGCGCGTCGCTTATCTGATTTGCACATGTGGTGGAACGGGCCATCTTTCTTGCACGAGCCACAGAATAACTGGCCTCAGTTTTCCTCAAACTCGGAGCTCGATTTACCCGAGCTAAAGGTTAACGTCGCGATCACTAACGATTCCCAAAAAACTGACTTTATTGATTTCGATCGATACTCGAAACTCAAACTTTTACAACGTGCGGTAGCTTATATGCTTAGGTTTGCGCATAACTGCCGTGTTTCATCTAATAAAACTACCGGTGTGCTACAACCTGAGGAGCTCGAGGTTTCCTTTAAAAAATTAGTCGCTATGTCACAGCAGGCTAGTTTTCCTCACGAATTGAAATTGTTGCGTGACAAGCAACCTTTAGGCCCTAAAAACCCTATTTTATCGTTGAACCCGTTTTACGATGATGACGACAAGCTTCTCAGAGTTGGTGGACGTCTGTCCTCGTCGTTTTATCCATTTGACAAACGCCACCCAATGCTCTTACATGCCAAACATAGTTTGACTAGATTGTTGTTTCAACAGGAACATATCCGTCTCCTGCATGCTCCTCCTCAGCTGCTTCTAGCCGCCATTCGCGAGTCTGTATGGACCGTATCGGGGCGCACACTTGCGCGCACCGTATCGCAACAATGCGTCACCTGTCGCCGCGCAGCTGGCAACACTTCTGCTCCCTTAATGGGCACTCTGCCTTCTCAGCGCGTAACGCCTGATTTTCCCTTTATTAGTGTCGGCGTAGACTTCGCAGGTCCGTTTATGATTACGGACAGGCATGGCAGAGGTTGCAAAATAACAAAGTGCTATTTAGCTATATTTGTTTGTTTCCGGTACAAATGTTTGCATTTAGAGGCAGTAAGCACGCTGTCGACGGATTCTTTCATTCTTTCGCTGCGACGTTTTATCTCTCGCAGAGGGCGACCTCGCGAGATCTTCTGCGATAATGGACGTAATTTTTTAGGAGCGGCCAAGGAAATTAGCGATTACCTTACTTCAAACTCAGACACGGTTTGCAATTTTGCAGCAAATGAGGGAATACAATTTAAATTTCAACCGGCATATGCTCCTCACTTTGGTGGTTTGTGGGAAGCAGGAGTCAAATCGGCAAAATTTCACCTCAATCGTATATTAGGTAACGCTCATTTAACATATGAGGAATTGGCAACTCTCTTTAGTCAGGTGGAGTCCATCCTGAATAGTCGTCCCTTGTGTCCTTTGTCGTCCTCTCCAAACGATTTCCAACCCTTAACCCCAGGTCACTTCATCATCGGCCGCGCGCTCACTTCGTTGCCGTCGCCCCACCTCGCGGATATAAACCCAAACCGTTTAGATAGGTTTCAGAGGCTCGAGGCATTAAGACAGCACTTCTGGCGGCGCTGGCAAATGGAATACGTCTGCGAGCTCCAGCAACGGACGAAATGGCGTGTTCCAGGACGAGCTCTTCAACTGGGTGACCTGGTCCTAATCAAGGAAGAGAATACTCTTCCACTGCACTGGCGGCTTGGACGAGTCGCCAAATTGTTTCCTGTCGCTGACGGGATTTCGCGAGTAGCTGAAGTTGCTACTGTAACGGGCACCTATAAACGAGGTGTGAAGTACCTCTGCCCTCTGCTGGACGAGACCCATGAAGCCTTGAAGGCTGACGCCTCCAAGGGCCCCCAGGATGTTTCGGCTCCTACCACCGAAGGGGAAGCGGGGACCGTACACCGCTAAACCTGTTGACCACTGCCGCGCCCCGCCGCCTCTACTTACATGCCTAGCCAACCATTAGGCTCTGAGATACACGCTCATGTGCGCGTCATACACGCAAATATATTTTATTTACATACATTTAATCTTAAGTACCTTTGTGGAACCTGAATTAGAAGCTTTTTTAAGTATCTGCGATTTTTATTTAATACTCAAGACTCCAAGCTTGAACAGTAACAAATATGAAATTTTTGATGTAATCGTTTTTAGACAGTAAGTAATTTAACCAGAGAACGAAGCCAAGATGACTATAACCGCCTTAAAATAGTAGATTGTTAACCAAGGATGGAAAGGCATCCATTTCTGTCGAGGTAGTTTGGCGCTCGAACGCAGTGAGAGCGCCAATAGTCCCGAGACAGAAATGGTGCCTTTCACCCGAGTTAAACACTCTACTTTTCATATCGAATGCGAGGAAACCAAACAAGACAAGGCAATTTCGCAAAATCAGTAATGGAAGTAACTAAGTATCTACGGCCATGATTTATTTTCCTTAGGACTCAAGTACTTGCAATCGGAGACTTTACAGGTGTGATTAATAACCCCTAGCGAAAATCATTTAGATTGCAATATTTACGACATTTTTTAACAAACTGCAGTAATTTTTAAATGATTTGTTCATTATAGTATGAAAATGATTTGTTCATTATAGTAAGAAGAGTGGCTGTATAAGATTCTGCCTTTGCCCATTTACGCAAGTGTAAGGTTTAAAAAATATTTTTGTTGTATTCCTTTTGGTTCCCGCCTTTTGAAATCGAGTAAATAGAATTCAACGAAATAAACCAAGTATAAATAATTTGTTGTCAAAAAAAGGATCAACGTGGGATTAATAAAATTAAACAATTACCAATTGTACCAGGCGAGGAAATAAAGACACTATTTTTCCATTTTGTTTCCACCCAGTTGTTCGTGGGACGGGGACGCAGAGGAGTACACCACTTTTCTGCACTAGAGCATGAACGTATCACTTTCTGCGCACCTTTTAGAACAACGACGACCCACTTTCAGAGCATGAGATATGAAAAATAAAATGTAAAGTAAGTTTGACCACAGAATAAATAATAGCACTAGGTACAGAAGACTCACTCTCTAACTAAACGCGTCTGTTACGATCAGCACAGATATGGCCGCTATAGGTGGCGACAGCGCCACGCACGGCTTATGTCAAACCCCAAAATTGGGGTCGAACGGATGTACTTTTACCTATAGCAAAGCGACAAAATCACGGAGCCACACCTGGGGCCAAATTCGACATGTGCAACTGTCAGATTTCGCATCCACGTCAAATCAACAGTTGATTTTATTGCATACTGAGTGTTGATTCTATCAACGGTGGATAATATCATTTGGTACAACCAAAACTCAACTTTAAACTAAGGGTAGTTCGGTTTGGTTTGCTTGTCACCCTGTGGATTGTTAATGTCAAATTTTGACATTGTACGTATTCGAGAACTTATGATTTTTCCCACATCAACGGGAGATCAACACGATACGTCAAACGTCGCTTGTCGAATAGGGGTCCAGGTTTGACACAATATTTTGCCACCATCGACACCACATCACTAGCTGAAACTTCATTCACGCAACTCAGCTGTTACCGCTACCTGACTCGGCTGACGCCGAAACAATACTCCCATTCGTTATTCAGTACAGACTATCACTTTTCACGTACTTAGGCGCAAAGTTTTACTTTGAAGCAAAGTTGGCGCAAGAACGGTATTTCCGTGCCACAGATATACAATATAAAATAGACGTGGTATCGCAAATTTTCGAAAGAGCGCAATTTTTTTAGCTAAGATGGCCGGCTCCTTATCATTTGTCACCATGCTTGTCACGTTCTAACAAGTATGTAAGGGCGCGAAAGTGACCCATGACACGACAGGTGATAAAAATGTAACCGTGATACCACTGTCTAATACGCAACGGCTCTAAGTACTTGCAACACGCTTCACCGTGCTTCTCCTTTTCACGTTACCAACTGCCACGCCGTGGTTACATTGCTCTATTATTTGACTTTTAGTAAAGAATGACTCACGCTAGACCGGACCGTACCAGAGCCAAGGCGTCCAACATGTCATTTTCTATGACGGCTGATCGGTGATCGCGTGGTGCTTTTTATAGAAAACCGGCCCGGCCCCAGCCAGGTCTAGCGTGAGTCAACCTTAATACCAAAAATTCTTTGGTTTGAAGATCTT
Organism: Cydia fagiglandana; assembly: GCF_963556715.1. Classification (NCBI taxonomy): domain Eukaryota; kingdom Metazoa; phylum Arthropoda; class Insecta; order Lepidoptera; family Tortricidae; genus Cydia; species Cydia fagiglandana. The sequence goes on from NC_085940.1 coordinate 4,439,542, forward strand.
TACATCCACCCAAAATTGAAATAAGTTAATAATTCAGCCTATATACGTCCCACTGCTGGGCACAGGCCTCCTCTCGAGCGCGAGAGGGCTTGGGCTATAGTCCCCACGCGAGCCCAATGCGGACAATTGGGGACTTCACATACACCTTTGAATTTCTTTGCAGATGTATGCAGGCTTCCTCACGATGTTTTCCTTCACCGAAACTGGTAAATATCAAATGATAATAAAAATGTTAAATTTGGGTCATCAGTCTAAATAATTGTATGTCTGTGTTCGTGTACTAATTAACGAGGTGCAGCTCCTGCGAGAGTGCCGAGACTGCATTGTTGTGTGAATCCTGCACTCGCTGCGCTTAGTTGGCTCCGCGTAGCACAAAGTCTAAAATTCTAGAATTACTGGATGCTATGAAAATGTTTAGTAAACGCACAGAATAAATAATAGTACTAGGTACAGAAGACTCACTCTCTAACAAAACGCGTCTGTTACGATCAACACAGATATGGCCGCTAGGTGGCGACAGCGCCACGCGCGGCTTATTGGCTTTCCCCAAAACTGAGGTGGAACAGATGTACTTTTAGGTACCTGTAGCAAAGCGACGAAATCGCGGAGTGAGCCACGCCTGGTGAACGTTAAAACATTGTTTTAATGAAGGTATTCACTAGCGAAATCCTCATGTTATTTAACATTCCTACAACAAATAAATAAGGACTTTAGGACAGTTTTACACAGACTGAACTATTTTCACAGTAGTTAAGTTTAATAGGGCTTGTACGGACTCGAATTACAACTCGAACAAATTAGTCAAAACTAGTTTTCATCAAGTCACTTTTTAACAGTTTAACAGCGCAGCTTTAACTACAGAAAACGCGATTTCACTAAAACGGATTTTAACATATAAGTAATACAAAATAAATAGAGCGAGCTAACATTTTTAGTGGGAAGTATAGCACGTGATCGTCCATACAAAAAGAAAAACGTAATATTTTCCATTCTCCATATTTTTTTAGTATGTTATTGACAAAATGAAAAACTAGGTTAAAGATTGCCTTTTTACGAAGTACGAAATAATATTTGAATTTTTTTTTAATTAAGTGAAACCTATAATCCTATAATATATTATGCTGAAGCGATCGACATATGTTATGTTAAGATTTAATTAGTGAAAAACGTTTTCTCCCGAAATGGTATGAAGAGTTACTTTCTGTCAGTAGCTAGTACTTCACTTAAACTTCTACACGTTTTATTTATTTTACTCTTTAAAAAAAGGTTTTTGTCCTGCCATACATTAGGGTTTTCAGTGCGGGAATGTTTTACACTAGCCAAATAACAGGTAAAAACTGTAAAAAACGATACTAATCTAACATTTCTAAGCACATTTGCACCTTACTACCTACGTTTAATTCATAAATAGTTTGGTAATTATTTTACACGAAACAAATAGACACGAAATCATTCCCCCACCGAAAACCCCGATGTCAGTGACGTCAAACATTAAAATTATAACAAAATATCTATTTTGATATAAATATCTATATCAAAATATATAATCACCGTCTTGACCTGTGAACAACGCAATCTGAGCTCGGCCGCGCTGCACCGCAAATGTACTTCAGCAGCAATATCGCGCACACGTGACACACGGCCCATTCTGGACAGCCGCAGTACACAGTACGTGGTCTAATCTGCTCAATATACAGTGTGGAAAGATAAGTCGGGCCCTGGAGGGAAACTACCTTAAATCCTTTAGCCGGCTCATTTTACTTAAAGCAAAGGAGACATTCCTTTACTTATTTTTAAAAAGAAACAACACATTCGCGTTGGGCAATAATGCCTTATCTGAACGGGAACTTTCTAAGTGGAAACATGCATGAGAATTATGTCATGAAAGTTTCCAGAAATTTTGAGAATGTTCTTAAAATTCTGTAACTTGTAAATTGCTAGGTAAAGTCTATTAAAGATGCCTTACAGATACTCCTTATTCATCAACTTCAACTTTCGTCGTATCGTCGTCTGGTACCCACAACACAAGCCTTACTGAGCTGACTGTGGGACTAGGTTAAACTAAATGAGTGGGGAGACACTCCTGACTTCGGTCGAACTCGGCTCCGCTCGGCTCAGCATTGCTCCGAGCAATTATTAGGGTTGGCACCACTTGACTTCCTTGTGCGTGCACGACCACAGATAAGATAATCACTTGAATTTTGACAACCCTAAATAGCCGAAAGGGATAGTGCTATATATTAGAAAGGGATAGCATGATTCGACCCTGAATCGCTGTCAAACTTCGGGTTTGTAGGAAGTGTCCTTTCTGTACGGTAGTACTATTATTTCTTCTGTGGTAAAATTGTCCTATAATATTTATTTTATTTGTTTATTATGCACGTATGCTCGTATCTTTGTGATGTGTATTACGTATGTATTTATCTCTATAAGTATGTATATCGTCACCTAGCATCCATAATACAAGCTTTGCTTAGGTTGGGGCTAGGTTGATCTGTGTAAGATGTCCTTAATATTTATTTATTTCATTTATTTTAAATATTATTATTCTCGAGTCCATTCTACAATCCCGCTGTGTTGACTCTGTGTGCCAGCTCAAGCGCTAATGAAGCTGCCATAGCAGATTGGCGTTCGGTTGAACCCACTTAGGGCGGGGGAATTGGCTGCAACTTGAAAGAAATTGTGTAGTCTCTCGAGTAAAACAGTGCAAGGTTAGTTACGGAAAAGTGTGACATGCGAATGAAACAAAATTACTAGCTATTTTAAAAGAAATACCGCCATACTGCGAGACGGCCATGACGAGAAGACACCGAGGTTTTAATTCGATACTTATGTTAAAATCAATTGCAGTATCTTTCACTAAATACTTGAAAAACACAAAAGATGAATTAGTTATTCAACTCTTAACGCGCAATTCTGTAGAAATTTTACAGAAAACATTGAAATGCCACAAATATAGCAATTTTTTTTGCAGATGTCTCTGGTACCATATAACCTAATACGATCAGTCCGATTCGAACTAATAAGATACGTCAAATATTAGGTTCGTCTAACTAGGTATACGATATGGATTACATATGTCAGAGTCAAAAGTGAGGTTTCTTCAAAAGTGACTTTTTTGTTTGAACAATAGTCACTTTTGAAACTGACATATCTAATCCATATCGTATCTAGATGTATCTTAAAGTTCGAATCGGGAAATATCATTGTTTGAGACACAACAAATTTCTGTTAGCTTTTATTTCAAAGTAGATTAGTGAGTCTCCCCTTAAGCTCATATATTACACATTCGACTACGCTTTGTGGATCCTTTTAATCTCGTGCTTTACCGGCTTATTATAAAAGACAAGGGTTTTGCGATAGGTACATATTTTGTCGGTAACAGAAAGATAAATAATGTACGTGGGTTGGCCATATTTATAGGAAACCATTTTGTAATCATAGGGTAAATTCCGGATTCGTTCTGAGAGTCGCGAAGTTGATATCTCGACACGATGAGAATTTTAATTATTTTGTGGCGAGCGTTAGCGACATTCACCTAGGAGGAGTTTTGGGCGAAAAACTTCCAGCGGTTCACTTGCGGTGCCTTTGATTTTATAATCATATGACCTTGTATTGACACTCGTCGAACGATCGTCGAGGTCGTATCTTAACAAGATCAAAACGATTTTTTTAATTAATCAGAACCCAGCTCTTCGTTGGTCTCGTCACACAAAAGTTACGGCCCCCTGGTTTAGAAAATTACCTACACTTTAAGTTTAAGTAATGAGTTTCAAACTTTCAAAACATTCACTTAAGTAATAGGATTAAAACGTACATTTGGAATATTGTCTCCTTCATTAACTAGATGATAAATTATTTAGATTTGGTAAAGTTTTAATAAATTAATAACGTGTGTTTATAAATCAACTAGCTTTTGCCCGCGACTTCGTTTGCGTGAAATTTGTGACAGCCAGGGCTCGGAACCAGTATTTTTAAAACACCCCGAAATATACCAATATACTGACTTATTTTATGCTCTTTACGTAGGACTGAATCGTGTATTTAGGTAACGACTTTGTGTTATAAGCTTATAAGATTGTCCAATTGAAAATGAAATAATAAACCAAAGAACGAAAAAGAACTTAATAATACCGGTATTTTTGTATGGAGCAAATACCGGTTTCCGACCCCTGGTGACAGCAGCTAAAATAGGTATAGCACCTGGATAATGCTAATAGCAATCATTCAATTCATTCAAACTTCCATTATTAGGCAGTGCATTAACTCTTAATTCCACCCCCCTTTGCAATCTCTGCAGGGAGGGATTTCAGACATAAAAATTATCCTATGTCCTTCCCCGAGACTCAAACTATCGCTATACCAAATTTCAACTTAATCGGTTAAGCGGCTTAAGCGTGAAAAGGTAACAACCAGACAGACAGACACACTTTCGCCTTTATAACATTAATAATATTTCGCCTTTTTTATTAGTAGGTACGGAAGTATGGATTGTAGTATTGTTATTCTGACATACATTTTGAAGTGTAGGCCTGTAGGGAACAGGTCTTTAATCCAACTATTTAGCTACGATGGGCCGTCGGAATATTTCCAAAATGGCGAAACTCCACGTTGAAAATATTTTCGAAAGCATGGCTCGCTCATGACATGTTGTGGAGAGCCGATTGAACCCAAACATCTTTATTCCTAATAAAATATAACGTTTATAAAGGCAAATGCCTGAACACGCCTCTGTATATATGGAAATCCATATATTGTCGCTCGTAGTACAGTCGCCATCATATACATCGGAGCGGCCAACGTGTTCACAATATCTGAACACGCACTCTAGCACTTTGACAATAGAGGCGTGTTCAGATATTTGTGAGCGAGTTGGCCGCTCCGATATACCTGATGGCGACTGTACTATAATACCATCTAGGGCATAATTTCCCAGTTCAACTTATAAATAGGGACTCTAATAACAGACCCACGACAGACCACTTGGCTCAGGTAATTCTCAATACCCTCCGACCGCAACAAGGATGTAATTCCGTTTGCGTAGCGAGCACGGGCGAGTCAAATATAGCGGAGACCGAGGTGAGTTGTGACAGAGGAGAGTTGTGCCATTGTCGATTTTTGGAATCTATTAACTAAAAACTAGGTCGCAATAGAGCGCGTTTGTTAGTTCAAGTTGCGAGCTAACAAACGAACACTATTGCGAGCTCACTAAGGCCCACTTGCACCTTTCCACTAACCCGGGGTTAAGCGGTTAAATTATTAACCTAGTGTCAAATTGTATGGCTAACCATGGCGACTCCTGGTTTAACCGGTTAACCCCTGGTTAGTGGAATGGTGCAAGTGGGCCTAACAGTTATTAGATTCCAAAAAATCGACAATGTCACAACTCTCCTCTGTCACAACTCACCTCGGTCTCCTGTACGGAGCGAATTAGCCTTACACTCTGCACACATGAAAAGAGCGTACTTCCAACGCAAAGTCCAGCAACGCACTTGAAACCCAAGAACATGGTCTAAAACGCGCCATTAAAAATGTGTAAGTATTTTAGCACTGAAGCTATCAAGTAATATGAAAAATGCTTCTAAAAATGCGTAATGTCATTTCTGATCAAACTCATGGATTACTTTTTTATTATATTGAATTATATAAATCAATTAAATAACAATGATATCAGCTATCCCGATCCTGGGTACTCACGGACGTCCGCTCAGAGGGCTTACCGCGAACCACGTTCGAACGTGTTGCCTCCCTGTGACACTTACGTTCGAATTTACAAGTGCGACAGAGAGGCAAAGCGTCGAACGTGGTTCGCGGTAGGCCCTCTGTGCTCAGCAAACTGCGTTCGGAGAAGAACCAGGCCGCGTAGCCAACATGCCAATCACTTATGTTCCGTAGCGATCGAAACGCAACTGTCACAGTCGCACGAATATGGAAGAGTCATAGAGAGACACAAAGCGTTTTGCTGTCGTAGCGATAGCGATTGTCACCTTGGCTAGGCCCCCAGAACTCAGTAGACCTTAAGGTCACTTTACACCGGTTCGAACCAGCTATGAGTTTTCGTTTAATTATTAACTTTTATGTTTTGGGGTCGTCCGGAGCCCTTATAATGTCGTTTCGTATGCTAGTTAAATAACTTTAAACGGAGTTCAGAGGTTTCTGTATTGGCTATTAAATGTTTTACTAATTGTTTAACGAGGATGCCTTCTTTAAGGATGACTCACGTTAGACCGTGCCGTGTCCGGGCCGGAGCTTCCGGCGCTTACTTTTCTATGACATGAAAGGTGATCACGTGATGCTTTCCATAGAAAACGACGCACTGGAAGCTCCGGGTCGGACACGGCACGGTCTAACGTGAGTCATCCTTTGTCCTCCTGAAAAATGGACACAGAGGTCTGGATCCCTGGATCACAAAGGTCATGTAAGTAGGTAATATAATTAATATATGAAGGTCTTTACCTTCACATGTAACTTTTAACGGTAACTTTTTTAACGTTTGGATTCAGAGTACACCAAGACTACTGCATGTAGCAGTATTGCATTGCGATATTACTGCCGATTGCATTGCTGCCGCAAATGACAATTAAGGATGACTCACGCTAGACCGGGCCGGGCCCGGACCGAGGCGGCCGGTGATCACGTGGTTCTTTCCATAGAAAACGAAGCGCCGAAAGCTCTAGCGTGAGTCACCCTTTATTCAATAATACCTACCTAAAGTGTAAGGACAAGGGTATATCCTTAAACTACGTCCAGGACCCGGGTATGTCCTTAAACCACGTCCAAGACCACCGGTGGACGGGCAGCAGCGCCCCTCAAATTCGGTGTACTCAACTGCGATCGCCAACCCGCCTGCCAAGCGTGGCGATTATGGCATTCACCCCCCAAAAAAGGGTTTCGTATTCTAAAGCAAGGAGGTAAAAATGAATCCCTTACAGTGTTTTATACTTTAGTGTGCCGACAAACATAACGTTTAGAAATATAGGTAGGTATGTACTGAAACACCAAATGAGCAGATAAAAACAACATTCCCGTATTAACAATTCAGTAAACAATACATAATGGTCCATTATATCTAAAACTCGATTTGATAACCATCCTGACGGCGGAATGGTAGTGAAGTTTTGTTTAAATAGCTAATTTTAGGGAGAGGTACCTACACTGACCTCTTTTAAAGGTACCTGCACTAGAACACAGAAGATACAATATTTCTATAAGGTCCACCCGCCGTCCCGACGCCCACGATATTATCGATATATCACCGCACGTCTGTCGCTTTGTTTGTGATTGGGACAATACCTCAGCTTCTAATCAAAAGATCACAGTACTTCATCAAGCATGAACGAATTATTACCACAACAATAGACAATCAGCAGGCAACGTACAGTAGGTCAATTGTCTTATCCCCATATTGTCAAGTTGTATATTGGGTTCTAATTAGATTTGCTTACTGTAACGCCAGAGAGCCGCGAACATCGAAAACTGACATTGAAATTAAGCATCTTTCATATTCGAACGATAGAGAGACAAATATTAGAGCGCTGGTGGCCTAGCGGTAAGAGCGTGCGACATTCAATCTGAGGGTCGCGGCTTCGAACCCCGGCTCGTACCAATGAGTTTTTCGGAACTTATGTACGAAATCAAAGAATATCATTTGATATTTACCAGTCGCTTTTCGGTGAAGGAAAACATCGTGAGGAAACCTAATCCCAATCCCAATAAGGCCTAGTTTACCCTCTGGGTTGGAAGGTCAGATGGCAGTCGGTTTCGTAAAGACTATATAGTGCCTACGCCAACTCTTGGGATTAGTTGCCAAACGGACCCCAGGCTCCCATGAGCCGTGGCAAAATGCCGGGACAACGCGAGGAAGAAGAGAGACAAATATTACGAACTTTGAGGTACTTGTGGTTCACGGGGTCACGGTCTCTTCAGGCTTGACGGCGAATAGGTATTAGAAGAACAGGTTCGATGAATTGTCTATTATAATTCATCATTAAGTATACAGAGGTACTACAATACAAATAGGTACTAAAATCCACGATACAGGCCTAGCCTAGTGCGGGGACTCCTGGAATCTTTGAATGTGAAGTTCGTTATGCACAACTCTTACCAGAAACTCGTGTTGTTACCACTGTATTCTTTTTGTGCAATAAAAATATTTTTTACTTTTTTTTTAATAAAATAAAAACTAGCTTAAACTTAAAATAGGCCCTTGAGGCGTACCAAGGATGCTGGTGTCATTTCCTCGCTGTATCGCAATGCTATGGTGCGAGGAAGCCGCCAGCTCTTCGGTCACCAGTTAGTATCCCCTAATGATTCATTTCATGATTCCATCAACCCTAAGTCAACCTTAAGCAATCGTTATGGTAACATTCCATTTCTAACCGCAGCTACGGGTACTGAACGCGTCGCTGTCATTGTCAATTTCCATGGTAAAATGAACAGTAGTGTAGCTGTCGTTAGAAATGGACTGAGACCTTTAAAGTGACACTTCCCCGTTTTAAACGCAGAAAAAACATTTAAACCAAAGCCCGAATATCACAAAGGGCTCGAGACTTTCGCTTTTATAAAGAACAATTGACCGCGAGCAATTCTAGCCGTGGAGGATGTTTTCTTTCATTCCAAGGAAACAATTATAACAAGAATTGCGTTGTTGGAATCATTTCGCAGTTAAAATAACATACCTATAGAAAAACGTCGAAATATTATTACCAACTGTATATTATTATATCGTACCATTCTTTAAAATAAAATTATAACATTATTTTGTAATTAATTACTGCGACTTCTAAACCTGAAAGTAATCAATCAATCAGTAATCAAAAAAGACAAGCCAGGTTGTAATTAAACATGTTTTTTTTCATCTAACTAAAGGATTACGACGAGGATTACGCGACGTGATACTTTCCATAGAAAACGATGCGCCGGAAGCTCTGGCCCGGACACGGCCCGGTCTAACGTGAGTCATCCTGAATGAGATACAAAAATAAGGATTTGTGTTTAAGCTACTTTTTATCTTGGCTTATTTCAGTTGGTTAGCTTCGCCATTATAAAATAAAGTTTTGACGTCACGTATTTCCTGAAAAAAACCAAGGTTTTTTTTATTTTTGCTTAGCTACAACAATCCATGGTTTCCTGGCAGCTGCGAGTCTCAGTAAAACAGGCTATAGATTTCTCAAATCTTACGCAATCTATCTAGTACTTAGGTACTTAATCAAATATATTTTATCACGTCTGTAGCAACATTTCAACTGGAAAACTGTTTTGTCAAAGTTATTTCGCCTTATGAGAGGAACAGTTAATTTAATGCTTTCAACTTCCTAAAGCAACTTTCCGTGCTCCTGCTTCAAGACATTGAAAAGCAGCTGCTAGTTTTGCAGCCAACATAATGAGATCTACTTCATCCCCTCCCACGCTTCTCTCTTAGGTGTTTCAAGAGGCTGTAAATGCATATTCGGGGGTCTTAGTAAAATGGACCAGATTTAAAGGTACTATCAGGTCGGGGACGCGGTCGTAAAAAGGCAATTTTGCATAAAATTCGAGCGAACTGCATTTCATGGCTATTGCTTATTGGTAGTTTTCCAATATATTACAACTAATTGCGCATCGAGATAGCTTTTATGTCAATGATATAAGCAATTACCTTATCGTTCAATGATGCGCTTAAAATCATAGCCAGGGTTCGAATTTTTAATGCGGATGTTTGCAAACATTGTAAATATATTAAGTCTCTCGAAAGTTGTTATAAAGATACATTTTTTTATTAAATTTGTGTTTCAGACGCCGAATGACTACTATGGGCCCGATTCGGATTATGAAATAGACATCTATTAGACATCTTTTCGACATCACCAAGATACGATAACGATATGTTTAAGATATAACCTGTCAAATTTGACATTTGCGCGATTCTGGAGATACTCTTGAACGATTTCCACAGGATATGACTTAGAGATCTAATTCACATCTATTAGATATCTTACTCTATCAAACGTAAAAGTGACATTAGTTGCCCGAATTGCGCTGCAAAAGAGAACTAGTTGATATCTAAACTATAACGTATCTAGAATGGATCTAGAACGTGTCGTCTCTTGTGAATATCTTGAAGTTCGAATACAGCAGTATCATTTTAATTGGCGTAATCTTTAGTGGATTAGTTTCGGCGATTCCGCGGCCGGCTCCCAGACATAATATAATAAATTATAATAAATATTTGCTAGTTTTAAGGTAGGTATTTATGTATGGACCACTAGTTGACTGAAATATTTTTTTCATTTTATTCATTCATTCATAAAGAGGTTGATAAGTGGTAAGTAATTGTTTACTAAAAGACTATTTGAAATCACATAGGTAAGTGGTTCGACGTCATCGGCACAAAAAGTTCGAGCCCTAATCTTAGCATTCTTGGTAAATAAATGTGTACATTTCTTGCACACATTTATTGGTAAATAAATGTGTACATTTCTTGCACACATTTATTTACCAAGAATGCTATGATTAACATGAGGAAACATCGGTTTCCTCATGTTACACAGTGTATATGCGAGTGCTATTACGCTTGTACACTCCTATTTTACAGAAAATGTTAGGACAAATTTTGACGTTTTCCTTTAAAATCGTCGACATTTGTTCAGCTCTGCGTTGAAATGTTAGCTGGTATTTTCCTACATTTATCATGTAAAGCGGATTAACCACTCATAAACGAATCCCGTCGAAGGGTTGTCACCTCATTTTTTATGTAGATTGACTTGAGAAAGTTTTAATAACGGTAGCTTAGAGCGTTAACTAACTTAACAGTTTGGCATCCATGTTTAAATTCACCAAGGAAGTTCCTTCTTACGCTTGGAGTTATTTTGCAGTTTCTTATTGTGTTTTAATTAAATAGGTGATAAATAACTACAGTCAGTATACTAACTACAGTAGCGGATGAAAGAACGCCTCAAAAGTATCTGCCACCCTAGAATAACTACTTTTCCAAATAGAGATATTACCTATCTCTACAGCTCGCGTTCAAAAGTATATGTAACTGTCTAATTGTTCTCTTTTATTAGGTTATTAAGAAAATACCTGTGGTGAAATGTGTAATTACATTTAGGTTAAATACTTGCAAAATGCAAACAGGACGTAAAAGTTAATGTATCCCGTGCGTAATAGTAGTTTATGTGACTGCTACATAATGAGAGGCATTAAAATACGAGTGTGGGTTTAAGAAACGAACGTTAGTGAGTTTCTTAATAGGATCACACGAGTGTTTTAATGCCTAATTATGTACAGTTACATACACTACTTTATCTAAACACATACTTAAAACTAACTAAAAGATAAACTGTACGTCAAATGGCGGTGAATGAAAACTTTTTTCACACATGTCACACATCCGTAGTTTTTTTTAATTCCTAGACAAAAGAATGAAGTCCCTATTCTCATGTCACTCGAGATCAAATGTCGTGCGGTTTATATTTAAAAAACATACTAAATTGACGTTTCGTATCGATAACTGTTTTAATATCTATGGATACTAGAATAGACACCTACTTGAGTTTTGACTGATGTTCCAAATTTAAACTCATAACCTACAAAGATCTATAACGTTATGAACATTAAAGTACAAATTTTCCTACTACCACAGATAAGAAAGTTCTCATAGTAAAATTGGTTATAATAAAGCTTGTCATTTCCTACGGTTTCTGAACGCATTATAGAGCACTAATGACATGTGTGTAGATAAAATAAACTAGAATTGCAAAACGAATTTGTACAAGCTAACAAATTGATGGATCTAATCATTTATTTAAAACCTTCCCGGCAACTAGGTATTCCATATCCGAATAAATTGGTGAAAAAACACATGACGAACTAGTGAAATAATGAATGAATTCGCTGACAGCCCTCGTGAATCCGGAATGTTGCCGAACACGAGATCGGCTTGCCTCATACTTTATTCAACAACTATTTACTGTGACGGGAAAGCTGATCTTTTTACCCCCTGACGTTTGCGAGTCGACATAGAGTCAATCAGGGGTAATGTGCTTTAGTTTGTGTTTCTATACGTATGTTATGGTCGCAGAATTTGTATAATCGAATCAAAGCATTTATTTTCAGGCTACTAAGGCCCGTAGTATAGTCAGACCGTAAAAAGTCTGCAGCGATTTTGATAGCCCACGCAGTGCAAGTGTAAATTTAAACGTCAAACTTCTATGAAATTATGACGTATAAATAACACTGACGCTGCGTGGGCTATCAAATCCGCTGCAGACTTTTATTGGTGCGACTATAGATACATACCTTACAAAGTAACAAGTACAATAATAAAAATCTTAAATACTAAAAAAACATTTTCGTGACGCAGTTTTCTGTTGCGGTGTCACTTGCTCTGGTGTAAAATCTGAGGGCCTACCGCGAACCACGTTCGACGAACCCTGTCACACTTACGTACGAATTTACAAGTGCGACAGAGAGGACACACGTCGAACGTGGTTCGCGGTAGGCCCACTGGTATGTGTAATATGTTCCTGCGTTATACGAGTAAGAACGGAGCTTATTCATGTTGATTACGTAATGTTAAGTACGGTCAGACATTTGTCGCATTTAACATTAATTAACGTGTAAACAGGCCAGCGTGGATCAGTACGGATATGATAGTCGTTTATATCTACGGCGTTATAAAACGATGTCGGTCACTTTCTATCCCGCAGAGTTAAAAAGTGACAGTTATTTTATCTCGTGGATGTAGCGATCCATAATAGCTGCCCGATTGGAACTTTAAGATACGTCAAATATTACGACAAGATACGATATGTCAGTGTCAAAAGTGAAGTTTCTTCAAACAAAAACGCCAGTTTTGACACTGACATATCTAATCTATATCTAATATTTGACGTATCTTAAAGTTAGAATCGGGCCGTAGGCCTGCAGGTAGTTGGCGTCAACATAAGATTGAATTAACTCCTCCTTTGAAGTCTATTAAAAATTATGTTTGTGACACCAACTCGTTCCAGTCATGAGCGAAACTGTGGGGTGTAAAGTTTTAAGTGCATTAATTTACAATTTTTAAAAATGCCTAAATACTAGTGTCCTGAAAGAGTGTAAAAACTATTACATAAATATAAAAAATATTAACTCACATTTATAGACGGGTCTAACGCGAATTTTATTCAATTACCTTTAGTTAGTTAATATGTAGTAGTGAGTTAATATGTGTTCAAAACGCGAAAGTTTAAAATATTATATAAAAAACTGGTCAAGTGCGAGTCGGACTCGCCTTTCAAGGGTTCCGTACATCACATAATTTTCAACATTTTTTTGTACGTGAAACGTCTTGAAAAACCCGAATGGGTCAATCAAAAACCAGATGTAACATGAAGTTTTCTGGCGTGGTGGCTTATATCTTTACATCTCTGAAGATTAAATGCCGAACAATAGTACAAGTGTCCAAATGCGTAGAGCTGAAAACAGTGAAAACTCGAGCGTCCGACGGGTCGCGCTTCCTACAACTTCCGAAAGTGTTTTAAAAGCGAAGGCCGAAGAGAGATAATACCTACAGGATGGCCAAAAATAAAAGTGTATTTCCGTAGCCAGGGAGGTTTTAGGATTCTACTGAGCGACTTTTATTTATTTATTTATTTATTTAAACTTTAGTACTACTTACTACTTTACTTTTAGTACTTTACTTTTAGTATGGGACCAACCCCGAAATCGCGAAAAAAGAAGTATCCTCCCATAGAAAACGGACCAGCCTAAATGTATGAAACAGACAAATTTTTCCCCGCGATTTCAGGGTTGCACGTTGGCAACATTGGCAACGGGAATACACTTAGTTTATTTTTTAGCCACCCTGTATACCTAGTGCTTTTTAAAACACGTAACAATAGTAACCTAATCAATCAGTACAGTCAGCAACAGAAGTTGCTAAGCTGGTGAGTGGTTTAAAATGATCTGGACGCGACTTTATAGTTAAGACAATAAGAGCATGTCAAGGTAATTTTGAACACCTCGCCCGCTTAGCAACTTCTGCTGTTGACTGTACTACAAGTACCATTGCGGCTATGTGCCAGTTACAGCCTAGTCGCATTTTTTGTCTTCAGTCCGACTCACGCTTGAAGCTAAAGGAACGCCACTTTGGGACGCTTCGGGCCTTCGGCCTTATGCGGATATCGGCCTATGGCCTTCGCAATAGCTGTCTACATCACGTTTCACTTAAACCATTGCGGCTGTGTCCCTAAAAAAACGTTAACCGCATTTATGTTCTTAAATCCGACTCACGCTTGACTCTACATTTCTAATAGGTTTTCCTGTCATCTTTAGGTAAAGGACTATTTTGTGTATTTTTTTCAGAATTTTAGACCCAGTAGTTTCGGAGATAGAGGGGGGGGAATGGTCATTTTTTGTCTATTTTCTAGAATAACTTCTAAAATTTTTATCCTAAATTTATAACAAAAATATATTTGAGATTCCCAAAATGAGCTCTTTCGTTTGATATGTAACACGATATAGTTTTCAAAACTTTGTTTTTTAATTTTATCGTTTACCCCCCAAAAGTAGCCCCTATGTTTAAAATTCATTTGTTGACGTTAGATATCCGTCTTTGGGTCACAGACTTACATATGTGTACCAAATTTCAACTTAATTGGTCCGGTAGTTTCGGAGCAAATTGGCTGTGACAGACGGACAGACGGACAGACAGACGCACGAGTGATCCTATAAGGGTTCCGTTTTTTCCTTTTGAGGTACGGAACCCTAAAAATATTGAGTATCTAGTATATTTCCTGCTTAAAATGTCAATCACAGTGTTGTCGCTGGTCTCATTTCCATATGATCCTTTCTAAAGTAATATAATATTTACCGACTAGTATTTTATTGCGTGGCCTTGCCCAGCAGTGGGACACTCCTATAGGCTAACTAAAATAGTATTTTATTGCACATTTTTTTGTATGTTCTATTTGTTCATACTTAATCCATTTAATGTCGTCTATTCCTCGACAACAACATTCGTGTTATTAATAATAACTAAACAATGAGAGTAGAAAAGAACCTTACATTCATTCATGTGGGCTATCAAAATCGCTGCAGACTTTTTGCGGTCTGACTATATTAAAATACAACTTTTCCTCGAGCCCCGTAAATAAATTTCTCATCAAAATTCAAAGGCAAAAGAAAAGTCTATCTAAATGTATGGGTCAACAGTCAAACGGAAAGTTTATCTCCCGTTGAGTCTCGCCAAGGAATTCGAAATAAGCAAAGTCCTGAGCCAGCGTAAGTTTTCAATGCAACATAAAATACCTAGTGAAAAGTTTGTTTTTGTTTAGAACCCACTCCTTATTTAAGTCTTCAGGTAAAAAAAACTTAAATATCCAAAGCAGTAGCTACTCATACAATTACATATTGTGGAACATAAGTACCTACATGTAGGTGCTTATGTTCCACAATATGTATAATACAACACAATATAATATTATGTATAAGTAGGTATCTACTGCTTTGGATATTTAAAAAAATATTTTTGCGGGAATGGGGACCCATTAAGTACTTACCTAAATACTTCATAATTAATTGATCCCATTGTATTGAAGTCAGTGTAAAGGTACCGTTCGGATTTACACTCCACCAGCGTTACTACCTACAGAAAAATTGTCATCATTAACATGTCAAAAACCGGGGCAGTAACATCGATTTTGACATTCGCGGCAGTAATGCAGTCGGCAGTAATGTCGTGCTGCAATACTGTTGCAGTGATGCTGCCGACTACGTTACTTATTGCAAAAAAACCGGGCAAGTGCGAGTCGGACTCGCGCACGAAGGGTTCCGTACCATAATGCAAAAAAAAAAGAACAAAAAAAAGCAAAAAGAAAACGGTCACCCATCCAAGTACTGACCCCTCCCGACGACGTTGCTTAACTTTGGTCAAAAATCAAGTTTGTTGTATGGGAGCCCCATTTAAATCTTTATTTTATTCTGTTTTTAGTATTTGTTGTTATAGCGGCAACAGAAATACATAATCTGTGAAAATTTCAACTGTCTAGACAACAACTATCACGGTTCGTGAGATACAGCCTGGTGACAGACGGACGGACGGACGGACAGCGAAGTCTTAGTAATAGGGTCCCGTTTTACCCTTTGGGTACGGAACCCTAAAAACATCAAATTTAATATCAATTTCTAGTTAAAATTACCTTTTTGACGTTTTTTGCAGATCATATATATGTAACAGACTTTGCGTATATGGCGCTTAAGCTCCATGTTAGCGTTAATGGTTTGTGTTGGGGGGTTGAAAAGTTGTGCACTTTATTATATCTTTATACTTGACTATAGTTTCAAACTCCAAGAGGGGCAATTTTTCCAAAACTATAATCCTGCTAGGTACATCCTTTCGTAAAGCTGTTTGCACAAAAACACCTTTGACAAATCTAGAAACACGTACGGTAAATCTACTTACGTAAACTACATAAATCAATAAATTACATACGCCCGAAAGGCTTCGTATATCGCGAACACAATCTCTTCAAGTCTCTAGGGACACCCTTCCGATCCAATTCAATTTACTTAACAACGAATAGGCACTAAATTTCATATGAAGAGACATTAATCAGACATTGTTGAATGTTCATAGTTAATTAAAATAAAATAAAAAAGAACAATATTTAAAAAAATATAATATCGTCACCCGATTCGGAGGCATAATATGGATATTTTAATTTAATTTACATCGAACCAATATATATGTACCTAAGCGTAATAAACTGAAATTGCTGAAAGCGTAATGACTGCCTAGATATATTATGTAATTAGAATCTTATTATTGAAATCTAAATTAGTCTCGCATCACAATGAATTTGCACATTGCGAGTAGAGTACCTATGCACCTAATAGTATGAACTATCATGACTAGACATCGTAACTTTTACAGCATTTTTGGTGCAGCGGAGTTGTGTTAACAGAATCGGTACAGATAGTATATACGTGTTATATACATAGTTAATATTAAATAATTATTTTGTACGAAATAAATACCACTTTATTGCAAAATAAATGTAAATATCTCGAGTTGGCCGGATATTAAAATGTGGTTAAAAGATACGTGCATGTTTTATGAAACAGTTACATCGCAAAAAACCGTTCATCGGCGGAATAAAATTCGTTAGTTCAAATGGGATTTTTATCAGCGGTATTCGTGTTTTTATGGGAACTCGTTACACGGTCATGCAGCGAGCACGGATTGAAGCACAAGCTTAAGGCTCCTCTTCACGTTGGGCCAACGCCAACGCCAACGAGGGACGCAGCCATGCGGTAGAATGAGATAGAAATATCACTTGCTCCCTCTAACGCATAAATGCGTCCCTCGTTGGCGTTGGCGTTGGCCCAACGTGAAGAGGAGCCATTATGCTGTGTTGGCTGTCAACTTTTTGTTATTGTTTTAAAGTCCGTCTGAGCTAGCTCTACAGATTTTGCAGTGACAAAGTGTGATAGTGCTATGATAAACGCCATATTTTCAATGGAATTTTGATGAAAGGTATTTATGATGATGCAAAGGTGCAAAGTTAGCAACAACACTCTTAACTGACTAAGAGTAGGTACCTAAACTTTTTTTAATAAAGTAGGTAAAATAAATAAAATAAAAAAAGTATTATAGGACTATTTTACACAAATTGCCCTAAGCCCTACGGTAAGCTCAAGAAGGCTTGTGTTGTGGGTACTCAGACAACGATATATAAAATATATAAATACTTACATAATTATGTATATGGAAAACAACCACGACTCGGGAACAAATATCTATATCATCATACAAGTAATTGCCCTTACCAGGATTCGAAGCCGGGACCATCGGCTTCATAGGCAGGCGGCTTCACTACCCTTTAGGCCAGACTGGTCGTCGTGGTGGTGGTGGAGGTATAGGTACGAATTGTTTGCCATTTTGCCTAATTTCTACAGCCACTTCCCTCATCAATGCTTTTAATTTGAAATTATGCATTAAGTTATGGAAATCTACTTACAGGTGGTGTATCAAATTATTAATCTATCTATCTATACATATAATAAAGCTGAAGACGGTCGAAAGTCTGTACATGGAAGATATTTGAAAAAAAGTTGGCTGGGGATACTTAGAATCGATAACAGAACACGTTCCAACAGTTTTTAGAATTTTTGTCTGTTTGTCTGTTTATCTGTTTACCTATCTGTTTATCTGTTTGTTTATTTGAACGCGCATCACGTGAAAACGGCTGAACGGATTTTGATGAAAACTTTGCTAATCTGTCGAGAAAATCCCCGGCCAGGTTTTAGGCTATAAAAATTCAACCCCTAAAAGGGGGGGGTAGCCAAAACACTCGATTGACTTAAGTTTGCCCCTGAATCTTATGGCGCTACTTAGGAAGGAGGGGCAAACTTTTTTCAAATATGTGCTACCACTATAGAGTACCCTGGTAAACTAACAGATGGCGCTGAATTTAATACGTGTTGACATGAATAAGCCACCGAGGAAGGATTTTGCCAAATTAACTCTAAGTTTAGAAGAGTACGTATATATCAACAAATTTAATTGAATAATTATGTTGATTTAATAATACAACAAAATTAAACGAGTAGCGGTTTCGAGTGAAGCCAAAGAGCGAGCAGTAGAAGAGACGTGATTACATGCATAGATTCGATTTCAAGCCACTCTTTTGCAGTTCGGCGTTAGGTCTTATGCGAAGCTTGCTACCTTACGGCAAAGTTGATCTTCTGCTTTAATTACACTTGGGCGTGGATCCCCAAATCCAAGCTTTCCTCTTTCGCAGCTGGGCCTTCTGCCTTGCTCACACTTCGCCAATTCAATTCACTTGGTCAATTCCAAGCTCTGCTTTCTTGCATCTTTTCACCTCTCTTGCATCAAACAACCTCGCTGAGACCCTTAAATATCGAGCCCTATGCGAAGCTAGGCTGATAAAAACCTGTCCCATCCCTTCTCTGTATGAAATCCTGGATTCGCGCCTGGTTGGGACTAAAAGTAAAAATGTACTATCAAATTGTGTTTTTACCCGACTACGGCAACGCAAAAGGAGGGTTATGATTTTGACCGGTATGTATGTGGGTATGTATGTATGTATGTTCATCTGTTCCCTCATAACTTCTAAAGTACTTATTATAATTTAACAAACGATATGTCATTCGAATCGTCTTAATCGTCCGCTGGTTATAGGCTATATGGCGTCACAAAAAAATGAACACGGCGCCCTCTAGAGGTCATAAAGTCACGAACCAAAAAAATTAAATTAAGTAATGATGACGTGTCATACATCATTTTAAAGAGCTCAATGAGCACATTTCAAATATATAAATATTGTTAGCTTTTGCACCCGGCTTTGCTTGCATGCGCCATATAAAACATTAATTTATTTATCGGTTAGGTAATTCGAACTATGAATTTACAAGCGCTCTGGAACCTATTCGCGTGTTACGCGACTAGGGAGACACAAGTCTAAAAGTGTCGGGCGTAGCCCGACGTACGCGTTCCAAAGTCGAGCGCCTACGGTGCCCTCATACTAAAAGAGTCGGGCGTAGCCCGACGTACGCGTTCCAAAGCCGGGCGCCTTGGGCGCCCTCATATTAAAAGTGTCGGGCGTAGCCCGACTTACGCGTACCAAAGCCGGGCACCTTCGGTGCCCTCATACTAAAAGAGTCGGGCGGAGCCCGACGTACGCGTTCCAAAGCCGGGCGCCTTCGGCGCCCTCATACTAAAAGTGTCGGGCGTAGCCCGACGTACGCGTTCTAGTGTCGAAGGCGCCCTCATACTAAAAGAGTCGTGCGTAGCCCGACTTACGCGTCCCAAAGCCGCCCGGCGCCTTCGGCGCCCTCATACTAAAAGTGTCGGGCGTAGCCCGACGTATGTGTTCCAAAGCCGGGCGCCTTCGGCGCCCTCATACTAAAAGTGTCGGGCGTAGCCCGACGTACGCGTTCTAGTGTCGAAGGCGCCCTCATACTAAAAGAGTCGGGCGTAGCCCGACGTACGCGTCCCAAAGCCGGGCACCTTCGGCGCCCTCATACTAAAAGTGTCGGGCGTAGCCCGACGTACACGTTCCAAAGTCGGGCGCCTACGGCGCCCTCATACTAAAAGAGTCGGGCGTAGCCCGACTTACGCGTTCCAAAGCCGGGCGCCTTCGGCGCCCTCATACTAAAAGTATCGGGCGTAGGCCGACGTACGCGTTCCAAAGCCGGGCGCCTTCGGCGCCCTCATACTAAAAGTGTCGGGCGTAGCCCGACGTACGCGTTCTAGTGTCGAAGGCGCCCTCATACTAAAAGAGTCGGGCGTAGCCCGACGTACGCGTCCCAAAGCCGGGCGCCTTCGGCGCCCTCATACTAAAAGTGTCGGGCGTAACCCGACGTACGCGTTCCAAAGTCGGGCGCCTTCGGCGCCCTCATACTAAAAGTGTCGGGCGTAGCCCGACGTACGCGTTCTAGTGTCGAAGGCGCCCTCATACTAAGAGTCGGGCGTAGCCCGACGTACGCGTTCCAAAGTCGGGCGCCTTCGGCGCCCTCATACTAAAAGAGTCGGGCGTAGCCCGACGTACGCGTACCAAAGCCGGGCGCATTCGGCGACCTCGTACTAAAAGAGCCGGGCGTAGCCCGACGTACTCGTTCCAATGCCGGGCGCCTTCGGCGCCCTCATACTACTTCGTGCATTTCTGTACTGAGGACGCCCTCGCTAAAATAATATAAAGTGACTTCATAAAGTTAGTAACGAAATCATGACCCCAAAATTAATTAAATAAAAAATCAGTTCAAAAACTAAAACCCGACTACTGCAAATCGCGCTCTAAAAAGTATTAAACAAGATAGAATTCTTATCTGAAATTATCAAGCAGGAAATATTGTAAATGTTACCATTTTTTTATATAAAAAATACAACGTAATATAATTTACTAATTTTTTTATATATTTACAGAGGTTCAGAGGATAGCCGTGGTCGTATGACATATTACTTTTAAGTTTATAATCGTGGCATACGACCACGGCGATCCTCTGAACCTCTGTAAATATATAAAAAAATTAGCTCCCTTCGCTCGCGTTTTCAATCACTTTCTAACGTATGATAAAGGTGACATTCGGGTGGCGACTGCAGCAGCATTATTCCGTTGCAACGTTACTGCTGTAGCACTGTCGATTTTCGTGATAGAATGATGTGTTTGATTTCCATACTAAAAGTAAAAATGTATAACTGTGTATCAAATTGCGTTTTTTATATCGAAAAATTTTCGCGCTCGCTTCGCTCGCGTTTTCAATTACTTCCTGAGATATGACAAAGGTAACATTCGGGTGGCGACTGCAGCAGCATTACTCTGTTGCTACGTTACTGCTACAGCACTGTCAATTTTCGTGATAAAATTATGTGACTGATTTCCATACTAAAAGTAAAAATGTACAACTGTCTATCAAAATGCGCTTTTATATCGAAAAATTTTCGCGCTCTCTTCACTCGCGTTTTCAATTACATTCTAAGATATGGCGACTGCAGCAGCATTAGGTACTCTGTTGCAACGTTACTGCTGCAGCACTGTCAATTGATTTCCATTCTCAGCTGTAATGCGGCAATGAACGTCACTCAATTTACCAAAAAAACTCAATTTACCAAAAAAATCTTGATGGCCCTAGGGAGAGGGGGCACCATGGTCTAGAAATGCTTAGAGCATCAAAATATCTTAATCTGGCACTGGTCGTTTGCGGAGTCAAACGATTTGGGACCTGCATTTTATACGCATTTCCATGCCTTCCCGAAAAAAATCGAATCGTTCGCAAAAGTCTCGCAACGCATTGAGGTTACAAACGGCACGCGGTCTTCCTCAGGAGTCTGAAGAAGACCACGGTGAGTGGCGCTCTAGCCAGGAAGGCCGCTTCGCTTTCGCTCGCGCGCGTATACCTTACTGTATCATCCGATATACACTTTGTCGTTAAAATCACGTGTAAATTTTAATAAGGGCGATAAAAACTATTGATTTTGGAGTGTAGTTTTATTTAGTGGTACCTAAGTGTAAAATATTTTATCTGGACTACAGTCCTCTAGCATATCCATCTGTCAACTTTACTTCAAGTTCCGCCTCCAGGGGAGGGAGGGAGAGAAATTAGGATTAGAAATTAGCCGCTTACTGACACAGACCGAATTCCACGCGGGCGGAGCCGCGGGCACAGCTAGTCAAATAATAACAGTTAAGTCAATATCATTAACGGTTATGATTTATTAAATAAAACAATGTAAACGGATCGTATCACATATGATCGACTCATTATTAATTTTACTTGTATGTTACCGAACACTATTGCATATTTAAAGTTAGATTACATTAATGTGATTCTGTTATGATAGTAATTTAATTATTAGAATTTCACTTAGCTTATGTGATACCTATCTTAATCTATACCCATTTCCACCTATTTTCACCATTTCACCACGATGGGTGATCGGTGAATACATAGGTAATACTTATTAACGTTTTTTTCCTAGGTACCTAACCCATTTTGACTGTAACGAGGTATGAAACGGTAAAGCAATCAAATTTCTCAGCGTTTAAAGAATTGCAAATACTAAACCTTCATTACAATATTTCATTACCAAAGTAAACACTTACCGATGCGGGCCGTTAAATATCCGAATAAATGCCTAGTTATAGGCTCAAAGGCCTTTGAGGCACGTTCGAGGTGTTTATACAATCGCGCGAGTGCACAGCCAAGAGCGGCAGCGTTGGCACCTTCAAACAATTAAGACCAATCCTTACACGGCGGGGAGAACTCGATAACTCGAGATATTTTATTGAAGAAATTTGAACTTAAAATAAAATTACATAAAGTTCAAATCTCTCCAATTTTTTCTCGCCATTTATCAACTTCTTCCCGCCGTGTACGGAATTTTGGCAAAGGATCAGACAGCATTTGTTCAAATATACGGATATGTAGTCACCGAATGTTTTTTTAATTAGGAGGTACATCGTGTCAAATTTATATAAATAAATAAATACTAAATAAATAAATATTATAAGACATTCTTACACAGATTGACTAAGTCCCACAGTAAGCTCAAGAAGGCTTGTGTTGTGGGTACTCAGACAACGATATATATAATATACAAATACATACTTAAATACATAGAAAACACCCATGACTCAGGAACAAACATCTGTATCATCATACAAATAAATGCCCTTACTGGGATTCGAACCCAGGACCATCGGCTTCGCAGGCAGGGTCACTACCCACTAGGCCAGACCGGTCGTCAAATGTATGGAGTTTTAAACAGTTCATGTATTGTGCTATGGGTTAAAGTATCTACTCGAATAATACTTACTGCTTGTCTTCTAAATAGTTCTAAGGAACAAATGTTTATACTCTCAGCTTTAATGGTATTCAATTAGGATATCCTTAACTAAACCTATGTAATTGGTGGAAATCAACATGTGTTTTTGTTATTTGTGGGATACTTGTTTTTAAATAGGCATACAAAGGTATTTTACTTAATATAATTTTCTTTTTAATGATATATTATTTTCAACGTAAGTACAGTCAGCATATAAAAAGTAACAGATCTTACAGATCAGACTACGCTTCAAAATAATGTACAATTCTCTAATATTTAGCTTAACAAATAGACGTTCGTACTTAAGTCCTACTCGTATACATTATATGGAACAATAACTAGGATGTGACAGATACTTTTGGAGCATTATGTCATCCGCTACTCTTCTGTACAGCATCAATCTAACTGTACAGAATTCATTACTGTAATGTAAAATTAACATAATCTCTTAAGTTAAAAGCAATTTGAAGAAAACGAATTAATCCTATTATTTGCGTCCGAAGGCCACCCGGAATTTGTATTATATTTGTCCGTGGCGGTCAAAATTGAAATATAATTGAATTTGTTCAGTAAATGACATACAAACACGACCAATTGCGTTTTGTTCCTTTCGGATTAAGCGGTGGCGAACGTAAATATTTGTAGAGGTAATTGAGAATTCTAGATACCTATTTCGATATTTTCGATGTGTACATTTCGAGGCGTTCTAATTAAGAGCCCTTCAACGTGCACACTAGCGCCACAGCTAAATAATCGTGATTATTTAAATTTAACGAAAGATATTGAAAAAAGGGGGCCGCTACGTACTGTATTGTGTTTGTAAGTACCTTTTGAATACATCAGACTAGTTTTTATGTTGCTGGATTCGTCATTCTATGTGTCCAAAGTTAAAACGGCCGTTTTTGTTTTGAGTTCCTAGATCAACGAAACCAGCAACATAAAAACTAGTTTGATGTATTCAAAAGGTACTTAAATACACAATACAGTACGTAGCGGCCCCCTTTTTTCAATATATTTCGTGAAATTTAAATAATCACGATTATTTAGCTGTGGCGCTGGTGTGCACGTTGAAGGGCTCTTAAGAAAATTAATTTAATGTAGATTTATTTTTATATAAATAAAGTTTTCTCACTGATTATTTCCATTTAGTTTTTTTTCATCAAAAATGAAACATTCAATTTGTATAATTCTAATATTCAATTTATACACGCGTTTTCACTTTCGATCTGCAGCCTACTGCATCAAATAACATAATTATAACGTATAACGTTTCAGTTACAACTGTGTTGTTTTTACGTCGTAAATTGGAAGCACCTCGTTAATAATATAACAGAGACAACAGACACAGTGACGCAATAATACAATCATAACAGGAAGTCCTCGTAACTTTGGTACCTAGCTACAACCACCGCAAGTTATTCTTGCCACTCCTTGCTAATTAACAACTGCAGACACCGAACAATGTTCAGAGAAGCGAATAAACTCACTAAAGACTTTGACAAGGGACCAAGGATCAAATCTTGTTAACAAATTGTAAATGACTGAAGTATTTCGTTTATTTGAGGCAACGAGATTGAAGTTATGTTTTGACAACTTGGCTGGATAATTCGGTCTTTATAGGACTTCAGCAATTAATAAAGTACTTATTTGATTAATGTTTCAATTTAATTCGCAGTCAGCGTTTAAAGTTAAATAAGTTATTACTAGATAAGTAGATTAACTAATTTAACGAGCTTGTTAAAACAGCAAGGGCAGTCGACTGCGAGAAAGAGTACCTACTTAACCACTTGTGTAAGAAACTTTTGCGAGGAAGCATCTGAAAGTGGTCTCCAGCAAGCCTATTATGGATCGCTTTATCCACATTTATCCACGTGATAAAACAACTGTCACTTTTTAATTCTGCGGATAGAAAGAGACGGACACCGTTTTATCACGCTGTCACGTAGACTAATACGACCATCATATCCGTACTGACTTAGTATATTATATTTAAGATACTTATTATGTAGTAAAATTTTCAATACTTTATATTTAAGTAAGAATACGTACTGCAAAATAGCTTTAAGATCATGACGCAAATAACTTTCATGTCAGATTTCATTTTGTATGCAAACAAAATTAACAGTTCAAAAGGCTCTCATTTACCAGCGGGTCACCACGAACCCTCGGCTCATTTTTTATGTAGATTGCGCCGAAGAAAAGTTTTACAATATCAGTCTGCGACGCGCGAGGTCCCGTCAGGGCCTTAGGGACCTGCGCTATATTAAATTTGGCTATTTTCTTCTGTCTGCCGCCATTCGAACACTTCACAGGCTGCTTAAGTGCCGTGAGGACCTTTGCGAGGGCGAGATGAACGAGACGCTTCGAAAATATTAAATGGTTACGTATGAATCAGTAACACTGATGGCGCACTCGAGCGATCAAACATTGTTTAAACTGCTGCGCAAATTCGAAAATGGAAAAGAAAGGAGACGTGGAATCGTTAAATGTACTCGGTTAAAATAAAAATCTTGCGTCTTGCGCGGAGAAATGAACATTTTAAAAATTATTTCTGTAAGTAACGGTCCCTAACGTGAAAGCACACATATAGAATAGTGAAACAAGTTCAACTAAAATTCAAATAATATGTACCTATTAATTAAAGTTATTTTAAACATATTGTTACCTCGTGAAATATACCTCGTGGCAATATAGGTAACACTTTTGAATCAAGTAACCAAACCCGTCACATTTATTCATGGGACCTACGAAAAATTACAAAAGTTATTTACAAAAATCGAAAGACTAATATTTCCATTTGATCAATAAGGAAAATCGGGAAAATACAAATCTATACAAAATAATAACATTTTACCCTCTGGGTTGGAAGGTCAGACGGCAGTCGCTTTCGTACAAACTAGTGCTTACGCCAATTCTGGGGATTCGTTGTTAAAACAAGGGCGAGGAAGATGATGATAACATAAACAGTCAAAAATGGTATTTAAATACAATCACATCAAGCATAAATAGTTAAATACCTCCCGTCTGCTGAGGAAAGTTATGTTGTAAGATATGAACATTTTAGCTGAACAATGTTCCTTCGCATTATACATCGCGAATATAAGGGAATAAATATATTCCTGAAGACTGTTCAGGCATGCATAGAACTGGCAAGAACGTAGATTCACACACAACCAGCCGGCGTTATTATTTTATTATACAAATAGTTGAAAAATATACTTACCAAAGATAGCAAAGCTCGTTTAGATACCAACAACAATTCTAAAGTCGCTATGTAAATAAAATGAACAACGGAGTTATGGTACGGAACGGAATGTCAGCGATTTTTATGCATGTTTCATTTTAAATGGAATAAACGAAGTGAAAAGGAGAAAAAACATCTCGAAAGCAAATTACAGGAAGCGAACGAAACTAAAATGCGGGACGGCTCGCTCTGGCTTGAACTATACAATATTTGCATCCAAACGAGGCCAGCTACAATAAGATGGAAATGCAAAACCCGCTGCAGAGTAATGCATATTGTCCGCTCACGCTTATAGAAAAGGGCATTTTATTAAAAGCAAAAACCTAGATGACTTTACCAATCACTCTAACTATACCTCGTTTTTTTTAGCATTAGAAAAAAGGTAAACAATCTTGATGTGTCTTTTAATCATTTTCAATTTTATTTCCATTTATTTAACGATCAGGATATTTTTGTCTTTTAATTGAAAAACACATTTTAAAAATAAGTTACAGCAAATATGTAGCAATTATGAATTTAATACGATCATTTATATTCCTCTGCTTTCATAAGTAATAGTTTCTGTTTTTTAAAAATCGTTTTTCAATTAAAAGGCATGTCAAGATCGCTTACCTTCTTGCAAGTTCTTTCTAATGCTAAAAAAAACGAACTATAGCTTAACTATTTAAGTGAGGTAAACGCACTGGTGCTCGACACGGTCCCAGTACATGTCATCTTGAAACTTAAGTCATTGTAAGGGGTAATAGAGGTGATAGCAAGGTGTCATCTAATGGGCATTAGCATGTCGAGCAGTCTAGTACGTTTACCTTATGGGAAGTAGGCATTATAATGTTCTGTACCATTACATTTTTAGGGTTCCGTACCCAAAGGGTAAAAACGGTTATTATATACTAAGACTCCACTGTCCGTCTGTCTATCAACCAGACTGTATCTCATGAACCGTGATAGCTAGACAGTTGAAATTTTTCACAGATGATTTATTTCTGTTGCCGCTATACAAATACTAAAAAGTATGGAACCCTCGGTGGGCGAGTTTGACTCGCACTTGACCGGTTTTTTTTTCTAACGTTTTGATTTATCTTCAAGGTTTGATTAGATATTTAATTTAATTAATTTCTCTGCGTTTTAACTTACAGACGACCGGCGTCCTACACGTAGCTCATAGATACAAAACGTTTGACCCTTTGTCCACTTGGGAGAGCCAGGAGGTTAAAGTAATGTCGGCATCTAAATTCTAAGAAATATTGGATGTTTATTATTATGTCGAAATTAGCAACTTTCTTTCACAAAGATTTTCGCTAAATTAAATAGATATTCACCCGTTACAACGTATATTAAGTACGCTCGAAATACTTTTGTTATATGGGAACTTGCGGTTGGCTGTGGTTGCGAACATTATACTAGCCGTTCGCTCCTAATAGTCTAACGAGTTAAGGCGAGTGTACTTCTCAGTGGAACCAATATAAGAAGACCTCGAGACCCATAACAACTGTATGTAGTTGAAGAACGCACTTATACTAGTCCGTCTGAACCTTCAATGTGCGCGTACTCGGTTAGTTGTTGGAATGGTGGCTGTACGTCGAGCTTTTGTTCTGCCACGAGCATGTTGGTAATTAAATGGCGAAATGGCCTAATAATTAATCTCGGATTCTCTCAAACGCTGTGAAGAGATACTGGAGAGATTATTTAACAAACACATTACAAAAATTAAGGGGAGGTGGTATATGATATGTTTTTTTTTTATATTATAAACTGTGTGATAAAACTGATACACTAACACCTTGATGTCATCAAATAAGATATCAATAAATGTTCCAGATGGGCTCAATTAAAGCATTTTTATTCTAGTTTTGGATATAACTCATTGTTGAGTTTTGCGAGGATATGACTATTCTTAAGAATAAGTGTACTTTATTAAATAAATAAATAAAATAAAAATATTGATAATATTTATTAATATTTTTAGGAAACACCGGCGACGGAATAAAATATGTCACATTTTTACATACCGGGTGTGGCCTATGATACGAGCAAAAAATTAAACTGTAGCCTGTACTCCTCATACTGACCAACATTTGTTCAGCAACTTTTAAAAATAACTTGTGGTTTGATTTTTATTACACTTTAAAGTTTATTCTGAGACGCAATGTATTGCGAATTTTGTTATGTTTAAGGCATGACAAGCAACGTCAATCACAATGATATGGCGTGGCGATGGCGTCCATTGAAGATAATACTCGTATTTATTTTATATGAAAAATAGGGACTCTAAATACTTCATAATTTATAAAAGTTGTTGAAAAAAAGTGTCATCGTTTGAGGAGTATAATCTATGTTTTAATAACACGAGCAAATACGTGTTACAGGCCACACCCGGTATACTCTATCACTTTTATTGATATTAAAGATCGAGATTGCGTAAAGTTATGCGATATTACACGGTGCTAAAACAACCGAATTCGGAACGTCACTTGCTTATCGTGTAACCTTTTTATTTCACCGCCTTCGCAATAATTTGATAAAATCTGGTGAATATGGGGCTCGTTGTCAACCCGCCAGTCTGGACGGTCGCCAGGCGGTATACGCGTAGTGTTAGCGGTACAGCCTGAATTTCGGGAATTAGCTGCAAATGGTGAACATAGGCGTACCCACGGTGGGGCAAGGTGGGGCAGTGGCCCCACCCTGATCTCTGACCTGACCATAAGCTGCGAATTTATGTTTCAACCGTACCCTGTTACAACGTACCCAGCCTCCCCTACTTCTGCCCCTTAAAAAATACTGCGTACGCCCATGGTGTTAAAGGTATGAAAACCGGTACGATTACCATTTGAATCAATTTGACCCGTAGCACCAAAATAAAAAAAGGAGAGGAGTTTTTTTTGTAAAAAAATATTTTTGTTCAAAAACCTATCGCGTGTGGTATCAAATGAAAGAGCATATTTTTAGAAACGGCTCCGAATGCCCTTTCATTTAATACCACACACGATAAGTTTCTGAACAAAAAATATTTTTTTTCCATACAAAAAAAAGATGACGTCATAACTCCTTTCCGTTTTTTTTTTGTGCTACGGGTCAAATTGATTCAAATGGCCTAAAGATTAATCGTACCTTTAACACAATTTGCAGTTATTTTTGGCCAACCACTAGCACTAGCGGCTTTTTATACACGCACGAACTCGCTGTGGTATACTCCGTTTTAATTTAGCCATTTTGGCGCGTCCCCGCGGAACTGCGGATCATTTGTATTAGGAATACGGATAATATGATCCGAGAGGCGACGACTAAATTACTCTCCTCCCCTAGGGGAGTTGGTCGTTTGCGTTCTTATAGGCTCGATTCGGGAAATGAATTAGAGATTCACTAGATATGAAATGAATTAATGAATTAATTAATTAATAATTGTATGTATTTCAGGACAAAATAAATAAAATAGTAAAATAGTAAAGATATGTGACATTCCACGACAAAAGGTACCTTATGGCGGCTGGCGCCGCGATTCGGGAAATGAACTAGAGATTCACTAGATATGAAATGAATGAATGAATAATATTTATTTCAATACAAAATAAATAAAATAGTAAAGATATGTGACGTTCCACGGCAAAAGGTACCTTACGGCGGTTAGCGCTTACGTCGCATAGCGCCGCAATAATATTGGAGCGGCATCATTAATAGCGTATCCGCCAACTGCCATAACCATAACGTACCTTTATCCGTGGGACGTAACATATCTTTACTATATCGTATCTAGTTAATCTCTAATTCATTTCCCGAATCGCACCGTTGGTCGTTTGCGTTATTATGACTCGTCCCGAAAGCCTCTAGTTGTTCCTCTTCGTAAACATAAAACGGCGTATTTTGGAAAAATAATTACTCTGTGCATACACATTATTTTTATCACCAATTCGCCCTGTTGTTTTATTTGTCGTCGTGATGTATTGTTATATTGTTTGTTTAGATGTTGTTACCGGTATAAAATTTGTATTTTATTGCCTTTGTTCTTACAGCATAATAAAATTAAGAAGACAGTTTTAAAGATAGTACCTATAATTATTTAAACTTTGGCTAAATTATATTAAAATAAAACATGGATAGGCAGGTATCTAGTACTCAACTTAAGTACCTACCCTCGTCGCCATATTAATTGTACTAACATAAGTATTGTACATACTAATACTTATGTTAGGGCACCGACTGTACTAATATATCTATGTACATACTTTAAGAGTCAGCCTAACACGACTAGCTACAATTTACATTTTTTCTTTTACATAAACCTACTGTCATTACCTACTCTATGCCCTCGGTCATTAGTAAAAGGGTTAACATTTGTATATTGACACCTCAAGTCAGATTTAGATGACTTACGCCCACTTGCACCATCTCTCTAACCCAGGGTTAAGCGGTTAAACCGTTAACCTAGTGTCAAATTGTATGGGTAACTATGGCAACCCCAGGATTAACCGGTTAACCCCGGGTTAGTGCAATTAATGTACCTATGTATGTAATATTGTGTACCCTTAGTTCGGTAATCTATTCTTATATAATATCTAATATCAGTAATATCTTCGGTAATTTATAATCTATTTGTAGCTCAAAATAGACGAAGCATTTTTAAAGCATCCATTCGTTATTGAAAGTATTGAAACTTTACAGTAAAGTATCGAATCCCAATGGAAAGAGTTGACAAAATCCGCGTAGCTGCTACGAGTACACTGCTACGTGCGCGACGTCGAAACTCGTAGCTGATATTGCTCGCTACGTGGAAGCTGTCCCACGGCGCGATTCGGAAAATGATTTAGAGATTCACTAAATATGAAATAGTAAAGATATGTGACGTTCCACGGCAAAAGGTACCATTGCCCCGGCTGAATATTGGAGCGGCGTTAATATTGGAATAGCGTAAGCGCCAGCGGCCATAAGGAACCTTTTGTCATGGAACGTCACATATCTTTACTATTTCATATCTAGTGGATCTCTAAATCATTTCCCGAATCGCGCCGTTTGAGTTTGTCCTTCTCGCAACAATTTACCTGTAAAAAATCCTTCTCAATGTGATCGAGCTCTAAGACGACAGACGAAAATTGGTTCCTATCATTTATTCACTACATAGTTCACCTCATTACTGTAAGGATTAGCTGTTATACAATATCCTTTTGAACCTAAACTAAATATGTTTGTGTTAGGTTTCGTTTGCAGGGCATAAATTTCCATTGTTAAGGACTTGTTTATTTTTTATAAAATTGAGTTTTAGGTCAGACCTATTTGATTTAACTTTTTATGAAATCTAACATTTTTTTGGTGGAACCGTGTATTTTTAGGTTTTAAAATAATATTAACGTAGCTTTCCCGATTGTGAAATGAATACCTGAATATATTTATTTTTCATACGCTTCAAAACACTAAATTTAATATAAAAGGAAAATAACAGAATCGAAATTTTATAACCATTATTATTTGCTTCACCAGGTATCGAGCTTAATAGGTAAGTATGTATTTTGTATGGGGTGGTATCTCGTCGCATAATAATTGATTGTCCTAATGTAATGTTACGCATAAAACTCTTTTCGCATAATTTTTCTCCAGCTAAAACAGAATGTATTATTGGAAATATTTTGCATAGGTTGTGTAGAACGGGGTAGGTTAGGTTAGGTTTCTTTTATAATTTTTCAGAAATTTTAATAGTTTCAGCACAATAACAATTATGCGAAATGAGTTTTATGCGTAAAATTACATTAGGACAATCAATTGTTATGCGACCCAATATGGACCCATTTTGTATTCTACATTTCCATTTTGCATTTTGCGTTTTTGTGTTTGTGTTTTGTGTTTTTTATTCATTTTGTTTTTGTATTCATTTTGTATTTTTTTTGTGTTGTGTAGTAAAAAAAGGGATGTCAAATGCATATGTATGAGAATTACATACGTATGTACTACCTACCTATTAAGGGATATGTTGAAATCATCTTTCATTTATAACAAACCAAATCAGATATAAATTTAATCAACCAGATACGTCCTCTTCCGTCGTTTCGTCATCTTTGGGCCCGATTCGGATTTTGAAATAGACATCTACCTATTAGATATCTTTTAGACATCACCAAGATACGATAAGGATATGTTTAAGATCAAACCTGTCAAATTTGACATTTGCGCGATTCTGGAGATACTCTTGAACGATTTCCACAGGATATGACTTAGAGATCCAATTCACATCTAATAGATATCTTACTTATCTAACGTAAAAGTGACATTGGTTGCCCGAATTGCGCTGCCAAAGAGAACTAGTTGATATCTAAACTATAACGTATCTAGAATGGATCTAGTACGTGTCGTCTCTTGTGAATATCTTGAAGTTCGAATACGGCAGTTTGTTGGTGTTTCCTTGTTATAGGTACGAGTACATAATATACTGCCAGAAATATTTTACGCCAAATTACTTGAAGCTATTCTGTATTTTACAGTCGACCATAGACTCTTACTTCTCGACTCGTAGGTCCTTCAAAACAGCCAAGACAATTTTTATAAGTTTACAATTTAATATTTCCCTTTTTTATCGTTTTATCCAAGTAATAATGGATCAGAATCGCCGAATCAGGTCGCCGGAAGACGCTGGATGCGGGTCGCTTCCAACCGGCACGTATGGAGGTCCAAGGGTGAGGCCTATGTTCAGCAGTGGACGTCTTATGGCTGAGATGATGATGATGAATGGATCAGAAGAATAATATTGGATATTTAATTACACAAACGGGTCTACCGCGATATAATTTCATTGTTTTACCCCGACGTTACAGCTGAGTTGCACAAGCTGTGGTCACGGAAAGACTGACGACCCAGTAAATGTCAAAGGAGATATAAATAAAACACCACTAAATTTATTTAATGCCGGGACAACGCGAGGAAGAAGAAGAGTTTTGTTTTAATAGCCTTCACGATTTCATTATGACAGGACGAATCGACAAATCTTCCATCTATATTCGCTTAACAAGACGATCACCAACGCGAACGTGACAAATGCTCCCTCTTTTCGACCAATTATTCTCGTTCCGAATCTACATAAAAATTGCTTTTTATCATAATATTCCCAGCAAACGCGAGGACGTATCAGAACATTCCCGAGGGAGCCATCCCGTCTGTTGATTTATCCGACGAGTTATTCGCCGGCTCAAAAATAATAATTTAACGGTGTTGTTAAAACCTCCCTATAAAAGCGTATCCAGGTTAGTAAATTTTTCGACAATCTGATTAAATTGCCCGATCGAATCAGGACGTGCGGACGCAAACGCCAATTTGGCACGCCGAATTCAACCGCCGATAATGACCGATATTACCGATAATAAAATGAGGTGCGGACGTATGAATACCAATTTGTGACGCCAGTATTTTCGTTCAGGGGCATTTTTTTCAATTTAGAGGGCTCTAATATCACCATAAGGGAAACATTCCATTTCTGACCGCAGCTGCACTACTGGTACTGAACGCGTCGGTGTTATTGTCAATTTCCATATAGTAAAATGAAAAGTAGTGCAGGCTGCCGTTGGAATTAGACTGTCATATTAAATCTAAAATTGGAGATTGACGCCAATTTCATTTCTGATCAAATCGACCGATTTGATCAGTCCCGTCTGGATACCGCTTAAAAGTGAAATATCCCACCAGCTACAGGTTGAATACCAACTGAATATTAAGTTACTTTGAAATAAATACTTTCACTTTTAATTGACTGTATTCAGTGAAAGAATATTCGCCGCAGCTTTTTCAGTCTAGCTTTTGAATATGGTTAATTTTACGTCGATGTAGATACGGATTTAGTTTCAGACAGAAATCTAATTTTGTTGGGGCGAGACCAGAATATTGCATTGCAGTCCATTCGACGAGGATAAGGTTAATTGGTTGACTTCGATTGCATTTAAGTAAATTCTACTAGAGTTAGACCAGGATAAGTCTGGAAGGGTAGCAGTGGTGGCCAAGTCAATATGATGCCCGACTTTCAATCCGGAGGTGGCGGGTTCAAATCCCGGCTCGTACCAATGAGTTTTTCGGAACTTATGTACGAAATATCATTTGATATTTACCACTAGCTTTTCGGTTTTCGGTGAAGGAAAATATCGTGAGGAAACCTGCATACATCTGCGAAGAAATTCAAAGGTGTATGTGAAGTCCCCAATCCGCAATAGGCTAGCGTGAGGACTATAGCCCAAGCCCTCTCGCGCATGAGAGGAGGCCTGTGCTCAGCAGTGGGACGTATATAGGCTGAAATGATGATGATGAAGTCTGGAAGGCGAGGTTGCGGAAGAGTACTTCGGCGTTCCTGGGACCTCGCCGTATGGCAGTGAGGCGGCAACAGAGGGGCTTTAGTGGGTAAATCTGGGGTCTCATTAGCCCACAACAGGGAGTCTGACATAACCACCCCGGCGTGTCCCCGCGCCGGGTGGTATATGTGCGTAAAGCATTTCCCCTCTTAAAAAAAAAGATAAGTCTGGAACGATTTTGATAGCAGTGCAAGTGTTAGGTATCTATACGTCATAATTTCATACAAGATTGACGTTTAAAATAACACTTGCACTGCATGTGCTATTAAAATCGCTGCAGACTTTTCTTGGTCTAACTCTACCCAATTTTTAAACAGCCGAAACATCATCTTGAGTGCTTGAGTAATTTGATTGGTAAACGAGTATATACAGGGTCATTTTTGGACCGATAGCCATATTGTGCGGTAGGCCATACTGAACAAACTTTTTCTATGGGACCAACCCCGAAATCCCAAAAAAATATTTGGCCTTCCCATAGAAAACGTTGACATCCACTCGACCAAAATGTATGAAGTGGCCAAGAAAATTTTTGTGATTTCGGAGTTGGTCCAAGGGAAAAGTTCAGTATGACCTACCTAATCACCTCGCACAATATGGCTAAAGGTCCAAAAATTACCCTATATGTAGGTACAGAGTGTCGAGCGTAGCAGCGTGCATAAATGCGTCTGTGATTGTGAGGCTTCTCTAACCAAAGGATTTTCACTATTAGCAAGGTGTTAGTTTTGCAGTAATTTCGGAATATGCTATCAACACATCGACAACTTTTAAAAAGATCTTTATCCTCGCGTTGTCCCGGCATTTTGCCACGGCTCATGGGAGCCCGGGGTCCGCTTAAAAGATAAAAAAGATGTGATTAAAAAACTGAAAGCTACATTTTTTTTTTATTATCAATGGGCTTACTCATGGCCACAGACTAGCCGAGGCGTAGACGTGGCCTACGATGGAGCGAG
Organism: Cydia fagiglandana; assembly: GCF_963556715.1. NCBI lineage: Eukaryota > Metazoa > Arthropoda > Insecta > Lepidoptera > Tortricidae > Cydia > Cydia fagiglandana. The sequence goes on from NC_085940.1 coordinate 4,475,359, forward strand.
CTCGCCGAGAAGGTGCCTGTTCACTCTTGATTTGAAGGTCACCGGGCTATAAGAACACGGAAATATAGACGCCGGCAAGGAATTCCATTCCTTGGCAGTGCGCATAAGGAAAGAAGAAGCAAAGCGCTTCGTGCGAATTTGTGGAATATCTACCAAGTAAGGATGGAGACCAGCCGTGCGTCTAAAAGTCCGATGGTAGAATGGGGACATTCATCGTTCATCTTCTTTTCATAAAAAGTATATAGATTTGGTTTACATCTTTTTTTCTGATATTTTGAAATTGGTAAACCGGCATTGGGCATTCTGTATTACCTATATGTATTATTACGCATACCAGACGTAGCAGGACTTAGTAATGGCTTTTGCAGCTAATAGGGCAGAATAGCGTTAATAAGAAAATAACACGAACGAATTAGTTTTTAAACTTTTATTTACGTATCCCATTTATATGTTATGATAATTTAAACAAAAACAACAATTTTGTGTAACTGTACATTTTAGTTTAAAAGATGTGCAAAGAATTGACGTTACCTTAAGTAAAACACAGCCATTAGATTAATGCCTACTTATGTCTATTATAATGTAAGGACGTACATTGACCTGCCATTTTCGATCTCTATCGCACACTCGTACCTTACTATATTGCTGTCCCGCTCATGATGCCGGCGGCCATTGTGCGCGCAGGACAGCAATATTATATTATACGCGTGCGATAGAGATAGGACATTGCTGGTCAATGTACAAATTTTTTCGTGCTTTCCGTCCTTACTTTGATAAAACTAATTAACGCTCAGAGAAGCTACAAAACATTACATCTTTGAGAAACAAATGCTTTATTTTACTTAGATTAAACTCTACACACGTTGGGTATAATTTAAATGTGCTTTATACATTTTAAGTTTATTTTCGTTAACATTGAGTTATAATTTACAATGTACAAAAAATATTTTCCCGTTTGATAAGCATTGACGAGGGTATATAATAATATGATCTTCTTTTGTCTTTTTAAGTTAAAGGCCAGAGCGCACCGGCTGCGTGTGCTTAAACGCCCACGTGCGCGTAGTTGCCCTAAAATGTTGTTGCCGTGCACGCACGCGTCACGAAGCTGTGTGCCACTTCTCATAAGGATCTATATATTACAACGCGTACGTCCACGTTTATGGATACGCATCCGATGTGCAGCCTTAAATGTAACTAACTGATCTTATGGAGGTACATTTTTTCTATGGACATTTATGAATCATTTCATTCACATTGAACTAAATTTTAATTTTTAAACATAGGCCGAGGAAAATGTATCTACACTTACATCTAATATCACCAGACATGATTATATCGATCCTCATAAGCTCATAAACCTTGATATTATAGTGAAGATCCAAATGGCAGCTACCACATTTGCGTTCACGCAGAATTTTCCACCTGCAACAAGAAACAACGTGTATTTTTCACCACACCAGCTCGTAAAAGGTCTCTTTATAAAAAAAATGCATTTTGTCCTCGAGAGGGGCATAGTAATTTGTTGGTTTTGAGTTCTTTCCGGCTGCTAGAATAATTTTAAGTGACGATTTAAAGTGATCAATATTTAAAAGCATTCATTTGTATTTCATTTGTAATGTTTAACAATTAGTAATTTCCTTCGCGTTGGTGTAGTAAAATTAGCATGTAGCTATTAATCGCGCATGCATTTATCTCGTATTTATCATGACGTCATTTTGATGTCAAAATGTAAGATTTAATTGGCCTCCCGCGGAAGAGAGCAGCCGTACATACGCCAACATTTTTGCCGAAGTGTAAAGGCCCCAGTACACAATGGGCCATCGCCGGCCATTCCAAGGGACGCATTTATGCGTTAGAGGGAGCAAGTGATATTGCTATCTCATTCTACCGCATGGCTGCGTCCCTTGGAGTGGCCGGCAATGGCCCATTGTGTACTGGGGCCTTAATATTTTACACAAAAACACAGTAAATACTTAATTGAATTACGTTATGAGATCGAATGCCTTCGTTAATTTCGCAATTATAACGTGTTTAATCACCATGAGCCGAACTTTAATTTTACAATTTATCATTTTAATTTAAAACATATTTGGACGGATGTACAGTAGGGTTCAAAAGTGCATGGACAGATGTCGATCGTAATGCCTTAATATTACGGTTGAAACGTCTCCATGGACTTTTGAACTCCAGTGTACCTACTTTTAATATAAATAACAATTTTAGTATCAAAATGAATCCCTAAACGCAAATAGCAAAGTTCTACGAACCTAAATAAATATTAGCCTCATATTCCCTAGTTGAGAGTTTACAGAACGGGGTCGCCCTGACAGCGCCCCGCCTGGCGTTATGACTCATAGTTGGTCACTAACATTTCCAAATAAACGATGTTAAACTAACTTAATAAAGTTAATATTTTGGCTTATATTATATATTAAAAAATAAAAATCATTTATTTCAGAAGACAGGTTTCATAATATGGTTAGTAACTCTTAAGAACTATGTTAGACTATTTGTAAAAAGACAGGAGAGAAAAAGCACATTAAAAAAAACTAACATAAAATATTGGTATTTAAGGGCTATAAAGGTTAATTTTCTTATTTTACCCTTATCCACGTGAAAAGGTCCTCCTTTTATTTAGAGAACTATGATAATGATTTTATCATAGTTCTCTGATCATAGATCTGTTTGGCCCAATTATTGTTTATTAAAAACCAACCTTTATTAGAAACGTATTTAGAGAGCTGCGTCCTCGAGTAGACGGTGACGGTGGCGCTGACGTCACGCAGCACGGGCGGGTCCACCTGCCCACAGAAAATACAAATAAATACTCTAGGAGAACCTCGTGTCTGTGTTACACCTCGCCGCCTCGGCCACGAAACTCACGCTCGACGCCGACGACGACCGTCATGGGATTAAAACAATGGTACGTCTTGCCTTCTGGTTAAAATACAAATTAGGACAATAGATATCGGGATGTAAGGGAGAACAAATATCACCTCAGTGCTCCCACCAACCTCACCTGCTCGTGGTGCATCCTGCCGGACAACAGACGAGGCTCTGGACCGACTGATGGCGGTATAACCATTTGTAAACAAGCGTAGCAAAATCCAACAGACCAGTGTCGGGCAGCAGCGACACTGGTGCGATATGTTACGCTCTGCGATCGCCAACCCGCCTGCCCAGCGTGGCGATTATGGGCAAAGCCTCCATGGAAGCACACCAAAAACCACGGCCCCCAGTTCCCGGTCGCCCTGTCGTCCGGGACCACGGCGGCGGTCTCGGTAACGGTAGGGTAGGGGGTGCGAAGAATCGCCGGGTGACGGAAGGCCGCCACAAACAACTGACCTTGGCGACGTACAACGGACGTACGCTACGGCTGGATGAGCACCTGGCACAACTCGAAGAAGAACTCGGAAGGATAAGGTGGCACATTCTGGGATTATGCGAAGTCCGAAGACAGGGGGAGGACACAGTAACCCTCGAATCGGGTCACCTTATGTACTTTCGAGAGGGAGACCAGCTATCCCAAGGTGGCGTAGGGTTTCTGGTAAACAAAGCCCTCTGTGACAACGTCGTGGAAATGTCGAGTGTGTCGAGCAGGGTTGCGTACCTCGTAATTAAGCTCAATGAGAGATACAGCCTCAAGGTGGTACAGGTTTACGCACCGACCTCGACACACACGGACGAAGAAGTGGAAGATATGTACGATGACATATCGAAGGCCCTACATCGCACCACCAAGGCCCACTTCAACGTTGTCATGGGTGATTTCAACGCTAAAGTGGGAGTACAGAATTGCAGCGAGTCGGTAGTAGGATCCCATGGTTTTGGTAGCCGGAATCATAGGGGGCAAATGCTTGTCAACTTCCTCGAGAGAGAGGGGCTTTTCTTGATGAATTCGTTCTTCAAGAAAAAGTCCCAAAGGAAGTGGACATGGCGGAGCCCCGATACTATGACAAAAAACGAGATCGACTTCATCATAACCGACAAAAAGCATATATTCAGAGACGTCTCAGTGATCAACAGGTTTAACACCGGTAGTGATCACCGACTTGTTAGAGGCTCTCTGAATATCAATTATAAGCTCGAACGTGTCCGTTTGATGAAGTCCAGGCTCCGACCTAGCCTGCTCCAAACCATGGTAGGATCTGAAGCATTCCAGTCAAACCTGGAGAACCGATTCGCTGCCGTGGAAAGCACAAATGCCGTTGATATAAACCAGACCCTCAAAAATGTGGTTGGAATCCTCAGGGATGAAGGTACGAGATTTTGCGAAGTACAGCGTAAAGCCGGGAGGTCGAAGCTTTCGGAGGAAACCCTCAGGCTTATGAAGGTACGACGGGAAGACCCACCTGCCACTTCGTCACAGCGACGGGCTCTAAACAAGAGGATTGGCAAACTAGTACGACGTGACCTCCGGTGCGCCAATACACGCTTCATTGAGCAAGCGATTGAGCAGAATCGGGGGTCAAAAGTTTTTGTCCAGTCCCTTGGAAGAAGCCACCTGACGAAGCTGACCACAACCGGTGGGGCTGTTGTATCGTCCCGGTCGGGGATTCTCTCTGAAATCGAATCCTTCTATGGCCAGCTATACGCTTCGCATGCATCTCAACCAGATTCCGAAAATGAGGATTCGAGAGCCACATTAATCCGCCACTTTACCGAAGACTTGCCAGAAATCAGCACTGACGAAATCGAGATGGCCCTCAGACAGCTTAAAAATGGAAGAGCCCCAGGCGAGGACGGCGTCACAACTGAGCTTCTGAAAGCGGGAGGCAAACCTGCACTGAAGGAGCTCCAGAACATCTTTAACGCCGTTCTCTTCGATGGGAGAACTCCAGAGGTGTGGAGTAGGAGTGTTGTCGTGCTGTTCTTCAAAAAGGGAAATAAGTCCCTATTGAAGAACTACCGACCTATTTCGCTCCTAAGCCACATCTACAAGCTGTTTTCGAGGGTCATCACGAACCGCCTAGCACGAAGACTCGACGAATTTCAGCCACCGGAGCAGGCCGGATTTCGAGGAGGATACGGCACCATAGACCACATCTTCACAGTGCGGCAGATCATACAGAAGACTGAAGAGTATAATCGGCCCCTGTGCTTAGCATTTGTGGACTATGAGAAAGCCTTTGACTCCATTGAAATCTGGGCTGTTCTGGATTCCCTGCAGCGATGCCAAGTCGACTGGCGATATATCCAAGTGTTGAGATGTCTGTACAACGCAGCTACCATGGCCGTCCAAGTCCAAAACCAGCAGACTAAGCCTATCCCCATGCATCGTGGTGTGAGACAAGGGGATGTGATATCCCCCAAATTGTTCACAAATGCTTTGGAGGATATGTTTAAAACGCTCGACTGGAAGGAACATGGTATTAACATTAATGGCGAATACATCTCACACTTGCGATTTGCCGACGACATCGTTATAATGGCTGAGACGTTGCAGGATTTAGAGCATATGCTGACCGGTCTAGCTGATTCTTCTCAACGCATAGGTCTCCGGATGAATTTGGACAAAACGAAAGTTATGTTCAACGAACGTGTTGCTCCGGGACCTATTGCAGTACAAGGGGCTGTTCTCGAGGTTGTTCAGGAATACGTCTACCTCGGGCAAATACTGCAGTTAGGACGGAACAACTTCGAGAAAGAGTCGAATAGAAGGATACAGCTGGGCTGGGCAGCATATGGGAAGCTGCGTCGAGTCTTCACGTCGTCAATCCCACAGAGTCTGAAGACAAAAGTCTTCAATCAGTGTGTCCTGCCCGTGATGACATACGGAGCCGAAACGTGGACACTCACGGTAGGACTGGTTCATAAATTCAAAGTCGCTCAGCGAGCTATGGAAAGGGCTATGCTCGGAGTCTCTCTGAGGGATCGTATTCGAAATGAAGTCATCCGTCAGAGAACTAAAGTCGTCGACATAGCCCACCGGATTAGCAAGCTGAAGTGGCAGTGGGCCGGTCATATTAGCCGTAGAACCGATAACCGTTGGGGTAGACGAGTTCTCGAGTGGAGACCGCGCATCGGAAAGCGTAGCGTAGGACGCCCTCAGATTAGATGGAGCGATGACCTTCGCAAGGCGGCTGGCAAGAGCTGGATCAGAGTTGCCGCAAATCGTGCTCAATGGCATGCAATAGGAGAGGCCTATGTCCAGCAGTGGACGAGAGTAGGCTGATGATGATGATGATGATGATGATATCGGTTACACGCTAATTCTGGCGTCAATTCCGTCCATCATTCCATTGTTGCATGGACGGTGGCTGACGCGAGAACAACACAAAGAGGTTACACGATCAGTCTCCTATCAGTTTTCTGTCATTCAAAACGGACTGACGAATATTATCAATAAAATTATTTTTTCAACAGTCCAGACCATCAGTCCATCAGTCCGCGTGTTGCACAATAATTCTCCCGTCATTCTGACCAGAATGATGTACTGAACTGACGCCAGAATTAGCGTGTAACCGATGTCTTAGCGTGTAACCGATGTCATAGACTCACCTGCAGCACGGACTCGCATCGCACGCGCAGCGCGCCGCTGGCGGTGGCGGGCACGCGCACGCGCAGCACGCGCCACGACGCGCGCAGTCCGCCCGCCAGCGGCGCGCTCAGCTCCGTGTGCTGCCACGCTTCGGGCTGCAACAATACGGGCTGATTTAGACGACACGCGAACTCGCATGCGATTTTAGTTACATTGCGGACTGTTGGTTATGTCCAATTCAACCGACCGATCAAAAACCGCAATGTAATGAAACACGCATGCGTGTTCTCGCACCGTCTAAACGAGGCCTAACTGCGTCTATTACCCTTTCGGACTATGTAGTCCCTTATTCACATTTCATGGAAAAGATATGTATATAACTATACATATAGCTTGTGTAATACATTCCACTATACCATAAACCAGAGATATCGATATTAAACTTTCGTGAGACATAATATTTTAAATTGTTTACACGACAACGGTTTCACTCACTTGAATTTTTAATCGCTATTCGCGACATGTTTCATACTGTATGCCAATAGCGACAAAAAATTCAAGTAAGTGAAACCGTTGTCGTATAAACAACCAGAGATATGTGTAAATTAATTAAAAATACCCAACGAAAGTCTTATGATAAAGTTGGAAACTTAGTAATCATTACATTCTAAATACGAGTATCCCTACGTTATCCTAATAAAAATTAATCAATGGTCCGACACACATCATCCACAAAATAAGTTCGCAATAGACCAGTTAAAATTATAATTCCATTATAAAGGCCCTCTCCAATCAGACTTTTACAGTTAAGAACGTATAAAGTTTAACAAGATTCCTTTAAATAGTGACATTGTACAGGTTTCCTTAGAAAATTGTTATTATGTTTAAATCTTAATTACTTTAAATTATCCAAACTAAAACCAGGAGTAGTTAAACTGGAATAAAGAAGGTAATTAAATGTCAAATTAATTCTTAAAACTTAATTCCCCAAGTCCCGATTTCCAGTGAAATTTAATTAACCTAAATGGAGTAGCGATCTCAATTATTTCAAGTCCCCGCAATCGTATTATGTAGGTGAATTTCCTAAAAGCTTAGTCAATCACAGCTCACAGCCTGGGTTTTACTCGCAGTCTCTTTATTAACCTCGTAAGCCCAATGTGCAATACAATGTACACTCTGTATCACATATTTAATTACACAAACGGGTCTACCGCGATATAATTTCACTGTATTGTTTATATCGCGGTAGACCCGTTTGTGTAATTAAACATGGATACAAAACGCGAGAGTTCAAAGTGTTATACTCTGTATAAATCTGATTCGAACGTTTCAAAAGCTTAATAAGGTAGCATTTCTTTTGTTTCATTGTTTTCTAAAACAAACAAAATGCGCCCTAATCTACTATACAACAAGGTTCAAATTAAAAATAGGGAATCTTTCTATAAGGGTCATACGAGAAGGAACAATTGTTTGTTGGTCATATTTGTCAGGTTTTCGCAATAATACATAATATATAGATACATATAATTATAATAGGTAGATATACATATAATCTGTAATCCATGTGGCCATAGTGGAATTAGTGGACTTTATGTATCTCTATTGTGTGATTTATAATCAGGAAACAATAATACCTACTAATTAATTTAATAACGAAATCGAATAAGTATTTCTGTGTACTCGTATCTGTATACGAGTATACAGATACGAAGAGTATACAGATACAGGAATATACTGTTATATTTAACGAAAATAAATGTTATTCCAAGGGAGGTATAAAATAATTTAATACATATTTGAAAAATGTTTTTATGGACTGAAACTCTCTGAGTGCCTAATCTATGTAGTCTCGTAAATTGTATTCCAAATTTAATTAATAGAAATAGCCTTTTAACAGGGTCAACGCGTCCCCTGGGCGTCGCCCTCATTGTGTAAAGCCTCGATATTGCCACTAACCTTTTGTATTTCGTTGTCGATGTACCAATTAATATCCGAGGGCGGCAGTGAGTAGTCCGTCGAACAGTTCAGCAGCATCTGATCCCCCGGACGAACCAGATTCGGAGCCCCACTTATAACTGGGTCCTTGTCCGGCATCGCTGCGGGAAAATTAATTTGAATAAATCACAAAGTTGTAGTAAGCTTATTAAAAAGTTAGCCATGAAATTGAAGGAGAGTAATAGTAATAAATAAGAATAAGTCTCTGAAGAGAATGAAGTCATTTGAGTTAAAAAAAGGAGTAACAAAGGATTGAAGCGTAATTAAATCTAGGTGTAGAAGCGCTCGAAATGGCGGCGGGACGTCTCGTTATAGCAGAATCAAAGGAATCTCTCGGCAAATTTAATTGTCTTCGAGGATATAACCAAACAGAGACGCCATGTCTGTAATTTTCTGTAGAAAACATCATTCTTATTCTATTATTATTCTTATTCTTATTCTTAAAACAGTCTGCCGATTTTTTCGGGGGAGGGGCACGTCAAATGTATACGTAGCGTAAAAATTGCCATGACAGATAAATGTCAGTCCATACATTGTGTATGACCATTGGCTGCCTATTTTCGACAGAAGGGAACGCCTGTTAATGGCTACTCCGTTTAGCTATATCCTCTAAGTTAATAGTAGATTTACTTGATAGGTAGGTAGGTATTAAGTCGGCCAGCCCCTTAATCTCTTAATATCAGGTTAATATTATTTTATTTTACAAAAATTTAGTAGGTAAATCTTAATTAGCGTTTCGGCATTTCAAAATTTAAAATAATCATTTGTTAAATTAGAAACATTGTCACACAAAAGCCTATTTCATAGATACTCGTAATTCGCTCTTGGTAAATGATAATTGCCTTGCTGCGTGCGGCGGCACGGGAAACTGAAGATCGGCTTTATTTTTGTTATTTCTCGCTTTCATTTTGATAAGCCTTCTCCGTGAAATGAATTTCTTGCTAAATAAAGGGATACAAAACCTAAACTAACCCAACCAGCCGTGTAGATACCTGCGCTTTTGCTCGAAATTCAAGCTATATTTGCTTAGATTCATTTGCATTTTCGAATCTGCATATGGCGTTACGATAAGCCGCAAGGCAGGTAACAGCAACCAGTTAATAGTTGCCAATAGGACTACAACTAGGCAGTAGTTTATAACCGAACATATCACCTACTAAATAGAGTGACAAATGCAAGACCGCCGCTTTGCGAGTGCAACCGTACACCCACAAACAAATGAAACCAATCGGGTTGAAAAAAATAATGCATATCAAACAATTCTCACCAACAACAGTCATGTGTTTTGTTTGCCTGGCGATCTGGAACATGGGTCCCTCGGTGGAGACCTCGCAGGTGTAGGCGGCCCGCGTGGCCTGCGGCAGCGGCATCACGCGCACCACGCACGACTCCTGCTCGCATGAACCGCCTTGCACCATCACACCGGTCACGTTGAACAAGCGGATCTGCGTCTGTAGAAAGACAGGTGGTTAAAAATTATTGGCCGCTTGACGGTACCTACACAATTTGTTGATCAACTTTTTTCTAAGAAACGGACGATTTTCCGCGTAAGTGTACACTTGTACAGTCAGTATCAATAGTAGGTAGCGGATGAAATAAAAGTATATTTCATATTTGTCGGCACAATAAACAACCATAATTTCATTTCATTTTCATTTCGTTAAATAATGTATTAATTGTGTATGATAAACTAAAGTAAAGGTATCAATAAATTACGAATAACATATTAATTACCTATACAAATATACTATACACATATACTATAATTTACGATTTATTTTGAAACGGATACGGGTTTTGGTATCGCGTATAAAACAGTCGTGCAATTCAATAATTATTAACATTTATATATATATATATATATATATATATATATATATATATATATATATATATATAAATGCAATAATTAATTAATGGTTATGCAAATTTTCTCCAATAAGCGTGAAATATAAATTCTGACATTTTAAGTATCCTTTTCAAAATGAAATAAATAAATCTTAGTGTATTATTAGTTTCATAATATGTTTCGTCGTTATTTATATAAAAACTGTCGCGTTACGTGCTCTGCCAATGAATTGGTAGAGCACGCAACTGAGCAGCTGGAAGGATGAAGGGTGAAGAAATGAAAAGTAAGGACTCAGGGGTAGGTAACGTTTATTTTCCAGGTATAAATGGTGGGTCAATATGGCACGGCTGGGAACTTAAATTGTCCAACAACACCGGGAAATTGTAGTAGCGTGGTAGGTAGCACGGTGCTCCGATATATAAATAACGACGAAACATATTATGAAACTAATAATACACTAAGATTTATTTATTTCATTTTGAAAAGGATACTTAAAATGTCAGAATTTATATTTCACGCTTATTGGAGAAAATTTGCATAACCATTAAGAATATTAGCACAATGAAGATACAGACTACTTACTTAGGTACGACTTAGATACTTCAAAATCCTTATAGCGTTTAATGCAAAACCTTTGCTAGGTTCGACTTGCTTCTTTTTGGGGTTCCTTACCCAAAGGGTAAAAACAGAACCCTATTACTAAGATGCCACTGTCCGTCTGTCTGTCTGTCCGTCTATCTGTCTGTCACCAGGCTGTATCAGATGAACCGTGATAGCTAGACAGTTGAAATTTCACAGATGACATACCTATTGCTGTTGCCGTTATAACAACAAATACTAAAAACAGAATAAAATAAATAATGGGGCTCCCATACAACAAACGTGTTTTATTTGTCGTTTGCGTAAAGGTACGGAACCCTTCGTGCGCGATTCCGACTTGCACTTGCCCGGTTGTTCTTAAGGCACGGCAGTGCCCCCGCCAAGTCGAGCAAAACAAAAAGGCACGGCCGTACCATCCTTTTCCCGAAGCGATTCAGGCGATTTTCGACGTACTGTAATTATATTTACTTATACTTTAGATACGTATTTTTGAAGGTAAACGGATCAAATAAACCTTGATATTTTATTTATGAACGACGACAGGCGCTCAATTATTAATGAGATTTGCTTCACGAGACAGACGCTATAATAAATTACAAATTTATATCCTTTCGTGACGAACAAAGCCTCAAAATGTCGTCTTCGGTTTCACTTAAAAAACTGAAATTAAATTTGATAGTATGAAGCCTTAAGTTTTTCTAAACTTTGCTCATTAAACAAGGTCAGACGTATTTTATTACGAAATTTTATTTTGGCAAACTACTGCCTACGTTAAAAATAATAATTATTATTTTAAGGGCAAGTACAGATGTTCTTGGTTATTGGTAAGTATATCGCATAGGGTAGATTCTAACGTACCTACGTGGTACCTATCTACTACAAAACAAATAAGTTTTCCTATTGGTGAATTTCTACGATTAGGTATCTGAACGTCCATGTTTAGTACTTAAACAAAAGATAACATTTCAAAACATATATGCTGGAAATATGTATTAATATCAATAAAATAAATGTAGGTATATGTCCTGCGGCCATATCGAAGGCAGCAATGTTAATATCAATGGGAAATTATACATTGATAAATGGAATTCTCAATAAGTCAACAAATTTATTTCATAAGTAAAATAACACATAAACTAAACATAAAACTAATTAACAACTAAACTGAAATATAAACTAAATAAGTACCGGGCTGCCCCCAACGCAAAGGTGCCCATTCTCAATTGGATTTTAACCTTACAGAAGTACTTGAAAGTCTTAAAATTACAAATGATAGTACTATACAGTATGTGTCTGACCATGGGGCTTTAATTCCTGGGCTTGATTTTACACGCTAAACTGAGCTGCTTTGACTATTATAGGACCAACTCTAAAATCGGGGATTTTTTTTGGCTTTTCCATAGAAAACATTGACATGTATGATCAGCCAAAATGTATGAAAAAGTAAAAAAAAATCGGGATTTCGGGGTTGGTGCCATAATAAAAGTAGCTCAGTTTAGCGAGTAGAATCGAATCATGGATTTAAAGCCCGATGGTCAGTAACACCCTGTATAAGATCGACGAACATGGGCCGATTTAGAGGAACGCAAAAACAAGGTTTTATTACTGGATTACAGTACCTAAAGTATAGTCTGTCAAGCTATTTCCATTAATAGAAAAGAGCGGCAATTAAAAAAAAATTATGCACGATGGGTTACAGCAAATTTGAATTTCGCGCCTTTTACTACAGACAAAGTTGTTTGGCTATAATTTCTAAATTAGTATTCCTAAGTACATAATTTAACTTTTTTTGCGTTCCTCTTTTAAGCCGACCACTAACAGTCCGCCGGACGATATCGGCCGGTCAATTGTTCGCAACTGTCAAATTTTTGTTCTAACTGACAGGCCGATATCGTCCGGCGGCCTATTAGTCAGTGGTCGGCTTTATCCACGAGTGTATAAACTGTCTAACCTTTTGCGAGGGGTTGTATCGGAAGATCTCGTGCAGGTCTCGGTACCACTTGACGGAGTGCAGTTTCTGGCCGTCCATGTGGAAGTGGCAGCTGAGCTCGGCCGCGCGGCGCGGGTCCGCGTGCAGCGGAACCTTCAGCTGCGTTATCTCGTGGCCCGATGTCAGGGCTGCCAACAAGGAAACATTATTGAAACCTACGGGGTAAGGATGGCCCATATTAGAACGGGCTGTGTCCGGGCCGGAGCTTCCGGCGCTTACTTTTCTATAACATGACAGGCGATCACGTGATCCTTAATTTCCATAGAAAACGATGCGCCGGAAGCACCGGCTCGGACGCGGCCCAGTCTAACGTGTAGGTATATCATCAGTCATCACACTTTATAAGTAAATGGTCGCAAGTGCAGTTTTAGATGATTTTTCTTTCGAGAACATTTACGGAACTAACTCGATCCTTGCCGAGTTTTTTTCAAGGAGCAGCATAAGATTTTTTTAAAGGTTTATTTGAAATACATTCGCTGTCTAACAAACTAGTGCATTTAAATATATTTATTGTACATATCACAGACCTATAGTTGTAGCTAGTACCTAGGTACCTACTGAACGTTTACCACAAATTGCAATGTGCCCACCAACATTCAACGTTAGCAAAATAGGTTTTTAAATTATGACAAATTGTATACAGGGTAAACTTGGTAAACGCACGGACAAATGTTTGTACGCCAGGGGCGCGCCCGTAAACATGCGGTTAATGCAGCCAATTTTGAGCCAGCGACCTGCAGCGTATGGCCCATGAATTCACATCACGCATAGCGTATTTTAGCGGAAATATACAGACTGTGCCCTTTTTTTTAACGGAGTGGGGATGCGTTTATGCACCGTGTGTGGGACTCGCCGCTCCTTTCCCCTCTCCTGGCAAGAGAGGGGGAGAATTTGGCCCTACCCACTAAACCCACTCCGACGTTTCGCCCTTTCTGCTGTTCGTGAGGACGCACTGGGATCGATGACATTCCACCACGGCGCCCTCCGGCAGCCCCGGCTTATCGCCAGGGCCCCCTCACAATGGGGGAGGATCAGAAACGCATGATCCCCCCCTCCTCCGAGGACGTGTATGGGGCCACAGTCGGTGCCCTAACATAAGTATCCACATTTCTATACACAGCTAGTATGGTGACGTGAGTACTAGTTTACTTGCGAGTATTTTCGTAAGCTTTCCAATACAATCTAGAGTGTATATTTTTAGCCAATTCAGCAGCGATATGGGACAGCGATGGACATTCGGAATGTCTCGTGCCATTGCCTGTTAAGGTTAGTTTAAGGATCACTAAGTATTTATTAAAAAACTGAAGACGAGAATGATGACAACGCTGACGAACATCAATTTCACAAATTACATTAAATCAATTAAGTATTTTGTTGACTATTGTCGTTATACCGTAGAGTTGTCCCATGGCTTGCAAAAATATAGGACTTTTTTTTTGCGAAACCGATGTCCATAAAAAATGTATGACGGCTTCATTAAAATTATTTTGCGAACATTTTTCTCTTAAACTTTTAGAACTTCTATTTTATGCCTTTGGTGTCATACTAATATACATAGTTTAAGAATTGCAAAAATAATACAATATTAATAGTTCTGTTATGAAACTCAATACACAAAGCAGTAGGTAGGGTAAATGACCAAACCTAACCCAAATTCAGGAAAGAGAAATAAAGTCTAAAGCACTTTTTGTTCTTTGATAAGGTCTAATTTGATGTTCTGCTGGACAAAACCGCACAAAAAAAATCCAATTGTTTTTCTCTACTCATACTAAACACAAACTTATTTTCAATAATTGTGTGCGAACTAAAAGACTCAAATCTTACAGACGCGTAGTACACTGGTAATGGCGGAAAATTGTATTACAATAAGAGCCCTCGTCTCGGAGAGACCGAGAGATGCAGGATACAGCCTGCGAAGTGCACGGCAGGGATGTTGCGAATATTCGCATCCGCATCCGCAACCGCATCAGTCGATGCGGAGCTTATGAGAATGCGGATGTCGAACAATTCGGTACACGAACGTCATTGTGGCGGCGTAAGTGCTAGGTAATTTCGTCAATACCTATGACGAAATCGTTTAGATCTAGAAAAGTCAGTCAAGTTACTGTTTATTAAATATAACGCACCAGAGCGTTTTTTTTTTTAATAAAAATACTAAAAATGTAATATTTGACGTTATTTAAGAATCTAGACATCCGCATTCGCGGATGTGAGCCTTTAAATATCCGCATCCGCATCCACGGATGTCAAAAAATGTGCATCCGCAACATCCCTGGCGCACAGTAACGCCGTAACAGCCGCATCCGCTCCTAACGATCAAATACCACAAATCGAGATGTTTGCACTCCAAATATTTAACCGATATTTGCAACGATGGCGAACGTCTTTTTCATTCAAGAGTAATTTACTGTAATATTCCTAGATAATTTATTCTTCAAACGGAAATTCCAGTCCATTTACTCTACTTTAGCACTTTGGTTCGGCGGAGGGAAAGAAATGCTTTTAATAAAAGTAATTTCGGAACAAATTTACTCGATTCGGGCTCGGATAAAGGTTGAATAATAATTATGGCGGAGAGTTCCCGTAATTTGTTTAAGTACTACAGATATTTAGACGAAGTGGCAGAACAGGAATTGTTATTCAAAATATTGTTTTGCTCGAAATGTTACTTTTGAATATTCAATGTTCTAAGCATATTTCACAATTTCGGTATACACTTTGAGTTAGAACTTGTTTGCCAACTTGTTTTGTTTTTTTATGTAAGATGCTTTCATGCTGGAAGAAATGCATGAGAGATGTAGGTACCTATATACGAGTACATAGTTATAGTGTGTAGCTTTCAAATAGAGCTCGACGGTTGTGGCACGTGGCACGAGCGGTTTTACTTAACAATAGACAATAGGATTAGCCGTCGAGCTCTATTTGAAAGCTACACACTATACACTCCTTTTCACCTCTCTCTCTCTCTATCTTGTTAACAAATGTGCTTACTACTACTTAAATCGTTTGTTGCGTTATTATGATAAAAAAATAAGGCAAGTGAGTATTATTCAACCACAGTACGTACTAGTATAACGTAACAACAGTGAATTAATAACCGAAAAAAACCTTTATGTTTATGTATAATAATAGATATACCTGTTACACACACATAAGTAAAGACATTATTATCAATTACGATCCTCACTATAAGTGAAAACGTGAAGTGACTAGATAATTAATCACGAACTTATTGTACAGCCTCAACGTTAACAATGATATACGCCTCTCTCCAGGAAGTCAGTACGCCAAACCGTGGCAGGCGCGTGAGGCATTGCCTCTTCCTGGCCTCCTGGGACCCTGTACTAATAATAAACAATACTGCAATAACTAACAAGCCTGTTCGGATTTCGAGATAATCACAAGATCTAGAGATCAACGAGATCTACATTAGATATCGACTAGATGTGACTTGGATATCTAAGTCATAACTGTCATAAGTTGTCGAAATCGATCAAGAGGACCTCCAGAATCGCGGAAACGTCAAATTTGACATATCTATCTTACAAATAATATTTTTAAATTATCCATATCGTAACTTGTTGAAGTCTAGTAGAAATCTAATTCATTTTCCGAATCGAGCCGTAAGCCGGACACAATAAGCGTGTTAATAGTGATAATGCCGTGGATTCATTACCAGCCGGGAATGTTACCATGTTCTCGAGAATATTGTACAAAGGAGAAAATGACGTAATGAATAAAAGATTATTAATATTTTTAATGAAACTCGATGTGCACATGTTTATTTATGGCATGTACCGAGCATTTATTAAACAACATTGATCAAACTTCTCCATTCCCAGTTATGAAGTTGTTTACGATTACCGATTTTTGGAAATGATAATTAATCAGTAGGTAAGACGTGCGCATCTTATAGTTTGTCAATATGTTATATTTATGTATGGAAAACCAGAACTCCCCAAAGAATTGTATTGAATTACAGGTCAATGAATACATTATATCACAATTATCAATAATATTTATGTTACACTGATATTAATGAATATCACATTTATTTTGTGTCCTAAATTCTTATTTAAAAATAATGCGGGAATATACATATTTTCGTGGTACTTATGTTTCTAATTGAAAAAAATATAGTTAGGGTAAAAAAATCTCCGTAAGTACTGAAATATGTATAAAATAATTCTAGCAACAGCCACTTTTTCTATCTAACCTTGAATACGCAATGAAAACGGGAATATTTCTGGTAATATTCCCGGGATACATCCTTGCGTATTACTCTAATTAAGTATTCCCATGTACCGCCCCCGCCCTAATTTACGGCTTCAACTTGGCTTATAAATAAAAGTAAGTTTATTCAAACAAAGCCCAAGGGCTTATCCTTATCTTTTATGACAATAAAAACAAAGGCTCTTGAAGTTATGATTGTAGGTACCCGTCATTAATATCGTGGGAGTAGCGATGTGCCGTTCTCTAAATTTTCCCGAGAACAGAGAAATCTATCGGAAACGTTCTCGGAAATGTTCTCTGAGAGTTTTACCCTTTCGTCGCAAAACCGATGAATTCTTCTGTTTAATCGCTTAGTGTGGAGATAAGACAAAAACCATAGAAGCTTAAAAGCAAATCCATTCATAGCAATATAAAAAATAATACTAATTGATAAAAAACCAGGAGTAAAACAACACAAAATTGCCCAAACAAGTTTGAGGCAAAAGGTATAAACTTAACAAAAGTAAATATGTCATTCCATTAAAAAATATAATTATAACACTGTTCATAACTTTTTATGCTAATAAGAGAACGTTCTCGAGAAAGTTAGAAATTTTACGGAAATTTCTTCGGAAAGGAATTCTCAGAAAGGAGAACGTTCTCATCGGCACATCACTACGTGGGAGATCCACGAGCCAAACTTTTCTCGTTTTATTCGTACTTCAGTTTTGTTGATAGGTACTTTATTACTCATCTAAATATCCTTAACTTTACTTCATAACTGCGAACTTTTTAAATTCAATCATCATGTTTCTCACATTTTCAGGGCTGGAAAATTGTCGGGCGTACGTTGCCTTATATAGAATGGTATCAATGGCTCAAAGGAATTGTCGCCTGTTTTGTCCACAATATTATATTTTTGAGCTAAAATGGCTTTAGAAATGGCCAAAACAAATTATATCCGCAATTTACCCAAATGAAATAGAGACGGCCAAAGTAGCCAAATATATCCTAGTACATCTTTGTTACCATGGAAATAAGGATGTTTTTCGATATATTTAGCCAATTTGACCGTCATTATCTACTTATTTGATACTTCTGTGTTTGCAAAATATGTTTATTTGTTTAATAAGAAGTTGCAATATATCATACTAAAACGATTCTAATGTTTGATATTTGACTCGACTACGCAATATTAAATATTTACTTTACTACTGAACAATTTCATAGTTCAGGATTAGCTCCATTTAGAGTCAGGCCTATAACCGCGAACATCGAAGTTCGCAAATTGCGGGCATTTTTCTCTGTCACTCTAATTACCCCTTCATTGGAGTAAAACAGAAAAATTTGCGAATTTCGATTTTCGCGGTAGCCCCCCTGTTTGGAAAGAGTCGTGGCTTGCATGGGGCCCGATACATTCCACGACTCTTCTCTTTCCTAACAGACTATATTCGATATACGTTGCAAATTCTGAAAGTATAACACATGGAATGGTTCGGCCGTACAATAGTAATTTACCAAAATCTATTGGCCGTCTCCGTGCACTTATCGTTCCATTACTTAGATGAAATTGTCAATTCGTATGCGGCAGTGACCTTAATCGAGGCAAATAATAGCGCGGTTGGCGTTTTGGAAGGACCACAGTAATTGCGACGGGGTAATGGATGGGATCATCACGGGACCCGAATGAATTGACGTATTTAACCACTTTCTCTTAAGAGCCCTTCAACGTGCACACTAGCGCCACTGCTAAATAATCGTAATTATTTAAATTTAACGACAGGTATTTAAAAAAGGGGGCCGCTAAGGACTGTATTGTATATTTAAATACCTTTTGAATACATCAAACTCGTTTTTATGTTGCTGGATTCGTCGATCTAGGAACTCAAAACAAAAACGGCCGTTTTTACTTTGGACACATAGATTGACAAATCTAACAACATAAAAACTAGTTTGATGTATTCTAAAGGTACTTAAATACACAATACAGTCCGTAGCGGCCCCCTTTTTAGGGTTCCGTACCCAAAGGGTAAAACGGGACCCTATTACTAAGGCTTCGCTGTCCGTCCGTCCGTCCGTCCGTCCGTCTGTCACCAGGCTGTATCTCACGAACCGTGATAGCTAGACAGTTGAAATTTTCACAGATGATGTATTTCTGTTGCCGCTATAACAACAAATACTAAAAACAGAATAAAATAAAGATTTAAATGGGGCTCCCATACAACAAACGTGATTTTTGACCAAAGTTAAGCAACGTCGGGAGTGGTCAGTACTTGGATGGGTGACCGTTTTTTTTTTGCTTTTTTTTTGTTTTTTTTTTATTATGGTACGGAACCCTTCGTGCGCGAGTCCGACTCGCACTTGCCCGGTTTTTTTAAATATCTTTCGTGAAATTTAAATAATCACGATTATTTAGCAGTGGCGCTAGTGTGCACGTTGAAGGGCTCTTAAGACTGTTGTATAATCCTAGCTGTCGCTATACAAGCAAGATAATGTTGCTTTCGGATTACGACAGATGACAAACGAATGTGAAACGGGAGATATAACTGTCAAATCGTTTTGGATAAATAAATAAATAAATATATTATTAGGACATTTTTTTACACAAATTGACTAAGCCCCACGGTAAGCTCAAGAAGGCTTGTGTTGTGGGTACTCAGACAACGATATATATAATATATAAATACTTAAAATACATAGAAAACAACCATGACTCAGGAACAAATATCTGTATCATCATACAGATAAATGCCCTTACCAGGATTCGACCCCGGGACCATCGGCTTCATAGGCAGGGTCACTACCCACTAGGCCAGACCGGTCGTCAATTTGGATACTTGATTTTAATTATGTTGCAATCGTGGTCGCATTGCTGGACGAATTGGAAAGTACAAAACAGGAAATTGCCAGTGTCCTCGCCCGTTTCCCAAATTCCCACTGCTGCAGTCGCGATCCGAATGTACTAGTTTTTATAAAGGCGATGTTACTTAAGGGGCTCACAGATTACCAGTTCGCCTGATGATACTCATATCAGCCTGTCAGTTAAACACAAAATTTGACAGCTCCGAACAACTGACAGGCTGATATCGTCCGGCGAAGGTAATGTGTGGATTGTGTGGGCTCTTTTAGAAATCTCATTTCTTGCTATTGTCGCTGCCTCACAATGTATCTAAGTAAGGTATATTCGCGTAAGTATGTCTGCGGGCTAAGGGAGGCTATTTATATAAATATATGCTATTTGTTTGTAATGTAAGAACTCGCAATAGACACTAATCCATATGACTCCTCTACACGATGGGCCAACGCCGGCCACTCCGAGGGACGCATTTATGCGTTAGAGAGAGCAAGTGATATTGCTATCTCATTCTACCGCATGGCTGCGTCCCTTGGAGTGGCTGGCATTGGCCCATCATGTAGAGGAACCAATATGGTATATAGTCCCAATAGGAAGGCCAGCCACATTTACCCCGCAGCTACACTAACCCGTGACCTTACCTCTTTCGTAGGTATATGCAATAAAGACGAAAATACAAGAATTCCGAAATTGCTGGCAATCCCTATAACTGGATGAGGGGTATGTGGATTGTGTGGAATGCAGCCTCTTTCGCGTAATATAGCCACATTCCACGCCATGCCGATCCGTTGAGATTTTGGTAACAATAGGTCAATACCGTAAAATGTACATCCTTTGCTACCCACTGGGTAATTGTGCTCCAACTTTTTTTATATTTATTACTTATATCAAACTATATCATGAATTTAATTATTACAACATGCTGATTGTGTTCTTTACTAAATGGATTAAACAATAGTACATTGTGCAACATGGGGCGTAAGTTGAATATTGCAAACGAGAGTAAGTTAAATCGTGACGGCTTGTCGGAGCGCTTTATAGACTCGAGTTTGCAATATTATTACGCCCCGAGTTACACACTTTCGATACAAAAATTAAGTATAAAGACAAAAAACTGTTAAATCATGGCACTAGAAACTTCATAACTCCCTAGGGAGAACGCTTTTTCTATAACTCCCGCTAAACCTGCGTGCAATTCCACGGTTACTGAACGAATTTGATGAAAAATTTATAGTGTTATCGTACGGATATGATGGTCGTTCTTGTCACGTGACAGCTTGATAAAACGGTTTCCGTCACATTACTGGTCACATTCTATCCCGTGATGTTAATAACTAACGTAAACGTAAACGTTACTTATTCACACTTTTCAACATAAAATGCATTAAACTAACATTATTGGACCGTATAAAATTATGGGACATCGTAACCGTATTTCCGAACGACAATATCCATGTTTCACGATTTATGCTCCACGTAGAAAATGTCGGCACCGCACCGTTTGCATATCAACACCTCAACACCGACCCTTTGGCGAACTGAACATAAAAGAAGGGAGTCAATATTTTTAGGGTTCCGTACCTCAAAAGGAAAAAACGGAACCCTTTTAGGATCACTCGTGCGTCTGTCTGTCTGTCCGTCTGTCACAGCTTAGTTTTTTGAAAACTACTGGACCAATTAAATTGAAATTTGGTACACATATGTAAATTAGTGACCCAATGATGGACATATTTTTTATATAATTTTAATATACATAGCCAAAAAATGACTATCCCCCCCCCCCCTTTATCTCCGAAACTACTGGGTCTAAAATTTTGAAAAAAATACTCAAAATAGTTCTTTACCTATAGATGACAGGAAAACCTATTAGAAATGTGCAGTCAAGCGTGAGTCGGACTTATGTACGGAACCCTAGAAACGCGAGTCCTACTCGCACTTGGCCGGTTTTTTTACAGTATATAATGGTGCTACTTTACCACCCTAGGGCGGGATTAAAGACAATACGTGCCTAAGTCAAAAAAATTAAGGGCCATAATGTACAACGTTGTACAATACACGTGCGAAAAGGTAATACGCAATCGCAAATCTGACTTCGGTCGTGTTTCAATTTATCGCCTCATTACGAATTTCTACTTTTCGCACTTGTATCGTAATGTACCATTTCTCAAACATGCAATGAAATGTTGTCATGACTTACTTCAAATTGGGTCCGGAAATACTACGTATCCGGTGCGATAAGTGAAAAATCATCTTCACATATCATGTAGAGGAATTTCATACAGCCTTACACACCTAGGTCTGTAAAGCAACCTTCTTTTGTTTTTGAAAGCAGCCGCGGCCCGCGATACTCTTATAACATTCCATTTCTAACCGCAGCTGCACTACCGGTACTGAACGCGTCGCTGTCATTGTCAATTTCCATAGTAAAATTGACAGTAGTGCAGCTGTCGTTGGAAATGGAATGTTACCCTTAGAGTGACATTCCATTTCCAACTGCAGCTGCAATACTGTTCATTTTACTATGGAAATTGACAGTGACAGCGACGCGTTCCCATAGTAAAAGGAACAGTATTGCAGCTGCAGTTGGAAATGGAATGTCACTTTTAGGCTGGTTTTAGTGTCACGCGGACCGTCCGTGCGGATCGCTCCGCACCGCGAGAAATGAGAAAGCTGTCGACACCCGTCAGCTACTCTATGTATAACGCTCCCTGAACTTAATACATATTGGTCCGTCCGGTGCGGAGCGATCCGCACGGATGGTCCGCGTGATACTAAAACCAGTCTTATACTCGTACGCGCCCCGGCCGCCGGGCCCCGGGGGGTTGGTCAGTTGGTCAACGACACCTTCTCGTAACTCATGAGGCCCTGGTACTTACTCCGCGCTAAATTACATTTTTTGACAAGTTTTTCCCAATTTCGGCCATCGTAGCCTATGGATATTTCATTGCAAATTTGAGAACACCACTATTCAAATCTCTGCGAGAAACGGGGTCTATATATATCTACTTGGTCTGCAACCCTTCGTTTCCCGGCCTCTATAGTAATGTACTTACTATACACAGAAACGCCGTTTTAAATCTGCGGGCTTCCCTAGCTTTCAAAGAATAAACGTCCATCATTACAGTCGGTCGCTGCACACGAAAATTCTTTCATGTCCATTCAGTCGGGTTCCGAAGCAGTTTGAATAGTGCACCAGTGAAATAATCGGCATAGTAAAGCACAATCGCTGGCTGGAAGGGTGCCAAGCCATCGCGACGTACGAGCTAAGCTAGGACGTGGTTTCCTATGTGTTTCGTTTCGATAGAATTAACAATTTCCCTTGCCATCGGCCATCGACAGTCACGGTCCGTAGAGCAATGCTTGTCGATAACCGTTCAGAATACATAGTTTGTTGCGTACAGGGAAGCTCAGCGAAAAACTCATTCGGATTAGTTTTTGTCTTTGGTAATTAATACCCCTAGCACAGAATAAGTACTACTTAACTAGTACTTACTTACTTCTTCCTCGCGTTATCCCGGCATTTCGCCACGGCTCATGAGAGCCTGGGGTCCGCTTGACAACTAATCCCATGATTTGACGTAGGCACTAGTTTTTACGAAAGCGACTGCCATCTGACCTTCCAACCCAGAGGGTAAACTAGGCCTTATTGGGATTAGTCCGGCTTCTTCACGATGTTTTCCTTCACCGAAAAGCGACTGGTAAATATCAAATGATATTTCGTACATAAGTTCCGAAAAACTCATTGGTACGAGCCGGGGTTTGAACCCGCGACCTCCAGATTGCAAGTCGCACGCTCTCACCGCTAGGCCACCAGTGATTCGGTGAGAGCGTGTGACTTGCAATCTGCGGTAGTACTACTTAACTAGTACTACCGTACAGAAATTACACTTCCTACAAAACCGAAGTTTGACAGCGATTCTGGGACGAATCATGTTGTCCCTTTGTAATGTATGGAACTATTCCTTTCGGCTATTTAGGGTAGAATAATTTCATGTTTATCTTATCTTGTGCATACCTCTTTGATTTAATTTTTGTTGCAACTGTACATATCTGACATCTATTCTGACATTAACTCTAGTAATTCTGATTCTAACATAATTAATCAATACAGTTAATTTTACTGTAATAGCGATTATATATTTTTTAAATTACACAACGTTAGGTACTGTCTTACGTCAACATTTCATCGACTTCAACTTGTATGATTCATTTGTCCCCTCCTCGCACTTTTTAATTGCACCCGTCAACTCGAGGTAATACCGGATAGGCTGTCGGATTGAGCCGTATGTGCGATACGCGTTACGTAGCCAGATTATCATGTGTAGGGATTTAGCGGATCACTAGAGTAATTACGGCGACCATTATGACCGTTTAATAGTCTCATAATTGCTTATCACAGGATATATGTAAATGATATTAATATGTACCTACTCGTATGTAATATTAACTTTATTTAAAACGACCATGTAATTAATAAATTGCACAACAGGACTAAATCGCGTATTTAAGTTTTCAGATTTACCTCCGACTTTTCAAAGACGGCGTTGTCCCCGTGGTCTCGCGGAGAAGACTGGTTAAAGTTGACAATGTTGACATCAACATCTTCTAGCCGCGCAGTTTGAACGTCCTCGAAACGTCGGAGGTAAATCTTAAAACTTAA
The DNA here is from genome assembly GCF_963556715.1 of Cydia fagiglandana. Classification (NCBI taxonomy): domain Eukaryota; kingdom Metazoa; phylum Arthropoda; class Insecta; order Lepidoptera; family Tortricidae; genus Cydia; species Cydia fagiglandana. Next base: position 4,500,000 of record NC_085940.1, read on the forward strand.
ATACGCGATTAAGTCCCGTTGTGCAATAATAATGTTTTCTTTAAATCGTAAAAGTTTAAATCAAGTACCATGTAACCAGATCCCATGACAGAACCTACATCACCACCAGAAGAGTGTGTACAATGGAACCAGAAGATAATCAATAAAAATGTATACCTATATATACATAGTAAGTACCTATTTATGTTTAGTCTTTTTAGAAATGTTCTTAGCTCTCTATCTTTAGCAATAATCGTTTGCATTAATGTAAGTACCGATTTGTGAGCAAACAGTATGCAAGCTCCATCCCTCTTTATGGCCTAAGTAAGGCTAGCTTTCGCAGAACACTGAATATTAACTTTGTAACAGCTGTTTACATTCCGCCAAAAAAAGAGTTTGTTCAAACTTGAGATATTTATTGTACGACCACGACCTTAACTTTTTGTACTTAAACGACTGGGCTGAAAAATCGTCAGTGAGAATTTCACCCAAGTAAATATGTGTACGAGAATGGCGCATAAATGATGATATTGACATCCATTCGTGGCTCATTCCGCGATTTCGTCGCATCACCAGTTTTGGTGTCTAGCAGTAGAAGTAGTTACCTACTGGTGCGCAGTTGCGCACCGTTACGGAACGGACGCCTGCTTCAGAAACGCCAACGACATTCTGCCGTATTCGAACTTCAAGATATTCACAAGAGACAACACGTACTAGATCCATTCTAGATACGTTATAGTTTAGATATCAACTAGTTCTCTTTTGCAGCGCAATTCGGGCAACCAATGTCACTTTTACGTTAGATAGAGTAAGATATCTATTAGATGTGAATTGGATCTCCAGAATCGCGCAAATATCAAATTTGACAGGTTAGATCTTAAACATATCGTTATCCTATCTTGGTGATGTCTACAAGATATCTAATAGATGTCTATTTCAAAATCCGAATCGGGCACATTGTCTTCATTAATGTCAAATTTCCTTGAAAATAAAGCGTTTATAATGACACTCGTCAACATTCTGTTCAACTCGGTACAACGTAAGCTTAGACGGATTCTGGTGCAGTGATTGATTTTCCATGAGCCCCTTAATCCCAGTTTGTTAAAAAAGCGCTAATTTCCGCATGCTAATGAATATAATATTCCCCCCAGGGATGAAGGCAGGCTTATCCGTGGCACGACGGAGATCCACGATTTATTACATTTTTTCGTTTACCTTCGTCACTGGGACATTCGCCACAAATTGTACCAGTAAATAAACAATAAGTACTACGGCTGGCCACGAGCCAACTCTCCCACGTCGTCAAGAAACGGCAAACTTCGTTTAATTTCGCAGACAATCGACAAAATATAAATTAAAATTAATTAAAAGACGTTGACGAACTCAACAATGGATGTTGTTTCGAGTTGCCGCGACTTTAGCAGGATTAAAATACCACGCCTTTGTAAATTACGTCTAAGATAATCCTTTTACAATAATCCCACTCAAACCCCACCATTTGTAAAGGGAGACAGTTGAGCCCCGTGAAATTATCTCAAATTCGGTTAATTCCTTAAAAGAGATTCACTTTATATCGTGCGGATTGTTAGATACGTACTTATTTAAACTAAGTAGAGTGTTGTCAAATAGACAAATATTTTCATGTAGCATTGATGTTTACTAGGTATTGCTTAAGACGAAACAGGAGCTGAGTTTTAAATATTGTAGGTAAATATACCCGTCTCGCTAACGGAAGCGGCTCCTAAAACTAGTGCGATAACGACAAGGCGAAAAATCCTACGTAAAAATCTCAAAAATCGAGGTTTCGTACTCGACTGTTTCCTCCTCCAAAACTTAACCAATCGTAACCAAATTAGGAAATCTAAATGATTATGAAATTATCTATGTCGGACCCTTTTGCTTTTTTGGCTAATTGATATTAGTTTTGAATGCTACACCTCTCATTGCGGCACAGTCAATGAGGCCATTTTGGCCATTTTTGAAGGGCTCTAGCGCCTTAAGCATAATTACGTTACAGCTAAACCTAATCACTTTTTGGTAAGTGATTATGAGGGGTGACAAAGCCTGGACGCATATTAATAGTGCTTGGATTATTCAACTTGACTATTACAAAGCAATTACAGCAATTTAGGTACTAAATAGAAAGAGAATTAATCATGAAAATAGTTTAATTTCTTTCTTTTTATTTTTTAAAACCATAAACATAATTAATAACAAACTTAGAATAAAATTTACCTAAAATTATAAAACTACCTACAAAACTAAAACTAATACCTAAAAAATATATATATAACATAATGTGGGTGATCTAGCCGAATATGTATATATTAGGCTAGAGAATATGTAGTCTGAATACATGTACGGACAAGTACGAGTACGATGGCATTCTGATGTTAGTGGCCAGTTAGCTTGGCGTGGGCGAAGTGAGCACTCACCGCGAGGCGCCGCAAGGGGGGCCTCGCAGGAGGCCTCTTCAGGCACTGTGAAAGAAAAGGGTCTCGCAGATGCGACTTCACCCACGGCTAGATTAGTTTACGCTGTCAGCGGAATGCGGTGATACGTTCGATTGGCCTATTACTGCCAATTTACTATACGTATACCTTTACTAAGCTAACAAAATAAGCTTAGCTGTCTAGACCTACTTACCATTCCATTTACAAGTCTTATCGAGAAACATAATTATATTTCAAAGCCAAGGATTTAATGGATCCAAGGATTTATGTTAGCTCAATTTTAATATATTTCGATCTAAAAGAAACGTATTTCATCTAATCGTCGTTTGAACATTATACAGGGTGATTCATGAGACGTGAGCAGGACTAATCCTGCACACTCAGTAACTCATAATTGATCGATCACCATCGTGTTTATGTGAAACAACCACACTTTTTCCTATTTTTTAACTTTTTGGTGAGAGCAAATTTAATTCTGTACAATCATGGTCACCCTACTAGACCTAATTAATAAACATAAAACCTCATTAACCATAATGACAACATTTTGTTACGAAAAAAATAAACTGTCAAACTTGAGTGAGATACGAGTTTTCAAAAGTAACCAGTCCGTGATGACAGTGATGACATTCAATTTGACACAGAATATCGGTAGTTTAGTATTCTAATTTTAGGGTGACCACGCATATCGTAAATAAATTAATAACTTTTTTTTTCAACATGACTAGAAAATTAACGTTAACCTCACTAATACTGATACGAGACAGCTGCTTATAATTTACGAAATACGCAGTGTTAGTCCTGCTCACGTCTCCTGAATCACCCTGTATAACGTCATGATGGTGCTACTGAAACTGGCCTACTACCACTAAAATCGAAATTCGCAACTTGTGGGCATCTTCCTCTTTTACTTCAATTAAGATGTAATTAGAGTGACAGAGAAAGATGCCCGCAATTTGCGAGCTTCGGTTTTCACGGTAGGCCCCCTGTGCTTGTAATCCTAGAAAGGCTGGAAAAGGAAACTGGCAGAAATAATTAAACATGCCTTAATTAAAAAACTTGTTACTGACGTAACAAACATGGTAAACTTAGCTTAGTTTTGAAACTTGCTACTGAATTTCTCGTTTATATTAACATTTTGCGAGTACGAATTACTTTCGGCTTTCGGGGAACTATTTTAGGTAGTAGAACTGACATAAAAGTCATCAGTTATTAAAAACTTAATTTTTGGGTAGGGCGAGTCCGACTCGCGCTTGTCCGGTTTCTTTATTATGTATGGGCCCGATTCGGATTTTGAAATAGATATCTATTAGATATCTTTTAGACATCACCAAGATACGATAACAATATGTTTAAGATATAACCTGTCAAATTTGACATTTACGCGATTCTGGAGATACTCTTGAACGATTTCCACAGGATTGATATGACTTAGAGATCCAATTCACATCTAAAAGATATCTTACTCTATCTAACGTAAAAGTGACATTGGTTTCCCGAATTGCGCTGCAAAAGAGAACTAATTGATATTTAACTATAACGTATCTAGAATGGATCTAGTACGTGTCATCTCTTGTGAATATCTTGAAGTTCGAATACGGCTGTATGTCATTTGGATAATGTAAATATGGAGTAAAAAAGCCTTAACTACGGTGACATCCTTTTGACATAATATGTATGCCGGGCTAAATAAAATAAAACATTCTCTGACTAATATTTATCTTTTTTATTCGTGTGTTTTGTCAAGTTATATCTAATTGGCAAGATAAGCTTCTTGGCAACATGTCAATAGCTTTGTTCCACACAACAGTAAAAGTATCACCGAATGTAAGTTCTTGTAGCTCCACCAATTTTCGCGCGTTTCGTTACGCTCTCTATTTATTGGAGAAGCGAGACGGTAGTAAAAATGTTTATGAGCAATATCTAAACGCGAGCTCACCCGCCGTTCATCATCTGTCATCTCTCTGTCATTGGCTAAACGATGTTTTAATTTAAGGTGGATGTCTAGGGATGGGATGCCGATTATCAGCCAAAAGATGGCGTCACTGTGCACGAATTGTGGATTTTCACTATTTCTCCCAAAATACAAAGTTTCATAAGATGTGTTGATATGTGCGAAAACTATAAAAAATACTACATCCAAATCGAGACATGTTCAACTCAACATTGTCTCATTTCGTTATTACCGGAATCCAACTGCAAAATATTGCAATTTCTTGCATTCACGCACACTTACGTACTTAAAGTCACCTTAAAGTCAGTGTCAAATGTCAGCAGATTCGTAATGTTACAGTAAAGTAACCTAGAGGGCGCAGCGGATGAAATGTTTATTGTTGAAAAAAGATTGGAAATTAAATAATAAATTCTTGTTTGAGCAACGATTAAGAATTACAAGGCATTCAGAAGCAACTAATGTTTTCGACCATCAACTGTCATGTGCTCGTGGCACACGTAGCCTCTATTTTGAAAAAAATCAGATCGTAGCTAAGATACATGGTTCAAACCCCGACAATGCCAATTGTTTTTTTTTATAATTTTAGCATTCTCTTTTGAATTATTTTAAGCGTATGTTATTCTTCGAAACTAAACTTAGGTGAGTAAAACATTTTCAGTATTTTAATTATTTTTTAATAATATTATGGGAAGATTTATAATAAAAGTATTTTTATTTTCCGGTTTTCAAAGGATATAAATAATGATTAAAATAATTTAAAAAAAGTCATGCATGAGGCTAATTAGGATCGCAGAATAGGTACATAAGAAGTCAACTATCGACGAAGTATAGCTGGTCAAGCAGATCTTGTCAGTAGACAAAGGCGGCAAATTTGAAAAATGTAGGCGCGAAGGGATATCGTTCATAGAACATTTGGATTTCGCGCCTTTTTTTACTGACAAGATTTGCTTGACCAGGTATAAAATAAAAGTTTCCAAAATTTTCTTGAAATAATATACCTACATGAAATAATCAAATACAACACATTTACTTAAAATAACTTTTAAAATAAGGCATATAAAATTACCAAAAAGATGAAATAAAATAAATAAATAAATACAAAAAGAAATCTTCGTTCGTGGTTTGAACCCTGTCATGCTGTTCAACTTGTTAGACTTATACTCAATAGCTAAAAGCCACTAGACCATTTGACCATAGTAGACCCGGGCGAAAAATGCCTTCTTATTTAAGTAACCCATTACTGTCAAAAATATCAAGTTTGAATTGATATGAAATATAATTTTTCATTGTCAACTTATTGACATCCAAACGTTGCGAGCATGTTGTACTTTAAACCATTTGGCAACGTCGCACGGCGAAATCTTCTGAAAATGTATGTCCTTTTATATTTTGATATTTATGGATATACTAGCTGTTGCCCGCGACTTCGTCCGCGTGGAATCTTATCTTCAACATTTTACATCTTTAGTACCAATAATTTTCATATCCAAGCAATGTTGAAATTATAAGTACTTTTCTTTTTTAGCAAGTTGTATGAAGTTTGAAGTCAAGTGGATTTTGATGTTGGTTGCTGAAATTACTTTTCTTGTGTTCTCATAATAGGTACCTATGCCCTATGCCCTTATACAAAGATTCAAGTTCCGCACTCACAAAATATCTGATCTCCATACAAACGTGCAACCCCTTTCTCACCACCTTGGGGCATGATTTTCAAAAATGCTTGAATTAGTTTCCATGTTTTTTTAATTTAAAACGTTTTTACAAAGTTTCAAGTTCCTTGCTTAAAATAAAATTAGCACCCGCAGACGAATTTTCATCCCCTTTTTAACCCTCTTAGGGGTTGAAATTCCAAAAACGTTGCAATTACTTTTTTTTTATAATCGGCTATTATGCCTTTCTAAGAAGTTTCAAACCCATTTGTAATGGATTCAAACTTTCAACCCCTTTTTAACCCTGTTAGGGGATGAATTTTACAAATCGCTGAAATCACTTTTCCTGTCTTCTAATAATATCCCTAAATACAAAGATTCAAGTCCTACACTCGAAAAAATGTTTGATATCCATACAAACTTTCAACCCCTTTTTCACCACCTTAGGGGATGAATTTTCTAAAACGCTGAAATTAGTTTTCTTGTATTTGAATTTGATACTTTTTTACAAAGTTTCAAGTTCCTAGCTTAAAATAAAATTTGCACCCGAAGACGAACTTTCATCCCCTTTTTAACCCCCTTAGGGGTTGAATTTCCAAAAACGTTGCAACCACTTTTTTTGTAATGGGCTATTATGCCTTTCTAAGAAGTTTCAAAGCATTTATAATGGATTAAAATTTTCAACCCCTTTTTAACCCTGTTAGGGGATGAGTTTTACAAAACCCTGAAATTACTTTTCTCGCCTTCTAATAATATCCCTAAATACAAAGATTCAACTCAACCACTCGAAATTTTTTTTGATTTCCATACAAACTTTCAACCCCTTTTTCACCACCTTAGGGGATGAATTTTCTAAAACGCTGAAATTAGTTTTCTTGTATTTTAATAATATATCTTTTTACGAAGTTTCAAATTCCTAGCTTAAAAGAAAACTTTAACCCCATACAAACTTTCATCCCCTTTTTAACCCCCTTAGGGGTTGAATTTCTCAAAATCGCTTCTTATCTCTTGTTTACTTTATAAATGCAATCTGGTGTGCAAATTTCAACTTTCTGGCTTTTGTAGTTTCGGCTCTGCGTTGATGAATCAGTCAGTCAGTCAGTCAGTCAGTCAGTCAGGACACTTGCATTTATACAGGGTGATTCAGGAGACATGAGCAGGACTAACACTGCGCATTTCTTAAATTATAAGCAACTGTTTCGTATCAGTATTAGTGAGGTTAACGTTAATTTTCTAGGCGTGTTGAAAAAAAAAGTTATTAATTTATTTACGACATGCATGGTTACCCTACAATTAGAATACTAAACTACCGATATTCTGTGTCAAATTGAATGTCATCACGGTCTGGTTACTTTTGAAAACTCGTATCTCACTCAAGTTTGACAGTTTATTTTCTTCGTAATCATAATGCTGTCATTACGGTTAAAGAGGTTTTACGTTTATTAATTAGGTCTTGTAGGGTGACCATGATTGTACAGAATTGAATTTGCCCTCGCCAAAAAGATAAAAAATAGTAAAAAGTGTGGTTGTTTCACCTAAATACGACGGTGATCGATCAATTATCAGTTACTGAGTGTGCAGGATTAGTCCTGCTCACGTCTCATGAATCACCCTGTATATATAGAAGATGAGGATTCTTCTACTTATGTTGCAAATTGATTAAATTATCGAGAGAAAAATGCTAATGCAAAGAAAACAAGAAATATCCGTTTCATTTCTCATGCTATTGATTCGGTTAAATTGAGTTCTAATGTATGGGGAAGATAAACTAATTATAGCCAGCCTTTTATGAATGTAGTATGATACCTTAGGGTATGGTGCTTTACGCACACTAGCGTCCCTTCCCCTCCCCCTGACGCAACCCCCCCTTTTTGCATGAAATATGTCCCGGTTCACAGTTTTTTACATGTTTTGAGGAAAGTATACATTTTAGGTAAAAAGTGTCAATGAAAGAAATAATCCTTAATAAATTCTTAATAAAAAAGGTCATATTCATTTTTTTTATATGATGCACCTAATTCATGTATTAGCTTGTCAAAATTCGAAATAACATAGTTTTTACTTAGGGTTCGAAATTCATTTATTATACACGGTGTAACATGAGGAAACCGAATAATTTTGACAGCGTATTCCTGATCATATTTAGACACAAAAATGTCCTATAAACTTTTTTGAAATGCGGCTAGTTTCAGAGTTAATACCAATTAAAAAAAAAACAAGTTTCTATTGTTACATAGTTCGAAACGCCTTTTTGATGGCGATGTTGTTACTATGGGATTTAGTCTAAATATCCTTATTGATATGTCAAAAAGTGACAATTAAGTAACACGTTGCAAAAACTATGTTTTACGAAAAAAAAGTAAAAATCCATGTTAACTGACAAGTTTACCAATAACATTTACTTTTTATGTACATACATATATATTCAAAAAATTTAAAAAATAGCGGCCAAGTGCGAGTCGGACTCGCGTTCCAAGGGTTCCGTATATTACACAATTTTTAACAATGTATTTTTTATTTTATTTATTTAGATATTTAATTCAGGGAACAAGGCCCATATTACAAATACCTTGCAGACTAACATACATATGTATTTTATAAACTTAAAACTAAACATTATTTATGCGAAACGTGAGTGAAATCTTTAAAAAATCCGTAGGAGTCGGATCAAAAACTGTAATTAAGTCCGACTCACGCTTGACTGTAGATTTCTAATAGGTTTCCCTGTCATCTATAGGTATAGACCTATTTTATGTATTTTTTCAAAATTTTAAACCTAGTAGTTTCGGAGATAAAGGGGGGGGGGAATAGGCATTTTTTGCCTATTTTCTTGAATAACTTCTAAACTGTTTATTCGAAAATTATAAAAATATATATTTGAGATCCTTACAATAAGCTCTTTCATTTGATATGTAACATGATATAGTTTGAATTTTTTTATTTTTGAATTTTTTCATTTACCCCCCAAAAGTGGCCCCCATGTTTAAAATTCATTTGTTTACAAACTTACATATGTGTATCAGATTTCAACTTGATTGGTCCAGTAGTTCCGGAGAAAATCGGCTGTGACAGACGGACAGACAGACAGACGCACGAGTGATCCTATAAGGGTTCCGTTTTTTCCTTTTGAGGTACGGAACCCTAAAAACAATAAAAAAAATTGTTTTCGGCTAAATTGACCTAAACTCATACATACATTTTTTCCTTCTTTTGACCTCAGAAATAAAATCTTTCGCATTTCTTGAGGACACCTTGTATAATAAGTGTTATAAAATGAATATAACCATTTTTACTAAGAATTTAATAAGGAACTATTTCTTTCATTGACACTTTTATCCTAAAATGTAATATGTAATATGTGTTTAGGTCAATTTCGCCAAAAAAAAATATTGTTTGGTTTTTTTTTAATTTTATGAAGGAATTTGTACATAAAAATTAAATGCTATTGGTAAACTTGTCACTTAAAATGTTTTTTTTTTCGTAAAACTTAGTTTTTGCAAAGTGTTACTTGTCACTTTTTGACATATCAATAAGGATATTTAGACTAAATCCCATAGTAGCAACATCGCCATCAAAAAGGCGTTTTGAACTATGTAACAATAGACTTGTTTTTTTTTTAATTGGTATTAACTCTGAAACTAGGCGAATTTCAAAAAGTTTATAGGACATTTTTGTCTCTAAATGTGATCAGGAATACGCTGTCAAAATTATTCGGTTTCCTCATGTTACACCGTGTATAATAAATCAATTTCGAACCCTAAGTAAAAACTATGTTATTTCGAATTTTGACAAGCTAATACATGAATTAGGTGCATCATATAAAAAAATGAATATGACCTTTTTTATTAAGGATTATTTCTTTCATTGACACTTTTTACCTAAAATGTATACTTTCCTCAAAACATGTAAAAAACTGTGAACCGGGACATATTTCATGCAAAAAGGGGGGGTTGCGTCAGGGGGAGGGGAAGGGACGCTAGTGTGCGTAAAGCACCATACCCTAAGGTATCATACTACATTCATAAAAGGCTGGCTATAATTAGTTTTTCAAAAAGCACAATTTGACCGAATATATGAAAGAGGGTCATTGTTGTTGTAAAAGGTGTGCAGGAAATGATACGTTTCTGCACTAGAGCAGTTTAGGTTCCAATTCCAAGTACGATTTTATTATTCTTTTTACAATAAGCAATTGAAATTTGGGTATAAATGGATTTGTTATACAATTTCCATTCTGATATTTGACTCCCCATTCCATAAATAACGATACTTTTGGCCAAATTGTTAATTGAAAATACCTACTCTCAAAAATACCTACTATAAAAATGTATTTAAAAAAACACATGCATTTTACTTTCCTCGTATGCGAAAAGAAAAGTAGAGTGTTTTAACTCGGGTGAAAGGCAGCATTTTTGAAAAAAAACCAGGCAAGTGCGAGTCGGACTCGCGCATGAAGGGTTCCGTACCATAATGCAAAAAAAAACAAAAAAAAAGCGAAAAAAAAACGGTCACCCATCCAAGTACTGACCACTCCCGACGTTGCTTAACTTTGGTCAAAAATCACGTTTGTTGTATGGGAGCCCCATTTAAATCTTTATTTTATGCTGTTTTTAGTATTTGTTGTTATAGCGGCAACAGAAATACAGCATCTGTGAAAATTTCAACTGTCTAGCTATCACGGTTCGTGAGATACAGCCTGGTGACAGACAGACGGACAGACGGACGGACAGCGAAGTCTTAGTAATAGGGTCCCGTTTTACCCTTGGGTACGGAACCCTAAAAATATCATCTACTAACGTTATTGTTATGCACAAGCAGAAGATATTATAGAATCTTGTTTATTTACAAGAAGATGACATTTTTCTCCACATACCTATATATTTTTGAGAAAAATATAGCTAGGTATTTTAGTTTAAAAATCATTGTTACAATAAATATAGGCTTTTCCAGAGAACATTTATATTTCTACCGAAACGAAAGCAGAATTCACAAGGGTTTTCGGCGGACGACCGTAACGCGAATTATTGTTTGGACTGACCTTTCTATAAATATATAAATGTATTTTATTGTGTAATAATCATAATAATTATTAAGTTATATTAAATCTGGGAATGAAATTATATCAGAAAGGAGATTCTTAAATGAGTAGGTATACTCGTAACATGCTTTGTGCATTAAATATACCTCCCTCTATTGAGTGAAAATAAAACAAAATACACAGGTAATCTGTGTTGCGGTTTTAAAGTGCCATCTGTTACACCTTTGACAAATTAAAAATGATTGCTTGTCAAATGAAGTCGCCATGTTAGAATTACACCGATACTATAAGCATCACTCACACAAACAAGCAATGAGGCAAAATTTTACCAATATTCAAAGGCTTTTTTCTTAATAATTTTAATCAAAATCTAGTATTTTTTTACGTTAAGCGAAGACAGAAATATATATACTACCCAAACATTACATATACAAGTGAAGAAACCCTATATAATAGGAGCTAGGGTGCCAAGAAAGTTGTATGAAAATCGAGCAAGGAGAACCACCTTAAATAAAACCGTTAGCGCGGACATTAAAATGGCCGCGAATTTACACTTAACGTTATTGTTGAAATGGTATTAAGATTGGTTTTTGTACTGAACAATATGATTAGTCTCGTGATTTATTGGAATGGGACCAAAACCGTAGTTACTTACGCATAACCGAGTGTACGGTCACCTGCAATAATATGTTACTCTTCGAAGGCCGCAAAAATATTGTGACACGCTTTAAAGTCTCTACAAACAACATCGTGTCAGATATTTTTGCGGCCTTTGTTGTGTAACATATTATTGCAGGTGACTGTACATTGTCACTTGTACATGTATATGGCATGTCATTGTGTAACTGTGATTTTGGATTTGAACGTTGGATTCGAACCCACAACTATTATGGATTTTAATTACCTTAATTAAATTAACTCTATCTACTATTTACCAAAATGTTCATACAACATACCTAACCTATTTATTTAAAACTCATACATGTACCTGTACTTAAAATTGCAATTTCATTTACCGACGGCTCTGCTGTATGAAATAATTATTTTAAAAGTTTTATCTTTACGTATGTACATAATGTACATATATAAATCCCAAATATTATTTTACACAAAATTTCCATCATAAATCAACGCAGGAAACTTTAATCATAAATAACAGGACCAATAGGCAGTGGCATCCGTTATTCGGGTCAGATCATAGATAGCAATCAAATTTAAATTTACGAACCTACAATAGTTATTTTGTTTTACAAGGGGGCAAAGTTGTTATTTAACCACTCGTGCTAATATTGATACCCGAGCAAGCGAAAGATTCCAAAATTAGCGAGGGTTTCAAAGCATGAGGGTTAAACAAAATTTGCCCCCGAGTGAAACACAAAAATTTTCACCACACCAACTCGAAGCAAATATTAAATGTAAAATACCTATCAAACAAAATCAAACCATACCGAGTCCAAATGTTATTAAATATTTATCATCCAAAATCATCATTTAAAAGTCAATCCTACCAGCAAACATAAGAAAACAACTCAAAAATTGCATTTGATTACTTTGCCTCACATGTGGATAAAATGCAACTTTGCTATTCGTTTTCGAAGTGCAAAGTAAGCCTTTTTGAGCTGGTATGGTGAAAAATAAAATATAGGTACCTATACCTATCACCTATAATACATATACTACCACAATTAGGCCTAATACAGCAACAAATAAAATCATCGGAACCATTCCTTGCGGAGCTTATACCTACAGATTTATAAATACGAAAGTAAAATAAGTCTGTCTGTCTAGTGTATGTATGTCTGTTACCCGATCCTCTTCACGCTCAAACTGCCGCGGATTAGATAATTTTGGATATGTAGATAGTTTGAGGCCCGAGAAACGACAGAATAGTTCTTATCAATCATCATCATACCGCACAGAAGAAGTTGTAAGCAGTAAAACGTAGTAAACGTAGTAAAACACATAAATCGGGTAAAAAACGTAGGTTCAAATTGATAATACAGCAAACATAAAAGATTAAAACTCTGCAGAATAATCTTAACGTCTAGAAACGAGCCAATCAGTGCAGTTTCTGAGAGCTGGTTAAAATAATGTCCTGCACTTAGGTATTTTAGGAGCGAAAACTTCTCGGACTATCGACTCAGCTTTATGACGGCGCCATATTTATTAGGCCTTTAATTTATTCGAATCTCGAAGGTTTTAAACGAGCGGAACGAAAGCCTGTGCATTATTTATTAAAAGAAAAAAAATACTGGCTCTAAAATACCGTTGGAAAATTTGTATTTGGAATCGGAGTCGGGATCAGTTTTATGAGAGTTGTAAACAATTCGCATTTAGTGTACTAAAGGGTGTAACATGGGAATGTGATAGCCTTTGTTCCTTTCAATTAAAAGTTTTGGATAGGCTCTCTCTTAGCTGTCTAGCGGTAAAGACAAAAGTACTTAGCATTAATCTAAGAAATGGGCATAGTTTTCTTTATTATCTGTTTAAATTAACTATGTATTGAATAAAAGTATCCCAGTTCCTTGGGTAACTCTGTTATCATCTTATCTGTTATCATCTAGTAATTATGAATATATTTTATAAAACGTAACTTTAATGTAACATGTGTACAATTCTATAACATACCTATGTAGTGCATTAGTCCGAACTCTAGCTGTAAACAAGCCATTTTTGGCTTAGCAGTTAAGAAACATGAAACTCTGCGATTCATTTAATTGTTTAGAACTTTAATAAATAAAAAAAAAAAAAAAAAAACTAGAATATGTAATCAGGAGCTGGTGAGATGATCTTATTAAAGGACATAAAATATTAAAAAAAAACCAGAAACACTGAGTATGAGACACTTTACTCACCACATAACGTTATTAGCAGCAAAAGCATCATTTTAACATTTTTATACAGCGTTTCGTTTGATAATGGCATAAGTTCATTCACACGTGCACTTCAAATAATTACAATCAAGTAATTACTTAGTCACATCATACGTTTGTAATTCACTGTCTTATCAACTCCATCTCTTCTTTCACCATAAAATACCCATTAAATTTTTTTTTTAATTTTCGATCGAATCTCTTTCTAAATTTAAAAACTTTCGTTCGGTAGACGTAGCTGTTTACAATTTACAAATACCGGAGCGCGATCGTAGGCCATGTCAGCGCGAGGTGCCGCGAGCGTGCCGGCAGAGTGCGCGCCGCGAGCCGAGTGTCCTCTGTGCTAGCTACCCTAGCGACATGCGCACTCCACACTACCCCTAAAGGGTCCTTAAGTGGATTAAGTTTTTAAACTTTGACAATTGATGAAATGACGTAAACTTTCCTAAGTGAAAAGTTGGAAATTAAGCAATGTTTTGATTACTGTTGTAAAATTTGTAACATGCCGGGAGCAGGAGCCAGATTACAGCTTTCTTCGCCTTCTTTTTTTTAACGTCAGACCCTTGTCATTTTTGTAGAATAGATACGTTTATGGTGAATGTAATTTTTGTCTTCGAAAATGTCACTCAATTTTGTTAATATGTCACGAAGAAATACATTTTCTTTGTTTTTCTTTTCAATCGTTAGTCTAACACGCGTATTCGGGAAACGAGATAATCACAAGATCTAGAGACGATATATTATAGAGATCAACTAGATTTACATTAGATATCGACTAGATGTGACTTGGATATCTAATTCATAACTTGTCGAAATCGTTCAAGAGGACCTCCAGAATCGCGGAAACGTCAAATTTGACATATCTAACTTACAAATGACTAAGATATCTTCTCGATATCGTATCTTATTCATCTCTAGATGATCTCTAGTGTTAAAGTTAGAATAGGGCTTATGGCTCCACAGCCTCTACTATTTCAGTCAGTAGTTCAAAATCAGTTCGTTTATAACTGGATAACTAACTGGAAAACTACTTACAACAATCATCTCAGTTCAAAAACGTATCCTGAATGTCCTTGAATATTATTGAAAAACTTATCCACACTAATGAAATCAAGGTTTAAAGAAAAATCCAAACCTACCTAACTGCAGGCATGGAAACCATTGCAAAATATCTAGGTAGCATAACCAAGGCATAATAATTACACATTAATATTTCAGTATTAAACCGCATTTAACACTAATCAATGTGTAAATCTGCCCGAAGGGAAGTCACTTATAATAATGAAAATGATGTTGGCTGATTTATCTTTAAAATGCATTACACAATTCCATGTATAAAAAAAAGTAGCGACAACGTCTACTCCTATTTTCTCTCGCCGCGGTTTTAAATGGCCGCGCGACACACGACTGCGCAGCCTTAGCTACATAAAGTCATATGTCACGCATACAAAATGCACGCCAAAGATATCTGCACATTTTACTCCTTGCTACAATGACATAAGGTGCATATTTGTGAATATATAATTGACGCTGATCGCCCCTTCATCATATAGGACGTTCTTAACCAAGAACTGGTATCGTGGACTTTTTACAGAGTGCAGCGACGAAGATTATTGCTGACGCGGCCTGTAACAGGTACTTAGGTTATTTAGGTCAAAAGCACAGGAGTACTCGGAAACCTAGAAGTGTGTAGCTTTTTTTTCACTTGCAATGTTGTTACGTATTCTGTTTAAATGCAAATTCAAACGATTGAACTGAAATTTGGCATACTTACTATGCTTAATAGGCAATGGAATTTTTAACGTGACTGCATTGCGTCCCTTTTCAGATGCGTTCATTTGAAATTCTGTCCCGTTGCAATTTTAGCGGCGTTAAAACTTTTGAAATCTGTGTTGGGGTGTTCTTAGAGAGTAGCTAGATCAGTGCCCCAAACGCGTTAGTTCCGCGTAGCATTATTCCCCGTCGCATTTTTCCCCACTAGCGTTAGTTCCACGTAGCATTATTCCCGGTCGCATTTTTCCCCACTAGTGTTTGTTTTCGTTCATATTTAGTTCACATCTTACCTAACCTATTAATTTAGTGTGACGTCCATGAAAACATTACAATTTGGAGAAAAAAGTGTAGGTAGGTAAGTTAGGTTCGTTAGGTCCGTCTAAAAATGCGACCGGGATTATGCTACGCGGAACTAACGCGTTTGGGGCCTGATCTAGCTACTCTTCTTAGACAGTCCATCGGCAATCTATCTATATATATAAATGCAAGTGTCCTGACTGACTGATTCATCAACGCAGAGCCGAAACTACAAAAGATAGAAAGTTGAAATTTGCATACCAGATTACATTTATAAAGTGTACAAGAGATAAGAAGCGATTTTGAGAAATTCAACCCCTAAGGGGGTTAAAAAGGGGATGAAAGTTTGTATGGGGTTCCAGTTTTATTATAAGCTAGGAATTTGAAACTTCGTGAAAAGAAATATTTTTAAAATACAAGAAAACTAATTTCAGCGTTTTTGAAAATTCATCTCCTAAGGTGGTGAAAAAGGGGTTGAAAGTTTGTATGGATATCAAAATTTTTATCAAACGCGGGACTTGAATCTTTGTATTTAGAGATATTATTAAAAGACAGGAAAAGTAATTTCAGCGTTTTGTAAAATTCATCCTCTAACAGGTATAAAAAGGGGTTGAAAGTTTGAATCCACTACAAATTCTTTTAAACTTCTTAGAAAGGCGTAATAGCTGATTACAAGAAAAAGTAATTGCAACGTTTTTGGAAATTCAACCCCTAAGGGGGTTAAAAAGGGGATGAAAGTTCGTCTTGGGGTGCAAATTTTATTTTAATCTAGGAACTTGAAACTTTGCAAAAAGATATTAAATTAAAATATAAGAAAATTAATTTCAGCGTTTTTGAAAATTCATCCCCTAAGGTAGTGAAAAAGGGGTTGAAAGTTTGTATGGATATCATATTTTTTTTCGAACGCGGGACTTGAATCTTTGTATTTGGGGATATTATTAATAGACAGGAAAAGTAATTTCAGCGTTTTGTAAAATTCATCCCCTAACATGGTTAAAAAGGGGATGAAAGTTCGTCTTGGGTTGCAAATTTTATTTTAAGCTAGGAACTTGAAACTTTGCAACAAGGTATTAAATTAAAATACAAGAAAACTCATTTCCGCGTTTTTGAAAATTCATCCCCTAACGTGGTGCAAAAGTTTGAAAGTTTGTATGAATATCAAACATTTTTTTTCAAGCTTTCAAGCTAGGAACTTCAAACTTGGTGAAAGGGCATTAACATTATATTAAAAGTTTGTATTATAAAGTTTGCATCGATGAAAATTATAGGTACTCAAGATGTAAAATGTTCAAGATAAGAGTCCACGCGGACGAAGTCGCGGGCAACAGCTAGTACCTATATAAGTATTACCTACGGGTGAATAGTGTTAAAATGAGATAGAAGTTACACCAACTTGTAATTAGGTAAAGATGTAGTGCATAATTGTTTTCCTTCGTATTTTCTCGGAAACATTCGTATTTCTCATGCTAGTTCAGCCAACCTCAGTACTTCTTGTACCAAGACTGACCGAAATAGCAAGACACGTTTAAATTATCATGAGTAATTTTTTGGAGTGTTTTTATTTACTTTCTGTGGCGCGTATGCGTTCATGAATGTCCGACGTATTCAAAACAGCAGTCGAAATGTAGGTAACTATAATATGTATAAGTACTACAATAACATTGTCTTCGGTTACCGCGATAGTTACTCAAAAAATAAAACTATTGAAACGGATTATATAATCCGTTTCAATTTGTAAGTTCAATAGCGGAGGCAGTTATAAAGTTGACCCAAAAATTTTTTATTAAGCTATGAGCTTAATCATATATGTTCCTTGAGTAATTCTAAGCATTTCAAGCCTGGGAGGCAATAAGAAATGTGTGTCTACTCGGATTTGTAATGGATTCAAACTTTCAACCTCTTTTTAACCCTGTTAGGGGATGAATTTTACAAAACGCTGAAATTACTTTTCCTGTCTTTTAATAATATCCCCAAATACAAAGATTCAAGTCCCGCGTTCGAAAAATTTTTTGATATCCATACAAACTTTCAACCCCTTTTTCACCACCTTAGGGGATGAATTTTCAAAAACGCTGAAATTAGTTTTCTTGTATGTTTATAATATATCGTTTTACGAAGTTTCAAATTCCTAGCTTAAAATAAAACTTGAACCCCATACAAACTTTCATCCCCTTTTTAACCCCCTTAGGGGTTGAATTTCCCAAAATCGCTTCTTATCTCTTGTACACTTTATAAATGTAATCTAGTGTGCAAATTTCAACTTTCTATCTTTTGTAGTTTCGGCTCCGCGTAGCAAAAATCTCCAACCAAATTTTTCACCTTTTTACGTTTTTCTTGTAAAATTACTATGAAACTGAAAAAAACAAATATCAGCAATGAATTCTACGTCTTTGGTTTATACGAAAATGATACCAAACTTGCCCAAGTACCCACCAGGATCAGAATAGATTTTTTTTAAAGATGACGGGTGGCGGCCGTCTTTGTACCCCACCCTCCCCCCCACCCCAGGCTAGAAATGCTTAGAATTACTCAAATATCAGATGTGATGAAGCTCATAGCTTAATAAAAAATGTTTGGGTCATGTATGGCAGCGTTACATAACTGATTCCAGTACAAATGGTAAGAATAACAGTAAATATAACTAGCAATGCACGCACGAGAACTTTCCAAAGTTGCGAAACTTTCCACATGAGAAATTCTCGGTAACTTCTGAGAATGTTCTCGAGAACGAGAATTTATTTATTTATCGTAGTTTATACCTTGAATATTCACGATAGTTTAGGTGTAGTCCTTACCCCCAGAAAATTCCGACTTTTGGTCGTCCGCTTCCGGTCAGAAAAATGTATGATGGCCCGGCCAAACGGTCAGACTTAGGTGGGGGGTGCTCGACCAAATGTCATAGAGGGACCCTGGTAGTTTTTGACGCCGCCATTTTTTTTCAATATGGCCGACTTTTTTTTTAAACTTTTTTAATTTTGTCCTAGCGCGCTGAAATTTTGGTCACGGAATCTCGGGGTCCCCTAAATACTTATGAAAAATTTTTTTATGGAAAAATGCTACAATTGCGGGAAAACTGGCCACTTTTATTTTGTATGGCAACTTTTAAACGGTGCGTAATAGGTGGGGGGTGCTCGACTAAATGTCATAGAGGGTCCCGAGACAAAACAATCTGCATTAAAAAAACAAAATGGCAGACTTTTTTTAATTTTTTTCAAGTTGGTCCGAGCGCGCTGAGATTTGGCATGGCGGGAGATAGAGGCCTCTAGATTCTAATGAAACAAAAAAAAAAATTTGGAAAATATTGTCGAAAGCCGAAATGTTCTCTGATATACAGTGAGAATTTAAGCAACTTATTTGTAAATTTATCACATCAACAAAATTGCTAACTGTAATAGACAATAATATATGCATAATAACATTTAGTTTTAAGTTATGCCTATTTAAACTTTATTTCAAGTATATTCTCTTGTTTAAACAATAATTTCCATGTTGCAGGAATGTTCTGAGAACATTCTCGAGAACGTTTCCGCTTTTTGGGAATGTTCTGCAATTTGTACATTGCTAAATATAACTACAATGTATGAAACATTGTACTTATATTTACTGTTATTCTACGACCGTATTGCTATACTGTCATAGCCCGTAGCATATCCAAATCTACAAATAATTTTTTGTACTAAGGAAATATGTATATAAAAAACAAATACTGAGCTAGTTACAGCTCATTTCGTCAAATGAACCAACTAAGAAGTAAGTAATAGGTGTTCCATAAGATTCCTTGACAATAGGTAGGTACCTACAAAGTTATAAACTCCTCAACCAATACTGAGCGAGCACAAAGCACCTTCTAAAATATTGGAATCCTCTTGCAAGTTTGAAGACGCCGCGACCGTGTACCTACACGGTTCAGAGAATTGTCACAGTAGGTACCTACCAACTGTGACAATTCGCATGCTATACCGGGTGTGGCCTGTAATACGAGCAAAAATTTTAACTGTAAGCTGTACTCCTCATACTGACCAACATTTGTTCAGAAAATTTTAAAAATAACTCGTGGATTGATTTTTAATACACTTTAAAGTTTATTCTAAGACGCAATGTATTGCGAATTTTGTTATGTTTACGGTGTGACAAGCAACGTCAATCACAATGATATGGCGTGGCGATAGCGTCCATTGAAGATATGTAATATTTATATTGTATGAAAAATAGGTAGTTTAAATACTTCATAATTTTTTAAAGTTGTTGAACAAAAGCGTCACCGTTTGAGGAGTACAATCTATGTTTTAATCATTTGCTTGTGTTACAGGCCACACCCGGTATAATGTGTATGGTCCATAAGCACATATACTGGAGTCAGTTATGTAACGCTGCCATACATGACCCAAAAAATTTTTATTAAGCTATGAGCTTCATCACATCTGATATTTGAGTAATTCTAAGCATTTCTAGCGTGAAGTGGGGGGGAGGGTGGGGTACAAAGACGGCCGCCATCCGTCATCTTTAAAAAAAATCTACTCTGATCCTGGTGGGTACTAGGGCAAGTTTGGTATCATTTTCGTATAAACCAAAGACGTAGAATTCATTGCTGATATTTGTTTTTTCAATTTCATAGTAATTTTACAAGAAAAACGTAAAAAGGTGAAATATTTGGTTGGAGATTTTTGCTACGCGGAGCCGAAACTACAAAAGATAGAAAGTTGAAATTTGCACACTAGATTACATTTATAAAGTGTACAAGAGATAAGAAGCGATTTTAAGAAATTCAACCCCTAAGGGGGTTAAAAAGGGGATGAAAGTTTGTATGGGGTTCAAGTTTTATTTTAAGCTAGGAATTTGAAACTTCGTAAAACGATATATTATTAAAATACAAGAAAACTAATTTCAGCGTTTTTGAAAATTCATCCCCTAAGGTGGTGAAAAAGGAGTTGAAAGTTTGTATGGATATCAAAAAAATTTTCGAACGCGGGACTTGAATCTTTGTATTTGGGGATATTATTAAAAGACAGGAAAAGTAATTTCAGCGTTTTGTAAAATTCATCCCTTAACAGGGTTAAAAAGGGGTTGAAAGTTTGAATCCATTACAAATCCGAGTAGACACACATTTCTTATTGGCTCCCAGGCTTGAAATGCTTAGAATTACTCAAGGAACATATGTGATGAAGCTCATAGCTTAATAAAAAATTTTTGGGTCAACTTTATAACTGCTTCCGCTAATATATTATATTGTGTAGCCGTGCACAGATTACTCCACCTATCCGTTAGTCGGGTTAGATAAAGAGAACGGCCCACTTCACGTTTATTGGCAAAGGACAAACGCTTTCACGAAAGATAAGGGTGATTATTGTTGTATCCTGGAAAAGCTACGGGCGCCCACGTCTACAGTTAGCCCCGGGTCGGATAAGGCAATGCAATTCCGGGAGTATTTGCGAAACTAGGTCCGGGGTGGAAATAGTGTGAAAAATACTAAAATTTTATAGTAAGCTTAGTGGTTAGAAGCTCACTCGGCAGTGTAGCTTGAATGAGAGAGGCTCCGGATATTTTTAGGAGTATTCAGAGCATTCAAAGCTGTTGTTTTTATCAGGACGTAGTTGTACTGAGTATGGCGCATAGCGAGTTGGTATCCAAAAGGTTTTTTTCTAATCGTCGGAATTTGCCCTGATATCTATGTTTGCATTCGTAATAATAGGCTGCGAAGCACCATGTTGCAAGTAGGTGCTGTATTAAAACGCGCCGGCAATGCATTTTCATACAACATTACCGGCCGGCAAATACTAAGGGCCCGATTCGGATTTTGAAATAGACATCTATTAAATATCTTTTAGATGTCACAAAGATACGATAACGATACGATACGATACGATACGATACGATACGATACGATGTTTAAGATCTAACCTGTCAAATTTGACATTTGCGCGATTCTGGAGATACTCTTGGACGATTTCCACAGGATATGACTTCGAGATCCAATTCACATCTAATAGATATCTTACTCTATCTAACGTAAAAGTGACATTGGTTGCCTGAATTGCGCTGCAAAAGAGAACTAGTTGATATCTAAACTATAACGTATCTAGGACCCGGGTATGTCCTTAAACCACGTCCAAGGCCACCGGTGGACGGGCAGCAGCGTCCCTCAAATTCGGTGTACTCGACTGCAATCGCCAACCCGCCTGCCAAGCGTGGCGATTATGGCATTCACCCCCCAAAAAAGGGGGAGGCCTATGTTCAGCAGTGGACGTCTTATGGCTGAGATGATGATGATAATGAACGTATCTAGAATGGATCTAGTACGTGTCGTCTCTTGTGAATATCTTGAAGTTCGAATACGGCAGTAATAGTCCCTCACGCACGTCACATGCGCCGCAGCACGCCGGCTTGCGCGTGATACTTATTCAGAGGGCCTACCGCGAACCACGTTCGACGTATCCTCCTCTACAGTCTACACGGTGGGCCCACGCCAGCCACTCCAAGGGACGCATTTATGCGTTAGAGGGAGCAAGTGATATTGCTATCTCATTCTACCGCATGGCTGCGTCCCTTGGAGTGGCCGGCGTTGGCCCATCGTGTAGAGGACCCATTAGACAGTCAAGTGGTCTTTAACTATTTCTGTATGTATGTTTTTTTACTATGCCAGAAAAATGAGCTCAGACTAAGTTTCTTCCGAAATATCTTAATACAATACAAGGCCCCTTTAAACAATAGCTATTTCTCAAAAATGGACGGCAAAGTCGACTTTGCCATCTAAAAAATAGGTCGCGAAGCGCGGAGTTTATGGTCAGTCAAAAATTAAAAAGTTAAAAACATTGCAGTCTCGATTTTAGGACTGCAATGTTGCATACAAATTCCATTATTTGTCGAGTTCCAAACTTTTTAAAAGTTGAAATGGCCATATCAAATGAAGGCACAGGCCCATTAAACAGCCAAACAGATGATTAGTACCGCGACTATTTAGCTGTCTCAAATAGGTTGGCGTATTTTCGGCAGAAAAATACACTTCTATTTTTTTATTAAAAAAAATAAAAAGGCGGCAAGGACTTTGTTCTGTGAAAATATATACGTAAGAATGTTGCTTTTGTAAAATATTTCTATGATATTTATATTTCTTGCACCATTTTTGAGAAAAGCACTATATATGACTCGGCTGGAAGGCTACTTGCTGGCTTCGGATTCAATTAAACGGACTCCCAAGGTCGTCCGTTTAAAACGAATCCTCAGCCTGCAAGTAGCTACTTCCGAGCCTCGACAATAATGTACTATTTCTTAAGTTTCGGCTTCGGTAACCGGTTACCATAAGAGCCGGATTATTTGCCACTGACGTGGCGTAAAGGAAGTTTTTGCTTAGTTCCGAAGTTGTTTAGCCGGAACCTGTTTTTGTGGGAAAACTAACGAGGGATGATCTCTTGCTTTTGCTTTCATTCAATAACTTTGGTAGTTATCGAACTATCTCTCAGACTAAGTAGATGGGGGTTACTGATCGGTGTAATCGAGCAATCGTAATTTATTCGATCGTTCTGTCAAGTTATTAGTCAATGCACCTATTACTACTTGTTCTCTGTTTGGCCCAAGGGTCAACTGGTAGAGAATGCCTTCTGGCATTAAGTTCGCCTTTTGTACAATTTTTACTGTGCAATAAAGTTTAAATAAATAAATATCATGCCTATAGGTCTAAATAAGGGCATATTTCGAAACTACTGTCTCTTGTGTTGTCTCTTTTTCGGTCAGAAATTTATAGATTGACCTACATATTTTAAATTTAACTCTTTTGCTGGCTGTAAATTAATTGCCAATTTTCTGAGTCTAATGATAAAACGAATGTATTGATAAATGTAATGATAAATGTGTATATATCAAAGAATATAATACTCGTATAAGTAAGTACTCTGTCAAGCGATTTCCGTCAGTAGAAAAGAGCGGCAAATTTTGGCGCGAACGGTTATAGAAAATTAGAATTTCGCGCCTTTTTCTACTGACAAACTTGTTTGACCGGCTATATACATATAATCACCATGACAGGTAAATTCATAAAATAAAAATTTGAAAGTAACTTTAATTATTTCATTACGTCATACAACAATATCCCGTAGTTTCTTTATTGCTGTATGTTTGTTTTATGTCAGGATCTCAGGATCTTTGTGTCTTTAGTAAATCCAAGCGTGGCTCACTCCGCGATTTCGTCGCTTCGCTGCAGGTAGCTAAAAGTACATCCGTTCCACACCAATTTTGGTGGCTAGCCATAAGCCGCGCATGGCGCTGTCGCCACCTAGCGGCCATATCTTTTCTGATCGTAACAGACGTAACAGATTTTGTTAGAGAGTGAGTCTTGTGTACCTAGTAATATTATTTATTCTGTGGTAAATCTGTGAACGCTGCGTCCAAAGGACTTACCAATCATCCATTAGCGGATTGTAAAGTCGGCATTAGACGGCAGTGTTGAACCTCAGGAACCGCAGGGTACAGAGAAAGGGCCGGACCTGCGGCCATTACAACACTCCGCAAGGCCCGGCTCAGCTTTTGGCCACGTAATAAAGTATGGACGTGGATTTCGATTTCTTAACATTTCTATTTAGTTAAGGCCCTTTAAGGTAATTGCAAAGATAAATTTACTCTCAAAATCTGTTTTGAACTTAGGGCCCGATTCGGATTTTGAAATAGACATCTATTAGATATCTTTTAGACATCACCAAGATACGATAACGATATGTTTAAGATCTAACCTGTCAAATTTGACATTTGCGCGATTCTGGAGATATTCTTGAACGATTTCCACAGGATATGACTTAGAGATCCAATTCACATCTAATACATATCTTACTCTATCTAACGTAAAAGTGACATTGGTTGCCCGAATTGCGCTGCAAAAGAGAACTAGTTGATATCTAAACTACCTATAACATATCTAGAATATTGTAAAATGCTGGATGAAGAGTGAAGAATATTTATGTAAGAAGCAAAAAGCTAGTTTTGTTATTTTATAACATCAGCAAAATTCCGCTAACTTTAACTTTGGTACTCGTTTTAAAAGTTAAATACTTTTAGAAGTTAAAGACTTGAAAATAGTCATATAACAAACTGAACTAAGTGTCCATATTTAAAATATGATTTAGTAAAAGTGTTCGGGCTAAGTTCTGGCACGGCAACGATGTAGCTTGGCACACAGCTCGGTTATTGAGCATAACAATTTACGGCTACGTAAAAGATAAGCGTATCAATATTACACAATGTTATATGGTTCTTGATGAAATGAACTAAGTTATGCTGAACATGATTGGTTAAAGCCAAATAATATTGTCTTCAGTAACCGCGATAGTTACTCATGAAATAAAAGTATTGAAACGGATTATATCGCGTATCGTAAAATGGGGTGAGTTGGGTGAAATTTGACTTTCAAACCTCGATAAAATTTTATAGTTATTTACATGTGAAAACTGAATGATGTATATAATAAGTGGTTCGGACGTTTGTATTTTAGTTTGTATTATATTTTGGGTAGTACCATTTCATAACTTTGACGATAAAGAGGAAAACCCACCTCACCCCGTAGTGCCTCGTATTTGGGGTGAGAGGGTTTTTCATACAAAGGTGATTTTGGAAGATTGTTGGATCGTTTTTTTTTTATTACGCGTATTACTATAGCCCCATTTTAAATTGGAATACATTATTTTTGTAGCTGTAACCTTAAAATCCCTTCTCACCCCCCTCTCAAACCTTCTCTCCCCATTCATAATCCAACTCTCCCCGCGAAACCTACTCACCCCGTTTTACGGTATATTGAATGGTCAACCCGTTGACCACGAATGCTGTAAAGGGTTCGAAACGTCGGGATGTAGGTAGTATGTATTCAATATATGCGATGTAATCAGTTTCAATAGTTTTATTTCATAAAGCAAAATAAAATTAAATAAGTAAAGATTCACTGCGTCCCTAAATTCACATATTTTTACCCAAAATTCCAAAACTAGGTGCCGAATATTGCTTTGATTTTAGATCAGTATA
The DNA here is from genome assembly GCF_963556715.1 of Cydia fagiglandana. Taxonomy (NCBI): domain Eukaryota; kingdom Metazoa; phylum Arthropoda; class Insecta; order Lepidoptera; family Tortricidae; genus Cydia; species Cydia fagiglandana. Next base: position 4,526,012 of record NC_085940.1, read on the forward strand.
CGAGATATATTTTTTGAGGAGCGCACCGTAATTAATGTTCCATTACGTTGCTACATCTGTTCCCTCGCTTAATCACTACACCTTATAAAATAAAGTCCCCAGCCGCGTCTGTTTGTGTGTATGTATGTTCGCAATAAACTCAAAAACTTTTTCATCTATCAATAGAGGAAGGTTTAAGTGTAGGTATAATTTGTTAAGGTTTTGTGTAACCCGTGCGAAGTCGAGGCGAGTCGCTAGTTGGTTATATATTCAAGTTCCCAATTTATGTAGATACATTCTCATGTAGTTGACTAGTATTTACATTCAATGTGACACGTCTACGTGTGCAAGTTTGTCACAGAGCCCGTATTCCGGTCACACGGAGGCATCAGCATCTACAGCGATCCATTTGTATCCATTTATTTGCCCAAATCCTCATCTGTGAGGCAAAGCTGAGACGAAAATCAACGCTTCCTATTCAAACACAGTTACGTACATTTCGGTTTAGCGTTATCTTGTGAATCCTAGACTCGTTTATGTGTTTCGTATGGATAAGGATCCTTAATTAAGCGTAGTTTTGAAATCGATTCATTGTGGGTATTGATGTTAAGATGGTACAAATATTTACAGCTTGTTTCTTACTATTCCTATGCGAAGTTCAAGAGTTTCTGACATGATTTCATAATTAAACGAGTTTATTTGTTATTGTGCTTTTTTGGTGTTTTTCCTTTTTGGGATTTGGTGATTACATCGTGTGAAACAATTACAATCGTGTGACCTTAACAATAAAAGACATTTCGATCGATTATTATACTACTAACCCGATTGTTATATGAGTTTTAATGTAGTCATAAATTGCCTATTTCTCATGACTTTCATCAGGCGAGTCAGTGGTGGCAAAAAGTTTAAGTTTTCGGTTTCTGTATTTAACCAAATGCCAGCCAAATGTTCAAATCAATATCAGATTTTTAAAGTTCGAATTTTCTGCCGGATTTGATGACAGACCGCTCGAGTCAGACCCGCGGGGACATGGAAAGGGTCGATCGTGACCCGCGGTACACGGCACAAGGTACCCAATTACATTCCTGAAAGAAAGACAATGACAGATGAGATTGATTTAGAATTGTCACCGGAAATACGTGTTTAAAAAGTAGGTATGTTAATTCGAAATGGAATTTAAACAGAAATCTGAAACTGGAAATATGTATAAGCCAATTATTCTAAGGTAATACAAATTGGACCTAATCTTAGTTAATGCCTAAAACTGCCCAAGGATAAGTACTATTAATAAGTACATACTATAGCTAATTTGCGTGTGTAAATCCTGAAGTTTAATCGGATCATCAGTGACAATTCGGTTCAGAAGAACTAATATAGAATCCGACACAAGAGCAACCGATGCAACGGAGCCACGCCGTTTTGTCGACTATAGTTCGTTTTTTTAGCATTAGAAAGAACTTGCAAGAAGGTAAGCGATCTTGACATGTCTTTTAATTGACGCTTTTTAAAAATCATAAACTATTAATTATGAAAGCAGAAGAGTATAAATGATCGTATTAGATTCATAATTGTTACATATTTGCCGTAACTTATTTCTAATGCTAAAAAAAACGAACTATAAATAGTGTTTAGTTTTAAGTTTATAATATACATATGTATGTTAGTCTGTAAGGTACTTGTAATATGCTGCCGCCCTAAGCTAAAAGGCAGTTTTTCGACATTTTGCCAAAATGGACTTTTTGTGATATTCGTAATGTAGAGATCGAGACGCATCGACCACTTTGGCCCGTTTTCCGATAAGTGGCTTAGTTTTCGAGAAAAATATCGTAAAAAGACCGTATTTGCACTAATTTTCGTTCATTCCTAGTCTAAAAAGCGACTATTTGACAAAGCCAGGCTAAAACAACGTATATGCAGCTATACGTTTTTTTACGCTCTGGTTTGCGTAAAATCTTATCCACCATGTCTAGCCTAAAATAACGTATAAGCCAAAAACTAGGCTAAAAATACGTAAAAGACGCTATACGCACTTTAAGATTAGGATCTTGAGCAAAATTTTAGATCTGATACTAGTCTAAAAAATCGTATAATATTTTTTTTTTCTTTAAATGTGTCATACGCCATTTTAGCCTTGTATCACTTAACTTTTTTACGTCACCATAATAGTCTTTAGAAACGTATAACTGTTATACGTTCTTCTTATTTTGTATAGACGTCGTATTAAACGCAAACAAACTTTTAAAATGGTTGAAAGTGCGTCTAACTAGTCTATAACGCAGTATATGCTCCAACCTTCGTCATGCTCCCCGCGCGCCGAAAGACACCTTTACGCTAAGTAAAAGCCGTCAGCCGCAAGCGCAGGCTTGTGGCTGCCGGAATTAGAGCGGAGGTGGCTTTTTGCGCGCGAAATATTGACCGAACGCCAAGGTTAAAAAAATACTTTATTATTGCATTACCATCATATGTTATCAATAATATGTTGTGTTTACAATTAGTACCTTCGAGTATTATCATTTTTATCAAGGTATATACTTTAAAAATACCTCGCAAATACTTCCGCTCGACAGCAAATACGTCTTTCTAGCGTAGTTTGTGATGGTAAAATTGTTCATACGTACTTTTCTACAGCAAACGTTGTTTAAGTTTTATTTATTCATTGGACGGTTTGACTGCTTTTATTTAAATAAAATCAAATTGATATTAGAGCTAAACTTATCGGGTTGAATTCCTTATAAGCCAAGTAGGTATTTGACATTATGAAGAGTTTAAATCTTATTGAAAAATGTTTTAAAGGGAAATTTAATGAGAATTCTTACGGGCAGTATAACATTTTCCGCCTAATTATTTAGATAACCAGGACATAGGACCATGGGCATCTTTGTATGGAACCTGGGTCCACCCGAAAACCAACTGAGAGTTAAATATAATATTATATTATATATATATACGATATTTCTTATCGAAATCTATTAGTGCGATATGAACTAGATAAAACCTACTTAAGTATTTAATTTAAGTAAAATATTATACATATATATATACATAATATTTTACTTAAATTAAATACTTAAGTAGGTTTTATCTAGTTCATATCGCACCAATAGATTTCGATAAGAAATATCGTAAATTAATTACTGCAAATTATATTACGTTTTATTTATCATAGTATTTATATATTACAGTTTTATCTATTACGTTTTATAAAAAACAATATGTATCTTAAAATAGGTTGGTATATTTGTGTATTAGGTAATAGTTGTATGTTAAAATAGTCAAAGATATGAGTTTGTAATCTAATAGAAAAATATTTTTATTGTGAATCTGATTTTTAATTACAACCGCTAAAAGGCGTTTTAGAATTAAATAAATGACAGAGTATGTGCAGGAATTAATACACTCGTATTAATTTTATTGCTAACGTAGACTACATAGTTCGCTAACGTATTATCGTACGATGAAACTCTCGATGATTCCATGCCTATTGATAACAAACTAAAATAACTATTACAGATGCCACGAATTCGGTAAAACATTATGTATTTTTTGAGTTACGTGTATGCAAAAACTGGTCACCTACAAAGATAAATGTTTGCTAAGATTTAAGTCAGCAGCAAGCTGGGTTCTCAGTACAACTGTAGTTACGCTCTCATTTTAAAACGATTAGCTAGATTCCTCTAAAACTTTGTACTCAGTAAAGGATAAGGTATATCTATGCCTGTAATTTTATTAATGTGTAGCTTCAGATACCATAGTTAAAAAAATACAGCGAATATAAGTTTTTCATACAAAACTTATTTTTCCTCTATTTCATTAATTTTGTTGGAATATAAACTAATTAGGTACTGGCATAGATATGCCTCATGTCATTGTATGTGCAATTTATTACAATCCAACACTTTGTTTTAAAATAAGTACGAATCTCCGTTTTTATGGGAAGTAAAATTCGGCTGAGCTTATTGCGGACTCTTTTAAGTTTCGTTGCTCATGCTCATTAGCAGTATATGTAATGTCATTAGTAGTGTCGAGTAAATCTAGCCTATGATACAAATAAAATCAGAAAGACCGTACACCATCAGCTCAGTTTTGTAGTAACTACTGGAATTTGTTTCCCAGTAGTTACCACTGGTAAAAGGTGGGATTTTTTTCCTAGTAGATACCACCAACATTTTTTTGCAGTACAGTTTAAATGTTTATTTATTATATGAACAAAAAATACTATACTTCTAGGCTATTATTAAAAAACGAGATCCAGCGATTACTTGTTGGATTAGAATCCTAATCACCATACAAAATTAACACATAAATCGGGTTATTCCCACTAGTTACCATCAAGTTGTTACCAGAGGTAACTAATGGGATTTGTTTCCCAGTAAACAGTAAAGTTTGTTTCCCACTGGTAAAAGGTGCGATTTTTTCCCTAGTAGTTACCACCAACATTTTCTTACATTTCAATAGTAACAAAAACAGTATAAGTAGAATACTATAAATATAGAGGATTTATTGAACCCTAACAAAATTGTAGTGGTAACTATTGGGAAAAAATTCTCACCTTTTACCAGTGGTAACTACTGGAAAACAAATCCCATTACTTATCACTGGTTATAACTTAATGATAACTAGTGGGAATAACCCAATTTATGTGTTAATTTTGTATGGTAATTAAGATTGTAATCCAAAAAATAATCGCTGGATCTTGTTTTTTTAATAATAGCCTAGTAGTATGGCATTTCTAGTTCGTATATAAATAAACATTTAAACTACGTGACTGTTTTTTATTCCCATTTCTTCCATAAATACTAATCTATAAAACCGTATGTTCGGTGTTTTTGGTGGTATACGGTTTTTTACACTAGCACGCTAGTCGAAAATCTGGACAAAATCTTAATTTGTCCTAGTATAGTAACCAAAAAGGCCGAATAGCTGCTATAAGGTCTTTTGACTTAGGATTTCAAGTGCGAATTATTCATTGTTACTAAGCAAAAAGGCAGCATGTGACATATACGGCGTTTTTACCTAGTTTCTGCTTTGTAACTAAATTAGAACGCCGTATAACGCATGTTTACCGCCTTCTTGACTAGTACAACCTACACATTTTTAAGCTTAATACTAATCTAAAGTGTTTTTTATAAATTAAAAAAAAACTGAGCTGTTTAGAAACATACTATAAATGCCTAAAATAAGTACATATATATACCTACCACATACAAAAAGAAAAAATGGAAAAACTTTTTCCGTTTCGTAGAAATTCAAGAAAGATGTTTGGGTTGGTTTTTTGCGATTATCTCGAAACTAGCTTTTGTCGAAAAACTGCCTTTTAGCTTAGGACGGCAGAATGGGCCTAGTTGCCTGATTGGAATTTCTAAATAAATAATACTTTCGTCAAAGGGTACATCAGGTTAAATTCAGAAAATTGTCAACTTTAAAAGTTGCGCGGTGATTTAGTTCTATAGTATATTTTCGAATAGAAACCGTAGCTCAGGTAGCTGAATTATTGTTGTGGCGTTATAGCTGCGGCCTTGACTCGGGAGCTGTCACTGTCAATTTCCTCAGACTCATTTAATTAAGGAAATTTACACTTTTACAGTGACTCATTACATTTGTATACCAAAGATTTTGCTATAATTATTTTGATATAATCTGGGTAACCATATCACCAACTGCCATTAAAACAGGTCGAATCCATTAAGAATGACAACGACGCCCACAACGGTCGCTCTTAATTAAAATCCAAACGCAATCTATTAAGGCCCTATCACACCGCCAGCGTATGAAATTACAACTCTAATTGGAAATTACTCGCATGAACCGCACAAATGCCATCTTAATGAACACATTTCAAGGAATATTGCTTATCAGTGAACTCGTGTATAAACTCTACTGATGGGAAACCTTATTTATATTTTACTTTCGCTCGATCTGTTATCTATAGCAGCGGCTGGTATATTGGACTTAAGATATCCTTTATTTCTCTACAATATGGAAAATGGTCCTGAGCTCTACGATGCATTTGTCAAAAAATATGGGAGGCATATTGAAAGTGAAGCTGAAAAGGAGATGAGGTATAGAGAGTTCATGAGAAATGTTGAGTATATAAATAATAACAATGCTATGATTGGTTCGCAGAAGCTAGTGCTAAATAAATATGCAGATTATACTGATGGAGAGAAAAAGAAGTTAAGTATGCAGACAGAGAAGCCTCATCGGGTTATAGATCCAGAATTACAGGTTCTAGAAGATGAAAAAAATTTAAACCATCGTAATAGTATGAAAGTGAAAAGTTTGTTTAAATTTCAATAAAAATAGGTCTTTTAAAAGTAAATAAATATGATATATCATTATAGTTTTTCTTTTTTTTATGTAATAGTAGAAATAGGTAGTATCCTCTTTTCTTTATAGATTAAATTAAAGATTAGGATTCAGTTATCGCTTATTTGGCTTTGAAACAAAGAGAATTTTCAAATATTATTAGTTTTAAAATCTCGAATTATTTCAATACAATACAAACGCAGTTACCCTTAGATATTTGGCCCCCAAACGCCTATAAAATTATAATATCACTTGAAACTTCTAAAACTGAGTCAGGGCCATTCAATTTCATAGACAAAATTGTTGGGATTTCCGCTCAGATGAGAACTCCCGAAGGGTTAAGCTAGTTTTGAACTTCGTGTTTGTGTTCCGAGGGAGTTGTGATAAATATCGGGCCTCTGCTTGTCTATGTCTAACTCGAAGGAACTACATCAAACTGCTTTGTTGACGCAAAGTTGGAGAGCTCAATATCCGGGTTCTTGTGGAGAGCTATTGTGAGTTCTTTAATGACTGTCTGTACACAGAGTTGACATATAGGGGTACTTCTCAAATATGTCTGCTGTGTAATTACCGCAACCCATACAAAATGTATGAAAAAAGTCGTAGCAATAAGACGCAACCAAAGTGATTTTGCACGCACGTTTACCTACTTAGTACTTACTTACTTATCGGGTTTAAACCATTCACTGCTCGCCCGCGAAATGTGAATATGCGTGTGTCGCGTATAGACGAAGAAATCTGCGCGTTATTAAAACACCACACCAGGCCAACTAGCATAAGTTACGTACTCGCGCGCGACTCCATAAGTACTTGAAGTCGCGCTAGATGTATGGAGTCGCGCGCGAGAACGCAACTCATGCTAGAGCTTACTTACTTACTTGGTTGGCGCGGTGACCCAAAATGAGTCTTGGCCTCCAACACAAGAGCGCGCCACTTTGATCGGTCCGAGCTCACGGAGATCTGCCTCCACTCTATCTGCCCAACGGTATTTAGGACGACCAACAGGACGGTGCCAAATTGGTGGACCCAAGTAGGCCCTTTTGGCTGCCCGATCTTCACCCATCCTTTCGAGATGGCCAAGCCAGCGGAGACGATGCGCTTTGGTCTCACCTATTATGTTCGGCTCGGCTATCAGGTGTTCTATTTCGGCATTCTTTTGGATCCTCCAACTGCCATCGTCTCTTTTGACGGGTCCCAGAAATTAATGCTAGAGCTTCAGCTCGTAAATGCATAATCTCGTAAATGTTAATCTTCAACAACTGATAAGAAAGACAATTGATTTGTAATGTTTGACAGTATTTTCCACGCGTTTGAGTGGTGAAAGATTTTGTGTTTGTAGCAAGTTTATTTAAACTTAAAACTCGCTACGCTCGTGGTTCAATTTTGGAATCTTTCGCGTACTAAAAGGAGAAGTCAACAACTTTTCCCCTTTGTGACAGAAATAACTATTTTGTCTTGGCGATTGTAGCTCTATAAATAGCTACGCCTACAGTTGTCAAAAATTTCGTTAGGGAGAGGGAGTTTGTCAGGAATTTGGGTCAAGTGCGTATCGCATTTGCGCGTGCATTGTTTGAGATTTGAGATCATCGTTGAGATTTGTTTAGCAAGTATTTAGGTTAAGAGGGAATTCATTCGCTCTGGAAATCTGAGCTAATTTTCCACGTTAAATATTGCGCAGGTTCCGTTGTTGTTTACTAAGCGCTTCAATTGTAATTTTCTATTTAATTATCAAAAGTAACTACTTATTTGAATCTGACACAATTACAGAAAAATATTTACGATTTCCCTTAAAATTTAGAAAGCGATGCACATTATATTCGTACAAGTAATGATTAAAATATTTTAAAACTTCTAAGTAGGTAGTAGGTACCTACCTATAGTTGATTTTTTAAGCTGACCACATAGAACTATGAGCTCTCATAGCCTTTTTATTAAACGGTCAGCTTAAAAGACTTCGACTATACATTAAAATGTCCGCGTGTACGAGTGTACTCGTATACGCGGAGTTAATTCCGGTCTTTGTAATTTGCTTAAGGGCAACAGAATACATATCAAACACGGAGTTATAGAAAAAAGACAATTTACTTTATATATTATTTTTTATAATTTAAAAATTATGTGGATCATTCCACAGGAAGTGGTCATAAAATTAGCGGTAAAGGAGCTTATGACTCTGAAATACACTAATTATTCCCAATTTTTTACAGAAATTAATTCGCAATTTTATCTTCTGTCTGAACTGTATTACTTCACATTAAAAAATTTGTAGAGTCAGACCAAGAAAAGTCTGCAGCGGATTTGATAGCCCCCACAGTAAAAAATTTGTAGAGTCAGACCAAGAAAAGTCTGCAGCGGATTTGATAGCCCCCACAGTAAAAAATTTGTAGAGTCAGACCAAGAAAAGTCTGCAGCGGATTTGATAGCCCCCACAGTGCAAGTGTTATTTTAAACGTCAAACTTCTAAGAAATTATGACGTATAAATAACACTTGCCCTGCGTGGTTTATCAAATCAGCTGCAGACTTATCTTGGTTTAACTCCAGCGATTGGCATATTGTCTACGGGGCCTGGATCTTGCCAACGTACGGCAAGCGATTGGAATGGATCACCTCGAAGTCGCCACGAATATTCTACTAAGATTTAGTTCCACATGATTTATTGCATCCTGCTGGTCTCCAAATGGGATTAAATGGGTGTGCAGCGTTATAATTTAACTGCACATCTTTACGACTTTCGGAATGATGTCGCGGGGATGGAAAGACGATAGGAAGATGTTTTTACCACATCATCTAATAAAACAAACTATTTACATTACTATTACCACCTAGTACATAACTATATTATATGTGTAGTTAAGTAAATGTAGTGTGAATCACGATTTCTCATTTTGTCTCCATTTTTATCATCGTACATGAAATTATACCAACATGCAACCAAGTCTGGTTTAATGCGTTAGATAGCAGGTGTCGCAGAAAGCAAACCGGGACTGGAACCTCAGTTGGCATGAGCTTTCTCTGCCAAAAATGTGGGAGGTCGTGCCGCTCACGCATCGGCCTCCACAGTCACCAAACCCGTTGTCTAAACAGCAATGCATAAAACGTCTGCAAGAGACGCAACGCCTCATAAAATTATAGTAACTCGTGCCCCTTGTAAAACAAATAACACTTATACGTTTCTGAAAATTATATATTACAACAGAAAAATACCAAGCGGACCCCAGGCTCCCATGAGCCGTGGCAAAATTCCGGGATAACGCGAGGAAGAAGGAGGAGAACCCCCTTACCTTGCTTCCAATAGTTATCACAAAGGTTTCTTTATAAGGAGATACAATTAGTAAGTATGTACCTTGTGTAAGTACGAGTACCTACCATAATAACCGTTATCCATTGCTGATGTCGAAGTACAAACTTATCTGTAATAAAATGACTGCTTTCTAGTTTTGCTTACGTGTTAGTGGATATTAAAGTTAATGCCACACTAAAACTTTCGGGAAATTCGAAACCTCGTAACCCGTTTACCGGTTCAGTAAAGATAGATATCAATGCGCACCTCCTTAGGTACACTGATGTCCAAAATAGGGATGTTGCCTTAAGTAAACTAAAGGTGATAGAGATAAGATAAAGATAAAAAAGATAAAAAATAGTTTATTCAAGTAGGCATATTACAATGCGCTTATGAACGTCAAAAACCTTTACCGGCTCTAACCGTACACCTCTGCCCCGAGAAGATACCACTTAGCGCACTGTCAATGTCAGTACACGTGCGGTTTGTGGGTAATTTTTACACGAAGTTGGGCCTACAAGACATTGGGAGTCCCGTATAGCAATGTCCTCAGGATGTTGTTAAGGCTGACGAGGCACTGTAGTGCGTCAGGCACATTCAGTCACATTTTCCAAGAGATTCTTGTTTAATTTTGTGAGCAGGTTCTATAATAGTGATATAGTTTTTTCCAGTCGCTTTTCTGTGAAGGAAAACATCGTGAGGAAACCGGACTAATCCCAATAAGGGCTAGTTTCCCCTCTGGGTTGGAAGGTCAGATGGCAGTCGCTTTCGTAAAAACTAGTGGCTACGTCAAATCATGGGATTAGTTGTCAAGCGGCCCAGGCTCCCATGAGCCGTTGTAAAATGCAGGTATAACGCGAGAAACAAGAAGATAGTTTTTTCTTTTAATTTAGGAGTCAGGCGCCTTCGTATACCCTATACAGCGCTTAAGTTTCGAGCCAGAAGTTGAACCTGCGACCTCCGGATTAGAAGGCGGAGGCCAGATCCACTCGGCCACCCCAGTCTTATCCATCTATCCAAGATAATACGGATTATTTAATCAGAATGCCGCCAGGGCTATAACACCCTTCAAGTGCTCAATAACCGTTGGATAATCTGAGTCCACAGTACGTGACTTTCCGAGGACACAGTCCGTCGTCGGGCGCATTTTTCACGGGAATAGATTTTGCTCGAAGAAAAATTGCAAATTTCTGCAACGATCGCTACGAACATCACGACCCTGCTTTGTTCTCGAATGTTTATTTGACGTATCGAAAATGTATTGGTTGCTTTCGTTCGGCTTCGAGTCCAGTACACCCACTGAAATGTAGTACAAGTATAAATAAAAAAAATCAACACAAATCCACCGTCACCGGCAATAAAAAACAAACTGTCCCAACACGCATACTATTTTGAACTTATGTGTGGACCTAACATACTGTTGCTATGTTTGTGTGCTGGAGCGTAAATGCTCAAATTCAAATAAGATTAAAGTCATTTATTTACAAACAAGTTATACAGTGGTATTACTAAAAGAAATTAATAACTAACTTAAATCTAAAATAGGCCCTTGAGGCATTGTACCAAGGATGCTGGCGGCATTTCGTCGCTGTATCGCAATGCTGCAGCATGCTGGGTAGGGTGGTTCACTTTTGTATGGGAAAAATTCAAACTCTAGCTAGAAGAAAGGCCACCCTCTCATTTTGTTACACTTATTCTGTTGGCTAAATATGTCAAGTTTTGTAATCTTATCTCAACTACAAGGGGGTGCTCAAACACTTCGAAATTTTTCAAAGTTGTATGAAATCCAAAAAAATCAAGTTATTATTTTTATGTAAGTAATAGTTTTCACATTATTTAAAAGTGTGATGTAAAAGTTATTTGGTGAAAAACCATTTTAATTTCTATTTTTTATGATTTATTTAGGTGAAATTCTAAAAATCTTACTTTAGAAAAATTATAAAAAATAGAAATAAAAATATTTTTCTACTTAAAAACTTATAAATCACATGTGCCAATAATGTGTAAACATATACTTAAATAAAATTCTGAAAATTAAATACTGTTTTTTTTTAGTTTTCATACAACATACAAAATTTTCAAAGTGGTTGAGCACCCCCGTGTAGTTGAGATAAAATTACGAAACTTGGTGTATTTTATCAGCATAATAAGTTGATAATAAGTGTAACAAACTAAGGGGGTGGCCCGTCGGAAAATAAAAAAAAATGTTTTTTGAACCACCCTAATGCTGGGTTTATCGGGTTCAACTCCTGGAATCCTGGCTCGAAACTTAAGCGCCCTGATGGCCTAACTCAAATGTAAATTCGCCAACGAACTACCCCGCAGTTTGGGGAATTTTTGTATTGTGGTACGCGTATTTTATAGTCCCATGTTATTTTCAATAAAAAAAATGTAAATTGGTATTATATATTTTGTTTCTGAATGTAGCCCCCAGTCCGCTGGTGTAGCTACATGATACTTTATGTTACACTTCATTTAATGGACTGGAATGGATTTCTCAGGTTTCTGAAAAATGGCGGATCTTAACATTGTAATCGTCTATCCCTACATATAATATGTATATAGTACTTGCCTTTAGGTAATGTAACTCTACTTATATGGTTATACAGAGGTCAACGGAAAAGATTATAAGACGTCTTCCAGTCCACCTTACTCAGACCACCTTATAAAATATTTGTTTCCAAAATGTCTCTGGTAAAATAATCTAGAAGTTTTTTCTTTAACCTAAAATAAAAGCCATCAAATTTTATAATTGTAAAATAAGTCTTCGTCTTCGTCTAAGGTCGCCGTTTCCGTATTTCGATATACATACTTATATGTAGGTATATCAAATGTATGGGTGTTACGTTATAATTTCATATACTTACCCTGGCATTATTCTGAAACACTGAAACCAACCTGCGTAAATCAAACTTATCGTATTGTATACGCAATTATCTTAATTGGGCGCAATTGATTTTAATTTCACCGGGAATGGCAAGGAAAGGCAATTAAACAGTTAAATTTCAGGCCGATTCACATATTGGAATCAGTTTTGTACGGCCGGGTGCACTGACGTTCAAAAGTCCATGGAGATGTTTCCACCATAATATTAAGGCATTACGGTCGACATCTATCGATGTACTTTTGAACGCCACTGTACATCGTAAGTGTATAAAGAGGCATGAGCTCACAAAGAGGAATTCTCCACAGTTCACATTAGCAGCGGTTTCCTGCGGAGTCGAATAAATGTGGGCAATTTGCGAGAGCGTTTATCACCTAAAGAAAAGTTCTGGCGACGTCTGAAACTGCTGTAATTCGGCACCGAAATTCGAGGGTTAATCACGTAAGCTATATATCAACGCTTAATTTGATACGGGCAACTTTGTTTGGGATTCAGTCCTGGGTTTTCACAGCAACTCGAGGGTTTAGCAAACATTACCTTTGAGAGTGACAGAGTGTCCGAGCTTAGCCCGCGTCCGGTATGATATGAAAACTATGAAAACGTGACGCTTATCTTTACACAAACAGGGAGGAGGTAGCCGCTAATATATTTTTAGCATTAGAAAGAACTTGAAAGAAGGTAAGCGATCTTGACATGCCTTTTAATTGAAAAACGCATTTCAAAAATCAGTAACTATTACTTATGAAAGGAAAGCAGAAGAATATAAATGATCGTATTAGATTCATAATTATTATGTATTTGCCGTAACCAATTTTTAAAATGTGTTTTTCAATTAAAAAACACATCAAGATTGTTTACCTTATTTCTAATGCTAATAAAAACGAACTATAGGTACTACCCGCCGACGCCGACATAAGATTTGACAACAAACTTTGACACACAAAATAAATTGAATTAATAATCGTTAGTTAAATATTACCTACCTCGCTCGGCCAGACCTATAAGTTTTTCATTGTATTTTAGTAATATTAATCAATACGTTTCGTAAAAAATACCATGATATGTATTTTTTTCTATAGTTCGTTTTTTTAGCATTAGGCATAAGGTAAACAATCTTGATGTGTCTTTTAATTGAAAAACACATTTTATAAATAAGTTACGGCAAATATGTAACCATAATCTCTCAAATCCAACATCCTCACTCTGAACCTTGATAAAACTAAATATATTAACTTTAGCATAAGGAATTCCACCCAGCCAGATAATACTTTCAGTATCAAGGCCCACTCGTGTACTTACCCCTTCCTATCTTCTTGTAGTTGCTATAAGCTGGAGTCTACAAGAGTAACTAAGTATCTGGGACTACTTATTGACCAAAATCTTAATTGGATCTCTCAGATCAATTTACTCTCATCACGCGTTATAAAACTTATCTATATCTTTAAAAATATTAGACACCTAGGCAAATCACTGGTAAAGAGTGTTTATTCTGCTTTGTGTCAATCCATAGTAACATATGGTATTGAAGCTTGGGGAGGAGCCAAGAAATCACATCTGATAAAAATTGAACGGGCCCAGCGTGCTATTATCAAGGTCTCAACCTCTAAAAAAATAAGTTATCCCACTGCTCTCATCTATAAGGAGTTTGATGCTCTGACTGTTAGACAGCTATTCATCGTGGCTCTGATTTCCAGACAACACAAAAACACTTCTGGTGTAAAAACTCTGCAAAGACGACGGGATCGAGTCTTTAACATACCTCCCTGTAAAACAAAATTCGCTCATAACTTTCAGTTCTTCTTAGGACCCTTCTTGTACAACCGCTTAGCTAAACATATAGATCTGCAGAAGTACACCAACAGAAATTGCAAAATTGCTGTAACTGCATATCTCAAGCAACAAAATTATGAAGATACAGAATCACTACTTAAGATATCATCCTGATAATATGAAACAACATATATAGATAACATAACCAAAGACCTCGAATTGATTTTATGTAGAAGTATGTTTTTCCTGCTGAGCACTGTTGTCTGGCTATACTGTGTATTGTTACGCTTTGCTGACCGTTAAGTTTTATTTGCACCTATATACATACCTACACACATTTATTTATATAGCACACACACAGACACACCATGACTTCACAGACATATCACACGCACAATATACACTAATTAGCACTTTCAAATTATACATTTTTTGCATGTAAATCTAGTACTTAAGTTTATAACATAGCCTGTTTTTATTATTTTAATGTATTTACTCTGATTCATTACCTATATGGGGTGACCAACTATGACATCATGGACCGCGGGCAGAAGGGGAAGGGGGTAAGGTAAAAGTACGCTCCACCGAACGCTCAATATCCGTCCGTATCACCGAATTTCTTCTATTTTAGGCTATAAGTCGATTATTTACAGCTGATATTTACTTGCGTATTTTTTTTCCACGAGTTAAATACCTATCCCTTCAACTATGCCTCAGAGTCGGCCAATTTGTCCCGCAGTTGGGACGTGGCAACTGATCGAAACGGATCGTTGCTCCCGATTGCCACTTTGTATGGGCAACCTTAAAGAAATCGGTAAGAAGTTGCGTATATTTCTTAAGGTCATAAAACCTTTTAAATTTATTTCTGTGTTTCAAAGTATGGTTTTTCAGTGTGACTACTTAATTAGTTTGTGTATTTTAGTAAATTTAATTAATTTAGTGCAGTCATATTATCAGAAATTAAGCTTAATGTGAGTTCGGTGATGAGTACACCGACAATTTGATTGGAAGGTATTATCGAACAGCGTCCGAAATCAGGGAAAGCGTATGTTTTTGAAATTATTTTTTTAATGGTTGATTACGAACTATTTAGATTAACTACCTAATTTCACAAATAACTTAATGTATTTGTAATTTTATGAGCAATTGCCGAACAACAATAACCTATATAGATTATTATAAAACTGCGTTTGAAATGTTCATGTTTTACGACTTTTTGGCATCAAAATAAGGTTTTTGGCAAGACTATTATCAAACAATAATTTTAGATATTTTACGTCAGTATTAACAAGAACTTTATACATGTACGGTTTTGTAATGGATTCAAGTATTAAATTTAATGATAGATTTGTAGTTATACCACATTGATTACGATTAAAATACTATTTTCAAAATCCGTTCGCGAAATAGGTTCCACATATTTTCCATGTTTCGTTCACCGAACGGCCGTTCGGTGAATGGTACCCATGGTCTCTGCTACCGAACTCATGTTTGCGTTGGCCATGTTTCTATTCGACGTTCATGAGAATATCATCCTTATTACGATAACGGCTAGGTCGATATTTATATGTTTATTTTTTGTGACCATTATTTCAATGCCAGCGCTTTTCAAACTTTAGACATACTTATTGGACGCCTGATAATAGTCTTGGAACGTGGACAAAAAAACTGAATAGGATAATAAAAATAATGAAGCATGATGTTCAAAAATTTTTTTAGATTCCTCTCGTCGTGGGCGATTGTGATTTTTTAAACTTTTATCTTTTGTTATGAAATTCCGGGGTTCACATACAGGGTGGCTAAAAATTAACTACATTCCCATTCCCAGGGAGGTTTTCGGATTATACTGAGCAACTTTTACTATGGGACCAACTCCGAAATCGTGAAAAAAAAATTTACCCTTCCATAGAAAATGGATCAGCCAAAATTTATGAAACAGCCAAATTATTTTATACATATGCGTACATGTTTTATAATTGTTGCGTACCTTACTTACTGACTTATTTTTCAAAAGAATTATTTCAATAAAAAAGACACGTCAAGATCGCTTACCATCTTTATAATGCTAAAAAACGAAGCATAGTAGGGATTTAATAGTGAACTACTGAAGTTTGAGCACCACTCAACACCATATTTTCATACAATTATTTCCTAGTTCGGTAATGCGGGCTCCCTATTCGGTATAATGTGCAAATCACGTTTCTTAGTTCGGTAAACGGTAAAAACAAGGAAATTGGAAGAAATGACTTTAAAAATGTTTTTAATACACGTCCAATCATTTCAGTAATTTATAGGGATGTTTAAATGAGGACAAATTTATCTATGTTTCTATTTTAGTATTGAACATATTCGTAAGAAAATATCAGAACGAATAAAAAAATTAAACGTAAGTCTAGGGCTTAAGCATTCGGTGAAGCGTACATTTACCTTACCTTGCCGTAATACAGTGTAAACTAGTACGGAGGGTAGCTTGCTTTCGCTATACCTTGCATATCCATAAAAGTAAAAATATATCCATATGTATAGCAATTTACCACACCGCATTTTGTACCTAAGTTAAGTTCTTATGTAAAGTAAGCAATAAATATATTGATTGATTGATTGATTGATTGATTGATAATGAATCTAACTAATACGATCATTTATTTTCTTCTGCTTTCATAAGTAATAGTTTTTGATTTTTAAAAAGCGTTTTTCAATTAAAAGACATGTCAAGATCGCTTACCTCCTTGCAAGTTCTTTCCAATGCTAAAAAAACGAACTATAGCTAACGTAATATTTAGTAGGTGATGCGCACTATTGCGCACACTTTGTTGATGCAGCGCTCGCTCGGCTGTGTCTAGAAAATGTTCAATATTTCCTGTTCGAAAATCAATTTGCTCCGATAGAGTGTTAGTCGGCAGCTCGTGTCTTCTCATCTGTGAAGAAAGTCACGTATTTATTATGATGTCACACGATTTTATATAGGTACTTATAGCAGCCATATAAGGTTGGTGATTAGGATTTTGGGAAGCACTTGGAATATATTTATCCTCGTAACCTAATCTGAGTGACGGAGTCTGAATAAATTTCGCCAAGAACAGATATAGAAATAACAGTGTTTACACAAATGTAAAATATTAGTTGATGGAATCATTATACATATACAATCATCCTTTGAAATATGTATTTCTAAATGAGAACGACGTTGGCCTAAATACGGAATATCACATACACCAAAATCTAAAATATACGAGCCGATCCTTAAACACGTAACGATTTTTGCGTATCTTGATTGCCTACCGATATTTTAGCAATAAATCATAGAGATTTGATGGCGTTTGAAAAGGGGGAGAGAATTATTGGAAATTAATCATGCACGACTGTGGTCAATCGAGCTCAGTCACGACGGGTAAAAAGGTTAAAAAATAGCAAATCGATATAAGGTTAAACGAGAGGACGGATGGAATAAGTTTCGCCGGCAGAAACTAATCGAACGCAATTAATCTCGACCAATCCCGGCTAATAGTATTCGTAATGAGAGGAAATTTTAATCACACGGCTCTAGAGCATGGAGAGATTACCGGCCTAACGCGTTTAGAGTTTACCCTCGAATATTATATTAGATCAAAGGCCCAAAATTAAATTCGTACCCGCAGCGGTGATAGCGAGGATCTAGCTTACCCATGAATATTAAATTTAATTACATTCGTTTCGACATTCGCTCGGATAAAGACAATGAATAATATAGCAGTAGTTGAATATGTCTTTGTTCAGTAGGTATCGATGGAAATATATCCTGGAATGACATCATAAAGATCAAAGAGAGCGTGAGGGTTAAGGCTCATCGATTTCACGGTCAATATTTCATTGACTATGCTTTTATTTGGGAAGGCCAGGAAGTGGGACTAAAAGCGAGTGATAAATAAAGATCCTTTCAGACATGTGATAGTGCCCTCCTCGGCAATATTTCGCGACGGGCTGAATGTATCCCTGATCCTTACGTTTGTAATTTCACGTCTGGGAAGTTCGCTTTCTCTTTTTGTTTGTAATGTAAATTTTCCTCGTTCGGCCAAGAACTTTGTCTAAATCTCTCCCATTGTCCCGGTCCAATGTCGGATAACAGGAGATTTAATATAGACGCCTGTAAATTCCGTGCCACTTACGGCGTGTCGAACTCGAATTCTGTATTTCACGCAAGATTAGCTGATTACACGACGAATCCCTTCTTATTTAGGGTCGCTCTTTTGTGTTCGTACAAAATGATGTCTTATGTCGTTTTAGTAGGTATGATTGTCAAACGGGTAGCGATATCTGAGATGGTGTGTTTTGCGTTAAATCGATTAGATGTACCGTATACTAATCAAAATGATAGGTGTTCAGAAAAACATATCCATTCCGCCAGTTGTTTTTATTCCCACGTAAAGATGTTTCACGTTGTATTTATTTGTTCTCTGATATTCCATATCCCAGACATTGATGGGACGGTTTATACAGTTGCTAATGCAACCGATAAATTTACCGATTTTAAGCTAAAATATAATAAACAATATAAAAACTTGTTTGATGAAAGTAATCATTATTTGGCATTTGTAAACAACTTGAATGCCGCTGCGGCACTGAATGCTACATCGCAGGGGAGCAAGACCGTCTATGTGATGAATAAATATGCAGATTTGGACCCGGCGGAAGTTGAGGAAAGCTACGCTATTCACTTAAAGACTTGTGAGTGCAGTTGGAGTACCTATTTACTTAGGTCGATGTTACTACGTCACGAGGCAGAACCTTTAGATATTAATATAAAAGTAAACTCTACCTCTAATGGCTCCTTAAGCCAGTTGAGGGTAGACGAAAACAGACAGATCTGGGTGGTTTTGTATTTGGTTGGTTATTTGGTTAACCAATAATTGTTATAACCACCCGAAAATGTACAAATTGTTTGTTTACTTTTATTTAAATACCTACCTAAAGATACAGAGTATAATGTTGAATAATTCTGCAAAAGCTATGTTATCTTTTCTGTTAAGTATTTGGAAGTTTAGCTTAGTTCTACGAATTTATAGCTTGTTTATTAATAAATTTTAATTTAGATGATGCGGTCAAAGAAGGTGATCATCAGGAGGCATTAAGAAGTGATCATGGAATTGAAATTAATGACGATAATCTGTTTAATTTAAAAGATTCAGACGAACTTTTTCAAAAGTATATTGAAGAGGAACACAGAAGCTTCAAGGACAAGCGCGATGGCTTTTTACATTTCTACAGGTAAGTAGTTAAATTATTGTACTTACTATTGTACTACTAGTTTTAATTTTTAATGACATTTTGTGAGAGATTTTTTTTTTAGTTTTTCGGAACTTATGTGCGAAATATTATTTGATA
This sequence comes from Cydia fagiglandana, assembly GCF_963556715.1. NCBI lineage: Eukaryota > Metazoa > Arthropoda > Insecta > Lepidoptera > Tortricidae > Cydia > Cydia fagiglandana. The sequence continues at coordinate 4,545,593 of NC_085940.1, forward strand.
TTTAGGTACCGGTTGCTTTTCGGTGATGGGCTTATCCCAATAATGCCTAGTTTCCCCTCTGGGTTGGGAGGTCAGATGGCAGTCGCTTTCGTAAAAACTAGTGCCTACGTTAATTCTTGGGATTAGTTGTCAAGCGGGCCCTAGGTCCCCATGGCAAAATGCCGGGATACCCCGAGGAAGAAGATTTAAGTAAGAAAATATTCTTAAAAAAACTTTGTCAACGTAATCATATTTTTGGGCACCCTGTAAAACATGATACTTATTTGGAACTTTTTTTCTACACTTCTATGGCTCTATTCTTCTTTGAACTATTCTTTGCTTTCTTATATTCTTCCAGATTTGTTAAAACACTGGCACAGAAAAATAGAGGCATCTACGAAGGCAGCGATACTCCGGACCTTGGGCATTCTGCGGATATATTGACTCAAAGCAAAGAGTTCTTTTATTAAGACTCCACAAAGGCCGTCATAATCGTATTTCGCCTGGATATAATAATATTTCTGGTTCTTTAACTTTCGGAAATTAATTTTTAGCACTGATGTTTTCTGCAGTCCAGTCTACTGTAATATTCTATATTATCCTTCCTTGTACAGTACAGGAAAGAAAGAAAAATTGTTACCTACTTTCTAATCGTGACTAATGATTTATCATTAAAGAGACAAAGGTATGGTAGAAATATTTAGGATTTGTAGACCCTTTTGTGACTTGATTAGTAGAATAAGTACGGCCAAGGAATTTGCTTTCTTTACCATACCATTTCATACATTGTGACGGTGGCAGTAATATCAAAATTAATAAATGGCTAATGTATCCATTTATTAATTTTGATATATACCTGTATAGGTATACCTAATATTCTTTGGTATAACACATAGGTAACTATTACCAACTAGCTGTTGCCCGCGACTTCGTCCGCGTGGTATCTTATCTTCAACATTTTACATCTTTAGTACCTATAATTTACATATCCAAGCAATGTTAAAATTAAGTACTTTTCTTTTTTAGCAAGTTGTATGAAGTTTTAAGTCAAGTGGATTTTGATGTTGGTTGCTGAAATTACTTTTCTTGTATTCTCATAATAGGTACCTATGCCCTTATACAAAGATTCAAGTTCCGCATTCCGCACTCACAAAATATCTGATCACCATACAAACTTTCAACCCCTTTCTCACCACCTTGGGGGATGATTTTCAAAAATGCTTGAATTAGTTTTCATGTTTTTTAATTTATTACCTTTTTTTCCAAAAAGTTAAAGTTCCTAGCTTAAAATTAAATTTACACCGCAAGACGAATTTTCATTCCCTTTTTAGCCCCCTTAGGGATTGAATTTCCAAAAACGTTGCAATTACTTTTTTTTGTAATCGGCTATTATGTCTTTCTTAGAAGTTTCAAAGCATATTTGTAATGGATTCAAACTTTGAACCCCATTTTAACCCTTTTAGGGGATGAATTTTACAAATCGCTGAAATCACTTTTATTGTCTTCTAATAATATCCCCAAATACAAAGATTCAAATCCCGCGCTCGAAAAATTGCATGATATCCATACAAACTTTCAACCCCGTTTTCACCACCATAGGGATGAATTTTCAAAAACGCTGAAATTAGTTTTCTTGTATTATATTATAATACCTTTTTACAAAGTTTCAAGTTCCTAGCTTCAAATAAAATTTGCACCTGAAGACGAACTTTCATCCCCTTTTTAACCCCCTTAGGGGTTGAATTTCCAAGAACGTTGCAATCACTTTTTTTTGTAATCGGTTATTATGCCTTTCTAAGAATTTTCAAAGCATTTGTAATGGATTTAAACTTTGAAACCCATTTTAACCCTGTTAGGGGATGAATTTTACAAAACGCTGAAATTACTTTTATTGTCTTCTAATAGTATCCCCAAATACAAAGATTCAAGTCCCGCGCTCGAAAAAATGTTTGATATCCATACAAACTTTCAACCCTTTTTTCACCACCTTAGGGGATGAATTTTCAAAAACGCTGAAATTAGTTTTCTTGTATTTTAATAATATATCTTTTAACGAAGTTTCAAATTCGTAGCTCAAAAGAAAACTTTAGCCCCATACAAACTTTCATCCCCTTTTTAACCCTGTTAGGGGATGAAATTTACAAAACGCTGAAATTACTTTTATATTCTTTTAATAATATCCCCAAATACAAAGATTCAAGTCCCGCGCTCGAAAATTTTTTTGATATCCATACAAACTTTCAACCCCTTTTTCACCATCTTGGGGGATGAATTTTCTAAAACGCTGAAATTAGTTTTCTTATATTTGAATTTGATACTTTTTTACAAAGTTTCAAGTTCCTAGCTTAAAATAAAATTTGCACCCGATGACGAACTTTCATCCCCTTTTTAACCCCCTTAGGGGTTGAATTTCCAAAAGCGTTGCAATCACATTTTTTGTAATCGGCTATTATGCCTTTCTACGAAGTTTCAAAGCATTTGTAATGGATTATAATTTTCAACCCCTTTTTAACCCTGTTAGGGGATGAATTTTACAAAACGCTGAAATTATTTTTCCTGTCTTCTAATAATATCCCTAAATACAAAGATTCAACTCCACCACTTGACATTTTTTTTGATATCCATACAAACTTTCAACCCCTTTTTCACCATCTTAGGGGATGAATTTTCAAAAACGCTGAAATTATTTTTCTTGTATTTTAATAATATATCTTTTTACGAAGTTTCAAATTCCTAGCTTAAAAGAAAACTTTAACCCCATACAAACTTTCATCCCCTTTTTAACCCCCTTAGGGGTTGAATTTCTCAAAATCGCTTCTTATCTCTTGTACACTTTATAAATGCAATCTGGTGTGCAAATTTCAACTTTCTGGCTTTTGTAGTTTGGGCTCTGCGTTGATGAATCAGTCAGTCAGGACACTTGCATTTATATATATAGATATATATATATATATTGTTCGCGTGAAATAAACAAAACGATTTACTAATAGACAATAAAAACCCATAGTTACATCCATATACACACAAAAATCGACGTATTTTTATAACCTAATTTGCAAATACCTTGAAGCTTTTACAAACCCTATTCTAAATAAACCCTGCATTCACGTTGTTTCGCGGGCCACATAATGTAAGCGGGGCTAAACGAAACAGCATTTGTACAGTTCAAGTCTAGCCGTAGATTCTTCCCGGGAGAAATCCGGTGGTGGTACTTTAGACTAGGAACTTGGTACCGGTTTGCCTAGGTCATTGATTATAGCAGTTTCGTCTGGTACAACGTACGTCCATGTTATATAATTATACCTTTTAAGAGTACATTCTGATTGTATAGCTGCAGCAGTAACGCTGCACTGCTAGTTTATTTATTAGGTAGTACCTAAAATATATTTTACACGTCATACATTTTTAAATAAACTAATTACCTACCTACTATCGATTCTTAACGATAACGAACATTCCACTTTCGACCGCAACAGACCGCAATACGACAACAATAGAAATATAACCCGACTACTTATCCCTTTAGGTTAGGGGATAAGTTCGACTTTGTACACATTTACTGTATTCTCTCTGTGTTGTGTGTGTGTACTTGTTTTGTGCAATAGTGTTATACTAGGTACTACTTATCAAGGAAACTTACGTTTCCCAATACTGCAACGGCAGGGAGTATCCCAAACGACGTAAGTAAACTTTTATTCGGCTCCTGCACTCACTAGCGGAATAGCGCTTAGCTTAAACCTTTCAATCTGGTACTCCTTTGAACGGAATCAGAGATAACTACACATAGGTGAAATAGTATTCAAAGCCGTGTAGACAGCGTGGTTGCAATCTTATTCAAGATTTATATTAAAGATAAATAAATATGTTAAGCAAAGTTAATATTTTTTGCATTAGTTAGAGCAGTTGGCACAAAAGCCTCCATTTACTGGAAAAAGCCCAGAAAAAATACGTAAGTCCAATTCTGCATTCTATAAGCACGCGCGGAATTTCCCTGTAATGTAAAGCATGCATTTGCTTAATTGACATTTAATTTGGAGCATTCTCAAAGCTAAATTTGACCCTTAGGCACTGGTCCCACCGCGAGCTAGTAAGCTATGAGCTATCGGCTATATACACGAACAAAAGATAAGCACTCCCGTGTAAATAAAAGAGACACGGCGATATTTATAGCTCACCGCTGGGCGAGTAACTATAAATATCGCCGTGTCTCTTTTATTTACACGGGAGTGCTTATCTTTTGTTCGTGTTTATAGCCGATAGCTCATAGCTTACTAGCTCGCGGTGGGACCAGTGCCTTAAAAATAGAAAAGGGGCTATATTGTCCATGATTGGAGAAAATAATAAATACTGTTTTAATTTTTTAATTAGGTAAGTATGTATGTAAAATCACTTGCAGTATTTTTCTTTAAACAAATCGAAAACAACAGCGGTAGAAATTAGACTCCAAATTTTTACCATATTGGTTTCAAATGTCCTTTGTTATTGAATATTTTTTTGCAGATAGGTACGATTATAACGAAAACGTAGTAAGTATTCTAGGAATAAAGCACACCGAAAAGCGATTTATTGCAGCATAAAACTTTAGAAAGCGGATCGTTTGCCAATACTATCTCACCTGCCAGGGTCTCCGGTGCCAATTTCAAATAAGCGAGAACACTGCAATACCAAGTGGACTGTGATTTCATTGGCACTCCCTCCACTAACAGAACTTGGAAAGTCGAGTTTACAAACATCTTTACACTTACTTTTTTTTTTTTACACCAGCAGTCTGTGGGTGAACTACACACAAAAACAGTACAGTGCCCTGCGCGTACAGTATAATAATGCGTTTAGCGTGCTGATGGGGCTCCCTCGCTACTGCAGCGCGTCAACAATGTTTGCGGAGGCGCGCGTGAATAGTTTTGCTGCCATTATGCGCAAAAGAGCCACTTCATTGTTATGCAGAGTGAGGAACAGCACCAACAGCATCCTAGCCATGTATGCAGATAGGTTTGATGGGGCCTACCTGAACCACTGTGGTGCACTCCACATGTGCTTAAATTAAATTAATTAATTTATATTATTATGTAAATATATATGTAATAGATAGTCAATAAGTTGTGTGTGTATACCTACTAACATTAGTTGTAAGATTAAAATGTGTCACTAACGAAATTGATCCTTTGTTGGTCTTAAATAAATCTAATTTAATTTAATTTAAAATTTACTTTAATTTAATTTAATTTAAAAAAAATAATTTAATTTACAAGCCAACCGTCCAAAAATATATTCACACTCGTAGACACTGGCAATAAGGCCGTGCTGAGGCAAGCATGCCCGCCAGAGTGTAACTATGATTTTTTTTCTAAGGAGTCAATTTTAATGCATTCGTGTGTCGGCTTCCGACAACACTTATATCGTCAAGAAAGATATATCCGAAGGCGTTTCAATAATCCCATTATTCTTCGATGCAGTCTTAATTGTTTTTCATTGCTCATCATGTTCTGAAAGTGGCTCATTGTTTATCTATGAAGTGGGCTGAAAGTGATCGTTTCTGCCCTAGGGCAGATCACGATTTTACTATCCAAGTACGTTTTTTTACGTTAAGCAATAATCTCTATTCTATACGAGTATGTATCCATTGTATAATTTCCATTCCGATAGGTACTTAAACTCAGGGCGCTTTACATTGGTATGTTCGACTATTGTTATGTATATACACGAGAAGGATAAGTATCTCATTATGTAAACTGTATGATCCTTTAAACGAGTAATTTATTTGCATATAAAAACGGAACAAATGGAACACTTCTCCCTTCAAACCCTCTCCCTTCTCCTCCTTTCTCCCTTCTCCCTCCTCCTCCTAACTCCCTTCAAGCTGACTTAGTGAGTATCCGCGTCGATTGACACTCAATTTCCTTTATCTTTAGGTATTCTTAGGACTTGAAAAACCGGGCAAGTGCGAGTCGGACTCGCGCACGAAGGGTTCCGTACCATAATGCAAAAAAAAAAACAAAAAAAAGCAAAAAGAAAACGGTCACCCATCCAAGTACTGACCCCTCCCGACGTTGCTTAACTTTGGTCAAAAATCACGTTTGTTGTATGGGAGCCCCATTTAAATCTTTATTTTATTCTGTTTTTAGTATTTGTTGTTATAGCGGCAACAGAAATACATCATCTGTGAAAATTTCAACTGTCTAGCTATCACGGTTCGTGAGATACAGCCTGGTGACAGACGGACGGACGGACGGACAGCGAAGTCTTAGTAATAGGGTCCCGTTTTACCCTTTGGGTACGGAACCCTAAAAAGTGGCTCCTTTAAATCACTACTTATCCTCTTAACGAGCGTGCGTTTCCTGCTATTTACATTTACCTTATCTCGGGAAGGCAAGGGCTGAAAGCACATCGCCGCACAGAATCCGCAATGAGGCGAACAATGGATCATCCGGATATTGCCTGTCAACCGCGCCACCGACGGCACGCGAGGACCCCGATACTAGCTTTGGCCAGGAACACACACATAAAGAATGACCCCTCTTTTTAGGGTTCCGGACCCAGAGGGTAAAAACGGAACCCTATTTAAGACTCCGCTGTCCATGTGTCTGTTCGTCTGTCTGTCTGTCACCAGGCAGCGTAGCACGGTGACGTTTTTATCCCTTGTCACCATACCTGTCACGTTCTAACAAGTATGTAAGTGCGAAAGGGACGCGCATAGTGATAGTCGATATAAATGGAACCGTGCTGCGCCCGCAGGCTGTATCTCATGAACCGTGATAGCTAGGCAGATGAAATTTTCACAGATGATATATTTCTGTTGCCGTTCTAACACATACTAAAAACAGAATAGGTACCTATATAGGTACTTATAATAAATATTTAAGCGGGGGCTCCCATACAATAAACGTTTTTTTTGCCGTTTTATGCATTAATGGTACGGAACCCTTCGTGCGCGAACCGACTCCCACTTAGCCGGCGGAATACTATGCACTCTGATATTGCATTGCGGGGAATCTTTGATTTATGTTTTCTCTAATGCCGCAGGGCATTTGGAAACAATAAAAGTAGCGTTAACGTTAGGTACGTTACGTATGAATAATTGGAATTTTTATATAACATACCTATTACGTATTTACTTATTAGGTACTTTTACTCGGCAATGTATATTCGGGTCAAACAAGTTGGGTTATTTCGAAAATCGACAATAATTTCAGATAAGATAAGATAAAGATAAAAAATAGTTTATTCAAGTAGGCATATTACAATGCGCTTATGAACGTCAAATAAACCTTTACCGGCTCCAACCGTACACCTCTGCCCCGAGAAGATTTAAATCCCCCCTCAATTGGAGGAGGGTATCCCAATACGGGACCGGCAACAAACTCGGCGGGACACATCTTTTCAAAACATTATTACGTCTTATAATTAACATGCATTACGAGTAATTAAGAAAAATACAATTTAAATTACTATAGAATTCATGCAATTATACTCAGTGAGTACATAACTTTATAGAATTTGATATAAAAAATAAACATATATGTACATGAAATCACAAATACGTAGCTCTTTCAGAAAACATATCAAATCTTACAAAAGGAAAAGAAATTAAAATCAATAAAAGAAATGAGAATACATATTATATGAATCTGACTGATTGTTATGAGATGCTTTTATACAATTTGATGTGCTTTCTTACCTGAGCTGAGTCACCTTTAACTCTACACATAATACAATATTTTTAATTGCTACTTGTCGTTATTATAGTTTCTGGTTTGGACCATGCATGTTTGTCTGTCAAGTAGTCCTCGACTCTGTAATAAGCCTTCAACATCAATGACTTTTTTAAGTAATTCTTAAGAGCTGGAAAGGGTAATCTTAAAGCATCCTCAGGTAACTTGTTATAAAAATGAATGCATTGCCCAACGAATGACTTCTGTACCTTACGAACACGAAACTTTCTGATAGCAAGCTTATTTTTATTTCTAGTATTATAGTTATGGACATCAGAATTCTTAGTGAAGGAGTCTAGATTCTTAACAACATAAATAATACTATCATATATGTATTGGGAAGCTTACTTAAAATATTAATTTCTTTAAAAAGGTCTCTTAATGATTCACGCACCCTTAAATTATATATAGAACGAATGGCTCTCTTTTGTAAGACAAATATAGTCTGTATGTCAGCTGCTTTGCCCCAAACCAGAATACCATATGACATTACACTATGAAAATAACTATAATAAACAAGGCGAGCTGTCTCAACATTAGTCAATTGTCTAATTCTCCTCACAGCGTAAGCGGCCGAACTTAATTTGTTTGCTAGTGTTCTTATATGAGGACTCCATTGTAGATTTTTGTCCAATGTTAAACCAAGAAACAGTGCTTTATCTACCATCTCTAAGCATTCATTATTCAAAAGTATCTTAGTATCGACTGGTTTAACATTCGGCAAAGAAAATCGAATGCATTTAGTTTTCTTAGCATTTCATCATATTGGAGTCCATTTGAGATGTACCTATATATATATCCTTTTGTTATATTGTTCTGCATTGCTCGTAACTTGGATCTACTTAATATAAAAATATGTATATAGGTATATGTAAAAAAAGTAGACAATATTACAAAAAAAGCACGCAAAGCCGGAAGGGAAATAATTTGCATATAAACTGCATATATGCAATGCAACTAATAGATCTTAAAATACCTATAAGTGTAGTTACCTACAGATACTTGGAGCATGAAAAGTTTTAAAAATCTAAATGCCGCTCATGGCTCTCCTAGTTCTAAGCATCTACTAACGGAACTCATAAACAATAACTTATCTCGGCATTGTTAGTATGCTCCGTCCGCAATTCTAGTCAAGTGCTGAGTGGAGATACACTCTCGTGCAATATTACGCTACGTCTTACGTAGGCGAACAACGCGCGAACGCGGCGCGGCGCGGCGCGGCGAAAGCGGCCGCCGCCGCGCCGCGCCGCGCCGCGCCGCCTGACATTCGCGTGCAAATCGCGCCGCACCGCGTTCGCAACGAGATCGCTTACGTAGGACACTTCTATGGGCATCAAAGGATTGATTTCGCCGCGCCGCGCCGCGCCGCGTTCGCGCGTTGTTCGCCTACGTAAGACGTAGCGTTAGACGGATTACTGAGCTTGCGAGTAATAACCTACGTGTAATTAACAGATAGGGTGCCTTGCTCCCTTTAAGCGATATAATCAATACCTATCCGTGTTTATAAGATGTCAATAGGGTGGTTGGTGGTGGTGTCAATCTGCGTAAGTAAACATAGGTGATAGATAGACAATCTGATTGGTTTCGGGTAGCGACAGTGGCGGATTTGCAGTCTTTGCCGCCCTAGGCCCAAGCCCTGTAGCCGCCCCTTTCTCAGCACTAGTGATCCAAAAGACTCGAGCCCTGTGAGTCTTTTTTACGGCTCGCCTCATCTCTTGACGCCTAAAAGGCTCAAAGCCTTTATTATTTCATTAGTAAAATAGGCTTTTAGCCTTTTAGGCGTCGTGAAATGAGGCGAGCCCTAAAAAAAGAGCTAACAGGGCTCGAGTCTTTTGTATCCAGGGCTCGGAACCGGTATTTTTTAAAAACCCCGAAATAGACCAATATTTTGAATTATTTTATGCTTTTTACGTAAGACTGGATCATGTATTTAGGTAACGAATTTGTGTTATCAGATTGTTTAATTAAAAAAGAAATAATAAACCAAAGAACGAAAAAGAACGTAATAATACCGGTATTTTTGTATGGAGCAAATACCGGTTTCCGAGCCCTGTTTGTATCACTACTCAGCACCCATCATATTGACTACAATTTGAGTTATTTCTTCTTATCATTAGCGAATTTCCTGTCACAATTTACCGTCCTAGGCCCGGGTCTACTGGACTTTTGGGCTAATCCGTCAGATTAGTTTGTTGAAGTCGCTTTTATGATTACATTTTTGAGAAAATGTCAATGTTCTAAAATACCTAATTATATTATTTTCCGCGATCAGATTCTATTCCATTCGTTCCATTGGCCTCACTCAATTTCAAGAAATATTTACGTAAGTACCTAATCAATAAAAATTAAAATGGCATTTCTATGTTCGTCCTCTGAATATATTAGCTTAATTTGATGAACAAGTATTATGATATTAAAGGTCGAATAACTGATCCGCAAAGCATCGAGGACAAACCTAGGGCGGGGTGGGAAGCCCATCCCGGACACAGGAAGAATTCACAATGAGCGGATTGGAATATATCACCCGTCCCCTGATAGTGTGACGTATTATACAGGCTCAATTCATGTTGTATGTTAATGCCTGGCGGGTAACGATTCGCGATAAAAAGATCGGGTCAACAGATTTGTGATGATTAACTAGAGAAAAATAGAAGGAATAAGCTTCATTTGGCATACTTTTGATACGATCTTACGTATTTAGAGATGAATATGGGTATTACGTCAAGCCCGACTAGCCCGAGGGAACGTAGATGATATCATAAGTTAAGTCTGAATAGAAATACCTAGTAGAATAACTAACTCAGATAGCTGGTGTGACATGAAGGAAATGAGCTCTGTGTATAAAGCTAGATTCACATTTGCCTGTCGTGACCGGGATCGCTTGTGATGCGACACAACACCAGCCGTCATGTCACAACAGACGGCATCGGAGAAATGTGAACGCAACCATATTAAATGTATGATTCCGATACTGTTTTGATGCATCACAACACAACACGACAGACAAATGTGAATCCGACTTAGATAATAGTACCTACTACCGTACAGAAAAGAAACTTCCCACATAACCGAAGTTTGACAGCGATTCAGGGACGAATCATGCTGTCCCTTTCGTCTATTTAGGATTATCCAAATTCAATCATTATCTTATCTGTGGTCGTACACGCAAAGGGGCGTCAAGTTGTGACAACCCTAATAATTGCTCGGAGCAATGATGAGCCGAACCTGTACATAAGAAATCAAACACCACTGAATAATAAGTAGGTAATGAAACTGCACATGCACCTTCAACTTCGGACTAGCAAGCGCAGCGTAGGACGTCCACCCACAAGATGGACGGACGACCTTGTTAAGGCCGCCGGAAGACGCTGGATGCGGGTCGCTTCCAACCGGCACGAATTGAGGTCCAAGGAGGCCTATGTTCAGCAGTGGACGTCTTATGGCTGAGATGATGATGATGATGATGATGATTGTGACGTCTAGGTTCTGTTGTTGTATTGCGAGGTAATAAATAAAACTCAGTTGGTCAGGCATGTGCTCCGCGACCCGTCTGCACGGTATGACAGTTGACAACAGAATGTCGACCTGCAGGTAGTTCGCATTGCACTTTTATTGTGTAAACGTCACATCTCTTCCTTTTTATAAATGATTTATTTATTTTACATTATGCGTTAGCTATGCAACAATAGTTCAACCATCTCACATCTGTTTATCTTATAACTGCTAGGTTAATTTAGATTCTAATTCGACTTACTGCCACCGGTCCGGAAAACAGCGTTAACCTCAGACCCCAGAAGAACCGGTGGAAGAAACTCGGCTAGGTGTATATATATTTATTTCTCAACAGTTCAACGATAAACATTTTTAACAATATCAATCTTGGAATATTTAGAACTCTTCCTAGTATCTCTCTCAGTTGCTTAGCGGTCAGCTGGAAGAGACCCCTTAAAAGGATAAGTTCATCTTTGTACATATTTATTCTCTTCTCTTATTGTTATGTACTTGTTTAGTGTAATAAAGTGTTTTAATACAATTATGGTTTTACTTTTACAATGTCAGTCCCTGTCCTTCTCCTTTTTGCAGTTTTGAGTCTGTTTTCTTTTATTCACATTGATAACTCGGGGTTTAAATATCTTACGAGTTTAACCTTAATTGCTACACATTTTCTTTGGATGCTTACACTTTTCTAGGTTTTTCCATTAGCATTCAAGCTATGTACATGTTTCAAACATTAATATCTATTTCGAGAGTTTCCAATAAAATTGTTACAAGCAGGTTGCTTTCTAATAACATCTCGTACCTGTACATTATTTATTGGCAACAGCCGATTGCCTCAGTTTTACTTGGGTTGTTTGATAGGTAATACAGTATAATATATAGATAGGATGCAATTTATAATATACGTAAATGGTCCAATGTTAAATAAGGTAAAAAGTCTTACAAGATACATCACAACCTGTTTAGTTTTACTTGTGTATTGCCGGCCTAGCCAAGGTTACAATCGCCATCGCTTCGACAACGAAAAGCATTATGTCTCTCTATCACTCTTCGATATTAGTGCGACAGTGACAGCTGCGTTCCGATCGCTACGGAGCGTAAGCGATTGGTATCCCGGCTACGCGGCCTGGTATGATATTTACGCAACCATGATCTATACCTACCTACAAGTAGATTTCTATTACTCAGGTATAATGATGTAGGTACCTACATATTTGACCGTTATTATTATAAATTGCATTGGATTGGATATATTATTTTATTACCGTTTTTTAATTAATACAATACTTGCTGAATACAGATCAATACCTGTTCTGTTAATCTAGCAACTTACTGTTACTCATATATTTATGTCATGAAAACAACTCCAATACTTGCTTACTAATTGGAAGTTGATTTTAGCCTTGACTATAGTCTACAGTAGCCCTTGACTACAATATACAGTCTTAATTTGATCATGATTACAGTCACATTAATTATTATTATTTTTATAGACATTTTGTTTCCATTAGGTTCAATCATTTAAAAATATATTATAGAGCAAAACTAGCACTTGTGTATGTTCATTTTCCTGCCTTGATTGTGGCATACGAGTATATTGTTTAACTCTAATTATTTATATTTTACAAGGAACCAATGGAATGTCATTACCATGAACAGATGAACACGGTTTCACTTTACTTTATTATTTTTCCGTTGCTTTAATAAAACCCTAGGCCATTTTGGGTTTTCGTTCATATTTGGTACTAAGTACCGAAAGTACGATAATTATTAAACAACGACTTAAGTAAATCACTCTCTGATAATATATGTAATATATATGTACTCTTGAAAATATAAAGAGGTTCGATCTGCAACCTCAATTTACAAGGTTTGTTTGATTTGTTAGTCTCAACCTCAATTTGGCAAACTGTAGTTTGGTGCAATCAAGATCACGTCTGGTCCTTAGGGTTTTATACGTACACAGTATAAATTTCCCTCTAACGTGCCTTTTTATTACACTTAAAACTCATGGCTATCTGGGTAATTGTCCGATATTGATGCCATCACTTGGCAGTCCGTTTTACGAACTTGGTTACTATTTTCGCATGTGTATGTTTTCACGATTAGGAACAAGTCATATATAAAGTAGCCCAGTGGGAGTGCAAGGTTTCACGCATCGCCACTGATTGGTACTTTGTTTTTATTTTCAGCATTTACTTTAGATACCTACATGTGTGGCATTGTGACAGACCCAGCGTCTATTTATTTACCTTTAATTTACCTTTGACCTGATTGTCAATTTATAGAATTATGTGTTCTTATGGCACTAAAATTAGTTGATTGGCTTTAGGTAATTTATTTATTTCTGGACTTTTATCTAGTCGGCCCGTCGACTTTTATCGGTATTCATTTAGTCCTAGTGCTTTGCATTTTGAATTGGCCTTTGTAGGCACATTTATCACATGCCGGCACATTTTATCTTTTAGGGGGTAGGCGGCGCCATTATCGCAATCCTGTCTACCTGTTTGTTATGTTGGCCCAAAACTCTTTCCGTTGCATCCTAATATTTTATCTATATTTTTTCCATAATCACTTGTTTATTGTAACTGAAACCCCTAGATTCAACATTTCTTTTAGATCCACGGAGGCTCAATTTTCAACGAATCTGTCAATAAGATCGTTTTCCTTTTCCGCATTGAAATCACGTTTAGAATCTTTAGGAATAGATTAGATTAGACATTTTCAAAGTCTAGTTTCTGTTGCATCAGTCGAATTATGAATTGTTCATACCAAATCTGTTTCCGTGAAAGGTATTAGTTTAATTCGTCGACAGCAACTTTGAAAATGTCCATTACACTAGCTTCTAAAACGTGCGTACTTGGAGGAGTGCTCGCAGCTAGCAGGCACACGACACTTAGGCACATTCTAAAGCGTACAATTAAGACATCATTGTAAAACTATCCGTAAGTAAGCACGGAACATGTGCGTTAGGTAAGTACCTTCTAACTACCGGGTTTCTGTACTTAAGGAGTTATCGAAGTAACACAACGTGTAAAAACAGAACAGGTAGACACATATACATAGGATTGGACCCCAAGACATTACATTAAAGTTCGACGAGTCTTTGTGACAATAACCTGAGTTTCAATCTTTAAGGTTAATTATAGTCACATATTACTAACAATGTTTTATGGATTTTTTCCTGAAATATATTAATTTTTAATTTTGAAGAACTTATCATTTGCACTACATGGGCCGATATCCCATGCAGCACTCGCGGAGATTTCACTCCAATTGTAGGTATTTATTTATACGGAACTCGTATCTTGCATAAACTATGCATTAATACCTTTGGCTTTTAAGTCTATGAAACTCGACTTTGCCTGTTTGTCATATTTACAGGCAAGGTTGTGTCAATGTGTAGTTAGTCATTTTAAATACACCATAATCGGCATCAGCAACCCTGCCCCACCACCATAACCGCGATACTTGCATTTGAAAACTCGTTTTTAAATAAATAACTTATTTAAGGAGGACAGGGTAAGCATTTCATGAGTTTCCAAATGCAATCGATCACCGCGTAATCATTGCTGGCGCGGCAGAATTATTAACCATACCTTCCCAAGGCCCACGGTCCTACCAGATGAAATAGGTAAGTAGATACTTTCTAAGGTCAGTAAAATTTGAATTTTTTACATCTATTCGGAAAATGGATATTTTAATATAATTATTTTCAGGAAAATCTGTTTACTGCATACATGTACGACTCTAAACTTCAGACTCTCAAGACTCTTAGACCCTTTAGATTAAGACTCTTTAGATTCTATAGACTCTTTAGACCATTTAAACTCTTACAATCTTTAGACTCTAATTTAGACTTTGTAGACTCCTTAGACTCTTTTGACTATTAAGACTATTTAGACTCTTTGGACTCTTTTAGACTTTTTAGAGACTCTTTAGATTCTTTAGACTATTTAGACTATTTAGACTCTTTAGACCCTTTAGACTCTTTATACGCTTTAGACTCTTAAGACTCTTTAAATCCTTTAGACTAGCCTATTTTTTTTTCCTTATATATTATGTGATGTGAAAAACAGTATGGGTCACATGGTAGCAAAATTATTTTCACTTTGGGCGTTAACCCTTGAATCCCTCACTAAACTCAGTATTCCATTTTAGAATCCCTCGCTTCGTTCAGGATTCAATGTTCGCCGTCAGCGTCGCCGTAACAATAACATTTTGCTCCTTAGCGACATAGGTTGTGTTTAATTGTAGCACGGTTGCATCTGTTTTGCTTCGTTCCATTTTAAACAAAACAAAATCAACCCTGAATCCTACATTATAGATTCAGATTTCAATAGCAAGTTCAGATTTTTCCTTGTATGGCTGGGCCCCAGGAGGGTAAGTGCAATATTACCCATCAGATTAACACAACAACATTGACAACTATAAATTCCCTTTTTGGAGAATTCTCGTATTGAGCTTAAGCTTTACGACAAATTTCACCGACAGTATCAGTTTGTTTACTTATTTTTCCTTTTACATTATAGAAACAAGACCCAGAATATATATATATTATGCTCATTTGGTTAAATAATTTAAATGCATATCTAAGTAGCACGTAAACTAAGTAGCACATATTGTATAGCAGCATTAGCAGGCTTAGCAGCTGATCTGTTGATTATTATTGAATTTGACTCGAAATAAAGAGTACATTTATTATTTATTTAGGTAGATGACTTCCGGTTAAAAGTAATAAACCTTATTATGTGAAGTATTATTAAGCATTTGCCCTTAATTTGATACATTTGTGAGCTAATTATAAACTACAGCGAACCCAGATATTGTTTCAACAACCGTTAACGCAGACAGCACCACGTTGGTATACTTAGTTACCTATAATAAATTACCGGTGAACAGACATATTCAGCACTATACAGCGATATGCGCGACAGTTTATTTATTATACGTATAGCTTAATTATAGTTTTACACGCTTCCATAAATTCACAGTCGCTATAAAAGTTTTATTTCTATTTTATAATAACTTATTTTACCGTATTTGGCTTAATTTCTGTTCACCGACCCGTTTTTGGAAAGCTAAAAGCATTAAATAGTATTTGAACTGAATAAGACGTTGAAATGTGCCCTATAGTAATACTATTTGCGTAAAAATAGTTTTTTTTCTCGACCAAAATATAGTTTAAGTACCAGAAGTGTACCTTATAAAGATGTTTATGTGCTGCTCAGAGCTATATTTTAAGTCCACATTGGGTCAATCATACCTGTGCTATTTGGGTCATTTGTCTCCCTCCCTTTCATTGAAAAATAATTTCAAACTGATCACTTTTTGTCGGATATTTAGCAACTACATCGGTTTTGTTTTCTTTTTCTTACGTTTTTTATCCTCGTCGCCATTGTGACGTCTAGGTTCTGTTGTTGTATTGCGAGGTAATAAATAAAACTCAGTTGGTCAGGCATGTGCTCCGCGACCCGTCTGCACGGTATGACAGTTGACAACAGAATGTCGACCTGCAGGTAGTTCGCATTGCACTTTTATTGTGTAAACGTCACAATGATGATGATGATGATGATGATGATGATGATGATGATGATTGAAACTTCATACCAAACGAAATTGTTAAGCATATCTCTCTCAATCTCGAATTCATTCGTATTCTGAGGCGATTTTGTCACAAGGCCCTTGTGACAGAGTCAACTTTTATTATGTCGTAAGAAGATGTAACAGGTTACTAAGATTATTGAGTCTCTCATCGAAATAATATAAAATTGCAGCTAAATAAATAAAAATAATTTATTGCAGATTGCCAGGGATTGATGCAGATTTTTTGACATCCGCGGAAGCGGATGTGAATATTTAAAGCCTCACATCCGCGGACGCGGATGCGGATGTCAAGATTTGGTACTTACAAAACGTCAAACATTACATTTTTAGCATAAAAAAATGTGCGTTTTATTTAATAAACAGTAACTTGGCCGACTTTTCGGGATCTAGTCGATTTCGTTATATATAATGACGAAATTACCTAGCACTTACGCCGCCGGCGCCACCGCTAATATGTTCCTGTTACCGACTTGGTCGACATCCGCATCATGCGGATGCTCCGCATCGATTTTATGCGGATGCGGATGCAGATGCGGATGTTGAAAATAATGCGGATGTTCCGCGGATGCGAATATCCGCAACATCCCTGGTAGTAACTAAATAAAACAAGAAGACAGTATTAATGTATCGAATATATTTATTATCACATATTAAGGCACTTTTAATAAGACCGATCACAAGAAGGGTCCCCACCCTATGTACATTTGGCACAGATTCACAACACTAGTCGCCTCGACTATAAGGTGTTCCACTTGTCCTTCGGGAGAGAGTGACAGGGACAGCTGCATATTCTTCGTTTTTACCTGAAAATAATAAATAATTTTATTCATAGACGTCAAAGGCTACAATTTTGTTTTCTTTTTGATCCCTTAGGGCTTGTGCACAAATCACGCGAGGTTCGATAGGGGGAGGGGGAGTCAAGAAAAAATCACGATTGATCACGTTGGGGGAGGGGGGTATAAGGAAACCTCACGTGTATTTTTCTACAGTGAACGAAACTAAGGGAAAAAAGACCTACAACTAGAGTAGATACTTTTTCTCGGTTTGGTTAAACATAAATCTTTACTCTGTACTTCAAACAACTTCAAAATAGCGAGTCTAATTAACGAAAATAGAAAAATGAACAGGAAATTCTGTATACAATACTATTTATCTTAAAATTAGGTTGAATTAAAAAATTTCAAACAAATACACGAGAGGTTGTGTGAGGGGAGGGGGGTAGCCAAAAACCTCACCAAATATCACCAAGGGGGAGGGGGGTCAAAAAGTAAACACCTCGCGTGATTTATGCACAACCCCTTATTCATAAAACTACAACAATGTCCATCACTTTCGCACTTACATAGGTAGTTACTTGTTAGAACGTGACGGACATGGTGACAAGCGACAAAAATGCGACCGTGCTACCGCCGCAGGTTGGTTTCCATCTACATAAGGTGGCGGTACTGGTGCTGTACGCGGTCCCAGTACATGTCGTCTTGAAACTTAAGCCATTGTCAATAGAGGTGACAGCAGGGTGTCATCTATTGGGCATTGGCATGTCGATCACTAGTACCACCACACCTTACTGCTTAATTTTTGTATGATATCACATATCAGAGGTCTATTAGGTATACAAGATGTATTGAACCGTCATATTCAGCTCGTGTAGTAAATATGATGGGCAGACATTCTAAACCACTGTATAAGGCCCCCCCCCCCCACATCTGGCGTCTTTCGAGCGTCAGCGTCTACAATTCTATGGCCGACGTCGACGCAACGTCGACGCAGCGTCGACGCAACTGCGCAGCGACGTCATTTTCCATAGCGCTGGACCTGGACCGACGCCGACAGACGCCGACGCTCGAAAGACGCCAGATGTGGGGGGGGGGCCTAAATGGCCTTATTTTATTTATTTTCTATTGTCTGGCCCAATTCATGTCTGCCAGGTTTTTTCCTTCTTTATGGTTTAATATAAAAAATTGTCGCCATCGATGCAGACCAAACACAAGGAAAACATCGCAGAGACCGAGCTTAATGAACTACAGATCCGGTCGGGGCCGGATGTTGTGCGTTTTTATATTGGTTTTATTTACACAGTTGCTTCGCTAACGTCAAACAAATAATGTACGTATCGTATAAGTCAACCGACCAATCGAGCTACAAGCGACGGCATAGTCGACTTAAAAAAATTGCGTGACAATTTAGCCTTTAGGTTTTTAAATGTATTGCAAGCAAATTCAAATTGTTCTTACATGTTAAGCTTACCCGTTTACATTCATACAGTAGCACTTCTATAACTCGAATACCTTTAAAACTAACGGTACACCTACTATACATTTTTAATAACCTAAAAACGTAAACTTAGGTATTAATACCCACAGGATGGACAGAAGACCTTGTTAAGGTCGCCGGAGGACGCTGGATGCGGGTCGCTTCCAACCAGTACGAATGGAGGTCCAAGGGGGAGGCCTATGTTCAGCAGTGGACGTCTTATGGCTGAGATGATGATGATGATGAGGTATTAATACTACGTACGCCTACCAGAGGGTCGTAAGCACATGAAGGGGGCCCTCACAGACATTAGGGTCACCTGTTACATATACAGACTCACTGCATTCAATGTCGCTGCCTGATACGAGCCCCGATGCATATGTTTTCGTCAGGTGACCCCATTTTTTGAGGTTCTCGTGTTTGTTCAAAAATAATGTTTTTGTTTAAAAATTGCTAATATTTAATGCTTATACTACTGTAATTTAATTTTATATGGTAATACTCTGTAATAACTAAATCCAAATGCAAGAAATACCGTTTGTACTGAAAGAAAAAAAATAATGATTTTTTTTTTGACGGGTAGGATTACAACATCTGTGAAAAGGGCTATTACCAGGGAAAGCAATAGGGCTCTGCCAATGTACTGACAATTTTGTTTCGAGCCCATGCATGCAGCAGTGCTGTAGGAGAGGACAATATGATTTGGACAACGTTTTTGAAAAGTCCTTTTTTTCAGCAATAAGAGTCTCATGCAATTTTATTATACGATCAAAATAATCTACATTAAACATTGCTATTATGGTTCCCATTACTGGGTCATTATATGTTCATGTGTAAAATTTATTAAAATAAACAAAATTGTTGCGCGGAACTAGACGAAATCATTTGCATCGGGGCTAGTATATCCCACCCATGATACCAGCGGATCGTACACGACCAATGATTGTCATCAGGGCTGCCTGTAATATACCTGTCACTAAACTGTACTCACCAGTCCATTCAGCCGCTGTCGGATATGTATAAGATGCTGTAAGGCCTGCTCATTAGTCCTCACCCCGCAGTCCATGGGTCTCGCGCGACCCCATGATACCAGCGGATCGTACACGAATGGACCAATCATTGTCATCAGGGCTGCCTGTAACATACCTATGTCACTAAACTGTACTCACCAGTCCGTTCAACCGCTGTCGGATATGTATAAGATGCTGTAAGGCCTGCTCATTAGTCCTCTCCCCGCAGTCCATGGGTCGCGCGCGACCCCATGACACTAGCGGATCGTAAACGAATGGACCAATCACGGACATTAGGGCGGCGGTCTGAGCTCTGAGCGCTCGCATCACTGCTTCGCAGCTTTTCCTGTGGCAAGATAAACATCAATTACAATAAGTTTTTGGCAAAAATTTCATTTTTGGTACAAGCTTTTATCGCTGACTGTACTTTTCTTACGACAGACAACTAATACTCATCGAGACAATTCTAAAAACCCCTAAACAGCACAATTAGGTTGCGTTGTTTCATCACAGAGTTCCTATGGCCACCTCCCGTCTCTATCGTCAGATCAGCTCGCTGGTACCATAATATTGCATTGTCATCTGATTTACACATGCATGCAAAATTTCAGCTCAATCGGAAACCGGGAAGTGGATCAAATTTAACTTGCAGGATTTGATTATAGACCGACAGACAACGGACAGGTGAAACTAAATAAACTAAATAAAAGCTTGTAAGATAGAATCGTTTTTTTTTCCGCCAGTATACGTAAGTTACAGTCACCACACGGGATGGTTATGACATTTAGAGTTCTTGCTAAATTGAAAAAATGGCAAAAAAAGCGCTGGTGGCCTAGCGGTAAGAGCGTGCGACTTTCAATCCGGAGGTCGCGGGTTCAAACCCCGGCTCGTACCAATAAGTTTTTCGGAACTAATGTACGAAATATCATTTGATATTTACCAATCGCTTTTCAGTGAAGCAGTGGTGGCCGAGTGGATATGACGTCTGACTTTCAATCCGGAGGTCGCGGGTTCAAATCCTGGCTCGTACCAATGAGTTTTTCGGAACTTATGTACGAAATATCATTTGATATTTACCACTAGCTTTTCGGTGAAGGAAAACATCGTGAGGAAACCTGCATACATCTGCGAAGAAATTCATAGGTGTATGTGAAGTCCCCAATCCGCATTGGGCTAGCGTGGGGACTATAGCCCAAGCCCTCTCGCGCATAAGAGGAGGCCTGTGCTCAGCAGTGGGACGTATATAGGCTGAAATGATGATGATGATGAATCAATCGCTTTTCGGTTAAGGAAAACATCGTGAGGAAACCGGACTAATCCCAATATGGCCTAACTAGTTCACCCTCTGGGTTGGAAGGTCAGATGGCAGTCGCTTTCGTAAAAAACTAATGCTCACGCCAATCCCTGGGATTACTTGTCAAGCGGACCCCAGGCTCGCATGAGCCATGGCAAAATGCCGGGTTAACGCGAGGAAGAAGATATACATTCACATAAATATCAAAAGATACAGCGAATCAATTAAGTCAGATGCCTACACCTTATCATCGTATGAAAAATGTATCCCAAAAAGAAATTTTACGTCCTCATCCTAATATTTTGCGTCGTAAGCCAAACTGATATCACTCACGTAATTGACTTCTTAGGGGGCGCAGATGAAAGGGTATGTGAGGGCGGTATAGCCCCATAGCACTTCGCGACCATGGATTACCTAACATTAGATACTGTATCTCACGCTCAGTCCCTCACCGACCGTAAACGCTTTCGATATTAATTAGGGGACATCAGAGACAAACACAAAGCCTGATTCATGATTATGTTATCTTAATAAATGCCGCCCCACTCATCAATGTTGTAACTATAATACCTGTCCAGTTCATAGCCTCATATCAAAATCAATGGTTTTTATACTTTTTATGAACCTGATGGGTGTATGAAATGAAAGGGTACCCTATCTACACGACTTGACACTTGTACCCGTACATAGCCCAGCCCAATACACTGGCATTTTGAACTTTCCGTCATCGCGTTGCTAATCGAACTCAGATTCTGTCAATCTATCGGTACAGACTGCAAAGATAGCACCCACATACAACTTTGTATACACATTTCTACTCACTCTATATATATACTCTATATATTCCTATTTCATTTATGTATTTCTACTCTAGTCTATTGTACTCAGTGCTATATTTGTCTACCGTTCTTCTTCAATTCTCATCTACTCAAAGGTTAACTGGAAGAAATCCCTTAAAGGGATAAGTTCGCCTTTGTACTGCCTATCCTGTTCCATAAATTTGTGTTTTGTGTTTTGTACAATAAAGAGTTTATACATACATACATACATACATACATTTGTATGCAGGGGTGCTAAGCTAATAGTTTGACTGACTGTACATAATACATAATTTACTGCCGCGGGCTGAGGTAACTCCATTCGGGGTCCACCCGAGTCCGCCTGTTACTAATTCTGTGCTAAAACATGTGTGTCATATAATGCTCTATCTATTAGTAAGCAATGATCAGTGCTCGCAACTTTTCCTGAACGGAAATAGCAAAAGTGATTGATGAATTACTAAACAAATGGGTGTTCGCAACTTGTGTATATTGAATCGGATATGGAGCGCCAAGTTTTTGAATATGGGGGGGATAAATCATGTATTCATTCGTGGATTGTGCAAGGGTTGAGTGTAAACAAGAGTAAGAGCTTATTTAGACGATGCGAGAATTCGCATGCGAGTTTCATTACATTGCGGTTTTTAATCGGTCGGTTGAATTGGACGTAACCAACAGTCCGCAATGTAACTAAAATCGCATGCGAGTTCGCGCGCCGTCTAAATCAGCCCTAAAATAGGTTGTTTAAAACGCGGTTTCCAACGGCAGTAAATCTTCTATTACAACACAAACAAAACGAATTATTTTATGGAGTATTTTGAGTTTGAATTGTTTTTGTGTTTTTTAAGGGGCCGTACGCCTTTATAATTCGACCCATACAAACTCGGGTGGCCAGAAGACGCTGGTTGATCCCAGCCCAGAACATTGGTGACCTACGTCACTGTTTCTTTCGTATATAACCATCTGTAAAAAGTTACCTTATTCAACGAGCAGTTGAAATCGATTCAAGTCACAGGTGAGCCCGATTGGCGATTGCACTACTATGCGAGTTACACCAACAGTCGCAAAAGAAATGAAACATCTGTAGGATAACTTTCTTTTTTTATAAATCATCATCATACTCGTATCAGCCGAAAGGTGCCTACCGCTGAACAGAAGCATCATAGTCTCGTAAGAAAAATATATTCTCGCCGTGTCTGTCGCCGAGGCCTTTGGGCATTTATGTGGCCTCACCTGAACATGCCCTCGTGCTTCAGCGGCCCCATAGCGGCCTCCATGTTGTGCGTGAGCCTGAAGGGCACGCGTTCAGGCCACTCGAAAGACTCGCCTTTGTTGAACAGGCAGTTAAAGTCCACGTGCACGGAGTCACCGTTCGTTGAGTCGAAGGATATGTTCTCGCCGTGTCTGTCGCCGAGGCCTGGGAAGATTAGATTAGATGTCTTTATTTCAAGATGAAAATTACACTATTTTGCTACATTCGTCGAAATTATGAAGTAAACGCAATATAATTTGGATAAAGCTCTGTACCATATCGAGTGCACTATAACTACTAATCACACGTTTTTTAATTATTCCATTAACAATAGTAACAATTTTTATTAATGCATTTACCCAAGATATATCCAACCATTGACATAACTGCAGTCGTCCTTATGTAAGCCGAACGTGCTTGATACCTAAAACGTAAAAATATGATACACAATGAAAAGCGTTTGAAACAAATACTGTTATTAGTAATACCTACTACTATACACCGTGTTTTTTTTTATTTCCGTTAACTTCGAGGGTGCATTCCTGAGCTTAAATTAAGTAACTTTCTCAAAGACACCGATGTTCTAATTAACTCCATTTCGGAGATAATCAATAATTTATTTTTTTCCTATAAGGCCTCTACAAGCGTGTACACTTGCCAAGGCTGGTTTACATATTGGTTAGTGTTAAGAATGAGTTCATACATTTGCTACTAAACTTAAGTACAATCTCGGTCGATCGATGTTCGAAATGACATTGATATGTCACAGATTTCAATTGTTTGGTTGAGTTAAATGTAATGCCCGTGTTACAACAACGCTATATGCTACATTTAATTACTTTTTAAACTTAATTTTTTCTTTAAAAAAAAGCAAAAATATTTTTTTTTTGAAAATTAACTATGCCAATTAGTTCACTTAAACGTTCTTAACCATACCCCGAAGTTAACGGAATTCAATAAAAACACGGTGTATATGTAATAGCGTAGGAGACAACATACGCAAAATATATTTCCCTACAGTCCGCTTTCAAAAGTATCTACCAACTTTTTTTTTACATTAAAAATATTTTTTTGTAAATCTATTAAAGACTGTTAGATACTTTTGACGCAGTTTCATTCGATACTCTTGAAGCCACAATCTAAAGTATCATATAAAGATGGTCTTACCAGCCGTACGGGTCTGAGAACACTCTTCGGAACCACTCTTGGAAGACGGGCGGGTGTCGCGGCAATAGTTTCTCTTCGTACATGCGTCTCTTCTTCTCAAACGGGTCGTTTTTGGCACACATCATCTCTTTCAGCTCGCGGTTACTTGTATGAATACCTTTATAAAAAAAAGTTGAGTAAGAATATTTGAAATGTTAGAAATATAAATAGATTTTTTTAAATTCAATATAATAAAGTTACCAGTAATTTTTGTAAGCTATACAAAAAAAATAAAAAATAAAATACAAAAAAGTTTATTACAAATTTAGGTAATATACAAAAATATAACTATATCCGTCAGAGACCAAACTAGGCTGAGCCTGTATCTTGGCCATCTGATCTGCGAGTGTGGTTATCAATGTACAATTTTACCTTTAAGATAGGTGACTTGATAGTTAAATGTCTGAAACTAAACAAAAACAACCTTATATCTACTCCTGTATAATATAACTATAGCTCTTATGGAATGACAATTGTTCCCGTAAGAGGGCATGTTACATGCAGGACCTAAATAATTATAATAGCTGGGTTTGTGATATATATGTGTGTGTGTGTGTGTGTGTGTGTGTGTGTGTGTTTGTGTGTGTGTTTGTGTGTGTGTGTGTGTGTGTGTGTGTGTGTGTGTGTGAGAGAGAGAGAAAGAGTTACCTATTTGCGTGTTGCAGCATTACTTTGCCTTTAAACATTTGATGATGTCCTCTGTGTCGTCGTAAGATAGTGTGAGTAGCCACTGTTTTACTTCGTGTTTCGCTCTAGGGACCGATAGACATTTGATGTTACACTTATTACAGATATGATTATATATTCTGTAGTGGGCGTAAGCGGGTGATCTCCTCGCGAGTGCAGACTTGTAAGGAGGGAGTGCCGCCCTGTACGTTCGCTTGCTTAACATGTTTTCATGTATATTAGAGCCTATAATGTTACTGTGAGTGTTTGTGACCGCCTTGATGATAAAGAGTTGTCTGACTCTTAGGACTTTAATATCACGGTACAGCAGATTTGTGGGGTACCTATAAGGCTTTTTTACCATAACCTTTAGTACTGCTCTCTGTGCACGTTCTAGTGGCAGCAGGTGGGTCTTGCAAGCACAACCCCAGACGGCCACGCCATACTGAATGATGGACTGACCCAATGCGTGGTAAACCATTCGAAGCATGTCCATTGTTGCACAGTCACGGAGCCGCTTCATCGCATAAATAAGTTTTCTGACTCTAGTAGTAAGAGCAGCGATGTGCTGTGCAAAAGAGAGATGCTCATCAAACAGAATCCCCAAATACTTGACTACCTTTTGTCTTTTAATTAGCTGACAGTTACATGCAGGACTTGCAGAGGATCGATCTGGTGTTGCTTTTTGATCACATGTGTGAAGCTGTATGTTTTTTTCCTTTGGTGGTGCAGAGGCCGAGGTTTTTGAGAAAGCTACGTAATTGGTTTTGTCAGCGTTAAGAGTCAGTAGATTATTATTCAGCCAGGTGGATACCTTTGCTAGAGCAACCTCGGCTCCATGATGAGCATCATCCCAAGATCTGCCACTCACCAGAATGACATACCTTAACGCATTCACTGTCAGTGCGAGCTACGCTCGTAAACCAATGTGGTTTATCTGCTTTGTGGCGAAAAGCGCCGACGAAGAGAGAACCAGCCTAGGGAGTCGCTTGCAGTAAATGTTTTTTTTTTGACATTTAGATTTTATTCTAGGAACATTCTAGACTAGTATTTTTTTACGATCTTTTTGTGAAATTCTTAGTATTAAATTTGATATTAATAATAATCCAAAAAAAAAACAATATTATTATTGAATTATATTAACATCAATAAATTGCTCTGATAACTAGCTTAAAATAATATAGGTATATGTAATACCAACTTACCATTCACAAGTGCTTATTGCTAGGCCTACATGAATAAAGTATATTTGAAAAAATGTTGTTGAAGTTGTCAGTGTGATTCGAACAATATACTTAAAGGTATAGGTAGTTTTCTCAAATATTTATATGATTATTTGGATACCTTTTTGTTTATAAATATGAAGCAAGATAGGCCGCAGTCCGACCAGGTTAGGCACCCATTCGATGACGCCGCATTCCTCATTCAGGGGAAGAACTGAGTACGTCCTAATGTACAGCCGGCGACGACGCGTCTCTGGTGCATCCTAAAATTATATCGAATATTATACATAGTTCATCCTAGGTAACTTTACACTATACTCTGTATCTTTAGGTACTCACTTTTACAGTATGGACGAGATCTTTGCAAATTAAACTGATTTTTACAAAATTATCATGCATGTAACTTTACACTTTTAATGATAACATTTTTATTACTTTATCTGTGCTTACTTTTTTTTTTGTTGGTTTAAGTGTGTTTTTGGAATTCTAATTATTGACATGTCCGGTCCCGCTGTTCTTGTATAATTTTAATTATGTGCATGTATTAGCTTGTAAGATTTTTCTAACACAAGATCATATTGTTATAGAAGAAATAAATAAATGAAATTAATGAATGAATGAATGACTTAAAAGTAAACAAATAATTTGTACATCTTCGGGTAGTTATAACATTTATAGATTAACCGACCAAATAGAAAACCACCTGGATCACTTGGATCAGTCACTGAAAGACCTGACTTTAACCTACATTATTTGATCATGTAATGTTTTCATCTACCCTCAACTGGCTTTAGAAGCCATTTGAGGGTAGATTTTGATTACTCTTTTTTAAATACCTAAAGATACAGACTAGAAAAAGTCAAAACAGTCTTTTCCCTAATTAAATACAAGCTTTTATTTAGTTTCCACCTGTCCCGTTGTCTGTCTGTAATCAAATCTTGCAAGTTAAATTTGAGCCACTTCCCGGTTTCCGATTGAGCTGAAATTTTGCATGCATGTATAAATCGGATGACAACGCAATATTATGGTACCATCGAGCTGATCTGATGATGGAGACAGGAGGTGGCCATAGGAACTAATAGTGTTAGGGGTTTTTAGAATTGTTTCGATGAGTATTAGTTGTCTGTAGTAAGAAAAGTAGTCAGCGATAAAAGCTTGTACCAAAAATGAAATTTTTGCCAAAAACTTATTTTATCTTAGATAACGCGTCGTAGAAATATAAGGCTTACCTGTAGGAATCTATTGACTACTACATTGAACTCCATCAAACGGTAGTCTTTCCTGAGATCGTCTCGTGGCTTCAGCATGATGATGTAAGCCTTTCCGTCTGAACCTAAAAAATATATAGAGTTACACAAATATTTGAATCAATCTTTATGCTTCTAGCCTCCTAAGGAACACTAATTAAAATTTCAGAATTTGCTACTGAAATTTTAACCTTTAGTGCAGGAAATAGAGTTGATTTTGGTTTTGTTTGAAAATTGAACGATACAAAACAAATGCGACTCTGTTGAATACGATTTAAATTTCATCGAACTGAATAAGCACTATAGGTAGGACCTTGGGCCTTAGGCTAGAGATACACGGGTGGAGTAGCGGTATGTCAAAGTCATTGAGTTATTATAACTAAACTAACTAAGGCCCACTTGCACCATTCTACTAACCCGAGGTTAACGGGTTAAACCTGGAGTTACCATGGTTACCAGTACAATTAGACACTAAGTTAACGGTTTAACCGCTTAACCTCGGGTTATTGGGGTGCAAGTGGGCCTAAACAATGAAATTGTCGCAAACGCAACCTGTACCACGCGACCAAAACGTCGTAAGCGCCGTAAAATTCATGGCGCTTAAACGCGTTTAGTTCTCGATTCATCTGCTTCTATGGTTTGTTGCCAAAACGACAGCAACTCATGGCGCGAAATACTGGTTCTCTGTGCCGGTTCTATACGTTAGTAATAATTTAATAGTTCAATAGTTGAAGTTGAATGGTGGTGGTTTGCAGAATTGCAATGGTAGTGTTAATTACCTCTCAACGTGACTTTTCTCGGTTTCTGCAGCGACGGTAGAATGGTGATGTATTCCTCTATACCCGCGAGGTACACGGGCGGTGTAGCGGGAATGTTAGTCAATCCTTTCTTTCCGAGTCGCATTGGAAGGTAGGACGAACTTACAGAACTGATTCTAATGTTAATTACCTTTCAACGTGACTTTTCTCGGCTTCTGCAGCGACGGCAGAATGGTGATGTGTTCCTCTATACCCGCGAGATACACGGGCGTTGTAGCGGGAATGTTGAAGTCGATCCTTTCTTGCCAAGCCGCCTTGGATGGTAGGACTAACTTGCAGAACTGAGTCTAATGTTAATTACCTTTCAACGTGACTTTTCTCGGCTTCTGCAGCGACGGTAGAATGGTGATATGTTCCTCTATACCCGCGAGGTACACGGGCGGTGTAGCGGGAATGTTGAAGTCGATCCTTTCTTGCCGAGCGGCCTTAGATGGTAAGACTATCTTGCAGAACTCTTGGAAGGGCATCATTATGTGGCTGAAGTTTTCACTGGCTAGCAGACGGGGCAGGGTGCGGACTAGAGCTGATACTGTTGTCGTCTGAAATAAATACCTTTGGTTACCGTAGAAAAAACGTGCCTAAAAGCCTATACGCACTTGCGACATGCAACCGTTGCCTTATAGGTATACTGAAATGCCAACTGAAAATGAAGTGAATACTTATGACAGAGAACTGACTAAACTCGCAGAGGAGTGGGAGGATTGCTCAGAGCTCGTGCGAAGTGTAATTCGAGACATCTAAAGAAGAATATAAATTTAAACTCTCTAGTTTTGTACTCATATTTAATAAAACAAACGGGTCTACCGCGATATGATTCCATTGTGCCTTACACAGCTGGTGCAACTCAGCCGAAACGTCGGAATTTCAGCTAAAAACAATGAAATCATATCGCGGTAGACCCGTTTGTGTAATTAAATCTCTAAAGAAGAGTGTTACCGATCCACTGCCGACTATAGGTTTGTTACACAGCTCGATCAGCTTCTCGGCCAGCTGGGTGAAGTCGTTGAGCAGCTTGAGCATGTGCGGCTCCTTGAGCCTCGGGTCGGTGAACACGTCGCTGCAGCGCTTGATGCGCTGCGGGTATGCGGATTTGATCACCGACATCATCATCCAGAGGGTGTGTTGCGGGTACGCGATTATTAGTTTGACGATTATGGCTTTCAGTTGGAGGTATACCTGGAAAAAGATAGTTAAATGTGCCTAAAAAAGTGGTGTTAACAAACGTTCGTAAAAACAAAAGACAAAATATCATTTATAAAATGTAAGATGATCAAGCCATTACAAAAATATTCAAAAATGTATTCTGTATGTAGTATCTAAAAGTATAATATCCCGGATCCTCTATTCTAGTGCAATACAAATTATCTGTGAACTTTTGATGTGAATAAAATGCAAATTTATAACAATATCTTCATTTTCGTTGCAATCTAATATATCATAAAAAATAATTATAAATTATTACAAAACGGCAGCATATGATTTTCTTGGGCATTATTAGGGAAGAAAGGAGTACATACCTATTAACTCACATTTATAGACGGGTCTAACGCGAATTTTATTCAATTACCTTGATTTCCATACCCTTTTGTCGGGTAGTTGCACAAATCTCTGTTTTGACGTTTTGCTGGGACATCAGTCAGCCGCGACCACGACCAGTGAAACCTGTGTCGAAACGTCGGTAAATCAAGGTAATTAAATAAAATTCGCGTTAGACCCGTCTATAAATGTGAGTTAATAGGTATGTGTTCAAAACGCGAAAGTTTAAGAAAGGAGTAGTCATATTCTTGGTACACAAATAACTTACTTCTTTCACAGGATGGCAAATTCTTGACACAATTTGCGAGAAGGCAGTCAGATACAAGTAAAGGGGCAGTCTCTCAGAGTACGTCTTTATGACTTCCGTCATCTGCGCGAGGACTGAGTGAATGCTCGTGTCTGATGACGTCACTTCTACGTCTAACCTGAGAAATGAGAACAGTTTACAGTTATAGTAGCAAAAGCGATATCTACTTTAACCTCTAGACGCCCAGAGACCTACAAAAAGGTCTCCTGTTACATTCTAATTTAAACTTTGTGTAGACAAAATAAAATTTCATTTTGCTTGGCAAGGTTTGACGTATGGGCGTGGGCGGCTAGAGGTTAAGATGCCATACCACAGAATAAATAATAATATTAGGTACAGAAGGTTCACTCTCTATCAAAACGCGTCAATTACGACAGATATGACCGCAAGTAGACGCAAGCGCGAACAGGCGTCCGTTCCACAGCGGTTCCACACTACTGCTAGACACCAAAACTGGTGAGGGCCGCATGTACTTGTAGCGACGCGACGAAATTGCGTAGTGAACCACGCCTGGCCATAGAAAAATACAAGATACAAACTAGTATCATTCAGTCATTAACACTAATGTGTTTATTATTGGTAGGTACTAACAAGTCAGTGTATTTACCATATAGACAGCATCCGAGGCATACTCTGGTACAGATATTTGTGGCCGTACTGCAGCGCTTTCCCATAGCTGTTCAGAGCGTATAACTTTCGAGACCAGTTGGGGCTGCCGCTGCCTGGCGTCTCGCTTACCTTCTCGTAGTACGCGCCTAAACAAACCTGGAGAAACAAAGGATTTTCCATCAGATTGTTTTACATTATAGCCATGCATTATTTACATGCCAAGAAGTAAACAAACACTGGATGTTGAATAATATATGCATCAAAAATGTATGGCCAAAAATATGACCGTCAAATACGTCACTTAGTATTGAAAGTAAAGAAAGTGACGGCAAAAACCTAGTGAGTGCTCAAATAAATACAATTTCTACGTGCAATATCCAGTAATTTTATAATCTCTACGTATGTACAGTCAACTGTAAAAATGTGGGTGCACAAATCATCTCAAAAATATATATGTCCCATAGCTCTTATGTCAGCAAATCTTAATTCGCTCCTGGGACATATTTTTGAATAAGTTGGCTACACCCATACAGTTGACTGTACCTACATCCAAGAATCTTGATTTTCGTGTTTATTTTATCTGCTTTACTTAAGTGCAAATTACTTATCGTTGAGGCTGATTTAGACGGCGTGCGAACTCGCATGCGATTTTAGTTACATTGCGGACTGTTGTTTACGTCCAATTCAACCGACCGATCAAAAACCGCAATGCAATAAAACTCGCATACGAGTTCTCGCATCGTCTAAATGAGCCCTTCGTCTCAATAATTAATCGTATACATATCAAAATATTAATATAATCCTAAATTAGTATAAATTGTTTACCAAGCTCTTTTCCCACTGTTTGAACACATCGACGGCCTCTTTGTAATACCCGATATTGACGTCTACATCAACGTTCGTAGTTTCATCATTATACTTTGCTATGAGCAGCTTTGCTTTGGCACATGTTTTTCTGAAACAAATAAGACATTTAAAAAAAATCATCCCATTGACGAGCTCTAACTTAACGTAACTTCTCTGCATATGAACTAGGGTTGCCAACCGTACTATATAATATAGTATTGTACTATATTTCGGCCTTGCGTACTATATATTTTTAGGATACTATATAGTACGCAAAAATACTATATTTCGATGGGTCCTTACGCTGTGCTTTTTTTTCATAAATATGAAATAACAACATAACTCAAAGTTCTTAAACTGAACAAGCGCGAGTGTTGCATGCTTTAACCCTTTATAAGGCATTAGGGTGTCAGGAATTGTGCAAAATTGAACCCTACCACTTTGAAATAAAGTTGAAAATCAGGTGGGAAATATGTTCCCTCTGCCTTATAAAGGCTTAACGTGAACCTACATGTCAATGTTACTGTCAAGAGTGTTATGTCAAAAGTGACATTATCAGTGTCACTGTCACGTCCTCATATACAGCACTGAGCCAACTGTCAACGATTTTTTCATCTTGTGATGTGAAGTTTCAGAAGTTTGTAACTTTGCATCGACGAAATAAATTGAAATAATATTTCTAACTACTTGTGAAATGGATGACCAAAATGATAATCTGATAATGATCAAAGTAATAAGGATTATAATAGGAATGGGTCGGCCTAAAGCAAAGGTGGTGCAATAAAAGACAGAAAAATTTTGACCAAAAGTGCAAAATGTATAGGAATCGTAGAAAAAATTCAATCAAAACGCTAAAATAAGCATGTTATGTAGGAAAACCTTTTCTCTAAAATCGAAAATGGCCAAGATATTTGACCCCAAAGTTGGGAAAAGTAAAATTTCGATGGATGATGTGATTGATGTGCTAATAACATCACTCGCATGATTTTTTTTTAAGTGCTGCAACCCCTTTGCTTTAGTCCAATCCATGATTTTACACACGCCTACTGACACGCGCGATATTTGGCATACTTTTCATTTATTTTAAACCATCTCCTTGACTGTACTATATTTTCTTTCAGTGTACTATATATTTTATATGTAATTTTGCAAAATACTATATTTCACTAAAAAAAAGTTGGCAACCCTAATATGAACAGATATTACCTCTGCTCACTAGTAAGTTTGTCCAGCTGTGGATACGCATCTTCCAAACCCCGCCTAAGCGTCGTAAAGGCATGTTCGTGTTGGCCGCGAGCCCAGTACATCTTCGATTTCTCTATGAACAACTCTTCTGGCCGGTATTCTTCCGCATTCAGTATGTACATGTACGACTGAAAAAAAAAAGTGCGGGAAAAAATATTTACAGGCAAGATGGCTTTGTTGACACGCTCATACAACTAATGGGTCTGTGAGCTGTAGACCTCGCGAGCACGACGACTATTAAGCGAAAAGTGAGTAAATCGTAATAATTACAGTTTTCACTGAAATTGAAACTGAACGGATGGTGGTAAAATGTTAAACTCGCGACAAGATTCGAAAGACGTAAGACGGACACGTGACCTGATCGAAAAACTGTTACAATGTCATTGAGTTTTCACTTCTGCCGGCACTCCCGGAGTGCAACCCTTTGTTTTTTTTATACTATAATCTAGTCACCTGTTGAAATATTCCTGCTTTTCTAGCATGCTTCGCGCTTTGCAGCCAAAGGTCGCCTATGCAAGCTTTGAAGATGCCCGCCGTAGTTGGGTGCGTTGGCTCCAATAACTCCTACAAACATTCAAGGTAATTTCAATATATTTCGTTTTTTTAAATAATAAAGCACGTTACAGCTCATTTACAGGCACTTTTAATCCATGTCGCGGCACAGAATTAAGTTATTGTAGGTACTAAGGTACTGAAGTTACACTCTCTAACAAAACGCGTCTATTACGACTATGACCGCTAGGTGGCGCAAGCGCGAGCAGGCGTCCGTTTCCGTAGCGATGCGCTAATTAATAGTACAACCCTATGGTTGGTTGGTTGGTATGGTTGGCTAGACACCAAAACTGCTGTGGGCCGCATGTACTTGTACCGACGCGACGAAATTATTAGGGTTGGCACCACTTGACTTCCTTTTGCGTGCACGACCACAGATAAGATAATCACTTGATTTTTGACAACTCTAAATAGCCGAAAGGGATAGTGTCATCATACCTCACAATCGTGTCAGCAAAACCGTAGCAAATAACAGTTGAATGTAAAGGTTAGCGTTCATATGCCATGAAACATCATCATGACTCATGATAACATAGCCACTATTTTTTAAATTTTAAAGATAAATTTGTGTCTCTGGAAAGTAAATTATTAAATTACTTCTTTTAATTTTTGTTTATTTGATCACAATTTGTTTACTCTTAATTTGAAGTCCAAAATAAATTCTACCCACTTATAACGTAATGATGTGTGTATATCATAAGGATGTGAATACCTTATTTAGCGTAATCACACGCAAACAGATCTTAAATAATTCATTTAAAACATAGTTTATGTATTTGACTTAGTAAATATGTATATATGCCTCAACCCTAATGTGCAACTGCTACGGTTTTGCGGGTTCAATTGCGAAGTATGAGTGTCATATATTAGAAAGGGCCAGCATGATTCGACCCTGAACCGCTGTCAAACTTCGTTTTTGTAGGAAGTTTCCTTTCTGTACGGTAGTACTACTAATTATTCTGTGGCCGTAGATTGATTAGCCTAGATCTAATGTTATGTATACCTGTGTCTGTTGCAGCAATATCCGTCGAAGCCTCAACAAAGGCTCCACGGTCCGGACGTCCGACTGTACTACGGAGAGGCGTCGTCGCCACTCGTCTAACAACTTGTTTAATACGTCAGCGGCCTGTCTGTCGCCATCGCTTAGGGATTTTAGCCTGAAAGGAAAGTTTGATTCATTCGATAATCGTGTAAAGGCATAGATCCGCAAGACAATGAATTGTGTAGCACACAGATAAGCATGAATGCCGCTTTATTGTTCTAATAGCCCGACCACGATATCACACGCCGGCGATCAGCGAGTGACCTCTCTCTCTCGCTCATAGTGGAACAATACCAAGTGTGTGTATCTCTGTTTAGCTCTATTCTATAGTTGGCTAATGGTAGAGAATGCCATTAGGCTTTGTGCATTGTGGTATATATATTTTGTACAATAAAGTTTTAATAAATAAACATTACAAACGTATGTCAGAAATCTTTTGGACGCATGACGCTACGCTGCACGCTCCGCAAGATTCTCGCAAATGAAGACGTACACATAAACTCTGACTACGTTAAATTTGCACAGACTTCGCGGTAAGAATGCATACATATCCTTATTGGCTTCATACTAGACGTAGCAGTTGGCATTAAAACTTAGCGTGATCCGATCCGACTCTAGCGTCTTGCCGCTCACCGCTAGAAGTTTAGTCGAATCTTTTTAGGGTTCCGTACCCAAAGGGTAAAACGGGACCCTATTACTAAAACTCTGCTGGTCGTCCGTCCGTCCGTCCGTCCGTCACCAGGCTGTATCTCACGAACCGTGATAGCTAGACAGTTGAAATTTTCACAGATGATGTATTTCTGTTGCCGCTATAACAAAAAATACTAAAAACAGAATAAAATAAAGATTTAAGTGGGGCTCCCATACAACAAACGTGATTTTTGACCGAAGTTAAGCAACGTCAGGCGGGGTCAGTATACTTGGATGGGTGACCGATTTTATTTTGCCTTTTTTTGCATTATGGTACGGAACCCTTCGTGCGCGAGTCCGACTCGCACTTGCCCGGTTTTTTTAGTACTAAAGGCACGTGATACGACCCTACCTTTGCAAGACTTCTTCAACATGTCCCGACTCAGTAATAACGTGCAAGCCCAGCACGCTTTGATATCCACTCCTTAAAGCACTTTCTCCCTTCGCCTCCCCATCCATATGAGCCAATTGCTTAGCTATGGCAGTTTTATCCTAGTTTTCTAGAACTAAAGATGACATAATCCTACCTTTGCAAGACTTCTTCAACATGTCCCGACTCAGTAATAACATGCAAGCCCAACACGCTTTGATATCCACTCCTTAAAGCACTTTCTCCTTTCGCCTCCCCATCCATATAAGCCAATAGCTTGGCTACGGCAGTTTTTGCGTAATTTTCTAGAACTCCAGATGTCATAATCCTACCTTTGCAAGACTTCTTCTACATGTCCCGACTCAGTAATAACGTGCAAGCCCAACACGCTTTGATATCCACTCCTTAAAGCACTTTCTCCTTTCGCCTCTCCGTCCATTTGTGCTAATAGTTTGGCTGTAGCGTTTTTGCATGAGAGTTGGAAAAGAGTGTTGTCTTGACTGCGGTACGAGAGGAGAATGCGGCCCATTAGGACTCCCCAGTTTTCTCGGGAACTTGGCTGGAACAATAAATTAATTATACATTAATTATTAACTATGATTACTGGTAAAAATAAAACAGAACTCTGTTCTACCACAAAGCTGAATCAAAGTAACGGGGAATATACTCGTACTAATTAATTATCTAATTTCTTTTGACAATGTTCGCGATCCCACGACGGTTCCAAATAGCACATTGTGGGAAAGCCGGTGTGGGTTTAGTGGGTGGGCTCCACCCCCTCATTCTCATTACGAGCCTAAATGTACGTTTCACATATCCCCCTAAAATGGGCCCACCCCAGGCCCGACTTGATAACCGAATTCGCCTTTAAGAGCGTACCCCTCTGCCGAAAACCTTGCACAATTGTGCATACTTTTGTATAGACTGACGTTTATCTGACATGGCTAAATACAAATGTACGTTGCGTACAAATCATGTACCAATAGCTATACATTTGACGTGCCCCTGCCCCCGCAAAAATCGGCAGACTGTTTTGTACAAGCTCTAAGGTCTTACCAGTGGTTTGTTTATGAGTTCATCTAGCTGCTCGAACCGGCCCAGCCTCCACAGTGGTTCAACAGCTAACTCCGCAGCAGAACCTTCGGCTGGTCGAGACCTAGGTCCTACGTCTTACCAGTGGTTTGTTTATGAGTTCATCTAGCTGCTCGAACCGGCCCAGCCTCCACAGCAAACTCCGCAGCGGAACTTTCGGCCTCGTGTTCGCTTAGCAAGCCGTACGCTGTGAACGGCTGGTCGAGACCTAGGGCCTATGTCTTAACAGTGGCTTGTTTATCAACTCGTCTAGCTGCTCGAACTGGCAGTCTCCACAGTGGCTCTGTCTGTGGGTAACTCTGCAGCAGAGCCTTCGGCCTCGTGCTCACTCAGCAAGCGGTACGCTGTGAAGCTGGTCGAGACCTAGGTCCTACGTCTTACCAGCGGTTTGTTTATGAGTTCATCTAGCTGCTCGAATCGGCCCAGCCTCCACAATGGCTCTGCGGCTAACTCTGCGGCAGACCCTTCGGCCTCGTGCTCGCTTAGCAAGCGGTACGCTGTGAACGGCTGATCTAGACCTAGATAGCAGTCTACCATACCCTGAAAATTAAACAGTTAAAATTAGAGTGGAAGAAAGTAGCGGCTGAAAAGTACGTGACGGAATTTTACACACAGAGAATCTATAACTTCGACTAAACATGTACCATTATCCTATCACAAGAACTTTTTACTATAGGGACTTTAATGGGAACAAATTCTCGGGGAATTATTCTAAAACACCTAACAAGGAAAGGTACCCAAACTGTCCGTCTCTGATTTATTTTGATAATAAAGAGTAGTCTCATTCTCAGCCGACTTACATGTGTATGCAATTTTTTAACTCAATCGGAAATCGGAAAGTGGGTCAAGTTTAGCTGGCAATATTTGACCCACACTAACTAACATACATATAGGTAGGTACTAACAGGCCAAGTTAAATAAAATGGTATCGTCTTGGGTCGTCCCATTCGTTTTTCATCAAGTTCTTAAATTAGTCCTATTCTGCTTTCGTCGCGTATTCTACATTGAAAGCCACCGACGATTGTGACGAATGTAGAATGGGTGACGAAAGCAGAATAGGACTAATTTAAGAACTTGACGAAAAACGAATGGGACGACCCAAGACGATACCAATAAAAGCTTAAAATATGTAAATTACCCGCAAACTGTGCCTATCTAGTTGTCCCTCTTGGGCCAGTCGTTCGTAGCAAAGAGCAGCGTCCTGCAACCGTCCCGTCACTACTTGCGTGAGTATCAGCTCGTTCAGAGACGGTTCGGATCTTTTGATGGACAATATTCCTGAAAATGTACAGTTATTAAGTAAATAAATATACTTAATTGTGCACCACAAAATAAGTCAAGTCATAGTCAAAAACAACATTTTCAATACACACTCTAATGCCTGCTGCACTTTGCACCTCAAAAGTATTGGGCTGTTCAAGACGAATCATTTGAGCCTACACTTGGGCGGTATGTACCTACTAGGATAATAGTTAGCAATGGCAGCGCGTCAAACATATCCATAGGCAAGCCGGGGCTAATTTGGCTTAGGTACGTATTTCCTTTACAACTCTGCTCAAACGTCCAAAAACAGGCAAGCCGGTGGAAATCGGCTTTTATGGACGCGCCGCCACTGATAGTTACGAACTTACGAATAAGGTCTACAATCGACTTTTTGCCGCCTCCATAATTAGAATAAGTTCGATAGTTCTCTCTCTCTGAGCTGACAGTTCAAAAATGACAATAAATTATCAGCCTCACAGTAGACTACCACGCTGTGCCCCATGTAGGCGCTGAATCGCCTTACCTTGATAACGGTTTAATAATGGTGAAATAAAATGTTATCCTTTTTTCATTATTCGAATGATTATTATCTTACCAGCGACCGAGTCCGGTTCATCCAGCAGCGCGTATATCTCGGCCAGCAGCGGCAGTTGTTCCTGCATGTTATGTTTCTTCTCCCCCATGTACAGTTCTAGGTATTGCAGGGCGCGCTCTAGTTCGCCGCAAGCGAAGTTGCCGCGCGCTATTAGAAGCTTGTCGAATTTTATTTTTTTCCCTTAGCTTCCTCATATATTCGAATGATTATTATCTTACCAGCGACCGAGTCCGGTTCATCCAGCAGCGCGTATATCTCGGCCAGCAGCGGCAGTTGTTCCTGCATGTTATGTTTCTTCTCCCCCATGTACAGTTCTAGGTATTGCAGGGCGCGCTCTAGTTCGCCGCAAGCGAAGTTGCCGCGAGCTATTAGAAGCTTGTCGAATTTCTCCATAAACATTGAGATCGCCCTAAAATTTACAACTTTTTAGTGATAGATCAGGGACCTTTGCCAAGATAACAATCGTTTGTTATTTTATTAACAAACGCCAATCGAAAAGTAAAAATGTATCGCGATGACAAATGTGACGAAAAAACACGTGATCATTTCTATATCTGCATTATTTAAGTTTGGTTTGACTTTTCTACAAGGTGTAGCAAAAATAGCGGGGATCCGTTTAACGGCATATTCGTTATCGTGCTCTGATTCGGAAAATGTAAAAACAAAAAAAAATTAATGCAAAAAAAAATATAGGACAGGTCGTTTAAAGGCCGAGCCACGCCGGCTTGCGTGTGCGTGACGTGCGCGTGTACGTGCGCTAAAATGTTGGAGCCGCACACGCATACGTCACGCAAGCGGTGTGCAATCTCTCATAAGGATCTGTATACTACAACTCCGCGAGGCCCCTTCGGGCAAAGTGAAAGAAAAGGGCCTCGCAGATGCGATATCGTCCTCGGCTAGATTAGTTCATAGGCCTCTGTCGAAAGATTACATATTTTCACGCAAAGATAACATTGTAAATGTTATTTTATTACTAACTTGTAATTTTCATTCTCCAGAGGCCGCTGTTTTGAATGGCACCATTCCAACATCCATCTATTCAAGAAGTCCAGCAGTGTATAGATAGTTTTACTACATTTGCTCTGAAATTAGAATACATCTTTATCATTATCATTGTCGACACTTTTCACAGATGTTAATAGATTAAACTTAAGGTTCCATACATAATTATTACTAGCTGTGTCCACGATTGATCTGCGGGATTCAGTTTGTATCATCTGCATGTAAAGTATACCTGTGGTGTGGAAGTTTGAATTTACTCTGGAACCCTAGTCCTAGACAACAAAGTTAGCAGCATAGACTAGGAATCCTCTAGACGGAGTTTAGAGCAATTATTTCAAGAAACCGACGCTGCCAAAAGTACTGGGGCGCGGGGGACAAGATGAGCGAGTCCCGTGCCGTGATTGGTCCGTTCAAAGACACGGACGTCACACAAAGACACTTTGACTCTAAAATGGAGTAAAACTACCGTATATTTGTGGCAGAGGGGGTAGCGCTACTATGCTGTCTGGAGGATGTCTTGTCTATGATTAGCAGTATCTAAAAATATACGTAGTGTGGACTAACCTGGTTGCCTTCCTCTGCTTGAACAGTATTAATATTAGGTGTCAAGCGTACGTCTCGAAGCATTTTATATCGGTTTCTGTCTGAGATCCCGCTTTCGGTTCTAGCGCTCTCGGACCCTGCAAATTGTATCTGATCAAAAACATTTGTCATATTTACATTAGTGTTTGTTGTAAAGAGAGAAAACCTGTTTTAACAAATAAAACCGGTAGGTATTGTCTCCACAGTACAACCCTATACCTACATGACAGATTATATCGGGATTTTGAACTTTCCGTTACTAATGTTACTATAGTTGGTCAAGCAGATCTTGTCAGTAGAAAAAGGCGGCAAATTTGAAAAATGTAGGCGCGAAGTGGTATCGTCTAATAGAAAATTTGAATTTCGCGCCTTTTTCTTTTGCCAATCTAAAGGCAATCTGTATTATAAACACAAGTGTTTATATCGTACCTATAACAGCCAGTATCTCCTCCTGTATGTACTGCGTGTTGTTGTTGGCCATGACGGCGTGTAACAACACGTATGGTAGGAACAGGAACAGCGTTCTGACGTCACGGCGCATGCTCGGGTGCACGGTGGCATAAGGGAGGAATCACAAGTGTTTATATCGTACCTATAATAGCCAGTATCTCCTCCTGTATGTACTGCGTGTTGTTGTTGGCCATGACGGCGTGTAACAACACGTATGGTAGGGACAGGAACAGCGTTCTGACGTCACGGCGCATGCTCGGGTGCACGGTGGCATAAGGGAGGAATCACAAGTGTTTATATCGTACCTATAATAGCCAGTATCTCCTCCTGTATGTACTGCGTGTTGTTGTTGGCCATGACGGCGTGTAACAACACGTATGGTAGGGACAGGAACAGCGTTCTGACGTCACGGCGCATGCTCGGGTGCACGGTGGCATAAGGGAGGAATCACAAGTGTTTATATCGTACCTATAACAGCCAGTATCTCCTCCTGTATGTACTGCGTGTTGCTGTTGGCCATGACGGCATGCAACAACACGTATGGTAGGAACAGGAACAGCGTTCTGACGTCACGGCGCATGCTCGGGTGCACGGTGCGTAATAGTTCGCGAATGTTCTCTGACTCTATTAGAGGGATCAGTTGGCCGGCCCAGCTGTAAACGAAAATATATTTTGGCATTTCAGTGGCAAAGAAATAGCCCAACAGAAACATTTCAAGACTTAATTTACTTTTATACTATTTAGGCATCGGAACACTTCTGCGAAAAATATTAAAAAATTAAAATCATGAGACATGCAGAAGAATAACGGACCTTATTCTTCCAAGGTCGTCAATAAATTCAAAAGCCCAGGGCCAGGGCATAGAAGACGAAGAAATATGAGCTTCAGCATTTCATGCAGATACATAAAGCGGCCAAGTGCGAGTCGGACTCGCCCATGAAGGGTTCCGTAACAGCAAGTAACATAATAAAATTGCGGTTTACGGTTTATGACGTATTAAAAAAAAACTACTTACCAAATCTTGTTCAAACCAATTTTCGGTGGAAGTTTGCATGGTAATGTACATCATATATTTTTTTTAGTTTTATCATACTCTTATTTTAGAAGTTACAGGGGGGGGGGACACACATTTTACCACTTTGGAAGTGTCTCTCGCGTAAACTATTCAGTTTAGAAGAAAATGATATTAGAAACCTCAATATCATTTTTGAAGACCTGTCCATAGATACCCCACACGTATGGGTTTGACGAAAAAAAAATTTTTGGGTTTCAGTTCTATGTATGGGGAACCCTAAAAAATTATTGTGTTTTTTCTATTTTTGTATGAAAATCTTAATGCGGTTCACAGAATACATCTACTTACCAAGTTTCAACAGTATAGTGCTTATAGTTTCGGAACAAAGTGGCTGTGACATACGGACGGACAGACAGACAGACAGACAGACAGACAGACAGACAGACATGACGAATCTATAAGGGTTCCGTTTTTTGTCATTTGGCTACGGAACCCTAAAAAGGGATAATGCTATCGAAGTAAGAGTATTTGTTGACTTACTTGTGGGCCCATTCCAAGAAAGTTGTGGCGAACGTACTTCCAAACAGAGGATGAGCTTTCTTGGGTTGAGACGGATAGGCCAAGGTATACCTGCGAACAAAAAGATAAACAATGGATGCGCGCGTATATGTATTTGTACACGCTTTGTTGTGCAAGATATTATTGCAGTTATTTCTGTGAGTCTCTTTTTGTCATTTTCTACCGTGAAACAAAGATTAACAGAATAAAGTCGATATAATACACATAATATAATTATAATATTTGGAATGTCTATATTCGATTATTGGGACAAAATAAAAAAAATTATGTTAACGGTTATCATAATGCATAATTATGTATGTATTACACAAAGTTTGTCTTTATTTCTACTCTTCTTTCTCCGTGCCTCTTCCCTTTTTATTTGGGGTCGGCCCTCTGAATTATGCTTCCGCCGTTTGGCTATGTCATAGTAGGTTGCTGGTATTTTTGGCGACTGTTTCTCCAGGTTTATCCACCAGGTGGCTTTTGGGCGTCATGGAGCAATTTTTACCGGGTGATCTTTTTCCCGACGCATTACATGCCCGTACTATCAGAGTTGGCTTTCGCGGGGTTTGTCTTTATTTGTACATTTATTTAAACTTTATTGCACAAAATACAAATAAAATGGTACAAATGGCGGATTTAATGCCTAAAGGCATTCTCTGCCAGACCATTACATTTCCCATTATTCCGTACAAACCTCGAACTTAGCAGAGGAAACATTATCTGGTGCATGTGCTCTGGAAAGCTGTCCCACACATCTTTCTTGCTACCGGTCGGCGAAATATCGTATATCTTCAGGATCTCTTGGATCGTCAGAGCGTAGCTGTCCATATTCTGAAACAGTAAGAAACAACTGAATCTAAATGCGCTCACTATAGTTCGTTTTTTTTAGCATTAGAAAGAACTTGAAAGAAGGTAAGTGATCTTGACATGTCTTTAAATTGAAAAACGCTTTTTAAAAATCAGTAACTATTACTTATGAAAGCAGAAGAATATAAATGATCGTATTAGATTCATAATGGTTACATATTTGCCGTAACTTATTTTTAAAATGTGTTTTTCAATTAAAAGACACATCAAGATTGTTTACCTTATTTCTAGTTAATGCTAAAAAAAACGAACTATAATTAAAACAAAGATATTGCTTTGCTAATTCGCGAAATAATAACGTGCTAAGTCGATCAGTGCTTACCCGTTTATACCTCTAGCGACCC
Source organism: Cydia fagiglandana (assembly GCF_963556715.1). NCBI lineage: Eukaryota > Metazoa > Arthropoda > Insecta > Lepidoptera > Tortricidae > Cydia > Cydia fagiglandana. The sequence continues at coordinate 4,589,144 of NC_085940.1, forward strand.
GCCCTGACTTCGCACGAGTTTCACAAAACCTTAACCAATTATACACCTAAACCTTTCCCAAGAACCACTCTATTGATAGGTGAAAACCGCATTAACATCCGTTCAGTAGTTTTGAGTTTATAGCGAACATACATACAAACAGACATACGCGGCGGATGACTTTGTTTTACAAGGTGCACGGTCAGGTTGCACGTATTGGCAGGTAGGTGACCGGCTTCTATGGCGTCTAGTTGGCCTAGACAGTCTTCAAAAATATACAAAGTTATAAAACATAGGTGACATATCCTTCTCATATTGAAACGCTCTAGCTAGCTCCATCAATGCTGTGGCAGCAAAGCAGTTGTCTCCAATAAAGAAAGCGGATGGTGATCTATCCGGTTGTACGTATTGGCGCGGCAGGTGACTAGTTGGCCGAGACAGTTTTTCCTTCTCATACTGAAAAGCCCTAGCTAGCTCCATCAATGCTGTGGCAGCAAAGCAGTTGTCTCCAATAGAGTAAGCGAATGGCGACCTGTCGGGTTGTACGTATTGGCGGGTAGGTGACCGGGTTCTATAACACCTAGTTGGCCTAGACGGTCATCAAAAATATACAGTTATAAAAATTGGTAACTTACCATAGTATCCTTCTCATACTGAAAAGCCCTAGCTAGCTCCATTAATGCTGTGGCAGCGAAGCAGTTGTCTCCAATAGAGAAAGCGAACGGCGACCGGTCAGGTTGTACGTATTGTCGGGGTAGGTGACCGGCTTCTATAGCACCTAGTTGGCCTAGACAGGCGCCGCTGGCCGCGCTTACTTGGGGGTCTGGGTGCTTGCAACCTGAAGAGGTTAAACACTTTAGAGTTTCAGACTCGTATAGTCTGCCGCGTGCACCCACAGAGGTGGGCCAAAATAACCACGGTACGGGTGCCGCAAGACTGCGAGGGTCTGCTCAGACGGAAATGGCCGGATGATCTGGATGCATATCTTAACAACTGGCCGGAGATTGCTCAAAACCGAGACGAATCTCAATCGAAGGGGGAAGCCTTTGCCCAGCAGTGGGACACCGTATATGCTTATAATAATAATAATAGGAAACATACACTCATTGGCATGATGTTTCTGATACTGGACCAACCTCGACAAGTCTACGGAACTCCGGTATGCGTGCGTGCTACCAAACTGAAGACTGGGGTCATAGCACTATCTCTCACTCTACCTGCGACCACGCGTGTGAATAAGAAGTTTTACAGCCCCGGTAGTCAGTTTGGTTTGCGTCTACTATAGTTTTTTTTTTTTTTTTTTATTATGAATGGGCTTACTCATGGCCACAGACTAGCCGAGGCGTAGACGTGGCCTACGATGGAGCGAGCTCGCCCAGAAGGTGCCTGTTCACTCTTGATTTGAAGGTTGCCGGGTTATAAGAACACGGAAATATAGACGCCGGCAAGGAATTTCATTCCTTGGCAGTGCGCATAAGGAAAGTAGAAGCAAAGCGCTTCGTGCGAATTGGTGTAATATCTACCAAGTAAGGATGGAAACCGGCCGTGCGTCTAAAAGTCCGAGTCAGTTAACTTCTTTCTTTTTCAATTTTAATTGAAAAATCTTTAATCGGAAGGAAATTAATTATAGTGAGGCCAACGCTAGTCAACCTACACACGGAACTACAGCTGACATTCACGATGCTTCATCATGCAAGTTCCTGAAGCATTATAGGTATGATTTTTAGTGTAATCGATACTGCATGCACTACATATTTTATGAACGGATACCACTCACCTTGCAGTAACGCATCTATCAGCTCAACAATAGCCGAATCTATATTTTTCCCACCAAAGATAGCCTTATGAATCTCAGTTCTATTCTTCTTCAGCAGCTTATCCAACTGGCTGAAAGCGTACGCCTTTATACTCGGTATATCCTGATCCAAATGGTGCAAGTACCATTTCACTTTATCAAGGAACGATTCGGGCTGCGTTCTTTTCACGTGTCTCTTTACTACCATCTTGATTTTTTCGGATAATTTTGTGTCTTCCAAAAAAAAGAGCTCAGATATGTGGGAGCTTAATAAGTTTTCGTTGTTTATAACGAGATATTGAAATATCTTGTTGATTTCTTGAGGCGCGTGTTCGAGCTGTTGTAACAAAGAAACTGCCAGGTTTGTCAGTAATGGTCCCAGTGACATGCTGTCTATGTTGTGTATGAAAGCACCCCACGCATCAGCCAAAATTTTCGGAAATTCCTTCGCTAAAGGAAGGGCTGATCTCAACGTAGCTAACACCTTAAACCTTAACGGTGTTAAGTACTTTTCACCCATCAGTTGCATAATGTCGGGAAAGCTTTTCAACGCTTTCCGTTTAACGGATAAAGCTACTTTAGCATTTACTAGCTTGTGATCAAAGTATGCCAGCACTCCTAAGAATTTAGGATTTAGGAAGTCTGCTATTTGTGATGTACTCATGCTCATGCTTCCATCTGGTGTGGACACGTCTGGGTCGTGACAGGCCAAATATCTGCACGCGTTCAAAACTTTCTCAGGATCGCAGCAGTACTGCAACAGGAATTCTGTCAGAATAACCCTAAAATGCTTCTTAATAAGGCTCAACGTTGAAGTTTTTGTCAGCTTTTCTATCGTGTTATTACATTTCTGGGCTACTTCCTTCGTTTCGTTCAAATATACATGCACGTAAACGTGTGGAAATCGGTCTATTAGGAAATCTGAAACTGAGCATTGCACTAACGACGCTATCTCCTCGATCATGGCTGGTACTTGCTTCACTATGACCGAATATGGCATGAGATACGGAAGAAAATGATGGACATCTTTCGAGATGAAATCTCTATATCCAACAAAGCCAAACGCTCTTACTACCTTTAGAAGAGACACAGTGAATTCTTTCCCACTGTATAAGCTACATTCAACAAACAGTTTGCAGTAGTCCTTCTTATATCTGTGGTATACTTGGTTCGGTGTATAACCATGTACTTCGCATATTTCTCTTAGATACAGAACCGCTTTGGGCCCAAGGGAACATTGTGGATGCATGATAAAATACACCAACAACTTTGTCACTGGTAAAATCACTTTTTCACTGCCGTGAATACCAAACTCCTTTATATTGTTGAGGGTTTGTGTCTGTCTGTTATAGGAGTTGTCTTCTAAGCATGATTTTGTAGACTTAACTAGTAGATTCACACACAAATTTAATGCGTCATCTTTATGGGCATGTAACTCTGTGTTCTCCTGAAAAACAAAGAAGCAGGTCATATTTAAAAGCAGAAAATTAACTTCTTGGGTGAGATTTGAACTCGTGACCAATGGATCACAAGCCCAATGCTCTGCCATCTGAACTAATAATGAATAATTTTATATTTACCGTTTCATTTCCCAATAGCGGCTTGAGAGCTTCCACAATATGATGGCAATTCTCTTCACACACTAATTCGTTCGGCACACCACCATTAAACACATAATAGTGGCCACACAATCTTCTAACAAGATCCCAATAGCATGTATTTTTCAGGTCTATATACTGATTAGCATTCAAAAATTTGCTAAAAAGGTTTCTCAAGCCTAATGTTGTGGTTTGGTTCTCTGTTGTATTGGTACTTTCTGAATGAAGAGTCAGACGTTCAGAAATGGTTACATTTGTTTTATGACAATTAGAACAAATTATAGACACATTTATAGTTCCATTACTGAATATTGAATGGCCTCCAGTGCCATCGGCATTGTCTAAGACAACATGGTATGTGCCCAATGCTATACAAGAGATTGCGGGTAGTTCTTTGGTTAATAGTTTCTGTATGTCTTTGTTTTTGGTCAGGAATGCAGGCATGAGTATATCGCCAATGAGTTTGCTGGCTGATAGAACTTTGTTGATGAGAAGGAGACCGCTCATGGATATGACCTGAAATAAAAAAGTATATGGGTGCTAAAGAAGTATTTTGTAAGGCAAGTTTAACATAATGTATGGTTATGTACTGTCAGCAGCAGAAGTTGCTAACGCTGTCTTACGTAAGCGAACAACTCGCGAACGCGGCGCGGCGCGGCGTGGCGGGCCCAAGGTATTCGCGTTTGCAACGAGATCGCCCACGAAGGACACTTCTATAGGTATCAAAGGATTGATTCACCCCGCGCCGCATCGCTTCGCTTCATGTCCGCGTGTTGTTCGCCTACGTAGAACGCTGTTTAAGCGGGCGAGGTGTTCAAAATTACCTTGACGCGCTCTTATTCTGTTAACAATAAAGTCGCGTCAAAGTCATTTTGAACACCTCGCCCGCTTAGCAACTTTCGCTGCTGACTGTAGGTGCATTATGCAGCAACTCTGGTTGTCAAGTTTCAATTCAGTTGCCACAAAATATTTAGCGCCATCTAGTTAAGTTGTCAAAAAACGTATTTTTCTTACTTTACTACTCTTCTACAGTCAATAACACTGGTGTCTATAGCCTAGGTAGCAAAACAAATTTTCGAACTCCATAATAGTAAAAGAATTATCTTATGGTAATTTTCTACAAGCCTGCATGGCCACTTTATGAAGAAACTTATTCATAATGTGTCAACACAATTATGCAGTACCTTTACCTTAAAAATAAATCATCCAATAATATCAATAGAAGCTTACCTCTAGATACATCAATTCATTTTTAACTCTGATCAGGTTGTTGAACAGGAGTGTCACAAATCTGGACCAAGCCTCATTCATTTTATTTTTCTTCATTATGGTCAATGCAGCTAGCACATGTTTTAAAATAACTGCTGTTATCTTTTGATCAAAATTGGATGAAAATGATGAAAACCCTGATGACGTTTGCAGACATATCAACCGGAGTAGTTCATTGGTATCATCAACTGCCAGTGAAGATTTGTCTAAAAGACCTATTACGTCTAATATCATATTTAGCATTGTATCCAGGATATCTTGAAGATGTAATAGTTCATCTCTAAACACTTTTACATTGCGCAGTTGTAATGACCATATTCCTTTTGCTGTTTCTTTACTCAACAATGAAAAGTAGCTTATGTATTCTTCTCTCTTATTACTTTTCATTCCTTGTATAAAAACTTGGTATAATATCCTCAAAACTGCTTGGCATTTATGTAAAGTGTATTCATAGAGTACCTTTTCTCCATGTATGCTGTCATGTTTTCGTAACTCTTGAAAAACTGACATTAATTGATTATAATACCAGTTTTCTCTTAAATTAACAGGTTGCTTATTCTCTATGTTGCTCTGAATGTGATTTATGATGTTACTGCAATAGCATTCGGCTAGCATATTTACTTCGGAAGCATCTCGTTTTTTTATGTCCATCAAATCTTCCGGTAGCTCAATTTTGCTGCTCATTGCGAGGCAATATAGTTTTAACTCTTTACCAAAAATATCATTGCTCTTAGTTTGAAGAATAACTGTGCATATTGTAGTTAATATTTCTGTATATTCCTGCTCTATATTTACTTCTATGAACTTCATCAATGTCGAAGATATAGATTTGAAATTCTCCAAATCTAATTTATCCACTTCACCTTTTTCATAGTACACATGCAATGACTTTACTATAGCTTCAAAGCTCTTCAACATTTCATTGTAAACCTCCGGAAATATTTGGTGAAACTTGCTTATAGCCATTTGCTCATAGTTTGTAAAGAGATCGGCGAAAAACTTCAATGATGCAAGTTTTAGGTCTACACTAAAATTGTCCAGTACATACAGCACTTGTTCAAAGATTTTCTCATATTGTTCCTTATACTGATCAACGGCTATTGCTTTAAATGTAATGCTCTCGGACAGCAGTTGCAATGTCAGATCTATCATTGATTTACATGTCTTTAGATCCTTTATTTGAACATAAATCGGTTCTAACTTCAATTCCACATTTGGAATTGTAACTTTGTCTGGAGTAAAATGCTGTAAGCATATCTCTACAGGCTGATTATTTGCAGCATCAGTATAACACTGAATAAGTTTATTTAATATTGAAAAATATTCAGAATGCAATTTGTCATAGAATGATGCGTCATTCATACTCAGAATATGTAAAATTTTCAACTGCGCATCTTTACTTAATGTATTTATTCTGAAAAAAAATTGCATTAATTCATCATCAGTGATAAATAGAATAGCAAAGTACCAATATTAAACCCATGGAGCGCCCCAGTATCACCATAGTATGGAACTCCTATACTAACTAGTAGCACACATGTGATAGTAGGGCACTCCACGGGTTCACTAGTAATATTCATAACTTAACACTTTGACTACCGAGAACCCGCCTGGTAGGCACTCGTAATGTTTGCTCAGATACCGGACAACCCGCCCAGCGGGTTGTTTTGTACGCAGATATAGATGACCGGTTTCTGGGGTAGTGCGCCGTTTTTTGCCCGGTTGCGAAAATGTTAAATGCCTAAAGATATTTAATCTGACATCTGTTTATTTATTATTTACCTGTTTAGCTCCTTTACTGACCACACATAGAACAGCCGTCCTATCAACCAGGTATTAAAGGCGCTGTAATACACATCAGGATACTTTGTAGATCCTGGCCGAGGCACTAGAACTTCTGAAACACTGAAAATATATACATTTCAAAATTGTCCTTTCTTTAGCCAATTCCAACAACAAAATTATAATTCTATGATAATCAAGCAAATACTACAAAACAAATTGAGTGTATTTACCCTGATAGCTTGAGTATTGAATTTAACAATCTTTCTAGACCGTCAGCTGCGTTTTCCAAGTTGTTGAAGAGCACCATAGTCGGCGCATTGAACATTTGCCATACCGTGAAGGGCCCGTCTTGGCCCTCTTCGTCCATATTTGTGAAGATTACTACACCTCCGACCCGACACGATTGACGCTGGTTCTAATAATTGAATATTATTAATTAAACCCATGAAATTGTAAATAAACAGTTGGTTTTATTTCCTCACATTCAATCACAAGTCACAACTCGAACTCGTTTGCTTTGTCAACTGTCAAGTGATTTTCATTTCCCGCTATTTAAATACGTAGGGATGTGATGTACCATTAAAATATTATCGGTTTTTTATTCTGTTTGTGCAAGAATATCCTTCGTTAAATTTTTAATATTTAAGTAACATCAATTATTTATTTCTCAACATTATTATTTTTTTTGGTTTATTCCGAGTTGTGCTCGATCGAGTAGAAGGTAGTCCACCTTACGTCTGTTAAGGACGCAGCTATAACTAAGAACGAGAAAAAAAATGCTAACCGGACATACAAGGTAGCATCCTATAGAAGTGGTATACGCGTGCCAAAACATACGCAATGCGACAATATTAAAAACACGTTTTAACGTTCCGGACAATATACCAAAAACAATCTACGTATTTCGGTCGGGCTATTTGTTGCCCACCATAAACCATACAAAATTTTTGGTGGGGAACAAACAAAAAGTGAGACTGTGACAAGGACAAGCATTAATACCGCTTGTTCTGCTACTCTTACTGAAAGTTCTATAAGTGTATCTCGTTTGATCTCGTTCGGTCATTTGGCGCCTCCCCCGTGTCCTCTCTATATTATTGTACCTCTATGTGACCATGTGACCGGACTAACGGAGCGGTTCGGTATGCCCGTCTGTTAAGCCCCCTCCAGACTATGCGCGTGAATCGCGGGCGAAGCCGCGAACGCGAGTGTGGAGTCGATTTCGCAGGTCTGCGTTCCGGCTCGGCCACGACATCGAGCGACTTGCGACGGCGGGAGCGATTAACATAGGTTGGAGCGTGACACAGCGATCGGACCTTTCGCTCCAACCTATGGTTATCGCTCCCGCCGTCGCAAGTCGCTCGATGTCGTGGCCGAGCCGTTCAGGACTCCACACTCGCGTTCGCGGCTTCGCCCGCGATTCACGCGCATTGTCTGGAGGGGGCTTTACAGCTTCTAAGTTCCAAGCAGTTTTATTCCTTTTATTAAATCCAAAGACAAATTTATATTTTTAGCTCTAGCCTTTAGCTCTAGCTTCTTTCTGTGAACTTAATAATTTGAAACTTTGATATACAATACCATTTTTGGAATCAGCAACTATTATATAGAATAGGGTAGATAAATATTTGCTGAGGGTCGAATGGATTTATCAGAGTTTGAAATTAAGCGACACAATTTACGAGGTCAAAGCTAGTAGGTAAAAGGTATAGGTTTATTTATTTAACCTACATTTGACTAAAAACAATTAATTCTTTATCGTTACCGATGAAGATAAGTATAGTTGGTCAAACCAATTTGTCAATCAGTAAGAACCAGGAAAACTATACTCATCCTTTTCTTTTCGGTGCTAGTACGGGCTGATTTAGACTAGACGGCGCACGAACTCGTATGCGGTTTTAGTTACATTGCGGACTGTTGGTTAAGTCTTCTTTAACCCACCGATTAAAACTCGCAATGTAATGAATGAAACTCCCATGCGAGTTCTTGCATCGTCTAAAATGAGCCTGACAAAGATAGTACGATTCTCTCCGTCTATGATTCTTTCCTTTAACAAACTATATATGTTGTTTGAAACACTCGCTCGTGTACGGAATTTAAAGACGGATTTACCTTAAGTAAATAATTTCAGTTAGCTGTTAAGCCCCCTCCAGACTATGCGCGTGAATCGCGGGCGAAGCCGCGAACGCGAGTGTGGAGTCTAGTTCGCTGATATGCGAAATCGACTCCAGACTCGCGTTCGCGGCTTCGCGCCGCGATTCGCGCACGAGTGTGGAGCGGGCTTATGACAAGGGTTTGTTGCTGATTTTGGGTATTAAAAAAACAGTACAAAACAAATAAATATTTTAAATGTTTTATTGTATTTATACATCATAGATCATAACTTAGATAAATAACAGAACATCTATCAGCAAATAAAAAAATCGGTAAACAAAAATATTTTCAATTTCTAAATATAATTCTTGTATTATCTAAACCTACAAAATGACAAATATTTTACATGTTACACATTTACATACGTTACAAAGGCCATAAGAATGGTTTATAAAGAACTACACCAAATGAAAAGGTGAATTTAAAATGAACTCTTATAATTTGCCTATTCAATTATAAAACACGAATCGTAATGTTTGATCGGTAAATACAATAAACTTGAAATATTGATGAAAATGAAGTGTGAATATATCATATTATATTATAGTAAGTTATAATATAAAAACATTTATTATACTATCAATATTATAATTTCAGAAACGCTATATCTTACTGTGAATTCTAAGTGCTTTTTATTATTGCGTATTAATTTTACGTTACGTACGGATGATCGCCAGTCATTTTCATAATCTCCTATATAGGCCTCCCATATACGATCAAATTATTGCACAATATAATCTACCGACTACACTGCTAATATGAGACCGAAATCAGTTTGCAGGTAGGGCAATAAACATAGTGAGAAGGCCGCATGCCGGTTTGCAATTTACATGCATACTTTGGCCCCACATAAGTCAAAACATAAAACGTATATGTTGCTGCTTAATCGAATTTTATAGATTCAACTATTGACAGCCAGGCTACATAAAATGGCAGTCGTAGAAAATATTGTCAATAATGCTCCGTCTTCACACTTGAAAGTTTTACTTCCATAAGCATTTAAAATGAGATAGCAATAATTTCTCACTCTAATATACAACTGTGTCCCTATCTCCTTATATGATTAAAACTTAGCAAGTGAATAAAACTTCCAAGTGTAGTCTATGGGCCCTAGCACGTCACTAGCAGTACTAATCAAAGCTGATGAGTTCCGCTGTGTTGTTGTTGCTCTCCGACTTGACAGGCGTTTGTGGTTGAGTCTGTGGTTGGTTCTGATTGGGCGGCAGCTGATTGGGTGGCGGCGCCGGCTGGCCATTGGTGAAATTTTGTGACGGCACTTTTATTGGTTGGCCTTGGTTGTTTGGCATTTGTTGAGGCGGTACTTGCTGACCGGGCGCCATTTGCATGGCCGGGTTTTGAGGCATTGTCGGATTTTGAGGCATCGTCGGATTTGGAGGCATTTGTTGCCCTTGAGACATCTGTTGAGACATTTGCTGCATCATCTGCGGATTTTGTTGTCCTGGCTGGCCCATATGGATAGGCGTTTGTCCAGCGTTCATCATTGGCTGTTGAGGCAGGCTCTGTGGTTGCTGGCCTTGAATGTTCATTTGCTGTCCTGGCATAGGTTGCCCGTGCATTGACATAGGTTGCATGTTTTGTGGTATCTGCTGTATATTCTGATTATTATTAGGTTGCGGCATACTTTGGTTTGGCGCTTGCTGTCCCGGTAACGACATGGGTTGCCCGGGTAGTTGTGGTTGCTGCATATGAGGTTGCTGACTATTTGGTTGGTTCATCGGAAACTGTGGGTTCTGGCCTTGCATCATGGGCATTCTCATGTTTGGCATTTGCATTCCGAGCATCGGGTTAGCTTGTGGCTGAGGCTGGTTTGGTCCGAGAGACATAGAAGCCATCATGGATGTTGGCGGTTGGTTCTTTGGCTGTGCCTGTCCATTTTGCTGCTGCCCTGGGAACATTAGTGGGACGCTCTGCCCAGGTTGGGCCATTCTCATCTGATGCTGATGCATCATCATTTGCTGTATTTGCTGCGGGGTCATGTTTGGTCGGATGTTGAGTGGGTTCATGGATGGGGAAGTCATTGGAGCTTGGCTCATGGTCATAGCTGAGGTGGGCATGGCGAAGGCGTTGCTGGGTTGAGGCAGGGACTGTGACATTGCTGCAATTTGGTTGGCGTTGAGAACCATGGCTTGGGATATCTGAGGTTGACCGGTTGGGGGGACAGTGCCGTCTGTGGTCTGCGGGATCATCTGGTGGAACTGTGGGTTGGCGTAGATGGGCTGGTTGGGGAAGCCGGGCTGGTACTGCTGCATGGTGACTCCTGGCATGTAGAAACCGGTGCCTGATGCCATCATGTACTGGTGTTTCTGTTGTTCCTGTCTCATTTGCATCTCTCGCTCTTGTTCCTGAAAGGAGAAACGGCATTAATAAAAATACTGCATAATGGTTTTTTTAACAAAATTAATTTTATTTTGTAACTCCGAGATAGCGACGCCAAAGTTACGCAGTTATCACACTGATGCGGATTCTGCACGCGGGTCCGATGTATGAACGAGACAGCATATACAGGGCGTCCCACGGCTATGCCATATGGAGGGAAAGTACCTACCCTAAATATTGTAGATGGAAAATTTTACTGAAAGGAGACATTATTTTAATTTAAAAAACAATTAAAAATAATCATAAAGCCTTTCGATCGGTATGATAAAGCTACAGGATGTTCTTTTTTTCTCGTGCAGCGGGTTCGATTCCCGGTTCAACCATGTAATTAATAAATCTATCAATGCAGTTTAAATGTGATGTAACGCTCGCACACCAGAGCGACGTACTTTGCATCCAATGAAGTCTGTCTTAGCTCAGAAAAGTCAAAAGAGCAGATTGTAAGTAACACTGATGGCAACCTTTATGATAAGGGTTTGGTGATTGTACACAAAACTAATGGAATACTTCTATACCTGCACCCTCTGCAGCGCGAGCTGCCGCTGGTATTGCAGATACTCGTGTTTTTTCTTGCGCATGGCCTGCAGCTTGGCGGCCATCTGCATCTGTCTCTGTCGCTCGGCGGCCTCGGCCTGCGCGGCTAAGCGTGCGGCATGCTCGGCTCGGAGCGTGTCGAGCGCTGCGCGGCTGTCGCGGATCTGGTTTATTTTGTCCTAAAACAAAATCAATTTTAATAAACTGAAATAAAAGTCATATACTAAGAAAATGTGACCAAGGCCTCCACTGCCCCAGGCTGGAATCAAACCAGCGTCCTCTGCTATCGTGGCAGGTACCTGTGCCATTCGGCCACCGGGCCACAGCGGCATAGGTCCAATTTTTCCAAGTATATGTGTCGCAGTCGGATCGTATAATCCGCCGTATTACATTACGGCTAGCCGTTTTCAAAAACAGGGGCGTTTTGAAATGCGGCGGTTTAACGATTAGCCGTATTGAATTTTTTTATTATTATGTATTATATGTAGTGAAAAACATTGTAACACGGAATTAATCAGGTAAGTCATTACCAGAGATATATACCGGGTGTGGCCTGTAACATGAGCAAATAATTAAAACATAGATTGTACTCCTCAAACGGCGACACTTTTGTTCAGCAACTTTTAAAAATTATGAATTATTTAGACTCCCTATTTTTCATACAAAATAAATATTATCTTCAATGGACGCCATCGGCACGCTATATCATTGTGTTTGACGTTGCTTGTCACGCATTGAAACATAACAAAATTCGCAATACATTGCGTCTTAGAATAAACTTTTAAGTGTATTAAAAATCAAACTACAAGTTATTTTTAAAAGTCGCTGAACAAATGTTGGTAAGTACGAGGAGTACAGCCTACAGTTTCATTTTTTGCTCATATTACAGGCCGCACTCGGTATAACTCCGTATAAGATAAATAAAGTCTAAAAAAAAACGTGCCTCGGAAATCAAGAAAAAGTCATTCTCGAATAGATGGACACACCTTTAGCCTATTCTCGGCTAGATGGTGTTGACGACACCGTTTGATATTTAACAATTTTAACACATATCAGTGAAAGAACATGGGTCAGTATGTACAATAAAAATTAAAAATCATTTATCCGTAAACATATTTTGATTAATTTATACATTTTCAATTTTAATTTAAGTTTTAATCGTGTGTCGATAGATGGCAGTAAATGTACCGTGACTACAAAATTTACCTTGGCAATAGCCCTCTATACTATCTATTCTCTTTGTCATTAAATACGAACAAAACTATACGTATACCAGTGGCGGCGCGTCCATAAAAGCCGATTCCCACCAGCTTGCCTGTTTTTGGACGTTTGAGCAGAGTTGTAAAGGAAATATGTAAGCCAAAATTAGCCCCGGCTTGCCTATGGATATGTTTGACGCGCCGCCACTGACGTATACTTTACTTTTAGAAAGATATCCAGAGAAATTATTCAAACGTCAGTGCCATGGCGCAAAGAGAACTTTATAAATTTATTTTCACTTCTCATCATGCTCGTTAAGTTCAACTTTAAGTCGTGCGTACTTATTATGTTCTAGCTAGTGCATAAAGTAAAATCATCTATTTCGACCCTTATTGACTTAGCAATAAAGTCCTGCATCTGTCATACAAACTGCAAGCCTGACCGGCCCAAGTACAATTTTCTTTAGACTTGATTAAATACGGTTATATAAGCTACAATATTGGATTTTTGTATATTTTACTCATAACCGAAGTGAAAAGTAGCTTGTATAACTTGGGCATAAAATGTGCATTTCTACCCTCGAATATTCGAATTGCCTGGGATAAAAATGAATGCATACGGCCCGCGGGCTGCGGGTTGCCAACCGCTGCTTTAGTGAAATACCTGAAGGCTTTCAAGATACACTCGCTTGTCGTCCTGCTGTTGTATGTAGCGCAGTAGCTGGGAGTGCATCGCGGTTATATTCATGAACAGGGACTGTACGGATGTATCGTTCGCGATCGACCGGCCTCTGTGAAAAAACAACACAATAAAATGCCCATACGTCAAACCTTGCCAAGCAAAATGAAATTTTATTTTGTCAACACAAAGTTCAAATTAGAATGGGAAAGGAGACCTTTTTATAGGTCTCTGAGCGGCTAGAGGTTAATAACTGTAGTTCAAATCAAACATCTAATCTTAACCTTTCGTTTGTATTCAATTGATAAGGATGCTAACCGAAGTGGTTGAAAATAGAGTTCTGGTTAATCCGGTTATAATATCAGCTGAAAATTTTTGAGTATTAGACTTTTCGGTCAGGGCTACATCTATTGTCAAGTAGCACTACTGATAATTCCGCTACGCGATGCTAGATGTCAACTAAGGCCCACTTGCACCATCCTACTAACCCGGGGTTAAGCGGTTTAACCGTCAACCCAGTGTCAAATTGTACTGGTAACCATGGTAACTCCAGGATTAACCGGTTAACCCCGGGTTAGTGGAATGGTGCAATTGGGCCTAAGAAAATAATAGTCTTTTAGGTACTAAATCAGAAGTATGGAGTGAGCACTCTATGTATTTTTTCTCCATGGTAGTATCAAAGTAACGTACCGGGAAGAGTTACTCTTCATTCGGTTAACAAAAATCTCGACTTGAGACTTGAGTTTTTCCACGAACTCGTCAATTTCTTTGTCCTCATTGTCGTCCTCTTGCGCCTTGCTTGTTGCTGGCTTGACATATTCCTGGAAAAAAAAAGTTTAATTTCAGACATGCTCGAAGGACATACTTAGAACAAGACGCCTAGAATTTAGGGCTTAATTAGACGATGCGAGAACTCGCATGCGAGTTTCATTACATTGCGGTTTTTGATCGGTCGGTTGAATTGGACGTAACCAACAGTACGCAATGTAACTAAAATCGCATGCGAGTTCGCGCGCCGTCTAAATCAGCTCTAAGACGCGTAAGGTGTGCCCAATATTGTAGGCGAAAAAAATTACTACTGAAATTAATGATCTTTCGCCCCCATTTTTTGGGGACAAAGAATGGCCGGGAAAGAATCGAGATACTTTCTTAAGTCCCAGCGTCGAGTTTTGACGACTCGATCACAGAATTGATAATAGTATATAAGTACTTAAGAGCCCTTCAACATGCACACTAGCGCCACAGCTACATAATCGTGATTATTTAAATTTTCTCAAAAATGGACGGCAAAGTCGACTTTGCCGTCTAAAAAAATGGTCGCGAAGCGCGTAGTTTATGGTCAGACAAAAATTAAAAAGTTAAAACCATTGCAGTCTCGATTTTGGGACTGCAATGTTGCATACAAATTCCATTATTTGTCGAGTTCCAAACTTTTTAAAAGTTGAAATTACCATATCAAATGAAGGCACAGGCCCATTAAACAGCCAAACAGATGAATAGTACCGCGACTATTTAGATGTCTCAAATAGGTTGGCGTATGTTTGGCAGAAAAATATACTTCTATTTTTTTATTAAAAAATTTAAAAAGGCGGCAAGGGTTTTTTTCTGTCTAAATATATATGTAAGAACGTTGCTTTTGTAAAATATTTCTATGATATTTATATTTCTTGCACCATTTTTGAGAAAATCACTATATATGACTCGGCTGGAAGGCTACTTGCTGGCTTCGGATTCAATTAAACGGACTCCCAAGGTCGTCCGTTTAAAACGAATCCTCAGCCTGCAAGTAGCTACTTCCGAGCCTCGACAATAATGTACTACCACAGAATAAATAATAGTACTATCGTACAGAAAGGAAGCTTCCTACAAAACCGAAGTTTGACAGCGGTTCAGGGTCAAATCTTGCTATCCCTTTCTAATATATGGCACTATCCCTTTCGGCTATTTAGGGTTGTCAAAATTCAAGTGATTATCTTATCTGTGGTCGTGCACGCAAAAGGAAGTTAAGTGGTGCCAACCCTAATAATTGCTCGGAGCAATGCTGAGCCGAGCGGAGCCGAGTTTGGCCGATCTCAGGAGTTTCGCACCCCTGGTACTACTAACGAAAGAAATTGAAAAAGGGGGGCCGCTACGTACTGTATTGTGTATTTAAGTACCTTTTGAATACATCAGACTAGTTTTTATGTTGCTGGATTCGTCAATCTATGCGTCCAAAGTTAAAACGGCCGTTTTTGTTTTGAGTTCCTAGATCGACGAAACCAGC
Source organism: Cydia fagiglandana (assembly GCF_963556715.1). Taxonomy (NCBI): domain Eukaryota; kingdom Metazoa; phylum Arthropoda; class Insecta; order Lepidoptera; family Tortricidae; genus Cydia; species Cydia fagiglandana. The sequence continues at coordinate 4,604,790 of NC_085940.1, forward strand.
AACACAAAAACTAGTTTGATGTATTCAAAAGGTACTTAAATACACAACACAGTACGTAGCGGCCCCCTTTTTTCAATATCTTTCGTTAAATTTAAATAACCACGATTATTTAGCTGTGGCGCTAGTGCGCATGTTGAAGGGCTCTTAAGTACAAATTATTTTTTAGGTACTGGTCTAACAAAACCGATGTTTGACAGCGTAAGGAATAACCCGTTCTGTTTCTATTTAACTGTGCCATTAGCTCAACCAAGATGGAACAAGTCGGAAGCGTTGTTTACTCCGATAGAAACTCTAGCGGGCGCAGCATGGTTCCATTTTTATCGCCTGTCACTATGCCCGTCACTTACGAACTTGTTAGAACGTGACAGGCATAGTGATGAGCGATAAAAATGCGACCGTGAGGCTTAGCTCACAATTTTATAGTTGAAATGCAGATGTACGGATTGTACGGTCAAAGGGCGAAGTCGCGCAGAAAACAAAAACCTTCAGTAAGTACCTCGGAGGTGTCGCTAGTAGTATGTGAGATGGGTGCGGTGGGAGCGCTCTGGCTGGAGATGCGCTGCTCCCAGTAGCTGCGGTCCAGGTAACGAGACAGTTCAGGGTTCGACTGGTTCGCGTGCTCTGGGGACGCGCTCACGGATGACGGGGTTGGCGATACTGTGAATAAAACAATAAAATTTATATTAATGGTCAAGTTATCAATATCAAACTAATTATTCCAATCTTAGCCACAAGGTGACAGACCTTATGCTACTATATTTGTACTGTGATTTCACATTCACGGGTAGGTATGTCAAAGTACGTATAGGTAAAAGTTTCATGTGTAAACTGTAAATAATTGATTTTAATTATTGCTTTGTTTGTTTCTCCTGTACCTATAGTCTGTATATTTAGGTATTTAAAGAGTAAACTAAATCTACCCTCAAATGGCTTCTTAAGCCAGTTGAGGGTAGATGAAAACATTACATGATGAATGTAGGTTAAAGTCAGCTGGGTCGTTCAGTGACAGATCCTATTTGGTTGGTTAAACAATAAATGTTATAACTACTTACCCGAAAATCAATAAAATTTGTTTAAAACTTTTATTTAAGTAGGCACCTAAAGGTACAGAGTATATACACCGTGTTTTTTTTTATTTCCGTTAATTTCAAGGGTGCATTCCTGAGCTTAAATTAAGTAACTTTCTCAAAGACACCGATGTTCTAATTAACTCCATTTTGGAGATAATCAATAATTTATTTTTTTCCTATAAGGCCTCTACAAGCGTGTACAATTGCCTTAGGGCTGGTTTACATATTGGTTAGTGTTAAGAATGAGTTCGTACATTTGCTACTAAACTTAAGTACAATCTCGGTCGATCGATGTTCGAAATGACATTGATATGTCACAGATTTCAATTGTTTGGTTGAGTTAAATGTAATGCCCGTGTTACAACAACGCTATATGCTACATTTAATTACTTTTTAAACTTAATTTTTTCTTTAAAAAAAGCAAAAAAATTTTTAAATTAACTATGCCAATTAGTTCACATAAACGTTCTTAACCATACCCCGAAGTTAACGGAATTCAATAAAAACACGGTGTATAGGTAATATGTTGCTACACTTTAGTAGGGTACAGTACATGATTGGAGTTACCTACTTATGTAATTCTAAGAACATCAACACCATGTTGAAGTTTTTGTCGCTATTGGCGACATGTTTCGGTTGAAAACCGTTGTCGTCTAAACAGTTTAAAATATGACTCACAAAAGTTTAATTTCGATCAACACCATGGTTGCAGCAAATAAATAATGTAAGATTTATGAAATAAAGAATGTCCTGAAGAAAGGCCAGGTCAAGAGCACCCTAAACCGGCGATCGTGTATGAGGAATGTTATGAAAGTGAAGGAAGCGAAAGAGGTATGTCAGGATCGTAGCATGTGGAAATCCGTGGTCTCTGCCTACCCCTCCGGGAAATAGGCGTGATTATATGTATGCATGTATGTATGAAATAAATAGTTACCAGTAGGGTGCGTCACAGGGTCGGGCGCGATGTGCGAGCGGGAGCGCGTGCGTTCCTTCTCTTTCTGCTCGGCCTCGGATTGGCTGAGCGCAAGCGCCAATTGTAATTCTTCTTCTTCTTGCAGGTCCTGCTCCGATTTTCCGGGACGTTTCTGCGTTCAAATTGAATTGTAATAACCTGATTACTAATTAGCGTAGGACAAATTGTATTGAATACAATTACCAGCGGCAGCGGTGTCGGTGTCGCGTTTTTATCGCCTGTCGTGTCATTCGTCACTTACGCACTTACATACTTGTTAGAACGTGACAGGCGATAAAAACGCGACCATTTTACTGTCGTTGTAATTTTGTTGCTTGCACAGTTTCATTTTTAGGATTACTGAAAATGTGTTATTCCATTGCCTCGTTTAAGTATAAGCGGGATCAATTCAATTTCATTTAAACCTTTAACTCTTAAATTCAGCAATCCCAAATAAATTATGTTTTGATTGTACATGTACAGTGCAAAATTTTAGCGCTTTTTAGTACGATTTATCGCCCACACACGCGCCAATAGAATTTCAACTTTATTAGCATTCCAATTTAAGGTTCAACTCTAGTTCAACTCGAAATCTTTCAACTTTTGGGATATGTGACTTGTCTTCAAATGAATCATCAAAGCTGGATTGATTGGAATATATTTGGATTTTTTGGGAAAACCTTGTACATACATTGGTGCGGCTTGGAAAAGGGTTAACACGTTCACTGTCCGTGCCCCGTATATGGGTCACGGCAAGCCTCTATTACAAAGCCGTAAGGTTAACAATTCAGAATGGGACAGTGAACGTGTTAAAGAACAGTGGATTAATGTGTAAAGAAAACAACAATAATAAGTTATAAAACTTTTAATAAAGGAGTTAAAGTTAACTTACACAATTACTAAACCAATAATCGTTATTATGTATGTAATGACATATAAATGGAAAACATTATTACAACATTTTAAACTACACAATACAAACTATCTCTAAACTAAAACTACTCAAAATCAATGAAAATGTCATATAATAAAATTTATGTAGAAATTACTAATGACTTGACAAACATTAACATTATTGTCAATCAGTCCACAATCTAAAATCATTAATAATAAAATGTCTATACGTATAACTAGAATGACCACAATATGTTCAATTTCTAAGCATTCCTTCCTTCGGGCAAAAGTGCATCCACCTTTGGTAAAACCACCTAACTGTCCAAAATCTCCTATGGTCCAAACATAACTTGGAATCTTGGTTTACTTGTGACTATTATTTGAAATACTTAGTTCTGAGGCAACATAGTTTCATGAATGGCGGAAAGTGTTTAGAAAGTACTAAAAATAACATTGGTAATGGTACTTAATTAAATGTTGAACTTGGTATTTTATGGTACCATATTTTATACCTTTACCAGCTTAAAGGAATTTGAAGTTTCTTAAAAAAAAATGTTTCACTATCTTCCATAGTATCGGCACCACTTTCCTCACTATCTTTTATTTTACCATCTTTCCCACCATTAGTCTTTAAATCGTATCTCTCATGCATTTCATTTTACTTTTCCCCGCTTTGTCAATGATTATGGAGTTGTCAGAGCTAGAGTCGAGGACCATGCCTTTTTTTGACTCTGCAGATGACAGGAGAGTCTTGTCGTGTTGAGAGATTTCGGGTGGTGGGCGTTTGGGTAGCAGTTCTGGGGAGACTTCTTCATCATCACTGCTCCTTGTGGCATTTTTGGGAGCTTGAGGGGCATCTTTTTCATCTTCTGATCCATCGTAAACAAGAGCTTACCCCGAATCAGGTACAACTGTGGGGTTATTTTGCATGGCAGTTTTTATAGGAGTTTTTGGCATCAAGTACTCGAGAACACGTTCATTGATAATGTCAGTATCTGAATCACTTTCTACTTCAACTCTGTACTTATCTTCGTATTCAAAAAATGAATTATCCATTTTTGTGACCCCAATTAGGATAACAATGTTATTTTATTTCATATACTAATCCAAATCTCCATTCCAAAATATTATTGTGTAATGAAATTACTTCTAAGTCTCCGCAGAAGCACAATCATGGAACATTACCAACATATCAGAGGGCCTACACTTCATTTGGCTCCAGATTCAAATTATATACCAACATTATAAAAAGGAAAGTAATGCATAATTGTGACAATTATGATTGTATACAATCTCCAAGTTGACTGACAATAAAATGTTTCTATACAATAGATTAATTTCATATACAACCCTACCTACTAAGATTGTAAGAGGGATAAACGCTTTAAAACAATGTGATCATTCTAGTATGCTGGCCTATTAATGTTGCTTCAATCTCCTAACAAATTTAGGAGTTTCTGGCACAGTGAGTGGAGCCACAGATCTTTCCGGAACAAATGGGTTGTGAACAACAGGAACTGGTTTTGGGTGGTGCACCAATTTAGCCCTCAGTTCAGCATTAGCTCGCTCCTCCGCCTCTTGTATCTCCTTCTCTCTCTGTTGTCTAAGCCTCTCTTGTTCCTCCTCCTTGTTTTTCATAATCTTATCAAATCTCTCCCTGTCCACTGCTCTCTTTTCTGTTGTTAGCTGAAACGGAGCAGGTTTTACAAGTTGCACTGGCTTTAGTACAGGTTTGAAAGGTTCTTTGTACAATACAACAGGAGGTTTGGCTTCAAATTTGATGCGGTTCTCTTTATTTTCCGAGGATGCTGAAGACGAACCACATTTGACTGTAGTGACTTGCATTCGCTTCTTTACAGCTCCTGGCAACGGTTGTGCTTTAAATTGACATGCTTGTTTGCGCTCTTCTTCAAGTTGTTTTCTAATTTTCTCTTCGCGACGGCGCTTGATTTCTTCATCTCTTTTCTCAAATGAAAATGGCTCTACTAATACGGGTCCAAGACGGGCTGGCTTTTCAACTGGCTTGGGTGGTTTAGGTGCAGAGTTGTGTGTCTGCGGAGGTGGTTTGTAGTGGAACTTCGGAGTGACAGGTATGGTGACAGGAATAGCCTGCTTAGGACACACCTGTGGTTTCTCAAGTATGTGTTTGGGTGCAGGACGCGCTTTGAATACAGGAACATGTACAGGTGATTGAGCTAATTTTTTATTCACTTCGGTCAAGTGGAATGGTTCAGGAACCGTTGGAGTTTTCTTTGGCACCTCAGGAAGATTTCTACACCCTTCAATCACTGATTTCGGAATTGGATTAGCTTTAATCTTGAACTTTTTGATTTCTTCTGCTTCCATCTCTTCTTTTTCTTTTTGAGACATAACGTGAAGAGGTCGGGAGCGTGCCTTACATCTCAACATAGGTGACTGAGGAATAGTGAGCTCTGACGGCCCTGGAGCTACACTAGGACGGAATGCTTGAGGTCGACTAGAATGGAAGCGATTTGGCGTATCTCTCTGATAATGATAAACTGCTTCAGCCATTGATACAAATTTCGTTTTTGACAGCTCGCCTGTTCCTGTGACTCTACGGTGCCTGTGGTCTGCATGTTCATGATATCCTAGTTTTATTAGGTCCGAAGTAAGTGAACTTATATCGTTCATAGACATAGATTTCCTCATTCCTCCATATTCGAGTTTAATTGAATCATCCAAATTGTTGTGATCGCCGAAGTCTTCCTCAATTGGAGTAACTAGCTCGTCCTTTATGTGTAATTTGCCGGTTGGCGTAAAGTATGTATCACCACGATAACTTGTCACGTAATTTTTAGACATTTTTAATAAACTACACTCCAAAAAACAGTTTGTCAACGCTTAACAAAATACTATCATCAAAATATTGTCCGTACGTCGTTAAAATTCAAAAGATTTGTTGAAAGAAGAAGCTAATTTTCTTTTCAGTTCAAAAGTCTACCTTGGATTCGAACCAATTGGCCAATACAGTGTTGCCATACCAAAGTAAAAACCGGTAAATCCGCAGTGATGTGCCAACGCTGTTTCAGTTGTTATGTTGTAGCATATCGTTATAGTGTGAAGACGACTTATCTATGCCTCAAACGCAACTGTCAGATTTGATAACCTTGATCACAATTTGCGTTCGAAACGTTTGTTGTGAGAGATTTATGTATGTTTCTTAATATTTCACTAATAATTACATTCGCATTGTGTGTAAACTAACTATAATATACTTGGTAACGAAGAAGGAAATCTATCTATCGCAAAAAATGGCTCAATCGTCGTTACCAAACCCAAACACGCTGTTGCCGCTAGAATTAGTGGACAAGTGCATAGGTTCCCGAATTCACATTATTATGAAAAACGACAAAGAAATGGTGGGAACACTACAAGGATTCGACGATTTTGTGAACATGTTACTTGATGATGTAACGGAATACGAATCGACGCCGGAAGGAAGAAAAATAACCAAATTGGACCAGATTCTACTAAATGGTAATAACATTGCAATGTTGGTGCCGGGTGGTGAAATGCCAGGAGAAAATTACGAAGCCCAGTGATATTTATAGCATAAATAAGTTAATAAAATAAGTTTTCTAACCTAAAATTTGTAATAATTTAGCAGTTGCCTATAAAATCCCATAATTTAATTAGGAGTAATTTAACTTCACTTCATAAGTTTCTTGTTTTTTGTGCACTTTGTTCTTTTAATAAAGATACTACAAAAGTTGTTAGAAAATAGTAGTAGCACTTTTGCCACAATAGTCTGATCCGCTACTTTTGATGTTGACTGTACATATACACAGCTGCTAAAATGCATACCCACTTAATAAATGGAATTCATTCATAGTGGGTATGCACTTTTGCAGTTCACTGTACATTCACATGCTGCTGTACAGTCAGCAGCAGAAGCTGCTAAGCAGGCGAGGTGTTTATAATTAGTTAATTACCTTGACACACTCTTATTCTATCAACAATAAACTCGCATCAAGATCATTTTGAACACCTGGCTCGCTTAGCAACTTCTGCTGCTGACTGTACATTACTGAATATTCTCCAGATAAAATGAAGATTTTTTTGAACAACAATAAAAAGCAGTAATAATAAGTGTGCATACCTGTGGCTGCGCTGCAGCAGGGCCGTAGTCACTGGAGGTGTCGACTATCTCCAGTTTCGCTGTTGAGGTCGGCGGGCGGCTCACCTTGTCATAGCAAGCATCGCAAACCCGAACCTGGGTAAAAAATAAACCTATAATAGCTTTCAGACCCAAAAACCAAGATTTCCTAAAACCTTAGACCACATTAAAAATCAAAATAAGCCCTGGTTTGAAAGTGGTACCAGTAAAGGGGTAATGTTTCATTACGATAAAAATAATACATCAACAGAAGACTACATCATCGTTAAAAATTCAAACATGCATGTTTTTCATCCAAAAGATAACTTAAGCAGTATGAATGATTTTTTATTTTATTTATACAACGCAAATTTGGTACTTTTGCACTATTATCATATAGTCTGGCCCACATTTTTTCTAACTAGAAAAACCCACGTAATTAAAAATAATACATATAGGTCCACCTATCATTTAAGTTCGTCCCGTTTTTGTCATTCGAGTACATAACCCATTTTAAACCTACCTCCTTCTCAATACCGAACTTGGGCAAGGTGGAACTCTTTGAGCTGCACTGCTGACAGAAGACCTGGCCGCAGGCTCTGCAGTGGTGCCGACGCACCATCAGGGAGAAGGCAACCCGGCATCTGTGTACAACATTTTGTAATTATGGTATAATTATTTGTGTAGTCAGTGGGGAGACACTCCTCACTTCGGTCGAACTCGGCTCCGTTCGGCTCAGCATTGCTCTGAGCAATTATTAGGGTTGACGCCACTTAACTTCTATTTGCGTGCACGGCCACAGATAAGATAATCACTTGAATTTTGACAACCCTAATTAGCCGAAAGGGATAGTGTCATATATTAGAAAGGGATAGCATGATTCGACCCTGAACTGCTGTCAAACTTCGGGTTTGTAGGAAGTGTCCTTTCTGTACGTAATACTATTATTTATTCTGTGGTGTAGTAGTCAGTCAGCAGCAGAAGTTGCTAAGCGGGTGAGGTGTTCATAACTACCTTGACACGCTCTTATTCTCTTAACAATAAAGTCGTGTCAAGGTCATTGTGAACACCTGGCCCGCTTAGCAACTTCCGCTGCTGACTGTACCGAGTGCCATGTTGTACTGATAGCTAGGTTTCTCAGACACATACTTTATTGGTTTTCTAGTTAACGGGAAAACCTGTCAAAGAACATATTGCTGTGATAGAGGAAATCCTTATATTGTAAAAAAAAATTTTTTTATCTTTATTTAGTCTGATTTCAGCAATTTTGCTGTACATAAAATTAGTAAATTAAATTGGAAATGTGATACATTTGCAGATATAGCAAGAAAAGCCTTATCAGGGTAAAAATTCGTTCCATATACAAACCTATGGCACACTTCACCGTCAGCCCACTCCGGGGCAGTGTCAGCGGAGAACATAGCGTCAGACTCCTTCAGCGGTGGAAACTTATATCCTTCGGCTTTGAGAATATTCACCGTGTCCTGTTGACAACCAATCTATTTTAGTTCTAACCACTGCTAAAATCACTATTAATATTATTGGTTCTCTAGGGGCTATTTGCACTATTTGTCGCGCACAGCGCGATTCGCCATGTAAAAGTCGGTATGTGTCAACACTAGTAATGTCAATCTATATTTTGTTATGTGGTAACACCACTTGTTTTGACTAACTTTTTCTTGTTGGTATGGTGAGAAAAAGATGGCGGGAAAGGTGTGTCACGAACACGAGGAAAGTAGGTGAGCAGAGATCGTGGTAGTAAAACAGTTAGGAGCCATGAGCTTCTAGGAGGCCCAATGCCCCATCAATAACACATCAGGTGAGTGTTTGCTTTGCCATATTGTTATGTCGACCTAAACGTGCATCATAAGATGGAAAGATGAGGAGACGGTTATAGCATATCGTTCTTTCCGTTAGTAATAGTCCAATCTTGCAGTGCACAGCACATTTGGTCGTCAAGGAAATTGGACATGCATTTGAGGTGTGTCCGGAAACACACAGGCACGGTCGACTAAGTTGGAGCAACCATGGCGAGACTATGGGGAAGGTGGTGGTCTCCGGGGGGCATAGCCCCCCCGTCCGGCTAAGTGACTAATGTGCAAATCTGATAAGAGTCACCAGGGATCTGCCCCTGTCTAGACCGGAGCAAGTCGACCGATGCCCAACTTGAGGTGCATAGCCATTTAGTAGCGAATGTGGATTAGCTACCACACAGTGCTAAAGGACATGGAAGGGCACCAGGTAAAAATGATTCATGCATGTAAGTGGCATAGCCACATGAGAGAGGCAAGACCTCATTTTATCTGTATACACACAATTGAGTAGAGTGGAATAAAGTTGGTCGACTCATCTTTCCATTCTAATGATATAAATGTGTAAATTATATATATTCATGCCGTCCATATGTATAGGTGAACCCAGCAATTAGTATTTCATACATATATTATAGAGGAGGGACGACATTTTGGTGGAGGTGCTGGGATGTGAAATAAATGAGCCGGATAAGCAAGGCTTATTTTATTTTATCAAAATTTACTCAAATAAAAAATTGAACCGCTGGATATTGACATCCAGGTTCTTTATTTAAGCAGATATTGTGATTACTTATTTTATTCATCATGATTTAATGTTGCAACTAATATATTAGTGTATAATAATAAAGAAATTTGTCTGAGTACCATTTAATTTAGTATTAAGGAAAATAAGTGAGTTTGTGTTTTTGATATTGTACTATTTTAGTTCACAAGTCCTTTTATACTGAGTGATTGTCAGTCTCTAAATGAGGAGAACTGAAAGGCACACAGTTCAATATTAAAAGGATAATTTCTTGGTTTGAAAGTGCGTAGTTGTGTTATAAGAAAGTTTGGAAAAATTCCAATTACAAATAATTAAAAAATATAGCACACGTGTATGTAAGGCTTAAGCTAGGTTTAATTTTAGTAGAACATCGTGTAAAGTACACTTAAATGAAATTATTTTAACAAAATCCATTCATTCGTTGCATCCGAATGTCTATGGTTCTAGTGCGTTCCCAAGTAATCGATTTTAACCGATTCGATTGAAGTGAGCGATATTTGAAACTAATATAATGTTTTGAAGTGATATTAATACAAAGGTTAGCGTTAACAAGTTTCAATCTGGTTTTAATTTGCAAAAATATGTAAACGACAAATATTTGTTGAGTAAACTCTTGGTTTTACAAATTGAACGAATAATCAAAATCGGTATTATGGAATCTTTGCGTAACAACACTACTATGGAACTACCTCGATTTGCCGCCCTTTTGGTTGTCACTTGTCAAAGTTGTCATGAAAAAATTTGCTATCTGGAAGTCGAGTATTTTCAAGAGAAACTTTTAATCAGAGTTATCCATTAGTGTTTTGCAAGTAGATTTCGGTGTGATAGTGATATTCAGGATGGAAGACATCTTAGAGAATATGGTCGAAATGCGAAAAAACAAATTGAAAACTTACATTGAAAGCATACAGTCAGACGACGCCGGCAATCTCATAATCGAAAAGGCATCAAATACAATAGGTCATTTAAAAAGCCTGATTATAAATTTGCAAAGTGAAATACGTCACTACACGACTACCTCGTCAAACCCTAAATTTACCATTGTTGAAAATGCTATGGATCTTCAACTACAGGCGGAGGATTTAATCGTGAATATAGAGACATCCATGACAGTTGTAGCTGATCCGCATGATACAACAACAACAACAACGGAACGACAAATGAATATCAAACTTCCAAAACTGCAACTACCTAAGTTTGATGGGGATCAGCTACGGTGGTCGGAATTTTGGGACTGGTTTGTGTCCAATATAGACAACCAGCCCATGGCCGAGGCTGATAAACTTAATTATTTGTTAAGTAGTCTGGAGGGCAAGGCAATGGAAGCTGTAGCGGGCATCAGTATAACTAATCACAATTATGCCATTGCCGTGGAGGCTCTCAAGTCAAGGTATGGGTCGAATGATGCTTTGATAGACGTACACTACACTGCGCTTACCAACTTGGGTCGAGCAGAATATTCGGCTTCCAGTTGTAGGCATACTCTGGACGAGATCGAGCGCCATTTGCGAGTTCTGGAGAAGTTAGGTGAGGACACAGCGGGCAACCACCTACGGGCTACCATACTTGCCAAGTTTCCGGAGCAAGTGTTACACCAATACCACCTTATGCCCCAGCAATCGAAGAGTAATTCAACCTCCACAGTAAGACAGACTTTACTAGACATTGTGATTGCCATGGAAAAGGCCCAGACGCAACCAATACCGAAAGGGTTGGAAACAAAACCGGATGTTATAACTACGGATGTCCTCCAAACTAAATCTGATTCAGTACAAAATGTATCAAAATATAAACCACCACGACGGAGCTTAAAACGAAAGGCGGAAAATTGTGCTAAAAATAACATACCTCAAAAGAAGAGCCGGATGCCTTGCGTTTTTTGTAAGCTCCAAAATCATAATAGTGTGGACTACAGGAAGTACAGTGACATTGAGTCTAGGAAAAAGCAGCTATCTGGCAGATGTCACAAATGTTTGAAACGGAACCATAATACAGACCAGTGCTATAGAAAAATAAAATGCTACCGATGTGGTGATGGACACCTCCAGCTTCTGTGTCCAAAGCCAAAGGCTAAGGAAGATTTACCTGTCAGTTGGCCTGTAATGGTAAAGTGTTATATAGCAAATATAAATAAATACAATTTCTTACAGACAGCAGTGGCACAAATCAGCAACCCCAACAACAACAAAATAAACAAACATAAGTGCAGACTTGTATTGGACTGTGGCTCACAGAGGAGTTACATAACTGCACGGGCTGCTGCCAAACTACAGCTATTACCAGATAATGAAGACCGACTCTTAGTGTTCACGTTTGGAGAAACTATTCCAAAGGAAATGCCAAGCCCTTCAGTGGACATTGTGTTAGAAACCAAACGTGGCACCAAAAAACAAGTAAGAGTAAATATTGTTCCACATATTACTGAGAAGTTGCCAATAGCTAAATTTGATCACTCAGTGGTGGATCTAGCGGCCGATGATGACTCTATTGGTGAAAATGTAAACCTCTTAATAGGGAACAATTATTATGAAGGTTTCAGACGTCAAGAGAAGATACAACTTAATGAAAATCTGTATTTGATCAATACTGACTTTGGTTGGCTGTACTCTGGAGATGAAAATCGTAAACGCACTGCCGTCCCAGAAAATATTTTAACTGTGACTACTTACTGCCACTGTCATAATTCAAGCTGCCCTTATTTTACCGAACCGGACTTACCCCTCAGGAACATTGACATTAAATTTCTATGGTCTCTTGAATGTATTGGCATAAATAACTCTCCAAAAGCCACTAGACAAGATGAAGCTGTAAAACATTTCAATGAAACCATACAATACAGCAATGGACGTTATGAAGTAACGTGGCCATGGATTGAATATCCACCTCAGCTTCCTGTAAATTTCGGCATGGCGTTAGGAAGACTGAAGAGCTTGGTCAATAGATTGGATTCAGCAACGCTGCAAGAATATGATGATATTCGGAAGGAGCAACTAAACGGAAATGTCATTGAAGTAGTCGAACCACATAGGAATGACACAGAACACCCTGTGCACTATCTAGCCCATCACATTGTAAAAAGTGAAGGAAAACGTGGGAGGATTGTTTACGATGCTTCAATGAGAAGTATGGACAAGAAAAGCCTGAACGAATGCCTGTATAGTGGGCCCTCCATGCTTGAGGATCTCACGGCCCTTTTTTTGAAGTTTAGGACGAAGAAAATAGCAATCGTCGCCGATGTAGAAAAGGCATTCTTGCAGGTAGGACTTCAAGAGAAAGTCTGTGATGTGACAAGATTTCTGTGGGCTAAAGACATTACAAAGGACCTAACGGATGACAACCTGCTATATCTTCGGTTTTGTCGAGTCCCATTCGGCATAATTTCAAGTCCATTTCTCCTGACAGCGACCATTAGATATCACATGTCACAGACAGATGGAAGCTTACTGAAGGATATAGCTAACAATTGCTATGTAGACAATCTAGTAACTGGAGCGAACTCTGTGAAAGAAGCGCAAGAAATTTATGAAAAGACGAGAAGATCCTTTGGGCAAATATCTATGAACATCAGAGATTGGCTATCGAATAATAAGGAATTTCTTGATCTTGTACCTTCAGAACAACAAGCAAAACATGAAGATACAGTAAAAATTCTTGGGTTGTCATGGAATGTGAAAAAGGACACCTTGCAATTGAAAATCACTGATGAACACTTTGACAAAGATGCACCAGTCAACACTAAGAGAAAGGTACTTCGTACTTTAGCCCGAATCTATGATCCATGTGGTTTCATTTGTCCATTAACCTTACCATTGAAGGTGTTGTTTCGGAGCATCTGCGAACAAAAACATAAATGGGACACCAACCTACCAGATGACTTGGTGCAGTCCATGCAGGAAATATTGAAGGTAATAAAAACAGCATTAAATCTGGAATTGCCAAGATGTGTAACAAATGTCAATCCAGAACTAGCGTCAACATACCAGTTACATGGATTTTCTGATGCCTCAAAGGTTGGATATGCTGCTGTTATTTATCTAACAACAAGAAGTAACCAAGGCACATCAATCTCATTCTTAATGGGAAAGTCTAGGATAGCCAAAGGTGAAGACAAAAGTGAACTCCATATCCCGAACCGAGGCCCGAGGCTCCAGGCCCGACAGATGGAGTCAATCCAAGGAACTTTGGTTCAATGGTCCCACATTCTTAAAAGAGGATGAGACAATGTGGCCTACAGATAGACACTATATGAACCATATGACGGTCCTTTCTGTTGGGGAGGGCCTGGACCAGAGTGGACACAGTAGCATACCGGAAACTAATGATGGTCCAGGGAATAAGCCAAGAACTGTTGAAGCAGATGATAACCAACAGATGGAAATTGAAGACCAGATCGACCAGTTGACAAACAATAATTTAAGTAACGACATACCAGAGATTTACTCAGTACAGGACACACCACCTCCATTGAACTCGGCAGATAGTACTATAGCAGAAATAAAGAAACTGCAAAAACTTCATTTCGCCGACGAGATTGCAGGAAAGGTAACACATCTGACTAGAAATCTTGGATTGTTTCTAGATGTGGATGGTGTACTGAGATGCCAGGGACGAATGGTCAACACCACATGGAATTATGATATGAAACATCCTATATTGCTTCCCAGAGACTGTGAATTTACAAAAAAGATAATCAAGGAAACTCACGAAAACAATTATCATGTTGGCACTACACATACCCTTAGTCTCATTAGAGAGAAGTACTGGATACCACAAGGTAAACGTCAGGTGGAACGAGTGATCTCGAGATGTCAGCGGTGTGTCAAACACGGCGGTGGTCCTTATCGCTTGCCAACTGCGCCTGATCTACCTACTGAAAGAGTGAACTATACCACACCATTCACGTACTGTGGCGTAGATTATTTTGGACCACTTTATGTGAACACAGAAACTGGCAGACAAAAGAGATGGGTTGCCCTATTTACTTGTTTAGCCGTTCGAGCCATTCACCTTGAGATTGTTAACAACTTGACAGCAGAAGAATGTCTCTTGGCACTGAGAAGATTTGCTGCTACTAGAAACACACCAAAAAGACTGTATTCAGACAATGCCACATGTTTCAAACTAACATCAGAAGTCGTTAGTAAGCCATATTGCATTGAAAAAGGAATTGAATGGAGGTTTACCTCAGCTGGCTCCGTGGCATGGTGGATTCTATGAACGACTAATAGGTGTAGTGAAGCATTCTCTAAAGCGCACTCTTGAAAAGCACCTTCTCGGGGACAGCAAGCTGTTAACCGTGTTAAAAGAGGTAGAAGCTGTGGTCAACTCAAGACCGCTTACTAAAATTGGAACCGAAGTGATCCACATATTAAGACCAGCCGATTTCCTAAGTCTTGGGAAATGTTTAACTTTGACCCCAGCAATGAACAGTGTATGTACAGTACATACACAGCATCACACACAGCACACACACACACACAGCAGCAGCGGTGTATGTGCAGCAGTAGTGGTGGACAGTTCCAAACTTCAAGTTAACCTAATAGAAAGCTGGAAAAAGGGTCTGATAATCCTGGAAGAAATTAAGAAGATATTCATGGCACAGTATCTGACGAGTCTGAGGGAAAGATACCAAAACTCTCCTAAACAACCAAGAATTGTCTCTGATTGTGAACCCAAACTGGGGGACATCGTACAAATAAAATCAGATCTTAAAAACCGAGAGTTGTGGAAAGTCGGGAAGGTAGCGGAGCTTATAAAGAGTGCAGATGGCAAACATAGGGTCGCTAAGGTTAAGGTTGGAGACTCCATGATGACTCGATCTGTAGGTCATCTCTACCCGCTGGAGACTGAAACAGATGACTCTCCACAACCTGGAGCGACAGAGGAGGAACAGACTGCACCACCTCTGGACACGCCAATTGAGTATTTGGATCTGGATGCTGCCCCAAGTGGAAGCGATAGTATACAGCCACCACAAACCAATCCAGTACCTGAGAATCGTGACGAGGTAGTTGCTTCTGAGGAAGTTACTTCCAACCCTGACAGTATGCTACCGGAAACTAGAACTAAGAGAGACGCTGCTATTCGTGCCAGAGAGAAAATCCTGGAGTGGACGCGTCACCTGCTCACACTACTGCAATAAGACTCCCTTTGTTTCTGGGACTGTCGCGCACAGCGCGATTCGCCATGTAAAAGTCGGTATGTATCAACACTAACACTGTAATGTCAATCTATATTTTGTTATGTGGTAACACCACTTGTTTTGACTAACTTTTTCTTGTTGGTATGGTGAGAAAAAGATGGCGGGAAAGGTGTGTCACGAACACGAGGAAAGTAGGTGAGCAGAGATCGTGGTAGTAAAACAGTTAGGAGCCATGAGCTTCTAGGAGGCCCAATGCCCCATCAATAACACATCAGGTGAGTGTTTGCTTTGCCATATTTTTATGTCGACCTAAACGTGCATCATAAGATGGAAAGATGAGGAGACGGTTATAGCATATCGTTCTTTCCGTTAGTAATAGTCCAATCTTGCAGTGCACAGCACATTTGGTCGTCAAGGAAATTGGACATGCATTTGAGGTGTGTCCGGAAACACACAGGCACGGTCGACTAAGTTGGAGCAACCGTGGCGAGACTATGGGGAAGGTGGAGGTCTCCGGGGGGCATAGCCCCCCCCGTCCGGCTAAGTGACTAATGTGCAAATCTGATAAGAGTCACCAGGGATCTGCCCCTGTCTAGACCGGAGCAAGTCGACCGATGCCCAACTTGAGGTGCATAGCCATTTAGCAGCGAATGTGGATTAGCTACCACACAGTGCTAAAGGACATGGAAGGGCACCAGGTAAAAATGATTCATGCATGTAAGTGGCATAGCCACATGAGAGAGGCAAGACCTCATTTTATCTGTATACACACAATTGAGTAGAGTGGAATAAAGTTGGTCGACTCATCTTTCCATTCTAATGATATAAATGTGTAAATTATATATATTCATGCCGTCCATATGTATAGGTGAACCCAGCAATTAGTATTTCATACATATATTATAGAGGAGGGACGACACTATTCACTAACCCGGGGTTAACCGGTTAAACTGGAGTTACCATGGTTACCAGTACAATGTGACACTGGGTTAACGGTTTAACCGGTGAACCGGGTTAGTGAGCCTAAGTGGCAGTGGCGCCGCCCTGCCCGCCTGTTATTAGACAGTTAACATCTGTCAAACAGTACGACATTGTAGCCCTACGAAGTCACATTTTTGCTACAGCTAGCGTTGTCATCCCTTTTGTATAGATCCCCCATCCCTAATACTAACTATACTTACCTATTAATTCAAAGTAACTAAAAAATTTCACAAAGAATGAAAGAAAGTATACCTAAGCTCTAGGGTGGAAATGGAAATAAGCTACATAATTTTTTGAAATTCACCGCCTCATGGTAGGGGAAACAAATCTAAAAGAACTCCATGCATGGAGAACATTTTTTTCCTACGTATAACAGCTTAATACACTATAACACGAGTAGGAAAAACGGTCAATAATAGAATGATGATTATGAAGAATATCATACCATTTGAAATATATTATTGCCTCTTCACTGATCAAAAATGAATTTACTAAACGTACAGCGCCAAGTAGAACACAAAGTGAAAAAATATTCTTTTTAACGAATCACTGAGCAGTTAAAGGACATTGTATTGAGTGAATGCTAGTTTCAGTATGACGTTCTGCTTTGTTTAGGTATGACTCACTATCATTGACAGGTAGGTACCTAGGTGATAACGCAACTCGCGTTACAAAGTTGTAAACCACAGAGATGATAAAGAAAATAATATATATACAGATTCCTGGGGAAACTTAATCATTCCAGATGAAGTCGTAGGTAGTAAGTAGATTAGAAACCATTCGAGAAATAGGTCCTTGTGCAAATCTGTCTGCTACTGCCTAGGTACCTAACGTTATCTAAGTAATTATGAAGTGATAATGTCAATGACCTCATTGGCGTGTTGTTGTCGCTGGTATCTCGTTTGAAATGAAAACACCAGAACTTATAGTTCGGCTAATAAATATAGATATGGGGACTATGGGGTGGCTATTTTTATATTTGTATTATACCTAACTATTATAAAGCAACTGTTTGTGAGGATTTCAAGTGCCGAGGGGTGACCAAAACTTGGTTGCCGAGTGAAACACAATTTGGCGGATTAAGAACCTCATTCGAAATTTTGAAGTCGGTTGATACTTGATTATAAAATCAACAAATACCTAAATAAATTCAATTATATATATATTAATGACAACGACGGTTGTTTTCCAGAGAACTCTCGATACAAATAAACACATTAATAATGAATAATGTTTAACAACTATTACCGTAATTACTTACATTCAATCTTTAACTTACTCTTATAAATGGTGCTGTCATTTTTATCACTAGACGTACAGGGTGACTGGGCTCTGAGCAGAGTCAAGTGGTAATGGGGCCTAATTAGATTAGCTAGGTTACTTGAATAAATCAATAAACAGTAGTTTAGGTCAAGAATCCGAAAGTATCCGGAGCGCTGGACCAAACGAATAGCTAATACAGACTGGGTCCCACAGGATGGATCTCGGGGCAGAGTAAGAGGCAAACTCAAAAACTACTGAACGTGAACGGATTTTCATGCGGTTTTCACCTATCCATAGAGCGATTCTTGAGGAAGGTTTAGGTATTTGTTAAGATTGTGTGTAACCCGTGCGAAGCCAGGGCGCGTCACCAGTTAGAGTTATGTAGATTAGGTTAAGTTAGTCCTTAAAAAAATTGTAAATTTTATTTATAATAAACAGTTTAAATCTTTCTCTGTCTATACCATCTCACCGAACTGGTTATATGTCCGATTCCTTCTCAATTCAGGCAGCTCGCCTTTGGAATAGTCTCCCTGTCAAAATTAAACAGTGTCCGAACAAATTCGCTTTTAAAAAATCCTTAAGTGAGCACTTTGCTGGCAGTACTGGAAAATCTTGAATGTTTCTGTTTTGAAAGTTCATCTGATTTCATATGTATGTATGTATGTACATGTATATGTAAGTAGGTATATGTATTTGTATCAATATTATTTATATTTATGTATGTTTATATTAGTGTATTTATTATGATTGTATTGTGTTCGTACAGGTACCTAATTGTATCATCTACTACATGTTTTTGCACCGCCTACAACTTATCTGCTTTGCCTAAAGGTTGACTGGTAGAGAATGCCTTATGGCATTAAGTTCGCCTTTTGTACAGTGAATTTCCTTATGTGCAATAAAGATTAAATAAATAAAATAAATAAATTTTAAAATTTTTTTTTTTTTTAGTTATGCCAGTTATTGTAATAAAAGCAAAATCGGCGTTAACTTATTTTGAGTGTAAGAATCATACTTTTGTAGCCGACTGTACTCTGTGACCTTAACATTGTTTATCTTTGAACATGACCTCGTCTGGCTGGAATTTGTCAATCAATATTCTGTTAGAGTGGTAAATATTCCACCTGTCCAATTCCTTTGTCCACTGTCATTGCGTCCTTCTCCCTCATTAAGCAAAATGTGAAACGCAATACACATTGGACAAAGAAATTAGATAGGTGGAATACCCGCCGCGTGCGGCGTCCCCCCGAAAACGACCACTCCCGAGCATTCCCGAACATACCATTCAGACGCCGCGGGCGACGGGCCGCTGTCGGCCGCGGGCGGCGGGTGAAAACGACCCCGGCCTCAGTTGGACGCAAGCCTTGCCAAGAAACTAGTTTTATGTAGTACTATACTATGGATTGTTAAATAAAATGCGAAAGGATGACTCTTACACTTAAATACCTAAAAACATAGTACCTAATGTTGGTTGACCCGTTTGATACGATAAAGTATTGTGACCATCAAATACCTAGTGAGGGCAAAAGTGGCCAAATATATCGTCACACGCCTTTGTTGTTACTACTTACTATAGAAATAAGTGTGTGTCTTGATATATTAATTACAAACTCTTGGCTAGACCTCTACTCGTAGATGAGCAAGATTTCTGGGTGCCTAGCTAAGATCTTCTCTCTAGCTAAGATAATATTTATTTATTTAAACTTTATTGCACAAACACAGGAAAAAAATACAAATGGGGGTAAAGCGTAAAGGCATTCTCTACCAGTCAACCATTGGGTCAAAGAGAGACAAATGTTGGTGCAGGAGATTCATAACTTATAAAGAGAAATGTACCCGAGAAGTCAAATATTACTTATATATAAACATAATAAGATAAACCTACAAAAAATAGATATTGCCAAGATGAACCATGTTAGACAGCTGACATAGCAAGGGTTGTTGGAGACCGTACATCAGTAAAGTCTCTAATAAGATTTAAAACAAAAACTAAATAAAATTCATATTGCAAGCAGGTACTGATGATAAGAATGCTGGTATATTCAAGTGTTTCTAATTAAGATAAATAGGAGATAAAAATGTAAATATGGTAATAATGATAGCTAATTACGATTTGGGCGTTGCTATAGGATAGGGAAATGACAATGACTAATGTGAAGTAGGTACATAAGCAAGTTATTATAAAGATAACTATAATTTTTCCTTCTTTATTATCAATGAACACACAAATCTCCCACCCGTTTAGGTATTTGATTCACAAAAAGTAAGCATCCCATAAAATAAACCGACATAGACTTTTCACAATTTATAATATCTTTAAGTACATATGGATTTAATTGAGCATTCAATATCACATTACTACAAAAATAACTATATTTGTTACTCAATTTTTTCCCGCATTCCTTTCAGATTTTGAGGATAATTGATTTAAATGCTGACCTACTTTAGATTACCTATTTATTTATAGATCTAGATTATTTATATAGTCAGAAATATATTGTCAGTGTTAGGTACTTACTTTAGAACATTACTTTTTATATTTCGTAACACTAAAAAGCTGAATTTTGGTGGGTTTTTAGCCAAGCTAAGTAATATACTATATTGATTGGTGACAAGCAAAAGTCACTATAGTTCGTTTTTTTTAGCATTAGAAAGAACTTCGCAGAAGTAAGCTTGTGGTTCCAAATCCGGCACTTTTAGCGGTAATAATTTGAAGTAAATTATATGTATTGACCGTGCTACATCAGATAATTCAATAATTATTAACAATTAAAGAGCCTGATAAAAACTGTACGCTTACTTCTGTGGAGTTCTTTCTAATGCTAAAAAAAACGAACTATAAGTACTATAAAAAATTTAAGTAACAATGTACTTTATAACACTTGTACCACGGTTTATGGTCCAATAATTGCAATGTTAGTTAGTGACTTTTGCTTGTAACCTGACAATATATTGCATTTTTGGAAGCATAAAAAAAATGTTAGTGAAAAAACACTGGTGGAATAGTGTGCAAAGCATACCTGTACTGCTCTATATTTTGGATTGTTCCGAAATGCGAATCCCCATGCCTGTATCAGTTCCAAGATCTTGGTACGGAGATTCTCATGTTGGGTAGTCTTTACCAGATCCCGTAGCATTTCACAGAACGCCTTTGAAGCCACCTCATCATGTATGCCGGAGCCTGTGGTAATGAAATGATGATAATAATGTCATTGTCAATACAGCAGGGTTAAACTGGCTATGGAGGGCACAAGACAAAAACAACTGTTGGAAGAGGCCATTACCTCAGAAATTTCAGAAAGGGTTATGGTGAGAAGCATACTAGATTAGCTTAAGTTACTATAACTAAAATATCTAAATTTTTTTATGAACTTTTCGGATTAGCCTAGTTAGGTTAAAAAATTCACATACAGCGTGACTGTATACACAATATGTTTGATACATGATGTTAACAGTAGCACAGCTAGGTGTGGGTGATTGGGCACTCGCCCATGGCCTCGCACTTAAGGAGGCCTTGCAGATGTATTATATATTGGGAATACGTATTGAAGGAATAGGGCCTCGCAGATGCTACTTTGCCTATGGCTAGATAAGTTCACGCTACTGATGTTAACTGTTGTAACCAAGAATCTAATCAAATGTAAAATGAGAAGAAAGGATAGTTTATCAATGTAGCACAGAATAAATAATAGTGCTAGGTACAAAAGACTCACTCTCTAACAAAACGCGTCTGTCACGATCAGCACAGATATGGCCGCTAGGTGGTGACAGCGCCACGCGAGGCTTATGGCAAACCCCAAAATTGGGGTCGAACGGATATACTTTTAGCTACCTGTAGCAAAGCGACGAAATCACGGAGTGAGCCACGCCTGCTTTGGGCTGGTAAGCTAATTGTTATTATTGGAACTCTGAAGTGTTGGTTACACCAAACCATTAATTATTGTTCAATTGTTAGATAAATTTCATTATATTGATAATTCTATAGTTCACCAATGAGTAGTGTCCGGTCCATCAATTGTGGTTGGTGCAACTGGCTCTAAGTCAGTCATAATTGGTCTCTGAGTCATTGCATTATGAAGTAAATGAGTTTACCCTTACCACAGTTTTTTACAACACTCTCAAGGGTGAGCAGTGCAAACATGGCCTGGTGCGGGTTCTGAGAGTACAACTTCTTCTTGATGGCAGCAACTGCGTATTTTGGCCTACAAATATTATCACCATCGTCATACAAACATTATAATATGCGAGCAAATAATCATCAAGTAAATTTAAGTTTCGTAGTAAATCATACGTACGTGCAATCATTTTGCCGAATCAAATCACATATTTGTAGAATAGTCGGCCAGTCTGGATCCAAACGTAGATTACTTGTAGCTTTGTCTGAAATTAAAAATTTCATAACATTTCGATCATCTATACACGAATTTTACAAATACTGTCAAGTTCTCCGATTTTGCTACCGTTACATCGGCCAAGATAAGTGATTCGTGTTAGAAACTTTTTGTACGTAGCAAAAGAAAGTGAATCAGAGAAAATTCTACTATGTAGAGATATCGGGAGATATTGGAATTGTCAACTTAAATACTAGAGTTAATAATAGTTCCTGTATAGTATACTATGTATAAAGTGACTCTTAGATACTTACCGAGCAACTTATCAAAATTATTTGCTCGAAACATAATTACTAATATTGTTAAATAGCTTTTGTTTTAGAAAATCAACAGTGATTGATTTGGGACAGAAAAATGACAGCACACTTTTGTCAATTTTTTTTTTTTTCTAATGTTGGCATGTGCAGTGTTGCCATACTAAATACAGGTAAGTGAAATGTATTTTTCTATGTAAAACGCATTTTCTATAATAATCGATAGTATCGATTTAAAAAATAGATGTTATTACAGGAATATGTAGAATTTATCTTTTATACATTGTTACGTGAAAATCAACTGGACATAATACATCCTCATACAGAAACGCCCCTCAATCGCATTATCATAGATACAAATGAACAAAATTATATAGGTCGAGTATCTTTATCATCTTTATTTACTATGTTATCATCGCACACCTTAATAAATTACTCATACTTGACTATTTTCAAAAATGAGTCAACGGCAACGTGCTAACAATTTCTCATTCATTATTTTTTATATGGGATAATTATTCGTTTAAAACTAGATTTGAAAATGTGTGACCAAACATTGCTTATTGCTACATCTTACTTCCAAAAAGAGCTAGATGTGAATAAAAAACTCTTGGTAACATTTGATTCGGAATTGGAACAGTGTAGTATGCAGCTAAGTGCAGTTAAGTTGCAAGTGACGAACCTACAGCTTCAAAATAAAGTAATGCAGACTAACTACCATTGTTTAATGGAATTAAGAAGAAAGTTAAAGAAAAAGCTCGCAGTAGGATTTTGATTCTGCTACTTAGAAAGTGTGTCCATGTTTGAGGAAAAAACGGAACAGGTATAATAACATTTACCTATTACGAAATGTGTGTATTTCCATTACTACTTTATTTTTGACTCATCAGTAATGGCACGTTTAGAATATTGCTTGTTCAATTTTGATTTGACCTACCTATCTCTTTGTTTTGGTGCAGTAACTGTACTCAATTTTCTCTTTTATAGATGGCGCTACTTTAGCGGGTTCAATTCTACTTGTACGTCATGTGATGAATGATAGATTCGAAAATTTACTGCGGTATGAAAAAGTTTGCAATCAACCATTTTTTTGTGGAAATTTACATAAAACAACGTAAAATTATGAATATTAAAGTATGTAACTTTAACGGTAGGTAAGTACCTAAATGTAATTTAACACACATCTGCAAAACACCAATTTACCTTTGGTTTGTTTCCAATACTCAGTTAGACTTTTAAGTTACTTTTGTTAGACTACAAAGTTTAGACATAGAAACCAATATAACAATACGTAGCATAATGTTGCTTTTTCTACTCAACCAGAGATGTCGCTAATACTATTGAAATGTGATCTATTTGACCAATTTCAATGCTGATGCGTGGTAAGTGGTGCTCAATGTCTATTGCTCAGTTTTTAATTTTCTTGTTAGGTGAATATAATTATGCAGTTTGTAAATAATTTTAATTAGATGTTGAAAAGGTGGGTATGGTACAGTCATGGTTACAACGTAGTTAAGTATATAAATAAACATTTTTCGCTGTAATGTATTTATGTCTTTTTTTTAGGGTTCCGTACCCAAAGGGTAAAACGGGACCCTATTACTAAGACTCCGCTGTCCGTCCGTCCATCTGTCACCAGACTGCATCTTACGAACAGTTGAAATTTTCACAGATGACGTATTTCTGTTGCCGCTATAACAGCAAATACTAAAAAGTACGGAACCCTCGGTGGGCGAGTCCGACTCGCACTTGTCCGGTTTTATTATATCAATATCATAGTACACCCCTCTTACTATAGTTACTCTTACCAGGCAGGCCCCATTCGCACGACAGCTTTTTCAACGCACGTTAAAAAAGCGTTTGAATGGATAACCATGTATGTGTCGCAGTCGGATCGTATAATCCGCCGTATTACATTACGGCTAGCCGTTTTCAAAAACAGGGGCGTTTTGGAATGCGGCGGTTTAACGATTAGCCGTATTGAATACGGCTGAATGAGAATCCGCCGGAATGTATTCGGCGCCATACGTTCTTCAACACGGCTAGCCGTAATGTAATACAGCGAGTCATTAGCCGCCGCTTTGACAGTTTTTAGTTCCCATTTTTAACACTCGTGGCGCTGCCTGACAAACGCTGGGGTGTCCATCAAATCTGGAGTTTGTCGGACTATTTCTTTTCAAAAAAAAAATTCCTTCGCAACTTAACTAGACGGAGCCCCTCTTCGCGGGGCTCCTATTTCTGAGCGGTTTGCCCTTCGGGCATCTGAAGCTACCTAACGAACCTAACCTACCTACCTATTGATTAAGTGAGACGTCCGTGAAAACATTACACTTTGGGGAAAAAAGCGTAGATAGGTAATTAGGTTAGGTTCGTTAGGTAACTTCAGATGCCCGAAGGGCAAACCGCCCAGAAATAGGAGCCCCGCTTGCGGGGCTCCGTCTATTTAAGTTGTGAAGGAAATGTTTTGGAAAAGAAACACATGTAGTGCGGTGGGACCATGGTAGAAATAAATTAAATTGCAAACATTGTCAAACTCCGGTTACGTAGGCGACCGAAAGAACTGGTCACTCTACAATGTACGATGCGGCTAAACGTGGGCCGCCTTATTGAAGAACGTATCGCAGTGACAATCCGGCTAATCGTCGAACCGCCGCATTTCAAAACGCCCCTGTTTTTGAAAACGGCTAGCCGTAATGTAATACGGCGGATTATACGATCTGACTACGACATATGTATTCACACAGCGGTGGCGCTTTTTATCAAGCGTTGTTGGATTTCCGACGTTAAGCCTTGGTGGTTAAGTCGAATTTAGAGTGTGGACAGATTCAAGCGTTTTTTTAACGCGTGTTGGAAAAGCTGTCGTGCGAATGGGGGCTTACGGGGAAAAAGTCATTACCATATGGCACAAACCAAAAGTTAAATTATGATGCCCTATGTCGTCACATTACCCGTGTAATACAAGGTTTCATAATTCAGTAATAAATAGTGATTATCTAGTATTTATGCTCGCTTTAGAATTTATTTCGATAGCCTGAGGTTAGGTTTGCATCGTTAAAGAGGCTCGGACATATAAATAATACAGACTGATAGTTACTAGTAGCTATACAATGGCATTCGTGATAATGATGAGGAACGTCACTTGCATGGAAAACTGGAGAATCTATATATGCGGTGATGTCGCAAGGTATGGGTATAAAATAACTAAATGGTGTAACAGGTTAGGTACAGTCAGCCGTAGAAGTTGCTAAGCGGGCGAGGGTTCAAAATTACCTTGACACGCTCTTATTCTCTTAACAATAAAGTCACGTCAAGATCATTTTGAACACTTAGCCCGCTTAGCAACTTCTGCCGCTGACTGTACCAGATTAGAGTCGAAAGCTTTGCTCAAGCATTTGATGACGATTTATAGGCCTCTGGGAGCTCTGTTTCCTCCCCCTTTTGGCACTGGGATACGGGATACTTCTAGCCCGGCTTCTTTCTAAACATAATTTAACTTTTTTCATGAATTAATTATTAACATATAATAACCTCTTCGTTTCTAGGCAATAAAAAAAAGATACCTATTTTTTTTACCGGTCGAAGCTGCAATTCTGCATTGCAACCGCATTCCAACCACATCCTATTCTACTTCATCATCACCATCGGAATAGGGATGCACAGAGGACGGCGGACGCACCGGCCCTGGCAATCGAAAGAGCAGCGGCAGCGGGGTCCTAATTCGATAATCGGTGTGCTCTTGAACGAGTCCATCTGTCATGGCGATGTCGTGCCGAAAAGGTGTAGGGGGATTAAATGCGCTAGCCGTTATATCCTGTAGGTAGGTACCTGGTGGCAGTGGCGTGCATTGCATACAAAAAAAGGTAGGCACTAGGGTAGGCAGTCCATACAAAATGACCAAAAAAAAAGTTGCCGATTTTTATAGTTTGCGTTACATTCCTTCAA
The DNA here is from genome assembly GCF_963556715.1 of Cydia fagiglandana. Taxonomy (NCBI): domain Eukaryota; kingdom Metazoa; phylum Arthropoda; class Insecta; order Lepidoptera; family Tortricidae; genus Cydia; species Cydia fagiglandana. Next base: position 4,631,373 of record NC_085940.1, read on the forward strand.
GAATGACTCTTCTAGAGCCCGATTTAAGTCTTATCTCCACTGCACGCCACTGCCTGGTGGATAGGGTTGCTGCGCGATTCGTTATTTATAGTTCGTTTTTTTTAGCATTAGAAAGAACTTGCAAGAAGGTAAGCGATCTTGACAAGTCTTTTAATTGAAAAACGCTTTTTAAAAATCAAAAACTATTACTTATGAAAGCAGAAGAATATAAATGATCGTATTAGATTCATACTTGTTACATATTTGCCGTAATTTATTTTTAAAATGTGTTTTGCAATTAAAAGTCACATCAAGATTGTTTACCTTATTTCTAATGCTAAAAAAACGAACTTAAAATTCAGCACGGCTATCATGTCGCATCGCATTGTGTTACTTATAAACTGCTTAGATTTTATCGGCGATTGAAAAACAAAAATTGGATATCGTTACCTGAAGAAGTTGAAAAGTTTCGTTGAACTACTTAGGCATAGTCGTCATCCAAAGTTTACAATAGGTACTGAGCGGCTACCGCGAAAACCGAAATTCGCAAATTGCGGGGATCTTTCTCTTTTACTCCAATGAAGGCGTAATTAGAGTGACAGAGAAAAATCCCCGCAATTTGCGAACTTCGATTTTCGCGGTTATAGCCCTGGTTATTTAAGAATCCGGCTTGACAAATTTAAATAATGATTTGTAATAGCATTGGCACCTGCACAAAGGTACTTTCTATTGAACTGTAGGTACTTGGGTCCTTTCATGTTCGACAGCTTAAAAAATATGTGATCTAAGTACGAAATCAATAAATTAAACCACTAAGTTTGAGATACTGCAGAAATATTTATAGTGAACGCTATTTTAAACAAACCAATTAACACAAGAATTATAACTAACGCTGTCCAATCGAAAAAAATACCAGTCATTACTCTTAAAACTCATTTCTCTACTTCAGTTGCGTATGAAAATGTTACACAATCGCCAATAACTATTGACCGCTCCCTTCTTCTAAATAGTTTGTAACTAGGGGTCATTCTTAAATGGTCTGGTAGCAGGTTTGAATGATTGGCAAGACGTGATACAAATGAGACGGCTTGACAAAAGGTGATGTCGAACAATCGAAGTGACAAGTGGAGCGGCGCGTGGAGGCGTTAGGGAATGCTATGTGGGATCGCGTTATGAATATTTGAGCGTATATTGCTATTTCATATTGATAGTTTGAGCTTATCTTTAATTCCACATATTGGTTGCTCGTCATATGGCAAAATTAGCAACATATTATTAACTTTTGCCATATGTTTAACTTTTACTACGTTGGATTTTGAATAGGTGCTTGTAGCTTGAAATCTAGATAGTGATAGGTAGTACTGGTAGTAGATACATAGTACATAGGTTGAAAGTGGCCATGCAATTTTTCGGTTGAGTGAAGGTAAGTACCGATAGGTGAGTATTCTTTTATTTGTAGTCATACAGTTGATACAGCTATGAGTAAATCTAACGCGTAACATTAAAGGGCACAATCTGTATTTAATAAGTACCTAATAAGGCAAATGTAAGCACCCCATTTATAATCTTCTTGTATTTCTTTCAAACGCAAAACTTTTAGGACTAGGTATGTAGGCAATGAGGCTTGATTTGTGGATTATTTTAAATCTGGCTCGTTAACGTTATTTTATTTTACACTTTCTAGGGCTTTTCTACTCCTTGTTTTAAATATGGCGCTGTGATCCCTAAACAAACTTAAACTGACCCTGCACAATCTGCAGCAAAATGGACATAAAATCTTATCTGCAAAGGCCAACAGCGAACACCGGCAATTGTTTCCGAGCGCGTGGCTAGTTAACAAATAATCGCGGTCCACAATTGGAGTAGGTACCGGCGGAGTCCGCACGCATTGCCAGTCCACACTATCCTGGCGATCAGACCGCTCGCCAAAAACCGGTACGATGGTGCACGGTGCAGCCCTAGTGTAGAGGGCCGCGCAGAAAAATTAAAAGCAAACTGTTCCTTTTTCAAAACAGAACTTGGTGTCTGAAATCCCGCGAAGGAAATTTAAAAAGAAACTGTTCTTTTTTCAAACCAGAATGGCGAGGATAGTTTGAGAAGTTTTTGAAGTTGCGTGATTCTTGAAGAGATTTTGTGCATTTTGTGCTGATGACGTTGGTACGTATAAGTTTCTTTTAAAAGTAGAATTATTTCTTAAATGCCTTGAACATTGATTAAGTAGATCTCATTAACTACGTTTCAGGATGCTGAGCATTGCATGGGATAAATTACGTAAATTCTAGAAGTTGTGCACTAGCTTTTAAGTCACTCGAATCTGATGAGGTGTTTCAGTCATAGAAAATCAAAACCACTGGGGGCCTAGCCAAGATAACAATCGTACATTGACAAATGACAAACGAAAAGTAAAAACATATCGAGATGACAGGTTCTATGAAAAGTTAAGTGACTACTTCCATACATTATTTAAGATTCGATTGGCGTTTTCTCTTAACGATTGTCACCGTGGCTAGGCCCCCTGGGGTAAAACGAAACTAATGACTTTCTATCACTCTTCCATGCCTATTAGTGCGATAGAGAAAGAGAGGCGTTTCGTTCGCTACGCTTGCGCTGATTGTCATCTTAGCTTACTGCCGTATTCGAACTTCAAGATATTCACAACATAAGAGACGACACGTACTAGATCCATTCTAGATACGTTATAGTTTAGATATCAACTAGTTCTCTTTTGCAGCGCAATTCGGGCAACCAACTATGATATTTTATATGTAGATAAGCCATACACTAACATATCAAGCGAAAAAAATGATGCCAACCAATGCTGCCAACGACACGGCAGCATTAGTTACAATTTGTTTATAACTTCATACGCAAATGCGTAAAAGAGACGGCACAATTAAAAGAATACCTAAGTAAAAAAGAGACGGCTAGTGTTTGTCACTTGCGCGTGAATTTGGTAAATCAGTGATACCACCATAACACGACGACAAACAGTGAATATGGCGCGAAGCGTAAAACTTATTAAGAAAAAAAAATCAAAGACTAAGATGTTTGACAGAAGGTGCAAATCATTTTAATGCAGTTTTATGTAGTAATGTACTCGCTACCGAAGTAAAAAGTTTTCATATTTAGTTATGTAAATAAAAGATATTATATTATACTCTTTATTCATCATTTTTCTTATACTATAGAAACATTTTGACAAAAAGCAAACTCAATAACAACAAAATCCTTTATTTTACTAACAGTTTTATGTTATTAATAATTGTTACTGTGTGAGAAAATGAAATGCCTGACAATAAATACTAATTTTGTAGTAATCTTTGTATAAACAGCAATATACCTATTTACTTAATTGACGCGACCCGGACAATAATATGGCCAATAATAATCTTTAATTTGCCAATTGTTGTACTTAAATACAAGAAAAAATGCGTTCAAGTAAAAAACTTCAATATTAAAGTTGAAATTTAAATATATTTCTTTTATTTGTACGACAAGCACCAAACAATGAATGCAACTTACCATGACGCGTCTGCTATGATAATCTATGTACGCAGTTGGTGCGTCCTTGTCATTCTCGCTGATGAGAACATAAACTTATCTCGTTCTGTCAGCCGGCGAAAATGGCGGCTGGGTTTATTTAATTCAAGATTAAACCGAAGAAAAACGGGTTATTTCAGCTTTTACTTACCAATGATATGTGACGCCGTCAATTTTTTTGCGCTTCCGCGGATAATTTGAGCATTTCAACATAACGCAGGTCCGCATTTTGTTGCTTAATACACGTTATTTGTGGAAAAGTATTAACTGGTGTACACTTCGCGCTTGCGTCAGGCAGACTGAGACAAACTCGTACACATGACACGAGGTGAGTGCTTCAATTTTGGAACGTGTATAACACATCTACATATAAAATATCATAGGCAACCAATGTCACTTTTACGTTAGATAGAGTAAGATATCTCTTAGATGTGAATTGGATCTCTAAGTCATATCCTGTGGAAATCGTTCAAGAGTATCTCCAGAATCGCGCAAATGTCAAATTTGACAGGTTAGATCTTAAACATATCGTTATCGTATCTTGGTGATGTCTAAAAGATGTCTAATAAATGTCTATTTCAAAATCCGAATCGGGCCCTTAGTTAGACCACCAGGTGAAAAGAATGAGTAATAAAACTAAGTAGGTAGAGTTAGACTCAGACGGACCATGAAAAGTCTGTTGCGATTTTGATTGCCCTCGCAGTGTAAATGTTATTTTAAACGTCAAACTTCTATGCAGTTATAACAGTTACACTGCGTGGACCAAAATCGCTGCAGACTTTTTTGGTCCATCTCTAGTTGACAATGTGGAAGATGGTACCTATGTTATCAACCACAACTCATGTTTGCTACTTCTAAACATCTCGTATTTTCTAAGAACTGCGCTGATTCAAACGTCAAATAATATTTGTTTCCTATGATAAAGTCAGCTGACAGTATAATATACAACTTGGTATTTACTCGCACTAGTCGTTGAACTACATACCTACTACATATTGTATAGTAAACATTGAATGCATTTGAATTGCAAATGAATGAAACACACACAAGGTATATTTATTTTAAATCTATACACTGAGTACTTGAGTAGAGTAGTGGAGTACTGAAAACCTCAAACACCCTTTTGAGTGTCCCGCACAAAACTTTGAACCATAGAAAACAGAAGAGGAAAGATGCTTGGTCACCTGCTACGACACGACGAATTATCAAAAATATAATTGAAGGGAAAGTTGAGGCAACGAGGAACGTACATAGATCAAGTAAAGGAAAAGCTCAACGTCGTGTCGTATCAGGCTGTCAAGGAGAAGGCAGAGGACCGACATGCATGGTAATCGCTCCACCGACAAGAGTCTAACTCTTAAATAAAGGATGATGATGATGATGCACAAAACTTTGTTCGCGGTACACTTATGGGATCACTTCGGTCTTGCAAATCAGTTATATTTTTTAATCTGAATTAGTTATTTTTTTTATATTAGCGTTCCACACTACAGCATAATAGTGACAGGATACCTAGGTAATGCATAGCCTAAACCATTGAAAATAGGACCTTGAAATACGTCAAGTAGAGGTATGTCTATTCCATCTTCACCACTTAGATGGTTAGCAGTCATCAACTGTGCGTTTCTCCAGAAACTTCCTGCCTCGCACACCTAAACCAGGCGTGGATCACTCCGCGCTTTCGTCGGTTTGAAACAGGTAGCTACAAGTACATCCGTTCCACACCAATTTTGGTGGCAAGCCATAAGAAGTGGGAAGACACTCCTGACTTCGGTCGAACTCGGCTCCGTTCGGCTCAGCATTGCTCCGATAATTGCTCGGAGTCCGAGCAATTATTAGGGTTGGCACCACTTGACTTCCTTTTGCGTGCACGACCACAGATAAGATAATCACTTGAATTTTGACAACCCGATAAATAGCCGAAAGGGATAGTGCCATATATTAGAAAGGGATAGCATGATTTGACCCCGAACCGCTGTTAAACTTCGGGTTTGTAGGAAGTGTATTTTCTGTACGGTAGTACTATTATTTCTTCTGTGCCATAACCTACGGCCATCACCTAGCGGCCATATCTGTCCCGATCGTAACAGATGCATTTTGTTAGAGAGTGAGTCTTCTGTACCTAGTACTATTATTTTTATTCTGTGCCTAAACTGTCGCCTGCGGTATTTACGGACCGATGCGACCTTCACACCTTCAAGCAAAGAGCGTACTCCCATCTTAAAGGCCGGCAACGCACTTACAACCCCTCTGGTGTTGCCGGTGTCCATGAGCGGCGGTAATCGCTCACCATCAGGTGATCCGTCTGCTCGTTGCCTCCTATATCATAAAAAAAGACCACTAACAAGAAAGAATTTTTGGAAATTCAAACCTTTAAGGGGACTTACTTGGGGTTGAAAGTATTTAATAATGATTAATGACTTCAACGCGGACGAATTAGCGAGCGGGGGCTTAAGTTAAGTTAATGGATATAGGTATAGGTACGGTCAGCCTAAAAAGTGGTCTACCACTTTTCGACTGTATCATCTGACTGATAGAGTCGAAAACTGTATCATCTGACTGATAGAGTCGAAAAGTGGTAGACCACTTTCTTGGCTACCGTACCTATACCTATAACCACTTTCTTACCACGTAGAACTTTCTTGGCTGACTGTAATAGAAAAACAAGGCGTACCTACCTTAATGAAAACAATAATATCTAGGTAGATATTATCGTTTTCATTAAGTGAATGGCCTCAGGTTATTTACTCTGCTTGGTACATGGACAACTTGTCTGAGAAACTCACCTTTATTACTTTACAAGTACCCGATATATGCTGCAAGGTTCAAATTGTGCGATTTTGAATCTTACCTCCCAGGGATAGGTTACAAAGTGTATAAACGTTATTCGGTTGGGAGGTATATGTGGAAAAGTGCAGTCGTAAATCGAGTGGTATCTAGGAATTTAGATGTTAGCTAGATTCTTGAGTACGTAATGGAGACATGTAGTAAATAGAGACTGTCAGTCCATACAAAGTTGACTTTCTTATCACAGAGGGCGCCGCTATAGCTCATTTTCCATTCCATTTATACCTATTCATATTGTCGGTTGTAACGGTTTTCTTGAACTTCTTTAACATATAAAATCCCAATTCATTCACCTACGATAGGTGCTTTGTGCTATTCGTTATTTATTTTTTTTGAATAAAATTGATACGATCTTATGAGACTATAACAACTATGAGTTTGAGTAAATTTTCTAGATTTTCCCACATCAAAGAGTGCGGATAAAACTCATAATGATGCCTCTACAAACTCGACGGAAGTGTGACAGGCACCATTATGGTGAATCAAAACCACAGAAACGTACTGCTCTTTATAGGTACTAGATCAGGGGTCCCCAAACTTCCGTCGGCGCCGGGGGCGGGGATATCTGATTGCAGCTGTTAGGGCTGAACCCCTGGAGCCGGGCTATAACAGCGAAAATCGAAGTTCGCAAATTGCGGGGATTTTTCTCTGTCACTCTAATTACGCCTTCGTTGGAGTAAAAGAGAAAGATCCCCGTAATTTGCGAATTCCGGTTTTCGCGGTAGCCGCTCTGGCTCCTGCTGGCCGGATTGGAACGTTGTCGGCTGCCCGGATTGGAACGCGACGCGTCGCGCGCCGGGGTATAGAGAGCCCTATACTAGATGAATGGATTTGAGAACTCCAGTCAATGAGTGGCGTGTAGTGGCACTATCGCGATCGCGATTGATTTGTAAAATAAATAAATAAATATTATAGGACATTCTTACACAGATTGACAAGTCCCACAGTAAGCTCAAGAAGGCTTGTGTTGTGTTGTGGAAGGTTTGTAGATTGACAGTCCTTATTACTGAGTTGTCTCCGGTTTCTAATGCTTTAGTCAGGTAGCTGGGCTAGTCATAAAATACTAAGTAGAGGTAACAGGATAAAAGGCTATTATGACATACATTACATTCACGACAGTACGTGTGGTCCATAACCTTCTAATGCTCTAGGTGCTTATCACATTTTGTGCATGTATTATGTTTATGGCAAATAGTGTGAGACATTATTTAATAGACACCTTGTTTATTTATATATTTCGGGATCTCGTAAACGGCTAACGATTTCGATGAAATTTGCTATAAGTATGGGGGTTTTCGGGGGCGATAAATCGATCTAGCTAGGCCTTACGAGTATCTCTAAAACGCGCATTTTTGAGTTTTTATATGTTTTCCGAGCAAAACTCGGTCTCCCAGATATAACGTTAAGGATTTGATTTAAAGGCATTTGTGGAATAATGGGGCATTATTTATGAAAAGGGACCTATTTGTCGATGGCGCATACGCCGCACAGCGTCGCGCGGCATTGTATTTATATCGGAGCACCGTTAATAATGGCGTAAGCGCCGTCGATAATAAGGTCCCTTTTCATACATAACGTCACAAATTAGTTAGTTACCTCAAATCTGCATAACATAGATATCCCTCGATATCTATGTTATGCAGATTTGAGGCCTTGATAGATATGCCTTGGCAAGCTGACAATCGTACCTCGCCAATCGCGTAATCGTAACTCTAAACGAAAAGTAAAAAGTATTGGGATGACAGATCATCATCATCATCCGAGGCATTACAGCCGCGGGTGGGCCTTAACCTGGTCAAGCAAGTCTCTCCAGTCCGATCTGTTTGTAGCCTTTCTTCTCCAACTTTTCACTCCTAAGATCCTGATGTCCTGGTATACGCCATCCGACCATCTGAGCTTGGGCCTGCCTTTACCTCTGCGGCCCTCCGGCTGCCTTTACCTCTGCGGTCCCTCTGGGGATGACAGATCAGATGCTAGGAAAAGTCACGTGATTGTTTCCATACAATTAAAGTTATATTGGCGTTTTCTCATCAAGGATTGACATCTTGACTAGGCTATAAGTAGATGAGTAATCCATAATAGAGAAAATAAATGGATTTTACATTCAAACAAACATTCTTTTTCTCAGATTTTAGGGTTACTTCCATATTAAAAAATAAAAGTTTCTCACAGTTGGTTAATCGTTGAAAAAATACCCTATAGAGTCTGTGCGGAAAGAGAAGAGTCGTGAAATGTATGGGATCCAATACATTCTACGACTCTTCTCTTTCCGCACAGACTATAGCCAGAAAACTTTAGTTGAAATGGACATATCGCCAATTTGGCAATACTGCGGGAAATACTTAATTGATAGCTCGGCCATGGAATTACCCGAGCATTAAAATAATATATAATAATAACTTTATTGGTATAATAATAGCATGGTGTTTAAATAATTACGGGGTTTGGAACGATTGAGTAAGATTTTGCGCATTTTAGGGGGTCATGACACGGCAATGTTGAGAAATTGGGCCCAGCTAATGAAGATCGGGTGAGTCAACTGTGAATTGACTGTGTCGTGAGACGTCGCACTTGCTCTAATCCAATCATACGAAATTGAGTGGCTATCATAGGTGTGTAACCTGGGGGCCTAGCTAAGATGACAATCTTACATCGACAAACGCTAAACAAAAAAAAATGTATCGAGATGACAAAAAGACACGTAACCATTTCGTTCCATCAAGTTTATTATTCATCAATTTGGTACTCACTACTCATACATACCTACTTAGAACTAGCGACCCACCCAGCTTTGCACGGGTTAACAAATTAATCAAATTATACACCCAAACCGTCCTCAAGAATCACTCTATTGATAGGTGAAAACCGCATGAAAATCCGTTCAGTATTTTTTGAGTTTATCGCGAACAAACAGACAGACGCGGCGGGGGAATTAGTTTTATAAGGTGTGGCGATAGTGATATTGCCAAGGGATGCTACGGTGGCTGCTGGTGGTGGTACCTAGGTATTTATGATATTCCATTTTTTTTATCTCAGTCACGGTCCTACAACTTAGGACTTTCAGTTTGGAAGTTGGTAGCCTTTTTCACCACCACTTTGATAATTTGCCGTGTCGCGTGATCCGAATCACACTAGCAATAGCAGAGCATTTGCCTGCAATCAAATCACTGGTCAATTGTGCTATAGTAATAGACCAATAGCCATATGAGATATGAGTCAGAAATAGATTCTTCCTGCTTCATTCACAGTTTGTAGAGGTAATCGTTGCAATAAATTCTTGTCCCCGCTGCCTGCGAAGACAGTAAAATGTGATGCGAATTATGCTCTGGATATTCACTCCCATTGCATTGTACTTATTAATACAGTCGACTGACCGTTTGTAGATCTTATTGCAGCGAGATAAGGTACCTATCTACCTATGCCAATGGCCAGTTAACTGGTTTGCCCTTAGTATCGTAGCAGAACTGATAATACCGCTACTTGACGCTAGATTTCGACTACGAAAATAATAAGCGTTTTGGTAACAAAACTCATGTATGAAGTGAACACTGTCATCATCATCATCATCTCAGCCATAAGACGTCCACTGCTGAACATAGGCCTCCCCCTTGGACCTCCATACGTGCCGGTTGGAAGCGACCCGCATCCAGCGTCTTCCGGCGACCTTAACAAGATCGTCTGTCCATCTTGTGGGTGGACGTCCTACGCTGCGCTTGCTAGTCCGTGGTCTCCACTCGAGCACTTTTCGACCCCATCGGCCATCTTCTCTGCGTGCAATGTGGCCTGCCCATTGCCACTTCAGCTTGCTAATCCGGTGGGCTATGTCGGTGACTTTAGTTCGTCTACGGATCTCCTCATTTCTGATTCGATCACGTAGAGTATGCTTACTTATTCTACTAGTATCGTAGCAGAACTGATAATACCGCTACTTGACGCTAGATTTCGACTACGAAAATAATAAGCGTTTGAGTAACAAAACTAATGTATGGAGTGAACACTGTATGCTTACTTATTCTACTAACCGATAAATAGGTCCACCGCGAGGGGTCCCAATACCTAATTATACTTTTCGGTAACATATTACATAACATAACGTACCTGACACAGGTTCGTATTAATCCGAAAGTTTTCAATGACAATAGCTACCCTTGGGTACAATAATATACCGGGTGTGGCCTGTAACACGAGCAAATAATGAAAACATAGACTGTACTCCTCAAACGATGACACTTTTGTTCAACAACTTTTAAAAATTATGAAGTATTTGAGTCCCTATTTTTCATACAAAATAAATATTATCTTCAATGGACGCCATCGCCACGCCATATCATTGTGATTGACGTTGCTTGTCAGTGTCACGCCTTATACATAACATAATTCGCAATACATTGCTGCGTCATAGAATAAACTTTAAAGTGTATCAAAAATTAAACCAAAAGTTATTTTTAAAAGTTGCTGAACAAATGTTGGTCAGTATGAGGAGTACAGCCTACAGTTAATTTTTTTGCTCGTATTACAGGCCACACCCGGTATAGCCCTTTCGTATAATTTGTATAGAGCGTATCTCAGCAATATAAATCTTTATTATTTACTTAAGTACGAGTAAAATTATATATTTACACATGTAAATGTCAGAACTTGAAATACAAGTTTGCAAAGACCAACTCGTGTGACCTCAGGACAAAACATAAATATGTCAAAGTCGTTAATACACCGTCAAAACTGAACACCTATACACAATATTATATATTGTATAATATTGAGTAGGTACATAATTATGTTAGCGATGGTTTTATTACAACATGTTTCTATCTACATAGTAGCCCATCTTTAATAATAAATAATAAAATAAATATTATAGGACATCCTTAATACACAGATTGACGTGACAGTCCATTTCCAACGAAAGCTGCACTACTGTTCATTTTACTATGGAAATTGACAATAACAGCGACGCGTTCAGTACTAGTAATGCAGCTGCGGTTAGAAATGGAATGTTACCCTAAGTCCCGCAGTAAGCTCAAGAATGCTTGTGTTGTGGGTACTCAGAAAACGATATACTTATTAAATATATAAATACTTAAATACATAGAAAACAACCATGCCTCAGGAACAAAATCTGTGTCATCACACAAATAAATGCCCTTACTCGGATTCGAACCCAGGACCATTGGCTTCACAGGTTCACTACCCATTAGGCCAGACCGAATCTTTAAACAAAACATTACCCTGGATTAATCTGGATCCGTATTTAGGGACTAACTTACTACCTAGCTACAGGTACTATATGTAGGTCTACCATTTAACTGAGGCGGTTGTTGGTAAGTAAGAAGTTTGAGGGAGCTACGGACTAGCTGAAGGCTAGGCTGCATTTAAGTACGTTCACGGTGCATTAGGTATGTTAAATAAGTAAAAAAAACCGGGCAAGTGCGAGTCGGACTCGCGCACGAAGAGTTCCGTACCATAATGTAAAAAAAAAAACAAAAAAAAAGCAAAAAAAACGGTCACCCATCCAAGTACTGACCACTCCCGACGTTGCTTAACTTTGGTCAAAAATCACGTTTGTTGTATGGGAGCCCCATTTAAATCTTTATTTTATTCTGTTTTTAGTATTTGTTGTTATAGCGGCAACAGAAATACATCATCTGTGAAAATTTCAACTGTCTAGCTATCACGGTTCGTGAGATACAGCCTGGTGACAGACGGACGGACGGACGGACGGACGGACGGACGGACAGCGAAGTCTTAGTAATAGGGTCCCGTTTCACCCTTTGGGTACGGAACCCTAAAAATGTAACAAAATTAGTTTCAGTCCCAAAACTTAGCTTCCTTCTACTAGAAAAGAACCACGTAACTTCTTTATAGGCTACCTGAGATAATTGCATCTAGCTTGCAATTGCGGTCTAGCATTAGTTGCGTTCTCGCGCGCGAGTCCATACTTGAAGTCGCGCTAGATGTATGGAGTCGCGCGCAACTCATGTAGCACTGTAATTATTGAACTGCTCCAGATTTAAACGTCGGATGTAAATAAATACCTCTGAAAGACTTACCATGTACAGTCGCCATCAGATATATCGGAGCGGTCTCGGCGCTCACAAATATCTGAATACGCCTCTATTGTCAAGGCGTTAGAGCGCTTGTTCAGATATTGTGAACGCCTTGGCCGCTCCGATATATCTGATGGCGACTGTACCTACTGTTTTATTTTGCTGAGTGTCATTAAGTACTACTTATCACACTCAGCAAAATAGATAATGTATAATGTGGCAGATTCGAGATTAATTGATAACAAAAATTTAATTAAAAAATATATCACACACTGCTACTTTCACTTGTTTTATTATTTTCATAGTTTCCTGTTTATGCATTTTAATAAAAGGATGACCATGACGTTGCGATTGAGAGATAAAAACATGATTTCATTATAAAGTCGTCGCAGTGCTATTTTTGTAGAGACGAGGTAGGTCGCGTCATTGTTTTATTAATTTGTATAAGTTCAAATATAGATTTTACATAGGTAGAAGTGGTAGGTATTTTTTTACATTTTATTATTTTATCGTACTATTATTCAAAACGTGGAAGAAATAATCTCGATTACCTACTAGGTCTAGCGCGAAAATCGAAATTTCATTATCATCCTTTCCATCGCTCGATTCGCTCGAATATGCAAAAGGCAGATAGCAAAATTTAGATTATGGAAAATAATGTTAGTTTAGTAGTTCCGTGAATACTAGTGTACAAGGTACTAGCAGGGCAGAGGAGGGAGGGGGGCTGGGGTGTTAGGTCATAATTATAGCCTAACGACTTTCGGACTCTTGTTAATTTATTGATACACTTCAGCACTTCAACTTGTCAGTTAAATGATTCCCAGTGATATCTAAATCAACTTCATTACTAAGTATTTTAGTGAAAATTAAAATAGACTTACTTCCAAATTAAGGCTTCGTTGGTTCTAGTAAAAATCATCCTAGGCGTTTCCTAGACTGTACGGTATCGTCTTGGGTCGTCCCATTCGTTTTTCGTCAAGTTCTTAAATTAGTCCTATTCTGCTTTCGTCACTCATTCTACATTCGTCACAATCGTCGGTGGCTTTCAATGTAGAATGAGTGACGAAAGCAGAATAGGACTAATTTAAGAACTTGACGAAAAACGAATGGGACGACCCAAGACGATACCGACTGTACAAACTGCCAAGTCCATGCCAAGTCAGTCCACCCTTGATCCAAATAAGAATCATGAGATGAACCAGAACATACCTCAAAACTGAGGTCACACGCGTGGCTAATTACTGGTCACCGTAATTGAGACCGGCCTTCGGCGCTCAGGTGCCGTGACGTCACACTTTTCATTGGCCACCTTCGTGCATTTGTAATTATGCAATTGCACATGTCATGCGAGCGTTTATAATCGCTTGAAAGCTATGTGTATCAGTTATGTGACACTGATTTTGTATCTGGAGACTGTATTCTGTTGGACTAGAAGATATTGTTAAAGAAGTTGACACAATATGTTTTAATAAACTGGGGGGTCGGTAAGCTTTTAAGGTTATCTAACTTACTAAATAAATAAAACTTCTGTTCGTATTTTTTTTTTATTGGATTACATGTCATTTTACAGTAACCGACAAAAACAAAATCTTAAAAAATACTCCAGTTATATTTATATTAACGCAGGCTTCGTCCGGTGGCTACAAATGCAATTCAGCAACATGATTCGTCCCAAAGTAATCAAAAGGCTTAAAGATCCGTCAGGGCATAATTAAGATTAAAGTAAAGATGATTTAAAGTGACCGAAATTATGAATTAGTGAGACTAGAGGATTATACCTAACCTAATATCTGTTCATAAAACCTAAGAATTCGATCTAACGGGATTTCACGAAAACTCTGAAGTCCCCTCTAAAACTTGACTGTTCTTGATTGGATTTTTAAGAAAATTTCTAGCTATAGCTCGTTTTTTTTAGCATTAGAAATTAGGTAAACAATCTTGATGTGTCTTTTAATTGAAAAAAACATTTTAAAAATAAGTTACGGCAAATATGTAACAATTATGAATCTAATTCGATCATTTATATTCTTCTGTTTTCATAAATGATAGTTACTGATTTTTAATAAGCGTTTTTTAATTAAAAGATTTAAAAGACATGCCAAAATCGCTTACCTTCTTCCAAGTTCTTTCTAATGCTAAAAAAAACGAACTATAGGTAAGCTAAACCCTAGGCTAACCCTACTCATTCCAATAATGTGGCTATTACACCTACGCAACTCACTCATTAATAAACATTTTAATAATCTTCCTCAATTTTCTACCATTTACTGAAACGGCATGAATTTTACAAGGTTTTCCGCAGTGTCGTGTCCGTAGGTGGCTATCAAGACATCCGCCGGGCGTTAACTGGGTAAAGTATGGCGATAGCGCACATCCTTGCTGAGGATGGATGTGTCAAAACGGAACAATCTTCCTGATTTGATATGACATAATGACGACAGCAACACTCAAAACTTTTCAACTGACCTAATTCATAAAACTACCACCGCGACTTAGGTAAAAAAATTGATTTATAAGTTTTTAGTGTTTTTATTATGTTAATAAATAAATACCTAAATATTCATTAAAAAATTCGTAATTTAAGATATCGAATATAATTTTTTTTAAAATTCATTAAATTAAAATAGTTAAGTAAATGAACATGCTAATTAAAATTATTTTTTAAAACTTTAAAAATGTTCTAAACTTAATTTTATTGGACATATGTATCTTCTATAAATATTATAAAACAAAGTCCTCCGCCGCGTCTGTCTGTCTGTCGGTTATGTTCGCGATAAACTCGAAAACTACTGAACGGATTTTCAAGCGGTTGTCACCTATCAAAAGTGATTCTTGAGGAAGGTTTAGTTATAATTTATTAAGGCTTACCCGTACGAAGCCGGGGCGGGTCGCTGGTGAATTAAAATGCAATGTTGGTATTGCTACTCGTCAACAGATGGCGCTAGTATTCGTAATTTGTAATGAAACGAACATAGCTAACCCACAGGTAGTTCAGGAATGCGATTACATTAAACAGAAAGATATAGTTTTTAATGTATCACCATATTAAAAATAACACCGTGAGATATTAGGAGTATGTATTGTATACCTATTTCACAACCTGCATTGGGCTAGAGTTGGCACTATGGCCTATGGCCTACCATGGGCATGGGCGCCGGCAGCGGGGTGCAAGGGGGTGCACTGCACCCCCCTGGCAAGAAAGAAAACACGTAGGAAAATGTACAAAATATATATTTTTTACCTGACTACGCCAGCATTATTATGTTATTGTTTGAATAAAATTGCATATTAAGTATTGTTAATAACATTGACACGTACTTAAATGATGGCATCGAGTGCTTCTATTACACATATGCACCTCCCTGAAAGTAATCCTGGCGGCGCCCATGACCATGGGCCTACCTAATTCCTCTAACTAGTCCATAACTTTGTGCCTGGAAGTGAGATGAATGTTAATAAATATTTTCTAATGATAATGGTGAGATTCGCTCCAACCATTTGTATTCCCTGATGATTACGATCATACTAACCTATTTCAAGCGAGAGTTAAATAGGTAATAGGCAAAAATTTAATTCATAACAAAGTGACAGGGGTCAATAGTGTTAACTACCTAATACCCGACGGGGCCACATTGGTGCCGTGGAAACTAGGTAGGGCCCTGGTGTGGGACGCAACGTGCGTAGATACCTTCGCACAGTCCCATATCCAGGCGACCCGCGCCCAGGCCGGCGGCGCGGCTGACCAGGCCCAGGTTCTCAAGCGCCGCAAATATTCGTCCTTACTTAAGGACTACGAGTTTGCGGCGCTCGCGGTAGAGACACTGGGCCCTTGGTCAGCCGACATGCAGGCCTTTGTGAGGGCCCTGTCGGGACGGCTGATTGACGCCACAGGGGATCCCAGAGCTGGCGCGTATTTCTCGCAACGAATCGCCCTGGCGGTTCAGCGAGGAAACGCCGCCAGCGTAATGGGTACCATGCCACAGGCGGACCTGCTAGAGGGGGTATTCTTTTTATAATTAGGTTTTTATTTTATAGGTAAGTTTCTTTTATTTTAGTATTAATTTTAATTTCTTTGTAGTTTTAGTTTATTTTAATAAGTTATTTTATATTCAATATGTTATACATAGTTAGTTTCTTTGAAATAAATAGACTACCTAATAAAATATCCCTAAAAATATCATTTTCATCTTTCCAGGACCAGCTGTCCCCAAAATGAAACCCCGCAACATGAAAAAACACAGTGCGAGTGCAAGGACGATAATAATATTGTGACAGTTCAATTCGGACATTTAACCATGACAGCCGAGCCCAGTTCCTACGAAATGGAGATCAGAACCGAGGAGAAAGAACCCAAACCGGCTTCGGGGAAGATCTTTTACAACCCGGAGGAGACTGATGAAACCAGTGTGTTTGACAGCTCGATGGTGGAGTCTCCGATGCTTGGGGCTGGGTTTAGAGGAAGCGGATTCCTCAGGCCTCCGTTGACGTTGCATGCTTCGAATAGCCTACATAGAATCCCGACATACAGCAGCTCTATCGGACAGAGTACTATTTATCGACAGGATACGTGCAGGTAACTTTAATAGTTTGTATTTTTTTAACAATATCAAATATTTTCTAAGAGCTAAGTTATCTGACTATGTAACCTTTGACCTAGTGTCTCATGAAAGCTAATACATGCTTTTTTTAAACAGTAAGCTCTACTTTAACCCAAGAACCGTAAAACCATTGTCTGAAATCCCCCAACTATGGTTAAAATTAAAAACTAACTAGAATATCAGGCCACTGACGAGCCTTCCAAATGGATGCCGTTACAATGGATTCATCCAAATGGACGGACATCCCAATGTTTAATCATTGTACGTTTTTGACATTCACGGACGGATTTTGGATGGCAGCCACGCTATTTGGACTGTTAGAAGGCTCGTCAGTGGCCACCTGTGCCACCCCACACTATAGCGTCTTTTGAGCTTCGGCATCTATACGCTATGGAAAAAGGCGTCACTGCGCAGTTGCGCCAACGTTACGAGCAGCAGCCATAGTGGGCGCCGACGCTCGGGAGACGCTAGTGTTGGGCTTTAGTTTAGTTGAGACTATTAAAATTAGCAAATTTTTGGGCGAAATATTTTCATGAATGAGAGAAAAAAGGGAAAATATCATTGCCATTGAACTCCTTAGCATTACCTCTAGCCTAGAGATGAATGGGTTAGATGTTAGATAAACAATAACGATTATTTACTATTCATAAAGTTATCAATATGTGACTTTTCCGTACATTAGAAGAGTCATTTAAAAAATGTAACTACTCCTTTTAATCTTACAAGTTACATTTAAAGCAGAGTCGCTAGTGCAAAAATGCTATGCTATTTATATAAGTAAGTCATTGGACAAATATTTAAACATACAACGAGTTTTTTTTCTAAGAAAGATAACAAATATAACTTCGCTACTTTGACAATTAGGTGCTATTCTAGTAAACTAACTTAAAAGTGGTAGACGTAGGTACCTACTAATAAAATAATGAAGTATACAATAGTGAAGACAGACATGTGTATTTAAATTAGAACCGTGAGCCAGATGCATCCGCAAAATTGTTACAGGTACGTATTTACAAACTTCGAACAAAAACTTACAAACATCTGAATGAATCATAATTATGCGTTCTACGAATCGCGGAAAATAATTATCTGATAGTAGTAGCCTTTTTTTTAATTTAAGAGTTTTTCAATTTATTGTAAACAGGTCGTTTCGCCGCTTTTAGTCATTTATAGTTACAAAAAAAAAAAGATATAAATAGGTACTCGTATTGTGTACTTTTATTTAAGTAGCATCAACATCGTCAAATTAAAACAGGTTAAATTGTGATAGTTATAAATAATTGTCTATAAATTATAGATATCGGCTTGCGTCCCGTGATAAAAAATTGTTATCTAATAAGCAATTCGAATGGTGACCGAGTGAAACTCTTTAATAATCTCTATCGATAATTTAATAATTGAAATATGGTGTTATTGTTAAGGGTACGAGCCCTGAATCACCATCCTTGAAAGTATCTACTATATCTAATCAGTAAACTTAGATAAGTGATTTCACTTACTTATCGAAATAGTTTTGTTGAAATATTTATTCGCAATCCAGTATCCGTTGTGATTGTTTAGTTTTACATTTAAAAATTTCCTATTTATTCCATATAATTGTAAATTAAAATCGTTGAGCGGCAGGAGCCATTTTGAAAAAAAAAGAAGCCATAGCGTAAAGCGATAATCGTATTCTGGATAAAATAGTTTTTTTTTCTGGAATCTTCTGTGTTCAGACTTAAATTTTTTGTGTCTTTTGTATAGAAAAACACGTGGAAAGTGTCTGAAAATGCGTCGTAGACGTAAATAAGTGATAAGGTAGACATTATCGTTGTTGACCAAGAGTGTTCCAGTTCTGTTTTGAATTAATCACCAGTGACAAGGTATGCTAGTCTATAGTCAGGTAGTTGTTTATTATTGATAATCACCAGACAAAATAAGTGAAATTACATTGAATTATTAAATAAACTTAGACAGTAAATTAAGGGTCAAAAAACCCAGTCTCATGTCGATTGTGTTTATATCAGCAAGTAAATTCACAAACTTTCAAGAGCGTAGCATGTGAAATCGAAATTAAAAAGAGCCACTTCCCGGCCTAGGCCTGCAACTTTGTATGAAATTTCATTAAAAACCTCTCGTCTAGCCGCGCCGGAGACGTGATACTTCCCAGCCTAATATAAAGATCATATCGTAATATCAATATTTCATTGCATGTTTGAGAAAAATAAATTAAAACAACAGCGTGCTCCGTCTTGACCAATTTTCCAGTCAACTTCATGTAGGTATATTTCCATTAACATTTTCATTTATAAGATTAATTTGGTTTCCTTCTCCTGACAAAAGCTGTGAGACATAATTTTATTTCAGGTCTCTAAGTTTTAATACCCCTCCCCCCCCATTGTGATATCACATTACACACACACAGTTCGCCACATATATATCGTGAATATACTTTCGAATATTAATTTCCCCTCTCAAAGATATATTATAACTATTATAAGAAACTATTCTTGTTGGGAAATTCACCAGTGACATTGCTACTTTTAACAATTAGTCGACTACGGTATGTGCGTATGAATCATGAGTTGTCAATGTTGGCATGCAAATATGTCGAATTTAGACAAATATTACGATTTGACAGAATAGACTAGGAGGACTTTTTTATTTTTAGGAAAAATAAATAACACACACGAATGAATTAAGATTAGGTACGTTACAGAATATAAAATTAAATAAAAACTAATAAACACAAAAGCTATGTGAAACGACTAAATTCGAGTCGATTATTGAAATACCTAAGTGACTTATCGATGACGAGCATAGTTATTTAATTTTCTGAATGTAACTACATAAACAATGACGGCATTTCTTACTTTTATGAACCGGTTTACCCGAAGGCTAATTGCCCAAAGTGTCACTTTCCAAGGCTCACAAACAAAAAGGTAAACACGGGGAGACGCGCCATAATCTGCCAAATCCACAAAAATCCTCAAACACTGATATGTGTCTAGGTAATCTTGATTAATCGCTTCTCGAGACATTTCCACCACGCGATGAAATTACCTACATAGAAAAAGTAGTTAGATTTTTGTAGATTTAAGGCTCTAAAAACACCGCCTTAATATCTTGGTATTTTTCAAAATGCTATTTCTCTTTTAATATCAAACTAAGGGCAGTTATCGCACGCGTCGTGTTATATTGTAAAATGTGACGTTCTCAGTCAAAAGGTACCATATAGTCGGTTATCGATAAGGTTGATTTCAAATTGAAGCTATATGGAAATAGCGCCTTATTGACAACCGACAATAAGTACCCTTTTGGTTGAGAATGGCACAAATGATGATAGGTGACGTACCTACATAATCTTTTAGCTTAAGCCACTATGGCTTATTTATTAATCTTTTTTCTCAGTGTTTTATCTTATTTTAATGTAGCGCGTAATTTTAATAAGTAATTTTCTACTAATACTAAAATCTTAAGAGGTGGAAGATTTCATTCTGATCTGTAAATCTGTGTAAGATACCTTAAGAGGTGTTTTACTCCTAATAAACCTCTTTTCATTGAATTGGAGTCAATTTAAAATACATGCCTATTGAATGGTAATTACTTACCCCCTTAATCATAAACGCGCAACAAATCTCAATTAGCTAATAATCTTTTAAACTTTCGCGTTTTGAATACATATTAACTCACATTATAGACGGGTCTAACACAATAATTCGCGTTAGACCGGTCTATAATGTGAGTTAATAGCTAATAATCGTTTATCGTTTGTCCTAATCTGTCATTTTGACCTATGCATTTGTAAGAAAGGGATAAAACATAATTTAACTAAATGACATGTAAAGTTTTATGAATAAGAGGGTTAAAGTATACAAATCTTTGTATTTTCTACCAATTTTATATTCGGTTATTAACCTCATCTATCTCGTTCTCTGCATTCTCCTACTAACTCGTCATATCGCAAATATATTATTTAAAAAAAAGTGGTCATATGCCAGGCGTTCCGAACTTCCTGAATACAAGTCGAATTTACCACGTAAATATTACTGCGGTCGCTGCGCTCAATTTCTTAATGCGTAGGTATATTTTGTAGATGCATGTATGTATGATGTTTGAATGCAATAAAGCTTAGTTTTTATTTTACAAAACATAATACTATTTTTATCTTGAGCCGTTCGACATCGGAGTGCAAAGTAAATAGATTTGGGTTTCAACATTGGAGATATTCGTAAGATGGAGAATTGAGAGGATTTGGAAATGATTTTGCAAAGATTTGGTAAACCATAGGTACTACTAGTACATTTCGATGCTAGTGCGGAAGGTATGTCATTACTTCACGAGTACCGAGATATCTTGCCACGAGCCGCAGGCGAGTGGCAAGACTCGGGACGAGTGAAGAATGACATTTCCGCACGTGTATCGAACGACGTTTTTTAATACAGGTGCGAAAAAATAAGAAAAACATTGTTAATCGTACACTAAACAAAAGTGGTAACAGTGACAGCTCGGTTAGACGTCGTATATTATATCTATGGGCGTTTGGCAGCTATTCCGTTCCATTCAGTCAACTTATTAAGAACGGAATTTTCAATATTGAATATTAAAAAATAAACGTGTTATAATGATGAAGAGGTAAGTAATTAAATATGAAATATGTAATATTTTTCGTATTCTTACATTAACGGTAGGTTTTTATGCTGATTACGACGTTTAAAGGAAACTAATATTAACACTGATCAATAAGTAGTCGTGAATTGGAACAAGTATAAATTTAAAAAAATTGGAAAAGTAAAAAGCACTAGTTCGAGATAACCAACTTTCCGCACGCTAAACAGCTACGTAAAGTAGCACTTTTTGAGCAACTGTATTAAAAAATATTTAGCTGAACTGGATATTCGTTTTGTGCCTAGATGTAAGTAATTACTCTCTCTCATTGTACACAAAAATACCGTATAAATTAAATAAGTTATGTATGTACGTACAAACAAAACTTCATCAAAATCATAAGGGTATAAGGGTACCTTTAAGATTTTTTATACACCTTTGTCTATACAGGGTGGTTTTGTTATGTCTGACCATACTCGGAGGGGTGAGTATGTAGGTCATACTGAATATTTTTTAACTATATAGCCAACCCCGAATCGCGAAAAAAAACTGCTGTTCTACAGAAAAATTTGACATAAGATTCGTCGAAACAGCAGATTTTTTTATTTTCGGGATTGGCCACATAGTAAAAGCTAGTAATTCAGTACCTACATATTCCCTCTCAGAGTATGGTCAGACAACAAAATCACTTTATATAAAGGAAACATCAAGCTAGTAAGGTCCTGTATAATCTAGTACCTACTAGGGTCCAGCACGCGCGCCCCGTCACTCTTCATAAGTTACCACTGACACTTGTACACTTGATGCACTCGCCACGCGTATGCAACTGCATGATTACTATGATTATCCTGTACGGGGGCGAGCACTACGTGCGTACTGTACGTGCGAAGTTGTGAAGACATATGCGACACTGCAACTGCAATACGGTCGCGATCTTTTCATTTTATTATATTGCACGAGGCGTGATTGCTTGAAGCAATGAGGATATTTTAATTTAAAGGTTTATATGGTATATCTCCGTGCATACCATGTTTGCTGGGCCTGATTTTTAAAGGTGGCCACTGACGAGCCTTCCAACAGTCCAAATAGCGTGGCTGCAATCCAAAATCGGTCCGTGAATGTCAAAAACGTACAATGTTTAATATTAGGATGCCGTCCATTTGGATGAATCCATTGTAACGGCATCGATTTGGAAGGCTCGTCAGTGGCCTGCTTAATACAGTACAAGTAGAACTTGACTGGTGGCCGGCTACGTTGAACTATGATAATAGTTTTCAAAATACGCGTCACGTAGACCGAGTAGACCGAGAGTAGAGCGAGTGACTCTATCAGACCAGCATGACGCTACCTAAATTGTGTTTTATACTGAAAGTATCCTTATTCTATAAGTATCTTCGTTATTCAGCGACAATCTTTCATACAGATTAAATTACGTTGATAAAAAAATTAAGAATATTTTTCTTGTTTACACTACAATCATACGAGTATAACTAAGTAATACAAAACGTATTAAGTATCTTAAAAAAATGGCAACATATTTTTGAGCCACTCTGTATGTTTATTGTATTACAAGTTAGTAAAAAATATCGGGTAAAGAACCAAATGTGTAGGTAATAGTCCAGTAAAAACGTTATTTTTTACAGGATTAATATAACTATAATATTTATTGTAGGAACTCTCAGCTTTAGGTAGGTAGGTAGGTGGAGTTAGGTCAAGAAAAGTTGAGGTCACGAGAGGGGTAGGGGAGTATTTAATTTAAACACATGCGCTCTATCCAATGGTCCATTTACTACTGAACTACTTACTAACTCAACAATCTGTCTCCCTATACTATACCACAAAGTCTGTAACGATTCTGATAGCATGCACAATGCAAGTGTTATTTATACGTCATAATTTCATAGAAGTTTGATGTTTAAAACAACACTGGCACTGCGTGTCCTATCAAGATCGTTGCAGACTTATCTAGGTCTAACTCTACAGTCCGTTTTTTTAGCATTTAGAAAGAACTTCGCAGAAGTAAGCTTGTGGTTCCAAATCCGGCACTTTAAGCGGTAATAATTTGAAGTAAATCATATGTTTTGATCATGCTACATTAGATAATTCAATAATTATTAACAATTAAAGAGCCTGATAAAAACTGCACGCTTGCTTCTGTGGAGTTCTTTCTAATGCTAAAAAAAACGAACTATACGTACTTATTTATTAGCAAAATTATTTGCAACGTACTTGTTTATTTGTTCAATTTTTATATCATTACGTATGTATCGTGTCACCAAGGTGCTTATTTTAATATCACGACTGAAATGTCGCCGTATTTGCTCGAGATACAATGATGTCGTGAGTAAATTTGTTTATACGGAGGTTTCGTGTTAATTAAGTGCACAGAAAACGGAAATATCATTGAGACGGAACTTTTAAGAAATATTGGAAATATTATTTATAAAAAAATAATATCTGGGAGACGACGCTTTGGTCGGAAAACATATAAACACTGAAAAATGCTAGATCGATTATTCGCCCCTGAAACCCCCCATATAGCAAATTTCATCGAAATCGTTAGAGCCGTTTCTGAGATCCCCGAAGTACCTATATCAATATCAGTGAAGTAATCAAAAAACCGGCCAAGTGCGAGTCGGACTCGCGTTCCAAGGGTTCCGTACATTACCCAATTTTCAACAATGTATTTTTTATATGTGAAACGCGAGTGAATTGCCTTAGAAAAACCCGTAGGGGTCGGATCAAAAACTAAGTAATTTGTCCGACTCACGCTTGACTGCATATTTCTTATAGGTTTTCCTGTGATCTATAGGTACAGAGCTATTTTGTTTATTTTTTTCAAAATTTTAGACCCATTAGTTTCGGAGATAAAGGGGGCGGGGGGATGGTCATTTTTGGTTATTTTCTTAAATAACTTCTAAACTATTTATTTTAAAATTACAAATTAAGCTCTTTCATTTGATATGTAACAGGATAAAGTTCAAAAAACATTATTTTTTAATTTTCTCATTTACCCCCCAAAAGTGGCCTCTATGTTTAAAATTCATTTGTTTACCTAAGATGTTCGTCTTTGGGTCACGAATTTACTCGTACATATGTGTACCAAATTTCAACTTAATTGGTCCAGTACTTTTGGAGAAAATGGGCTATGACAGACGGACAGACAGACGGACGCACGGTTCCGTTTTTTTCCTTTTGAGGTGCGGAAGCATAAAAATAGCCAAAAAGTAACGAAAAGTAATGGTAAAATTCTGAATTCTTTCTCTCTCTCTCTTCCTAGCTACCTATATATTATACATATATCCCACTGAATCGTAGGGCCAGCTTTCCTACATTTTCTTCTTCATTTTAATTATTATATGAATTCCACAAATCTCGGTAATTAGTTAAGAGTGACCAGTTTGGATTGCCGTAGTTTTAACACTGCACTAAAAACAAAACTTTACACTGCCCTGAAAAAAAAGTTGTTTTTCTATAACGCCACACCCACTTTAGTGCTTACAATAATTATCAAGAATCCGAAGTAAATTGACAGCAGTGTGAAAAATACGCGAAAATAAAAAATAATAAAATCTTCGAATAAAATTTGTACGTTACAAAACTTACAAATGTTATTCCACTCTTTTCAATTCTAGACTAAATTACTGAACCAATAAAAAATAGTTCGCAATAATATTAAAATGTTACCAATAACATGATAATGTAAAGTGGGTGTGTAGTAGGTGTGTAAGGAGTGTATAATGAAGATCGACCTTCGAAATGATCAGGAGTAACAAATTAGAGGGGGGGCATTAGCGGCCCAATTCGCACTTGTCAAATTGGCTATTTAATGAAAAGTTTGCGGCCATCTTGGTAAATAGAGGATGTAGCGACTTTATAAATTAATTCAAGTACCTAGAGTCGCAGTGTTTTCCTCGTGTTGCTATGATGAAAAAAGCTTCACTCCGATTGGGGACTTCACATACACCTTTGAATTTCTGCGCAGATGTATGCAGGTTTCCTCACGATGTTTATCTTCACCGAAAAGCTAGTGGTACATTCAACGCAGATGTATGCAGGTTTCCTCACGATGTTTTCCTTCACCGAAAAGCTAGTGGTAAATTCAACATATTTCGTACATAAGTTCCGAAAAACTAATGAGTTATCCGAAAAACTCTAATGAGTAATCCTGGCTCGTACATTAGTGGAGTAGAGGATTTGGACCCGCGACCTCCGGATCGAAATTCGGACGTCATCTTCATATCCACTCGGCCACCACCGCTTCATCATCATCATCATAGGCCTTTTCGTCTATATCAGACGATTTATGATGTAACACCGTTTTTGGTGGCTAAATAGACCGATGCGAGATCGACATGGTCTACCACAGGGGCCCGATTTTTGAATTTTGTTCACTCGATTTCGTCACTCGAATATCGGTGGAAAACGGCGAACTGCTAATTTTTGAAATACGTGCGATCTAAATTTGGAATCTAGTGGTATTGACCACTCGATTCCAATTCTATTAGTAGAATTTAAATGCCTAGTAGTGGAGATATCATTTAACAAACTACACGAAATCGAGTGGTCGAATTTCAAAAATCGGCCCCCAGGTCTGACAAGAGAAGTTTGCGGAAACCGGTACTGAGACACCTTGTCGTCGTCTTACCGCTTACACTTATTACATTTGATTTACACTCATAAGAATGACGCATTACGCGATTTTGGAATCGCTTTGAAATTCCTCGAAAGAACAGATTAATAATGTAATCTTTAATACTGAAAACAGGAAAATGTTATCGTCAAATATATTTTTATTATATGAAGAGATAAAATTAGTCCATTGTTATTGAAAACAATAAGATGCGTAGGAAATACTATGTGGTTATATGGCGCTTGAATGAAGCTATTATTATTATTTAAATACTTTAATACCTACAGACAATTTTGTTATACATATCTTCTTCTTCCTCGCGTTATCCCGGAATTTTGCCACGACTCATAGGAGCTTGGGGTCCGCTTGACAACTAATCCCAAGAATTGACTACAGGCATTAGTTTTTACGAAAGCGACTGCCATCTGACCTTCCAACCCAGAGGCGAAAATAAGCTTTATTGGGATTAGTCCGGTTTCCTCACGATGTTTTCCATTACCGAAAAGCAACTGGTAAATATCAAATGATATATCGTACATAAGTTCCGAAAACTCATTGGCACGAGCCGGGGTTTGATTGAACCCGCGACCTCCGGATTGAAAGTCGCACGCTCTTACCGCTAGGCCACCAACGCTTTTTTCCACCAGCGTTTTTTTAATTTTGTTATACATATATATATATATATGTACTATAATGATGAATAGTAGAATTTCGTTTAGTATGTACCACTGTATATATCTTGTATATAAATAAATGATTTTTCCCATAAAAAAAAATATGAATAGTAAATAGACGAGCTTAAAAAATTTAAAAAATATTTTTTCATAATATTACTATTGCAGAACAGCAGAGATACACATAGATCAATTTTCACTAATAACATCCGTAAAGTTCTACAGATTGTATATTTTGAGTTCTACAAGTTCTATAATTGTAACAGTAGTTTACATAGTTATGTGTATTTATGTACAAATCTTATTGTGTTTATTATGTTTATCATCAAACAAATACTTTATATGACAGTTAAATAACTGCAAAGTTAATTGAGTTATCAAAAATTCGTTAAAAAATACCTGCAACTCCAATTAAATACTTTTTAAACGAGTCATCCAGAATAGCACCACCCTGTACTTCCTTTCCGACGTCAATACGGGCACTTGCTGAAAATGATTTTCCGTAGTTTGCTGATAATTTTGATTAAGCATCTCGCGATACAATTATACAGTGTTTAGCGCGTCGTTGTGCGGAGCGGCAGTCGTGACCGCGGCATTATCGCGCGATGCTTCAGGAGCGCGCGCGCACGGGGATGGAGCAGACACACGCCCGCCAGTGAGGCGCACACACCTGCCAATCCTGCCATGCACGCCGACCCCGAGTCCCCCGCCTGCCGTGAGGAGCAGCAGCTCCTGCCTGACGAATGGCTCAAAGTCAAGACGGTCCCCGGTAACGGGAACCTCTCCCCTGGCGTGTACTACCCCACGGCCAGCAAGAGGTTCGTCGATCCGCGCAACCCTGTGCCGTCGCCGAGTCCAACGTACTGTTTCGCTTTTTGTTTTTCGTCTCGCATCCCCTACGTGTTTCATGTTTATTTTAATATACTTGGGCACACAAGCTCTGTTTGGATTCGATGAAAGGGATTTTTATATGTGTAAATGTGTACACAAATTGGTCGTTGATTAATTTGGGGGTGTTTCACGTTGGTCACCGTGTTCTAACACTGAGAAAACTTTTTACCTACTTAAGAGTTAAACAAAGATGGATAGACTTTCCCCCTTCGTTATCGCCTATACTATAAAACTCATCGACATCATTAGGTGCATTGGTCGTTTTATAGTATATGATAATTAACATAAGATATATTCTCTAAGTTTAACTAGTACACATTATCGACATTAACATTGACGAAGGTCGCTACCGTACTGACGATGCAAGCGTGAACTAGGCATTCTCATTTACAAACGCATAGATCATAACGAGAAGCCATTCATGCGAATAGTTGTAACGAGCCGTTTGTTCTTTACAGGAGCCGGTCACACAGGCACGGAGCCACGCGGAGGACGAGGCGGCGAGCCATTCTCAAAAATGGAGAGTGTAATATCCTCAAGTCAAAGATCTCGCAACGGCGGCTGCGATTCCTACAAGATATGTTCACCACCTTAGTGGACGCACAATGGCGATGGACTCTGCTCGTCTTCACACTATCATTCATCCTCTCCTGGCTTGGATTCGCATTGATCTGGTGGCTAATTGCATTCACACACGGAGACTTGGAAGAAAACCACCTCCCAACCAACCAAGAAAGCTCAGACTGGAAACCGTGTGTGTTCAACATTTATGATTTTACATCGTGCTTCCTATTCAGTATTGAAACCCAACATACTATTGGCTATGGATCCCGTACGACCACCGAAGAGTGTCCGGAAGCGATATTTATTATGTGCCTTCAAAGTATCGTGGGAGTTATGATCCAAGCTTTCATGGTCGGTATTGTGTTTGCTAAAATGACCCGTCCGAAGCACAGGACACAGACTCTTCTGTTCTCGAAATACGCGGTCGTTTGCCAGAGAGATGGGGAGTTATGCTTAATGTTCAGAGTGGGTGATCTCAGGAAGTCGCATATTATTGGTGCGAGTGTGAGAGCGCAACTTATTCGCTCGAGAACCACCAAGGAGGGTGAGGTGTTGTCTCATTATCAAACAGAATTAGAATTGAACGCCGACGGATGCGACAGTAATCTGTTCTTCATCTGGCCGATCACTATGGTGCACCGAATAAATGCCGAGAGTCCGTTTTACGGTGTGTCTGCAGCGGATGTGTTACAGGAGAGATTCGAAATAGTAGTTATTTTAGAAGGTACGATTGAGTCGACGGGGCAGACGACGCAAGCTCGTTCTAGTTACACAACCAGTGAAATCATGTGGGGGCACAGGTTCGCGCCGCTGGTGACGTACAACCGCGAGCGCCAGGGCTACGAGGTGGACTACTCTAAGTTCGAGGAGACTATGCAGGTGGATACTCCGCTTTGCTCTGCCAAAGAGCTGGACGAGTTCTACGGCAGCCAGACTGATCGCCGATCTATCGGTGAGTTCATTTTCCAAGTGAAATCTCGTGGTGTTGGTGGCTGGCTCTATATGCGACAAACTAATCAACAAAAGCTTTAACATGTATTTCTGTGTTCTCTATCGTCAACTCAATCTTGTCAAAAATAGCCTAGTACCTAATCAAGATAACTCCACGCATATCACCGTCACTGTTGGCATACTTTACGTTACTAAAATAGGAGTTAACACTTGCACAGATGTCTAATGTTATCGGTACTTTATTTATTTAGGGTCAGCTGGTGAAGGGTCTAGATACTGTTCCTATCATATGTTGTAATGATAATTATGTAAGAGCCTCATATAGGTAATTTTCTGTTTAACTGTTTTCTCCTTAACTATACAAAACCAGTTCCTGTGAACATGTTCTTAACCTCATAAGGCCTTTAAGGCCGAAGTGGCTATATTGACGTCAAGTTTTTCCAAAAAATACACACCTTTTGGAGCCTTAGAGTTAAAATAGAATCCCTAAAATGTCCCTACCTAATCTATTTAGTCTGACTAAAACTTATCCATAAAAAGTAACTTAATAAAATTTTAAGTAGTATACCCACATACATCAAAGATTGGTGTCAAAAGTTATTCCGTAGTAGCCTCAAGCGATCTTAAATTCTAAATATTGCAGTTAAATTTATAGCCCCTACCTGTGTGTTTTAAGTAGTGCAAATATGTTCATAATTCCTAGTCAAAGCACTGAAGTATGCTTATTATTCATTAGATCATGTATTCACGTGCATGTCACATATATACCTGCACGGGCTACTGTATTCAGCGCCGCATACTGCATCTTGATTTGTTCATTGTTGTCTTTGACTATCTACGTTTATCTACACTTCACTGATTTGATTTATTATCACCTGTTATAATCAGTGTACAATATTTACTTTGTTTTGTTTAACAACAATGACACTACGAAGGATTTAATTACCATGGTGTTTTGACGATTCCAAGCGGTATTTCATTATAGTTTTTGATCCAAAGTTCATCGTGAGTATAAGTATACGAACTGATATTGTTCCTTGTTATGAGGTGTAAATAAGATGCTAACTTGTAGGACGTAATTTATTTAAATCACTTCAGTGGTTCGTGTTGTACGTAATTAGGGCCTATATGCACAGTGTCGTCACTATCACCTGACTCATTTACTTCAGTAAATATAAAATTCTACGGTATAATATTCAACGAGTGTAAAAATTAAAACGTCTGGGGCCTATTTCACCACGTTGACCATTGACACCTGATACTACTGTAATTTTCGTTTCCATTTAGGGCGATAAATAACTATGATACCTACTGATGATGGTAGCTTAAAAAAAAGTTACTTGCTGGACCAGCAAAGTACGGCAAATTATCACTACAAGTTGACAATGTCACCGTTATTATACCTACCGCGGTCTGGATTTCTCGTCTCTTTGATTATTCATCTTTTTTACGACTTTAAGACTTGTTTAGGCAATAACTTTGTAGAAGACGTTATTAAATTTGATTTTAGTAAGGGGAGTTGATAGTGCCATTAGTGCCATTTTGCCAATTTATTTTGATATATAGACAAAGGATCCCCCTTTCTGCGCCAGGAAGTTGACCAGATTCCAGCGGCGTTTAAGAATATTGACTCCAATAAAAGGCAATTTAGCACCGCTTACTGTTAACCAAGACTATTCCAAGTTTTAAGAGTAACTAACGACGATACTTAGATTTGATTGCCGGCTAATTATACTGTAATATTCTTTCTTTTTTCATGCTCTGACATATACAAATAGTATATGCAGAGGTGATTGGGGTGTAATGTTACTACATTTGCATTTGCAACAGATTTCTTTGATCTTTGTTTTAAGTTTTCGAGGTGAAAAGAGCCTTAATTTAATATGAAATTTTACTTGTAATCTAGGCAGCTATAATTACTAGTATCTGCTTGTTTTATGCTATTTTTAAGACTGTTATACTATATACACTAGGTACAGTCGAGTGCATAAATATTTATACATTTTTTCACTTTATTGCAATGGGTTAAGGTGAAGAAATGTATGCATATTTATGCACTCGACTGTACCTAATGATTAGAAACGTCTACTTAAAGATCGTAGATGCTCGAATTCAGAAGAATGTATTTTAGTTTACATAGTTACATGGGATAAAGATACCTACAGATATACAAATTAATGATAGTAATACTGATAATTAATCTAATTTTAATGTTAGCATAATTTCTAATAGAATAATAACACCTATAGTGCCATGTGTAGGTATTAAGGTTATTGATCTGTAATAGGAACATATTGATATCTTTATCTCTAACTTGACATGACGTGATATCTTCTAGAGATACTCTCGCGAATAGCTATAAAATTTACTAAGCACATCGTTCTTATGCTACAAAATCTGATGCCTACTTAGTTAGTTATTATAATGTAATACCAGAAAATGACCCTTAAGGTTTAAATTTATCTCGTAGCTTAACATTTTTTTTATCATTAATTTAATCAATTTATTTTATCTAATATGATATAAATACCAAGATACGTAGGTACACCAAGATAATGGAAGATGCGGGTTTAAAACTTAAACGGCTAATAAGAATAAAATATTGATAATACCTATGATTTATTCAATATTCGTTTTTTTCCTGTGATTGTTATTATCTTGTTTATTGTTTTATACACATAATGGATTATTCTGCGATACTATAAAGCGAATAAACTAATATATCCAATAGGTCACAAAGGTGTAGCGTTAACCCCTTACTGCACGTAAAAAAATAGTGTAAATTTGAACTTTCATACTTGTCAATAGAGATGAATATCATATACGCCATATATGGCTCCGTATGCGGTAAAGGTTTAAGTGAACTGCTTTTTCTTATCTTTTATTTTCCTGTTGTTCAATTGTTCATTCACCCACGCCAATGCACGAGTATTAGTGCAATACAACACATGTGCAACAGCTTCAATCTCGCTTGTCTAACAAAATACCTATTTAATTAACATGCCTTTTGTGCCTTTTGTATTATGCAGATTTGTGTTTAGAGTTAGACCAAGAAAAGTCTTTAGCGATTTTGATGGCCCACGCACTGCAAGTGTCGATCATTTATACGTCATAAATTCATAGAAGTTTGACGATTAAAATAACACATGCATTGCGTGGGCTATCAAAATCTCTGCAGACTTTTATTGGTCTAACTCTGTTTCGATATTTCTAATAAATCAAAATCACTAACTGTGTGTACCTGGGATGAAAGTTCATCTTAAAAATTGTGTATGTATTTATACTTAGGTACAATTAATGTAAGTATTATTGGCCTATTTTCTCCTAACACAATCCTTATAAATAAAGTAGATAGTTGTGATTTAGGATTGAACCAATTCAAAAGTAGAAATTAGAAAATAGAGATTAGATCAATTTTGCTAACTAATTTAAAAATTAACAAAATATAAATTTTTCCATTTCATTCTGTGTTTCTATCTAGTCCAAAGGAAAAATTTGTGATGGAATTATTATCTCTAAATACTTACGTATTCTGCATCTTTAACTATAGTTAATTATAATTCTTATGTAACCGTTATACCTAAAGTGTTATTCTATGTAAACAAACCGCTACATTGAAATTGTCTCTGAATGATGAATTTACTAGTGACTTTTGTTTACATGGTTAGCAAGTTCCACAGAATGACACTTTACTGTGTGTTATGTATCCGTCTTATATGTTTGTGTTTGTGGTGCCACACAGAAAACGCGGAACCCCTTGTCCTGAAGATGCCCGAGCGAACCCCGGCGGAACCCAAAGCCGAACACAAAGATGGAGATTATACTGTCACTCTTTAAAACTAATGTTATTTCAGAAACGTATGAGTATTTATAGGTCTACTTATTGCAGGCGGTTGGTAAAAAAATTTAGTTTTGTGACGAAAACTAGTTTATGTACCCAGTAACTAATATAAGCATAAATTTTAACTTTAAAATGTACTCCTCAAATTGACCAATATTTCTTCAGGGACTTAAAAAAAATTGTGGGTATTTTAATTTTTAGCACACTTTAAAGTTTATTTTTCTGAGACGCAATGTATTGCGAATTTTGTTATGTTTAAAACGTGAGAAAACAACGTTAATTACACTGATGAAAGCCTACATTGAAGATAATATTTAATTTGTATGAAAAATAGAAAAATAGGTACGCTGAACAAATGTCGGTCAGTTTGAGGAGTACAGCCTACAGTTTAATTTTTTCTCGTGTTACAACAGGCCACACCCGGTATTACATTAGAAAACTATACTATATTATG
The DNA here is from genome assembly GCF_963556715.1 of Cydia fagiglandana. Taxonomy (NCBI): domain Eukaryota; kingdom Metazoa; phylum Arthropoda; class Insecta; order Lepidoptera; family Tortricidae; genus Cydia; species Cydia fagiglandana. Next base: position 4,664,979 of record NC_085940.1, read on the forward strand.
TAGTTTTAGCAACTACTAATAACTCCATATCGACAAAGTGAGATCTTCAGCTAAAATGACACATATTATGTAAACATAAATTATTTACTTTACATAATACAAATCCGCTACATGCATCACCAACCGCCTCAGTTAAACGGTAGACCGATAATGATGTCTGAGAGTTGAAAAACGATAGAGGTTGTCATTAAAATAAAAACAAATGTGTCAATTACATGGGTATGATAGTTGAAAAACAGTCACTTCTCTTATTTATTTTACTTCCAATATTATCCCGTATAAATCTCCTAGTCAAGTTTAGGTATAAACTGTAAAAAATGAATCTCAAACTTACAAATAGATGACGAGTTCAATACTTCAAACATTCCATTCGCCTGTTTATGATTTAAGTAAGAGTATAAAATATTGAAATGATATTTAAGTTTGTGCAATTATTTAATTTAAGTTAATTTGTGTATGTGTAGTTCAAGCATATCGTCATAGTTTTATGCAGACGGCTGTATAGTAATATTATGTGCCTGCCTACTTATGATCAAGATATTGTATGTAAATAGAGATTGAACATTCGAAATGTATGTTGTAACGTTGTTGTGTGTGTTTTATTTATTTCTGCCTCTTTTGTTTTGCTTTGGCCTTTAAGTTTTAAATGAGTGAATTGCAATTAAATTGTACATAGTTAAGCACACCTGTAATTAGTCTTAACTTAATTGATTCCATTGTGTTAGGACAGTTAAGCCATTTATATTTAAGTTAGATGCATGAAAGTGTGTTAGCGTATGCTATATGTGTACGAATTAAGTACAATAAATACAATACAATATAATTTACATAGTTAATTTTCGTAACACAAATGAATCAATTAAAGTAAGAGTAATCACAGCTTCTTATTTTTACTGCGCTTAATTACGTATATACATTATGTATTTGCAATTCACTTAAATGACACCATAGGATTCAAACTTCACGGTTTTTACAACGTAGGTAATTAGATACGAGTACTAGCTACTAGCATAATATATTATGTGTATTTATTATTCATATGTAACATATTACATATGTATAACACATAAAGCTCAGTAACTACCTATGGGTAATATCGAATTTGTCAGTATCTATTTTGTATTCTGCAATAAGTAAATATTGTGGTTTACACTTACTTACTTAGGTTCATCCAGTTATTATTCTAGTTCAATCTTAGCATTCTAGAACGAACTGACTCGTTGGAAATGTACCATACATATATGAAATAACATATGTATAACATAAAAAATTATGTATAACATAAAAACATTGCGATCTTATGAATTTATTATTTATCATGGTATCTTGCAATTAAGAAAATCAAGAAAATCATAAATCTAATGAATAATTTGGCAAATCTATTCGATTTAATTTTAGAACGTACTCGTACCTGGGGGGGCGATTTTTGAAATTAGACCACCCGATTTCGTGTATTTCCTTCAATAATATCTCCACTACTAGGCATTTAAATTCTACTAATCGAATTGAAAACGAGTGTCCAATACCAGAACCTGACAACTCTTATCTTAGTAGTTATAGTTACATATTACGAATGTTAAGATTTTATGCAGATGAAAATTATAAAAACCCCGAAAGTACCTAAATTTAAATTGTTCAGAAGGAGTTGGGTTACATTTAGCTGTCCTCGTCATACTCATGGGAATATTACATGTTGTGCTCGTGTATGTGCCGTCTCTAGCCTTTGCTGTGGTAAGTTTTTTTATACTTGTTTCATAGTAAACAAATATTATGACGCTTTTGGGATAACTTAATTAAATCTTTGAAATTCATAACTATAGTTATACTTCTCGTACTTTTTACTCGATATTTGTAAATTGACTGCTTAAAACTTAAAGTTGGCGTTATTTAAACGACCCATTTTCAGGATTATCCCTAAAGTGTTATGTAGGTATATAATCTTTAACCTTTTCGACGCCGTGTCAAACACAAAAGCTGTCACGCGACTCACGCGGACGCCAAGTCACCGAAGTGTCAAAACTGAAATTGAACTTTAGGTATGCATATGCACATAGGTCTATGATGCTCTGTGGTCTGTGACCGATTAATCAGTCTTTGGCGTTGAACCTGCGGTGCGGATATATCGGTCATTGGCGTCCAAAAGGTTAATAGAAAAAAAAACGACTTCAAAAAACAGTTTGAAATATTATTTATACATATAGTGCATCTCATAATAAATACAAATAGCATATAACAAATGTAGGTAGTTATTACAAGTAAAATACTCGTCGTGGATGAGTTTCATTCTAGTTTTCATGGAATGCAAATGCTTGGTTTTAGATGAAAATGCTATATGTAAGTATGCTTATAAGATTTGAGGAGTTTCCTCATGGTTCCCATAGTCAGAACTAGTTTATCCTAAGTTAGCCTGCTAGGCTAGTTATCTATCCCATACGTGATATACATATAAACCAGTTCCTTACTACCTAAAATGGCAGTGAAACTAACTCAAATTACCTTCCAATTCCAGGCTACAGCTCTCCCCTCCCTGATGACACGATTTACCGAAGTTCCCTCAAGTCACCTCCCCTCGGCATCGCCGATAGACTGGTAGCCGAAGCCATCAGGAGGTCCAGCCTTACCCACAGGCCCTCGATTGTGAAGTACCCACCAGACTTCTTCAATGGATCCGCTGAACCGTCTTCATCGTCCAGTGAAGACGAGAAGGATAAGAAGAAACGACAGTCGAAGAGGGCTAGTAATTCTTGATCAAGTTTTGGCTAGATATTGTGTCATCAGATGGCGCTAATATTAAAGGAAAACGTTAGATGGCTTTTAAATTGATAAAATACATATGCTAAGGGAAAATTTAGGAGATAAAATTGTAAAGCAATTATACTTTTTAAGTGGCGCCGCCTGTTGTTGAGTAGCACAACTACGTGAGATATGCTATATGCTTCGCTACTATTTGGCTACAATTTTGTGACTCAGCGCCATCTGTTATCGAATGGCGAAACAATGTAAACTTATGTGTGTTAAAAGTGGTCAAAAGATAGATTAATGCGTGGCTCATAGCTATATAGTTACTCTCTTAACTCTGTCCCACTTTTATTTTTAAGTATAGATAGATGTTACATGTTGCTCTTATTAAAATTTTAGCTTATAGTCCGTTTTTTTAGCATTAGAAAGAACTTCGCAGAAGTAAGCTTGTGGTTCTAAATCCGGCACTTTCAGTGATAATAATTTAAAGTAAATTATATGTATTGACCATGCTACATTTAGATAATTCAATAATATGTTCTGGACTAATAAACCATACATTAATATTTGTAATTCAATAATTATTAACAATTAACGAGCCTGATAAAAACTGCACGCTTGCTTCTGTGGAGTTCTTTCTAATGCTAAAAAAAATGAACTATAATTGCGATTGTATGGCGGTGGCTAGATTCGTCTAATCTAATCTAATCTCGTGGCGCCTATTAAGGTACGAATTTCCGTAAGTTTCTTGTCTTGGCGGTGAAAGGGACAAATACTTGGCAAATATTGAGGATGTAAATAAAAGAGGAGTGTATGTCATTATTGTATATAATACCTTTCTATTCTGATGAACACTAGGTATCATGGCTCCTCTACACGATGGGCCAACGCCGGACACTCCAAGGGACGCATTTATGCGTTAGAGGTAGTGATATTGTTACCTCATTCTACCGCATGGCTGCGTCCATTGGAGTGGCCGGCGTTGGCCCATCGTGTAGAGGAACCGTCAGGTTAGGTAAGGCAATACAAATTCAAGCGTATAGCTACAGCGCCCGCGCTGTGGAGGCCCCTGTGTCTCATAGACAATAGAATAAGACTTTTTAAATTATGGTAACATTCCATTTCTGACCGCAGCTGCACTACTAGTACTGAACACAATGTTTTTGTCAATTTCCATAGTAAAATGAACAGTATTGCAGCTGCCGGTGGAAAATGAACTGTCACCTTTAAACTAAACTTCCGATTCTGACTACAATTTAGGCAACATTAAATGTATGCGCTTTATATCATATTAAATATATAGATATTTTTGGCATCGTAGATACGATTATTATTAAGCAGTATTATTATTCTATCGCCTTAACAACAGTCTATACAAAAATATAATAATGATTTATCCTATTGATAAATATATATTTATAACTACAAAGGCTATAATGAGGTGAGACAACGGTTCTAGAGTCAGACCAAGATCATTTGCAGCAGCATTCATAACCTGCAGCGGATTTGATAGCCCATGCAGTGCATGTTTTATTTTAAACGTCAAACTTCTATGAAATTATGACGTATAAATAACACTTACACTGCGTGGGCTATCAAATCCGCTGCATACTTTTTTTGGTCCGACTCTATAATTAGCCCTTTTTACCTGTTATTTTAAGGGTGGCACTTGTTCCATGCAGGGCACTTGCTCCACCTAATCATAGCATTTCTAATACTTATGTTGTATAAATATTGTAAAAAATGTCCCAATGGCAATACAAAAGCTGTATATTTCACTAGTAAATATATAACAGACACGTACTTTGTACGAAAAGACCGACTAATGATTAGTTTTTATCACACTTCATGTTCGATTCCTTACTTCAATTATTCTTTGTCTTATGTATATTTGCATCTCACATTTCGCTTAATAATAGAGTGAGACGCAATGCACATTGAACCAAGAAATTGGACAAGTGGAATACCAATCATAGTTACGTAAAACCACACAGTAGTAATAAACTAATAAAGAGTGTCACCTTCTCGAAATAGAAAACTATGTCTTTTATAAATCCCTAGATGGCGCTGTCACTCGAGACTTATAACCGGCGAATCAAGTATAGTTCAAATCGTTATTAACCAAAAGTGAACACGCCATAAAGTTTAATTACGAAAATTAGCGATTAACACTGTTTATTAATTTACCATTCCCAGGTTAAACATTACTATGTAAAATGTCTCATATCTACATAATGCTAATACACTGAATAATCCATTATTTTCTCACCAATGTTTACTTAATTTACATTTAAGATACATCTAGTGAATACGACCGCTTATGTACCTATCTATGAATTATATTCAATGTTAAAATTGCCAATAAATAAATATACTGAATTTGACTTTAAAAACATAATACATAAAGGAAAATAATAAATATAAGTAAACTTATGTATCTAACATTAAATACAATGTTTTATTTCACTGTGTTATAAATAAACAGGGGCCACTGATTTTCTAATCAGACTTTAAAATTCAAAGTGACAGGGCTACCGCAAAAACCGAAATTCGCAAAACGCGGGGATCTTTCTCTTTTACTCCAGGCTCCTACAGGCTTAATTAGAGTGACAGAGAAAAATGCCCGCAATTGGCGAACTTCGATTTTCGCGGTTATAGCCCAGTTACTCTTCACTGTCCTAACCCGAGTATGTTAAAAAGATGTTTTAATTGAGCGTTAGATATTATGGGTGTTCGAACACCTAATCTATTTGGATAGGTACGTTTGTCATCAAGTGTTTCTACATCATTTCAAAACACTTCGTCAAAAATGTGTCAAAAGAATGTAGAGACAAAAACGTTCTGATTTAGGACGTTATAAATAATTAATAGATCTCATCATTATTGTATAGGTGACGCTATCTGGAGAAATAAAACTCCCCTCTAGTGTGAACTCGAAGAATTACAAAATATATCCTTACACGGCGGGAAGAAGTTGATAACTCTATATTATACCGAAGAAATTTGAACTTTAAATAAAATTACATAAGGTTCAAATTTCTTCCATTTTTTCCCACCGGATATCAATTTCTTCCCGCCGTGTACGGATATGGTAGGTATTACTTTTAATTTTTATCCCTGAGTTACAATACTACATTACAATAATGATGAGTATCGACATGGATGGATAGTGTCTTTATTAATTAATTGTCCAGAAATAAGCTGTTTGTTGTGATATCTGATTTGTGATAACAAACCAACAAATTAATAAATCAGGTCAGGATTGCGAGAGTATCATAAAAACCACCATCCAAACGACAAAACAAGTAAGTATCTCACGCACTTACTGTATTCATTTGGACCGTAATGCAACGGATTTCTAATATTTACTATAAACTGAAATAATCAGCAATTAACTACACATCTATCGTTAGTTCAACTACCGACAGTATTATTACAGACTTTATTCCTACAAACACGTTTGATACACGCTGCGGAGCATTTCATTTCGCATAAAAAGACAGATCGTGGTGTCATTTTACTCGTATGTCTAAAAGTACCTATCTAAGAAAACATAATCAGTATCTTGACTCTACCTAGAATTAATCTTTCATGATTTAAAGATCAGATATGTGAATATATTATGCGCTGACATACAGTAGGCAGGTATTACTTAAGTCAAGTTACTGATTATGAAGGATAAAAATTTGATAGTTATCATAAAAAATTAAAGCTCTTGTTATAAATTAGCTCCGCAATTTTTGGCCGCATTTATTCGAATAAATACTTGGTCTAGAAAATTTTAAATAAATTCACTCGCACATTATCAAATTTACTACATAAAAAGGGAAATCGTTATTTCCGTTCTCATCTCATACACAGATAGGAAACCTAGTCACTAAGAAAATTCGGATAGATAAGTGAAGCCTTTTTTGTATTTCCTGTCACTGTTATGAAATCAATTGTACAAGTATGTAAAATTATTATGTAAATGGAATAAAACAGAAAGGAAGACTTTATTTGGCACTATTTTTTACACAGGCACGCTGTGAGTGTTATTGTTTTTCCACATATCAGACAAAACTAAGAGGACAATCTGACGGAAAAGTCACTGTACTACCTATACTAAAAGTTTGCACTTAAACATATTAAGTATTACATAATACTAAAGAAGTTACAAGAAGAAAAAAGGAAGAAGTTTTCCTGACAAAAATAACAAAAAAAAAATACAGCACGAAAGTAGTCTTATTCAGATTATTTTTGAAAAAGGCTACTTTCGTGCGTGATCTTGGCAAAGTATCTTAAAGAAGTAGATTTTGATCGTCTTTCCAGTTATTTGAAAGAAATATGAAATCTCTACAAAATAACCGACATTGCTATCAAAAATTAATTAATGTAACAATATGTCCACGAAAATGAATCGATAGAACTCAATGACCCACAAAAGAGGCATATCTTCTTTAGTATTTACGTACTACTACGATAAATTAAGTACTCATAGCGCCATCTACCCACATGTTCTCAGTACTCTCGCTGCTGAAGCGAACTCTGTTCTTAACCCTGCGTGGGTGTTCTCTGTTGTGCGGCCTCAGAGGGGGTCGCAGGGGTCCCGGGGGTCCCGGGGATGCCAGGGGTCGCGGGGTTGGAGGAGGTCAGGCGACGTCGGCCTCCGTCACAAGGATGGGGATGGTGGGGGGCGCCGCCAGCTGGTTCGCACTTGGCGATCTGCGGACATAGGCTGCGGATCAGTTACAATGAAGGTCTGTTAATACACATTGGAAATCGCCATAGAAAATATGAATGTGAAAAATACAAACTTTGTTAAGCTTTATGTATGGAATCGAAATTCAGCTAAATTCAGTTGACATATAGCTAGATCACATCACATCCTGAAATTGGACACCTAGGTTATCCAAAATATGACACAGATAATTACTATAAATTAAGTATAGGTACATAAAGAGCTAAAGTCAGTTAAAAAAATAAATTTTCTACAGAGTTCAAATCTCTATTCGAATTCGTACCTGGACAATGTGAGGACTATGACCGAGGAGGTTATGACCTCAGGAATGCGCAGTTAATTTTTAGTGGGTAAGTACTCAGCGTCAGGCGTAAGTATAAAATAAGTGGAAAAACAACATAAAAAAGTACTAATTACGCAAAACCGCAAGCCTTACACAAACTCCTTGAACTAAATTCAGAAAATAGCGTACCAATTAACCTCAATATGAAGTCAATTAAAAAACTTGCAGCCCTGACCACAAATATTAATACCGATAACAAGAAAACAATAATGTATACTCACTTCTTTATTCTGTTGATATCGTCGACTTTATTTTCATGTCCGTGATGGCCGATGCCGTTTGGCGTGAGGCCATGCACCTTCTTCATACTAGCGTGACTATGGCTTCTATGCATATGAGCTTCCTTCGCATCTCCATTTTTGTGGCTTTCATGTTCATGATGATTCTGAATCTTGGGTAATTCTTGGCCGGTCTCAACGGCTAGGTGATTGTGGCTGGTATTTCTAGATTTCTCATTGATGTTCTGTACGAAATTGTTTTGGGCGAGCAGCCGGTTCTCCTTGGCCCTCGCGTCGGGGATCTTGATCTCTATATGTTCGTCCAGAGACATGGAGTCCACGGAGCTGAGGTCCAGGGTGTCGTTGGAGAAGGTCTTTGGTATGGTGCCGAGCAAACGATCTGGAAATTAACAACATTACCTATTAAAACCGATATAGTTTTAGGTTTAAGTTTCTAGGGGTAAAATTGTGCACCTCGACAATTTTCATCTCACTTCAAATAAAAACCGAGATGAGCTATCCGCGTTAAAGCGAGAGACAAGAGAAATCATTCTTGACACAGTTTATTAGGCGAGTTATTTTTAAATTTTATTACGCTTTTAATTGGCTGCGCAGTTATACTCTAATGATTTTACAGATTCACCGGAAAAATCTGGTAAAGTTGCATAATGACCGTAATCAAACGGTCTTAGGCACATAATTCTATTCTTGGAACTAAACTAGTGGAACTCGTTTCCATTCACTTTAATGGATCATCTTCTAAATAACTAAGTGTCGTTGTTGTTGTTGGTATTTTAAACTATGTAAAGTAATATTTCGTATTAATTATTTTAGATTTGGGACCGCATTAGCTACCTAACGTCGCTTGAGATATACTTGCCTCCAAAGGACCTGTTTCTCTTGTACTTGAAGCTCCCCAAACAGTTGTTGTTCCAGTCCTTCGGGCGCGTCTCAAACGATCCTCTTTTCGCATCCTTACCTAGTTTCTGAGAAGTAGACACCGTCGCCCTCAGCTCGTCGAGCTGCTTCGCCGAGCACAGCGGCGTGTCCACGTCGTAGGTGTTGTTGAAGCTCGTGTAGTCGACCTGGAAGCATCACCATTGTCAGTTTATGGGACATTAACCATCACACATCTGAATGGAGAAGAAGGCAGTTGTAATTTTTTTTATTTTTTACATAACATAAAAAAACCCAAGTCAAAAACAAAGCAATCAGCAGTAAGTCAAATAGCCCACCCCGCGTCATCCCAGGCGCAAATGTTTTTTTTTTTTTTTTTTGTCAGAGGTGGAGGTAATCCTCATTGGATACTGCCAACCCGGTTTTGGCAGCATGTCCGACTCAGCTGGGATTGCTCCAGCTGCCTACGGACTAAAACCCTCCACCCTGTCCAGTGTTATGTTTCCGAAAACGCGGCGCTATCGGTATACACGTTGTTTTCGGGTGTGTTACTGTGTGATCCGGGATATAATGTTTGTGTAGTGTGAATGTAAAGTGTGAAGTGTGTGTATAGTGTACCTACTTGAAAAGTTACTTGTGTTTTATAATGTCATTTGAGTTTATGTACCGTTAAAAGATTTTAAATTGTAAATTATGTGTTCTATTAAGTTATGAAAGCATTCAGTGGTTGATTCTTTGGTTAATATATCCTGTAAGTTAAATGGGTCTATATTGAGGTTTTGACAAGTGATTACTAAGTGGTGACGTCTTGGAGCAAATCTTGGACAGTTATATATTAAATGGTTCAGGGTTTGCGGGATGTCTGAATTCGGATCGCATGGACATTTGTTATCAGGTGTTATTTTGAATCGGTGTAAATAGGTTTTGTGGAATCCGTGGTTGCTCAAAAACTGGGTTATGGCAAAGGTCAAAGTGGTTTTTTCCAAATATTGCATAAGGTCATCGTAAGTAGGGAAAAGGGTTTTTGTGTATTGGCAATTATTAGGGTCGTTGTAATAGTTCTTCCTGTCATTTTGCAGTTCAGATTTTAATTGGTATTTTATGTGGCTGATCGGTATTCTATCATAGTCTGGGGCGCGGTGTAGTTTTGTGGCAACTTTCGCTGCAGTGTCTGCAAGCTCGTTACCACGAATACCACAATGAGCTTTGGTCCAAAATAGTTCAACTTTCGTGTTTTGTTCATGTCCATGCAGCAAGATTTGTATTCCGTTAACTATATGATTGTAGCTATTTGGATTAGATATTTCAGTAAGGCCCGATTTGCTATCTGAAAACACAAAAATGTTGTGTGGACAAGCTTTGTCATGTAGCGCATATCGGAGTCCTTCTCGTATGGCGAGTAGTTCGGCCTGAAACACCGAGCAGCAATCGTGTAATTTCAGCTTTTTAATAATTGGCTGGTGGTTTGGTTTTTCAATGATAAAAGCTGAACCTACTTTACCATCAGTTTTGCTTCCATCCGTGTAAATATGCCATGTGTGTGTATCCTTTTGGTTTTCAGTTACGATGTCCAGTTCCTGTTGGTTGTTAATGGATGAGAATTCAATCGTGCGTCTGAAGGCCGGGTGCAGCAGAGAAGACGGTGGTGCTGGGGATTCGATTTCTAAATCGTTAGGCAGGAAGGAAGCGCGTCTGCTGATTCGTGCTAACTCTATCTCTGCAGCGCAACGCACAATCGCAGGTAGGGGCGTTAACCTGGCGAGCGTAATTGACAATGGTGTGTTGAGTGTTTTGAAGCCATGGACGCATTTTATGGCAAATAGTCTCTGTAACGACAATAGTTTGTTTATGACTTTCTTGTACTTCAGGGCGTTAATCCACACTGAGGCTGCGTACGTTAGGATTGGTTCTACTACATGTTCAAAGATGGTTCGGATATTTCCCGGGTGGACACCCCACGTCGGTCTAATATATTGTTGAAGTTTGTAGTAAAGTTTTTTTGTTTTCTCTATTTTAGTTAATACGTGTGTTATAAATGTTCGCCTGCTATCTATTGTTACCCCGAGGTACTTAAATGAGTTGCTAAATTCTATAAGGTTTCCGTCCATGTGTATTCGTGCCTGCTTAGCTCTAGGTACAAATGCAAGTAATTTCGTCTTTTCATGTCCGAATGATAATTTTACTCCTTTTCCCCAGTCAACAACTTGTTTCAAAGCAGAATTGGTTCTATGCTCTAGTTCTATATAACTTTTCGAGCTACACACCAGGAGAATATCATCAGCGTATGCCTGTATGTGGCAGCTTTCTGGCATGGGCATGTCAAGGACCTCATCAAGAATAAGGTTCCAGAGGACAGGGCCGACGACAGATCCTTGAATGCAGCCTCTGGACGTGGCTTTTTCTGCAATGCAGTCTGCAAATGCTAGAACAAAATGTGTCCAAAACGCTCGCCGCATTACCGCGCTGAATCGCGACGGATAACCTCTGCACCAGGAATGACCCGGAGCGGGGATGCAGGCCTCTATCTTGCAAACGGTTCCCAACCATTGTCAATTGGATTGTCTGAAGGCGATTGTAAATTTGATTGAATTCCATACGAAAATGTACTATCGTCGAGAATGCTCACTGACTGACTGTCAAACATCATATAAAACAATGCACCTATCGTTGTTAGCGCACTATACGTTTAGTTTTTACCGGCCTTCCCCAATCATAGCCAAAATGTTCGTGATCGTAAAAATCTGTCGATCATAGTTCTATATGACTGATTTCTGAGACTGTAGACAAGTCGGCTCTGGAATAGTCGTGTCTATGATCGCTTCAATGCTGGACACAGGTGTCTCAAGGACGAGAGGACCGGCAATATTGTATGTAAATGGGACCTACTGGAAGATTGCCAATATCGCAACGTGTGAAACCAATGAGAAAGTACGGTAAAATCTGTGCCAACATTTGGTAAGCTGCCTCTGGTCAGACAGATGAGATCAAAGGCCGTCCCTTCCAATTTGCTCTCAAATTATGGATAAACGGCTAAACGGTGCCATACCTTGTATGGTTTGGGGTTCCTAACAAAATTATTAATCGTCTGATTCTGACAACCGGATTCACCGCACTATGTACGAAGCCGTACAGCGCCATCTAGGTACATTTGCTGTCAGATTCGAAGCACAACTGTCTTTACACATCGAATTAATTCAATCTTTGCCTTTGGTGCATTGCAGGTGGTATCACAATGGTGTTAAAACTTATTTGTCAGTCAGACCACAGAAAAATCACCCAATTTTAATCAGTAATCACGAAATGTAGAAAATTGTTTGCGTGACTAATTTTATTGGTGATTGAATAGCTTACAATAAATTCAAATGGCACCACACACTGCGCACACGTGCCATTGATTACCTACACTATAAATGGTTTAGGGATAATTTGACTTATCGCACTTACATATGGTACCATAACCAACGTCATTCGTCATGATTCACGTTGTCGTGTTATTATATTACTTTACTCCATTGAGTTTCATAGAAGGAATTGTTTATTTTACGGATCCTTGTAACGAATATTACTAGTGATAAGTCACGTTTTGTGATGTATTTACATACAATAAAAATAACAACCTACAAACTGGCTCAGAGTAACTATGCTGGAATTCCCTCTGTAAAATTTCTCAGTTTTTAAGTCGACGGAATGGGTGGAAGGTCGCCGAGTAAAATAAAGAGACAGACAACCGAAGATGTAACCAGATACATATAAAGAATATAAATAGTATTAATGTTGTATTGAAAGGAGTAAATCACATCCTTGATTCATGTTTAGCTCTGTAGGTTGAGCTCATAAAGGATTTTCCGGCTTTAACATTTAGCTACCAAAGTTTCAGGATGAAATCAATGTCATATATGTACATAATAATATACAATACTCGTACATACTATCACGCGATCACTTTTATAACAACACAAGCGAATAGGATTCACTGTTGAAAAATTTCGACATTTTAAGGGTAGGTACTTATTTAAGAGGTTCTCAGTGTAAGATTTACAAGTCGACGAAAATATTTTCCTGATATATAATGATACTTTCCTCCTTGTTTAGGTATACATAGTTCCTGACCTGAAGACGGGTTAAAAGTACTAACCTCGTATTCTCCAGTGTCCTTCCTGAACGTCACCATAGTCTCGAACCGGTGCCCCCACAGAATCTCCGACGGGAGGAAACTGCTGCGAGCCTGCGTGGTCATCCCCGTAGACTCGATCACACCCTCTGTAAACATTAAAATAAATGATATTTTATTATATATATACACTGAAAAAAAAAATCGGTTGAAACAATTGAAATTGCGTTAAATTTTAATGTTTTCAACAGTTCCAGGGGAGCCTATCGAATCAAGCAGTAAAGTTTACTGTTTGTAAGTTACGTACGTACGTACATTAGTCGATATTGTAATAGCAGTTAATCTTAATGAATTAGTTTTAATGTGTGCTCGATAGCTCATATTTTTTTCAGTGTAACTAGATGTATTTTTATAGTTTTTATCATCTTCTCCACTTTTGCTTCTTAGACAGTTGAAGTCACCTGTCTTTAAAATTCTACTTAATGGCTCAAATATCTTCAAAAATTACATTCCATACATTGTTTCAGCATTGCATTGGTGCAAAAAAATTCAATCATCTAGGATATCTGGATATCTATATTTTAAGTAGGTATTATGCAGCAATGTAGTCGACAGCATTGCTACATTGACTATTGCAATTCTAATGTGGCTATTCAGTTCTGTGAAGAAAAACCTAACACTACTAAACTATCTTACGTCATAAAGATACGACCTATACCCATATCTCCAATACGGGATTATTTTTGGCTTATGATATGAGTCATTATAATTAGCTAGCGGTGCTAGCACTGACCTTCAAGCATTTATAGCAGAAGCAACACATTGAGTTCTGTATGAAAGGAGAGAACATTGTGGAAAGGTAACGGTGACCCCATTACCTTTACAGGTATGTACAGTCGCTATCAGATATATCGGAGCGGCCAAGGTGTTCACAATATCTGAACGCGCACTCTAACGCCTTGACAATAGAGGCGTGTTCAGATATTTGTGGACACCTTGGCTGCTCCGATATATCTGTTGGCGACTGTATGTGTGTCTTGTAATTGAAAAACGAATCTCTCAACCATTGAAAACCTTTTGATTTGTATTTAAGTAACCAGGTGAATACTTCTTAAAAACTATATTACCCTCTTATGTCCTCTAGAATTTTAGATGTGATGCACATTCCACAATTATCTTTTGAATTTCAAGCCAAAAATCTATAAATATTGGCAAACATTTATCGTAATGATGTCACACGTACCTATGTATGTTCGTCTGTTACGTAGATGATGGTTATTTAAGTAAAGTTCAGGGCAAACTACCAAAACAGTACGAGGAAGCGCCAAAACAACTACAGAGGAAAAACGGTACAAAAGTTATGCCAACAGTATTACTTTTACGATCTATAGACACTGAAATTGTATAATGTGGATATGACGTGTAATTGGCCATATCGCAATGCTAAAATATCTATGTTATGTATAGTTTACTTCGAATAGTTTGAATTAAGTTTATTGTCATGGATGTGGTCTACGAATTGATTCGACCAATTAGTACAGTAGGCTACATTATGTAACCGAAATATATGATGGGTGACAATATATGTAATGTTAAACGTTCACAAGGTTGCAGCTCTACAGTTTTGGACTTTACAACTACAATATGATATGCACATGTTTAAGTGTTTAGAGTCAGATAACATATACAGTTAATAAGCTTGAAATGTACAACAAAAAAACCGGGCAAGTGCGAGTCGGACTCGCGCACGAAGGGTTCCGTACCATAATGCAAAAAAAAAAACAAAAAAAAGCAAAAAAAAAACGGTCACCCATCCAAATACAGACCACTCCCGACGTTGCTTAACTTTGGTCAAAAATTACGTTTTTTGTAAGGGAGCCCCATTTAAATCTTTATTTTATTCTGTTTTTAGTATTTGTTGTTATAGCGGCAACAGAAATACATCATCTGTGAAAATTTCAACTATGTCCGTCCGTCTGTCACCAGGCTGTATCTCACGAACCGTGATAGCTAGATCACGGTTCGTGAGATACAGCCTGGTGACAGACGGACGGACGGACGGACGGACAGCGAAGTCTTAGTAATAGGGTCCCGTTTTACCCTTTGGGTACGGAACCCTAAAAATGACCAATAGCAGTAAAACCTCAACTAGTGATATTTAAATGGTTCATTGTCGGACCTTAAAATATGGCGAAAGTTTTAAAACAAATAAAATTTTAAAAGTCCCATTATTGCTGATCAGACTAAAACTAAATTTAGCGAGAGAGCAACCAATAAATACCTACACGTTGTTTGTAAACTACGATTACAAACTGTTAAATAGGAAAGTCCTTGCATTGTAAACTAGGGGAACTACATTGTTTTCCGTCTGTCGAAGTAGCTATAACTATTTAATGAGCAAATTTTTTTTCTGTCCCGAAATAAATACCGCAAAGACATAATGTCGACCAATGGACAACTAAAAAAAATCTGTTAGGCCCACTTGCACCATCTCACTAGCCCGGGGTTAAGCGGTTTAACCGTCAACCCATTGTCAAATTGTACTGGTAACCATGGTAACTTTAGGTTTAACCGGTTAACCCCGGGTTAGTGTAATGGTGCAAGTGGGCTTTAGTATACAGTATACCTACGTTAGGATTTTCTTTTGTGCAATGAAATTAGTTTATGCGACTGCTATGTAACAAAGGGCATAAAAGTACTAATGTGGGTTAGTGAACAGAGCTGAAAGCGAAAGAAATTTCCAACAAAAGATATTTATGCTCGCCGAAATTCGCGGTTTTTGAGCGCATCATAGAGGGTGAATATGGTTATAAGTAGATAAAGATATACATAGATAGATAATAAATAAATTCTCACCTAACATCACGACGATTTCAAATCTCTCCCTAAGCATGTCGGCGGCCGACAGATTGTAGAGCGGCGACTTCTCGTTGATCTTGTGGACGATGGTCATGGGCCAGATGAACATGAGACGGTCCTCCTCTCCGTCGGCGCCGACTTTCAACTCTTGCTGGTAGAACGGGAGCACCTCGCCTTCTCTGGTGATCTAAACGTATAGACCAGCTTTTAGTTTAAGGTTGTTTTGTTGGAAAACTTCGAGCAACACCGGAAAGGGAGACGGCATTCACGTACTATTTCCCCTCTGCCGAAGCATAGATACAACTGTACGGTCGCCATCAGATATATAGGAGCGGCCAAGGTGTTCACAATATCTGAACACGCACTCTAACGCCTTGACATTAGAGGCGTGTTCAGATATTTGTGAGCACCTTGGCCGCTCCGATATATCTGATGGTGACTGTACCTATGGCGATGTGTGTAGTGACTCATCCGTACACAAAGATCGAGGTTTGCAAGATTTGTCTTTGACGTGTGTCATTTTCTATGTATTTGTGTCGTCATTACATATTGGATTTTGTATGTATGTAGTGAGTGAAAAGACTGTGCACGTTTCTCCCGCAAAAAATGGCAGAATGTTTTGTACGGGCAGATATCGCTTGGGCTCCTCCCTTCCGACATGTCGGAAGCCGGCGTTGCTCGAAGTTGGAAAGTGTTTCCGAATTTTGAAAGTGATATCTGATGATATTCAAAAAATACGTTACTCTATCAAATGATCTACTTCAAACATTATGTCAAAGCACCTTATGGTAAAAGCAGCTATAGCGTGAGAAAGAAGGAATTAATATATCTATAGTTATCAGATTATTATGCACCAATTATTTATTGATGCTCTATCTCGAATGTTCATTCCTTCTTTCTGTTTCCCACCCCACGGCGGCTCAATATTTTTACTTAATTTTATTAAACAACCATACCCATGTAATGAATAATGATTTTTTATGCCTTGCAAATGTCGTCATAACATATTTCTCTGTAAATGACGGAATTATATATAGTTCATGCTTTTTACTGTACCTATCTACAACTGCATCTAATTCTAGATCTACTGTTTATTTTACTAAAAGCCAGATCTAAACAATATCTTCCACCAATGAACAACGAGTGATAATGAATATAAATTGCTTTAAATCTAGTTTTAAAGATATTGTATTGTATACTTACAATTATTTACGTTATTCTGTTTCATATTTATAATAATTATAATACTTTCGCGTGTTCGTTGGCGAAAAACTGAATCTAAAGCGTAAAATAAGGCGCCATACATTTTTAAACATGCACTATTTGACACTGACAATATAGAATAAAATACGGAGTATGCGAGTAATTTTCAAAGTCACCAATAGAGTCCATTTATTTTTCAGAATTATCAATCAGACGTATTTTTAATTACCCGAACACACAAAAAAACTATGACACACAGCAAGAAACATCCATGTGATTGTACCGCAAATCATATTCGTGTTAAATGCCAATTCATTGTTCGTTTGGGTCTGTGTACAAGTTTACGTCAATTGCCGTTTGTTTGCTTTGTCTGCTGTTGTTATTCGTATTTTAGTCTGCCCACCGTTTTAAACATGTCTGGGGAAAATCAAAACGTAGTTTGAACTTTGATGTTTAATAGGATACATCTGCAGATTGAGGGTATTTACGTTGTATAATGTTATTGCTCCTACAAATGAAGAAAATGAACTTTTAAATGCAACATTTTTAGCAGAATATGCAGCGTTATCTGCGATCAGGACAGGTTATGCAAAATAGGTACAAACTAAGCAAATATTTAATTGGATTAAGTAGGTATCTAATCAAAGTGACAGTAAATCTATATTTCTTGAATTTTTTGGTTTATTAAGAACACTGAAACTGACTGGTTTTCTAGCTAAGAGATCACAGTAGTAGTTGCCATTATGTAATTTATATTGGTAGATATCTGGATTCTAAAAGGGCTGGCTATCATAACCACTTGAGTTATTTGAATTGTTGCGAGTCATATATCATAATTATTTGATTCGTTCCAGAGCCCGTTGGTATTACCGACAAAAACAACGCAAATGGTTGTTCTACGTATTAAAAAGTCATTAGCTTCGGACTCCAATCATAGCCTTATCGTTTTCGCTTAACCGGACTGAATCAACCGCACAACCACATTGCTAAAAACTCTAGAAGCGTAAATAGTAAAAATAAGCGTATGTTAACTTGTTAAGAAGCAAAATAAAGAAGCGAGCATGCAGCATGCGACACGAACAAGTCTATAGATGGGTCTAACAAACACAATTTAATAAAGAAAGTTGTGGTTAAACGCGCAAATTAGACATCAAATGCACATTTACATTGCGTTAACTTAACAGTTATCTAGATACCTTTTTCCGAATAATCTGAGCACGGACGTGCGCTTCGAGTATATGCGACTTGCGTATGTCACCCACTCTGAATAGGAGACAGAATTCGCCGTCTCTCAGACAAATGACCGCGTTCCTCGAGAACAGGAGCGTGGTGTTACGCTTTTTGGCTCGAGCCAGCTTCGCGAATATTAGACCCACCTAAAGACAAGAAAATTAAATGAGACTTGGCAATTGAAAACTGTGAGAGTCGAAATTTGAATAGACAAATGACGACCCGACGTTAAGGAGTGGAGACAGTGCTAAGATGCTTCTAAGCGTGCGAACTGAAATCCCCAATCACTAACCAGTCTCCGTTTTTGTTGAAATTATATACCTTGCGGCGGATTATCTGGGCTCTTATATGGGCTTCGACAATATGTGATTTCCTCATGTCGCCCACGCGGAACATCAGACACAGCTGCCCGTCCCGCAAGCAAATGACGGCATTTCGGGAGTAAAGTAGGGTCTGGGCTCGCTTTTTGGGTCTAGAGAGCTTTGCGAACACGATTCCCACCTAGAATAGAACAACCTTGCTGTCACTGTCACGTCGCTCAGCAGCGAGGGTCATGGTTCTCAATTTTGCATTTTCCAATGACTGTTGCATTGAAATTAGTCTGTAGCTACCTTGACTACTAACTCACTATTATATTCCTAGAACACATTGAAATAACCATGCTAATTGCTAAATCGTTAAATAGATTAACGACATTATTTTCACGTGGTATGGTCTCTATAAATCTAGTAATAATTTTTAAGAGATCGTCTGCATCACTTGATACGTTAGCAAAACTGGCGCTGTGCCAAGTTTATTTTAAATTATCATATTGGCTTTAAATCAGGTAGATTTCTAAATACACACTGCGCAACTAACTCTATGCTGACGGACACTAATTTATTCTAAAAGTGTCGCTCAACATCTTTATATTTTGTTTTTCAAAGGAAATTCATGTCTGCTAAAGAATGTCATTAATAAAAGTTGAAATATAGTATCGTTGCCCAGACATCTTGGCAGACTGAATCAATGCATAGGTACGTGGAGTAAATAAAATAAAATTACCATAAATGCTTGAATGAAGACTCCAACAATACTCTGCAGGCACATAACGAATATAGCCTCTGGGCACTCCTCATTCGTTGTTCTGGATCCATATCCGATGGTGTGTTGAGTTTCGACGGAGAACAGGAAGCAACCGGTGAAGGTGTTGACGTTGTTGAGGCAGGGGATGATGGGGTCGGTGTTGTTGGCGGGGGGGTTTAGGTCTCCGTGCGTGAAGATGATGAGCCACCAGATGAGCGCAAACAGCAACCAGGAGAGGATGAAGGAGAGCGCGAACACCATCAGCGTCCAGCGCCACTGCGCGTCCACGAGGGTCGTGAAGATGTCCTGGAGGTACCGGCGTCTGCGCTTGGCCACGTTCCATTGCACGACGTTGCAATCGCCGTGTTTGAAGATGACGCGCTTTCTCACGCGCCTCGCTGCATAACGGGCTTGACGGTATCTGCAAAGCATACATTGATTTCTATTATTTGTTTAGCTCAGACGAGCCGCTAATTAGAGAGACGCGATTACGTCACAGCTTAGTTGTTAAACGAAACCGTAATCGTGATTTGTGTGTTTACTGCCGTCAATTAACCGTTTTACGTCATTTCAAATGAAATCTGAGGTGTTTAGAAAGCAATGACTTAGAACAAACGTCGAAACACCTACAATAGGTACCTACATACATCAATGCGAAATTTCGGAAACCCGCTAATTATGCTAGTCATCGCCTTTGATCAAATAAATATCAGTAAATCCCAATAAATCATTTCAGCAAACAGGGAATCACGTTTCAGACTTCGCACTGTTTGATGACTAAACGTTTGCGCACAAGTCATTAATCATTATCGAAACAACGGAGTTCGCTTTGATTGGACCAGTACAGTGATCCATCTGTAATCTGGACGGATGAGCATGGCTAACCGTGGGTATAAAACGGGATTGTTTTACATTCAATAAAGGGAAATAATCATGATTATTATAGGTACATATGGACGTAATAAGTTGGTTTGTTATTTAATGCCAAAACTTAAAAAATTAATGAATGTCTCTTCATAGGAAGCGATTTACTTTTTGGCAAACTGCATAGTTTGTAAGTGCCTATTTAAATACAGCGACGGGCGGGGAGCTGTCAACTTTTGTTTAAAAAGTTTTAGTGAATCATTACATTAGTTATGAGTCATGTACTTTTGTGAGTTTATTGGTCATGTTATAATATACCTATGTCAAAAAATAATGGAATACCTACCTAAGCTGTGAACAACATTGTTACGTTACGATGTAACGGCCTACAAACCAATAAGCTGAATTATCTACGCATACGAAATGTGAATTACCTACCTAGTTATACATATGTACCACAATATTCAATTAGTATTGTGTAATGAAAAGTAAATTAGTAAATTCATGCCGCAGTCTGTCCCACTTTTCACGTAAGTGCACAAAATGTGGTTTATTGAAATGACGTACTTTAGATTATTTTATCGCGTTCAATTTCACTCAGGCCTGACCCATATAAGCCGAGTGCCTACATTTTAACATTATCAGTAGAAAAGCTTTCTAGATACCAGTAAATATGCTTTCTGCAAACATTATAAAGTAAAAGTTTTATGGATCTAACTTACTATACCTAGGTATTTCAGGTAGGTACATGTACATTTGAAGGTTTATTATTATGATAACGAGAGCAACGGAGTTGACACCAGTCGCCGTGGCCGAAGTCGGCCGTGGAGTTATTACATTACATTATGACAACTATGTAACGAATTCATTAATTCTATAAATTTTTCCTTTGTGAATGGAATTTATAGAATAAACAATTAGGTCTCTACCTTTATTAAAACGCCGTGTAAACAAGCAATTTTGTTTTCACCACACCACACCAGCTCGGAAAGGCTTAATTTGCAGTTTAAAAACTGATACTAAATAATCAAATGCGAATTTTGAGTTGTTTTCTTATGTTTGCGGGTAGAATTGACTTTTAAATGATGATTTTAAATATTTAATAACATTCATTTAGATTTGACTGGGTTTGATTTTGTTTGATATTTTACATGTAATATTTGCTTCGGGTTGGTGTGGTGAAAAATGTGTTTCACTCGGGGGCAAATTTTGTTTAACCCTCGTGCTTTGAAACCAATGAATATCAATATTAGCACGAGCGGTTAAACAACAACTTTGCCCCCTTGTAAAACAAATAACTATTTTACCACACGTGAGGAAAATACTAAGTGTAAATAAAACATTACACATCAAATTTAAATTAACGCTATACCTACTATATTTATCGATCAAAATCATCATGTAATTTAAAAGTCAATTCCACAAGCCAACATGGCTACCAACTTAAAATTTGTATCAAGTTACTTTGGCACTCTTGTGAATAAAATGCAACTTTCTCATCAATTATTGAATAACAAAGAGATCCTTAACAAGCTTGTGGTATGAAGAATTAATTATTGTAGGGAATTAATCGGTCCGGTTAAATTTCTGATATCAACAATTTCATTCAACTACATTATACCACCTTCTTATAATGCAGTTCTAAAATACAAGATCAGAATCAGTTAAAATTACAAAAAAAGTCTTAACAAAAGTAACTGTCAAAATGTAAATTAGCTCGAATTGTAGAAATTCAAGGCAAACCGAGATATATTTGTATAGTATTTATGTCGCCGGGTGCAAATGCCTGCGGTCGCCCGGTGGGGCCGAGCGGACACTCCGGTTTTACATTTGTTTACATTCCACAGTTACATTCCATGAACCTGGAGGCGTATTCTAGGTGCATTTGGATATCAACTGAGGAGTGTCTTTTCAAAAGGGCTTATTTTTATAAAGTCACTCCTCAACTGCAGCCATGCTAGTAATACTAGAGTTGCCGCCGCTGTATATGTCATTTTCCTTGATAAAATAAATGACGTTTGCCGCGGCATTACTGTTGCGATTATGAAGATCATTTTGTCACTCGAATCATTTTATCGAAGAAATACAGGAAATTTACAGCTATAACCGCCGCAAAATTCCCCAATGGATATGATTTGTGGACATACAGGTAGGTTGCATTGGGGTAATTGCGAAATTGGTTATATTCCGAAAGTTTATAAAGACTACCAAACGCCGCGATATTTTCTTACTGGCAACATTAGTTTAGACGCCATTGTTATCGGCTTTGACGCTCCAGTCGCCGTTCGTCATTTATGACTGAAATGTAATAATTTGATTGTATTCTTGTGTTTACTTTTTTATAATGACACATACAATTTTGCAACTATGTACCTCTTATATCTCTTTATTCTTTATTGATCCCTTAATTATTTTATCACTACATCGTAAAGGTTCTATTTAATCTTCTCTTTCTTCTTCTTCTTCTTCCGGCCTTGTCCCATTTCTAATTAGGGCTCTCCTAATCCTCCTTCTCCAGAGATATCGTTTCTGAGTCGTCGCTGGATCTAAATTGTTATTGGAGAGATCCCTTTTGACAACTGATATCCATGTAGTAACTAGATTATTTAATCTTCAAAGACAGACGAGATAATTGTATTTTATTCACAAGTGTATCAAAGGTATTTGATGCTAACTTTGAGTTGTTTCCTCATGTTAGTTGGTAGATTTTTGAGTGACGATTTTAAATGATAAATATTGAATACCTAATCTTAGTTTGAATTATTAGATTTTATATGTTTTACGGGCAGTGTTTTAACTTGTAAAACTCGCAATACCTAAGTATGTGCAATGATTTTAATAAGTAGGTATGTTACGCAATAAAACGTATAAATTGAAGTAAAGCCGCAGGACATGGTTATTGCGTGTCAGATAATTATTTGGAATTATTTAATTCGCATTCAACGAGCTGATTTAATTGGTGACTGTAGTTAAGGTAGGTAAGTATAAAGTCTAGTAGATGCTTGTTGATTACCTTGTAATCGAGGCATAATTTCAGTTTGATACTTTATTTTTCATTAAATTTTTGATAGGTACTCGATTTTGCTTAACATTTTAAAGCTTTTCATTTATAGATATGTAGACAAACATGTTGTTGATGTTAGGTATTCGATTCTAATAGCTTCGTAACAAGATAGACGCTTCAATATTTTCAGTAAATAAACTGTTGCCAAATACTTGAGACAGCCTAAACTATAATACTTACTTGTAGCTCTTTGTCTGTGATTACTCAGTGCCAGGTTACGTGTATCCAGTTATTCTACATGTATTTCAGCTATACTGACTTTACCTATATTTGTCTAGAGGATACACTACATATAATATGAAAGAACATTTAATAAACTCACTTATTTAATTCTTCTCTCCAAGCAGATTCGGACGAATTCACAGGTTTTCCAGTCATAAACATAGACACTTGACTTATACATCTTTTCAGTCCTGACATTCTTTCTTCCATCTTAAAATTGACTTTCTTTTTACCAGACGACGTGATTTATACAGAAAGTCTCAAACACTCCTTAAAACAGTCTTTATAAATACTGTATATTAAGCTATATTATCACATTCAGTAGCGAAACCAGCGCTTTGTAATGTCGTATTAACCTAAATCACCGTTTTATCACACGGGTAAATATCAGCGGCAAATATAACTACAACGATCGCACTAACAGACCGTCTCCACTCTTGTCTTTCAGCAGAACATTTATTAACGATTCACTGAACACTTCCTTGATGTCAAACAACAGCGCCACGAATTTTCGCACCATTGTCCCCCGGGGAATGCTTCGCGACACTGTCATCAAGAAATGGCGACGCAGAAAAATCGTCCCAAGAAAACGTGCAGTTGACTTTCCACTCGCACCGATTGTGAGGGAATTAGTCCAATACTGAGCGGATGTTTAATGAAACAGATGCGAAGACGTTCCCAAACAAACACAACAGGCGTCCCGTGCCAACCGGCGGCGCGCGACGTCGAGGCGCGTCGCGACGTCGCCCGCACTATTTTTTGAGTAGTACGATATCGTCTCCACTCATTCGCTAATCTGGATTATTCCAACTTGTTTTACTATTGTAGCATAAATATTTGGATCTGAGGAGGAACAAAATATTTATCTGCTAAGATTTACGAGTACAGATGAATAAAGTCGAAAAATGATTTCAGATTAACAATGTCTTAATGCTGGATTGGCGCGGGCTATTTTGCACGCGTAGTACTACGTGATTATTAAAATAGCTACGGAAACGTTGAAGTGTTTCGGATAAGAATTTGCTGCCGTCATCGAGATGATTAGTCTCGTACCAACCTGGCTTACGTTTTAGACAATTGAAGAGGTGGATAGCGACTTAGTCTCAGAGCAATGCTACGTAGAGATAGGATTTCCATATCGAAAAATGGAATATCTTGACCAAAAATCATACCACAAAAGGAGGTTCATATATCTCCCCTCCCCACCTAACCTATTGGTCGATAGACTACACGTCCTTTTCTATCTCTATTAACTAGAGACCAATAATGTATATCGCCTGCAAGATACTGTCGCGGTGCACCTGCACTAAGCCTGCTCAACACGCTAACTACAGCATAACCTTCGCTTTCCTCTACCCAACTCCAAACTTTGACGAGTAGTTAGTTGAGCTTTCCAAAAAAACCCTGACACTTTGCCTACTCCCTCCGCAATCCCGACAAAGGACTAAAAATCCTGACATACCAGGGGAAATCCTCACAAACTAATACTACGAATGGAGGAACGTTGCTTCTGTGACGCAGTTGCAGGTGTCTAAGCTAAGCATGCGTGTAAAATTGTAAATTTGATACAGCAGCCACGTGAGAAACGTGTTGGTGGTTAACTACCTGTGTAGTGGAAGTAATGTTGCGGTGCAATTGAACTGGACACGTGATACAACTGATACCTACTCAACCAAGTTCGCGGCTTTGTAACAGAACTATGAAAGCTGTAAGAGTCATAGTATTATATTCAGCTGTAAGATTCTACTTTTTAGGGTTCCGTACCCAAAGGGTAAAACGGGACCCTATTACTAAGACTGCTGTCCGTCCGTCCGTCCGTCCGTTCGTCCGTCCGTCTGTCACCAGGCTGTATCTCACGAACCGGGATAGACAGTTGAAATTTTCAGAGATGATGTATTTCTGTTGCCGCTATAACAACAAATATATATAACAAACGTGATTTCTGACCGAAATTAAGCAACGTCGGGCGGGGTCAGTACTTGGATGGGTGACCGTTTTTTTTTGCCTTTTTTGCATTATGGTACAGAACCCTTCATGCGCGAGTCCGACTCGCACTTGCCCGCTTTTTCTAAAATTATAATTGGTTTACTTTAGGTGTATAGATTTGTCTGCCACTATTGAACGTGCTTTACGTGCACAATCAGAGTTTAACAAAGCACACAAGAAGTTAATTTTAATAGACAAATTGAGTTCAGTCAATATTTAACGAATTGTTTTGAAGCATTCTCCTAGAAAAACAAATGACGCTGGAAGATCGTTGAACTTGAAAAAATCGAGCTAATAGGAGTCACTCCAGAGCGTAAATAAAATGGTTGCTATATTAATCCCTCGAACGCCCTAGGTAGTCAAAAATTTGCTACTGAATTAATAACCTTAAAATTTGTGTAATACAGTTGATATTGTCTGTGACGTATACGGGACAAGGCATTCGGCGGGTTAATGGAATCACAACGACGTTTATTTGTTCGACCTTGGACTGGGAGCGTTATTGAGACAGTCACCCCCAGACTTGGACAATGACATAAGGCAGGTGCCGATGCCGTCTTGGAGCTACTAACTTCAGCGTGTTTGGCACCAACTGCTGGACTGTTTTGGCGTTTCGAGATGTTTACGCTGTTATTAAGTCACATTTTTTACGAGTTTAATATAGATCACATGTGGAACTCTTGTGTTTAACCATTACTCAAATTTTCTGTCTAAAGCCTAGATTATGGCAATTCAAAATCAGATAAAATTTTAGGCGGTTCTTTATTATTAGCAAAGAGAATTTTAAATACAGGAATATTGTATAGGTACTTGTCTATGTCGGCGGCAGATCGTAAAATCGGGCATATCAAGATATTCCTAGGCATATCATGAAACGCCGCCATTTCATGATCTGACTAACGACTACCAGGCATATCGTTCAAACCTCAACGTTTGACGATTTGCCTGGCTACGTTTAGGCATATCAAATAAGTAGGGTGTGATATTCCTAGGCAGATCATGAAACGCCGGCATCTCATGATATGCCTAGCGAACACCAGCCATATCGTGCAAACCTCAAGGGGTGATATTCCTAGGCAGATCATGAAACGCCGGCATTTCATGATATGCTTAGCGAACACCAGCCATATCGTGCAAACCTCAAGGGGTGATTTTCCTAGGCATATCATGAAACGCCGGCATTTCATGATCTGCCTAGCGAACACCAGCCATATCGTGCAAGCCTCAGGGGGTGATATTCCTAGGCAGATCATGAAACGCCGGCATTTCATGATATGCCTAGCGAACACCAGCCATATCGTGCAAACCTCACGGGGTGATTTTCCTAGGCAAATCATGAAACGCCGGCATTTCATGGTCTGCCTAGCGAACACCAGCCATATCGTGCAAACCTTACGGGGTGATTTTCCTAGGCAAATCATGAAACGCCGGCATTTCATGATATGCCTAGCGAACACCAGCCATATCGTGCAAGCCTCAAGAGGTGTTCCGTTCTTAACGTTTAGTTTTTAAGTAATTAATCAAATTTTTGCGCGCTTCTACCGTTTATCGATGCAAAGCCAAAACGCACTTCACAATGATACAATATTGACATTTTAGCCAATAGGATCGTCCGAAACTCTCGGGCGGCACGGTCAGGACGAGCCTCAGCAGCGCCTCTGTTGGCGAAAACGAGAACTAGCGAGACGCCGCGGCATGCGGATCGACCGCTATCGATTTAAATCACATTATACGTATTATGCCTCCAAAACTAAGTGTTTTAGTGATATATCGTGCGTGATAAAAGGCCTAAGACTGTTTAACGTACCGCCGGCCGGCGTGTGAAAGAGGAGAATGTGCTGAACGTAAAAAAAGAACTAGTGGCATCGAGAGGATTCCGCCATTGCTGCAGTATCAGGTCAGTCCAGTGCGTGATATCCTTTGGTTATTTTATCGTGTTGTACCGTTTATTACCGGTGAGTATAGATATTTATGCTCGATCCTGAATGTTGTGAATTAGCATTGCATCTCATTCCAAAACCGCGTCGTTTTGCAACAAGGGGAGATATTCCTAGGCAGATCCGCCGGCATTTCATGATATGCCTAGCGAACACCAGCCATATCGTGCAAACCTCACAGGGTGATATTCCTAGGCAGATCATGAAACGCCGGCATTTCATGATATGCCTAGCGAACACCAGCCATATCGTGCAAACCTCACAGGGTGATATTCCTAGGCAGATCATGAAACGCCGGCATTTCATGATATGCCTAGCGAACACCAGCCATATCGTGCAATCCTCACTGGGTGATATTCCTAGGCAGATCATGAAACGCCGGCATTTCATGATATGCCTAGCGAACACCAGTCATATCGTGCAATCCTCACGAGGTTATTTTACGATACGCCCGGTATGAAGCTAGGAATATCAACGAATGCCAATGCTCTGATCGATCTGCCGCCTCTTTTATAAGGCATATCGTGATATGCCTGGGCAAATCTTAGTCAGATCATGAAATGGCGGCGTTTCATGATATGCCTAGGAATATCTCGATATGCCCGGTTTTACGATCTGCCGCCGACATCTATACAAGTCTAAGTAGTTTTGTCTGATTTTGCCATCGCTCGAAAAGATGGCACCCATACCTTTGGCCTATCGTCGAGTAGCTGGCGATACTTTTTGACATTTAACAAATTAAATGTACTGACTACATAATTTATCTTGACAATACTTTTATTAGCCAACTGTCTAAACTCTAATAAGTAGGTAGGTACGTACCTATACAGCGTCTAAATCGTTGCCAAAATGAAACGTCACGAGTACTAAATCCGCGAAACTACTTTCAGTTTCTATTAATTAGTCGTTACATCCGTAGCTGATTTTCGTAATTTTCTAGCTGTTTTAGCTTCCGGCAGAATAGATGATAATATTGCACATAATTGGCGAGATCTTTTAAGAGATAAAAGACGCTAGAATCAAAAAACCTGTTAGTTAATAAAGACTGTCAGTACAGTTTGTTATACAACGTTGCGTTACTGTATATTTCTATAGCGTTTAAACTAAGGACGCTAAGCACAAATCATTTCATACATTGATCCTCATGTTCCTATCTCTATCGCACGCATGTATTGCTGTCCCGCCCATGAAGGCAGCGGGCAATGCCACTGTGCGGGATAGCCATATAATTATGCGGGTTAGGAACAGGCGGGTCAGTGCTTATAACTAGGGTTTGCAATCCGGATCCGAAATGTATGAAATTATCCGGATCTGGATCCGGATCCGCGGATCTTCCCATACATTTCGGATCCGTCGTGCAAACCCTACTTATAACGTCCCTACTTTAGCATGGTCGCTGGGCCCGATTTGGATTTTGAAATAGACATCTATTAGACATCTTTTAGACATCACCAAGATACGATAACGATATGTTTAAGATCTAACCTGTCAAATTTGACATATGCGCGATTCTGTAGATACTCTTGAACGATTTCCACAGGCTATGACTTAGAGATCCAATTCACACCTAATAGATATCTTACTCTATCTAACGTAAAAGAGACATTGGTTGCCCGAATTGCGCTGCAAAAGAGAACTAGTTGATATCTAAACTATAACGTATCTAGAATGGATCTAGTACGTGTCGTCTCTTGTGAATATCTTGAAGTTCGATTACGGCAGGCTGTCATAGATTACATAAATGTTTACAGGTTACATAGATTTTGTAAAGCGCTTGGACCTCTAACTATTGAGTGACCTTTCTAAGATAGCACGGTTGGGTGATTTTCAAACATCAAAATGCCGAATATAACGGCGTATAGCATATTAGTTGATTTTAATGTAAATACTACGTATTTACTACACAATATTTATTATTATGTCTCTAATATTTAGTACACCAGGAAGTCTATCTAAAGATATGCGAGCTGGTGACGTGTCGAGGCAACCAGATTTCCAGATTTGAAATTAGAATATCAATACAATTTAGCCAGTTATTATTAACCCACATTACCGAACTTCGCTCACAATGAAAGAGATACCGAGTGCTGTTGCCAAGTCGCAGTGACACGTGAGTTTGAAATAGCCGTTCGTCTTGAGATCGTCTTTCCGGCGCGTGCGGTGTGAAGTTTCTTACACGTGAAGTTATCGGTTTTCAGGGATGAAGGTTACCGCTACTCGCCGGTAGATGGCATAGTCAGGGACAACTATAACTAGGAGAACTATAATTACAAAGAATTAACAAAGTTTAGTTTCAACCTCAAAAAATTAGTAGTTTAGGCCTTAACTGAGGCTAAATTCGTCTACATTTGGATGAATTATATTGGGTAGGTACCGCAAATAGAGTTTTTATTTAAAAACAAGTTTTCCCTTATTTGAATTAAGGGTTTTTCATTCTTATTTTATTAAATTGTTGGGGCAATTACAAGTTTTGTACTTTTCCCGAACGGCCCATTATATTAAGATAGGTAGAGTTAGACCAAGAAAAGTCTGCAGCTATTTTGATAGCCCGCGCAGTGCAAGGGTATTTTACTTATTTTAAACGTCAAACTTCTATGAAATTATGACGTATAAATAACACTTGCACTGCATGGGCTATCAAAATCGCTGCAGACTTTTATTGGTCTAACTCTACCTACAATTATTTAGCAGGAATCATATCACAAGGCTTCCTATAGTTTATATTTATGTTCGTTTGACCGGTTACGAAAGTCATTAGTCAATCGATGAGCGAGCTTCTAAAAATACAAGCACGCAAAAGATATAAGAATTAGTAAAAAAGTTCACTTTGGGACCAAGCTTAAAGTTCAGCCGGTTCAATGTAACCTAAGGTGATTATATGACTCATAACAAATCTAAAAAGCCAGGTAGAGAAGATCGGCAAAAAACGGGCACGTTTATAGTAACGGCTACAACCATTATTATAGCAGCTGACGGTCCTAATTAATATTGCATTCTGTTTTAGCCATATACGAGTATAGCTAAAATACAGCTGTATACATAGCTTACAGTTCAGGCGACCGCATAAATGGCACTTTATTAAAATTAACATCAAATTTGACATTTGCGGTCGATATTGTTATAATTAAATTAAATATATTGACCGCTAGCACCGCTATAGATAGAGCTATGAAAACTACGCTAATGTACCTAACAATTACATAATATAATTAGTGTTATTTGGTTAACTGGACTTGCTGTGTTTTTTTTGGGAAACAGTATCTAAGATTCTTTTTTTTTTACCTTACCTTACCTATAAAGCCTTTATTAGTGTCGCTTTGTATACCGACAGAGCAGTAGTAGGTACCTATATTTAATATATGTTTTTTTAAATAATTAATTATGTATATAGGTATAGGTAATATAAGTATTCGCCTGTTTCGCGGTCTTCTGTTCCCTTTGCATATAGGGAGAGGTATAATGCCTATGAACATTTTACATAATAAACGTGTAAGTATATCAAATAATTGCACTAATTATACATACTACCGTTGTTAGCATAGTAATAGCTCAGTACAACCCGTGACCGTGACTCACCGTTACATAACAATTAGTAATAGTTACTATTCGTATGTTAGTGTCTCATTGTTGTCTGTTATCGCACCCATCTCATAAGGAATCAACGTTCAGCCGTATCCTTGATCTTACATCTGATTTATTCGCAGTTGCGGCGGTAAATTCACATTTAACATTCTTACAATGTAGCTATTTTCTTTTTGATTTTATTTATTGATATATACTCGTGTGTAGGATAAAATACCCAATGCTCTTAAAGTCCTGTCATTGACTCCTATTTTAACCGACTTCCAAATCTAAAAGGAGGAGGTTATCAATTCGGTTGTATGTTTTTTTTTTAATTTTTTTTTTATGTTTGTTACTCCATATTTGTAGGAAAGATCTCTATTGTGATGCCTTAATGTGATGCCTTAAAAAATAATAGCCCAAGAAAGATACAATCGGCTAGTATGGCGGAATGGAAATAATTAGTAATAGCTGAACTATTCGGTGTATGGGACAGACAATAAATCTAGTGATTACGTCGACACATAATCCAAATAAATATATTACATTTAGGTATTTAAAAAAAAATGTAAAAATATAAAAAATCACAGAAAATTTGTAAAAAATATTAATAACATTTTTTAAATTAATACTCATAGAGAAATATTTGATTTATAACATTAAGCATGAATCACACAAAAAATAATTATGTATCCTACATTTAAAGTAAGTAACCTACGGTTATTATTAAATTCAGTATATTTCCGTCCTCAAAAATGGTAATAGGCTATTTTTTCTCTAATTATTTCCAAATTATAATAAGTACAAGCAGAGGCGTAGCTAGAGGATATGGCGCCCGGGGCAGGCACCGAATTTGCGCCCCCCCCCCTCCCTCCTAACGAAAGGTCTTGTGCATTTTGGCGCCCCCCCGTTGGACGGCGCCCGGGGCATGTGCCCCCTCCAACCCCCCCCTAGTTACGCCACTGAGTACAAGCGTTGCAATTTAATCGTACACTAAATAATACCGTATGGTGGGTTTTATGGGGTTGTGCTTTAATTTCCTGGTTAAAAATGGTAATAGATCAATATCATATGGGATTTTCGTTATGAGTTCTCGATCGTCGAATACTGTAAAAATCGGCTTGAAATATGATTCATAACACAAAAAACCATCAAAAACGTTATCGTTGCTTTAAAATTGCCGCGCACGAGCCAGCGAGCTAACGCGATTGGTCGTTGCATGGAGCGGGCGGCGGAACGATGAAACTTCCCCCCGCCCCGAGCGCGAATATTTAAAAAAGTATTTAGTATATTTACTATTTACTCGGTCAAGACATATGTACCAGTGAAATTAAAAAATATGGGAGACTAGATTCGAACTACTTATCAGCTTTAATCTGGGCAAGAGTGCTGTAAATAAGAAAGTAAATTTTATATAATTGCAGACTTTCCGTCTTTGCGTGCGCGTTAAATTTAATACAATAATAGGCCAATTATATTGGGCTATTATACCGAAACACACATAATTTGATAGCAGAAAAAGACGCGAAATTAAAATTTTCTTAGGGATTTCAAATCTTCGCGCCTATAAGTTTAAACCATTTAAGGTTTCAATAGCGGTCATTTAAGTACCACCCCTCACCACTAAAATGTAATTATCAAAAACGACAGTTGCTAATGTTCCCCAAAGTAAGCATTTCTAGTTATTGCTGCAATACAGTGGTACCGGGCACCTTACGACGCAAGGCCGAGCAGGAATCGCAAACCTTAAAATATTTGCACTAATTAATTGAGTTAGGATTTTGTTAGTACTCTTTAATTGAATAGCAAAAAATATAAGTTTAGTATTAGAAATACCGTTTTTACTCGATTTTTAACTAAGTAATTATTGGTAAACTTATTTTTACCGTGTGGTGTCGGTTAAAATTTCACTAAGTAACATCATTTATTTTGGCGACTAGGGCAATAAAAGTCGACACCATAACCAACAAATTAACAAACAACAAAAATTTGCAGTAATATTCCAAAACTCGACTGAACGCAAGCGCACCCGAACATGGAATGACTGACTAAAATGGCGGACCAAGTGTGCCACTCCCCTGACTCAGAGTCCTGTCATAAAACGTAAGGCCGTGGTATTCGTCAGGGGGTAGCTGAGCGGCGAGCGGTGAATGCAGGTAGCAATAAGGTGTTCAGTTAATGTTTTTATAATTTGAAATGACTTCGTTTCCAATGTAGAAATAATCAAACAGACTTTAGAAGCATTTAATATTTTATTTGTGGCCGTATAAATTATGTTTTGTAAATTAACTACAATTGTTCATATTTGTGGATAAAACAATATACATATATTTACTATATAATTCATACTAAATTAACATTAAATAAATACATTATTTTTGACATAAAAATACATTGCGCGTATTTAGCTACTTAGCAAGCACTTTGTTTGATTACGATACCTGCAAGCAAGTAGTAAGTCTATGGCTCCATCCTATCCTGTACCACGATATACAAGCGATAACATTTTTGCGACAGTTTTGTATAGATAATGGGTTTGTCGCTAGAAAATTACGATATCGAGATAAAAGTCAGGTCTATGAGGGCTATTGAAACCTTAAATGGTTTTTACATACATGTTTTAAATTTGCCGCGCTTTTTCAAGTCATGCTGATTCACTATAGAATAGTGATCGAATTGGTTCAGATTTAACGTTCAATGCATATATTGCATATAAATAACATAATTTTGGACTAAGTATATACCTACATGACATCAGGCTATGGTTTGGCGCACCGTGTTACGCGCGCGCGCTAATGTGTTACGGCTGTTAAGTGGAGTCCAGACGGGATGATCAAATCGACCGATTTGATCAGAAATGAAATTGGGGTCAATCTCCAAATTAAGCAACAATTAAACAACTGTACCGATATTTGGAACCTCAGAATAATATTGAGAGTAGAGATGCACCGGATAGTGACATTAGTGACCCACTATCCGGCCGAATACCGGATATTAACTTTGCTAGATTTCAGAGTAAACAAATTGGATTTAAGAAACAGTCACGGTCATATTGTACTTACTCGTTTATTATTTCAAAACAATTTAAAAATCCACATCCACTCACTTGCACGCGTAGGTACCTACTCATTTCGAACATAGAAATGAGTCCGCGCCAACGTTCACCACGAAACAGGTTAAAACCTGCACAATGCGCACCTAAAAACCGAAATGTAGGTATTATTCCGCCGGCCGATGGTCAGGCCGAATACCCGGTATCCGACCAAACAACTATCCATTGCATCTCAAATTGAGAGTGGCAACACTGTCGTAGGTCGTATTGCTCCTTTCTAGCATATACGTCCCTCGCTCCTACACTCCCACCACACAGGCAGGTTGCTTTGTCAGTTATTCAAGGCAAATTTTCAAGTCATTGGCTTGCTGTTTTTCCATCTAGAAGGTCGTGAAGCTAAATTACTGGTGAGTTTTTGAATTTGTACCTCAGTTTAGCTGACTATATTGAAATAGTTATTTATTTTACAAGGGGGCAAAGTTATTGTTTAACCGCTCGTGCTAATATTGCGAGTATCAATATTCGAAACATGGAATCTTGAGCGTTGCGAGGGTTTCAAAGCACGAGGGTTAAACAAAATTTGCCCCAATTGAAACACAAAATCTTTCACTACATCAACCTGAAGCAAATATTAAATGTAATAATCAAATACAAATGAATGTTATTAAATATTTATCATCCAAAATCATGATTTAAAAGTCAATTCTACCAGCAAACATAACAAAACAACTCAAAATTTGCATTTGATTACTTTGCCTCACTTGTGATTAAAATGTAAGTTTGCTCTTAGTTTTTGAAGTGCAAAGTAAGCCTTTCCGAGCTGGTGTGGTGAAAAACAGTTTCTAACGGCTTATGCCATGATATGACGTGAAAGTGTTTTCAAAGGCTGCCTGCGTGCACCGTGGCTATGCCAATGAAAATACTGAAGTACATATCTTTAAAAACACATCGAGTTAGTAAAGCGTGCACGTGTTACCATTACATACTACATGAAGTCTCTTCTGAGTCTTGTTAGTTTAAATCTTTCTGTGTGTATAATAAGGTTTGAAATTTGAATACTTAAATGGTGAATGGCATACCCTTCAGTTTTCAAGTGATTTGTGTTTTCGAATACGAATGGTACGGCTAGTTAATACGCGTTACGTAGAACCTACGTATTAAGGTAGACTATGATATGGCGAGGAGGTTTCATCTGTCTAAGTATCTATCAGCAATTTGTCTTTTTATCCCGTTCAGGGTTAGTATAATATAGCAGAATGTGACATCCTGCGGATAAAGGTACCTTATGGCGATTGGCGCTTACGCTATTATTAACGCCGCTCCAATATTATTGCAACGCTATGCGGCATAAGCGCCAGCCGCCATAAGGTACCTTTATCGCGGGACGTCACAAATAAACTTTTAGTAATAAAAGTGCTGATAAAAAGAGATACAAGGTAACGAACAAACCTACATCCCATTGTGGGTTAGTACTTCGGCAATTCATAATTCATATACTTAAATTTGACTAGAAACAGAGAGAGATTAGCATGGCTCTGCGCAAGAATGACATACGAAATCGTGAAATATTTCACTCTTTATCTACCTACTTATTTCTTTCCAACTAGATGTTTGATTTTGAATAAAATATTGGTAAAAATGTAGGTAGGTACTTAAATAAATAATTTAGCAGGTACTTACTTACCTATAGCTTAAAAGATTAAGGAAAAGAACTTTTGCATGTAGTTGTTATATTGGATTTAATTACACTTCACATATATATAATTTTTTATCTAAGTCTTTATTTAACATCTATAAAAATATGATCAAATTTTTAGGTAGGATATCCACAACGCAGGCTTCGTCAGGTGGTCACAAATGCAAATCATATATATAAAATCGAAAAACCAGAACGGGATAAAAAACGAGGGAAGAAGAGAGATGGCACCTTACAAATTTCTAAAAAAGTTTTTGACACGTTTCACGAATAAGACGCACGTATGATAAGAAAAAGCTGTTCTAATCTATTATCTAAATATGAGAATATAACTAGAGCATAAAAACTATCGCTTTCGATGCGTATTTAACTTACAATAAGCAAAAGAAATTTTCATAACATTCTTCATTTTACGACTATCGGCCATTTTCGGAAACTCTGTTGGTTTCGTTTCGATCTTCAAATAACCAAAATTATGTTTGTTATGTTGGTATGCAGTGATTTCGGCTTTTTTTACTCGAAGTAAAATAAAAAGTGCTGTCAATGTCAACCTTCGTAGCCCCCATACGAATGACTTCTGTCATATTACTAATAATTTGCATTTCGTTGTTTTAAATTTATTTTCGAGTTATATTATTCAGATGACTTTTATGGCTTCGGCAACCATTGCCATTGGTCCGGGGAACGGGCTGCCGAGAAAGCCCAAAAATAAAAAGTTGATACGTTAATATGAAGTCCATCAGTTCAAGGGATGACTTTAGAGATATAATCAATTCGGGAATTGTTTTCTCGCGTAATAAGATACGACTCGACCAGGTAAGATTTTTCTTCTTGCTGAAAGTCACCATCAGATATATCGGAGCGGATGAGGTATTCACAAATATCTGAACCATGTAAATTATGTATAATGTAATCAAAGTGTATGTTCAGATATTTTTGAGCGACCTTGGTGGCTACGATATATATCTAATGGCGACTACACATTCATAAAGCAAATGTACAGTCAGTATGAAATAGATAGTGACGGCTAAAGTAGCCAAATATATCGTAATATAACTTTGTTGCCATAGAAATAATAAAAATGTGTTCCGATATATTTGGCGATATATTTGGGTATTGGAGAGACCAAAGCGGCTGAGCTTCCGTGGCTCGGACACAAAGAGAATGGGAGAGGATCGTGCCGTACTACAGCTACGGTGATGCAACGACCCAAAGTGAGTCCTGGCCTCCGACTCCAGATCACGCCATGTTTCTCGGTCTTGCGATAGCTCTCGCCAGTCAGCATGGCGGAGGTTGGGCAGGTCTAGAGCAACTACGTCGTTTCAGCGGTACCTAGGACGTCCATCGGCTGTCTCCCACTTCGTTGTCCCAAGTACGCTCTCGGCACGATCCTCTCCCATTCTTAAAATTCTACCATTGCCTTGTCAGTACATTTTAGAAATTACTAAATTTGTCAAAAAACAGCCTCAGCTTTTTCCACTTCACGATGAAGTGGTCAATAAGCAAAGGCCTAGCAGGAAGCCACTGCAGCTACATCAACCTGCGCAGAAGCTGAAAGTGTCCCAATCAAATGTGTGTAATATGGCTGTAAAAATATTTAATAGAGTGCCAGATGACCTCAAAACTCTACCGATATGTAAATTTGAAAAAAAAATGTTTCAGTGGTTACTTGGGAAATGTTTTTACTCTGTAGATGAATTTTTTAAATGACATTTATTATAATTTGTTAATTAATTTTGCTTATCTTATACCTACTGACTGAATTTTAATTTTAATATTTAATTTTACTCCCCATGTACATAGCTATGTAAATATTTCTACGCCGATGCATGCCGGCAGAATATGCTGACCTAACACCTTTTACTAACCAACATTGTATGTACCATATTCTTGGAAATAAAGTATTGAATTGAATTGAATTGAATTGAAAAAGACAATACGACCTAGGGGCTGTCCATAAATGACGTCATCTATTTTTGACGATTTTTGCCCCCTGCCCCAAATTTGAAATGACGTAATTTATGAATAGCCTCCTGTGACAGTGTTGCCACTCTCAATATTGTTCTTAGGTTCCGAATATGGTAAGTTATGTAATTAGCGTTTTATTTTTGTGTAAAACGTTGTCATTTTAAAGCCGTACTTTTGGCCTTATTACAAAGGAATAAGGTGCAAAAGTGTAAACATATCTTTGGCGTCGACTATTATTATACTATGTTATACTTATTAAGCCTCCTCCACACTCGTGCGCGAATCGCGGCGTGAAGCCGCGAACGCGAGTGTGGCGTCGATTTTCGCAGACAGCGAGAGGGGGCTTTCTGAAACTTAGGAACGTAAACTAGTTATGAATAGAAAGAGCACGAAATAGTCAATATAATACGTTTGTTGAAAAAAAAAGTCTACAGACGCTTAGGCGCGAAAGGTTATTGTCTCATAGAAAATTTGAATTTCGCGCCTTTTTCTACCGACAAAGTTGTTGGATAGACTTTCATATAAAATTAAAGAGTGGGCCTACACACTTCGCTGTGACAGAATGTGAAAGTGTCACCAAAACTGTCAAATGACTACGATAATAAGTATTCCTTTTATAATGCCACTCCACACTATGCCATTCTGAAATTAAATAAGAACGATAGTCATGCGAAATTTTTATTTTTGTAGTGGGTCATAACGTTGACGACTGACGTGTATAATTTGAACATCAACCAATATTAAAATAATGTTGGAAATTATATCAGTTATTTTTAATTAGCTATCATTCACGCGCGCGTTCATTTCGCTCAGACTTGGCCGCACAAATATTTGGTGCGAGCGGGACGCCCGCGCACGTTCGAATTGGCCTGTCACTTGTAGCAACTTGTAGTTAAGTACATACTTACCTACATACTATCCACGCGTCCTTGGCACGAACTCCCGCCACCGCCCGCATTGAAACTGTACCCGCGCGCCGCAAGGAAATGTAATCCTTAGCATTAGCGCACAGAGTTCAAATTTGGTAGTTTCATTTAGCGAATTTGTTAAATTGCTCTTATTTATTACATTGACCATGTTTTAGTGTGATTATGTATTGAATATCACTTTGAACGTTATCAGAACAAAGTCTGCTAGAAATTATATCTATAACCATTTTTTCTAGCACGTTTAAGGCGTAAATATATATAAAAGTGATACAAATAATATTGATGTTGGATTCTCGGATAAATAGCTTAATGAAGTAGTTTTATGGTAATTAAATCAAAGACTTAATTATAACTTTTTTTTTATATCAAGTTACGACGTATATCCGTGAGGTCCCGCAATTTATTGAATTAGTTATTTTTCGTGTAAATATTTTGACCGATTCCATTGTCGACTCATTATATATATTATTTTCGTCACGTTTACGAACTAAAAATACTATTACTATTTTTAACAAACAAGAACGGCTCTTTTTTTAAACTATTTTTTTTTACCTACTTCCGGAGGGAAAGTTGGTTGGATTCGAAAATAAAGTATCTTAAAATGATCTAAAGAACAGGAATAAAAAAAAAATTGCCTATTACTAATTAATGTTTAACGTAAGCGTATCTTTCTTGGGCTATAAGGTTGAAGGGCAATGGCGGTGCATAAAAAAGGTGTGCAGGCAAGTATAAGCTAAATAGTTTGGCTTTTCTTTTCTTAATTACTCCATGAGCTGGAAGAAAAGTGGCCAGCTTGATAAAAATTAGGCAAGCCAGTGGGATTTGAGTTATATCTATGGATGCCTGATGATGAATTCTGAAGGGTCATTGGAGAAGGGCTGACATTAGTACCAATAAGCTTAACCCTATACCTACTATACGAGTAGTACGAATACCTAACCTAATATGCTCAATTTCCGAGGAGGGAACAGTTGAGAGGCGGACAGGCCAATTCGAGTTATAGTTATTCGATCTGTTTCCGATATAATGCTGATCTGCCAGTGTCAAAACAGGCGTTTTTGGTTGAAGAAATGTGTAAAGTAACATTTGTGATGGAAAACGTCCAAAAAATGTGTAAAGTGACATTTGTGATGGAAAACGTCCAAAAAAATGTGTAAAGTGACATTTCTTCAACCAAAAGCGTCACTTTTGACACTGACAGATCAGTATCCATAGAAGTAGCATCCTATAGAAGTGGTGTGCGCGTGCCTCCGTGAGGGACAAAACATACGCAATGCGACAATATTAAAAACACGTTTTAACATTCCTGACAATATACCAAAAACAATCTACGTAATTCGGTCGGGTTATTTGTTGCCCACCATAGCCCATACTAACAAAAAGGTGGGGAACAAACAAAAAGTGAGACTGACAAGGACAAGCAATAGTACCGCTTTCTCTGCTACTCCTACTGAAAGTTCTATAAGTGTATCTCGTTCGGTCATTTGGCCACTCCCCCGTGTCTTCTCTATGTTATTGTACCTCTATGTCAGTATCATATCGGAAACAGATCCAATAACTAAAACTCGAATTGGCCTGTGAGTACTCGAATTAAAAAGTTGTATGGACGGATACCGCGGCACGCATTTCCGATTAAGCCATACGGCGACGCCAGGGATATATTAGTGATATTGATATTATCGGTGACGTCAAGTTTCTGTCGATATACAACGCTCATTTCTCAATAATGATCATTTTCCAGCGTGATTCATGTGTTTTCATCTAAATGAGTCAGTCTGAAGCGAATTTCTTTTGATCTTTATAATGGATAATTAATTCTGTTTTATTATTACAGCAAACCTGGACTGGCAGCTACAACGTTTCTAGACTTCGTGCAGATGATATTTTAATAAGTCATGTTACTGAGAATTCATATATCTCGTGCAAACATCATACCATCACCATACCATCATGCCATCCTAACTGACAACTGTTTATTTTGCATTTTTAATGTCGATACATATTTTTTTTGGTCCATAGTCAATGTTTTTCGTAATTGCGTTGTGCTTAATTAAATATAGCACTATTATGGTATAATTATATATTGGTTTTGGGTTTATAAGCGAGTGACACCAATATGCCAATTATTCTACCGTACGTTACACAAATAAATTGTGTCAACCAAGTTGTGTATCTAGCCAGTGTTGATGTTACTGAATACCTGTCACCGACGTGTCATTTACGTTTTCTGTGTACAGTCACCAGGTGTAATATTTTACACAACGAAGACCGCAAAAATATCTGACCTGATCTTATTTGTAGAGCCATAAGAGCGTGTCACATATTTTTACGGCCTTCGAAGAGTAACATATTATTGCAGGTCACTGTACAACCATTCGTGGAATACTTAAATAAATCCTTATTCGTTCCTGAATTTCTAAGAATTGGACGGTTTTTAGTGATTGTTAGCAGCAGTTATTTTTCCTTCTTTTAATTATAATGTATTTTATGGCATCGACAATAATGTGTTGCTAAGAGACTCCATATTTGTACAGATGATACTGTGTGTCTGTGTCATATTGTATTACGTCAGAACTTCCTTTGAGGTTTATTATGTAAGCAAAAATAAAAGAAACGCATTAAATTAATTTACTTAAATAATATTGATTTTTGTAGAATTTCATTAAACAGATATTACCGACTATTCACTATGATGATAGTCGCTTGTTTTAAGTGTTTAAGGATACAATCTTATTATCTTACAGTTACAGCCGTTTTCGTCAATTCGATTACAAATTAAGATTGGACATATCTTAATATAATTATACTTATCAAAATGTAAAAAAACATTAAGTACTTAAGTCTTATTTTAAATGAGGATTTAGGTACTTAACACTACTTCACGAACATGGAACATAATGTACCTGTCGTAGTCAGATCGTATAATCCGCCGTATTACATTACGGCTAGCCGTTTTCAAAAACAGGGGCGTTTTGAAATGCGGCGGTTCGACGATTAGCCGGATTGTCACTGCGATACGTTCTTCAATAAGGCGGCCCACGTTTAGCCGCTTCGTACATTGTAGAGTGACCAGTTCTTTCGGTCGCCTACGTAACCGGAGTTTGACAATGTTTGCAATTTAATTTATTTCTACCATGGTCCCACCGCACTACATGTGTTTCTTTTCCAAAACATTTCCTTCACAACTTAAATAGACAGAGCCCCGCAAGTGGGGCTCCTATTTCTGGGCGGTTTGCCCTTCGGGCATCTGAAGTTACCTAACGAACCTAACCTAATTACCTACCTACGCTTTTTTCCCCAGAGTGTAATGTTTTCACGGACGTCTCACTTAATCAATAGGTAGGTAGGTTAGGTTCGTTAGGTAGCTTCAGATGCCCGAAGGGCAAACCGCCCAGAAATAGGAGCCCCGCGAAGCGGGGCTCCGTCTAGTTAAGTTGCGAAGGAAATTTTTTTTTGAAAAGAAATTGTCCGACAAACTCCAGATTTGATGGACACCCCAGCGTTTGTCAGGCAGCGCCACGAGTGTTAAAAATGGGAACTAAAAACTGTCAAAGCGGCGGCTAATGACTCGCTGTATTACATTACGGCTAGCCGTGTTGAAGAACGTATGGCGCCGAATACATTCCGGCGGATTCTCATTCAGCCGCATTCAATACGGCTAATCGTTAAACCGCCGCATTTCAAAACGCCCCTGTTTTTGAAAACGGCTAGCCGTAATGTAATACGGCGGATTATACGATCCGACTGCGACATACCTATTACTCTAGCAAACCACACAAATTATACCTACATATTCAATTTATGCTACATTTAATATAAATATAGCATTATAGCATAGTAACCACAAAATACTATCGGACTCGCACACCGCGGGAGCATGAAAACGGTAGGTCGAATTAGGTCGCCACGTGGTGATAACGTACAGGGCCGACTGCTAGTTATTACCAACAAAACCGTCACACGCATACCAGTGATATTATGACCCCTAAACCCGTAATAATACAATGAGTAATAAAATATATTTTTTACTAGTTCGCGAACGCTCGCTTGCGCTCGTTGAGCAATTGCGATGGCAGCAAACGTATGATGCCAGTTTTTAAACGACACATGTGTTGTAGAGTTTGTAATCCTCATACGCTATGAAAGAATGGTGGCATTGGCAAATATTAACATGCGTGGACGCACGCTATACATAAAACCAATACCTTCACACATTTACACGAATGGACAGAACAAAAATAAACAGATGAGCATCACCGTAGTTCAGAACAAGGTGAAATACGGTAAGCTGCAGAGTTGGTGACTACCCCCCCACTCCTCGCTCTACGAAAATCTATGCAGAAGAGGTCACTAAATAAACTTTCCAGTTTACGGTACCTATAGGTAACCTAACTATACATATACATATTTTAAACTTGTTGTTAATCTAATCATTATAAGCTTAAGAGATATAACTTCTCTGAGGGTCTTGTGAAGTGTGCAGCAAGATAAAGATAAAAATGTTTTAGTTATAGTTCCCTATTAAGATTCTTAGAGTTATTTCACGAGTAATAACATACTTATATAATGGCTTCACGATGACAATATTACTCATGCTTTAATATAACATTGAGTAAAGGTAAATATTACAAGTTACTCACAAGAATAAGAACAGGTAGATATGAGTAATGAGGATTTCGTAAGTGTACAAGTTCTGGGGTTTAACTTTCTCGGAGTTTTTATTTCGTGACCTTTTGTCACTGGAAGCTAGTACCTACAAATGAAATACTTGTTAAAAGCCAAGCTAATCTCAGCTTTTTGTCCGAGTTGCACTCATTGGAGTCTATGGTTTTCAGTGGCGGATTTGCAGTCTTTGCCGCCCTAGGGCCCAGGCCACAGAGCGGCTACCGCGAAAACCGAAATTCGCAAATTGCGGGGATCTTTCTCTTTTACTCCAATGAAGGCGTAATTAGAGTGACAGAGAAAAATCCCCGCAATTTGCGAACTTCGATTTTCGCGGTTATAGTCCAGGGCGGCTACAGAGCCGCCTCTTTCTCAGCATCAGCACCCATCATATTGACTATATTTTGAGTTATTTCTTGTTATCATCTGCGAATTTATTGCCACAATTTGGCGTCCCTAATATCTTGTCGCCCTAGGCCCGGGCCAATGTAAACTTGAAGGTTTATTAAATGGAATTCTGCCCTCTATTACTACCGAGTTGCCAATCTATGTGCGTAATCTTTCTCAAGTATATAAACGGTCCCCATGCTATCACGTTGGGTTCGTTGAAGGAAGTGAATGGCCTCGCCGAGTTCGTGCCAGGAATCCGTACAGCGGTCAATAAGGTGCAAATTAATTGTTTAATTAAAATAGAAAGCTGGCCTCTGAGTATTACTTACTTATATGTAAGAATGTGAAGATTTCTGATGCGCGCAATATGAACGCGTGAATTGACTGGACATGCCTAAGTGTAACACGAAATTCTTTCTTTAACATCTCTATATTTGGAACGTAATTAATTTC
Source organism: Cydia fagiglandana (assembly GCF_963556715.1). Taxonomy (NCBI): domain Eukaryota; kingdom Metazoa; phylum Arthropoda; class Insecta; order Lepidoptera; family Tortricidae; genus Cydia; species Cydia fagiglandana. The sequence goes on from NC_085940.1 coordinate 4,709,148, forward strand.
TTATTTTAGTGAAAAGCAAAAGGCACGCAAATTTAGACTATTATTCACTTTAAAGCATCGTTCATTAATTCTATTGCAATTTATAAGTACCTATAGTCATTAAAATTTGAATATTTACCTCGTCACATTCATTACATTATCGGATTAAATATTCTATGCCTAACTAGTGAGCATTTTTAGTTTTAGTAACCTTCATCTTTCAGCTCGTCTTGCATCAAGCATATGTCATACATCGATTGCCATTCGATGTAGCCAACTTTTCTGAATAGATAGATGTGTCCGCTGTGACGTACGAAAAAGCGGCGATTCATGAAAATTCACTGTTGTGGGTATACCTACTCGTAGCTATAGCTAAAGACCGTACCGTAGTGTTTTTATGATTGGACAAACATAAACACTCGAGTCTTCCAAGTGCACAATCTCATCGTCGCTTTGAGATAACTTTACCTTTGTACCATTGAGCACAGGCAAATAGCTCTTCAATCCTTCTGAGTGCACACTGCTTGTTCAAATTGCCAACGAAGTCCTTGCTTTAGAAAAACCAACATAAATATGGCTTTAAACTTTATAGTAAAGTATCATAATTGGGGGTCATAATAAAACTGGTGAGCCTGTGACGCTACGGCTCTGTATGTCATGGAAATACAGGCTCCGCATTCAAGCAATGTCTTTGACGTCATCGGATCATTGCAGAATCGTGTCCTCATTAACATATCTCTGACATTACGGAGTCAACTTTATAGTGTCGGTTTTAATCTGTTCGAGTAACTCTATAACGTCATCAAGCTGCCGTATAAATCTAAAATTTATAATTCCAATGATGCAAAACGTTTGCGTCACAATAAAAGTGTGTTTTCTGGGTCATAAACATAATATAGGTTATCGCATCTATTGTGTACGAAATGAGGTTAACTAGCTGATAGTTTATGGGGACATGATAGTTTTGACAAGTGGCAGACGGGATAAAACAATTAATGTAAAAACTGGAACATGGATAAATAAAGCTGGGTATACATACGCACACTAAACGCTTCAATCGTAGGTATAACCGCCAAGAAATTTTAGAAAACTATTGAGGGCGCCACTGTCACATATTTGACGTAAACATGGCAAGAATTTAGTAAGGAATTTTCATGTTCCGTATTATTTAATTACCACTATTTTATGTCGCTCTATATTAACGACCTTTATCATCCTGTACCGTATCGATAATAAATTTGGTTTAGTTTCCCTTTATCCGCAATCTAAGAACCGATTGGAGTCCAATACAAAGTTTAAAGAGGACAAAGTCAGTGGCCCTGAGGTCTATGCCAATTATAATATTGTCAATGAAGCATTGTTTTCGGCTGCCTAGCGACGTTTCCTGCATTCGGCTATTTGTATGAGGACGTCCGTTTCCTTTGCAAAAATCTGCATGCGAATACGGCGCGTGAAAGCGTTTTGTGCCTTTCCTGGCGTCATTTTGGTGCATAATTTCTAAGCAGTATCGAACTAAAAATAATTTAAGCATTCCAATAGTATGTGGCTTACGAATACACTTTTATTTGGTTTTATGAAAATGTCGAATGATTTCCGGTTGTCATTTCTAAATTTTGAAATTGTAATATAATATATTATTGAAAAGCTTGCTTGTAAAGTATTCAAAAAGTAGCGTTCGTAATTTAATAAATAGTTCTGGTGGCTCATTTTATTTTATTTTAAACTGATCTCAAGTGATACTGATAACTGATCACTGAAATATGAGCCGCCCACTCATATTTCATTCAAAAGTCAAGAGTATATACGTAAAAAATAAATGTGACATGATTATGCGTAATTAATTTGACATATCGTACGTACAAAATTAAGTCTTCATTAGGCTTCGACCGAAATGGTTGGCTTTTATAAGTTAAGGTAAAATAGTCGTGGTAACATTAAAATTATAGAATTAAAACTTTTTCTAATCATTATAAATATAAACGCTCAAGTTATCAGCCGTCTCACAAGTAGCTAATAAATCAGAAGGGTACGGCGTTTCAATTAGTTCCAGTGGGTCGAAGCAATAAACCGGCGGCCTTCGCGAAGCCTGGTAACTTCTAAGTAGTAGGTATAGTTAAAAATAATAATAAAAAAAAATCAATTACGACGAAGTAAGTTGGGTCATAAAGCAGTTTAAGTTTAGAACGTTTCTCCTAGGCTGTTGGCGACTGGCTGGCGCGCGATCTCTTTCGTGCATGTTATATATTATTTGTAAAAAGATTTAGGTACTTTTTGGTTCTGATTCCATTAAGGGACATAAAGCTTCATTTTCTCATTGAACCCTTATCCGCATATAGGGGTACTTTTCTTCCGTGAGATAATAAATAATATCATTACTAATATGCCCATAAACATATAACAATAGTGACTTTTAAAAACTATTTTTTTTTATTCACACTCATCGTAGATAAATTACAAAATGGAATAAATGTTATATTATAAAGAAAAAGCTGAAAAGGCAATCTCGGCCATTAGAGAGTCGTAACTTTTTCTGTTGTTTTAAAATCTGTGGTCTCATCAAATAAATCAGCAGTAATGTTAACATATAAATCTGGAGGGCTTCAATTAGCGCCAGTGGGTCGCAATAAGCGTGGCCGCGAAGCCTGCACGGGCGCCGGCGCCGGCCGCTCTTGACCTGTCTTCAATGACAACTCCGTGGAGAAATTTCTAGACACGCACGACCTATTATCGTGTCTAACTTATATAACCCATTGTTTTCATAATTACTTATGTCATTAACACAGTAACTATGCTCTTTATTATAATTTATAATTTACAAGAACTAAATGGCGATGTTTTCTTTATCAAAGAGAGTTAAATCGAGCACTGAATTCCGAATGATTAATTCTCCTTTAATAATAGTGCAGTATTTTACACCGTTTTAAAACTAAGTGTACCTATATACCTAATGGACTTCTTAACATCTTAACAGACCCACGCCCCACTTGACGGTATGTCCTACTATAGTATACCTAGTTAACACAATAATTTAACATGACAATGCTAATCTGCATTGAACAGTGAAATCTGGTTAAATAAATGATTTATAGGAATAATTTTGTATGCTTGTTGTTTATTCACTTTCCCTTTATTTTCCTATTTATTTACCGCTTATGATGATTGTAACTTTGTTCCACAATTACAGAAGTACCAAAAATTCAACCAAATTTCGCGATTCAGTCAACTTAGTATGTCATATGACTCACCTAAGTAGAAGGTTGAGGGAGCTGTCATTCCGTGTGGTGGGCACGTCTTTGACGCTGGACGGTTCGCTGTGGACCCCTCTCAAGGAGAAGGAGTTCCTCAACTGCCGCGGGATGGCCGCCAGAAGCCCGCTGCTGTTCCTCCTCTGATGCACCAGGCTCTTCGAGCGCGTCAGCTTGTTAGACTCCAAGTCGATGGCCTGAGGATGTAGGGAAACCTCCTCTCCGCTTCTAGAAGTCGTGCTCGAAGCTTCGGTCTTAATTATAATAGGAACAGTACTCTTTTCGTCTCCTAACAACTTGTCCCAGGGCGAGCCATCCTGCCCATCCTCCTCGGAAATAGTCTCGAAACTTCTCGGGCCGACCGACGATGTAGTCTTGTCCGACATGGTAACGATTTAATAAACAGGTAAGGGAGCAGCGGAACGTAGCACTACAGACACCAAATGGCACTTCGTCACTTTGGGTTTTTAGTTTCTTGGCAACACTTCACTCTTATCATAATATCCATTTGTAAATCATAATGTTTGGGGTAGAAATGTTGACACTGAAACAATAGAAACGTTTTATTAATAAAAGAATGTGATAAGTATTATGCGATTGGATTGATAGTGTGTGTAAAGAAAAGATGTACGAAGAGAAACACATGTGTTTTAATAAACTAGGTATAAAACCCATAGAATAAAAAGTTGTTGACGAACTTCAATGTTTTGGAAATCGTTAGATAGTTAAATCTCTATGCCCTAATCATACGTAATAGTATGCGCTATACTATGTCATTCTACTTTAATAACCGCAATTTGTCTTTTTGCAAATTACGAACTAAAACGTAATAAGAAACCGTTCTGCTCGAAAGCCAACATTTACTTTCGTGAGTGAAACCACCCACTTTTACTTAAGTTTCGTACAATACATTTAAACACCTATAACAACAATGATGAGAGACTGTCTATTTATTTGTGACATTTATGTCATATTTCCCTTTAGTACCGTTTGGTAACCAAAATTTCGTAACCAGCTACAGAATGGGAATCAAGATTCCCAGTTTGTAGCCGGTTACGTATTGGGCCAGCGTGTTACCGTTTGGTAACTAAATTTGGTAACTAGCTACAAAATGGGAATCTAAAATTCCCTGTATGTAGCCAGTTGCGAATTGGGCCAGAGTGGTACCGTCTGGTAACTAAATTTTGTAACCGGCTACAAAATGGGAATCCAAAATTACCTGTTTGTAGCCGGTTACGTATTGGGACGGAGTTACTGATCGGAGTTTATTCTACCAATTCGAACGGTGTACATACGAAAGCACTTCAGACTTATTGTCATTGCATACGTTTATTTTAAGTTTTACTGATAATTTCTCGCTGACTGTACATTTTATCAAAACTTGTAAATACCAATTGTCACCACTTTAAAAGTTAGAGATGGTTTCCCAAGACCATTTTCGAGTGACAGCAAGCTGCCTTCACTGCCCCATCTTAACTTTCCACCCTGTATACAACTTAATGAGCCACTTCAAAAGTTCCATTTTGTAACCAGTTACAACGCGGGATATTTTTTCCCGTTTGGAAGCTGATTAACTAACCGTGGCTACGAATCGGTAATTCAAAAGTCCCATTTTGTAACCAGTTACAACCCGGGATTTAGTTTTCCCGTTTCGAAGCCAGTTACCAAACGTGGTTACAAATCGGTAATAGAAAAGTCCCAATTTAAAGCCAGTTACGAATTGGCATTTCTTTCCCGTTTCGAAGCTGGTTACCAATTTTTAGTTACCAAACGGTACTAAAGGCATATTTCTGAAAGGTGTTTGCTGAAAAATGTGTTCCGTTAATATAACACAAGGCTTTCTAACCATTTCTGTGTAACCCACTAATTAGCTTGTTTAAAGAGAAAGGCACAAAGCAGGCATTGCTAATAAGTAAAGGTCTCAGCTAGGCTTAGCCATTATATATTTACACTGGGTTTCACCTAAGTATTTTTAAAAGAATTCGCTAAACAGATGAATCTATTAGGTATATAGTGTATTTCAAAACATATTTTTATGCCGTACTTATATTTTTTATACCCCCCTGTAAAATAATGAACAGCATCAAAGGACATCGCGTTCACAATCATCCGGGTCCATAATTATTTGAAATTATAAATGCCTATTGCCTATCTATAATAATAATGACAAAATCGTTTAAAAAAGTAAAGGAAATATAATCCAGTCTAAACTCCAAAAATATGCTCACTCAGAGCCACCCTGAAATAATTGCAACACGGTGCCAAAAATACTAGAAGATTTTATGATTTCGTAACACATATTGTGTAGACGAAACTAGTAATCAAATTTCTAGGTAATCACATTTTAACATTCACCAGGAGCATTAAATTATTTCATTTAAGAACGTGAAAGTATCATTTCGCAACGACTCTTTCATAACAATGCTTTTTTGCAAAGTCATTGTTATTTCTCGGTCCATTATATAGAATATTTTCTAATCTTATTAAATGTTGATGATCACAGCAGTATAGGCTTAACTACAATTTAATTGCCGGAGTGATAGCCACCGACATACTTGCGAAAGTGATGCATGTTTCTACCGGCCATTTCAACTATGCTTAATGATAGCTGGTGACATGGCCACCAGCACTCTGCCAGCCACCATCATTTTTGGTACACATTACTTTGTTAAGACGAAAGTTCACGACCGCGCGAAACCGTTTTTTCATCCAAACGTTGTCTAATTTTATTTTTCCTCCGAATATTCACCTTATATTATAGAAAATATTTTATATAACAAGCTAACTATGCTTCCATAGATGCAGGTGCAGCTGATATGTATCAACTCCTAGTCATGTAAAGATAATGTTTATTTATTGCTAAGATATGTCGGCCATATAAGAAGTTTAGATAGCAATGTCACGTGCTATTAAAATACTGTATGGAGCGCCTCTCTAATGCGCAGATACTAATTCAGGAAAAAGGCTCAGGAAAAGTGAAAGCATGAAGCATATTACTCACTTAAGACGTGGAAAGACTTTATATTTAAAACTTCGCACGGGTTACACAAAACCTTAGCAAATTAATTATACACCTTAAGGCCTGTGCACACCGGCTGCGTGTGCGTGACGTGCACGTGCGCGTGCGTCGTTGTAGTATACAGATCCTTATGAGAGACGGCACACCGCTTGCGTGACGTGTGCGTGTGCGGCTCCAACAATTTAGCGCACGCACACGCGCACGTCACGCACACGCACACGCAAGCCGGTGTGGCTCGGCCTTAAACCTTCCTCAAAAATCACTCTATTAATAGGTGAATACCGCATGAAAATCCGTTCTCTAGTTTTGAGTTTATCGCGAACATACATACACACAAACAGACAGACGCGGCGGGGGACTGTTTTTTAAGGTGTAGTCATTTAGGTTAGAATAACAGACTGATTCGCAGCCACTGGCGTGCTAATTAGGTGCTTGCGTAAACACAATTATTTTGGAGTAAGTATGCTCCGCTGAGCGGTGTATTCAGAAATGTTAGTGTTAATATATGATAGGTACCTATTAGTCCAATAGAAAATCGCACAAGCGTATTCAAACCATAAAATATACGTAACTTAATTTTAACAATAGCCGATTCGTTATAGAGTTCAAATTGGTATCATTTATTATTTTTTGTTCACCACGGCGGATATTTGAATAGAGTCCGCCTTAGCTAATTTTGCACCGACTTGAAAAATCAAAGAGTGTCGTTATAAACGTCACATTTTCGTAGAACTTTAACATCAGTGATGACATTGACACACTTTGTCCATTACCAATCTAATTCAGTATTGGTAAATCAGCTTTGTTTGTTGTTTCAATATCTGTCAGTACTACAGTTAGATCAAGTAACGTCTGTAGCAATTTTGATAGTTCACGCAGTGCAAGCTTAGAGGATATAACCAAAATGAGAAGTCATTAACAAGCGTTCCCCTCTGTCGAAAATAGGCGGCCAATGGTCATACATATTATATGGACTGACGTTTATCTGACATGGCCATTTTTACGTCACATAAGATACATTTGTCATGCCCCTCCCCCGCAAAAATCAGCAGACTGTTTTGAACCGAAAATTACAGACAAGGCGTCTCCGTTTGGTTATATCCTCTAAGAGTGCAAGTGTTATTTTAAAGTCAAACTACTATGAAATTATGACGTACTATAAATAACACTCGCACTGCGCTGTGCTGCCCTGTTTCTTGGTCTAACTCTAAGTAATAGTAGGTAGATATCAAACATATATTTTTCATAATACATATATTGTGGAGTGTGGAGTAATGTACGTTACAGTTGGTTACAGCTTACAGCTATCTTCACTGTTTAGATAAATAAACGTAATGTGCAGTTGTGCACACATGTCTTTACCTAAAGTTCTGGGGAATAATTAATTTCATGAAAATTTCCACACGACTCATCGCGGAACGAAATATTTCGAAACGCATTTATAAGAAGAACTGTTCTACACTTTTGTGACTAATATACGCCTTTCATATAGACAAAAAGCGACCTTCTCATGTTCATATCGAAATTAGCATTTTGTAGGTTGTTAGTTTGACACGAAGTGGCTTAATATGCATCATCTCTGTCAAATATTACGTGTAAAAATATCACGGTTTGACCTAATATTATTCTTTCAAACTCTTTATCTAATCTCTAGTTGGTTAACTTACCCTATGTGAAAAAAATAGAAGAGTCTAATCACGCTAAGTTTGTATGCCAAGTGATATGTAAAGTATAGAGCTTACAGGGAATAAATATGTAAGTATGCATTCTTACTGCCAAGTTTGTGCATAATTAGCGTGGTCAAAGTCTCCTTAATTGTATCTTTATGCCAATGTCATAATTTATAAGTCCACAGTCAGTGGCATAGCAGGTTAGCCAGAGAAAATTTAATCTGTTGTAGAAGGGAATGAGTGTAATGTTTTGTTCTTATTTACTGTAACCTAGGTATTCGTATATGTACACAATAATAGACAATACATTTGGCCAGCCAGACTATAGAGTTTTGTCGATAATAACAGAATTGTAGATTGATAAGCGCTGTATATTTTATTTAGAATGACACATGCATGTAATTTTTATAGATGAATAGGCCGAAGTTAATACTCGTAAACCACCAACGACAGGACAAATAAATGGGGTATTCGGCATGCATGAAAGAATATGAATGTGGACCGGAAAACGTCAGAATCAGTAACTATATACTGGCATATTTCTTCTTTGACCTGGTTGAGCATTCGACAAAAACCATTGTATCCAAGACCACGGGATTCTTAATAACTATACGTGTTTAGAGACCGATTTATATTGGTTAATCTGTGCTTTGGTTCGTTGATGGTTGGAATAACCCTTGGCTCGTATTTTAGAACGGCGCGTCTGCCAAATGTACCGACAGCTCAATCTGGGTCAATGCTCCAGAGACCACTGACTCGTGGTCTTGCAAAAAGGTGTCTGATACTCTTACATGGATTATTAAAAAAACTATTAACCGGAAGGCTATTGTGGAGTCCATTATCGTGACTGTTCTCAATGACTCACCGGCAGCTTCCAAAATGGCGATTTGAGCTTGGGTGCTATTTCACTTAGTTTTTGATAGGTAGTAACATTGCTAAAATAGTGAGTTGGCTGACATATAATGGACTATTTACCTTATGTATACTGTAACAGATCCTAAGAAACGCGGCTTTTCACAAAAGTGGTATTTATGGTCTTGTCATGAGTCGTCTTTATAACAAGTCGAATTGGCCTCCTAGCCGTGTTTTGACTCTACAACAACGCGGTACTTAATTACGTTAACGGTAGTGGGTGATATAATATAAAAAATAAACATTGTTAGTCATAAATATTTAATAAGGCATATTGCGAAGTAAGTTATGTCAGCCTTATAATTAATTTCCTATAATCAATTAAACTATAAACCTACAGTTATTATCGACACTTAAATGGCGCCGATAACCTATAAAAATGCCTAGACCAAGCTAGACACGACACTTATTGAATCAACGCTTCACTTAAACCAGTATCGGGTATCGTCTTGGGTCGTCCCGTTAATTTTTCGTCAAGTTCTTCAATTAGTCCTATTCTGCTTTCGTCACTCATGCTACATTCGTCACAATCGTCGGTGGCTTTCAATGTAGCATGAGTGATGAAAGCAGAATAGGACTAATTTAAGAACTTGACGAAAAACGAATGGGACGACCCAAGACGATACCCAGTATCGAATTATCGATGCCATCTGCATACACGCATAAATGTTACGCATTTTGAGGCCAAGATAAATCTTATTTATGAATTTATTTATTTTATTTATTTAATCTTTATTGCACATAAGGAAATACACTGTACAAAAGGCGAACTTAATGCCATTAGGCATTCTCTACCAGTCAACCTTTAGGCAAAGCAGATAAGTTGTAGGCTGTGCAAAAACATGTAGTATAGATGATACAATTAGGTACCTGTACGAGCACAATACAATCATAATAAATACACTAAAATAAACATACATATATATAATATATATAAATAATATTGTATTGTAATTTAGTAGTTAGCTAGGTTAATTACTATAAGCTCTGAGATAGGTATCAGATTATTCTTTTATTGTCAGGCTATGAGAGACTAGAAACAATGCTTGCTCATCAATAATCTCTGCAATTATCCACCTTTTCATCGACGATTATATCTGCACCTCCAGTACTATTCTGAAATAAATGCTGGAACTCAGATTAATAACAGCTGATAGCGAATCAAATAAACCGCAGTCCACAGTCGCAATCCAAGAAAATTGGCATCTTGCAAAATGTTTATAAAATGGTGTGATTTAAGAGGAAAATCTTTTGCATAGCTGGTTTCCGGGAAAACTCATAAGTATAAATTATTTTTCTTATTACATATTCATTGTTCCAAGCAACAGTGGTGAAGTCACGTTTGAGAGAAAATTCTAGGCCAAACATTCAAGTTTACAGATGTTTAGGTATACTAAAAGTAAACTTTGCACTGTGGTATGTGACTTTTAATAATTTCCCATTTGTGATTACGCCTATCTATCTCGTTTATCTTGATTTTCGTGTTTTTAAAGAAGCTACTAAAAGTATGCCAATTTGATTAATGCATTTTCCAGAAAGCTGGATGTAAAAATATTATAGGTAACTAGTACTTATAGCAAAAGTCTGTCTATTGATGTCAAATTACCGTACGGTAGATTTGAAACATGGCCGTATTAAATAGTTATAAAGTCATCAACGCAAAATCATAACAGCCACAAACTAGATCAACAAGATTGATATGTTTATACAGGAAAATTCTCATCCATCATTAACAGTTATCGGGATAGATCGAGCATTGATAAATCGTTTGTTTACCAAAGAATTACCAGTCAGTCATAAAGGATGCAATTATATATTATCATAGCTATCAGATGTAGTTCCTCGTGGGGTTTAATTCCAATCAATTAACAAACGGGAGATTTGATAGCTTGTATAAACCAGTGTAACAGTCTCTGTATTGTTGTCATAGACTTAGAGATCACATTACGCTGGTTCTAACAGGAACTGAGAATGCAACCCTAAGTGTATGTGCAGCTGAAACGTACGGCGGAAAACGTGAGGTGTCACACAATACTTACTTGTGTACGGACAAGGGATCTACTCACGTTCGAGCGGTTTTATTTATTTTTTATTACAAAAATAATAAGTAGTAGGAGGGAAAATGGGAAAATGCCGATGACAGGATCGAGTGAACAAAACGAGGGGAGGCCTTTGCCCAGCAGTGGGACACCTGCAAAGTAGGCTAAAAAAAGTAGGAGGGAAAAAGCCAGAAATAGACACTACGCAAGTCAATATATATTTTATCCCTTTAATGCGCAATGTAGGTTACACATACATAACTTTTGACCCATGGATTTCGACGACTTGATTCACCTTCTTGTCCTAGTTACTAATTACTTGTTGATTTTTTAGAGAATCCACCAACGTTAGATTAGAACACCTACAATCTAAGAATTTCCAAAAAAAGTTAATTAGGTAGGTACTTATGTTCTAAATTCCAATTAAAATTCGATAATTTTTATTATGCAAATGATCATAACATGTTTTAAACACTTAGGATTTTAACTATCAATAAAATAAATATTAACACGTAGGTAGTGTAGGACGTACCTACGCCAGACGTGCTTTTGACTTCAAGTCGTGCGAGATGATTTTTATTGGATAATAAAATTTTATGGCCCTCTCATGATCATGACACCAATCGTTTCTTTAAAGTTTGTTGTATCTGATATTCGGGATTTACAATATAAAAAAATATAAAAAATCTCGTTGAATTCCTAAAGTTACAGAAAGAAAAAAGAATATGAGACGAAAGAAGTTTATAATATTTTTTAAACAAAATATTAAATTAATTACCTATAAGTAGGTCTATTAGGAATTAAACAAGTTATAATTGTGGAAACATGATCTAAATAATTACCCCTGATTAAAACAGATATTTTCTAAGTTGTTCAACTAAAATATTTTTAAAATAAGCAACTTATGTGACCTATTGAAACTAAATTGGAATCATATTTTACCGGGTTTATTCGCGTTTGACCAGGATACCCTACATTGTCTTGCGTCGCCATAATTAGAGCACCAACGCGGAAGACAACACACGTACCTACAATATCATACATATATGTTTATAATGAACACGTGAATACTCCGAATCAAGAGTATTTCCGTACATTTGTAAAATTATTTCAAGAGAAACGGAACATTGGCCGGCGTTCATTCACCGGAGATAAAACGGACTTTTTACTGACCCTACTGTGGCTTCATTGTGCTCGTTGTCACCAAAAATATACCGTCTCAGTAGGTCTGTGCCTCAATATGGCTGTTATCAATACGACAATTTAAAAAATATGTACTTCATTCAGCACGTGGCAACAGATTGTATAGCAGAATGGCGCGGATTTATTGAGCTTATGGCTCTATATTTCTAATATTAATACAGGTCGTTATGAAATTGAGACTCTTCCCCGAAAGACCTAATACTATTTTAATAACAAAACTTCCGTAAGACAGTGACTAAACTTAAATATATTAAACCGGGTCTGCGTCGGACCGCCAACGCGTGCGCTCTTTGTAAAATACTCCTCGCTATGGAGCGAAACATGTCGAGCTAACTTCGACTTTATAAACGTGAGTGACCCGGTACTAGACTTACTTTTATATTAATTAGAGGAAATTATAGGCTCTAATAACCAGGGGCAAAAATAAATACTTAAATTAAAAGTAAAAGGTAACGTTTAAAAAATCTTAACTTGTTATTTTGAAAATCACTTCACGAATCTGTTTTAATGCAAATTAAGTATTTGAAACAAATTAACTCTAATATTAAATCCTCCAAGGTCTACATCCAATTTGCAAACAGCCTGTAGGTACGTAAACTAATCAACAGTGCTAAGATACTCTCTAAAATTGCAGGTAATAGATACTGTATTGTCCATCACCAACCAAGCGTAAACGTTGGGTAAATTGATCATTAAATAGTCGAGTTGGCAACAAAACTAGCTTGCACACGGATTTCTTGTTGCCAAGGTGTCACCTGACTCGAGAAACTCAGTGCGACCTAGGTAGAACGGTATTTCACAACCGCCTGATTTACAAGCAAAGTAAATAAGACAAGTAAATACTTTGTTACTTGAAAGTGTTTATTTAGGGAAGTATTAATGTAATATACAGGGTGGAAAGATAAGTCGGGCCCTGGAAGGAAACTAACTTAAATCATTAAGCTAGCTCATTTTACTTAAAGGAGACATTCCTTTATTTTTAAAAAGAAACAAAACTGCATTCAAAGTATTTTTCAATTTTTCTTAAATTTGGCTTGTCTAAAAAAATCTTAAGTAAGTACTAAATATAAGATTTTATGGATATTTTGTACGACAGACGAGTGTAAGACCTAATGTTTCTTGGAGAAATGTTGTCATTAACATTAACTGTGTCGACTAGTAGAATAAAATTGCGAGTTTTTATTTTTTTGAATTTTTAGTCGGTTCGAGTCCCGGGCGAGGCAAGCGAGTTTTAGAAAATCTTTGAATGCAGTTTTGTTTCTTTTTAAAAATAAAGGAATGTCTCCTTTAAGTAAAATGAGCCAGCTTAAGGATTTAAGGTAGTTTCCCTCCAGGGCCCGACTTATCTTTCCACCCTGTATAGACTTGTGTAAAGGCCTGTCAGTTGTATTAATTTATTACACCGCTATCTTGGTGTAATTATTTATTTACCAGATGGTATATGCGTTTCAGTAGCTTGTCGTGATAAAGCTGTCTTTGAACGAAAATACAGGACGTACGGTCAGACAAAAACATTTGCTGGAAACGGATGTTTGTTTAAACGGTTTTCCCCAAAAATATTTATAAGTTTGCACAGATATCTAAATCAGGATGTCTCTTTACAAACACATCAGTCAATGAGACTTCTGCCGTCGAATTGATCAAATACATTTCCATTAAATTAACGGACAGAGTAACACAAACAATTGTTCATCGCGGTCCATCATCATTGTGATCTGGATGGCAAATATCAGTTGGTTCTGACATATCTGACGCACGAACACAGAGTCTGCAACATTTGTTCAATGTTCTACTTGCCCCAGATTTAGATCCAGTAAACAGTATACTTCCTTGATGATTGCCAATTCCATTATGAATAATAAACAGTGGAATATTGGGAATTATTCTAAACTTCTATTGTTATATATTCGATTAAACCATAGACTAGGAATCCTCTACGCCGAGTTTAGAGCAATTATTCCATGCAATCGATGATGCCAAAAATGCGGGGGTGCGCGGGACGAGGTGAGCGAAGTCCCGTGCCATGATTGGTCCGTTCAAAGACACGGACGTCACACAAAGACACTTCTGACTCGAACATGGAGTAAAATTACCGTATGCGTGGCAGAGGGGGTAGCGCGACTATGCTCAGTCTGGAGGATGTCTTGTCTGTGGATTAAACGTACGCTTTACGGAAGGCGTATCCGTTAGAATGTTGTATAATATTAAAATAATTAACTATACATATTAAACATATTTAACTAAGGTGGTTTGTCAATTAAATCAAACAGGTCTTTATTAAAGGTAAGTTATTGCAATTATTTGCCTGTTAGCTTTAGATACTTATAACCGTTTAATATAAACAATTTTTCTGCACATGCCAACATAAAACTTACATCATCGCCTTTTTTTCTCCTAGAGCTCAGTAACTACCTACATTTTTACTTGATTTATAAATTAATCACGAATTCCAGATACGTACTATAATAATTGACATTCTGCCAACAACGCCATTTCCGTGAATGAAAAAGTTTGATTCATGTCAATTCTAAGAACGAATGGGATTTATATTTTTATGAACAACAAAGTATATTATTATCACATATAATACTTATCGTGAACAGAATACGTATAAGAGGGCATTACCCTTAATGCTTACAACCGAAGGAGTTTGTTCAAAACAAATCCGACCTTGTTTTCTTTGAATAAAGCCCGACGTATAAATATTATGTACGTTGATACTGGTTTTGGAACACTAATTAAAGAGTAAATTGTGTTTTATTGATAAAAACATAGAAATAAACGAACATAATAAAACTTAAAAATCTACAGATAAAAAATTTGGACCAGATCGCCGTCAACGGGCAAGGTGCCCAGAAGGCTGGCCGTATTTCCCCGCTGTATGGCAATACTAATACGCTGGGCGAAATAGTGGCCAGCCCTCTGGTCACCAGAAGCCTCTATTAGGCGCTCGGGGCGCTCCGACAAGTCTTTATACAGTCGACGCGCACTTGGCCACAGAATAAATAATAGTACTAGGTACAGAAGACTCACTCCCTAACAAAACGCGTCTGTTACGATCAGCACAGATATGGCCGCTAGGTGGCGACACCGCCACGCGTGGCTTATGGCAAACCCCAAAATTGGGGCCGAACGGATGTACGTTTAGCTACCTGTAGCAAAGCAACGAAATCGCGGAGTGAGCCACGCCTGACTTGGCCCCCATGACCCCAAAGTTTCGACACCAAACGCCGCAAATATGTAGCTAATTTCGATTGATCTCAGAATAGACAACAACTTAATAGGTATGTTAGGGCCGATCGCAATAGAACTTGATGCAGCGTATAGGTACGCATGACATGTTACTACGTTGCATTTTTAGGACTCTGTGGTAAAAACGTAGAACCCTCATATTTTCGCAATATCAGTCTCTCAGTCTGTCTGTCGCGTGTCGTTGGTCATTCTTGTTGTCAAGTATTTTAAGCACCTGTGTAAGTATTTTTATGCTAACCATTGTGACCGTAACGTACTTTGGTCGAGCTAGCTTGCGTCTCGAGATGGAAAATCCATGAATCAATACGCAATTCGACACACCTTCTAGAATTACATTGAAAACAGCGGTTTTTATCTATTTTGTTTTTCGGTTGACTTGCAAGTCATTAGTTTCGCCTTCTAGTCATCGATATCCATTCTTGTTGGCAACTGTGTACTTAACTTTTACGGTTGAATTGAAGCACGTCATTTAAAAAATAAATACTTTATTCATCCTTTTGTATGAATGAAGAAACAGCTGAATAAAAGTTACAAGATGTCTGGTATAACGTAAAGACTCTTATCGTAACCAATCGTAACCTTATGTCATATTGGTAATTCCATCTAATTGAAAATTGACTAGTGTTAGTCACTAAGCATGATATCGCTATTCCTCGAAAACCAATACTTATCGCACAATCTATTGTAAGCTGGCTGAGGTACTCCAAAATAATCGATTATTTAAACAGTAGGAAGAAAAGTAATTCGTTATTAAAAAAAAAATCTGTATCCTAGATTTTTATTTATATTACTATACAAAATAATTCGAGCCATAATGTAGAGCAAAACGCAGAGTCCATTACCGACGTCCACCGCCAATGAGGAACCTGCAAAGTATTCATAGTTTTAAAACGAAGCTTAAACAGTACATGCTTAGCCACCAACTTAGCCAGGAAACCTGCTTACACGATACAAGCTGCCTGTAGTTTCTGCTTTTACTTACCACTTAGATTACGTTCCCTTTGCATTGCCATGGCACATTACTTTTGAAAAATGTTATTCTCGCCCTCTTTTGGCTGTCTATAAGCAGTTAAATCTGTAAGATCGATAAAGTATTGCTTTTGTTCGTAACAAATCGACCTGTTTCATTTGTCATTTTAGTGTAGTTTGCGAAGCTGCCGCATGGCGCTAGCTGTAATATCAGGCGTAATGTACGGCCAAGATGAGTTTGACCTGATAATAGTGATAATATAACAGCTATTTTGTACGGAGTAATACCATACATAATAATTTTGTTGTAATGTACTAATCTCTTCTAATGTTACTATCTTTGTCTTTTGTATTCTTATTACTATATTTGTCTTTTGTATATATTAATTTTGTTGTTATTCTTTATGTATATTAATAATTTTCTTGTTATTCATGTTACCTGTCGTGATTGTTTCACCGGATGGTCTTATCGGAAGATCAGCGCTGGAAGTCGCCAGCAACATGCTGAGGTGAGACCATTTCGTGGCACTCTCTCTTTTTTATGTTTTCTCTGTTCGGTATAATTTTTTATTTTGTGTTTGTGCTCACGAATAAAATTATTTCTATTCTATTCTATTCTATTCTATTCATTACCCTTGTTGACAAGTTTATGCCAGCTGTTGCCAGCATTTACTGTTTGCGGTCTGTTTTTGCTACTAGGCTAGGTTAGAAAAACATTTTTTTTTTCAAAGTTACCGTTACATTATCTACTTTAATCTATTTCTTACTATTTAAACATCATTACAGTATAACAATATTAGGAAAACATTGTTACGCATTCTATGTTTTCCTAATATTAATATACTGTAATGATGTTTAAATAATAAGACACTTTAAGTAGGTAATGTAAATGTAACTGTAACCACTAATGTCCAAAAGAAGTACCTATCTCTCTTCTTCTCCGTCGAATTACTCTTGACAGAGCAGTCGTGGTCACGTTGAACGACGAACGATTCTACGCCAGTTCTCCCTGGCAGATGCTTCTCTGGCACATGTGTTAAGTGGGGTGTTGGTAAGGGCTTTTATCTGATCCGTCCAACGCATTGGGGAACGTCCTCTCGACCTACAGCCATTGACCCGTCCCTGGACAACAAGTCTCTCCATGGCCTGCTCTCCACGTCGCGTCACATGTCCGAAGTATCTGAGGATACGCGCTCTGACCGTAGCTGAGAGCCTCTCTTTCACCTTAAGTTCTTCAAGTATGGAGACGTTTGTACGGTGTTGTGTCCAAGATACTCGCAGCATTCGTCTCCAACACCACATTTCGAGTGCGTCGATTCTTTGTCTCTCTCGCTCCTTCACTGTCCATGTCTCAGCACCATACAGTAATATAGGGAATACGAGAGACCGCACTAATTGGACTTTGGTGGCTTTGGTGATATTTCTGTCCTGCCATATCCTCTTCAACTTCTCCATGGCAGATCTTGTAATAGCAATTCGTCTTTTAATTTCATCCGCAGAGCCTCCAGAATTAGTTACAAGTGATCCTAAGTAAATGTAAGACTGTACGACTTAACAATTTGCAATCTCGGTTATATCTGGAGCATTGTTTTGATTTCGATCGACAATCATCATTTTTGTTTTTTGCCGGTTTATTTTAAGGCCAAACTGGAGGCTGGTGCGTTCAACACGGTTACATATCAGAATACCGAAAACTGATTTACCTAATGTTGAATCACCTATGCTTGATTCACCTATTTTTAAATTACCTATCGATCAATTAACCTAAACATTGACTGACCTAAGTTTATAATACCTAAGCTTAAATAACCTAATGGACGAAACACCTAATGCACGATGTACCTAATGCACGTTTTACCTATTGCACGTTTCACCTAAAGCTATTATACCTAATGCACGAATCACCTATAGCTGATATACCTAATGGACGATACACCTAAAGCTGATATACCTAATGAACGATGTACCTAAACTTGATTTACCTAATGGACGAAATACCTAAAACTGTTAAACCTATCGCACGAAACACCTAAAGTTGATATACTTCCTGCACGAATTACCTAATGTCGATATGCCTAATGCACGGAATACCTAAAGTCTATATACCTAGAACAAAATTCATATCATTTTGCCGAATGATCAAGTGGCAATTCCACCCAATAATTCGTATGATTTCCCAATCTTACAGTAGAAACTGTTCGGATAACAACTTAAAAATACACTTTTTGAAACGCTACTTTTTAGGTAGTAGAATGATTTTGTAAGTCTGATACAAAATTAGTTATCTTATCCTATCTTATCAAAAACTTAATTTTTGTAAGTTAACATCATGACGATGAAATAAAAGTCTGTTTTGGCACTGTTTGGTCGCAGTTAACCTAACACGCTCCTCCTCGCTTTACTCGTCGTCGCACCTATCTCGACTCTGGCAAATGACTAGACCTTATATTATAATAAAAAATAGTTAGCCAATTGAATGATTTGGCTAAAAAATGTATACTAAATGTTGTATCTCTTAGTAATATTCTACTAAACAATAATTATTTTTTTTAGGTACATATTTCATTCATTAAGCGCATCGACTTCAGGTATTTCGTGCATTAGGTGTTTCGAATTTAGGTATTTCGTTCATTAGGTATGTTAACTTTAGGTAATTCGATGATTAGGTATACCGACTTTAGGTAATTCGTGCAGTAGGTATGTTAACTTTAGGCAATTCGATCATTAGGTATACCGAGTTTAGGTATTTCGTGCATTAGGTATATCAACATTAGGTGTTTCGTGTATTAGGTATATTAGCTTTAGGTATTTCGAGTATTAGGTGTTTCAACTTTAGGTGAATCGAGCATAGGTATTCTGAGCTTAGGTAAACCAATTGTAGGTGAAACGTGCAATAGGTAATTCGTTCATTAGGTGTTATGAGCTTAGGTTAATTGATCATTAGGTATTTAAAAAAATAGGTGAAACGAGCATAGGTGATTCAACATTAGGTAAATCGATTTTCGGTATTCTGATATGTAACCGTTCAACACGGTTTAATAGTTCCGCAATGTTCTCTTTACTCGTTGCTATTAATGTAGTATCATCGGCGTATCGGAGATTTGAAATGTTTTTGCCGCCAATAGGAATACCGTCTGTCCACTCTTCCAGAGCTATTCTCATAATGTGTTCCGTGTAAATATTGAACAGAAGAGGCGACAAAATGCAACCTTGCCTAACTCCTGCCGAAGGATGTAGTGGTTGGGAAGTGACATTATCCACTCTGACTGAAGCAGAGCCATACTCGTAAAGGGACCTGAGGATATGCACCAAGTGCTTCGGTACTCCCATTTCCATGAGGGTCTTCCACAATTGTGGCCATCTAACAGAATCAAATGCCTTTTGGAAATCAACAAAGCATATGAAAGTCGGTCTGTTAAATTCCTTTGCTTTCTCTATTATCTGTCTCACGATTAGGATCTGTTCTCGTGTACCTTTGCCCTTAACGAACCCGGCCTGTTCTGGTGCTATTTCCTTCTGAATATAAGCCTTCAACCTTTCGTTCACTATATGGAGTAAAATTTTGCTAGCATGGGGTATGAGTGCTATAAGACGATAGTTACTGCATTTTGTCGTAGACCCTTTTTTATGTAATGGTATAAACACAGAGTGCGTCCATTCCTTTGGCCACAGCCCGCCCCTCCAGATCTTGTTACATATAGTGTGAAATATGTCTACGCCAAAATCTCCGCAGCACTTGATTGTTTCAATTGGAATACAGTCGTTTCCAACTGCCTTCCCTTCCTTTAGATGGTTGATTGCAGCTTTAACTTCCTCCCTTATTATATGAGGTTCCAGGTCTTGATCTTCTGGATTGGTAGAGACATAGTTGTGCGAGTTGGGGTCAAAAAAGAGCGACTGGCAGTAATCCTTCCAGACCTCTAGAATATTTTCCAGCTCTGTAACGACCCTTCCTTCTGCGTTTTCGATAGTCCATGTTTTAGAGCTAAACTTTTTAGTAATTTCACGGATCTTCTTGTGAAGGTCTTTGGTTTCGTGCTTCTCCCCGTGTCTCTGTATTTCTGTGCATATATTTTGAAGAAGCGCTGGTGGCCTAGCGGTGAGAGCGTGCGACTTGCAATCTGGAGGTCGCGGGTTCAAATCCCGGCTCGTACCAATGAGTTTTTCGGAACTTATGTACGAAATATCATTTGATATTTACCAGTCGCTTTTCGGTGAAGGAAAACATCGTGAGGAAACCGGACTAGTCCCAATAAGGCCTAGTTTACCCTCTGGGTTGGAAGGTCAGATGGCAGTCGCTTTCGTAAAAACTAGTTGCCTACGTCAAATCATGGGATTAGTTGACAAGCGGACCCCAGGCTCTCATGAGCCGTGGCGAAATGCCGGGATAACGCGAGGAAGAAGAAGAAGAAGATTTTGAAGAAACATATTTTTATCACGACGGCACGCACCTTGAATGCGGGAGTTTAGATTATTCTGCTGTGTGGTACTAGCCCCAATAGCTTTTAAAACACGTCTTTCTTCAATTATAGCGAGAGTCTCATTCGTCATCCAGCGTTGGCGTTTTTGTGTCGCATCTTTCGGTCGTTCTGCAGATTTCACAGAATCTATTATAATCGATTTGGCTTGAGACCAGGTTTCTTCTACTGTATATTGATCATAATTCAGCTCAGCCCAGTTGCATCTCAGTTCTTCTATCCTTTGAGAGAATTTTTCGCGGTCATCGACCCTTATTCGAGGGCGTTTCGTAACTGTAAAGTACCTATCTAGGGTGACTCATATTGGAATCCTATGAGGTACAGAGCATTACGGCCCAAAGAATCTGGAATTTCCTGGACTCAACGGGCATTAGTAATGAACTTTAAAGGGCCGTCACCATAGATCATAGCTTGGTCAAAGCGGCACTCAAAGGCCCACAACACCCCAAATAAGTAATACGCATTCTACTAAAAGGCACTTAGTAGACAAGTTAGACAACACATGGGTTTAAATTACCTACAACATTATTTTAAAGTTTATTAAACCAATTTCAAGGTTTCAAGTGGGAAAAAAGTTGATGTGTTTGGTCATATTCGATCATATTGTATTTCCACGCTGTATTGTATAAGTACAAGTTAGTATTGGTAGGTACAGTCGACGTCAAAGATATATTTACACTTTTGCACCTTACTCCTTTGTAATAAGGCGAAAAGTGTACACATATATTTGACGTCGACTGTACCACTCCTATCAGATGATTACGTCAATGCTCAGTCACCCCATCGGCGCCAGTCACTCAAAGTTAATCGCGAAACACATTTACGATAAACTTTGTACCTTTGCAACGATTTACTAGTTTTTTAAACAATTCATTGACTTTTAAATGATGTAATAACTAATTATCATGCAATTAATTTATAAATAGCCTCTTAATTAATTAAGCTTGAATGATTCCACGTGAAAGTGGAAGGGATTTACAAAGAAGGTGAAGACAAGAGATTATTATTTTTATCAGTTGACAGATTAACCTATGTCACTACCAGTGAGTTTCTATAATTGCCTTCCAGTATCTACCGTAAAACGGGGTGAGTAGGTTTCGCGGGGAGATGTGGGTTATGAATGGGGAGAGAAGGTTTGAGAGGGGGGTGAGAAGGGATTTTAAGGCTACTGCTACAAAAATAATGTATCCCCTCTCACCCCAAATACGAGGCACTACGGGGTGAGGTGGGTTTTCCTCTTTATCGTCAAAGTTATGAAATGAAACTACCCAAAATAAAATAAAAACTAAAATACAAACGTCCGGAACGCTTATTATTTTACCTAATAACAATATCGTCATTTTATGATTAAACCACGCTCGTGTTCATGAAGTCACAAACAAAACGTATCGCATCTACTGTAGTTTCCACGTGGTAACTCTATGTGGTAGACCAATCAAATCAAGACCGCAATGACTACCTCCTAGTGCGCAATGGTACCTATTTAGAATAGAATAACTCCGGGGAAGGTAAGTCAGCTAAAGCTAGCAGCGGTCGGCAACCGGCGGCCCGCGAGCCTTCCTGGCTTATATATTTTGTTGTATGTAATATTGACAAACGACAATGTCTGATAAAGTCATAAATATTAACAAAGTGCGGTCCACGTCAACTTTGTTAAGACGAAACAGGAGCTAAGTTTTAAATATTTTAGGTGAATATACCCGTCTCGCTAACGGAAGCGGCTCCTAAAACTAGTGCGATAAGGACAAGGCGAAAATTCCTGCGTAAAAATCTCAAAAATCGAGGTTTCGTACTCGACTGTTTCCTCCTCCAAAACTTAACCAATCGTAACTAAATTTGGAAATCTAAATGATTATGAAATTATCTGTGTCGGACCGTTTTGCTTTTTTGGCTAATTAATATTAGTTTTGAATACTACGCCTCTCATTGCGGCATAGTCAATGAGGCCATTTTGGCCAATATTGAAGGGCTCTAGCGCCTTAAAAAACAAAAATATCAAAAAAAGCAAAACGGGATATTGACAATATTAATCTGTGTTGAAAAAATCATTGCGCTAGCATCAAAACCCACGGAGGAAACAGTCGAGTACAGTACAGTATACAAACGTGTATGGAGAAATGACCACTCCTGTTGGCTCTTAACTGGTATATGGCTGCTAAAAGGTTGGCGACCGCTGAGCTATAGGAATAGCTTCCTTCTAAAGCTAACTTTGCACCGACTACTTGGATAAAACAAAACGAAGAAGTTTCATTATAAATGTCATATCTAGCAAATTTGACATTAAAGACTTTGCCACATTTTGTCATTGCCAATGCCATGCAGTGTTAGTTTGGTCCGACTCTAGCGCCGGGTAATTTGACACTCACTTCTACGAATTTTACGTATTGGTGCGTCCCTGTCTTCCGTTACTGAATTAAGTAAGGTGTGTGGAGAGCTTTAACCCATAATCCATAATCCTACACCGGAACATGCGACACAACTGAAAACCGCCGTTTCGCCGAAATATTTTGTTTAGCTTGTAAGATTTTACTATTGTATGTATGTTTGTTTGTAAGGTATGTATCTATGGGCCTTAGTTGCCTGATAAATCTGATAATAAATGATATTTGATATTTGATTTGATTTTTGATAGTCAATTTGCCGTTACCGTCAGTAGGACAGTTAATTAATCATCAGACATCGTAAATTTTGTAGCATTTTTGGTGCAGCGGAGTAGTGTTAACGGAATTTGTATAAACAATTTTAACCCTAATGATTAATTAGGGTTAATCACGTTAATATTAACCTTAATTTACCATTTCAGTTGGAATTATCTATATCAATTCCGTTAACACCACTCCGCTGCACCAAAAATGCTATAAAATTTACGATGTTTGTTGATCATAAATATACAACTTCCGTACAAAACATATAAGTAAAACAACTGTGCTTACATATTACCTATTATTCGTTATTTTACATAATATTATTAGCATAACTATAACTAACCATATCACCAGGAAACGGTTCATGTCCGTCCTATTGCTGACGCTCAAATAGAGACCCGGCTTTATCGGCATAGGCGTGTTTCGGTCATTTTAACGCGGCCTAACATAAAAGACAAATTTAAAATATAATTATGAATAATAAAACAAGTTTATTATTTGCCACCAAAAGTAGTGGTACATATTTGTAAAAATTGTGTCAAGTTTAAACTAGTAATTTGTTTCCATGCTAAGTAAATAAATCTATTTAATTAATTTAACGCACTTTATATCTTTCGTATCTCTTCATCGAATCTTGAGGTCATTACTACGAGTATTTAGGGCCAAGCTATAGCAGGTATAAATTATACACAGAATGTATTGTGACGTAGTTCAAATACTGAGTTCGAACAAGTGAGGTGACCATTGACGCCATACATTTACTTAGTAATTTAATTGCCACTAGCAGTTTTCCTGGTGGCATATTACATTTTAATAATACATGATACCTACTTTGATAAATAATGTATACCTACAATCGAATAAAATCATATCTATCGAGCAATACTGCGAATGTACTTATCTATGACTCTTACGAGTATAAAAAAGTATGAACTGAAAGATCCAGTTAAAACATATCGCGAGTCTCTGCCGCTTTGGGAGGATCGGTTTTCATTTTAATACGCCTTTTAAGTTAATGCGATACATATTGCATGTCTTTAACTAGGTCTAGGTCTTATGTAGGGTACCTAGGTCTCTTACTAAATACTTTGTTAAAAAGGTCAATCAGCGTAAACTGGACACAATATCAGTTTTTAAGATAATGTACAATTGTGCAGGTAATCTCGAGCACCTTATACTTATCTCCAATACATTTTCTACAGCGTTTATAAAGTAAAGATTGAAATATCTTATTACTGTTGACTGTACCATGGTCGCGTGCGAACAGCCGTACATAATAAATGCAGATCATTGCATAATCTCATTCAATATGTCATTCAATTCATAGAATGAATAGCGCCGTTGTCTGGTATGAGTTAGCTGATTTAATGGGTGTGGCTTGCAAGACCCAACTATTTACTTTGAATTGATTTCTCAAAAAGTTCTGGCTCTATCACCATGATTTTCTTGGAGGCCGTAGCCAAGATGTCCATCGTTTATCGAAAAACGCCAATCTAAAAGTAAACTTGTACCGGGACGACCGATGCGACCTCAAAAGATACGTTTCAATTGGCGTTTTCTGTAAAGCTTCTGGCTTGGCCCCCTGATAGGTAATTAGAAATATAGGTACTTAATCTGAAAAATAGGTAATCGAAAAGAGGATGGCATACGTATATAGTAAGCGGTCCTGCCTGATATATTCGTACAAACAGGCTTTTTGGAATTCATTCATAGAGTGGGCAGGTAGGTATGTACTTTTGCAGCTCGCTTTATCATTAACGGGTACCTAACTTGCTTGTTCCCACTATAATGTAACAAGAGAATAATATAGCCCACACCAACACCATACAACGGAAGTTCACGCGATGGTACAATGCCGTATTTTTGGTTCCAAATTACCATTATTACGTTGAAATTATGCCGGCTGCCGGTATTTGTGATTCAATAAAGAGTTTAAAATTTTGAAGCGTAAAACATATGGGTAGGCAAGCCTGAATAGCCATGTTCAGAGTCAGTTCGTAGAAGTTACCATGTAATTCAAGTTTATTAAAGAAATGGGTCACATCACATAATTGTTTTATTAAGTAGACCTACGATTTGCCATGCCCCCTCTCTCAATCAATAGTTATTTGTTTTACAAGGGGGCAAAGTTGTTGTTTAACCGCTCGTGCTAATATTGATACCCGAGCAAGCGAAAGATTCCAAAATTGAACCACGAGCGTAGCGAGTGCTTCGAAAAATGGAATCTTGAGCGTTGCGAGGGTTTCAAAGCACGTGGGTTAAACAAAATTTGCCCCCGAGTGAAACACAATATTTTTCACCACACCAACCCGAAGCAAATTTTAAATGTAAAATATCAAACAAAATCAAACCAAATCAAATCCAAATCAATGTTATTAAATATTTGTCATCCAAAATCATCATTTAAAAGTCAATTCTACCAGCAAACATAAGAAACTAACTCAAAATTTGCATTTGATTACTTTGTCTCACATGTGAATAAAATGCAATTTTGCTATCAGTTTTCGAAGTGCAAAGTGAGCCCTTCCGAGCTGGTGTGGTGAATAGTACATTATTGTCGAGGCTCGGAAGTAGCTACTTGCAGCCTGAGGATTCGTTTTAAACGGACGACCTTGGGAGTCCGTTTAATTGAATCCGAAGCCAGCAAGTAGACTTCCAGCCGAGTCATATATAGTGCTTTTCTCAAAAATGGTGCAAGAAATATAAATATCATAGAAATATTTTACAAAAGCAACATTCTTACGTACTTATATATTTTCACAGAACAAAGCCCTTGCCCGCCTTTTTATTTTTTTTAATAAAAAAATAGAAGTGTATTTTTCTGCCGAAAATACGCCAACCTATTTGAGACAGCTAAATAGTCGCGGTACTAATCATCTGTTTGGCTGTTTAATGGGCCTGTGCCTTCATTTGATATGGCCATTTCAACTTTTAAAAAGTTTGCAACTCGACAAATAATGGAATAAAATTAGTATGCAACATTGCAGTCCTATAATCGAGACTGCAATGTTTTTAACTTTTTAATTTTTGACTGACCATAAACTCCGCGCTTCGCGACCTGTTTTTTACACGGCAAAGTCGACTTTGACGTCCATTTTTGAGAAAAAGTAATTTACTGGATACTGTGCAAGGTGCTCTCAGTGTTACGTGTGTATAGAGTTGCCCCTTATCCAAAGCTTCTCTTATGTACAACTGAGTGGCAAAACATGGAGGAAGGAGTTGTACAATCGCTCTAATTGTGTCGTAGACCAGTGTTAAGCATTTTCGTCATTTGCTTATCAAGAACAGTGGCACAACTCAAAATGAAATGCTATTGCATCAATATTCTATCTTTTACTGGTAAGATTTAAAATCGAATGGCATTTCATTTTGTTTTGTGCCGCTGTTCAAGATAAGCAATAAATTTGTGTTTCCAGTTTTCCTTTGGATACAATATGTTTTGTAAATTACCGGACTTGGTGTGATAGTTTAGACACTAAATGAAGAAGTATTTTGTATGTTGTACAATTCGTATTGTAGGCGGACGCGAAATGTGAACGGAACTGTAAATTATTCAGCGTCCTTTTGACACTAATGCGTTTAAGTAGGTAGGTACTTTAAACATTATGAAACTCAACGCTATGACTAATAGATATGTATAGTAGATACAACTGTTAGAAGACAAAAATACCTAGATGTCATTACTGTAGAAAAAATAATTTTGCCGAAGTTTATGTATAATGATTATAATGAAACAATCATAATTAATCTATGATTATTTAATTATAATATAATTATGATGTATTTTAGGTACCTCAAATTAAAGTCGCGATATTTTACTCAGATGAAACTAATAAAGCAGCTGTAACCATATAACATTAAAACTCAGTTACAAAAACATTACAAATTAACAAACTGATATCGTTACAAAAACTATTATTAACGGTTTCTGGTCCATACGCCCATTACCAATCCAGATTTCAAGGTAGAATATCGTCTTTAACATTAACAAGTTGTGTAAATCTTCACACGTTTAATACAAAACAATAGGTAGCCAGATAAATAGCCAACTAAATCGGTGACAACATTATAACAGACTTGTTACGTGTGCTCATTACTCGGGGTCAAATGCGGCCGTCATCAGTCCAACTATACAATAAATAAAACAATTTATTAATCATTACAGACAAGCTAATTAAAAATAGTGGGTGATATGTGATATTTCTGAAATGAGCCGCTGATAGCTTGATGTATCCGCATCTTATTAACCTCTTTTAGTTTTGACCTGAAACTGAATTAATAATGTGGTTTCTACTACATTTAAGACAACAAAACTTCTGAAATCAACTTTATCTTAGAGAGCTCACACTGATCACTTTCAAGGAGTCAACTTGTTTATAGGTTTTCACTTAACTGTGTACCAATGCCGGTCTAGCAATCGTCACAAAACTGACGGTCAATGTCAAACCCCGTACATTTTCACCTGTCACGTTTAAGTAACGTGTTTAAGTCACATCTACCTAGACGTGACTTAAACATAACATAATCTCTTGTCTGTGTATGATAAGGATTCGGACCGAATATTTAGTCATCAATTTTTTCTACTCTATATGGCACAACCGAGTAAACCCACGATTTTTTACCACCACACATACCTACACGGAAGATAGCCACAAGCATGGTATAATAATATACTCCGCCTGGTACTCTCTTCCCGTCTTTTCTAGGTCACCTGACTGACACAAGCCTACGTCATCATGCGACAGCGCTATATGATAATATGCGATAGCGCTATATATAGCGGCCATGTTATTATGACGTAGGCTTGTGTCACTCTGGGAAGAGAAGACCATGTTTTATTAGACTATGGCCACAACTTAAAATATAAAATGCTCTTATGAGAAAATAGGCTAAACAAGACATATTGGTGATTTTGTAGTTTGGCCGGTAATATATCAAGTACTGAAAAGGCAAATTCAAATAGTTCATTACCCGAGTAAGTATTACCATATGTCCCTCCCACAAGTTTAATGACTCCTGGCTTTTTGGCCAAATGTGTCGAAGTTACAAACTTTACCCTATTTGAGGAAGATCGATTAAAATGTTTTAGGAAAATGCCATGGCTGAACGCAGTAGGTATACGTTAACTAAATCGTTAACCCAGTGTTATATTGTACTGGTAACCATGGTAACTTCAGGTTTAACCGGTTAACCCCGGGTTAGTGGAATGCTGCAAGTGGTGCTTAGTAACTGCAACATATTCATTTGTAGTTAGGAGAACAATATGGTACATACAGTTAGGAACATCTATTTCTGTTACATATTACAAGCAATCATACCTATACATTTGTTTTGGTATCGCTCGCTCAAATAGAACTGATTAAATCAATTTGACCTTATTGAGGTTAAACATTCGATTTACTCGGCTATTTTGAAAACATGGTAAGAAACGAGATTCTTGCAAGTGAATTTTAACGAACATGTTTTGGAAGTATTGCTAAATTCGGAGAATGACCGGATAATTCTGAATAAAACTACAAAAAAACTTTAAACTGGGTAGGTCGATGAATGAATAGTAATTTATTCAGATGTAAGCTATTGGAACACACACATATGTGTGTATAATGATATCAACGATCCACGGCCAGACACAGTATGACTCAGAGGTCCGAAATTTCAAGAAACACCCACCGTTGCAAAACCGTTTTTATACCCCAGACGTGACGCAAAGTCGTGACCAATATCGATATCTATTACGGGTTAATTTTAATTGTTAACGTTATCTAAATACCTGCACAGTCACGCCTCATCATCATCATCATAGGCCTTTTCATCTATTGCAGACGATTTATGGTGTAACACCGGAGAGACACCGTTTTTAGTGGCTGAATAGACCGATGCAAGACCGACATGGTCTACCACAGGTCTGACAAGAGAAGTTTGCGGAAACCGGCACTGAGACACCTTGTCGTCGTCACAGTCACGTCTACGTCAATAATATCTGCACATTTATTCCTTATTGGGATGGAATCATCATCATCATCATCATCATCATCATCAAATGAAATTTTTATTTGAAATTTTACGTAAACACTATACGTAAAGCGGTTGGGAAATATAAATTATTCAAGTGGTTTACTCACCAACATTTTAATGGGAGCAGTCGGTCAATTCATATTCACTAAACTAGGTAGGTATAACCTAATTTAACATCATAACATCGATAGCTATTAATAAAAACTTCTTAATAGCTATTGAGGTTCTTTAGAGCATCCTGTTTTCTACACCTACCAATGATTTCCGATAACTAACTAATAAGGTCTTTGTACATTTTGAGTTTAGTTTAGTATTTATAGTAGTGTACCCTATGATGGGCGTGGAACCAGTAATGGGACAAAAAACCACAAATCCTGTAAAATAAGTGTCTAAAAGCAGTTTATAAACATTGCCTGTATATTATCATAAATAAGAGTCCTAGAGCTGTTTCAGTTTGAATTTTTATTAAATTTGGTTGTTTTTTAAGAAATTGGCGTCAACCCAAAAGTTGTCGTGT
This sequence comes from Cydia fagiglandana, assembly GCF_963556715.1. Taxonomy (NCBI): domain Eukaryota; kingdom Metazoa; phylum Arthropoda; class Insecta; order Lepidoptera; family Tortricidae; genus Cydia; species Cydia fagiglandana. Next base: position 4,739,091 of record NC_085940.1, read on the forward strand.
CACTGAAAAAAAATACCACTACGAATTCTTAACAACTTCGCTAAGAGAGGTGAGTTAATTTATTAAATTTTAATTAATTAATACTTGATGAAAACTAGAATGTGTTTTGTTAATTGCATTTACCATGAGATAAGGTATACAACATACTATGTTGTGACTCCACAGATGTAAAAAAATAGTGGTATTTGGCCCAATCCCATTATAGGAGCTGTAAAACTGCATACCTCCTATAATGGGACAATTTACATAATGATGCTTACCATGCCATCATTTCATGTTTAAACAATACAGAAGTAAATTTAGTTACGAAATATGTCAACCAGGAGGTATGCTCGGACTTCGGATAAATTAATATCGTTTTTTAGTGAGGGTCAAATCTTGGTAGCCGAGTTTGAGCCACTTTCCCGTTTTCCGATTGAGTTGAAATTTTGTATTCGTAATTAAATATGCAAATCGGATGATAATGCAATATTATGATAACATGGACCAGATCTGATGACCTATTTCACTATATTATACTGATAGAGCAGTGTCCATTACTGGGGGGCCCATTACTGGAGCTTTGGTGTCCATGACTGGAGAAAAATAGCATAGTTTTAATTTGTTAAGTATGTGGAAACTCATTGCAGTATCTTTGATACAACACGCCTGAAACATGAAAGACGGGTAGGACTTTCATCTTTCAATACGCTAAGCGGTAGACCATTCACATGTATTAGGGAAATATCACAAATACTCCAAATTCCCTCTTAAATGTCCCATGACTGGTGCTGTTACTATATAAGGTTTACTCGCGTAATTCCGGATGTCGAAAACTGCCGGATAATTCCGAAAAGAGACTTTTATTATGATGGAATTAAGGGTGATTTTCATCTTAATTTCGGAATTATCCGACATTCGGTATTACCCGAATACACCTTAGATACATATATATGTTTGGGAACGTTCTTTATTACTTATTTAATTTATAGTGACATTATATACCTAATAGATGTAATTCATGTTCATTTTCAATGTTTAAACAGCTTTAGAGTAGATATGTACCTACCTATAGTTTTTTATAGGTTAACAATTGTACATAGTGGACTATGAATAAGATAACAAACAACTCACACTAACGTTATGATAACAGTGATGACTTACCTTCATATATGGACCTATCATAAAGAAAAATTATCGAACGCTTCGCGAAATTTAATTTCACGAAACTGGAATACAACCGAACGGTTAAAGTTATGCACTGGGTACAAAGTTTCACAGCAATGTACTATCACAGATTTTTACACCCGAATACGCCACTTAAACAAATGTCATTAACACGAATTCACAATTTAGCACATGTTTTGAAATAATATATAAAATAACTTAAAACGCGACTTGATTTCAACTATTTTATTTCTTTTTAGGCATGTTGTGTACCGCGGAACGATCGAAAGGAACTTGCAATTTAAATTTGGAACACGCGCTTTTTAAATTCGCGCGGGAAAACTGGCTTGCGCGCGACGCGAATCGTGTGTCGGCTGAGCGTCAACTGGCTGTAAGCCGCGATCTCCTACGCTTGTATATTCGCAGCCGTTAAAAAATAAACTACGAGAGGTGATGATCGAAGGCCTGTTCAGAGGAACTGTTATCTAACGTGCGTTTCCAATGCGCCGCCGGCGACCGCGTCGCGAATCGCTTCCTTTCACGACTCTGGAAAACAGATGACATATGACATGTAGGTTATGGGAAATTCTGAGTATTCGGGTGAGGTACTTATCGTAATTTCGCTCATGAGTGAATCTGTCACTCAGAAAGCCAATCACGCGTAGTATCGTCGCGAATGATATGCGGATGTTGACTCTACTATCTACTCTATACTTACTGCTTAGCAGTCAAGACGTCCATAGAAATTTTACTCACTTGACTGTTCTGAGTATTTTACGAGTATACTTAACAGCAGCTTAATACTTACTCCGTTGGCTAAGCGACCCAAAATGAGACTTGGCCTCCGACACAAGACAGCGCCCCTTTCCTCGATCCTGTGCGATTTCTCGCCAATTGTAGCTTATAGCTTATAATTAATTGAACGTACTTACTTACTTAACTTAAACTTCAATATGATCAAGTCACCGAGGTACTGAGCTAAAACCACTAAACTACCTAACTGCTAAATTACCTACATAAATAAACCGGCCAAGATAATGTCGGGTCATGCTCCGTTCCGTAGTAACCCTGGCATCACATTAGGCTGTCTTGAACGGGGGCTATAAGTATCTTAAAGCAGGCAGCAAAACTATTAGTTTAGCACACATATTAGGCTGTCTTGAACGGCGGGTATTAGTTTAGCTACTAATACGTATGCAGGGGTGTTTTTGCAATAACTCAATATCGGGCTCTACTGATCACAATCTCTATAGTTTTCATTAAATGTCTTTATTATGCTCTACTTTCACGATGTTTCTTTTTTCTTTGGACATATGGTTCAAAAGTAAATGGCTTGGGAGACATCTTTTAACTTTGCAGTGCATAATAATATTATGTGCAAGATGTGGAAAGTTTTCAAAAAGTTGGAAAAGTCCTCGGCAATTGCGGTAAAAAATCACAACTTTTTATAGTTTGGTTTCTTTTGTAGGTAAGTATATTTTATAGTTTGTATTTTTATTTTATTTCTAGTTTTAACTTTATATTGTATCTGTTGTAAGTTTTTTCTTCATTTAAATAAAATTACAAACGAAGAAAAAAAGAAGAAGAAAGAAATTTCAATTCTTACATAAAAATATGAAAACTGTCCGAAATTTTCCAAGTGAAAATTTTGCAATTTTGAAAACTTTTCGACCGCACATCAGTATTTGCGAAACAATTAGATGGATACTAGGTATACACATAAATTGATAATACCTATAATGTGATGTATAGTTAAGTACCTACTAAAGGTTAAATCAACTTTCGAATGAATAATCTTCTGGCCTTAACGGAATTTTACAAGCTCTTAAATGTAAGTGATGTAAGTTTGTACACAAGTTAATTACGCACTCATAAACAAGTCATATTTTATCTGTGTACTTATAAATAAGTTGTGCACAACAACCCCTGCTAATCTCTAACCGAGCACTCACCTAAAGAACCACTGTAAGTACTGATATGCCGTTAGAAAGTTTCCATAAATGCGAAATTTACACATACGAATAGAAAAATTTCGGAAAATTCTTACATTTGTGCACGGGGCTCGACCGTTTCCAAAATGAAAATTTCGTGAATTTCCTGTAGGTAAAATTTTCCTGAAATATCCTAGAACTTTTCCAATTTTTCGGAAACTTTCCCATCAACATGCGGTTAAGATCTTTTTTTATACCACGTCGGTGGCAAACATGATGGAAGGAAACTAGAGTCTGACCAAAAAAAGTCTGCAGCGGATTTTATAGCCCAAGCAGTGCAAGTGTCATTTATACGTCATAATTTCATAAAAATCTGACGTTTAAAATAACACTTGCTCTGCGTGGGCTATTAAATCCGCTGCAGATTATTCTTGGTCTGACTATACGCTATTCACTCTGTGTTTGTAGGGGAGACCGAGGTGGGTTTTGACAGATGAGATTTGTGACATTGTCGATTATTTGGAATCTAATGACTGTTAGCGAGCTCGCAACAGTGTGCGTTTGTTAGCTCGTAACTTGAACTTGTTTTTAGTTAAAAGATTCCAAAAAATTTACGATGTTACAACTCTCCTCTGTCACAACTCACCTCGGTCTCCCCACAGTCCCCACCATAGAGTAATATAATATAAGTAAAGAAAGAGTGGTAACTCCGTACATCAGTTTTCTTATCAAAACGGTCGTTATTTCGTAGCCGACATCTAGCGCCAAGTAGCGGAATTTATCAGTACCTACTGCTAGTTGACATTAGATGTCACGCCGTACGAAAATTCTAATATCCAACCATTTTCAGCTATTATAACCGGATTAACTGGAAGTCTATTTTCAACGCCTTCTGCTTATAATATTAGTTGTAAATTGTATTAGTAGTACATTTTTTCGGTAGCGACAGTTGTGACATCTGGTGTCGAGTAGGGGTACTGATAGTTCCACTACTTGACGTTAGATGTCGACTACGAAATAACGCGCGTTTTGGTAAGAAAACTGATGTGCGGAGTTACCTACCACTCTCTCTTTACTTATATTATTCTACACAGAGTCAACACTATAGACCGTTCGGTAAAAAAACTGGTTGATAAAACTTATACTTAGGGGTCATCCATTAATTACGTCACACGAATTTCTAGGTTTTTTGACCCCTCCCCCCCTCCTTGTCACACTTGGTCATATTTGGCAAACCCCTCCCCCCTAGTGTGACGTCACATTTTTTCTACGAAATCGCCAAATCGAATTAAATAAGTACCTAAGTATTATTAACATTTTATCAAAATATTTTTGACGATATAAATATTAGTAATTTTATAACCCAAAACAGTTTAGGAAAGAAAATTAAACGAATCATAACGATTATCGTTTTAAAAACTTGTTATTGAAATTTACAGCGAATAAAATAATTTAAATAAATTTTCGGTTACTGATGAAGTTAAAGTGACGTCACAAAATTTGTGTCTCCCCCCTCCCCCATGTCACAATATGTCACATTTTCTTGACCCCCTCCCTCCCCCTAAACGTGTGATGTAATTAATGGATGACCCCTTACATAAATATTATACTGCTTAACAATCTGTGTCCAAAAAGATGTCATCGAAATAATCAAATTCTGCTCCATGCACTCTGTTGGTCAGGTGGTGTGTGAAAACTTATCGGCGAGTAAAATACTCTGCAGGTACACCAATTATTATAAATAACTTACGAAACCAAAATGACTTTAAATCAGTATTGACCTCACCTATCTGGGGTCAGTTTAACTGGTTTTCTTTAGTTGATCATTCGCCTGTGCACTCAACGATGAGAATACATAACCTCGAGAGAGATAAATCCTGCAGAGGACGATAACCTACAACTGCTGTAATTTTACCAGACACTGTCAAAGTAAACATGAAGTAGCTACACTCTGTATCTAATCTACAGGTATTTAAATAAAATTAAGCAAATAATTTGTAAATTTTCGGGTAATTATAACATTTATTGGTTAACTAACCAAATACCAAGCCGCCTGGATCTGTCACTGAATGACCTGACTTTAACCTACATTATTTGATCATGTAATGTTTTCATCTACCCACAACTAGCTTAAGGAACCATTTGAGGGTAGATTTTGTTTACTTTTATTTAAATACCTAAAGATACAAACTATAGGTAGGTACCGTACAACAACCCAACATTACACCAGTACTTACTATACCACTATGGTCCGCAACTTCAAAAAGTAATTAAGTACCGTAAAATCAGGTAACTAGTCCTATAATACAACTATGGTCCAGTTTTTGATTATCAATGAGCCTTATTTTAGGCGTTGATATGAAAGTAGCGGATGGTGCTGGGCCTAACATAAGGCGTTGCATGAACAAGAGATTTCCTTTGGCAGGATTGGTCCTTAGGATCCAAGGATGGATTCAAGAAGTGGAGCCACCCAGATTTTTGATGTAAATTTTTAGGGGGGGGGGGGGGGCTCTCAACTTGATTTGATATCTGTATCATTTAAGCGACTAGGCCAAGATTGGTATCGTTTTCGTATAAATCGGGGATGCCGAATTCATTTCTGATATCATAATGACACCATTCCGAAGTAAAAATACATAAAACATGAATTTAGTTAAAATTAGGTACAGAGATAGTTTAAGTCCCAGGAAATAACAAAGCATACTTTTAATCTCCAAAAACATCCCTTAAGGGTGTGAAAAGGGAGGAGGAAATTAGTATGGGGATTCAATAACCGCTGAAACGATTTAGATAAAATTTGGTATAGATATTCAATAACCGCTGATACGACTTAGATAAAATTTGAGTTTGAGTCCCGGGGAAGAACATAGGATAGTTTTTATTCCAAAAAAAATACCTTATAAATGAAAGGTAAGGTGTAGGATTGTATGGGAAATCAATAAACGCTGAACCGATTTCGATGAAATTTATGTCTACATCTTTGATTTAGTTGAAAATGATACTAAACTTGACATAGAACCTAAACTTAAAGAATTATTAACCTCAGACGTCGCAGACACTTCATCAAAAATCTGGGTGGCTCCACTTCTTAAATCCATCCTTGGGTCCTAAGGACCAATCCTGCCAAAGGAAATCTCTTGTTCATGCAACGCCGTGGTTGACCTTTTTATGCTCTGAACTTACTCAACTATAGGGATAGTGTGCACAATACTTATATGATTAATTTTAATAACCCATTAATATAGGTGCCTAATTTAGGTTCTTGACTAATTAAGTATATACATTTTTTTGACAATCATCATTGAAATGCTAAGAAGTCACCTAACGAAGTGTTGAATCCTACAAATGACGGTGATGTGTGATATTGACACAGGTTGCTTTGACATGCGCAGCTGACGCAACGCAAAGTCCTCACATTCAAATACATTTACCGACATTGGCTAAGGTTATAGGTAGAGCAAGTAAGGTGCATTGGGGTAGTTCGAAAGCGGGATAGTTTTGAAAATTGCTAATATCTACTAAACTATAGATAGAAGCACTTTCTATTGTAGCAACAGCAACCAAGATGAACCATGATAAGCGTAACAGTAGCGCAAGTGGTGCTAAAGTATGAAGTAGGTACTTCTGGGGCCCATTTCTCGAACGGTTATTAGACTAATATTATTAGTCCGGTGCCGGTCCGGTTAATTTTAAGGGCCTATGTTCAGCAGTGGACGTCTTATGGCTGAGATGATGATGATGATTATTAGTCCACGAAATGTCTAATCGTATGGGTTGCCATGACAACACACTAATAATACTAGACACATATCGTTCAAGAAATTGGACCCTGGTTTAGAGATATTAGTCAAATTACCAAAGTGATCCAAATGCACCTAAATACACAGAATACATTCAGTAAGCTCAAAAAATGTGCGCAATAAAACCATCAACCGCGACTTATACAACTTTTTAACTCCCCTTTAATGTCAGTTATAAATTTATAGCCACGGCAAAATCATCTATTCTCGTATTGCTCTACTGAAACATCAGGCCTGCTGCGAACATCGAAAGTTAGAGTTTTCGTTATCTGTGTCTCTTTTGCTCAAATCTAGCAAGTGCGATAGAAAGGGAGATAACGAAATTCGAATTTTCGATGTTCGCAGTACCAGGCCAGGATTGTGAGAACGGATGGCCAAGGTAAATATTATGACTTCAATATGCTAGGAAATAACAACGGAACAGCAAACGAGTTGTTTAAGAGCTTACAAGCGTTATATTTCTATTTTAAACTTTATAACCTCTAAATCTAAATCCTTACAATAGCTTTTCCTTCTTCTTGATAAAACGAGTGATATATCTCATCATTTTCCTCGCGTTATCCCGGCATTTTACCAAATTCCGCTTGACACGTTGACAAAGTTATCCCATGATTTGAGGTCTAGTTTTTACGAAAGCGACTGCCATCTGACCTTCCAAACCATGGGGGGAAACTAGGCGTTATTTGGATTAGTTCGGTTTCCTCAGGATGTTTTCTTTCACCGACAACATTAATAATATAGATATTAAAGATAAATAAAAATAAATAAATAAAGATAGTCCGCTTGAACATCAAAAAAAATCTGAAACCGCAATTTGAAGTTGGCGGCTATAGTGTTTATAAATACCAGTAAATACCTAATATAGGTAATTGAGCCCTAAAAGCTTTATGTAGGTACTTTAGTATTTTGTAGAAAGCGTTAGCAGACAGTTTGATGCAACTCTCCCTGTTTGAAAAAAGATTACGAAATCCTGCATCAGTATCAGTTCACATCATTTCTCAGAATAATTAAATGCGTCGAAAATTATCGTCGTATTTGGGAAGACCGGCTGGTGGCCGCCCAGTGGGTGGGTCGACCCAGATACCGCTGGGGAGACAGCGTTGAAGCGGATCGGCGGTAGCTTCAAGCTGATAATTGGCATGAAGCAGCGCAGGATCGGGAAGTGGCGTGCTCTTGTTTCGGAGGCCAAACCCGACTTTGGGTTGTAAAAGCCACATTAGCACCCGGGTTTAACCTGTTAAATCTGGAGTAACCATGGTTACCATTACAATTTGACACTGGGTTAGCGGTTTAAACGCTTAACTCCGGGTTACTGGGATGGGTGAGCCTTAGTTAGTTAAAAAATAAATTAATTAAAAAATTAAAAACACGACTGCTGAATTTTAAAGCGAACTGAAAAGCTAAAAATAATGTAATTATGTTAGTTACATAAGGGGTCATGCACATTTATGACCGTGACTGTAGGTAGGTACGTGTGCATTTAGTTTCGATTGCAGTCGGGGGACCTTTATTTACCTACTGCATTATTTCATTTAAAAGGTCCCCCGACTGCAATCGAAACTAAATGCACACGTACCTACCCACAGTCACGGTCATAAATGTGCATGACCCCTTATGTAACTAACATAATTACATTATTTTTAGCTTTTCAGTTCGCTTTAAAATTCAGCAGTCGTGTTTTTAATTTTTTAATTAATTTATTTTATTTTACTCATTTTAGTGACAAAACGAACTAAAACTATTATTTATAAAGATTACTCGGGCATTTAGTTCGTCCACAAAGTTCTCTTTATGTGGATATTAGCTCCTGGGACTGGGACCTTTTAATTAAACTCACCGTTCCGGAATACCGGCGTCTTTTCTGTGGATAATATGTGGATGTGTTCACGATATGGGACATTTGACATTTTCCCATATAGCTTCTTAAAAAGAAGTAGAAGTATTTAACATGTCCATGAGGGTTTGAAGGTCCACAGTAAAGACTCATAACTTTAACTCCCACTAAAAAAGTTATTGACTCGATTACCTTCGATGCGACTTTAGCAGGACGCACATGGCCCTGGGCTAAATAGCACGTTGTTAGCAACAAATCGAACAACAATCATATGCGTCTGATTGCATTTCATTATTCAGTCTACGCGACGCTAACATCTTTATGTGGCAGTAATTACTACCTACTTACAAATGATGAACTGGCGAATATAGGTAGCTATTAGCCCCGACAGACTAGATGGCTGAGGGCCGAGCTCTGCGTAGGGCCGAACGCCCAAAACGTTCAAAAGCACGCTTCTACGCGAGGCTGAAAGCCATGCTGCGGGACGTTAGCGGTGAAACACAGAACCATTGTACATGTGTCAAAATACGTAGACTGAAGACCGAGCTCTGCGTAAGGCCCACGGGTGCAATTTCTTCAAATGTCTGACCGAGTTCCACGAGTACTAAGCTCCCGCAGGTCAGTCTTCGGCGTCGCGTGGAATCGCGCCTTCCCAATTAAGATACTAGGGAAAATTGAGGATAGCGCATGTACCTGTCCGACGCTCCGGACCTTCGGCTTTACGCGGAGTTCGGTCTACGGGCTTCGCATTAGACACTTGTAACATTGCATTGTTCTGTGTTTAAATACTAAAGGTACACCTCTCTCGGACGCTTCGGGCATTCAGCCCTACGCGAGGTTCGCGGCCTGCGGCCTTCGTATTTAGATACTTGTATTATTGTCCATATTATGGTATGTTGTTGTTGTTTGAATACTAAAGACGCGCCTTTTTCGGACGATTCGGGCCATTGGCTTTTTTATTGCTATAAAAGGGGAGATTGCAGCTATACTAGGGGAAATTGCAGTAAGTGAGTTCCACCTGTCAGATGATCCTGACCTTCGACCCTACCCCAGCTCGGACTTTGGCCTGCTGGTCTGTGTTTGAACACAACACTCTTGCAGCTCGGCCTTTGGCCTTCACAATTAAGATATTACTTAGGGGAAAGTTGCGAAAAGCGCGCGCTCTAGCCCTTGGACCCTACGCGGAGCTCACATTTCGGCTTTTGAATTTAGACAAATGTCTACTACTTACTACTAGTTAGGTTAGGAATGAATAAAGGAAGGTTCGAAGCATTTGAGAAGGAAAAGACATAATATGTATAAACATTGTCACATAGATACTTCTTACAATAGGGAATATTACGCGAAACTCTGCGTAGGGGGCGCCACTACTACACTCCATCACAATCTCGGGCTCTACCGCGAAATAAGAAAATCGAAATTTCGCTATCACTCTTGCATATTCGGCAGAACATTGCAGTATCCCTATTATGAAAATTAGTTTAGTACCTACGCACGTGTTAAAACAAAACCAATTTGTTTCGCAGGCGGGTTAATTAGGTTTAGTAGGCAAGGATAATTTTATTCACAAGAAATATAAGAATCCAATAAGCCAGAAATTATTCGAAGCCCATCGCTTAAATAGAATTTCACACGTTTAGATTTCAATAGCGCGATTTAGAACATGTTTGCGTTTAGTTCCTGTATTTACCTTAGGTATACCATATGATTTATATATATTTTTATGATCAGCGGTAAAAACCCTTACATTTGATAGTGCACTAAATAAGATAGAAGGATTTATTTTTCTTAGCACATTTTGTGAATCCTTATTCTACCAAAATAAGACTTGAACGCGTATGTTGCATATATATTTTAAATCGTCTTTCAAAGCTCTTCATTTTGAGGCCCCACTCGATAGGTTTGCATGAATTTTTTTTCTAAACATCACGCAATATCATGTATTATGTCCGCCATATTGATTTTATTATGACGTCACATAGCCTATGTTAGTCGGGATGAGGTAAGGATTCTAATGATATATAATTTATCTAAATCGGTTAAGGCATTCAGAAGTTATGGTGGAATAAAGAAACTCACATACAAACATGAACCCTGAAAACAATACACTCTTTTTGTTTGGGCAGTCGTGTAAAAAATAAAAAAATAACAAGCAAAAGATTTTCCCGTACCGGGAATCGAACCCGAGCCTCCTGGGTGAAAGCCAGGTATCCTAGCCACTAGACCATACGGGAGTTGCTAATGAAGTCGAATTTATGCATAACAAAGCTCAAGGATATTGTTATATAATTATAGGTTAATAATGTTTTTAATCTTTTTTTTTAAATTCCTTTTTAAAAATTAATCACAAGTATACAATTTAAACAAAAATTGAACGAAATGCAATCTATTCTATTTACTCAGCTGTACGCTGAGACATCTACCGAAAAATGTCGGTACTAGTAGCGTCGCCGTTTATCGTGTTCGCCCGAGTGTTTTGTCGTCGTAGTTCATCTACTCAACAAGAGATGGCGCACAAATACAAACTTAAACGATTGTGGTTTTATTTTGTTGCAAGTATGTAATTACGAGTACGAATAACATTAACAATGGAAGTTCAGTCAGAAGTATTTTACATGTTTTCATCCATTATTTTAAAGTTAGTATTTGAAAAATATCAAGAGATTGTAATCGTATGTGAGCATGACAAGGAGTTGTTTTTCCACGTTACTTAACTACTGGAAATATGGACTTTTGTACGCTGATCATGACTCACCCAGTGATGCATATTTAAAAACAATAATTTTCATGGATTTGTATTATTTTACTCGTCGCAATGTAGATTTCACTATTTAGTTCGTGTATTTGGAGTGTTTGTCACCTGTTTTCGTGGCATGACATTTACTTTGGATAGGACGATTATAGGTGATATTGTTAAACATTTGTACATAATATATACCTACTTTTCCGGTGATATACAATAACTTTTAAAGAAACGTTAGAGACTTGTCACAGCGCGCCATTTGGCACGCTTGAGGAGTTAAAAGATTCGACACACACACGTTAATAAACACGAGGTGTTTTTACATTGTTATCAGTCAATACCCTTGAATAGGTATCTATGTAATTAAGCTCTGTTTTTACATTCCAGACTAAAAATAACTGTTTGATTGCACGATTGGCACAGAATAAATAATAGTACTAAGTACAGAAGACTCACTCTCTAACAAAACGCGTCTGTTACGATCAGCACAGATATGGCCGCTAGGTGGCGACAGCGCCACGCGCGGCTTATGGCAAACCCCAAAATTGGGGCCTGACGGATGTACTTTTAGCTACCTTGTAGCGTGCTGTAGCAAAGCGACGAAATCGCGGAGTGAGACACGCCTGCGATTGGTTAAAATGCTACACAAATCTACCCAATCCAACTGTGATTTTAGTTTAAAACTAACCAAATTAAGAAGTAGATTGGCGAATTTTGCTAGCACTTTAATAAAACAATAGAGCCCAATCATCATCATTCTCTCAGCCATAAGACATCCACTGCTGAACATAGCCCTCCCTCTTAAATATAACCCGCTTAATATGTAACTCAATGGATGACTGTTATTGGCCTTATTTTTATGTAAGCATTAATATGTCTTAGTTATATTTACGGCTGTTGTTATCCTGAATACCAATAAAATAAAAATTAATACGATTTCCCGCGTTATACACAATTTCTTATTAATAAAGTACCTACGTTTCTTCTTAAAATAACACAGATCAAAATAGTTTAATTAGACGACTTTCCTATACAAACCTTATACTAAAATTAATTCTGTTTATAGGTGAATAGGATTCATTTTTAGTTTAGGGCGGCCAGTTATTAAAAGTGGCCAATTACTGGCGAATTACCCTACTTAGTAGTAGCAGTAACAAAAAGTGACAATGCAAATTGCAATCAGTGAGGTGCGCGCCAGCGCGAGTACGGGCGCACCGCACGCGTCTGTGTGCGTGCATTACACATACAAATACAGTCTCTCACGCCGCGGTTACGCCCCGTCAGAGCGACGGGTATATTCAGCTTGAAATCTCAAAATTGACTTTTAGCTCAGCTCCCGTTTCGTCTTAACATGTTTTCAATTTCATATTTACGCCCAACCGTTTTTAAGATGCAAAAAACGCACATTCAACTTACTGCTTTTGTGAGTTTTGTACTTATTATCCTCTAGCCGCCCAGAGACCTATAAAAAGGTCTCCTGTTCCATTCTAATTTGAACTTTGTGTTGACAAAATAAAATTTCATTTTGCTTGGCAAGGTTTGACGTATGGGCGGCTAGAGGTTAATAGCGTTGCGTGTGAATACACGTACGCTACGGAAACTAGAAAGAAATCGTTTCCTATGCCCATACGCTTAATATCATGAAGTATTCACGCACGTTCGATATCGAGTACCTACAAGCGGGTAAATCATCCAGTTTGTAGAATACTGACTAGTGTGAGGCGAGCCACGCCCTGTTTAGGGTTCTTTATAAGTACATTATAATAAATTATGCCATGTTGTTATTTGTTAATTTCTTAGATACAGTAGGTTATGTACCTGTACCTACATATCAAATCTATAAACCACGATGGTAGCATTGGTAGCAAACACGGTCTGCCTAACGCATACTGGTAAGCGATGGCCGTAGCCTATGATGTAATTGCTGGTACTCAAGTGCGTTACATAAGAACGGACCCTTCAAAAGCCTGAAAACAATGTAAACTTGAAAAATTAGGTGTGATTAATGATTAAACTTAAATCGAAATCAACCGTCATTGAAAAATTCAAAGCCTAATGTTCTCGCTAGAATAATTAAAATAGTGTTCTATATTTGTTAAAAGTAGGCCGGGTCAGCTACCCTAAATGTGATGAGAATATACCTAACTAAATTTGCAAGTATGATTTTTCAATAATATTTTCAATATGCCTGCCGGCGTATTATGGATGGCTTTATCCATCTTTATCCACGTGATAAAATAACTGTCACTTTTTAACAGAGTGGGATAGAAAGTGACGGACACCGTTTTATCACGCTGTCACGTAGACAAGAACGACCATCACATCGGTACTGATGGGGACAATAATACAATTTTTTTTTTGCTTTTTTTTTGCATTTTTTTTGTTTAAAAAGTAATTAAATGTAGTATATAGCGTTGTTGTAACACGGGCATTACATTTAACTCAACCAAACAATTGAAATCTGTGACATATGAATGTCATTTCATACATCAGTCGACCGAGATTGTATTTAAGTTTAGTAGCAAATGTATGAACTCATTCTAAACACTAATCAATATGTAAACCGGCCCTAAGGCAAGTGTAGACGCTTGTAGAAGCATTATAGGAAAAAAATTAATTATTGATTATCTCCGAAATGGACTTAATTAAAACATCGGTGTCTTTGTGAAAGTTACTTGATTTAAGCTCAGGAATGCACCCTTGAAATTAACGGAAATCAAAAAAAACACGGTGTATAGAGGGCGGAATACACTGGGAATACAGCATTTGACGAGAGCAGTTAAACTTAAACTCATTCAATATAATTTTAATGAATATTAGCAATAATGATATGTAAAACACCTTGCATTTTAATTGTCCAGAGTAAATTGAAACTATTGGTCTTGTCGTGGCGGCTGCTAGATATCAAAACGTCTAGTTCTAGTACCTTATCGCGATTTCGGGGTTGCTCCCATAGTAAAAGTTGCTCATTATAATCCCAAAACCTCCCTGGCAACGGGAATGCGGTTATTTTTCAGCCACCCTGTATTGTCCCACTCCATCCCATTAGTAACCTTAACATGTTGTCTAATGCAACACCTAAATAATTTCATGTGCTAACCACATATGTATAAACACTGTGTACCTACCTACTGCATATTTATTAATTGTAATACATATGTGGTTGGCACTTTAATACACACACAGCACGCGCGCGGAAGACTACACAATTTTAATCTATGCGTCTTTTGTCGCTCTATACTTAGAATCTTTAAAGCTATATTTATATTTATTTAAAGTGTTTATTATTACACAACTTAACGCAATTAACGCGAGATTAACCTTTGTAGATAAACAAGTGAAATAAATAACTTGATCTGATGGATTACAATTTTTAAAATTTTCATACGCAATAAATACGAGTACCTACTTAAATCTCGCGACAAGCTTTTATATCATATAAATTATGTAATGACGTTAAAACTTGATAGTAAAATTTTAAAGGAAAGTTTATTTTATTCTTTTTAGCGCATTTAAATAAAAGCTTGTATTTAAATAAGTTTTTACTTTTAATTTAGTTTTTTAAACATTTCACGTTTAAAAAATTTAAAATGTATTTGACAATGAGGCGGGTTTTGTCAAGGAAAACGTTTTTAATTATATCGATGTCGCACTACATACATATTATGTAATCTTGGTTTTTGTCTCGATGATGATGAGAATTGTTTCTATGAGAAATCGATTCACACTGCCTGACAGCCAGCCAATTGTAATCAAATGAATAACACTAAGTTAGTCTAGAAGTTGATATAAACGTACACTCGTATAGCTCTTAGAAGTTGCCATTAAATTGAAGACTTACGAATACAGAGGCTATAGTTCGTTTTTTTAGCATTAGAAATAAGGTAAACAATCTTTGATGTGTCTTTTAATTGAAAAACACATTTTAAAAATAAGTTACAGCAAATATGTAACAATTATGAATCTAATACGATCATTTATATTCTTTTGCTTTCATAAGTAATAGTTTTTGATTTTTAATAAGCGTTTTTCAATTAAAAGACATGTCAAGATCGCTTACCTTCTTGCAAGTTCTTTCTAATGCTACAAAAACGTATTTAACTGATTTGCAAGACCGAAGTGATCCCATAAGTGTTCCGTAAACAAAGTTTTGTACGGAACACTAAAAACGAATAGAACCAGACACAGTCAGAATGGAAAAACCGGGCAAGTGCGAGTCGGACTCGCGCACGAAGGGTTCCGTACCATAATGCAAAAAAAGCAAAAAAAAACGGTCACCCATCCATGTACTGACCACTCCCGACGTTGCTTAACTTTGGTCAAAAATCACGTTTGTTGTATGGGAGCCCCATTTAAATCTTTATTTTATTCTGT
Source organism: Cydia fagiglandana (assembly GCF_963556715.1). Lineage (NCBI taxonomy): Eukaryota > Metazoa > Arthropoda > Insecta > Lepidoptera > Tortricidae > Cydia > Cydia fagiglandana. Next base: position 4,754,919 of record NC_085940.1, read on the forward strand.
TTTTAGTATTTGTTGTTATAGCGGCAACAGAAATACATCATCTGTGAAAATTTCAACTGTCTAGCTATCACGGTTCGTGAGATACAGCCTGGTGACAGACGGACGGACGGACGGACGGACAGCGAAGTCTTAGTAATAGGGTCCCGTTTTACCCTTTGGGTACGGAACCCTAAAAACTTCACTCCTTCTGCTCTACCGACCTTCTGTAAACCTTCTTCTTCCTGCCCTTATCTTACGTTATGTGGGGTCGGCACAATGTTTTTCTCTTCCTTTCTCCTCTATCTTTCGTCACCTCTGCACTCACTCCTTTCTTTCTCATATCCTCTTTCACACAATCCATCTATATTTTTTGGGTCTGCTCTCCGTCCATCAACATTCATTATTCTTTTGCTTACTGTGCCTCATAAGAAGACTCAAAGTCACCCAAAGAGCAATGGACAGGGCTATGCTTGGAGTCTCTCTGCGAGATCGCATCAGAAATGAGGCCATCTGCAGCAGAACCAAAGTAACCGATGAAGCCCTCCGAATCGCTAAACTTAAGTGGGCGGGGCACATTGCCCGTAGAACCGATGGCCGTTGGGGCAGAAAGGTTCTCGAGTGGCGACCACGTACCGGAAGGCGCAGCGTGGGTAGACCCCCCACAAGGTAGACTGATGACCTGGTGAAGGTCGCGGGAGTCCGCTGGATGCGGGTGGCGCAAGACCGGTCATTGTGGCACTCTTTGGGGGAGGCCTATGGGGAGCAGTGGACGTCCTCTGGCTGATATGATAATGATGATGATTCTTTTGCCTATATGGCGTTCATCCCTCCTCATTACATATCCATACCAAGCGTGGTGATTGTGGCGTGGTTGGTCAGCGAACTCCTCATCTTCTCCGACCTTCTGTCATTGGAGAAGGTATGTGTAGGTACAATCGCAAGAGTTAGAAGCGACAGAAGAGAGACAGTTTTGCCTGATATATGGTCTTTTCCACATAGACCTTAGGTAAATAGGTACTTAATTTTCGAGTTGAAACTCATCCGCTTTTCCAGCAGGCGTATTATTGATGGATTTATCCACGTGATAAAATAAACATCGCTTTTTGACACCGGGAAATTTAAAGCGAAGGGACGCCGTTTTATCACGCTGTCACGTAGACATACACAGTGGCGTAGCTAGCATGGGTGGCACCCGGTGCGGAAATTGTGGGTGTCACCCCAAAATTCAATCAAAATTGTAAAATATATTTAATATAATTTTTAAGAAAAAAAACCGACTTCCATGGGGGCCGATGAAAGATTATTGTAGATGGTACACTATGTAGAAAAGGAGGTAAAACCACCCACTTTTCTACTAGCATGCGTTGGCCCATCGTGAAGAGGAGCCATGAGGGTCGTAGTTCTAGCCTAACCTAACCCACTCCTCAGATAGCAGTTCGGTTCTGTGCGGATCGCAGTTCGAACCTAATCAAACCCACTTTTCAAGTAGCATTTCGTTTCTGTAAGGCTCGCAGTTCTAACCTAACCTAATGCTTGTTCGGTTCTGTGAGGATCGCAGTTCAAACCTAACCTAACCCACTTAATGGCGCATCCCGTGCGGTGTACGGGGGTTTAAGCGGGAGGGGCTAGTAAGATTGGCATCATCGTACTTTATACCTACATTAATTTTATGGTAGGTAATCATAGTTGTTTATTTAGTTAAGGTATCATAGTGGTTTTCTGGGTCAAGGTCCGGGTCCGAGTCCGGGTCCGAGTCCGGGTCCGAGTCCGGGTCCGAGTCCGGGTCCGAGTCTGGGTCCGAGTCCGAGTCCGTGTCCGAGACCGGATCCGAGTCCGGATCCGAGTCCGGGTCCGAGTCCGGTTCCGAGTCCGGCTCCGAATCTGGATCCGAGTCCAGGTCCGGGTCCGAACCGGATCCGGGTATGAGTCCGAGTCCGGGTCCCAGTCCAAGTCAAAATCGAAATTCGTAATCACCAAACGTGTACCATGCGTCATTGAAAAGTTCTGTTCTGGTCATCATCAGCAGTTCCACTTCATCAAATGCGACAGTTTTTAATGTAAATGCTTGATTTTATGATGAAAATACAAAAAAATCTATACGTATGCCTTTAATATTTGAGGAGTTCCCTCGATTCCTTATGGATCCCATCATCAGAACTCGAGCTTGACAAAAATGTGGCTTAAAAACTTAACTTGCTTAACAAACATAACGAAGAGGAAAAATCGCCAAACGTGAACTATGCGTCGTTGAAGAGTTCTGTTCTGATCATCATCAGCAGTTCCACTTCATCAAATGCGACAGTTTTTAATGAAAATGCTTAATTTTCTGATGTAAATACAAAAATCTCTATACGCATGCCTTTAATATTTGAGGAGTTCCCTCGATTCCTTATGGATCCCATCATCAGAACTCGAGCTTGACAAAAATGTGCATTCAAAACTTAACTTGCTTAACAAACATAACGAAGAGGAAAAATCTCGAAACGTGAACTATGCGTCGTTGAAGAGTTCTGTTCTGATCATCATCAGCAGTTCCACTTCATCAAATGCGACAGTTTTTAATGAAAATTCTTAATTTTCTGATGTAAATACAAAAATCTCTATACGCATGCCTTTAAGATTTGAGGAGTTCTCTCGATTCCTCATGGATCCCATCATCAGAACTCGAGCTTGACAAAAATGTGCATTAAAAACTGAACTTGCTTAACAAACATAACGAAGAGGACAAATCGCCAACCGTGAACTATGCGTCGTTGAGGAGTTCCGTTCTGATCATCATCAGCAGTTCCACTTCATCAAATGTCACTCTTTTGGATGTATATGCTTGATTTGATGATAAAAACTCAAAAATCACTATATGTATGCCTTTAAGATTTGAGGAGTTCCCTCGATTCCTCATGGAACCCATCATCAGAACTGGGTTTTGACAGAAACGGGACCAATCTGTATGCATATACATTCAATCTAAAAAATAATTTTCAAAATCGGTCCAGTAATGACGGAGATATGGAGTAACAAACATAAAAAATAAAAAAAATAAAAAAAATAAAAATAAAAAAAAAACATACAACCGAATTGATAACCTCCTCCTTTGGGATTTGGAAGTCGGTTAAAAAAGAGTAATTGTAATTTATGTTAAATAGCTCAGGATTTACTCCATCGCTTTCATTTTACATGATTTTACGAATTTTTATAGGTGGCACTACTACTGATATTCACGGTCGGGTGTCACCCCTAAATGGGTGACACCCGGGGCGGACCGCCCCCGCCGCCCCCCCCGCCCCCCCTAGCTACGCCACTGGACATACACGACCGTGCTGATATATTTAAACCCACAAAAACGTGTATATCTAATTATCGATACTCGTCCGGGCCCTGTCATATGGCCGTCACACGCGCTAAGTCAATATTATTTCCGTTGTTTACTACAGTCAATATTTTAGAGATCAAATAGAGCTCAATATCGAATACCAAGGACTTTCCTGAGAGATGAGAAGTGGTTTGACTTGTACGTATAAATATTATGAACGCGTTACTTACTGGCCTGAATTAGCTATGAATCGTTTGTCTCTATCGTCATTTTGACTTATGTATTTGTAAGAAAGGGTAAAACATAATTTAACTAAATCAAGCCCGTAACGTGACTACAATTGTAATTAGGTATAAGTCGTACCAAGTTAGGTGTATAATTTTAATATTCTCTGGGATACAATTATAAGATCGCGGTATGAGATATGTACGTGTAACCTTTTATGCCTAATTTCGTCAACCGTAACATTTGTATACGTTTTTTCTTGTGTTTTGATTAGATCATGTACACAAGTGACTCTTCACCATTGATGACTCAGTCAGGAACAGGATTTGAACCTTGAGCAGGACCACTGACTCATCACACGGAGCACAATAATGCTCATGACATATATGCGTAACGTTGCTAATAAATGTTTAATAAGTAGGTTTCCTGTCCATTAGCCTTCGGGCACTAGATAGAACATAGAACCTAGGTCAGGATGACAGCAACAATTATATTTGTACTTAGTCCGTGGTAAACTAATGTAGTTGTCTTCAGTTCTGCCATAGAACGTCGCGAATTTAAGAGCTAGAAAGAAAAAGAAAAAACCCAGCCGCTGGCAACATTATGTCAGTTTTTTAGTTTCGCGCCAACGCGGAACGTCTCGCGAAACCGGTTTCGGTGTGATAAATTGTTTTTTCAGTGAAATTTCAGGAATACAGACCAAAATTATTATGTCTAAAATGATAAGTGGAAGTTTAAATTACTATAAAAAGAAGAGTTGATATGAAGATCTACGAAATTTGGAGTAATTTACATATGACGCTATGACATGTTTCCGTCATCCAAACAATGTTTTTGTTACATACAAATACTATTACTGGCATAGTATGTTATATTATGCCCTGTTTTCCGGTGGAAAACAACATTTTTGTAACCATATACGAATGATAATAACAATGAATAAAAAAGTTATCATAACCTCTCAGGCCTCAGTAAAACTGCGTTGCAGTAACTTCAGTGTCGAAGATTGTTTATTCACGATCACGACTTTACTCTGATCGTCTTTTCACTCTTTTCCGTTGGAAAAGGGTGCTTTTCCGTTGGAAAAGTATGCACATTTTGAAACTTACAAAGCATCATCTTTAATACCAATGGAAGACAAGATACAGAAATAAAATATACTCAGTCACTCGTTGAGTGAAGACATAAAGTATAAATCTGTACATATACTATTACAACATAATATGTTATATTATGTTTTCCTCCCGGTGGGAGAGAAGTGCATAACATTTACAAGGTATGTAAATAAAGGACCATTAGGTACTTACCTTTAATTTTTTCAAGGAACTGATTCTCATTCATTCTGACCCGTTGGGCTAAGATGACTTAAGTACATTTCAACAGATGTTTCAGTCCAAGATGAATCGACTTGTACCAATTCCCATTTCCATTTTTTGTTGGAACTCTAAACGGTTGGGTTACCGATACATATATTTGGATGAGCCTGGTATACAAAATTTATTATATCTGTCCTTGCCCTAAATTAGGGTGCCAGAAAATGTTAGTTTTGGTCATAAAATTATCTGAAGTGAGCTTCAGACTCAAAATTTGTTTTTTCATTAATTAAACAGTATATTAAAAGTGGTTTTTTACAAAACTGGATTTTGGACCAAAAGAACCCACAGAAGAGGAATAACAAATGAAAAACGAAAAAGATGAAGTCCCCAACTTAAACTTGTTGGATATACCTACAATCAAAGTTTAATGTTATGCTGGAAATACCAAGTACAAACAATATAACATAGACTGGACACTGACATAAAAGAGTCCCTTTTGAATAAAACTATTAAATTTATCATGGTAGACATTACCGTCCCTGCTGTCACTGTCTGATAATGAGCTCAATTTTTTATATGCTCAGATACAGATAATATCTATCATAAACAAATCTGTTATATGCATCCACATTACACACATACCTAAAACTGTGAGACAGGTGTTCGACAGAAGTGGAGAGTCTGTGTAAAATACAAAGTATTGAGTGCTGAATGGTAATTGATTCATGCATTAAAATGATTAAAGGATCAGTCTATTTTGGTAAGTAAGTAAATACTCAGTATTAAGATACCATCATGTGGATGTCAGCAAAATTCTCAAAACATTTAAGTACTTTAATGAACAGATACTGATACTAGTGTCATGGTTCTTATAAGTTTCTTATACATATACATGTATAAGTCAGAGTATTATGACTCAAGCTGTCATAGTAAGTACAATACAACATAGTACTTAATACTTTTAAGTGGATTGGAATATGATGATTCATGCTATAATACCTACTATATGGGCATATTGCAATCAGAAGGCGTCATAAATAAGACATTTATTAAAATATCTATTTATTTAAGTGACTTTGATCACACAAATTGAAAACCCAAGATGGATTATTGGGAAATATAAGGTTTTTCAACTTTAAGGTTTAATTTATGTGTATAATTTTAATATTACACAATTACTATTACATGAGTAGATACACCAAGAAAAATTTTAAGCAGGATAATTAAAGATAGATAATCATAATAATATTCTCGGGCCTAACTAGAGTTTATTATAACATATATAGAAATGTATACTCATATGATGGACCTTGCACTTAAGAAACAACTACCAAAAAAGGTTTGCCTAGGCCTTAATAATTATAATTATCTTTATGAACTGTATTAAGTACATATAACAGTCCTTTTAGGGTTTATAGATCTTCTTATTCAAGTTTGATTCTTCAATGAGATAAGTGTCTAAAATCTATAGGTATTACAGAATACACTGTGCAATGTAGGTTTGCATCTACCTATATGTATAGCAGACTATGTTCCAGCAGTGAATTATATACCGTTTTTTGAATTATGTGCCATACCATTAAGAAGGAGAGTTAGCAAAGAAGGAAGTTAGCAAAAAGATCCAATTTTCCCTTGGAGATATTGACATTAATCCATTAAATAGCAATAAGAAAATAACAAATATCCAACTAACTTCACATATTTTAATGTGAGTCCTATATAATAAATATGACTATATACCATTCATAAAATATTTATTACAATTGCTCAGAGAAAGAATAATATACTTAAATAACAATCACATGAAGATGTACCAATACATCACAAATAAGAATGACATCTTTGAAGATGACAATGATAAATCTTTATTTTGGGTCTTTGTCGTCTATTTACCTGGCTTCTTAGACTAGGTGTTAAATAAGATGGCTCTAAGAGATACATTTAAATTACTTAATTTAGTTATTAGTGTGTTTATTTAATACCAACAATAAAATTTAGAATACATATTATATATAATTTATGTGTATTAAAATATTAGAAAAATCAGGTTCTGAAGATGTTTAATGTCTTACCATCTCTTTTCTTATGATAACAGCTTTTTTATAACATCCCTAACTATTCAAGGATAACCAGTAATTTGAGATACAAATATCAAAGTATTTACAATCTGAGCCCTATGTATATATAGATTGAATGGCCCTGAAAATAAAAAGCAGGAAACGCATAACATAATACTTAGAGATGTCCCATCTGTATCTTAAACAAGGTGATTCACTCTTCATCATGCTATAAAAGAAGCTGGAAAACCAGGGTGTAACCACCACAGGATTGGGATTTATAGATATATATAGTCATTTTAGATTGATAACAATTTTGAGATATTGATCTCCACTCTCGTAACTATTAAGAGACTTAAGATATAGATGCTGAATGACTTGCTGGTAGGTGGATTATTATGGAATAAGAAGGTATCATTCAAGAAATCATTATACAAGGAAAGTTAAGACCTAGGCATATTATACTTTTCTCTATATCCAAGAATCTTACCTTTATGAGAAGATGAAATATTTATTTATATATTTAACTAAGGCATCAGATTTTAATAAGGCTGAGTGAATGTATTTCCCAATTTACCACATCGATTTTAAACCTTATGTCAAAGTGATAAGGTACAATTTTCAATAAGATATGCCTGTTAAAGGGTTAATTATGACAAACTTATATTTTATTTCATTCTTGTTAACATACATACCTGTAATTACTTCATAGTCGGCCATAGACTTGGTCTATTCTTTATTCTGTTGCCGCACACGCACGCTACTAGACGTACTTCGTTTTACCTCTCAGTCATTAAATCCGTATGGATTAATGCTACGACTAACGATTTATCGCGTTAGATATCGCATAATATCGCAATGAAAAAGTGTTAGTGATTCCATGATTCTCTCCAACATATCCATGATTAGCCGCATTCACAATATTTGTGACGAATGGAGCAACGTATAGTACTTGATAATTATTTAATTTAATTGTAGACAAACACAAAATTAAATTGGGATCGGTTTGAAAGTACAAGGAGAGTTTTGACTTAACATATATACTTACATTTACATATAATACAATGTTGTTAATTCACCATTTCATAATTAAGTCTTGTCAACAGTTAGTGACCTGACAGTTATAATTGGTACTAACTTATTGAATAAAATTAAATCTGTATAATTATGGTAATTATAATAAAGCGTGTGAGAGAGACAAAGGATAGTATGATTGACTTCAACAACAAGAGTGCAGATGAATGATAAATAGTAATTATTGTTTTTCAAGGCGCGCCTTGGTCCAAATGACAAAAACAAATTATAGTATTTAAATACATAACTTACGATTTACCTACCTACAGTAACTGTACAACTAAATATTATTACTAAAAGGTAAAAATATTTTATTACTAAATAAAATGTAAATAGGTACAGAAATTTACAAACTTTAAATAATTTTTGTGTGTGTAATTTGATTATTCCAGAACTAGAATAAATTAGGTACAAACTAATTTGGTTATAGTATGAGCACGCAAATTATTTAGGCAACTCATGATACTTAGTAATGTCATGTAATTACTCACGCTTTGCCTTGTCTTACAGACATTAAGTCTGTAATAGCGAGGTACCTTTCTAGAGCTTAAAGAGAACAATGAATCTCAGCTAGGTCATTGAAAGGTACTCGTATATTATATCAAAGCTTTCCCTTACATATTATGCCTGAATAATAACCAATTTTATAATGATAATTAGACGTTTGATTAGTAGGTAGTTACAGATATTTCAAAGCAGGCTCTCATGAGCCATGCTTGATGATGATGGGATATTTCCAAAGATCCAGAGTTCTCGAAAACTATCATTAGGTCTGTTATTAATTCCATAATGCAATTCCATAATTTGGTTAATAATAAGTTTACACTTGTTTCTTAACTGTGTTTTTCAATATTTATATATTATGAATATGGGACACAAGTATGTTCCTGAGAGGCTAAACGTTATATCATTACAAGTTATTTATTGATGTTAAATTCTCTAAACATCTACATTAGTTTACCACGGACTAAGTACAAATATAATTACAGGATTAAACGAACTTACCTGAAGTGAAGTTCTATCCTGATTATATGAAGTACTTAGTCCGTGGTAGGAGCTTCCCTCCCTCCCAAGTTAACATTCATCCCATGCTAACTTCTTCCCTTGTTAGCCTCTCGATTTAGCTCTAAACTTACTGACATAATGTTGCCAGCGGCTGGGTTTTTTCTTTTTCTTTCTAGCTCTTAAATTCGCGACGTTCTATGGCAGAACTGAAGACAACTACATTAGTTTACCACGGACTAAGTACTTCATATAATCAGGATAGAACTTCACTTCAGGTAAGTTCGTTTAATCCTGTAATTATTAATTGCTACGCAGTTTGGCAGATAAGTAACAATAATTAATGTAACTTCTCTTTTAATAATATTTAAATATAAAAAAAAAACAGATTAAAGTCTTGCCAAGATGTAATTGGGGCTGCATTAGGACTATTTACCTACTAAGGCTACGGCGAAGCGCTACCAGAGTAGCTTGGCGTATCTTTTGGATCACGACTCTTGAAAGGTTACTCGAAAATAAACATTACATACTTAAATAATTGACGAATATTAGTATTTGACTCGCTACAAATGAAGTTCAAACGCACTAGATTTTTGGGGCTGTGCACAAATCACGCTAGGTATTTCCGGCTCCTTTTTGACCCAGCCCTCGAATCGAACCTCGCGTGATTTGTGCACAAGCCTTTTTTATTTCAATTTATACCCAAAACCGCCGCCCCCACGCCGCGGTATGAGTCTAAACCTCCATTCACCATTAAATTCCATCAAATCTACCAAGAACTGTCACTGTCACAATGACATCTGTCAACGTCAGTATGACGGATCAGATGTCACCAACCTTTTTGTGATAATATAAAATATAATTATATAAATGAAGGTAAAGAACGTACTTAATAAAATCCCTTTTTGTATGGAATATGGAAGCTACGTCAAAATATAGACTCCATTTTTTATACCTTTACTGAAACGCAGCCAACGACATTAATGCAGGGCTTTCGTTAAATGTGTCGCCTATATTTCGACTCTTAGATATTTTTTTTATTTATATAGTAAATATTTATAGGGGAAAGAGAAATATTCTCCTTCAAGTGAGAGGGACCTGCCACAGGTTCCATTTTGCTTTCGTAAAAGCAAAACTCACGTTCGCGGTACAAACTTAACACAGTATTAGTATCAACAAAAAGAAACAGCACAAACTTAACAAGAAACAAAAACTTAACAAAGGATATCACCACGACGAGATAGGAAAACATTCGAGCGCTCAAAACAGACGTCAGATGCCGAATGAAGTGACAACTTGACTTGACAAGTAAGTGTCATGGCCGCCATAAATCCATCATGGTACCCATAAGGCTGTTTCACACTATCCTGTACTTGTCGTTTTCGAATTTACGTTTTAAGGTATAAAAATATACGCACATCGTAAGACGATAATGTTATTGTATTAAAACGGAATACCAAATGTTGTTTAGACCTGAAGTGTTACCAATTCAATACGAACTTTTCTACCTCAAAATAGTTATAATTCAATATTAATTAATGGAACAGCTTTTTTTAGAACACTGATTATTTAAAATAAGCATTTAAATATTGTATTTAAAATTAATAGTAAATTATTTACTTATGTGCATTCTTCCGCTGATGATATACTTATTTACTATTAATAAAACGTTTCATTTTACTGGCAACACAGTGGTAGATTTGATGGAATTTAATGGTGAATGGAGGTTTTAGCAATGTACAAATTGCAGAACATTCCCAAAAAGCGGAAACGTTCTCGAGACAGAGAACATTCCTGCAATATGGAAATTATTGTTTAAACAAGAGAATATACTTGAAATAAAGTTTAAATAGGCATAACTTAAAACTAAATATTATTATGCATATATTATTGTCTATTACAGTTAGCTATTTTGTTGATGTGATAAGTTTACCAATAATTCTCACTGTATTTCAGAGAACATTTCGACTTTTGACAATTTTTTCTAAAAAAATTTTTTTTTTTCATTAGAATCTAGAGGCCTCTATCTCCCGCTATGCCAAATCTCAGCGCGCTCGGATCAAACTGAAAAAATTAAAAAAAAAGTCGGCCATTTTGATTTTTTTTAATGCAGTTTGTTTTGTCTCGGGGCCCTCTATGACATTTGGTCGAGCACCCCCCACCTATCACGCACCGTTTAAAAGTTGCCATACAAAATAAAAGTGGCCAGTTTTCCCGCAATAGTAGCATTTTTCCAAAAAAAAAATTTTCATACGTATTTAGGGGACCCCGAGATTCCGTGAGCAAAATTTCAGCGCGCTAGGACAAAATTAAAAAAGTAAAAAAAAAGTCGGCCATATTGAAAAAAAAATGGCGGCGTCAAAAACTGCCAGGGTCCCTCTATGATATTTGGTCGAGCACCCCCCACCTAAGTCTGACCGTTTGGCCGGGCCGTCATACATTTTTCTGACCGGAAGCGGACGACCGAAAGCCGAAATTTTCTGGGGGTAAGGACTACACCTAAACTATCGTGAATATTCATGGTATAAACTACGATAAATAAATAAATTCTCGTTCTCGAGAACATTCTCAGAAGTTACCGAGAAATTCTCATGTGGAAAGTTTCGCAACTTTGGAAAGTTCTCGTGCGTGCATTGCTAGGTATGACTTAAATAACTGACGAAAATTTGACTCGATACCTCCGTTAAAAAAAAAGTTGAAACGCACAATACAATGCGCTAGATTTTTTCTTTGCTATCATTGGAACATTTGTCACTAGTTCCAATAACATAAACATTGATTTATTCACTATTCAACCAAACATAACAATGTTTATTATCTTTAGAACAACAGGTTTATTTTTCTTATGTGTACGAGTTTACTAACAATGAAACCGTTTTAATGCGAGTGCGTGAATGAATATAGGATTATTTGTAAATCTTATATCTAAAAAAATATGTTGGTATACCCTCGATGTTATCGAAGGTTACATAATTAATAATTGAGCATTTCCAAAATGATTTTAATAAAAAAGTGATCAAAGTTACAATGAAATCGGCTGGGAACTGCGCATTTAAAAAGTCACTCTAACATTTTTTGAAATGTTCAATTAATCTTATAGTATGGTACGAGTACCGAAAGAGAAAAAACCGGGCAAGTGCGAGTAGGACTCGCGCACGATGGGTTCCGTACCATGAAGCAAAAAAAAACGGAAAAAAATGCAAAAAGAAAACGGTCATCCATCCAAGTACTGACCACGCCCGACGTTGCTTAACTTTGGTCAAAAATCACGTTTGCTGTATGGGAGCCCCACTTAATACTTTATTTTATTCTGTTTTTAGTATTTGTTGTTATAGCGGCAACAGAAATACATCATCTGTGAAAATTTCAACTGTCTAGCTATCACGGTTCGTGAGATACAGCCTGGTGACAGACAGACGGACAGACGGACGGACAGCGAAGTCTTAGTAATAGGGTCCCGTTTTACCCTTTGGGTACGGAACCCTAAAAATGTATGAGCTCTAAATAAATATTATGATATTAAATTTCCATATCGCTATAATACTTGTTTGCATCTTTTTTGACACGCGCTACAGTATTTAATGGCTTAATTAATGAGTGAAGGTGTCATTAGATAACCTAGTCTCCGTTATATTTTTATACAGAGTGGTCCAAACCTTAATGTCAAAAAACTTTTTTCGGATTCCTCACGTCGTATCAGAATATACCCCAAGTATGTTAGCCGATTTGGCGTAGTCTTCGAGTTATGATTTTTTTAACTTATAACATTTGTTATGAAATTCCGGGGTTCCCATAGAAGGTGGCTAAAAATAACTGCATTCATGGGACTGACTATGGAGTCAGGGCCGTTTTGGGATTATACTGAGCAACTTTTACTACGGGACTAATCCTGAAAACGCGAACCTATAAACGGTGGGTACCATTTATGTAGGTATTTTTGTTTTATTAGAATCATATTAAAAATAGGTACTCTAATGTTAGCTACAACGCTACTATCATTGTACGAATTCTTTCATTATGTTAGTTGTTATAAATTAAGTATTCCAATGACATCGCCGTTTGAATTCAAAATAGAACTTAGATACAATGTACTGCAGTGACCTCATATCCGTGAAGTAAACTAATTCTAAAGTACCCTAACGAGTAAATCCAATTGAATCGATTGTTAGACCCTCTCCCAGACAGCCGACCCTTCGTCTGGATGGGGTGAGAATCGCGACCTTGCAAAACCCTACCCGGAAACTACATTTGAATACATTAGAGATTTTTACGTAAGTTTCTACATGCATTTAAACATTTTGTAAGAATAAAAAAATACAAATACAAATACAAATGTTTTATTTCGGAAATAAAATTATAACAATATTACATTTATGCTAGCCACCACACTAGGCAAAGCCTGTCCTGTGGTGGACATAATACGGACAAATATTTCGCAGCTTTTAATAATTTTACAAAGAGATAATCTATTAAGAATGGAAGCTGACTGAGCTTGTTATAATGTTAGAGCTGTTATTATAATGCCCCGCGCAAAACAAAGTCAGTAGACACAGAAATGAAGTGCGTCTGTTGCTTGGGGTCCGTTTGTTTTGTTTGTTAGTCGGCAGTGACGTCGCGGTGTTGTCACGCGCGCTCGGCCCGCGGGCACGGTAGCGGCGGTCTCGGCTCAGTCGCATCGCTCGCGCCGACCGCGCCACTCGCGACCACCCGCGCCACGACCATGCTTCTCGCCGCAGTGCTCGCCCTCGCCGTCGCCGCCGCGGCCGCCCAGAACGAGACGCGACCCCCGCCCCCGAGGCGCGAACAGTTCCGCGTCATCTACGAATGGAACGCCATCGATTTCGACTGGGCCTCCCCGGCCGATCGGGAGGCCTACCTCAATACAAGCAGATATATTCCCCAGAACGTCCTAATATCTGGAATAAGCTACTACGGCGAAAACCTGTTCATAACGGTGCCGAGGATGATGCGAGGGGTCCCGGCGACTCTCGCGACGATCCCGGTGGTTCAGAGCGACACGGCGCCCAAGCTGCGCCCGTTCCCTAGCTGGGACGCCAACAAGGTCGGCGACTGCCAGGCGCTGCAGTTCGTGCAGAACGTGCAGGTCGACCGCAACGGGATCCTGTGGGTCCTAGATAACGGCCGCGTCAACACGCTCACCGACAAGCCAGACTCCAAGTGCCCGCCGTCCATCGTGCTCATCGACCTTAAAACCGGCAAAAATGAGATGCAGCGATTCCTGTTAAGTCCAGTGGACAGCTCTAGCACGTATCTAAATGATCTCGTCGTTGATAACCGTCGCGATGGAGACTATGCTTACATTACGGATAACAGTGCTACCGATCCGGGTATTATAGTTTTCCGTCGCAGTGACAAGAAGTCGTGGAAAGTGCGTGATTCCCATTCAATGTCCGCCGTTCCCGAAGCGACCACTTTCCGCATCAACGGCACCACGGTGGACCTGCCGGTCAACGTGGACAGCATCGCGCTCGGACCCCAGTTCCTCGCCGGCGACACGGTCGACCGCACCATCTACTACTGCCCGCTGTCTAGCTTCCACATGTACGCCATCAATGCCTCAGTTTTGCGAAATGAAACTATTGGACAAAGCGACGGCGCTCTACGACCATATGTAGTCGATCTCGGAACTAAAGCTTCCCAGACGGATGGTATGAAAATGGACGCAAACGGCGTACTCTACTTCGGCTTGGTGGGCAACTCTACCATCGCGGAGTGGAACACGAGCCTGCCCTTCCAGCACGGGCAGAGGACGATCGCCCGCGACGCCAACTACATTCAGTGGGTGGACCGATTCGCTTTCGACGACCACGGCAACGTTTACGTAATAGTAAACAGGCTATTTAATTTCATGAAGAACGAAGTTTTGCTAAGTGATGTGAACTACAGGATTCTGAAGTCGCACACGGGGTCGAAGAGCTACGTGTTCGGGGAGGAGGTGACGCCGCCGGGGCTGCCGGGCGGCGCGGCGCCGCTGCGCGCGCTGGCCGCGGCGCTGCTGCTGGCGGCGCTGGCGCACCTGCTGGCCTAGTGCGCGCGCGACCCGCGTCCGGCCCTGACCGTGATGCATTGTGCGCCGCTCTGACTGATGCGTATCGTTACCAAATATTAAGGTTACCTTGACCGCGCGGTCGACCCAGTGATAATGTGAATGAAAGCTGTGCATATCTTGACGAATTAATATTATTTATAGATTTAGGTGTACAATACAACATTGGTGACCTTTAGACAGGTTAGAGTCGTGAAGAAGAGGCTCCCCGACGATAGGTCGGGGACGCATTGCCAAAGCTGCGCCCGCGACTCGAACAATTAACATTCCAGCTCTTTGTATTTAGTTAAGGCGTTTCGTATGCGTAATATTTATTCATTAACACATACATAATATATATGAAATATTACCATTTAAAATGATATGTACCTCAATTTAAAGTTCTCGGAGTGTATAATATAAATGGTATATAATACCTGATTGTGTAAAATAACAATAGATACATTTGATAGGTTATTGTAACTAAAATTGTAAGAATGAGGCGTGAACGTGACTGTATGTTTAATTTTTAAATAATAAACGTGTTTATCGTATTATTGTGTTTGCTGTTTTTATTGCTCGTCTGTTGATGAACGTTGCTCTCGTGTAAACTTTGAGATAATACTATAAGTAATCTACTGACGAGTCTAATGACATTTGAAATTTTAATGAGTATCATAATTACATAGGTGGTCGTTGTATTGAGGTACTGTGATATACCACAATGTATCCTTGGGTTGTTATTCGGGCTTTGCTATAAATTCACCTTCGAGGACACATTTGAAATGTTTTGATTGCATTGCCGTTTTTTTATTGATCACTTTTATGTAACTACTTATTAATATGCCATATAACCAGTAACACCATCAAAATATCTTCACGGAAGTAAATCGGGTTGGAACACTACCTACCAAAATAATAAAGATTTCCGTGTGTACGTAAATATCAACCATATTTTGTATACTTATAATTAGATATATACCTTCACAATTCTATTCCTATTTCTTTTTAGGCATTCCTGCTCTTGGGAGAAATCGTTGCCTAGTTATTAGGAGCGCCTGTCTGGGGGCTAGCCAAGATGACAATCGTTAATATAAAAAGTCAATCGAAACTTATATAATGTACCTTGCAGTTATATGTCAGTCTGATATCAGTGTACGTTCGAATTGGCCTCTTAGGGTGGTATTCCACCTATCCAATTTCTTTGTCCAATGTGAATAGGATCTTACTCTCTCGTTAAAGCAAGATGTGAGACGCAATACACATTGGACAAAGAAATTAGACAGGTGGAATACCACACTTAGGCACGTGAGTATTTGCACAAATAATTTGACATAGCGGCAGGTGTCTGAAGAGCCAACCACCTTACCATTCGCCTATAAAAAGTTGTTAGCCAACACTGAATGTTGCTTCTTGCTAATTGATCGTAGGTAAACGATATTGCGTTACTTCCACACTTCACTGAAAAGGCATGTATTTATTCAAAAAAAGGCAATGGTAATGGGTGAAGTCAAGCGAAGAAAATGTGGATTCTGAACATATTTTTTGCTATTGACAATGTAACTAACCATGTCAATCGCAAAAGAATTCAGTCGATGTTCCGCAGAATCTATCCATCCATTTCCACCCATTCCATTCCACCATCCACTCCATCCATCCATTCCACCATCAATCCATTTTATTTCACCGCTCGACCAGAAGTTATCTTTAGTTAGTTTGACGACCGGTCTGGCCTAGTGGGTAGTGACCCTGCCTGCGAAGCTGCGATGGTCCTGGGTTCGAATCCTAGTAAGGGCATTTATTTGTATGATGATACAGATATTTGTTCCTGAGTCATGGGTGTTTTCTATGTATTTAAGTATTTGTATATTATATATATCGTTGTCTGAGTACCCACAACACAAGCCTTCTTGAGCTTACTGTGGGACTTAGTCAATCTGTGTAAGAATGTCCTATAATATTTATTTATTTATTATCTGTCCCACAGGAGACATGTACTGTTCAGCGGAGGCTCTAGTGGCTGGTTCTATATGGGCGAAGAAAAAATCGACTTGCGGTCACAATATTTGTATTTAATTAATAAAAGCACCATGAGCACATAGGTGAAATTAATTTGATGTTATAAACCGCTGTTGTAAACCGTTTACATTGGTAACCGAGTAGAATGAATTGCATGAATGAATGACTTATATTACTGTTGGAGTTGCCAACATGTAAAAGTTGTAGGTACCTACTTAATATGTATTTACCTCTAGGCTGATAACGAAAAGGATAAGCGTAACATTCCATTTCTAACCGCAGCTGCACCACTGGTACTGAACGCGTCGCTGTCATTGTCAATTTCCATAGTATAATGAACAGTAGTGCAGCTGTCGTTGGAAATGGAATGTTACCCTAATTTAGTCAAGAAGGTATATAACGTCAACATAACGAACAATAAAATTAATAAACTTATTCTCAGTTGTAAAAATGTGTTCTTTCTGTGGGTACTGAAAATCGGAAAAAATAATAACTAACTATAGCGGAAAGATATCCCCAAGACGGTTCTGTTAATTTACTTACGTTTATAATTATTAAACCAATAATGTGGAGTTATATAAACTAACACAGAAAACTGTTACACAAAATTGCGGCAATCATTGTTCAAACGAACGTAACGTACCTAACGTACTATCAGCTGCAAAAGTGCATGGCGACTTTATCAATGAATTCATTCACAATTTCTCCATGCGATTTCGCAGCTCACTGCCACAAAATAAATAATAGTACTAGGTACAGAAGACTCACTCTCTAACAAAACGCGTCTGTTACGATCAGCACAGATATGGCCGCTAGGTGGCGACAGCGCCACGCGCGGCTTATGGCAAACCCCAAAATTGGGGACGAACGGATGCACTTTTAGCTACCTGTAGCAAACCGACGAAATCGCGGAGTGAGCCACGCCTGCCATCGCCCACACTGTTAACAGTTCGTAAACCTTATTAAACATAAGGTCCACCGATGGACAGTTAAGACCCTTGCTGTTTGTACCTACCTATAATTTATGACTACATAATAATCGATAACATTCTCACGGCGCGATTCGGGAAATGAATTAGAGATTAACTAGATTATTATTATTAAGCTTTGTTTCCCGTGTTTTGTTTTCTCTTCTTGGTTTTTTTTTTCTTTACAGTAATTTAATTACACGGTCCCTTTTTGGGTAAAAGTTAAAAAGTAAAAAATTAACTAGATATGATATAGTAAAGATATGTGACGTCCCACTAGTAAAGGTACCTTATGGCGGTTGGCGCTTACTCTATTATTAACGCCGCTCTAATATTATTGCGGCGCTATGCGACGTAAGCGCCGGTCGCCATTAGGTACCTTTTTCGGTGGAACGTCACATATCTTCACTATTTCATATTTAATGAATCTCTATTTCATTTCTCGAATCGCGGCACCAACCACCATAAGGTATCTTATGCAGTGGAACGTCACATATCTTTACTATTTCATAATCTATAGTTCGTTTTTTTAGCATTAGAAAGAACTTGAAAGAAGGTAAGCGATCTTGGCATGTCTTTTAATTGAAAAACGCTTTTTAAAAATCAATAACTATTACTTATGAAAGCAGAAGAATATAAATGATCGTATTAGATTCATAATTGTTACATATTTGCCGTAACTTATTTTTAAAATGTGTTTTTCAATTAAAAGACACATCAAGATTGTTTACCTAATTTCTAATGCAAAAAAAAACGAAGTATAGTGAGTGTCTAATTCATTTCCCGAGTCGAGCCGTCAATTCTCAGTAGGTATACTAGTAGCTGAAGCAAGTTATCGAAATCAATAAGTATGTAAACGTATCGGCAATTTAAAAGTCCTCCAACACATCCACTGACGCCGCTAATTTCATTCGTCATATAAATTTCTCCGCTGTCAATTAGTTTATAATTATCGGGAATGTGACACTGACAAGTATGAAACGAGTTTGAGAGGAAAGCTTGATGAGTTCAGATCAAGTTCAGTCCAACTGGTCTGATTTTGACAAACAATTTTTTGTCTAAGATATATAGAAAGTAAAAGTATGAAAATTGAAAGTAAGTACTAATGTTGATGACGTTAATGTCACAAAACATGTTAAGTATATATTTTACGGTTTTTAGGGTTCCGTATCCAAAGGGTAAAACGGGACCCTATTACTAAGACTTCGCTGTCCATCCGTCCGTCCGTCCGTCCGTCTGTCACCAGGCTGTATCTCACGAACCGTGATAGCTAGACAGTTGAAATTTTCACAGATGATGTATTTCTGTTGCCGCTTTAACAACAAATACTAAAAACAGAATAAAATAAAGATTTAAATGGGGCTCCCATACAACAAACGTGATTTTTGACCAAAGTTAAGCAACGTCGGGAGTGGTCAGTACTTGGATGGGTGACCGTTTTCTTTTTTGCCTTTTTTGCTTTTTTTTTTATTTGTGCGGAACCCTTCGTGCGCGAGTCCGACTCGCACTTGCCCGGTTTTTTTTTATCGTAATATACCAAATCTCATTATAGAGGTAACTAATAATCGTCAAACCGGTTAGCAAATAACTTTGCCGTATACATATACAAGAATTGCTCGTTTAAAGGTAGGTAAGTATAAGATACATATCGCCACTTTTGGCAAACGTCAGTCGTCATATCGTCTGTTTTTATAAAACAAGTGCAATATCGCCTCGTCACATGATTAATTACTTTAATTAGGTTAGGTATTAGAGCTTTTCTTGAGGCCCACTTGCACCATCCTACTAACCCGGGATTAAGCGGTTTAACCATCAACCCAGTGTCAAATTGTACTGGTAACCATGTTAACTCCAGGTTTAACCGGTTAACCCCGGGTTAGTGGAATGGTGCAAGTGGGGCTAAGTGATAAATAATGTGCTTGTGCAATTTGAAATATTGTCGTCGCAATCCTATCTAGATAGCTAAAACATATTATAGTAAATTAAGTAGGTAGGTATATCTTGATTAATTTAATTAGCATCGAAATACAGCTTTCCATACATATCACAGCACATTAAATGGTAGGTTAGGTACCTATAAAAAATTTAAAGGGACCTGTCATCTCCATATAATTTAAACCTAAAAACGCCAAATCTCGGAAAATTATTTGGAAATGACAGATGTCATCCTTTCGAGTTAGAAAAATATTATAGTTCCAACGTTACCTACCAGTTAAAGAGCAATTACGTTTATAATTGAAAATCCTACTGCCGTATTCGAACTTCAAGATATTCACAAGAGACGACACGTACTTGATCCATTCTAGATACGTTATAGTTTAGATATCAACTAGTTCTCTTTTGCAGCGCAATTCGGGCAACCAATGTCACTTTTACGTTAGATAGAGTAAGATATCTATTTAGATGTGAATTAGATCTCTAAGTCATCCTGTGGAAATCGTTCAAGAGTATCTCCAGAATCGCGCAAATGTCAAATTTGACAGGTTAGATCTTAAACATATCGTTATCGTATCTTGGTGATGTCTAATAGATGTCTATTTCATAATCCGAATCGGTCCCCTAATCTCTAGAGCATAAAACCAACACGTACCCTTTCAGAGTTTAATTGTTTGTCATTACGGCTAGCCAGGTGGTTACTGGTTACGGTCATCGGGCCAGAGTCGCGAGCATGAAGGTCGCTCGCGATCTTTTGTTTTTGTTAGTATCTCAGTGAGGCGTATGACGGTAATTTGGAGGTATTGGGCCCTATTCGGATTTTGAAATAGACATCTAACTATTAGACATCTTTTAGACATCACCAAGATACGATAACGATATGTTTAAGATCTAACCTGTCAAATTTGACATTTGCGCGATTCTGAAGATACTCTTGAACGATTTCCACAGGATATGACTTAGAGATCTAATTCACGTCTAATAGATATCTTACTCTATCTAACGTAAAAGTGACATTGGTTGCCCGAATTGCGCTGCAAAAGAGAACTAGTTGAAATCTAAACTATAACGTATCTAGTACGTGTCGTGTCTTGTGAATATCTTGAAGTACGAATACGGCAGTAGTTTACGCATTACGCACAGCATACGAAGTCTCGATCAAAAGCTAGTGATGTATGAAAATAAAGACAATGAAAACAATATTCAGTGCGCTCTTTACTTGTTTCAAACACATTTGTAAGTTTCCATAGTATTTGTCTTGATTAAATGATATTTGAACAGTTTTCTTTACATTCATTTGCCGTCTTGTTGTTTTCAAATAAAGCATTTGTATGACTGTTCCATGAAGATGATCTCATTGTATAAATATCTATACACATTCATTGTGTAAACACAAGCAAGTCTCTCATTTAATTTCTATCCTGATTGCATCCTAATTTCTAATCGTACAACTTTTCGGAATACTTAGGTATTTTCCTTCACTGAAGAGCGACTGGTACGATCAGCCAAGAAAGTGGTTCTTTTCGACTTTATTATCTATTATCTGATTGATAGAGTCGAAAAGTGGTACTCTATTATCTGATTGATAGAGTCGAAAAGTGGTAAACCACTTTCTTGGCTGACTGTACCTAATGACAAACCGAACGTAAGTTCGGAAATACTCGTTGGTATGGTACGGGCCGGGGTTTGAACCCACGATCCCCGGATTGAAAGTCGCATGCCCTTACCTAGGCTACCAACGCTCTAAGTATGTAAGTACATCATAGTTACCGCGTCGCATTTAAGAGAAAATTAAGAGTATTTTTGATATTTCACCGATACTTGCAAATTTTCTATTCGTCTTTAATGTTTTCGATTTGTTTAATTTGTTTGAACATAATTAAAACAATGTTTGTTTAAAGCAATGTTTTTTTTTCTCCAATCATAGGCAGTAGGGGGCTATTTATTTTAAAAACAAAAGGAAAATAACAAATATACTGACTTAAGCAGTTCTATGACTCTCGTTTATGGTAAAATGTTGCCAGTGTTTAAAAAACAGATGTTAAATACTTATTTTTCAGGATTTGTGGTACCATTATTGGTACCACGTCCATTACAGGGGCGTTAACTATGTGCCTAAGTATAGGCATATGAGGCATATCTAACCTCAACAAATTCCTTGTTAGAAATATTTTAAATAAATTGTTTGCAGTTATGGTCGTGTTCTTGACCTACATATAATAGTATTATATAAGGAAGCACGGTGTTAGACTTGGCAATGAGATTCTACACTTGCATTGCAATATGGCTTTTACATTACTAACGATCTGTATCGCGGATGAGAATAGTACATGCACATCCTACATTATTGCAATAAATCTGTTAGAGGTTGGTAGAAAATGATATATTATCAATGATCGTACATTTTCCAGCATTTTTGGTGTAGCCGAGTGGTGTTAACGGATTGGTATAAATAATTTCAACCCTAATGATTAATTAGCGGTAATTACGTTAATATTAACCTTAATTTACCATTTCAGTTGGAATTATCTATACCAATAACCGTTAACACCACTCCGATGCACCAAAAATGCTGGAAAATGTACGATGTCTGTATACTTATTATGAACCGTGGCACGCAGGGGCGCCATTCCATATTTTATTAGTAATATAGACTATGGACTGGTATTCGCCACCAAAACCACTTCTTTTAAATAAGTTAGGTATGAGAAAACCAACAAACTAGAATAATTTTGGCTATTTATTAACACAATTTCGCTAAAAACGCAATCTCATTTCACTCTGCGACTTATGATAAGTACAAATGCTAATTAATAATTATGTAGGTATGCACATCCTAAATCGGCAACGAGATGTGGTCGGGATGATATCACACAATGACGCAAACACAAAACGTGTTCCAAGTGCAAATTGCACGGAAAAACATTGTTAATCCACACAACACCTGCTCATGAAGACGCCATTTATTTATAAGAGGGGGCAAAGCCAGCAAATTAGAGGAAAACAAAACATACGGCGCGTCACGCGGAATTTGCGACGGAAAATATGGCCATCACGCGGGTTTTTCTTTTTATTTCAATTACGTACTCCGGTCCGTACTTTTTTTATTCTTTGATATTTGACTCATCAACTAACTTTAACCTTTTACGGTATTGGTTGAAGTGACCCTTACAAATATGTCAAACATAGAAGTTTCCGTGTGACGCTGTCTGTAATGTCTGTCTGTAACGTGTATCTAACAGCGTAGGCATATGCTTTAAGGTATATATATATACCATATACCTACCTCTAGTAGGTATAGTCTACGCGGAAAGAGAAGAGAGAAGGGTCGTAGAATGTATTGATTCCCATATAATCCACGACTCTTCTCTTTTCGCACACAGACTCTACTTATATCCGTCTTGTCTAAGTAAACCAATAATGTGTTACGACTAGAATTTGTTGTTTTTTTCCTAATGACAGTTAATTACATCCCACCTTCTACGTATTTAAACGGCTTAGGTACGTATTATAGTCGGCTTCTGTAAAGAAACTAATTGCTCTATCTGTTACGCAGTGTTTACTGATTATTGTCAACAGATGTATCAGGGTATCAATTCAATTCAGTTTACATCTATTGTCTGATTAGTCCGTCTTTTTCTGCGCTGAAGACTCAACTTATAATAGGTAGGGCTGTCAATTTAGTAAGTAATCTGATATTTTTTCTTGAGAGGTGCGGTTTCTTTTGTGCAAATCAGTACAGGTTTTGAACCCTTAAATCTATAGCGGCAACATATTTGGTATCATACTTATAATAAAAACGCATCTCTACTATAAGAATTACGATTCGAAATCGAATTCTACTAACTATAGATTCTAATGGTTTAAGAGTTAAAGGGTCGGCAACGCGCATGAGTGTGACACCGCGGTGACAGCTTTACCATCAGGTGGGGAATATGCTTATTTACCACCGGTAGGGTATTAAAAAAATACTACCTACCCAGTATATTTTTTTCCTGTCTACCCGCTGCCAGGCTTCACAGTTCATTACCTATCCCTAAAAGACGCTGGTCATTATCATTACCGTTCCCTTATCTGATTTACATAATCGTGTTTTCATGTTTCTGTCGCTCCTTCATTCTCTTCCTTCTTGTTCGTTAAACATATTAGGCAGGCTCCTCGCACGCTGGCACAGATTATATAATAGTTCTTACGAACAGATACTTATCTCTCAAACAAAACGCAAATACCTACCGTTTTGATACCTACACAAAAATACAATGGAGTGACCTTCAACGCGCCGCTCCCCGCACCGCGCGCACCGGCACAACGCTAGGGTTGCTGACGCTTAGAAATGATAAATAAATACCTACTTAAACAGCGAAGTGAAATAAAAGGAAAGCTAAATCTTAAATTATACCTAATATTCCAATTATGCGTTAGTGTTTGCGAAATACTCGTAGTCATTTTAAAAGGTCATATGTCCCTACAGTAACCGCAGTGTTTACGCCGTTTTATAAATCGCGCAATAATCCCAGCAAGAATTAGTTTTAAAACTTCGTGTAATTTAAAACCAGATAGAGATTAATGTTACACAATAAAGAAAAATAATAGAAACCCCATGAATACAGATAATTAATTATAAGTTAACCAGAGCAAAAATGAGTAGGCACTTTTCGGTGTAAAGTTAACTTACTGTCGTTAAAATAAACATTTACCAAAATAAATTAAAAATTTGCTACCTAAATAATTAATTAATTTAATTTGCTAAATTTGCAAATAGATATCTAAAACTATACATTTGTCATACATAATAAACATTACATGTTTAATTAAAGAAATTCAATAGTAGGTAGGTACAGGTACCTACTACGTAGCTTGTAACGATCGTAAAATTGACAGTGCGGCGCGCGGTGACGTGCGTACGTGAGCGCGTGTGGCAACCAACTGGCTTGCTTTTCTACCGTGAACGGGAGCAGATTCGTAGGTATAAATCCGAGCTCGCGCGGAGAGTTCCATAGGCCTGACGCTGGGCCATTTGCCCTTTATTTTTATTTGTGTTCAAAGTGTCTTTTGGGACAGATTCTCCCACCTAAGCTCAAATTCAAATACTCATAAGTATGTATCGTTTCAATAAATGAACATGTGCCAAGTAAACATATTTATTAAGGCGATCTTGAATAGCTACTGATTGATATGATTGATGTTTTAATGAGAATAACTAAGTCTCCATTTAAAAATGTGAGTCCATTAATAATCATTATACCTAACATGTATAATGTATATGTAATGGGGGCGTATGGTCCTACATTACTTATCGTGTAGCTTATGTAATATGCGCGTATACCTATACCTAGGTATTTACAACACTATTTTATGTGTATTTACTAACTAGGTTCATAAACATAAACATAATTTATTTAAAAAACACGTATTTCATGGTTACATTCATATAAAACAAAGACTTAAAAATAGTGATAATTTACATGTGCCTGAACTAGTGTCATGTTCTTAGTGTGTGAAAAATCTCTATTCTGATTTACAGGCTGAAATTTATTTCACCAGCCATGCATACTCTGCGTGGTGAATTTATAATTAGGTCATATTGACCAACTTTTTCTATCGGACAAATTTATGACGAAATCGCGAAAAAAAAATTGACTGCGTCATTAGAAATCAGCGACATTACATCAGCCGGAAAGTATGAAAATGAAACAGCAATTTTTTTTTTGCGATTTCGGCATAGGTTATAAAAGTTGTCCAGGGGGCCGATTTTTGAAATTCGACCACTCGATTTCGTGTATTTCGTTAAATGATATCTCCACTACTAGGGGTTTAAATTCTACTAATAGAATTGAAATCGAGTGGTCAATACCACTAGATTCCAAGTTTCGATCGCTCGTATTTCAAAAATTAGCATTTCGTCGTTTTCCACCGATATTCGAGTGACGAAATCGAGTGAACGAAATTAAAAATTCGGCCCCCAGTATGACCAATAAATTCACTACGCAGAGTAGGTATGGCTGGTGAAAAAAATTCATTCCTGTATATCCGCTGCTATCTACCTATATATATATATATATATATATTCGATGACGAAAAACAATAAATATGTGAGTAGACGCACATTATGGCATATGGGCATTTACGACCCGCCAGTTTAAAGTTACCTAGGGCAAACCTTGGCCATTCGGTGATACTTGGTTATCCGGTGATAGTCAGTTTTAATGTGTATTATCCGCGTTACCTGGACCCCTATTCGACAAGCGACGTTTGACGTATCGTGTTGATATCCCGTTGATGTGGGAAAAATCATAAGTTCTCGAATACGTACAATGTCAAAATTTGACATTAACAATCCACAGTTAGGGTGACAAGCAAACCAAACCGAACCACCCTTAGTTTAGAGTGGAGTTTTGGTTGTACCAAATGATATTATCCACCGTTGATGGAATCATAACTCAGTATGCGATAAAATCAACTGTTGATTTGACGTGGAAGCGAAATCTGACAGTTGTACGTGTCGAATTTGGCCCCTGGTAATTATATTACTTGAAACCATATTACAACACATTAGTCACATCCATGGTAACTCTTAAACATTGTTTTAAGCAAAAAAAATACCGGGTAACTCGGCTAAAAGACAATAAAACTGACTATCACCGAATAACTACGTATCACCGAATGCCCAAGGTTTGCCTATACAGAACCTAAAGTTACGCGATGACACTGAATATTTAAACACACAATTGTATATATGTAGTTTCTGTTCATGCAATTTTCCTCAGTACCGTGCCTAATTTAAAAAAAGGCCTATAGTAAAATATAATTTCACGGTGATTGTCACATCACAACGAATGAAGGTTCCGCGACGATCCTTACAAAAACCGCGCAGTGTCGCCCAGTTCCATTGTTTCGCTCCAATGGCGGGCTATTGTGAGAACTATTTATTCGTTTTTGTGACAACTAATAATTATCATCGATAGCCTTGGTATTATAGTAAATATTGCCTTGTTCTGTCATCAGCAAACGAACGCTGGGTACGAATTGAACCAACTCAGTTTGACCTCTTATTAGATGTAGTGTTTATGGAAGGTAAGATCACAGTTATATTGGGTGGAAATTGGTAAGAAATGGAAGTGCAGTGCTAAGACATTTATGATAACCATTGTTTTAATGGCAGCTTAGACAGCAAACATTCTTGTAACTGATATTTTCTCACAATTACGTTCTACATATATGTGGTTCAGGAAAATACTTCATAAAAATTGAGTATCAGTCAATAATCCTTAAAAGTATAGTTGTGTAGAGCTCTAAAGAGTCATTCTATGGAACTTGCTAACCATGTAAACAAAAGTCACTAGTAAATTCATCATTCTTTGACAATTTCAATATGGCGGTTTGTTTACATAGTTAGCAAGTTCTATAGAATTATACTTTAAGTAATTCATGAAAACACCATACACATAACACCATAAAAATAATAATTAGCCACCACATATTCATAATTACATATATGTTATTACGTAGTTCCTAAATGTAATTTCATAACAATCGCATTTCGTTGGATCTAGTTATATTTTCCATTGGTATTCTTGTTATAGCAATATTGATTTCATGACAATCATAATTGAACTTGTTTACAGGAAACTAGTCTAGGTATTGTTTGGTTTAGTCATTTAAGTTGTGTCTCAACCACTATCTTAAGCAATAAACTTAGGTCACAAATTAATTACCTATAGATAATTATTGCTAACAGCCACTGAAACGGAAACCAATTAATAGCTATAATAGTACCTACAATGCTGAAGCAATTGTTCACAAGTTTTTGGTTTTTCGCTTAGGTATAGGTACGTAAGGATTTCTCGTAACATGTCAGGATTTTTGGATCTCACCTAGCTAAAAGCTTTGGAGTTGGGCAAAATAAAGGGAAGGGTTATACAGAGTACGAAAAGTTTTGGAATAAGGGATTTAATGGGCAGAATTTTGAAGAATTTACCATTCAGACAATTTTAGGATTTTTGGGGTGATGTCCGGATTTTTGTCACTGCTTACTTGTACCATTTTTTCAACAGTCAACTCTAATCGGACCATAAAGAAAAGCCTTACCCTTGTTCCTCACACAAAGCATCTGTACAGCTTGGCAAAAAAGAGTAGAAATTAAAAAGTGGCAACACTGTAGTGTCATCCCGTTTTCTTATATATATTGGTTTGAAAAGGATGGCACTACAGTGTTGCCACTTTTTAATTTCTACTCTTTTTTGCCAAGCTGTAACAGTCATTTGAAAACTCATTCAATTGTTTACCATAGAATCCAAACTCAAAATGATTTCTCAATGGAATATATGTGCTCCTATTTGAATGACTTACAAGTTTGCACGATATAAAGCAATAAATAAATCGGTCATTCTCAAACGACCGCTCCTAAAATCAAAGAATTGTGCTTTAAGTGAATTGAATTGAATTTCTTGACTGCCACAGAAATTAAAATAACAGCTTCTAAAAAAAGGTCATTAACAGATCTGTTTTTCTAAGACACCTTATAGCCTTATATTCCTACCTGACAATCATAGTTCGGCACGAAGGTCGTGACCTCACAGAAATGCCATCAGTATCGGCAGACTGCATTCTTGTCGAGTCGTCTGTATCTGTACGGTCTTGAATTCCGTATCCTAGTACATAACAGGCTAGACATGGCCCTGGTTACATCTATGCTATGTAGGTGTAGAGTCAGGAGGTCAATATAGATGAGCCTCGCAAGTTAGGTTGAGAGCACAATTAAATATATACCTTTTGTTATTTTTACATCCGAATTAGATCGAAAGATTTATAATTATGTATCAATTGTATTGCAATTATTACAAACTACTGTTTTTCCGTTATAAAAAAAATGAAGTGTATACCGTCGACTGGGTAAAAGTGAACGAATATGTTTTAACTTCTAAAATATAAATAAAATATGAAAACATTAAAGCATATGACTCTCTGAATCCCATTTACCTAATATACCCAAGGGATCATTAGCTACACGGCCCGGTGTCATATGCTTTATTTTATTTATCAAGTTAATAAATCAATAAATCTGACGCGTACCTACTTCATCCTACTTACATATTGACGAGAGGGCGTACAATAAGAGTAACTACCTAATGCAATATCAAAATCAAGCATAGGTATATTTTTGAAATTGGAATGTCCAGGTGATGACGTTTCAGCGCACTCAAGCATGGCATATGTACAGTACCTACTACCTACACCATCGCGTGACCACGTCCACCCCACATTTTAGAACCGAATAATTCACTACGTTACACTTTTACTAGAGGCTTATTTTTAGAGCATGACTATATTCCATTAAGAGCGTTTTCGTGCGAATGCAACACGGTATAAGAAAGTCTAAACAGTTGTCGAAAAGTAATGCAACCTTACTTACCGACTTACTTATTATTGGGCGGTTTACTTATTAAGTGGCAGAATAGAAAAGAACGCAATTGGAATTAGCATTTATTTAAATAATTACCTATTTAAGGTTGCTTATTTATGAATTCCACTGAACACTTTCAGTCATATATAGGTATACATGTATTGTTGTATTTAAATTAACGTATGAACATATATGATAGACCGCGCGAAGTGTACACATTATTTAAATAATTTTGATCAAATATTTTTAGTAGCGTGAATTTCATGTCGACTTTATTCTCAAAAACCTAACTTTATTATGTTGTATAGTACGAACACGATTACACTTTCTTACAAATATAGGTGAGCCATTTATGAAACAAAAATAAAAATAAAATGATGTACCTTAATGACTTTTCCCTAACTACAAAATTCTATAACAACACGAACAGAAATATAATTTATTCAACATTAAAGAAAGCGAAATATTGAAATAACAAACACGAGGTGCATTTTTGACATCAATTACAGAGTTGTTACTACTGTTCTGCGATCCTTTCGGCAAATAAAATATTTTTAAACCGCCTTATGGCACGCTAGCCGGCAGACTTATGCCAAGGCTTTGCTGGAAAATCAATGCTCCTGTCTGCAGCGGGTCAAACCATACAGGGCGATTTTTAAATCGAGGCATTCCTTTTAGCTAATGGTAGAGTTAATGTGCAACAATGAAAACCATATTTAAGTGCGAGACACAAAAAAATAGTTAATAAAATAGTTTTCTTATTGTTGATCGTCGAAAATGAACTTTAAAAGTTTTAGGGTTACTTTGACTCAGAATAACTAGTTATTCTTAGTGAAAATAACCCAAAATAATATTTTTGGTTCTCATACAACATACAAAATTTTCAAAGTGGTTGAGCACCCCCTTGTAGTTGAAATAATAGAACTTGTAAGTAAATAAAAGAATAACAGTTTCCCCAGTTTTCCATAAAAATTTCGAGTCTGTTTTGTAATGGCATAGGCAAACAAAATGATAATGATAATGCGTCTCAAAATTGTCCTTTTTTCGGACACTTTTTCGGCGTTGTGATTTCGAGTAAAAATAGCAGAATGTTGTGGGTTTAAAAAAAAAACATTAATACACACTATACGTAACTAAACTTTTTCTGGAAATACCCGTCAATGGGTCGTTACAGTAAAGTCGATAAGATTAATAAATTGTCGCTTTGCTTGACTACGGCTCGATTCGGGAAATGAATTCGGATTCGGGAACTCACTAGATATGAAATAGTAAAGATATGTGACGTTCCACGGGTAAGGCTACCTTATGACAGTTGGCGCTTACGCTATTATTAACGCTGCTCCAATATTATTGCGGCGCTATGCGACGTAAGCACCGGCCATCATAAGGTACCTTTTTTCTTGGAACGTCACATATCTTCACTATTTCATATCTAGTGAATCTCTAATTCATTTCCCGAATCGCGGCGCCAGCCGCCATAAGGTACCTTTTGCAGTGGAACTACTTTACTATATCGTATATCGTATCTAGTTAATCTCTAATTCATTTTCCGAATCGCGCCGTGACTAGCTGTAGCGCTATATTTTAACAGATGCGATGATGCATCATAATTATAAGGTCACATAACAAAAGATCAACATTTATACTTGGTCAAGCAAATCTTGTCAGTAGAAAAAGGCGCGAAATTCAAATTTTCTATGAGACGATATCCCTGCGCGCCTACATTTTTCAAATTTGCCGCCTTTTTCTACTGACAAGATCTGCTTGATCAAGTATCTGCATAATAAAAACATTACCACGGTTTTCCAGCAATTATCTACTTTAGAAAATTGATGTCGAACGGTTGTCACAGATACGACATTTTCATGCTTCACGCTCACTGAACTTTGCATAGACCGATTTAGGTGCAATGCCCACAAAACTCTTTGCGTCAGCTAAACCAGTATGAAGTGTGATGTTTGAAGCTATACCACAGAATAAATAATAGTACTAAGTACAGAAGACTCACTCTCTAACAAAACGCGTCTGATACGATGAGCACAGATATGGCCGCTAGGTGGCGACAGCGCCACGCGCGGCTTATGGCAAACCCCAAAATTGGGGCCGAACGGATGCACTTTTAGCTACCTGTAGCAAAGCGACGAAATCGCAGAGTGAGACACGCCTGGCTTTACCTATGCGACACCAATCATGAGATATTAAAGGATGACTCACGCTAGACCGGGCCGTGCTGACGAGACGTGTCATTTTCTATGACGGCTGGTCGGTGATCATCAGTTGATCACGTGGTGTTTTCCATAGAAAACGAAGCGCCGGAAGCTCCGGTCCGGCCCCAGCCCGGTCTAGCGTGAGTCATCCTTTAAGAGAAAAATTGGAGTATTGTTGATATTTCACTGATAGGTACTTACTTTGTTCATTAAAAAAAAATCTCAAATTACGGTATGGCGGCATTTGATTTACAACAGACCAAAATTAATGAACACTATGAACAGTCAAAAGCTCTATGACACTTGTTTATGGTATAAAGTTGGTAAAAAGTTGTCATTTATATTTTTTTTTATACCTACTTGTTAGAGATGACAAGACCAAGATATCGTAGGCCACGTCTACGCCCCGGCTAGTCTGTGGCCATGAGTAAGCCCATTCATAATAATAAAAAAAAAAAAATACTAGACACAATCTAACAGTCGAGATGGAAATCTTTGTGAATCAGACGGCTGCAATAGGCTGACAACGATCTGACGCCATTTGTTCGACATTGTAATAGAAAAGAAAAGCACCTTTAAGTGTTCCGTAACAGATAAGAATATCCTCTAGCCGCCCATACGTCAAACTTTGCCAAGCCAAATGAAATTTTAATTTTGTCAACACAAAGTTCAAATTAGAATGGAACAGGAGACCTTTTTATAGGTCTCTGGGCGGCTAGAGGATATAATCAACTTTAAGCGTAAGTACCGTTAAACAAGCCAATTAATTTACAATAAACAAATGCGCGGAAATATTTACGTTGTTTATGTTTCTTGATTGACCACGAAGAATCGCGTGTGACTATATAATAGTTCGTTTTTATAGCATTAGAAATAAGGTAAACAAACTTGATGTGTCTTTTAATTGAAAAACACATTTTAAAAATAAGTTACGGCAAATATGTAACAATTATGAATCTAATACGATCATTTATATTCTTCTGCTTTCATAAGTAATAGCTTTTGATTTTCAAAAAGCGTTTTTCATTTAAAAGACATGTAAGATAGATACCTTCTTGCAAGTTCTTTCTAATGCTAAAAAAACGAACTATAGTTGAGCGCTAAACGCTAATTAATGCAATTTCTTACAGAGAGAAGTCCTGTCGTGTAAGTCACAAGTCACAATTCGAACTGTATATTGAGCTTTTTAGGTTGTTATTAGTCTGCCTCGCACATCTAAACTGTGAAATGAACTGTCGCCCGCGGTAAATTCCGACCGATACGACGTTCAATTCAATCCTTCAAGAAAAGAGCGTATCTACTCCCATCTTAAAGGCCGGCAATCCATTTACGACCCCTCTGTTGTTGCAGGTGTCCATGAGCACCTGTAATTACTTACCATAAGGCGAGTCATCTGCTCGTTTGCCTCTATTTCCTATTTCCTTTAGTACTATTTTGTCCTAAGGCATGTTTTAATTCTGAAGCACGAACAGGACATAAAAACACAACATTCGCATATGAAATGACACTACATTACCTACTTAATAAGCAATCAGTGGTCAATGCAATGATGACATAGGTACTGTGGCGTTCAAAAGTGCATGGATAGATGTCTACCGTAATGCCTTAATATTACGGTTGAAACATCTCCATGCACTTTTGAACGCCAGTGTACCTACTTCGTAGGGCCACATTGGCCACAAGGTAAGTGGGTGCGACAACCTGCCTTGTACGATTCCACAACATTAGTAAACAATATCATATATGTCGACTTGTAATTGTCGCACACGCGTAACTCGTTAAACTAAACAATTCTAATCACGACCTTATCCCGTGAACTTAGAGCTTAATTTCCAAATGATTACCTGAGAGTTAACTGGGCATGTGAAAGGTTGCAGTCGAAGTACTTTGACTGGTTGTGTAAAATTATATAATCGCGAAGCAACCTCGCGCCCAAAACGTCGTACATATTTTGTTTTCGACGGACGATGATATAGAGTTGCCAATCAAAACAAAGCTATTTATTGAATCGTAAATATTGTTAGTTTAGTAAACAATGTATTGTTATATTTGTTGGTGTGTCTGTATTGTTATGGTATCCGCATGTAGTCACAAGACAATAGAAGAGGGGGTAGCCGTCAAACTCAAACACGATAAAATGGATTTTTCATATGTAAATTTTAAAAATCTAGGCTTATCGGGTTTGACCGCTCAGTCCTCGTTTTACGATCTCCAAAGCAGTACCTAATGTTTATTGATTGCATTATTTGCATTACATATTTTCATGTTGAAAAACGGCGTCTAAACCATATTGTCCTCTACTACTGCACTTCTGTATTCAAGGGCTAGAAGCAAAATTCACAGTACATAAGTTGACAGTACTGTGTCTCGTTACCTAGTAGATAATTATGTATTATTTCCATTCAGCAAGTAAAACGACTGGAGTAATAAAAACGTAGTATTTCGCCAGTACACAAATAGCGTAAAACACAATGCTGTTACTTCAATAGACGTAATAAACTTTAGAATTTAGTAACACAAATTATCAGTTGGCGAATAAATAACAATTCGGCATTGCATCACGAATCAATTTTGACGTAGGAGTTATCGTGTCGGCAGGTACAGTCGCCATCAGATATATCGGAGCGGCCAAGGTGGTCACAAATATCTGAACACGCCTCTATTGTCAAAGCGTTAGAGTGCTTGTTCAGATATTGTGAACACCTTGGCCGCTCCGATATATCTGATGGCGACTGTACCTAATGATGAGGTAATTGATACCTGTGGCGTGGCTGTAGCAACTTATTACAATTGTTACTCATAAGTTATAGGTACCACTTAGGCACTGGTCCCACCGCGAGCTAGTAAGCAATGAGCTATCGGCTATAAACACGAACAAAAGATAAGCACTCCCGTGTAAATAAAAGAGACACGGCGATATTTATAGTTACTCGCCCAGCGGTGAGCTAACTAACTAATTATCTCTATACCAAATTTTATCTAAATCGGTTCAGCGGTTATTGAATCCCCATACAAATTTCCTCCTCCCTTTTCACACCCTTAAGGGATGATTATTGAGATTAAAAGTATGCTATGTTATTCCCTGGAATATTATTCGGAATGGTGTCACTATGCTATCAGAAATGAATTCGGCACCCCCGATTTATACGCAAACGATACCAAACTTGACCTAGTAGCTTAAATGATACATGATACAGATATCAAGATCAAGTTGAGAACCCCCCCCCCCCTAAAAATTTACATCAAAAATCTCGGTGGCTCCACTTCTTGAATCCATCCTTGGGTCCTAAGGACCAATCCTGCCAAAGGAAATCTCTTGTTCATGCAACGCCGTATGTTAGGCCCAGCGCCATCCGCTAGTACAACTATATGCCAAAATACGCTTATACACGAATTATTTCCCTCATTTTTCCTTCGTTTGGTGGCCTAAAGTGGCTCTGAGAACTGTAGACTTCATTAACCCCCATGGCTTCGCTCTTATAAAAAATCTAGGAGCTGAATCGACAAAAAAATCTATTCAAATATTGATGAACCTGCTCAAAAAAGATACATGCAACATATAAAGGAAAAAAAAAAGTACAAAAGCATTTTTGCCCAAGATGAAACGGATACCTTCGTGAGATTTCCAATGTTTTTTTGATGTTTACCCTATATTTAATAATAGCAATATTTCACAAAAATATTGAAAAAAATTTTAGCTCTACCTACCTATACCGGTTTTTATTTTTAAGTAGGTACATATTCACATACCTAGCCTTGCTAAAACCAAGACTCATCAATGACTCACCATCACTATGAATAAATTAGTCGCATTACTTTATTAGCTCAGATGTTACCACTTTTCCGATTTTCACGGACTGCCAAAAGTATTGTGCTACCCCGCGGTCACCGCGCCACACCGCAGCCGCGCGAGACAGGGGAGCTCAGATATTTAATTACTTAAAAACAAAACGCGAGAGCTTCTAATAGACACGTAGTTATTATGAGATATTGTTGTATTACGAATCTGGGGGCCGATTTTTGAATTTTGTTCACTCGATTTCGTCACTCGAAAATCGGTGGAAAACGACGAAATGCTAATTTTTGAAATACGAGCGATCGAAATTTGGAATCTAGTGGTATTGACCACTCGATTTCAATTCTATTAGTAGAATTTAAACGCCTAGTAGTGGAGATATCATTTAACGAAATACACGAAATCGAGTGGTCGAATTTCAAAAATCGGCCCCCTGTTTTTCCGTGGAAATTTTCACACATCAGAGAGCGGATAGCCTCCTAAGATCGGGATTGTACAAACATATATTGCACAATCTATTTTGAACTTTATTATGTAGGTATTGTGTATGTGTGTGTTTATTGTGTGTTCTATATGGGTCAACACACACGTTCACGTCTTTCCTGTAGACATACCTACCCAAAAGTTAAGGGCTGTAAAGATTAAATTCTTTTCTACAGGAATCCCAAATTCCAGAATAAAGCCTCTCGATCTCAGGAGGTTAAGAGTGACATTCCATTTCCAACTGCAGCTGCAATACTGTTCATTTTACTATGGAAATTGACAATGACAGCGACGCGTTTCCATAGTAAAATGAACAGTATTGCAGCTGCAGTTGGAAATGGAATGTCACTTTAAGGGTAAAATTTTGAATACAATTTTGTTAGTGATTTTGAATTTGGTGGGAACCATATGTGACGGCGCACGGGTAAAGGTACCTTATGACCGTTGGCGCTTACGCTATTATTAACGCCGCTCCAATATTATTGCGGCGCTATGTGACGTAAGTGCCAGCCGCCATAAGGTACCTTTTTCCGTGGAACGTTAGGTACATATTAATCCAGTAGTCTGCTTATGCTAACCTGAAATTAAATGACAAACACTTTTCCATTTTATTACATATTTAGTGCCATGATGCCACAATAACAGTACAGTAGATATATTAATTGAAAAGTTACCTATTAACTTGTATATTATAAATATTATAATGATAATATAGTAGTTTGAATATTAAGTTGTTATTTATATAACTACTTACTCAGAGAAAAAATATTATTTAATTAGGTACCTACTTATTTACAATGTGTAATTGTTGCTATCATGTTGGACCCGGGTACCTATGTCCTTAAACTACGTCCAAAACCACCGCGCCGGTGGACGGGCAGCAGCGTCCCTCAAATTCGGTTAACTCGACTGCGATCGCCAACCCGCCTGCCAAGCGTGGCGATTATGGCATTCACCCCCCATCCGGCACGTATGGAGGTCTAAGGGGGAGGCCTATGTTCAGCAGTGGACGTCTTATGGCTGAGATGATGATGATGAATTGTTGCTATCATGTAAGTTTGGTGGACCACAATTGAATAATTAAATTATTAATATTATGTATGTATGTACCTATGAAGCCAAAGTTAGCGAACATTGTGTACCAAATAGGTGTAGTGAATTATCGCAGTTCGATTGTCAAGTAGTTAATCAGTAAATTAAAGATGGATGATTAGTACGTGCAACAGAATTGTTAATTAATAAAAAAGATGTCTTAAGCTGGTAGCATGTCCGTGGCAGCGTAGTAGATTAATTTACATACGTAATTTCAAGAAAGATGGGCAATACATATCAAATAAACATTAACCTATTAACTAAATTAATCAAATAACTTGAAACAACTTTTGAAATCTGCCTGATTCGGGAAAATGAATGAGTAGGTAGGTATCAATTAATCCATACATTTTTTTATGTAATTGAAAGCAAACGAGCAGACGAACCTCCTGATCGGAAGCAGTCATCGCGGCCCATGAGCGTAAGCAACATCAGAGGAGCCACTTATGCGTTGCCAAACTTTGAGAACCCTAAATACCTGCTTCTTGAAGAACCCCATGTCATAGCGCAAGGGAAACACCTCAGAAGGCACAATTTCATATATTATGAACACATCCTATTGCTATTACACTTGCTGTAAACGGCCTTGTTATTTAAATAAAACGGTCAATATATTGATCGTTTTGCAAGTTTCACGGTCATGGTGGTGTTAAATGGTATGACATCGAATGAACTGGCGATGTATTTCTTTAAGCGGTCACGAGGCTGACCGTGACGTATACTTTTACAAGCTTTTTTAACTTTCCTATGTTTCGTAGGTACTTACTTGATTTCTGAAGTGAAAACTTCTTTAGCGGCGCTGTGCACTCTTGATGGGGAAAAAATGTTAAACTCGCGACAGGTCACGTGACCGTAAGATTCGTAAGACGTAAGACGGACACGTGACCTGATCGAAAAACTGTTACAATGTCATTGAGTTTTCACTTCTGCCGGCACTCCCGGAGTGCAACCCGTTGTTTATTTTTATAAATAAATCAACTGAAAGCAACCTTTGAGTCAGTTCTCGGTGTCTGGTTGACTGGGCACGTACTTTCGGTGACAAAGAAATGTTGGGGCATGGACTAAGAAAGTAGCATGGTTAGGATATCATCAAGCTCTCCAACACAGGCAAATTAAGTTTAAGCTTATCGGAATCGTCTGTCAATGTCTCACTGTGCAAAGAATGGTATAGTTGGCATTAAAAGCTAGTAGTTGTACTTACTTAACTATGAATCTAATAAATATTTTCATATTGACTGTGAAACAATTCATTTACCACAACTTCTGTTAGTGTTCACGTCAACATTTAATAATTTTATGCAGCTATAACATTCATTTGTAATTAATTAAGATTAAGGAAAATGTTATGTATATTTACTTAGAAATATTCGTAATCATCTAGTTCAAGGATAGTAAAGTATTTACCTACAAATAAAATGAGTCAATAAAATGACATATTCTTTGACTAAGTAGCACTAGCATCCTCTGAACTAGTCATTTTAGTTTTCATAAACGCATATATACCTACTTAATGTAGGTTCGTACATGAGATATCGATCTCGCTTTGTTATATTTAAACAGACAAGGACAGTAGCAAAACATTATGATTATGACCTCTCATTAATTAGCGCTTATTACGATGCACTAAACCTAACTCAGGTTTTAAAGTGACAATTGTTACCTACGAAAACGTCCTATACTTACATATTCTACTAACATGTTATTATGGAGGCATTCCTTAGTAATTATTGGTATTTATTAGGTACTAGTAATAAATAACTTGGCTGGCTTGTTGCATATATATTAGAAAAACTTTGCGTTTAGAAAATTAATAGGTACGGAACATACGAGTAGGTAAGTTTAGCGTGACCATTAATAATAGGTAGTTAACTTAGGTACCTACTTGACCGTAGTAGGTATCGATTCAATTTCAACAAATAATTAATTGCGAAGGAAGTTGTTATTGTGAGTCAGTAACCAAACTATATTATAATTAATAATTAATAGCATTTTTATCGATTTCTTAAAGAAAATTGAAGAAAATGGACTTCCAAAATGATAAATAAATTATTTGTTACCTACCCTTTTATATGTGCTAGAAACTGATATTGTTTGCAGTCGGTGCCAAGGAAAATCTTAAATGCTTTTTAAGCATGAAGAGGTAACAGACAGAATTACTTAATTCGTTTCGCATTTGTAATAATATTACAAATGCCTCTATGTTATTCCCTATATAATAATATTATTATTAATCCCTAATAATATTATTATAATAATTGCCTTAGCCGGCCGGCCAGAGTGGAGTCGTTAGAGCTATAAGCTCCAGGGGTGGAAGTGAAATATGCATAAGACGCGAGTTGGCACAGTGGCTGTTAACAGCCACTGGGTAGAAAGCGGCGCACACCTCTCGACACCCCTGAGCCGCTCACACCGGTGTTGCCCTTGAGCCATCCTAGATGTCGCTTTTTTGTGGGGGCCCATCTTGTGAGGGCGAGTCACCGTCTGCCGGAAATAAAATTGCATACCGTTTTATTAGGCAGGCGTCCGGTTTTTTACCCCATAGCTCAGTACTAGTCCATCGCTTTCACCCAATAACCTAGTTCATTTTAGATTTCATCAACTCTCAATAGCCCTTACACCCTGGCGGGTGCTGCCTCTGCGTGCGTCCCATGACACGGGTAAGGGCAGCATCCGCTCGGTGTACCCCTTACATTTCATTAAAGTGTCAAAAGGGCCTCTACGTGTTGGCTTCGGCTCCGCGCACGCCTCCCAAAGGTCCGGAACACCATTTTTCCGTGATGGGAAAGACATATTATTATTAGGGATTAACATAGACTATGTATAAAAGGATAACATGAAATAGGTACTTCCACATGAAATATTTTCTGGATATCGTCTGAATATCGCTGTTCTATAACAGTGAGGGTTAAATATTCATAACCGCGGCGGCAAGGGGCGAACTTCTGTTACCGAGGTCGAGTCAATGTTGATATATCACTAAATGTATGAAAAACCGAATAATATAGGACTTATACCTGTGCTCAATACAAGGCTACAAATGGACTTGGCGTATGAAATGCACTTTTGTGCCCTCGATAAAATGTAGGTTGCATTGTGTTAAGGGGCCCACTGATTAACAGTCCGCCGGACGGTATCGGCCTGTCAGTTAGAACAAAATTTTGACAGTTCCGAACAACTGACAGGCCGAGTGGGGTACCTACACATATTTAAATGCAGAGATCATACGTAATTTTGTTTACAGCAAATAAATTAGTAAAGTGTAGTTAATGCAATATAACACAGATATTTTTTGATTTGTGGTTCGCGACTTGATGAGGGGTCGTGAGGTTCTTTTAGGGGAAGCGCGATGGGCTCAAAATCTTAAATAAAAAAAATTGGTTACAAGCAACTGAGGTCAGAGGGTAACGTCATGAAAAACATTACAATAGAACCTAAGTGTAATTATAAAGCAAACAGTATAAGAAACGGTTAGTTTAAAATAAAACATGGTCAAGCAAGAGAAGAAAACAATCAAAATAAAATGTGTGGTTTGGAAAAAATACTTGATTCCCTTATCACGATTTTTTCTTTTTTAACCGACTTCCAAATCTCAAAGAAGGAGGTTATCAATTCGGTTGTATGTTTTTTTTATTTTTTTTATTTTTTTTTTATGTTTGTTACTCCATATCTCCGTCATTACTAGATCGATTTTGAAAATTCTTTTTTTGATTGAATGTATATGCATACAGATTGGTCCCGTTTTTGTCAAAACCCAGTTCTGATGATGGGATCCATGAGGAATCGAGGGAACTCCTCAAATCTTAAAGGCATACATATAGTGATTTTTGGGTTTTTATCAAAAAATCAAGCATATACACCCAAAAAAGTGACATTTGATGAAGTGGAACTGCTGATGATGATCAGAACGGAACTCTTTAACGACGCATAGTTCACGGTTGGCGATTTGTCCTCTTCGTTATGTTTGTTAAGCAAGTTAAGTTTTTAAGCCACATTTTTGTCAAGCTCGAGTTCTGATGATGGGATCCATGAGGAATCAAGGGAACTCCTCAAATCTTAAAGGCATGCGTATAGTTTTTTTTGTATTTTCATCATAAAATCAAGCATTTACATTAAAAACTGTCGCATTTGATGAAGTGCGTATAGAGGTTTTTGTTTGATCAGAAAATCAAGCATTTTCATTAAAAACTGTTGCATTTGATGAAGTGGAACTGCTGATGATGATCAGAACAGAACTCTTCAACGACGCATAGTTCACGTTTGGCGATTTTCCTTTTCGTTATGTTCGTTAAGCAAGTTAAGTTTTTAAACCACATTTTTGTCAAGCTCGAGTTCTGATGATGGGATCCATAAGGAATCGTGGGAACTCCTCAAATATTAAAGGCATACGTATAGTTTTTTTTGTATTTTCATCATAAAATCAAGCATTTACATTAAAAACTGTCGCATTTGATGAAGTGGAACTGCTGATGATGACCAGAACAGAACTCTTCATCTTCAATGACGCATGGTACACGTTTGGTGATTACGAATTTCGATTTTGACTTGGACTGGGACCCGGACTCGGACTCATACCCGGATCCGGTTCGGACCCGGATCCGGTTCGGACCCGGACCTGGACTCGGATCCGGATTCGGACCCGGACTCGGAACCGGACTCGGACCCGGATTCGGATCCGGACTCGGACCCGGTCTCGGACCCGGACACGGACCCGGACTCGGACCCGGACTCGGACCCGGACCTTGACCCAGAAAACCACTATGACACCTTAACTAAATAAACAACTATGATTACCTACCATAAAATTAATGTAGGTATAAAGTACGATGATGCCAATCTTACTAGCCCCTCCCGCTTAAACCCCCGTACACCGCACGGCATGCGCCATTAAGTGGGTTAGGTTAGGTTTGAACTGCGATCCTCACAGAACCGAACAAGGATTAGGTTAGGTTAGAACTGCGAGCCTTACAGAAACGAAATGCTACTTGAAAAGTGGGTTTGATTAGGTTCGAACTGCGATCCGCACAGAACCGAACTGCTATCTGAGGAGTGGGTTAGGTTAGGCTAGAACTACGACCCTCATGGCTCCTCTTCACGATGGGCCAACGCCGGCCACTCCAAGGGACGCATTTATGCGTTAGAGGGAGCAAGTGATATTGATATCTCATTCTACCGCATGGCTGCGTCCCTTGGAGTGGCCGGCGTTGGCCCATCTTGTAGAGGAGCCATTATACAGAAGCGAAATGCTAGTAGAAAAGTGGGTGGTTTTACCTCCTTTTCTACATAGTGTACCATCTACAATAATCTTTCATCGGCACCCATGGAAGTCGGTTTTTTTTTCTTAAAAATTATTACTTGTCTTTTACTGATGGCATTTGGTGTGACTCATAATAAGTAAAGGAAAAAGGTTTTCCCGGATCTTGAATAGGGCCGGAAAAACCTTTGTGGTGACTCAGAAACGCTGTGATCGACTTTTCCAGCACAAACATAATTTCATAAAAAAATATAATATGCCGCGTAAGAGTAACAACTTCTCAGTTATATAGGTATCTTGTTTGTTTAACAGTGAATGAACTATTAAATTAAAAAACGCCCCCTATAAATGCTCAAAGATGGCGTAATTGCATTTACAATGTAAGTTATTATAAATTATACCGACAATCAGGTACTTATCAATGTATTTAAGAGGACAAGAATACTGTTAATGATTATTATAAATCAATTATTAACATTTAATGTATGCTCTCTATCCATACTAACAATAAAATGGGCACTTTGATATTATAAATGCTGAATTAACTATGTTTGTTACCTTTTTATAGCTACACCATAGAATAAATTTAATAATAGTAATACTAGGTACACAAGACTCACTCTTTAACAAAACGCGTCTGTTACGATCAGGACAGATATGGCCGCTAGGTGGCGACAGCGCCACGCGCGGCTTATGGCTAGCCGCCAAAATTGGTGTGGAACGGATGTACTTGTAGCTACCTGTTCCAAAGCGACGAAATCGCGGAGTGAGCCACGCCTGGCTACACTATAATTAATATCAATTCAAAGTATGGCACTAACTAAACTCTCTTATAATTACAGGCAATGTGTAAACAAACATTTCTGGAATGAATGAAGGATGTAGGTAAACAGTAACTTAATTACACTTAATTTAAACTGTAACACTTTAGTAATCATTAATTGGGTAATAGTACTACATAGCATGGAGCCGGATACCTTCACTTAGCCAAATATTCATGAGTATTGAG
Source organism: Cydia fagiglandana (assembly GCF_963556715.1). Taxonomy (NCBI): domain Eukaryota; kingdom Metazoa; phylum Arthropoda; class Insecta; order Lepidoptera; family Tortricidae; genus Cydia; species Cydia fagiglandana. The sequence continues at coordinate 4,798,091 of NC_085940.1, forward strand.
TGATTTATTAGACCTAATTCGTTTGTTAACAGTGTAATGTTGGTACCCTATAGTTAGCGACGTCAGCGTAAATAAATATTGTCGCCAAAGTGGCCAAATATATCGGGACTAGGGTTGCCAACCGTACTATTATATAGTATTGTACTATATTTTGGCTCTCTGTACTATGTATATATATTTGGAAAAATATATAGTATGCTAAAATACTATATTTTCGATTAAACGTAAATTAAGAAAGAAAGAAGAAAGAAAGAAAGAAAATACATTTATTTACGTCAACCAACCAGTTAAATTACAAATTTTATATCGACACATAGACGTTAAATAGGACCCCCACTCAGCGTAATGCTAATTACACCTATGTTTAGTATTTTATCTAAAAAGGTACTATATTTTCTTGAAATGTATTATATTATTGATGCCTTATTCTGGAAAATACTATATTCCACCAAAAAAAAGTTGGCAACCCTAATCGGGACACATCTTTATTTTATATGGTAACAAATGCCTACCCTTTTCAATATTGTCAATCCTGTGACCTATTTAAGAGACTGGTTTTAACCCCAATTTTAAAATGAGTACCTGCAAACAATACAAGCAAATACATTATTAGTAAACTCTGTTTACCCCTTATAAGTATACCTGTTTACTCCTACAGCACTATTAAATAAAATCATATTCAAAATATATCTATATATTTAAAGAAATTAGCATTCCAAGAGACGCAGTACAGTGTTCCCCACACTAGGCTCGATCACCTGCAACTTACCAAAATTGTATACTCCTCTCTCTCATTTTAGCTTACCTATATCTTAGTTACATCGATGTTTCTGTGCCTAGCCATTTCTGATTTACTAACGGTCCTGGAAATTTTGGTACGTATTTAAGTAATTAAATATGTAAAACAAATTAATAATTAGAGAAATATAAATAAAATAGTTATGCGTTACAATCGCAAACTCTCGGAAAGGCTTTTTGTTCCTTCATCTGCGACCCAAATTAGACTGTCTATTGTCTATCTATTGTATCTAATGATAGAAGTACGGAAGAAAGAAACTATAGCGAGTTTTATAATCATTGCAGAGTTTTCGTGACCGCTGCAGTTATCGCAACGGAGGGCGCCTGTAACACTTAGCGCTCTCGCAATGCATCTCAATGCCATCGCCCAGTCGGCAAGTGAAAACAACGGCGCCTTCAGATGCGCAACCTAAATAAATAAAGGTCTTATTATGTTATTATGCTATATTAAACTTAATTAATGATGTTTACTTACGCCCCTCTAAGTATCTAAGTACCTACTTGTTCCATCTGGCTATTTAGGCTCGCTTGAATTGTATATACTCATAAATAACAACACGTAGCTATGTAATCGGCGATTATTATTGAAATTATAGGTGTACCTACCGGTGTACTATACGACATATACCGATGGGTTATTCTCAAAAAACTTTACATAAACCTCCAAATGTGCAATCAACAACAAAAGTGGTTAAGCGGATCAGGCCAGTAGGCCAGTCCAAAATGATGTAAACACTCTCGACGAAGACGATTACTGGTGATCACTCCAACCCTTGTGTCCTTACGAGGTGCATATGCAAAGTGTGTGGCGGTCGACCAAATTAGAAGCGATCGTCACGCTCAACGAAGCAGTAATGTGAACTGACCAGAATTTTTATACCTCTTCTCTCTCTCATCTTAGCATACCTAAGCTTCTTCCAAGTCCAGTGCCAGCTATCACCTTTTGTACCTACCTAATATCGAATATTAATTGTGGTCCAGGCTAGCGTGACTATCCCGTATATATAGTCAATATAGTGTCCGAACCGAAATCAACAGCATTTCACAAGTTCAAACTGTCGAGAACCCCAATCTATAAGTACGTGATAGGTTATATTAAATTGAATAGCATGCATTGCACAAGCAGTTTCACTGGCGTCGGAAAAGGAAGCCCAGTACGTCACGGTCGGCGGCGCGCCGTTAGGAAAAATGTGTTACTGGTGCGTGGTACAGCTGATGGTACACTCGACTACGCATATACAATATATGTTTTACTTATTTTGGCCAGTGGTGGATTTGCAGTGTTGGCCGCCTTAGGCCCTAAACCCTGTTTCTACTAGCCGCACCTTTCTCAGCAACCATCTATAGACTGCCGCCTTGCTGACGCGACTAATGTCTTGCCGCTCTAGACCAGGGCCTACTGCAGGGCCTTCTTAGGGAAAATAAGCCACGGATTTTTGACGTGAAACATTTTTTTCGCAACCTATTTTGATGTCCCATTGCTGGGCAAAGGCCCTTGATCTCCACGACTCCCGATCTAGTAGGTACCTCTTCCGGCTAGTTGTTGAAGAAGGTCTCTTGTCCGCCTTCTGCCATCTTCTGGCATCCACTTGGTAGCTGCCCTAGCCCACCTGTCTGGATACATTCGGCTGTGAAATAGCGCACGCAGGTGAATTAGTCAGCTACAATAACCAAATGAACCGAAGTATTATCGCGCAATCGCTTTTAGGGGAATGCTTTAGAGGATCTGACATTTTGACCTTAGCACAAGGGCACTGCGACAGTATCGCGAGATCATTTTCTAATTTGTATTATTTGCTTTCGTGCTATCTGAAACTTGAATTTGACACTTCTCGAAAATAAACGTCAAACTTCTATGAATTTATGAGTTTATGACGTATAAATAACACTTGTACCTACTGCGTGGGCTATCGAAATCGCTGCAGACTTTTCTTGGTCTAACTCTACATACCTACTTACTGGCCCTACAGTGCCTAAATTGGAAACTTGAACTTGACATGTCGGTGTCGCGTTTCTATTCAAGGGCAAGGTCAATTAAGGGACTCCTGTGCTGCCCTTTACAGTTAACGCTACTGCTAACTGCTACTACAATGGGGTGTTGAATGGAGATTAGCAGTCTTTTATATTAATCTTGTCTCTGTATAAGCGCGTCTCTTAGAAGTCTTGATTGCAAAGATCATTTTGGTGGCGCCATCTAACGACCAGTAGCAGGAAATAACATGAAAGACAACCAAATCTCTCACTCATGAAGTTCATGTCGCGTCGCATCTTTTGCTTGCTTCCGTTGCTTTCGCACCACTTTGTACTTTGTTGAGCACGGATACACGTGGCACAAAAAAACAGTATTTTATTCATAAATTGCAGTATTTAGAAGCTGTAATAAATTATCACTCTGACGTGACGGAAAGGAGTAACGTATGTCTTGAATGGCGTGCCAAAAGACATGCGTTGCCGACTGTACACATTATACTTACACTGATTGAATGTTGTCGTTCCCTACATTTTTTGCTACGTTTCCGCCAACTTGCACCACACTTAGTTGAACACATGACTAATGTAAAGTATGACAAAATCCGGATTCACGCCGTCAATATTTACCTTGTTTTACTACTTTACTTTCAAATCAAGTGCAGATATAGTCCATAGTTGTTATCCATCGTATTTTCTCGGAAACGTTCATATTTATTTTGTCATGCTACGTCAGTCAACCTCAGTACTTTTTGTACCGAGACCGACTGAAATAGCGAGAAACGTTCGTACGTTTCCGTGAAAATTACGATGGGGAATAATTATTATGGGGAAGTTGATTAGTTATCTACTTTCTTCCTGGAAATTTGTATGGGCCCGTGTGCTACTACATAATCGGCTCAATCATAGTTACATTTAAATATTACAAAACCAGATAGATATTATAGGTAGTAGATTAGCCATTCTCCCGGACATTTTGATGACCGTGCGAAGATAAATATGTAGAGCCCCTTTCGATAATTTAACGGTTTCTGTTGTGCTGTATCTAGAATAGAAAATATCGTGCTCGAAAAGAATGCAAAAACACGACTAAAAATCGGTCAGGATCCTCAAGCATACACAAACGAGGATAATATTATAGCATCTAAATGCACTGAAGTGAAAAGGATGGATTGATTGCTGGGCTATTAGATGAAAAACCGCCTGTCTAATACAATTACCGACTATTGACGTATTTGTATAGAAATATCATCGAAATAATTAAACCATTCGTCTAAAGATCAATATTTGTTTAATTTCACTTCATTGCAATTTAAGCACCTGATAATATACGAGTTGTGGAATAAAGAAAACTAGTTTTTAAATAAAGATATTTATGTATTTCGATCTTCTTACAAAATTATTTACAACACCATTATTATGCAAATATTCAATAAATCATTATAAATCATACAAATGAGATAAATTAACATTTAAGAGGCGCATTTACAACTTATAACTATTACTATTTAGGCTAGTACAGATCGATTAGTACAGGATCCGGGCGCGCGCGAGGAGAGCAACTTGTGCAGTTCATGTGTTTATTTTATTTCATTATTTTAATTCATTGTCTCATCGTTGTCGGCCTCGCGTGCGCCTCGTCACCTAAGACGTCACTCAAAAACACACCTGACACTTAAAACGGCCTCACGCAACTCACCAATTTACAAATTTTGCCGTTTTTTACAAGTAGGTACTAAAATTGGCACTCCGCCTGAAGTGTTACTTACTGTTTTCCTCATTGAAGGCCATAACTGATATAGTATTTAGACCGTTGAGTAAATTGTGAACACGTTAAAGTTGTTAAATAGTTTGTAATTGGTCGATTAGTTTCCTTTTCGGCGAATAAATTATTCATACGACGCGCGCGTGTAACAAGCGACGTAGGAACGGTGATGTCATTAAATATACATACAACATATCACAATAACAATAAACACAGGCGTGAAGGACAATGCTCCATCATTTACATATTCTTTGAAGATGCAAAAGACGCGGAAAATTAAGTAATGAAGATGTAAAAAGCATGTCGTTTGAAAAACAATGAGAATATATAGGAAGGTATCGTCTTGGGTCGTCCCATTCGTTTTTCGCCAAGTTTCTTAAATTAGTCCTATTCTGCTTTCGTCACGCATTCTACATTGGAAGCCACCGACGATTGTGATGAATGTAGAATGAGTGACGAAAGCAGAATAGGACTAATTTAAGAACTTGACGAAAAACGAATGGGACGACCCAAGACGATACCTATAAGAATTTCAGTCGTATACAGAAGTATTGCCATGTCGATGCTTGGTGATAATTATGTCGATGGCGTAACTAGGGGAGGTATTCCACCTATCCAATTTCTTTGTCCAATGTGTATGTTTTCTCACATTTTACTTTAAAGAGAGATTGAGACGCACTGACATTGGACAAAGAGATTAGACACGTGGAATACCACACTCAATTACGAAATTTCTAAGATTCTGGTCGACATTCACATCTTAAATTTATTGGCAATTGGTATTTCACATTGATAGAAAATAGGGATTATTAGGTAATTCACACTGGATTAACGGTGTAACCGGTTAACCCCGGGTTAGTAGGATGGTGCAAGTGGGGCTAAAGGAAGTTACATTTTTGAGTGACTAATGATTATAATGCATGATAACTAACACTAATGAAAGGCGCCTCAAATAATTGTTTGAGAGGAATGTGAACTAAAATGGTAGCTAACAAGCAGTACCCTAAGGCGTCCATAACGTTCCATTTAGAAATATTTACATCTTCGCAGCCTGAACTCAAACTATACTACATTTTTACACTAAACTGACAATTTAACACTAATCTATTTATACAAACATTAATTTACACTGTCGTATGGTAGATTAACCTTTAAAGTAATACTTTCATCAATACCTAACGTCTTCCTGTGAATTAATAACAGAAACTCAAGGAGTGTTAAATCATGACCTGCCAAGGTTAGCAACCATCTTGATAAACATAATTATTATTGTCAAGAACATTGCATTTAAAATATAAACATTAATAAATTCCAATTAATAGAAATTCTCATACAGACGCAAATTATCTTAAATTATAATTTGGCAGTACGCACGTACAATGCACCATGTTTTTACTATTTTCAATTCAAATAAATCGTGTAAAAATTACACTATCATGTGTTCAGTCTTTCCTTCGTTATATACATGGACAACGATATACCGTCGGCCGGCGAGCGACATACGACAAGATGACAGCTAGTGATATTTTGTCGCGTCGTTTATCGCTCGTGACACGGTTTCAGCAGCTGTGGAGTTTGACAGCGCGACAAAGGGCTGCTGTCGCGGCGAATATCACAATGATTGAAGTCTGACTACTGACTAATCATTAACTAAATTCTCGTCTTATACGTTTTAGATGGACGTCATATTCATAATTATGGGCTTATTATGGCCATATGTTTAAAGCAAACCCATATATTTGTCATGTGACATTATCATGATTATTTGGTTGTTTAACTATTACTAACCACCGCCGTATAAGCCGCTCTTCAAATCAAATTAAAAACGAAAGAATCGTTCAGTATCCGTTGTGTAAACGGAAGTATTCGTCTTCGTGTATAAAAACTGTAGCACAAGATTCCCGTGTTGGTAATAAATATGAATTATTGCATAAATATTCAGCTGCATTAAAGCTGCACATTACATCACTGTAACACGGAAACATTGTAATGAAATTGAATTAACGTTGAGTATGTAATCTAAAACGTAATGTTAAGTAAGATATTTGGATACTTAGACACAGTACATACCATTTTACAATTTTACATGTCGATCTGATATATAAAAAAAAAACCGGACGAAACGAGCGTCGGAACAGATGAGTCGTATTTAAAACAATTGTCATTGTCACAATACAGTTTAGATTAAAGTGTCATTCTATGGAACTTGCTAACTATGTAAACAAAACGCCATAGTGAAGTGATCAATTTACTAGGAAATTTTGTTTACATAGTTAGCAAGTTCCATATAATGACACTTTAGGACCTTGTGTGCACTAGTTGTTAACTGAGTGCCTCCCGCGAATACCTAAAAATACTCTTTAGACTCTAAAGTTTAGAGTGATGCAGATACACAAATTTAGATTTTTGTAGCAGGCTCCTAAGTTCATGAAACTAGCGAGATGCTCGAAAGATTTGCACATAGTGGTTTACCGCGCTTCGCTGTTTGACAGTGGCTTTCATTGAACGTCGCGTCAAATGATCAATTTTGATTCAATTGACGTTTAATAGTCAATGAATAGTTATTCGGAGCTGCATATTAAGTTAGAATATACCCAGCGTTTCCGTCAAATACTTTGGCCAACAATCGTGCTACTAAACCAGAAAATAATACGCCGTTTTCTAGTAAAATACTCATCCGACCCGGGCCGTTAACAAGGATACGGGCAAAGACTAAAGATCAGTTTTCCTAGGATAGCGGTGCAGTCATATAGCGGCCTTCTCCATACTAAATAATACGGCTAAATATGGATGTCGATGTCGTAGTATTTGTATGGAGACGGTCGCTATATGACGGCACCGCTATGTTAGGAAACCGGAGCAACAGTATATACGTCTCATCAAATCCGTAACGGTATGAGCTCGTTTAGCCAAAACCATCGTCCCGAACGGGTAGGGTTTGCACGACGGATCCGAAATGTATGAGAAGATCCGCGGATCCGGATCCAGATCCGGATAATTTCATACATATCGGATCCGGATTGCAAACCCTACGAACGGGTAATAAACCGAGCAAAAGTCCACTAACATGGCCCACGTGTGAGTAGTGGGTAGTGTGTAGTGTGTGGGTGCGGCTAGTGCGCGGGGTGGGCGTGCTGGTGCTGCGCCTTCTTCTTGCGCTGCGCGAGCATGTCGTAGAAGGGGTTGTGGCTGATGGAGCGCCGCAGGCACTCGATCCACTCGTCGCGCTCCTCCGCCGCCGATGCCGACATTCTGCGGGGACACGTAAGTTAAACTTCGAGGTTCAACGGTTTAAAACTAATCGGTAAATAGGTTTTACCCCAAAACTTTCTTTAAATTCATCATATTATTGGATAAGCGCAGGACTGGCAAAAGCAAAGTACAGGAGATTCCCTAAGCGTAATATTCCATCTGTCTAATTTCTTTGTCCAATGTGTATTGCGTTTCACATTTTGCTGAATGAGCGAGTGAGACGCAATGATGTTGGTCAAAGAAATTGGACAGGTGGAATACCACTCTAACGTAAGTATCCACTTCTTTTACAACTAGTATGGCGACATGGGTACTTAATTAGGGCATTCACTGTACACTTGATCTATAAAAAGCTGCCTATTATTTGACTATTCTTAAACTTTCGAATTTTAATGTTCGTAGTAATAATGCCCCAAATCCATACACTAACGACGGTATGATTCACCACTTTATGTCAAAGTAATATAGGTTAAATTTGAACGGCGAAGATTTTTCTGTATTTAAATGTAACTTGTCACTTTGACATAAAGTGCCTATGTCGAATATTAGCCTAGCGACGAGCACTAGTACTTCTACCTTCCATTGCCAAAGCAAGTGCTAGCATCTACCGTTCTCGTCGGTACGTTCCCTTGTGTATAGTAGGTTCTGCCATCTTGTGGGCTACATCGGAAGCATAAACGACACATTTACGCCTCGCGCCAAAAATCTGACGGCTGCTATGCTGACCCCTATAGTCCATGCACGGGGCCTATAGTGTTTACCTATAAACGGTGTGTTTCCCCTCGACGACCTTCCCCTCGGAGTCGGTCTTGCAGGCCTTGATGAGGTCGGCGCCGCCGCTCGCGTACAGCTCCAGGCAGTGCGGCCGCGTGCGGTCCGACGCCGGACGCACCTGGGACACACACCAAACAAACCACATTTATACTACATTATTATCATACAAATCTCCTTCTTCTTCCTCGCGTTATCCCGGCATTTTGCCACGGCTCATGGGAGCTTGGGGTCCGCTTGACAACTAATCCCATGATTTGACGTAGGCACTAGTTTTTACGAAAGCGACTGTCATCTGACCTTCCAACCCAGAGGGGAAACTAGGCCTTATTGGGATTAGTCCGGTTTCCTCACGATGTTTTCCTTCACCGAAAAGCGACTAGTAAATATTAAATGATATTTCGTACATAAGTTCCGAAATACTCATTGGTGGTACGAGCCGGGGTTTGAACCCGCGACCTCCAAATTGCAAGTCGCATGCTCTTACCGCTAGGCCACCAGCGCTTATTATCATACAAATAATAACAGGTAAAAACTGTAAAAAACCATACTTATTTAACATTTCTGAGCACATTTGGAGCTTACTACCTAGGTTTAATTCAAAGTTTGGTAATTATTTTACGATAAACAAAGTTATAAATACACAAAATCATTTCCGCACCGAAAATACCGATGTATGATTATTATCGAGGCTCGGAAGGAGGGACTTGCTGGCTGAGAATTTGTTTTAAACGGACGACCTTGGAAGCAGAAAAATACACTTAACTTTTTTTTTATAGAAGTGTATTTTTCTAACGAAAATACGGCAACCTATAAGTCTGTCAAACAACTTTGTATGTAGAAAAAGGCGAAAAATTCAAATTTTCTATGGGACGACAACACTTCGTGCCTATATTTTATAAATTCCCGCTTTTTTCTACTGACGGAAATGGCTTAAGTGACTATATTTGAGACAGCTAAATAGTCGCGGTGCCAACATTATAATAATAAGTACTGACCATCTATTTGGCTGTTTAATGGACGTATGTCTTCATTTAATATGGTCATTTCAACTTTTCAAAAAGTTTGGAACTAGACAAAATAGAATTTGTATGCAACATTGCATTCCCGAAATCGAGACTGCAATAGCGGGACTGTAACTTTGTAATTTTTAATTTTTTACTGCCCATAAACTACGCACTTTGGCACCTATTTTTAACCAGCAAAGTCCACTTGGCCGGTTAAAGAGTGAAATTTTCGAACGAATTTGGCACCGCTAACCTTATTTTTTTACATATCTACATGGCATATATACATGGCATATATACGTGTGCTCTATACTTCAAAGACAAAAGTGAGACTTACAGATATATTTACAAGTGGAGTACACTTGGCCGGATAAACAATAAAATGTTCGAACGAATTTGGCACCGCTAACCTTATTTTTTTACATATCTACATGGTTATACGTGTGCTTTATAGATCAAAGACAAAAGTGCGACTTACGGATATATTTTCAAGTGGAATGATGCCCCTCGGCTCCTTGTCCGTCGTGTATTCGAAGTAGTACAAGCAGTTATCGTTCAGTATAAACCACCGTCTCTTCCACGACTTGTATCTGAAATTTGAATAATTACACCATTAGATAGATAATTTCTTTATTCATACCCACAACATACACGGCATTATAAAAGAACAAGATAGAACATGCAAAACAACTTAATTACTAAAAACTATTAACTAAATATGTATTACATTAAAAAATTATGAAGCCATGTGTCGTGGCACAGAAAAGGCGCTGACTCAGCATTGTGATGCGGCAAACCACATCGCTGGTATTCTGCCAGTACCTTACATACAAATATGCAACGCTTATTGAAAAAACAGTTGGAAAAAACATTCCTATTTTGTTGAAATATTCCTGACAAAACGTGAACGAATACTATCAAATTTAAATATGCACATGTTAGCGCTTTACAACATAAATCGCCGGGGATAGTGCAATACCGCGTAACAAAGTCGATAGAGTTCTAAATTCAAACAATGTAACAAAGAAATTGGACTTTACTGCATTTGTTAGTTACGCGGTATTGCACTATCCCCGACGAAATAGTGTTTCAAAAAATCAGTTTTCAGTTTCAGGGTTCAGGGTTTCAGTTTCAAAAAGTCTAGTAATTCCACAATCGGCAAGCCTGATTACTAACGAATGTTATGATATGATCTTGATTTAAGTAAAACAAAAAGATTTTACAAAGAGTTTTGAAAAAAAAGAAAAAAGGCTAATTGATTAGGAAGGCAATCAATTGATATGGCACCAAGCATACAAAACTATAAAGCACGTTTCAGTATAAAATGTTCCAATTGCGAGAAAATATATTAATCATGTAAAATGTATGGTTTAGGTACTGACATTGCATGTATCATCAGTCATTTATACTTTCATTTGTGTTACCTATTCACAAGATATTATTTCATTTATTACACTTGTTAAGTCCGCAATATACTAAATTGGGCCAATTTTTGAATACCCGCTTATCCTTTTGTTGTTTGTATGTGATTTATAGTTCGTTTTTTTTAGCATTAGAAAGAAGGTAAGCGATCTTAACATGTCTTTTAATTGAAAAACGCTTTTTTAAAATCAGTAACTATTACTTATAAAAGCAGAAGAATATAAATGATCATATCAACATTGTTACATATTTACTGTGACTTATTTTGAAAACGTGTTTTTCAATTAAAAGACACATCAAGATTGTTTACTTTTTTTCTAATGCTAAAAAATACGAACTATAGTTAGTTCGCCTAAGTGAATGTCATAAATAAATGTAAATTGTAATTAATGTACCTGCCGCCCTGCTTCCATAGCCACCCCTCCTTGTCCGGGTTGAAGAAGGTGTGCATGAGATCGTTCCCGTCGTCCTCCGGTATCTTGAATGGCTCCGTCTTTATAGACTCGTATAATGACTGGAACATTACAACAAACACATCAATATGCAGCACTAAACTCCGATGGACACTTAAAACGCAATAAGGTATAAACATTGACGTATATTTCAGGACTGGCTTTACGGGCAACAAGAATGGGGCCTACTAGCCAACTAGTTGCGACCAATCGCGCGCGTGATGCGAATTCATCGACCAATCGCTGTACTCAGCGGTGTGACAACGCCACAACGCGATTTGTCGATGAGTTCGCATCACGCGTGCGATTGGTCGCAACGAGTTGCGTTAGACTGCACGATTGGCTCGAATTCGTGAGTGCCACCGCTGAACTAGTACCATTTTTAGTGCCCGCAAAGCCCGTCCTGAGATATACGTGAATGGGTATAAAAGTCAGTTACGAACGGGGTCGTAAAGCTTCTCATTCACACTTACACGGTGGTAGCAAGAGTAAAGGAGATGGTAATATGACCCCGGTGTTCAGTTTGCGGTTAGTATAGAGCTACTGATATATAAGTCGGCGCAGTAGGAACGATCGTAAACAGCCGCTTTATAGATAAGGCAGACAATGTTTGCGTCATTAAGCGATTACATGCGGTAGCTATTGCCGCGCAATTTGTACAACACGATTTAACTAAGCGCACATAATATTAAATAATCTTGGTTAATAGCGGCCCTACCCTCGTTCCGCCCAATGTGCATTAGGATGTACACTCAGTTTCAATGGAATGTCAACCTTAATTAAAAACAAAGCAGGTAACATTTCATTTGTCTCTTAAAACTTTCGAACAAATGAAATTCAACCCAATTGGAAATACAACATGATTCTAACTTCCTTGGCTATAATTTTGTATGGTGGGCGGCACGGGGCTAGAACTCATCTAACAGACTCTGCACCGACTTTGATACAACAAAGTGTGAGTGTGTCATTAACATTATAAACGTCATATTTTCATATACGACATTCCCACACTGTCATTGCCAATGCCATGCAAAACATAGCATGGTTAGACTTTTATTTCGATTTTTTTCCCTACTAAATTTAAATCTCGTTTAACTTTTTTTTTATCTAAAATAGCGCAAGTGTCAACTATCTTAACATCATAGATTAGATGGAGTTTTAGGTTAAGATTAGATCAGATTTCGTAATTGACGTGTTTGTGTGAATGGAATGTCGACTCGCATTTCCGTTTAACCGATAATTATCTGTGCAAGGGCGATGAGACGGTTAACTCATTCACAATGAGCAACTGTGACACATTTCACTAATGATCTTCAAACATTAGACATAATTTAATCAGTGCATGAATCATTAATAGTTTTAAGAACTGTTTAAACAATAACTCCTATTTAGGGCTTTCTACTTGTATTTTCTATAATGGTCTTATACAATCACTTTGTCAGCGATTTTCCTTGTTTAGAATAGAATTAACAACTTAACGATTGCGGTATAACTTTTTAAATGTGTTATTTTTAGTAATCAATCACTCCCGACTAAAAATATATAATCCATATCTCTTTCTACAACATATTTTGTCCTTTATATATAGGACTATTTGGATTCACTGGGTTGTGACAAAGCTATCCATACAGCAGCAACAGTTTATGCAACACTGCCTACCGTATTGAAGACAAATGATCCAGAAATAGTGTATCAACTGGACGCTTTGACTTACCAAGAGCAATTCATGTGGTAAGTCCCCTCCATTGTTGATTCCTCTGTTCATAGCAACAAACTGCTCAGGCCCAGGTTTTTCTTTAACACTAGGGTTGCGTAGTGAAGTGTTGAGCATGATGATGGCGAAGCTGAGCACGTAGCAGGTGTCCGCGTTGGTGAAGATGTCCGGGTTGAGAAGTACTTTGACTTACCAAGAGCAATTCATGTGGTAAGTCCCCTCCATTGTTGATCCCTCTGTTCATAGCGACGAACTGCTCGGGCCCAGGTTTCTCTTTAACACTAGGGTTGTGTAGCGAAGTATTGAGCATGATGATGGCGAAGCTAAGCACGTAGCAGGTGTCCGCGTTGGTGAAGATGTCCGGGTTGAGCTGGCAGTAGCGCTGCGCGAAGCACTCCATCATGCGGTCGATCTTCTGGGCCTCGCCGGGGAGACGGAAGCTCCAGAGGAATTGTCTGGAAAATACATGGTAAAGATAAATATATGTTCCAATTTATGAACGGTAGTTACCGAATTGTCAAAAAGGAGTCGTCATTTTGAGACTACTTAATGAGTTTCTCGAGTCTTATTGTACGATGTCAGATCAAAGAGTTCAGAACCTGCAGATTATAAGCATCTACATCCAGTGGAACTTATGATAGAGGAAATAATAACTCTAATTCCTTTAAACGAGCAATTCATATATTTCGGGGATCTCGGAAACGGCTCTATTGCGATGAAATTTGCTATATCTTATCTCTGAGAAAACGGGCATTTTTGAGTTTTTATGTGTATTTCGAGCAAAGCTCGGTCTCCCAGATATTTAATTATAATGAGCGAAGAACACAACGTAGTAAGTACAGTATTACAATGAAATCACACCTTGATAATAATAATTGCATCGTAAATACAATATGAATTATATGAATCATTAGCTACCTATTTTATTCGTGCCATAGGCATAATGAAAATGTTTACCAATTTTCCTGGTCGTCAGAAGCAAAAATGATTGTAACAATGGTATTTCCAGAAATATCGCATTTCGCCGCTGTTTACCGTGCCGCTCCGAGCCAACGAAAATAATTAGATATACGATCACCTGCTCGCCTTTGTTCCAGACATCGAGGCGACTTTTACTACAGTTGTGATGTAAACAGAATATATCTTGATAAAAAGCTACTGTTTGAGAATACTACGAAATTCTTTGATTTTCAAGTGCTAAAACACTTTACTGAAACGCTCTTTATTTAATAAGCTAACCTAATCTAACCGCTACGACTGTTTTACTTAACTTTAAGTTACAAGTTCGATGTTTGGAAATAAATATGGTTGTTGGAAAGAGCAGTTGTTATAAATCGCGATCTAAACCGGTAAAGTACAAGGTGTAATTTGTAAAGTGTGTAATGGTTTCTGATTTCTGCCCTTATGGATACAAATTGTTTTCCTTTTGTGTTTAGGACCAGTATGACTAGGTATTTATTCATTATGACGCATTCATCCAATAATCGACACTGGTAGTTCGAATGAGTAAACCATCGGTATGTGAGGGCTTACTGCAAATAGAAACCATTACTATTAACTTATGAAATTAGTATGGAAAGAGGCAATCTTCGTTTAAACACGAAGCCAATTTAAGACAACGTGGCTTTAACCGGGGACCAAGGCATTAAAATTAATTGTGTCTGCACATAATTTGTTGTGAGCTGCCGATAGCCCACTTAGTCTGCCGTTGTTTTCATGGCGTGTTAACATTACCGCGGTCTAAAAGTATGCTACACGTGGGTTGTAACGTGGTGCAAGCAAACAGTAGCATGTTTAAATCAATATTAGTATCAAGAGCAGAGTCGTGTGCCCTTGAATTAGAATCCAGACCGTTGCATACATAATCAATTGAGTATATTATATACACCGTGTTTTTTTTGATTTCCGTTAATTTCAAGGGTGCATTCCTGAGCTTAAATTAAGTAACTTTCTCAAAGACACCGATGTTCTAATTAACTCCATTTCGGAGATAATCAATAATTTATTTTTTTCCTATAAGGCCTCTGCAAGCGTGTCCACGTGCCTTAGGGCTGGTTTACATATTGGTTAGTGTTAAGAATGAGTTCATACATTTGCTACTAAACTTAAGTACAATCTCGGTCGATCGATGTTCGAAATGACATTGATATGTCACAGATTTCAATTGTTTGGTTGAGTTAAATGTAATGCCCGTGTTACATCAACGCTATATGCTACATTTAATTACTTATTAAACTTAATTTTTTCTTTAAAAAAAAGCAAAAAAAAATTTTTTTTTTTTAAATTAACTATGCCAATTAGTTCACTTAAACGTTCTTAACCATACCCCGAAGTTAACGGAATTCAATAAAAACACGGTGTATATAGTAAATTAACACGGCGTCATAGAGTAGTACTTGTGGTATACTAGATTAAGTTTCCCTTACGTTAATCGTGTGACCCCGTCTTGTGAATCACCCATATGAATTTGGTCAACTCCTTTGCTCTGTGGGCCGTCGCTCACAGTGAATCGAATATCTCGACGGATGCACGAAGCAGGACATCGATTGTAATATCTGATGGTGGGCTGACTCAGTCTGAAGAGGTGTATACACTGTATACTATACACCTCTGTATAGTGTAAATTCGCTCATCTTAGTGCCTGCACCAGAATGAGGTCCGTGAAGTTGTACAGCTCCACGAAGGCACGTAGAACGGCCTTTAAATTCCGAGCGCTCGCCGAAGTAATACCCGATAGCCGTTTTGCTCAGTCCTTTGCCCTAAAAATGTATATAGTCTAACGTCGCTCACCTTAGTGCCTGCACCAGAATGAGGTCCGTAAAGTCGTGTAGCTCCACGAAGGCACGTAACACAGCCTCGTTGAAGTCCGAGCGCTCGCCGAGGTAATCCCCGATGGCGGTTTTGCTCAGTCCCTCGCCCTTGTGAAGGAATTGTGCTACATCCTCGGGCGTCCTCTGGAGGAGACCGTTCTCGTACAGGTATTCGATACCTGAAAAAGATAGATTTATTTCATATAAATACTCGTTACCAATTTGGTTCACGTATATTTTTTACGTTTCGCAACGACGCGTTTATGCAATTATTTGTATCCTATACGCTAAGTATTTTGATTGACGAATTGTCTACTAATGATTGCAGTAGCATTTCAATGCCTGAAGCATCAATGAGTATATGTCAAAACAATAAGAATACACAGGATGACTCGATGCTTGTAATTAACATATTTACATATTCTCATGCCAACAGCAGCAATTGACTATTGACAGAGCTTATCTACTTAGTCATGCACTGATAGACCGGGAGATAGTGACACATTTTACTGGGTCATTTGTACCAGTATGGCGGTTCGTCAGGGGTCTAAGTACGTAATGAACGAAATAAAAATGATGGTCATAGCGCTGGTACCGGCGGCCCAATCGCGTGGGCGTTAGTCGAACGTGTCGGATAAAATACGAGTGTCGAACGATTTGTTCCACAAAAATCCTCGTATTATTCGATAGTCCATAAAAAAGAAGTAGACGGTAGCGTAATGCCATACTTCTCCGGTGTGACTTACAGCCCGCCATACTGAGGCGAACACATTAATTAAAAAAAACAATTCAATCATTTGTGCCAAGCTAATTTTTGCACAGGTGATCATCGTCGAGCAGCCATTCATGGACATCACCATGCCATACTTTTCGGATGGTTCCAAATGGCCGCCATACCGCCGCAAAGGAGTTAATTTTTTTTATTGCTAAACGATTTGTACCATCTTGTAATTTTTTTTCAAGACTTTCTGTGTGATCATAAATGGAAATCTCATAATGCCATACCTGTAGGAGGTGGCAAATGTGTACAATATTTTTTTTATAATTTCAAGTATGGTGCCCCTTTTTCCCCCTATTAGAAGTATGGCAAATATAATAATGGTCACATTGCATCATATAATTTCCAAAAATCCAAATGCCATACTGGTACAAATCGTCAAAAAATTGTTTTTTGTTTTAAGTCTTGGCTTAAGTCTCACAGTCGTCCGCCCCGTAGTTATAATCTGAAATATTTTTTTTTAGGTATAATTGTATCCAAACAAACAGAATATGATGATGCCATGCTGTAAAAAAATATTTTACGTATACATAGTCGTATTTTTGAAACGTGTCGATTAAATAAGTTTTTCAAGTATGGCAGCACTTTTTCCCTCTACTATAAGTATGGCAATTATAATAACGGTCACATTTTATCAAATACTTTCCAAAAATTTAAATGCAATACTGGTACAAATCGTTTAGCAAAAAAAAAAATTAACTCCCTTGCGGCGGTATGGCGGCCATTTGGACCCGTCCGAAGAGTATGGCATGGTGATGTCCATGAATGGCTGCTCGACGATGATCACCTGTGCAAAAATTAGCTTGGCACAAATGGTTGAATTGTTTTTTTTAAATTAATGTGTTCGCCTCAGTATGGCGGGCTGTAAGTCACACCGGAGAAGTATGGCATTACGCTACCGCCTACTTCTTTTTTATGGACTATCGGAAAATACGAGGATTTTTGTGGAACAAATCGTTCGACACTCGTATTTTATCCGACACGTTCGACTAACGCCCACGCGATTGGGCCGCCGGTACTAGCGCTATGACCATCATTTTTCTTTCCTTCATTACATGCTTAGACCCCTGACGAACCGCCATACTGGTACAAATGACCCAGTAAAATGTGTCACTATCTCCCGGTCTATGAGTCAATAATGGTACAACGATATTAAACCAGGAAAATGAAGGACAGTGGCCGAGGATAGATATTTGACAAGAGTTGTTATTTTTACGCCCAGTAGGTATACAATAATAGCCGGGTCCACACAGAGCGAGCATACGCGCGAGGCAACGGCCAGTGTAGACGTGCCTCGGCCTACCGTTTTGTGCGCGAGGAAATTGCCTCGCGCGTATGCTCGCTCTGTGTGGACGCGGCTAATGAATTATTCTACTATTCGACTGCTATCCTCTCCCTAAAGAAAATCGAGTGTTGAAATTAATATACGTCTTCTTCTTCCTTGTCGTAAGCACCAACAACATGAATCATCTTACGAAGTAAATAAAACGTAGGTATACTTTATGTTTGTGAAACGGATACTTATTTAACAAATGACGAGATTAATTGAGGTATCCACATGAATAATCATTTTATACGTAACTACCGTTAACGTTGACAGTTGACACCAAAACCTCCACAATCCTCTCCACATAACACGTTGACTTGTTTTATGCCTTTTATTCACCGCTTTTCCTCTCGGATATTGGAAAGTGATATTCATTTATGTGTACTCATGTACAGAGGAAAGGAAAATATGATTTACGATCCCATTTCTGCTCGTGAACACTTGAATATTCAATAAGAAGGCGCGATTCGAATCATGAGTAGGTAAATGGAAAATAAAACTCACGCTCGAGTGGCTTTGTGAATCCCTAGAGTTTTCGTGAATGCGCTGTCAGGAACGTAACATATATTCGTCATTGCTATATTATTTGATTTGATGAAATAGCATATTTGTTACGATTTATGTAGGTAATACCAACGGCTAAAAAAATGGCTCAGCGCGGGATATGCTTTCAACCACATTAATCGACCTGCATTGTCCAATCAACACAATGCGTGTTTATAATAATAACGATCTACGGTGATAGCCACACTGCAAAAACATTTCGCTATTCGAAATGCAAATGTAACGATAAAAGCCTAAAATATTGTCCAAACAGTGGCTCGAAAGCCGCCCAAAAAGTTTCTGTCCAAATATTTAGCGGTAAAAGCAACATTGGGAGTGTTCGTTAGTTTTTTTGCTGAAAGCCTTTATATGTTACAGTGCGGTGCATTAGGGCTGAAACGCAATACTGAATTTAAAAGCATTCGGTCTGAGACTAGTGGCTCTCAGGGAACGTGTTCCTATGACTTGCCGATGGCGCTGCAAGACGAACCAGTGATCCCAAAACCTCCCATTTTAAAAGAGTCCACGGTGGGCCCTTTTATCCACCGTGATAACTGCCCACCGCTCTGCGAAAATATTTTATCGCTCGAATATGCAGGGGCAAATAGATGACTAAACCATCGGGGTTCACAGTAGGGCTCGCGGTTGCGACCGGGTTTCGTGTACCCGTCTCCGGAGCACCGTTCTCGTGTTAGGTACACGAAACCGGATCTGTGGCCCGTTCGGAACGGGTTATTAGGGTCCGTGTAATTAAGGTCCGTGTACCCGTGTGCCCGGATCCACGGGTCTGGCCCGTTCTCGACGTATAGTGACGATCGGACGCGTTCTTTATAAGAGCGAAGAATGGAAAGTTTATAGCGAAGGGAAGGCTAAGAACACGGACACACGGCGTGCACGCACGAATATCGGGAGTATAGTTCACAGTTACAGCCAAAGTCCCGCTTATGCTGGCATTTCCAAGGCCAATAGCTAGTCGGCGATGGCAACCCGCCCGGCCCGATACCGCGAAAGCAGTCGGTGACCGGCGCCGCATGCACGCATTTCCGCCGCATTGGCAGCGCCGCCGGTATGCGAACAAACAATGCATTGCAATTTATTTACGCGTTAAACCTCATATTCAACAAGAGCTTTATGAGATTCCAGGTGCGAAAATGGCGGTGAAAGTTTAACTCGTGTATTAATTATGCGGGGAGTTGCGAACAAAATAATAGATTCTACTGAAAATGAAATTAGGTACGAAACTGCCGATTGTTTTGCAGTGTATTTTATATTACGTCAATAATACCTACATAGGTATTTTTTTTTTATATATTCACTTGTCGCACAAAATATTTGGGAATAATGCAGAAACAGTCAACACGATAAACTTCGTTGACGTGTCGAGATTACAAACGAAAAAAAGTGAATAATTATAATTAACGAAACTTGTTCCAGTAGAGTAGAGCGTTCGTATAGTGATAATGTAGCACCTTTGGGGTTGTGCACAAATCACATATTAATATTTTCGGCTACTTTTTGACCCCCCCTCCCCCTTGGTGATATTTGTACGTGTATTTTTATGATTTTTTTTCATTCGGCCTAATTTTAAGATAAATAGTGTTGTATTTAGAAAATATTGTTTATTTTCTATTTTCTTTAAATACACTCGCTATTTTGAAGTGCAGAGTGAAGATTTATGTTTAACGAAACCGAGAAAAGGTATTTTACTCATGTGGTTGGTTTTTTTTCTTAGTTTCGTTCACTGTAGAAAAATACACGTGAGGTTTCCTTATACCCCCCTCCCCCCAACGTGATCTGTCGTGAGTTTTTCGTGACCCCCCCTCCTCCCATCGAAACTCGCGTGATTTGTGCACAAGCCCTTTGTAGTGTTCAGTCCATATACATTTATATTTTACGAACTCACATGTCTGGCACCTGTACGAAGGGAATGTCGCTCCCGTATAGCCATACACAGAGGTGCTATGCTAACGTCGTTATCAATCATCTGAGAGCATCTTAAAGGTTAGAATCCCATTTAGTATATGTTCTAAGTGGATTGGGATGGGGATAGCATGTATTCCACATTTACATACCTATACTTTCGGAATTCTGCTGGCATTGCTATTATAAAATTCGCTCTGTGGAATATGTAATCGAAAACGTAATATGTACATCTGTCTCGTCTTGGCCCACCTCACATAAAGGTTACGTCAGGTAATAAGTTTGTACATCAGAAAAAGTCCTCCGGTCTATTTGCATATCATAATAGTTAGCATCATTAAACGAAACAATACTTTCGACAACTTTTAACTCCACTTGAGTGGAGCTTTTCTTTGGCACGTAAAAAGAAGCCTCTATTGATTTTAGTTCGCGATATCGTAGTCGTGTCTAACTCCTACGCAGTGCGCCTCTGTATTACGTCAACACAGCCTCCCCCGTCTAGTCCTATATTCCCACTGTCGTCTGTGGTATCGGACTTGAGCGCTCAAAAAATCATGGCTACTGTGACCTCGAGTTCCGTAAGAATTATATTTATTCGGAGATCATGTTTATAATGGTTCTTTTTGGTGGAACTAGGTATAGGCCAACACCTTTGCCAGGGCCTGAATCACGTAGGCGGAAAATCTTTAGGCATAATAATGTAAACGCTAATATTGATTCGAATACTCAACGAAATTCAAAGAGGCACTAGACCTTTTGACCAGAATATTTGCCCTCTGTAGATGTCAGACCGTTTTTAGGTTTAACGCCTACAAACATACCTATTTTTAGGTATTAAATGCTACATCGGAATCCTAAAAAATGTATCGAAATCGTATTGCCAGCCCCAGAGTTAATGTTAACATCCCTTGCTTATCCCTAAATACAATTTAGTCGGAGAATTTAGAACAAGTTTACCTTCACTATTTATCCATTGCAATATATGTACATCTTCCGTGTTTTTGGAAAAAAATATAAGGTATAATAGACTAACATGCCTATACGCAATTAAGCAGTATCAGCCATGTGGGTGCAGAAGCGATGATAACGCAAGGCGTGATGGCCAATCCCTCTTTCGTACCAACATTTCATGCTGTTTAAGTATATGTAAAATTGTCAACTGTTAATACTCGTAATGATTGTATTTCAGTCACGCACAGCAAATAAGGGTGCCAAATTGTCGCCCATTGGACATGAAATTTCTTTCTCCGCAGTAAGGTAAGAGTCCTTTGACGACGTCATCATTACTCGGGAAAATATGACGCGTCTCGCTACGCAGTATCGCACCGCTCGATACAACCCATTAATCTAGGTCTTAACAGGTTTTTTGTGAAGATATATTTTTCTGCTACAGGTCATTTATCCTTGGTATCAAATAGAACCGGATTTATGTTAATGCCGAGCATATATTGGCATGGCAAATGCAGGCAGTATTATCGTGTCGCTGCGGAACGAAGTCGACTAACGATGTGTGACGTCTCATGGCGACCATCATACTCGCGGACCACCACTACTTACAGTAATTAATTACCTACTGCTGGATGGTGCATATAAGAAGCCCACTGTACAATGCAGATGTGAATATAATATACCACATTTAGTTTAATTAATACTACATAAAAAGAGTAATAAGAATAAGAGCAAGAGTGAATAGGTTGTTACTGAATCAATCATCTTAATACTGTCGTCGCTTCCACCAGGTGAAACAAGGATCAATCGCTGATAACTCTATATACTTCAGGACTTTAAGTCCTGAAGTGCCGTGAAACTAGTGAGTCTACAAACTATTTAGATTCAACTCATACTTGTTTTTTACCCCCTGGTATACTAATTAAAAACATATAATGACTAAAAACATATTATATTTGTTGCCGATCCCATATTGGGATACCCTCCTCCAATTGAGGGGAGACTTAAATCTTCTCGAGGCAGAGGTGTAGGGTTGGTGCCGGTGTAGCTTTATTCGACGTTCATATTAAGCGCATTGTAATATGCCTACTTGAATAATAAACTATCTTTATTTTTACTCACTCACGTTGGCTAACATTTTTAAGCGAGCATCCGTAAACGAGCGTGCAACTGAAATGAGCAGTGCTGA
Organism: Cydia fagiglandana; assembly: GCF_963556715.1. NCBI lineage: Eukaryota > Metazoa > Arthropoda > Insecta > Lepidoptera > Tortricidae > Cydia > Cydia fagiglandana. The sequence goes on from NC_085940.1 coordinate 4,820,755, forward strand.
ACATAGTTTATAAGTCTAACACAGGAGCTAGTGAGAGGAAATCTACGATCTTGCTTGACCGGAGACGCCACTTAACGATAATGGATGAGTCGAATTGGAAGTCACAATTTTATATTTCCCACCGGACACAAATTCCCGGTAACGATAACGCATCGCTTATTTATAGGAGCAATGGGGCAAATTGCCGTACCCATCGAAAGTAGGTACTTAGCTGTAGATGTTGAGCATCGCCAGGCTTTTTTTAAATTTCTTTGAATAAGTATTTGGCAAAAATTTCATTTTTGGTACAAGTTTTTATCGCTGACTGTACTTTTCTTACGACATACAACTAATACTCATCGAGACAACTCTAAAAACCCCTAACACAATTAGGTTTCGTTGTTTCATCACAGAGTTCCTATGGCCACCTCCTGTCTCCATCATCAGATCAGCTCGATGGTACCATAATATTGCATTGTCGTCCGATTTATGCAGTATACATGCATGCGAAATTTCAGCTCAATCGGAAACCGGGAAGTGGATCAAATTTAACTTGCAAGGTTTGATTACAGGCAAACAGACAGACAACGGTCAGGTGAAACTAAATAAAAGCTCGTAAAATAGCGTACCGATACCGACACCTAGCTTCTATTCTACGAGGCAGTACGTGCCGGATCGAGTCCGCGACCCCCAGTTTTTTTAATCGCATGTCTTGACAAATATAAAACGGAATGAATAAGGAGTTGTGTTTTACAACTTGTTTTGGCAGGAAATCATAAATTTTGTATTGTATACAACCCTGATTTAAGCCATTAAAGGCATAATTATGTATGTAATAAATATTTTTCAAAAAACCTAATGGTAAAACTACGAGTACGTAGCTAAGTAGGTACATAAATATTTCACCGAGCGCATTTGCAGTCAGGTAGCTGCTAGCTATTTGAGTTGCAATGCGACCGCCATTTGTATCCACGTTTGTGCTGCTGTTTTGAATTTAACAAGCCGAGATCTCGTTTATATTGTCGTCAGATCTAACAAGAAAGAAACTGTGAAACCACAGAAAAGGAGAAACAGATAAAACGAACCTAACTAATTTGTTTAAAAATTATATAATAAAAGACCTAATTTTATAATTACTATATAAATACTGTCTAATACCTAGCATGATTTAGATTTAAGGCTATTGCGGTGCCCTAACAGTGTCCATTTGAAACGTACTATTACTACGAGTATGTAACACTATGTAACAACCATGGATGCAATAAATAAATTATGAAAAAAATGTTCTACTTGCAACCTGCACTAATGTAATAATGTAACCATAACTTTGTGTCAAAAAGAAACGTCAAAAACAATCGCGTGTAAATAATTACGTTAGTGAAAATCGTTGGCTGTAAGCGTAGTATATGGGACGTGTCTTAAACTCTTAAAGAAGATCAGTGAGGTCACGTCCGTCTAGAAAGAACTTATTAAAGAAACAGTTTATAGAAAAAAAACCTTTAGCTCTAACAAGAACTAACTCAGGTAACCTTGATGCAGCACATGATTAATTACCGGTACGTAAGTGCCACGGCAGGAAATTACGTTTACCTACTTCTTTTTTCCTCGTCACGGCAATTTATAGAAACCTACAAGCACATAATTCAGTATAAAACCACATGATGTGCCATCGAGGCGGTGAAATTATTTCCCGGGGGAAAGAAACCCTCAAAGTCACGTGCCATGCAGGGCATTATATGAATTATGCATCTTCATTGCATATTCAAAGGATAAGCTGAAATATTATTATAAAGCCTGTTATATTTATTATAGGCACAAGTGAAAGACAGGAAAGTATAGTACAGTCCCTATTCTACAAAATCATGTGCCCGAAAGCATAATTTGTTCATAACGTAAACTAAGATTCGATCAAGATTTTTGTAAGATAAACTTTTATTCGTATATTTTTACCCCCTAAGATACCTACTCATAAAACTTAGCAAACCTTTGGCAAATTTTGTCCCTTTCTAAATAAAACCTCAAATGTCATAATCGCGGATATGGACAAACGATTATCAAGGGTTATAGACATTAGACTTTGGTGAAAGTGGAAAATGGATTTTAAGGATTCTAAAATATCAATAGAATATTCCTTCCGACTCCTACGAAAAGCAAACTTATTCTCAGGAATTTACTGTACTGTGAAACGTGGTTCTAACTATCTATTAACATTCCTGAAAAACAATGGTGGTATAAAATGAACGGCACGTGCAGGTAATAAATCATCGTAGTTGGGATGCGCCAAAATCAGAATGGCTAGTTAGTGCACTGTTTATGCCGGCTCCAATGTAGACTTGGCAAGTTTTGTGATGCTGCACTAAAACACGAAACTGCTTGCCATCAAAATAAATATTGTTTGCCAAATTACGCTTCAAACAGATCGAAGAGAGTGATATATACCATTGTTCAGCATCTAACGAAATTAAAATTCTTTGATTGCAATCATTTTCAAACGTGCCGGTAATATCTATAACATCCATATCATGATAACCTATCCTATTAGCAAAGATTCATCAGTTGTATATATTAGACAAATCATATGGTTTAGCTTAGCTTAGAGACACGACATTTTCTTAATCTTAAACAATGAATTAATCTTTGCTATCGGTAAGCGCAAAATGCAAACTCGAATAATTTCATCAAAAGAAAACATTTCGACTTTCAGCATTCTCGTGAATGCAATAAGAAAATTCAAAGTACACGTATACAAGCCTTTCAGTACGCGACGTCATTAGGAAATTGTCCAGGTAAGAAAACTTGTAGACGCAGCTCGAGAGCAAGGAGTGTGTATTCAGAGAAGTTGGCACAGGGCCCTGCTTGTAGCGCCTGCCAGCTTTGAGCTAGTGTGCGCACGACCTAATTAGCTTGTGTGAAAAGATTAAGCTCAGACGTAAATTAATAGTATGAATAGTATGATATACCTTTACCTGTAAGACCGTTAATATTAATTCTATTCGCAGCGTTCTTGCCAAACTGAATGTAGTCTTTCTTTTTATCTGACCGTATCACGCTAATCTCTTAATGCGCCTAGTTTTTTTGAACTATTTTATTTTTATGTACTAAGTTTGTGAAAGATAGATAAATTATGTACTTATGTGTTAATAAAACTGTTATATATATTTAATCGCTACGATCAAATCTGCTTCTTTATGTGAGTCGTTTGCTCTTGAGTTTACAAAATCATTTTCATAATATATGAAAAACAGGAAAAATACACTACTCTTTGAAACTGCTTAGCCAGTTAAAAATGGTGAACTAGGCTCAGTAAACTGGCAGTAATGTGATGTGTTCTCGATCCAGTCTTAATAACCGGACACCGATACATTAACGTACCGTCCATCGGTCATGTTGGTCAACCGTGGACCGCAAAGATTCATAATTTCCACCTTGTTTGCTATAACGGCACACGGCCTTGCGGTGATGTAACTGTTATTGGAGAATTATTTAATACTAATTATGATACGAGAATAAGAGGCCCGTATTTCGAGGATTAATTCAATGCACTTTTGTTCGTATACAATTGGCCATGATCTTTTTATTGACCTAGTAGATAATAGACTTCTTTGTCATCACCAGTAAGTACTTGTAAGTATAGATATAGTAGATTGTTAACCAAGGGTTGAAAGGCACCCATTCCTGTCGAGGTAGTTTGGCGCTCGAACGCAGTGAGAGCGCCAATAGTCCGAGACAGAAATGGTGCCTTTCACCCGAGTTAAACACTCTACTTTTCATATCGAATGCGAGGAAACCAAACAAGACAAGGCAATTTCGCAAAATCAGTAATGGTTTATTTTCCTTAGGACTTACTTGCAGTCGGAGACTTTACATGTGTGAAGATTAATAACCCCTAGCGAAAATCATTTCAAATTGCAATATTTACGAAAACACACATTTTTCAACAAACTGCAGTAATTTTAAAATGATTTGTTCATTATACATAGTATGAAAATCAGCTGGATTCCCCTTACTTTTTAATTTTATACTTTTTCGTTCTAAAAGCCGCAACAGACTACCGGACCGGACCGCGACCTTGGTGCGCCGCACCACGTAATAACATAATAAAAATATTTTAAATATTAAATAACAATTTAATTAATAATATAAGTATTTTTTATCTTGTTTTTTTATTTTATTTTCATGAATATAGTGCTAAATAACTTTATAAATCAATTTACTATCTTACAAACGTTTAACTGTGGCTGTATAAGATTCTGCCTTTGCTCATTTACCCAAGTGTAAGGTTTAAAAAAATATTTTTGGTGTATTCCTTTTGGTTCCAGCCTCATGAAATCGAGTAAATAGAATACAACGAAAGAAATCAAGAATAATTTGTTTTTAACAATTCACTTACATCATTTTTTATAAAAAAAAGGATCAACGTGGGATTTGTAAAATTAAACAATTACCAATTGTTCCAGGCGAGGAAATAAAGACACTATTTTTCCATTTTGTTTCCACCCAGTTGTTCGTGGGATGGGGACGCAGAGGAGTACACCACTTTTCTGTACTAGAGCATAAACGTATCACTTTCTGCACACCTTTTAGAACAACAACGACCCACTTTCAGAGCGAGATATGAAAAAGTATTTGAATTAGTAAAAATGCGTCATCAGTCCTGTGCTTTCTCTTTTAAAACACGCACGTCGCGGAAAAGGCGGCAATCCGGCAATCAAGTGGCATTAAGTGTGATTCAAGGCACCTGTGAATGGATTCGTGTTAGTAATGAGAAGCATCCAGGTGATTGTGTCGCAGTAATGGCGGGATTGTTGGTCGGTCAAGCAAGTAATGAGTGCCGGTCGTGTTCCCATAGTTTACGGAGCGCAAGCGAGTTGATTGCTCAGAAGAACAAGTGTCCTGTGTGACGATGACTGACCCACCGACATAACACCCCTGTTATATTATCTGAAAACCATGTAGTTCATCGCACGTGAGTTTACTAGTGAAACATAGGGTTGTTGTGGTGGGGGTAAGGGATCCGTAACAACTGAAGAGCCAGCCCAATGTAGGTAGTCCGTTTCAGTGTGATGTTTAAAAATTTTTATCTCTTCTTTCAGTATATGTAGAAATTCCAATCGAAGGTGTATGTAATGTAAAACGGAACCCAATAGCGAACATACGCTGTGCCCGGCAGTGGTAACATTTAGGCTGTTCAAGAAATATGTTCCTGTAGACGTCAGTAGGTGGATGAACCTTTTAGAAAGAGCTTTTTCATGATGTGTGAATATGGACGTTTTCAGGAAAAAGGTACGTACTTATCAATACTGGTTTGCCTCACAAGTCTTCATAAACGATTGGAATTTTAGCAAAACTATTTTTTCCTGAGTGCAGGTGTACATACTTTTAAAGTGAACCAATATAAGTTGCGATCTCCTGCCACGCATAGTTGTGACAGATGTCAAGGTCCCGTTACACAGGATGAGCGATGGGAACAGAGAAAGGATAGGACAATTTGCTTGGACGTGGAAGGTATGCCTACTTAGGCCTTGCCGTGGGAACGCCGCACCTGCCGCTGTCGCGTGAATGCCATCGAAATGGGTGGCACTGTGTTCCGCCATTTTTATAAAGGCTATCGTATCATTACGTTAAATACGCGAGTATTGACTGTTACTCGTGTCTTCATGTATTTAATTATAATGTGTGAGGACTATGTTTTATTCATACAAGCTAGTTCGCCCTATTTGTTTATAATTTGCTTCGTTCGTTTCGTTCGTTGTGAAAATAAGTAAATTTAACATCATTTCACAATGGCGCAATAAATTATGCTACGTGTGTGTATAATATTGTGATTCATAATGTGAATAATTAAATACCTAAAACGCCGAACTCGGGAAAACCCACCCGAGGTCACATTCTTTCGACTGAATTCCCTACTCGAATACCGAATTAAATCGCCGTCAGTCTGGCGACGTTGGTCGGTCAGCTTTGCTAATCAACGGGTGGTGGTGGTATTCCACCTGTCCAATTTCTTTGTCCAATGTGTAATTTTGTCTCACATTTTGCTTAAAGAGAGAGTGAGACGCAATTACATTGGACCAAGATATTGTACAGATGGAATAGGTACCACCCTAGGTGCTGAACTCCTAGTACCTACTAGAGAAAACTATGAGATGTCTGATGGTGCTCACCTTTCTTGGGGTCCATGTTGAACTTTTTCCTGCCGATGCTCATCTGTTTGGCCTTGCTGTTCTGCTTGCACTCCTCCTGCCCGTCCAGGGCCTCCAGCTCCGCGACCACCTCGCCGAGCTCATCTTTGAGTTGCTGAAACAATATAACATCACATAAGAACCGTGTACGTTATACCACGCGTGGCTCACTCCGCGATTTCGTCGCTTTGCAACAAGTACATCCGTTCCACACCAATCTTGGTGGCTAGCCATAAGCCACGCGTGGCGCTTTCGTCACCTAGCGGCCATATCTGTCCTGATCGTAACAGACTCGTTTTGTTAGAGTGAGTCTTCTGTACCTAGTACTATTATTTATTCTATAGTCATACCAACATATAGTTTGTAAAATTAAGCAGTAACACAATAAATAATAGTACTACTGTACAGAAAGGAAAGCTTGACAGCGGTTCAGGGACGAATCATGCTGTCCCTTTCCAATATCTGGCACTATCCCTTTCGGCTATTTAGGATTGTCAAAATTCAAGCCATTATCTTATCTGTGGTCGTGCACGCAAAGGGACGCTCGGAGCAATTCTAAGCCGAACGGAGCCGAGTTTGCCCGAAGGGAAGAGTTTCGCGCCCCTAGCAGTAAGTACGTAATTTACTGTATTATCATTCAGATCAAACCTTGTTTGATTATAACACCTATACACGCTTTATAAAACGTAATATCCGTATAAAATTACACACGCATCAGAGATTGTAACAATTGATAAGCAAATAATAATATAGTTATGCATATTAAATAGTGTGGAGTTCAACATACGCTTAATTGATCATGAAAGCTACGTATTAGAAAATACCTCATTAGAAATGCATAATTTTGTAGGAATTTCTATTGTGGACTGCGTCTGGACGGCCTGGACAATGAGATGCTCTGTACAAGCTCGACTGCACTTAAATGCAAGGCGTTTAGTGCATCTCATGCAACGGATAAGAAATGCACGAGTCACTCTATTGCTACATAGTTTTATGTTATGCTAAATAGTTGAAATAAGCAACTTTATAGTGTATTTTTTTTTCTATGTTTGCGGCACAATAGTTACATGCCTACCAATTATATAGGTACTGTAACTTAAGCACTTGAATATATGTATAACGTAGTTCAACCGCAACCAATTGTTTGTGTTCAAGCGATAACCATAATATTGTAGGTACTGTGGTCGAGTTCAAAGTTTCGAACGCGTCTGTTGAAGGAGTAATTAATTAAGTACACAAATAACGTTAAATATTAAACTTAATCGCCGCATGGCCCATTTTCCCCTATTTTAAACACAGATAACAAACAACTGATAAGTTGCCGACCGGACCCTAGGCTCCTTTAGGACACAACCGAAAAATCACTAAAATTAAAGTAGGCAAATATCAATAATTAATTACCAACACCCTAAACTTTTGTTCCAAAGGTGTTTCATTCGTCAGAAACGACACTTTTGACGATGAAGGCTTGTTCATTCTAGTCAAATTCCATACATTTCTACTTCTTATTTTCATTTATCTTTATTTTCAAAATACCAAGAATCATATATCTTTTCTCGGTGCCTAAACATTTTGTCCAAATTGGTTCAGCGGTTTAATTTTGAAGAGGAAACAGACAGACACACTTTCGCATTTATAATATCATGGAAATTTCCAATGAATTTGTAGTGACAATTAACCCTAAAATGGTTGCCTTATAATTTTGTTGATTGTCCTCTCATTTGCAAAGAGCTACAATGGAATTAATAGTTGACGCAAAAACGTCTCGCAAAGCGAAGGCGGGTAATTAAAGCAGTTCGGTCCAGAGGGGAGCAAATTTACGTAAATTAAGGGGAACGAGTTTTAGGAGTAGGTACGTGAACTTTCAAAAATGAAACTTTAGGGTCTGGCCTGTTTTTGACGTAGGCAGGCGTGGCTCACTCCGCGATTTCGTCGTTTTGCTACAGGTAGCTAAAAGTCCATCCGCTCGACCCCAATTTTGGGGTTTGCCATAAGCCATGCGTGGCGCTGTCGCCACCTAGCGGCCATATCTGTGCTGATTGTGACAGACGCGTTTTGTTAGAGAGTGAGTATTCTGTACGTAGTACTATTATTTATTCTGTGACGTAGGTGTGCATTTTTTATGAAATTCATAAATATCGCACGATGGGTTTCTCAAACACGTTCTAGTCAATATTGACAATTTACGACATGACAATTTACGCTTCGTATAAGTTCGCATTCATGTAAGTACTTGCGCTGCTTAATTATTATTTGCATCAGTTTTTAGAATTAAGTGAAGTCTATAAAAGTGACTGTGCTATGTAGTTGTGGCAATCTCACAATGAAATCGTTAGAATGAATAGGACTATCAAGGCACGTTGTTGTTCACAGTGAGTGAGCGAGAGCTAGGAATACGTAAACAATGAGTGCCACGGTCTAGCTGCTAGCTTTCAGGGCTCCTATTCCTATAGCTTAAATAATGCGAACGACCTCTAAAGGTGCATTCTGATTGCGACTGCAGCCGCGTTTCTGTTTCCAGCAGCAGTATGATGCTGCATTAACAGTAGGTATTAACACGGGCGGGTGTATTCCCACCCCGCCCCACGTGACGCGGCATACATGACGCTGGGACAAATGGGAATGATTCATATAAGAGCGCCTTCCATCTGTGTCCGGCGGAGACTAATGAGAATATATCCGCAGGCGATATCACTATGTCACCTTTATATGTTCCATCTTGTAGTTGAGGTGTTGCATTGTAGTAAGGTCTCGTCGTAAGGCCGCTACAGTATCATTTGCAATAGGTATTTGGCCAGAATCTCGAAAGCACGTGGTGAACCCTAGTCAAATGTTTGCTCGCGGACGGTATGCTTTCGGAAGAGGCGCAGAGTACGCTACGCTAACACAATTTGCGGTCCGCTACCTATTCCCCCGAGATATGATACCGGCCCTAGTCTAGACAATGGAGTAATAGCAAACATTCTAGTGCACCTGCAGAACGCCGTTTCATATTTCATATCATAATAAAACTGATGGCGATCGCCCACAACGTTACGACGAGGAACTTTTGCAGGTGGTACTTGAAAGTAGACGTTCCATATTAGAATTTTCGGGTAAAAGGGGCACTTCTTAAGGACATACATAGATAAAATAAATCCATTAAAACAAATAAGGACGAGTATGTTTAAATATTACGATAAGATATCAGTAAATCATTTATCTAAGTTCATACAATATAAATTATAACCTCTATTGTTTAGAATTAGATGATGTGATGTGTTCTAAGTTTATATTAGGTTAATACACCCACATATTTTGAACTTTAAACGGTCCACTGGTGTAAAACACGCTTGATAACAACATCCTATAAAAACACAAAATGGCTTTACGTATGTACTTAACATGTGTACACACAGATAAACTTATCCGTATATAATTCCCAGAATCATTATCGCAATATTTTACTGCTTCGTATAAAATAAATGACATTTAGTTAAACCTACGCGTTTACAAATACGTTCACCAATGCAAAGCGAATTGGAAGATAATAAAAGGAACAAGTTGATTGTGCACTTGCAAACAAATAAGGCACAAACAATGTCATTACAGAAAAGGCTCGGGTTCGGGCGCAGGACACACAGGACAGAACAGAACAGCAGAATAAAACAATACCTGCCTGGGGTGGCATTAAAATAGCTCGACGAGAAAGCGGCCATCAGTAAAACGCCAATCTATTAGGCTTACCACCAAAGGATAGGTTTTCATCGCACGACGCGATAAAAAATATACATCTTCTAAACTTATTGTCCTAATTGACGCTTGAAATAACTACCATTTTTGTATTTTCATCAACAAAGCATTTACAATTTAAAATTTATTGACAAAAAACTACTGCTACCTGTTCCTCGGTGTTTCTGAAAATTATGCAAAATAGATTACCTATGTACAATTTTACCAAGCTCCAGTGAACAAGTAAGTCTAAATTTTTGGCTCTTCTTAATTCTCGTCAAGTCACACTAGCGTCGGGTTATACTAGTAATAGTACTGTACGGCTACCATCAGTTTGGCATTGACATAAACGCTATCGTGAACGTAATTTACTTTCTATATATCTCTTTCGCACTAATATGTCAGTACGAGCAAGATGCATAGAAAGTAAATTACGTTCACGATAGCGTTTATGTCAATGCCAAACTGATGGTAGCCGTACCCACTGGTAAAACGTATAAACTACTATAAAAACGAATCAGTTTAACGTCAACATGTCTAAACAACTAAATGTTTTAGGTGCGCAAGAAGTATTTGTATTGTAAATATATATACTGATACTTTTTTGCCTCGGCCGAGTCAAGCCTCGCCTGCAAGCGCTAACCTACAGGAATACGAACAACAACCCATGAGCCCAAGTCCTAAGCCGGCTCCTAAGACGAGTAAGTACAACTTGACCATTTTGAACAACGCAACAAGGTTGACAATGAATCGGGTGTCGTTTTATGGCTCCTCTACACGATGGGCCAACGCCGGCCACTACAAGGGACGCATTTATGCGTTATAGGGATCAAGTGATATTGCTATCTCATTCTACCGCATGGCTGCGTCCCCTGGAGTGGACGGCGTTGGCCCATCGTGTAGAGGAGCCATTATGGATTTATCAACACGTTTGCAGTCTAGACGCCTATACAGTTTAATAAGGCCTGTCTAGACGGGTTTTTTCAGTACAGCAGGTGCGTGGGTTCCGCGGAGAAAAGCCCTCGGGTGAAGCGAGCTGCGCGACAGTGCTTGCGCAGACGTAGCACGGCCGCTATCGCCGAGCGACACTGACGCGGCGCCACTGTCGCTGCGTTAGTGACGCTGCGCTCGGAAGTAAGTTCATACATTTCCATACTGCATAATACTGTCGCTCTGTCGCCGCGTCAGTGTCGCTGCGTTAGTGTCGCCGGAGCCGCTGTGCTCGGAAGTCTACCTTTAGCGGTAATAAAAGAAGATATACTGAAATTACCCCAGGCGCTTTAGAGGGGGATAAAGCCGAGTTGAGTCGGTAGGAGGCGTGTTTGGGTACAATAGGCTCACAGTTAGCGGCATATACTCGTAGTAACTCATAAGGATAGGATCTAATAGGCACAATTTAGAAAAGATAGAGCGATAACTCTAAGCGTCGGGATATTTATTTCTTTTCGAGTTTCGGTGATGAATTGTAGCCACTTTCACAACCGTATACGCGTTATTTACTGTGAAATACTTCTAATGATTAAAATGTTCTGACTTAGCTAAATTCTATGGTCTAATTAATTACATGTTACAATCAGCTAAATATACTAATCAATTTGTATTAAACTATACACTCATTAGAATACGGACAAAAACAGCCTTGTATGATTTAATAGTTTGCCCTTTACCTGCATTCGCAAAGCGTGCACATTGCACTCACCAGAACACATGCAGCGCAGTCACGCGATTGGCTCGTAACAATCTAAGGCTTTTAATTCGTCATTATTGTACACGACATTTAACCCTTTACCAGGCTAAGGGATATCCCTTGCCTGGTAAAGAGTTAAATAAATATATATTTCCCATATACAGCAGTTTAAACATGTGTTCTATTTACGATCAGTAAGACTGACATTCGATTGTCATTCTTGGGCCTGGTAAAGGGTTAAGGATAATAATTATGCCAGGACTAAGGACCGAAACCGACGCACTACCACAGAATAAATAATAGTACTACCGTACAGAAAAGACACTTCCTTCAAACCCGAAGTTTGACAGCGGTTCAGGGTCGAATCATGCTATCCCTTTCTAATATATGGCACTAGCCCTTTCGGCTATTTAGGGTTGTCAAGATTCAAGTGATTATCTTATCTGTGGTCGTGCACGCAAAAGAAAGTCAAGTGGTGCCAACCCTAATAATTGCTCGGAGCAAGCTGAGCCGAACGGAGCCGAGTTCGACCGAAGTGAGGAGTGTCTCCCCACTGGCACTACATACATTCTAGGTGAAAAATTGTTGATAGAGTCCACCTAAGCTAACTTTGCACTGACTAAACCGACTTCAACAAAGTGAGGGAGGGTCGTTATAAACGTCATATTTTCATAGAAATTTGCGAGAAAGTACTAATGACATTGCTCCGCCTTGGTATTGTCAATACCGTACAGAGTTAGCTTGGCTTTAATCGCCTTAGAATTTATTAATATCATTCATTAAATTACATCACACAACAAGATCAAGTAAGACGTTACATCCCCGTATATACTTTCGCTGTAAACCTTTCACCAATATCATGTTATCAAAAGTGAATGTCCCATCATCTGCGCTCCGTGTCATCAGATCAGCACATAATGTAACAATAGTACTTTCACTGTCTGTAGCCAAGTCTAGTCCGATACAATACAAGAAGCTATTTTAGTATTGTTGGATGCAGGGTTGTTATTCCCGTTACGTTTTAACAGCAACGCTGAAATGACCAATAGTATATCCTATCTCGTCGCAGTAAGATTCACAGATAGTCAGATAATTGTGTTGACCGATTACCTCTAAAGCCCAGCAGTAAGTGTGATCTCTGATTACACAAATTTGTCATAGACCTTGAGGTCTCAGTATACTGGCTAGCCTGTCGAGAACGCTTCTGTCTAGAACGATTGTGGCTATATTTGACAAGCGAGGGTCGAGGTCACAGTCGTAATTCAAGAAACGTTAAAAAGATCACAAGGAGACAAGTGCGTGGAGCAAAATACGCAGTAAGCCGTATCGCTCAAGCAAGATTAATTGCAGTAGGGCTGGTAGTATCATGTCTTGGTAGACAAAACTAAAGTCGGCTAAAGATAAAACGTTCTCGTTCAAGCGTATGCATGACTAACACTTACAGACTGCAAGATAAGAGTGGATCGAAATAGTTTAGTTTATCTGGTTGCAGATTTACAAGCAACAAGTCATTTATAAAGACCGTTACTCTAATTTCCTACGAATACTACGTTTCTACGCCTTCTACTATCCATGGATCTTTCGGCCTCTTGAACGGCGAACGGTACTGTTTTGCTACATTTCTACAATGTGCACATTGTGTAAGCCTAATATTCTCCCAAAACAAATTGTTTCATGACTACGACAGTCGCAACCAAGCATTTTCTTTTGAAACTCTGAGTTCTCAAGCTCAATGATGACAGCGGAAGCGCTATAGGTATGTCAAGAGCCATACAAAATATGCACTGAAAGTTAGCCAAAGACGCCATCTCTGATATATTCTTTGGTTCGGAGAAACGCAAGATTGTATTGCCTTACTGACTGGTCATTGACTAATAATGAAAATAGTTTTATTAGTTTCACGCTTTATATGTATTATGCACATACTTATAGGAGTTTCTACCTGAAATAGCTGAATTCATATGGTAGTACCAATAGCAAGACCTTATAAGTTAAGTAATAACGCCCATGTATTGTCAGTTCAGTGTCGATGTAACATCGTGGTAGTGATTTGTCGTGTCGCCCGGCTCATTTGGATGCGACGTCGGTTGAGGCGGTAATGGGCAGCGATTAAGCCGCTAGTATAAATAACCGGCGACACGAAATGTAGCTACTTATGTGAAAATAGCGAACACGTGGCAGGTCTTTACATGCCGTTAAACGACGGATAAAATATCGAAGCTTAAGAAAAGGAAAACAAACATAGCTAAAGTTCTTTAGATAGATATTCCTAAATGAAGCCGCTCCAGTTAATCGTGTCAACGATATTTTCCTCATTCCAGAATTTCCGCCCATATCTTCTTACCCTAATCCTAATAGCATAGAGCCAGTTAGCACTAAACTGGCGAAAGGAATGAACTAGATATTCTTAGGATTCTGGCCTCGAATGTCCAATTTTTATACATGTTACTCGTTGCATCACAGAGTTGCTGTCTAAACCTAGGCTAAAACGATTAGCCCAGACAATGGTCCACGAGTTTATTACGCGTGTTGAAAAGCATTTTTTGTAAAGACTCGCCGTATTACAATGTAACTGTGAAGTTTATTTTTATAACGCAGCTTAGAGTAAAAAACTTCCAGGTAGTTCTATAGATATAGTTTGTGTCTCTGTACGAAATTGAACTCTGTTGTTTGAGAAATTCACAGTATTTTTGAACACATTGAAAGTAGCCCTCGGAACTACTGAATAAGCAGAAAATTGCTAATTATTAGAGTGACCCGATGAAATTACATCATCTTGCACTTTCTCGATAGCTATACCAAATCAGCCAGATTATGCAATAATATAATATTAACAAAAGAATCGGGGTTTATAGAGCGTGCTAAATTAAGAGCGATTTCCTGATTTGGGAATAACAATAATGCGAGAGACAATAGGTTGTGTAATCAATTTGCGACATGTGGCCCGAGATACTTCCAAATTGATTCTGAAACGAGAGTATCTAGTTCAACAGACAAACCGATCAGACATCAATAAACGAGGCAATCATTCAAACGTAATAAAAGGACCCACATCATCGAGCCAAATTGAAAGGTCAAAGGGAGATAGGACAATTAAAACGTACATTCTTAGACGAAAAACGGTTCGTCGATTTAAAAATAGTTTGTTGCCATGAGGCCATGTGAAACTAATTAGTTTCAGAGTACACATGGCGCCGTGCATTAGCTAGTAGCTAATAGCTACCTGATTCCACGGTGATAATAAACAACTTATCTTGATGAATGTAACCGTACCTGACAAGCCATCCATTTTGTACTGGAGGCAAAAACCGAGCACTCAGCAATAATTTCATATTACTTTGCACTCTAAGCACGTATCAATTCAAAAGCCATACGTACAAAACATGCATCTATTTGAGAATAGTATATGCGTGTGGACAAAATAGAACAAGGGAGGGGTTGGAATGGCGTGGCACGTGACCCACATAGTTAAAAGTTTAAAATTGCCGGCAAGCACAAGGCGAATACTAACGCCGGAATTCAATGACCTGTAAGCCTGCGTATATACTATATCTGGCGTGACAATACACCCATATCCATCATCGCTTGTGTAGGGTTTCATCGACATAGCCAATAAATTGGGATTTACACATTTTACACTCGTAATTCGGAGGTCAATAAATCCTCCGAACGGACGGATTTTGAGTAAAAGTTTTAGCTTGGATATATTTAATATCTGAATGGATTAGATTATCATTAGTGTGTTATATTGATCTCCACAATAAACATAACTTAAAATGTTAAATGATTCAATAAACCGTATTGTAAGTTATGTGCCCTCGTATTTTCCAATCTTGTTATTTATTCGTGCAATCTTCGTCGGTCCTATTGAGATAGACCATAAATCTATATCAAGAGGAGATGCATGAGCAATCATACAATTTAAACTGCAATGCTCTAAGAGTATTTGCAATTTCGCCACCGACTGCCTATTGACCGTTTATTGACTTAGCGCATTAGAGCAAATTGTTTAATTGCAAGCGCTACATCTGGTGCAGCTAACCTCAGTTAAATCCCTGGCCCATTTGTGTTACAAGTCTTGTCCATGTATAATAATTAAGTAGGTATGTAGTAGGTATAGCAAACTATACTAAATGACGATGAAAACTAGTGTAGGTACCTACTTGAAACGGTCATAAACAGAGTCCAAAAGAGTAAAATGAGAAGTCGACATGTCAGAATCATAGGTAAATAATGTAGTTTTCACACTTTTCTGTTCCCGAAGAAAATTTATTATATATCGCAATTAATTACTGATCTAGCTGAAACAAACAGCAGCATCTCCTACAAAAATACCTAAGATAACTTTTTATAAAGGATTTTCAGAAACAATTTGCGTTTAATATTAATCGCTGCGCACCACTGCTTATGAAATGTTAAGAAAAGCCAACACATGAAATTGCATTTTTGTGTTTGAGACTTAGATACGAACATTAAAGATTGGAGTAAACAAATCGCTGTAATATTTTAAAGTGCTGCCGTGCACGTAAAGAGAGCGAACACGCAAATCCTTAGAGACTTTCCCCTATTAATTCGCTTTCGCAGTACTTTGTGTTTAGCTTCACAATCGGCCAGATCCGTAAGGAATTGTGCCAAGATTGTAGGAAACGTAAAGATATTTCCCATTAGGCATAAAAGTTTAGTTCTGCCTGGGAATGTTATAGAGAAAGTCTGCAAAACACGTGAAATCTAACTGTAGGTATTACCTCGGCCGGCGAAATAAAATTGTCTGGACTATTGTCTGCGAAACTAAACTTTCTATTATTCATTTTGACATTTTAAACATGCAACCCTGAGAGTTCTACTTACTAAACTGATGGCATTGTTTTTGTCCCAGAATGACTGTTTGTTAGTACGCAATATAACAAGGCACGTGTACGTACATACTTGACTAAAAGATCTTTTAGCTAATTGAAGTGAGCAAAGTCGATCTTAGGGAAAGGTCACGGTATAAAGTTACACAAACATAAGGGCAGTTGGACACCCTTAAACGAGCCCCACGTGAATCAACAAACGGCCCTCATACCCCAATGTTTACCAACTTATTCCCCCCCAAAAAACATCTCCTTAATTTAAACTCCACTGCTTATTATATACAATATATATAAACAGGAAGTACCGCTAACTTGTTACAGACATTTTTTAATGAAGATGAGTTCCAAGAATATGAAACACGTGAAATGTATTGATGAGGGGAAGGATCACACACAGCTGATGTTACAAACATACAAATATGTAATTCGGTTCTTATATATCGAATATGGTTTCATAATATACCTGTCGTAAATAGCTATTAGGGTTCATGCATGTGTTGAATTAGTCTTTACGTTTAGGTTGCTATTTTTACTTTTGTATATTATGTTTTACTTTGTGCTCACATATTATGTCAAATGAATTGCGTGGAATGTTTTATATCTAGTTATAAGTCTAGGATTCATGCTCCTTTCATACGTGCTTAATATTGTATCTATTTATAAGTCTAGGATTCGTGCTCCTTTCATACGTGCTTATAATTAACGAGATTGACAGAAATAAATAAAACTCACTCTGCATATAATGCCCACTAGTTCAGAGATACAAATCGCCCGGCCATTCCTATATAAACCCGCGCCATTTGTAGCATATTCAGAGAACTCAGAGAGCTTAACTCTATCACTTGCCTGAACACTCTCCAGTAAATAAACTCAGATATATGTGTTTTTATTTCACACAACACATATTCCGGTAAATGGAGGTATAGCGGACTTCGAGACAGCACGACGGCCAGCGCGTTCCAGCGGCGAGTTTCTACGCTTCACCCAACGAACCCCTCATCACGAAAAGTTACAGTCTACACTCCACAGTTTGGTCCTTCGAGCCGGATGAAGATAGAAAAACGTACGCGCTGAGTTTCAAGCGACATAGCTTAACTCAGAATCAAGAAAGAAACACGTACGCGCTGAGTTTCAAGCGACATTGCTTAACTCAGACGGCAAGAAAGAAACAAGTACGCGCTGAGTTTTAAGCGACATTGCTTGACTCAGACGGCAAGACTGAATAAAGAACGCGCTGGGCCTAGAGGTTCGCTTCGGCTTAGACCCAACCCCAATACCTTTCCGTAACCCATTTACCGGCTTGCCGGTCGGACCGTGCAGCGTCGTAGGTCGTCCTCCGCTCACGTGTCCTGGCAACTTTCGTTGCATGTGTCACATGGTTGATACCCACACACTGCTTTCAAACGTTCTAGGCATAGCACTTTGCCATTGCGGGAGATTCAGTGCCACGAGGGATCCACGCTACGCTTAGGGCACTGACGTTGCGCTCAGTAACGGTCAGTCATAGATATAGGCAGGTCAAGTTAGGGACCCCCGCGTGTGTTAAGTGAAGTGAAGTGGTTCCAGCCAGAAAGATGTCCGAAAAGGAAGCAAGGAGCCTACGACCACGCACCAAGGGCCCGCCTGCGCCCGCACCGAACATGGACACCCCTACCCCCTCGTCCGGTAAGACTACGTCCGGCGAGACTAATACGTGGAGCAAGGGCACCAGTGGCAACCCGAATACTACCGGTGGAAACGAGTCGGTACACTCGGAAACGTTAGATGCCACGGTAGTAAATCGTAGTAGATTAGGTACGCTAGTGAATAAAGACATCGATGCGCCGCCATCGCCGTCGCGGGCGCCGTCTAATCGCGATTCACATAGGAGTCGCAAATCGGTTAGGGAACGCGATAATAAATTGGCCGTGCTAATGGCCGAGCTCGAGGTTCGTAAAGCCCGTCTAGCCGTTGCTAAGACAGAGTCCGACACTGCAAATGTACGGCTGCAGATTGCGCAATTGAAGGCGCAGTCTGTCGGCAGCAGTGACGCGACCGTCGAAGCTACTAAGACAAAGTCCGACACTGCAAATTTACGGCTGCAGGTTGCGCAACTGAAGGCGCAGTCTGTCGGCAGCAGTGACGCGACCGTCGAAGAACGGACTAGAAGTTGGGTAGAACGACAAGCTAGGTTACAGCACGAGATCGCAAAGGAAAACGTTAAAATCCCGCCGCCGAAAGAGACCGCGCGAACGCAACCGCCGCCGCGTGCAGCCGTCGATCGGGCTAGCAGACCACCCCCGCGCATTGTAGAGGTACCGCACGGTACCTACGCGCCAATGTACCATAAACCGCCGGAATTGCCTACATTCGGCGGAGATATCACCGAGTGGATATCATTTAGGGCAGAGTTCGAAGATACGTCGCCCATGTTTAGTGCCGTCAATAACGTCAGTCGGATTAGGCGCGCACTTAAGGGCGAAGCTCGGACGGCCGTAAAATCAATAATGTACACGGTTCAGGATCCGTACGAGATAATGGAAGCGCTGGAGCGGCAGTTCGGCGACCCTGAGGAGATTGTTCTTACGGAAATTCATAACGTTAAACGCATGCCGCGTTTATCCGAAGACAATTCGAATATAACCTCATTCGCCGCGCATGTAGCGAATGCCGTCGCCACCATTAAATCCTTGCGTCAAGAGAAATACTTGCACGCGCCTGAGCTCGTGAATAAAATCGTGGATAAGTTGAATCTGATAGTGCGCTATGAATGGGCCAAATACAGGCAGTCTAACGTAGAATCACCCGGGTTAGTTGCGATATCCGAGTTTCTTAACGAAATTAGCACTGCGGCCAAGCGCATAAACCGACATAAGCCGTCCAACAGATCACGGAATGCAGTGAACGCGGTTTCCTCTGCGCGCGAACCGAGAAGATCGAGCCAAGCTCTCTCTGGGTCTCGCGCCCCCGCGTTCTACCGTGACACGTCTGACGAATCGCGGAGTTCAGGGAGTGCGGTTTCCTCTGTGCGCGAACCTAGAAGATCGAGCCAAGCTCTCTCTGGGTCTTGCGCCCCCGCATTCTACCGTGATACGTCTAGTGGATCGCGAAGTGAACGAAGCGCGGTTTCCTCTGTGCGCGGGCCCAGTCGATCGAGCAGCGCTCTCACTGGGTCCCGCGCCCCCGCGTCCTTTCGCGACTATAGTTCGGATTCGGAGTCAGATTCCCGCGAATCATACACACGTGATACGAGAAATAGATCGCGTTCTAATAAATCGACCGTAGCTCAAGTAAAGCACCGCGATAGTAATTTAAAGAAAAAGCCAGCGTCAACCAGAGCTCAGCCCAGGCAGCAGACATCGTCTGTCTCTGTCTCGCGCGATGCGTGCGCCATATGTAAGAACGGCAAAGAACACAAAGTTAGTGAGTGTTCGAAATTTCTAGCCGCGACTATATCTGAGCGATGGGACTTGGCAAAGGGTGCTAAATTGTGCTGTAGATGTTTAGGCGCGAGTCACCCTAAGCCTTATGGGTGCCAATATGTCGCGTGTGGCATGAATCAGTGCGAAGCCGGACATAATAAACTATTACACGGTCGAAACGCGGCCGCGTCCGCGAGCGGTAATAGAGTCCCGGCAGCACCTGCAGTACTCAATGTTAGACTGCCGCAGACGTGTCACAAAGTCATGCCTGTAGAGGTGTCGGAACCGTTAGGTACCGTCCAAACCCTCGCGCCACTTGACGAAGGCGCGACAATGACTTTGACGCTACACGAAACTGCGGACAGAATCGCGCCCGCGGTACAATTGGTTGGGCACGCAAAGCCTAATACCGCGGACGACGAGGCCTTACAACTTGTGAAACGGCATTCTGAGGTAGAATCATTAGGCGTTTCGCAAAAGTTACCTAGGGCCAACCCCGACCAACGTGCGCTAGATTTACTAGAAGCCACCTGCGAAAAGATACCGGGGGAGCAAAGGTATCGCTCGGGCTTACTTTGGCGGTCAAATGACGAGAAACTCCCCAATAACCAAGCGCAAGCATTGCAACGGCCGTACAGTCTAGAACGAAAGCTAGACCACGATGCGAAACTTAAAGCCGAATATGCAAAGTGTATGTTGCTTGACAAAGGTTACGCGGAGAAAATAGACTCGCCACCGCCCCCCGAGGCACCCCGGACGTGGCCTCTGGCGCATTTCCCAACTTTTCACCCGCAACGCGGCAAAATGCGATTAGTTTGGGACACGGCCGCCACAGCTTGCGAACGTTCGCTTAACAGCGCGCTGTTGGCTGGCCCCGACCTGTTAAAGTCACTTTTTGGCGTATTAATGCGCTTCCGCGAAAGTAAAATCGCGGTGTTAGCCGACGTCAAACAGATGTTTTTACAGATCGAAATAACAGAGCAAGATCGCGATATGTTACGTTTCGTTTGGCGGACAGGGATCGATTGGGACAGGCCTATATCCGTCTCACTCGCACCCGCGTGGCGATCGTTCATTGATAATGTACGGTTAGTTCGCGCCACCGCTGGTAGTCTGGTTGCCGCCGAGGTTTTCAAAGCCGTATTGCTCGCTAAGAAAACGTAAAGAAACTGCATGAAGGTGACGTAGTAACGAGGAACGTGGCCCAGAGGCGTAATCGCCCAGCTATATCCTGGCCTGGATGGCCATTGTTCGCACACGCGCAGGTGACGTCCGCCGCCCAGTTTCTAGACTCATCCCCATTTACTCCGCGCATGAAGACGGTGTTAACACACGTGGGGGAGACTGTCGTAAATAGCTATTAGGGTTCATGCATGTGTTGAATTAGTCTTTACGTTTAGGTTGCTATTTTTACTTTTGTATATTATGTTTTACTTTGTGCTCACATATTATGTCAAATGAATTGCGTGGAATGTTTTATATCTAGTTATAAGTCTAGGATTCATGCTCCTTTCATACGTGCTTAATATTGTATCTATTTATAAATCTAGGATTCGTGCTCCTTTCATACGTGCTTATAATTAACGAGATTGACAGAAATAAATAAAACTCACTCTGCATATAATGCCCACTAGTTCAGAGATACAAATCGCCCGGCCATTCCTATATAAACCCGCGCCATTTGTAGCATATTCAGAGAACTCAGAGAGCTTAACTCTATCACTTGCCTGAACACTCTCCAGTAAATAAACTCAGATATATGTGTTTTTATTTCACACAACACATATTCCGGTAAATGGAGGTATAGCGGACTTCGAGACAGCACGACGGCCAGCGCGTTCCAGCGGCGAGTTTCTACGCTTCACCCAACGAACCCCTCATCACGAAAAGTTACAGTCTACACTCCACAATACCTATGTATTAAGGGATTAATACACAATCTATGATATAGATTGAAAGAGAAGAGTCGTAGAATGTATTGGATCCCATACATATATTTCACGACTCTTCTCTTTCCGCACAGATTCTACCTATGCTGTGAATTTGAAAAAACACAATCATAGGGTTTGAAGTTTTGGACTAGGAAAAATCGTTATGATGCGTACTGTCTAGTACTGTCTTCCATAGATGCTTTTACTCAAAATATTTTTTTTTTAACTTTTGAATACAAGTAAAGTGATTTGTTTTGACGAGTAAAACGATAATTAAGTTATCAACGCAACAATAAAACCATTTCCCGCAAAATGCACGGCAAACAATTGAAATTTATGCGAAATTGCTGCCTTTAACCGGTTGTTGATATTGCTTCTAAAGTAGGTCTAACAATAGGTCCCAGGTGATTACTCAAGCATTAATGACGGGCCATCGACATCGGCCTAATGGGCCCGCTAATGTATGCCAGGTTATAAATAAAATTGAGTTACAAGGGGTCGAACGTTTACCAATACGTCAATGTAGGTACTCAATGAAAGCTAAATAAAGGACGATTAGCACAAGGAATTTTGTATTTAGAGTTGTACCCTCAACTTGCATTTTAGATTTTGGATTATTTACATTACTTCCCCTCAGAATCACGAGCTCTTTCCTAATACAAGAAAAAAAAAGTGTCCCCAAAATTCCATACAATTTTTATGTCCGTTTTGTTACGGTCATAGAAGGTTGTATTGAAAACCGTAACCAAACGGACCAAAACTGGAAAAAGATGGATTTTGAGTAATACCCCAATTATAACACAAATTAAAATTTAGAAATATCCTTATGGGCTAGATTGGCAGCATTTCTAACTAACTATAGTCCTATACAAACAATAACATAATAAATGTTTGTCATGCTCATGAACTCATGATCGGAGAACGCCGCACGCCGCGGTGGCCTTGAGTAAAAATTGTTTCATTAAGGGTACATATTTGTTTGATGACGCCAATGAAAAATACATTATTAGCAGGTTCAGATAGATGGCATTTCTTGATAGCGAGCTATTAACCAGTTTTAAGCAGTTCTGACCAGTGGAACAAGAAGGATTTATAGGTTTAAAGTGTGTAATTGACTATTGCTTACATATAGCTTTGTGGATCCCAAAAAGACATACCGTTTCATTGGTTTTTAATTTGCTTGTACAGTCGCCATCAGATATATCGGAGCGGACGAAGTGTTCAAAAAAATCTGAACACACACTCTAACACCTTGCCAATAGAGGCATATGTACGACGGTATATGTACGTCCGAGGGCGACTGTACGTACCTTGATCGAGCGATCCTAGGCTGTATCGACATTGGGTTTCATACATATTTATCCATTCCAACGTAATTCATCACATAATTAATCTGTTCATTGCGGCAGTCAGTTTACAAAATGACACTCATTAAAATCATTACCAGCGCTCTCGTTATGGCGATGAATTTAACTTTGCACAAATGAAATACATCCTAATCAGATCAGAGGTAATTTAAATTAATGTCATCATACAGAGTGTCCCAGAAATCGACGTCAAGCCGTAAACGGATGATAGACCAAGTCATAACAGTTATCATAAAATTACAAAAAAAAATGTTCTTTAAAAATTATGGTCACTATAAAAATTCACTAAAAAATCCACACCCTGTAATGGTTCTTTAACTCTTGTTACTACAAATTCCATAATTTATTCTAATTTTTTTATTATTGTGTAATCTTGAATAATTACAGGGTGTGGATTTATTTGAAATTTTTTAAAGTGACCATAATTTTTAAAGAACATGAGTTATATTTTTTTTTGTATTTTTATGATAACTGTTATGACTTGGTCTATCATCCGTTTACGGCTTGACGTCGAATTCTGGGACACCCTGTATACTCGTGGTACAATTTAGATGAAAACTCATGTACCTAATCGTATAGAAGGAATACTTACAACAAATAAAATGTGCTGAGGTAGACCGTGAAAATTGTGACAACTTTAGGTCCAAAAAGATCAGTAGTAACACTTTTTAATAGCTACCACTGCTGCCATTTTGATGGATCTTTACAGTGTTGGCCGAACGTTAATGCAATTGACCATTAAAAATTAACCATTGAAAAGGTTAATTGCCATTAGCCATTAACCATTGAAGGAAAATTAATTATCAATTGCATTGAACATCAATTTGCATTAATGTTAATTTATTACGAACCACTAACAATTAAAAAGAATTAATGGTTATTGCTTTACAAACCATTAAAAACTAAAACAATTTTTAATGAAAATTAAACATGTGATTGATAATTAACAATTAACAAGAATAAATATCGTAATTTTATAAAGACGTCCAAGGGATCAAAGGTCTAGTCCAGCGGTCGGCAACCTGCGGCCCGCGGGCCGCATGCGGCTCGTGAACCTATCACTTGCGGCCCGAGTGCCGCCTTGGCTATTTTGTATGTAATAGTATAAAGTCATAAATATTAACAAAGTACGGCCCGCGTCACCATTTATTTTGTTTATTTATTTTATTTATTTTATTTATTTTATTTATTTTATTTATTTTATTTATTTTATTTATTTTATTTATTTTATTTATTTTATTTATTTTATTTATTTTATTTATTTTATTTATTTTATTTATTTTATTTATTTTATTTATTTTATTTATTTTATTTATTTTATTTATTTTATTTATTTTATTTATTTTATTTATTTTATTTATTTTATTTATTTTATTTATTTTATTTATTTTATTTATTTTATTTATTTTATTTATTTTATTTATTTTATTTATTTTATTTATTTTATTTATTTTATTTATTTTATTTATTTTATTTATTTTATTTATTTTATTTATTTTATTTATTTTATTTATTTTATTTATTTTATTTATTTTATTTATTTTATTTATTTTATTTATTTTATTTATTTTATTTATTTTATTTATTTTATTTATTTTATTTATTTTATTTATTTTATTTATTTTATTTATTTTATTTATTTTATTTATTTTATTTATTTTATTTATTTTATTTATTTTATTTATTTTATTTATTTTATTTATTTTATTTATTTTATTTATTTTATTTATTTTATTTATTTTATTTATTTTATTTATTTTATTTATTTTATTTATTTTATTTATTTTATTTATTTTATTTATTTTATTTATTTTATTTATTTTATTTATTTTATTTATTTTATTTATTTTATTTATTTTATTTATTTTATTTATTTTATTTATTTTATTTATTTTATTTATTTTATTTATTTTATTTATTCTATTTTTTTTTATGAGCACCCATTATAACTAACAATAATGGGTGTATTCCCATTTGTCCCCACGGGGAACATATAGGAAATATATGTGCAGTTTGCATATAAATTATTCCCATTTTTCCCCACTTTATTGGTGTGGGGACAAATGGGAACACATCATTATCCGATATTTTCCCATTTGTTCCCGCCTGGAGCAGACGGAATAAGCGCTTCATATAAATGAATAAATCCCATTTGTCCCCGTTTCCCATTTGTCTCCAACTCACATATGACAGGGACAAATAAAAATACACCAATAATGAGTGTATTCCCATTTAATAGTTTCAAGCAAAATTAACATTAATTATTAGTTTATGAAAAAAATATTTAATTCCATTAAACGTTAATGCAATTGAGAGTAATTCTAATTAATTTTTTGAAACTTTAATGCCATTAAATAGGCAATTAGATTGACAATCAATGTAATTAAACGTCTCAAGATTCAATTCTAACTAACTTTAATTAAATTGATGCGTAATGCAATTGATTAATTGCGGAATTAATGGTTAATGCAATTGATTAATTGTTAATTAGAATTAACCATTACGGCCAACACTGGATCTTTAAGACATTACCGCTCTGATGACTACTCACAAAATGCCATATTTTGTCTAAGAAAACAACACAGAATTAAGGCACCGGACATCTACAGAAAGATAAAAGTATACAAAAATCGATAAAATATACTATTACCAGTAAAGAAGATGGGAGTGACTTGTTCTAAATGTTTATCAAGGCCAAGGGCTAGATGGGATCGGACAGACAAGGCCCCGAAACAATAAATATAGTGTATAATATCATAAATGGCCCAGATATTAAGACATTAAAGATAAGCACCCTCACAATTCACGTAAAGGCCGTGTATTTTTTGTGCTTTCTTGTGGCCTAGTGATATTTACGACTGTGGCATAGCGGTCCGTCTGCGAATGCTTTTATTATTGGACTCGCCATTTTTGGATGAACTATGATATTTTCAGGGAATTTTTGTAATATATAGGTTTATTAAAATCACAGGTATGAGTGACTTGTGTGTACCATTAAGTCCATTTACGGCCGGTTAGAAATCGTCACAAAACTTACGGTCAATGTTAAGCCCCTTACAATTTGCCAGGAAAGTGACAGTTGGACGTGACTAAAGGGGCTCACAGATCACCAGTTCGCGGGACGATATCAGCCTGTCAGTTAATCGCCTTTTGGATAACTGACAGGCTGATATCATCCGACGAACTGGTAATCTGTGGGCCCTTTTAACACAACTTGAGTCGCTCTTTAAATTATCTTTAAGAAAACAAAAATACACGTTTTACATTATTTTTATAGTCCCAAAGATAAATCTTGACAATCAACCGATCATTGTACAAGATTCAAAATAAAAGCTACTAAAGAAATTAATGACGTCGTCTAATTCCAGTAGCCGCAGTGAACGCATACAACATAATAATCATAACGCCATTGTCATGTCCCGATGCATATTCATCAAAATAAATAATGACATACTAACATTCCTTTGATAATGTGCTATGCTAGCAGTGAATTAATCTTGGAAAAGGAGGCCAAGAACAATTGCATGCAATCATGAAAGTGAATGTTGGAAACGCTGAAACAGCAGAAAAAATTTTCACCAGTTGCGAATTACCTCTTCGCACGTCTATCGTACGTTTTACAGTACATATGCTGGCCCTTTAATTTTTCGACGTAGTTACGCAATGTGCTTATTATAGCACCTGCTACTGGTATCGTAATGGAACCCCAATATGTAAATTATGGAATAAGAGTCTAATTAAAGTAAATATTAGGTATAGCTACTATACAAAGGAAACAGGCGCGACCATATGCTAGATGGGAAGACGAGATCAGAAAAACAGCAGGCCAAAACTGGTTACAAACAGCACAAACCAGGGAAGACTGGATAACTTTGGAGGAGGCCTTTACCCACAGAGGGGTTCTTGCATAATAGGAAATCAAAGTAAAGGAAAACCTAAAATAAGTGTCTACCTATAGTTCGTTTTATTTAGCATTAGAAAGAACTTGAAAGAAGGTAAGCAATTTTGACGTGTCTTTTGATTGAGAAACGCTTTTTAAAAATCAAGAAATGTTACTTATGAAAGCAGAAGAATATAAATGATCGTATTAGATTCATAATCGTTACATATTTGCCGTAACTTATTTTTGGAATGTGTTTTTCAATTAGGAGACGCATAAAGTTTGTTTACCGAAAAACGAAATGAACTATAGTTATTTAAAATAGTTATTTAAAATAATATTTTATAGATTAAAAATTTTTTGAACACTAATATACGTAGAAAATAAAGAAAACTTAGATTCACATTCATATGCCTCTATATTAAATTGTAAGTACTTAGGTAAACTAATGTCATCATTCAAAAAAAAAAACATTCCAACCTTAATTCGTAAAAATTTATGCCAGAAATAAAAGGCTTTTTTATTTTATTTTTTATTTACTATACAAACCAACTGATAAGAAACGTCGCCTGATTGGTAAGCAGGAAAATGACCAATACCTACATCTACTATGTACATAATAACATCAAATATGCCACGTCTTCCGAGAAGTTATTAAAGCATCTTGTAGACATTAATTTATCATAGCGCCAGTTAATTGGCAGTCATTATACTGGAATCAGTTATGTAACGCTGCCATACATGACCCAAAATTTTTTTATTAAGCTATGAGCTTCATCACATCTGATATTTGAGTAATTCTAAGCATTTCTAGCCTGGGGTTTACAAAGACGGCCGCCACCCGTCATCTTTAAAAAAAATCTATTCTGATCCTGGTGGGTACTTGGGCAAGTTTGGTATCATTTTCGTATAAACCCAAGACGTAGAATTCATTGCTGATATTTGTTTTTTTCAGTTTCATAGTAATTTTACAAGAAAAACGTAAAAAGGTGAAAAATTTGGTTGGAGATTTTTGCTACGCGGAGCCGAAACTACAAAAGATAGAAAGTTGAAATTTGCACACTAGATTACATTTATAAAGTGTACAAGAGATAAGAAGCGATTTTGGGAAATTCAACCCCTAATGGGGTTAAAAAGGGGATGAAAGTTTATATGGGGTTCAAGTTTTATTTTAAGCTAGGAATTTGAAACTTCGTAAAACGATATATTATAAACATACAAGAAAACTAATTTCAGCGTTTTTGAAAATTCATCCCCTAAGGTGGTGAAAAAGGGGTTGAAAGTTTGTATGGATATCAAAAAAATTTTCGAACGCGGGACTTGAATCTTTGTATTTGGGGATATTATTAAAAGACAAGAAAAGTAATTTCAGCGTTTTGTAAAATTCATCCCCTAACAGGGTTAAAAAGGGGTTGAAAGTTTGAATCCATTACAAATCCGAGTAGACA
This sequence comes from Cydia fagiglandana, assembly GCF_963556715.1. NCBI lineage: Eukaryota > Metazoa > Arthropoda > Insecta > Lepidoptera > Tortricidae > Cydia > Cydia fagiglandana. Next base: position 4,849,194 of record NC_085940.1, read on the forward strand.
CACATTTCTTATTGCCTCCCAGGCTTGAAATGCTTAGAATTACTCAAGGAACATATATGATGAAGCTCATAGCTTAATAAAAATTTTTTGGGTCAACTTTATAACTGCCTCCGCTATTAATGTCACCCGCCGTCACACAATATTAACAATACTGGCGGGATAGTTTCCCGGGGACGCTAGCGATGTCCATAAAACTGATACCGTAAGTTAATCAAGAAGTGAGCGAGACTCGGCGCAAGATTCTATCTGTTATAAGTTTTCCAATCTCTTCCGGGATTAGACATAGACACTAAGTTTGAACACGTTGTGACGTTATAGCGCTAACTTAGTGATTAGCAAAACGTAATGGCGTCATGCTAATGTAATGCTGCGAATTTACTAACAGAGCTCGGCAAAACAGCCGATGTGTTCGAGCCATGTCATGGATTCTAGAAAATCGACATTTTGTTTCCATAAGTAACAAAACAACACTGTATGACATAAGCATTGATCTTAAGATAGTTATCGAGGAGTATGACGTTACTCCTCTACAGGTTAACCTTGATTAAATGCGATTGAACAAGGATTGACATTCCGTGACAAATCGGTGATTCCTGAGAATATTTTTAGTGCATTTATTGCCAGCTATAATTAAATAACAAACGAGTAATTTATGCACAGCTTGATTAAAACGACACTGTGCGGGACAGAACGCGATGGTCTTTGCACTAAAACCCCTGAAGATGGATGCCCGAAAGATACAAAACATACCTAGTCTACAGTGACTACTAATAAGTGAGTTAACTGTTGTATTATAATTCTAATACTAGTACATTGTGCAAAGATTAGACCGTGGAACGCTACAGGCTGTATTTGCATATTCAATCACACTTACACAAGCGGATATTTTTAGTTCATTACACACCTTCAACACGGTAAACAACCTATGGCTTGGACATTGGACGTGTTTTAATCGTACATATTGTACATAATCGTACGTACAATCGTCCTTGTTTCTCAGGGAAATTCCGAACGTAACTCATGATTCTTTATGAAAGCGTCGAAAGACTCAAACAAATAACAATGTTACATACAATAAAGAAATCACATGTACGAGTATGACTCAGTAGGGGCAGGCGGTTCAATTTAATAATGTCATATTTGTTTCTGAGAAAACGTCTCATAACCTTAACGAATATGTCTGGCTGGTGCTGGTAGGTTATATATTCTATACTTCATAGATTTTAACCGATTCTAACTCCCGATTGCATATTATAATGCTTTATATTTCCAACAAGGCAGTTGAACCGATTTAAATGAATACTTCGGAGGCATGGCCGATTGGCCGTCAAATGCAAACAGGATCTGTACCCGAAGATTTATTGGTTTTACACGGTCAAGAGCTACCGGGCAGTGATTTCATCGGCTTCGCAGGATCGCCGGGGCGACTGGAGGTCGTAAAACGTATTGTATGCCTGACATGCCTCGTTCAGAGCCAATAAACCGTGTCAGTTCTACATATTCAAAACACTTCTACATATAATCCTAAATTATAATACGGATTCTGACGTGTCCTATGATGCCTGGCCATTGACTTGCGGGATTTGTGTATGCGGATGCGGTGCTGTTTTTTTCTATACTAATAAATAACTCTAAAAAAAACCGACTAACATCATAGCATGTTCCTCTGGCGAGTTACATGCATTAGCCATTTAAGAGTCGTCGCTGATATCGAACTGAAACTGAATCGATCAATCCGTTTTGGAGATACATATGTAATTGTTAACTTGCTTGTACACAATTACACAGACAACTTTATACATGACATGTATCGTGTCCATTTAATCGTGGGTAGAGCAGGATTTGCAAGACTGTTTTAACAAATATGAACGTATCAGTCTTGTAATTTAGTCGATTCTGCTACATTATTATTAGTTATGCTACACTGCTGGCACTACTCTCCTCTACTTTTGTATGTTTACTTATGCCAAGTCTCCAAGGAGACACGTGCTCCCTAATTCGATCAAAGATGGTTAATACAGTCTGCTACAATTTTTTATCGATTCAAGTATACTCGTAGGTAAATAGAAACTGTCTTTTTTTACTGATACGCTCAGTACATACAGCCCAGCTTGTTTAGGCCTCCCACATCCAAGTTTGCAACCATTAGAACCAGATATACATACACGATAAGCTTAGTGAGCGAGTGGAGAGAATCTTACTGCATCAAACTCGTAACGGGCTTACCTGTAAAAAAGAAAATGCCATGTTAGATTAAGATATTCGATAATATTCAATTAAAATATTTTTTTAGGATTAGAATTTAATGAACAGATTTTTGGGTCCAGGTCCGGAATTTTGTCAGTGATGTCAGTTTTTTATATAGTTATTATGTCAACCCTAGTCACAGTGGCTATTCAATGTGAAAATAGCTAAGGATCTCATATTAATATCACTGTGACAAGGCATACCTTAATTGGCACAGAAATTAAATCCCTTGACAGTACAGTGATATTTGGATTAAGATACTTACAGTGAACTCATATTTGCCGGCGATAGTTTAGTGAGAATAATGATATTATGGCGTTAGCGTTATCGTATTGATCTAAGACTATATTAAGTTACTTTCTCTTCTACTCCTATTCTACAAAAAGAACGCTTTAATCATAATAACTTTCGGAATCCTAACAACATTAAAATCTGTAATGCCTTCACAACGCTCTGTGCTACACTTGAGAAACGTTCACCCTTCCCAGTCGTGCAAAAAGACTGTATTAATTAATCATGCTGATTTCTTATTTCCTTTCCAGCGGTTGAAAAATTGCTCAGTGTTGAGAAAGAAATGCAGGCAGAAATAATAACGGCAAAGTGAGGCAGAGCAGACTGCAGTCACAACAAGACGAAACAACACACAATGGGTTCATATTTCCGGTGCTCTGGCTGTGTATTCCCATTGCTATCAGCTCAGGCGTACAACTCTGGATTGAAAGAAAAATTTCATAATTGTAAAGTTATAACGTAAATAAAAGGTAACCATAAATTCCTAAGCCATAAATTCTGGAGAAGCTGGTGTAATGACTATGGGTCACCCTCTCAGACACATCTCTTGATAACAGAAGGCCGATGTACACCGAAGTTCATAAAAGCGGGCATCTTTCCTCATCTCCCCTCAGTGTTTCCATTCCCAAAAATCTATACGCTTGCTTATGGGGGTTTTTGGCCTGTGGCAATGGCAGCGGTTAGTTGAATACAATTTGACGTTTTTAAACCCAACTAGCAGTGAGAGACGAACAGTAATCAGTATCAGACATTACATCCTGTAAAACAGGGATGAAATGAAACATGTGGAGTTATATGGAGCCTGCCAGTCAACTCATTAGCTACTGACACTGACTTGCCTGCTGAGCGATCGGAACAACATCCCTGAACGACTTCGTGAGCCCAGCTTTGCAGTCTCCAACAATCGGCTTGTAAATTAAGGCCGATTTTTGAACCTGGCAACTCGCCAGAAGGGAGACATTAAACGAATTTATACCCAAGCGCGCTTGTCGATAGACAATAATAAGACTCATTTGTTGGCCCAGTTTCAGCTCGCTAATGTGGATGAACCGGTTTTTTTTTACTTTGATTGAAATTTAATTGTTGGCGGGTGTTATTAATGCCATAAACGATTTCGCTCATTATCATAAGTGTACATGGGTGTACTGGATGCATCGTTTATGCCTCAATCAGGGACCGTATAACCGGTTTTATTAAATACCTGTATATAAACTGTCAAACGAATACCGGTTAAAATGTTATACCTATATTCGAATTAGAGGTATTGCTGTCATTCCGTTTTTGTCTTTATCGCTAAACTACACTAATTGACATAATGAAATACCGGTATTCATTAATACCTCAATAATAACAGGTATTCAGTATACCGGTAATGGTTATCGTATTTAATACCGGTATTCATTGCACTTGATCAAAGAGTAACCAAAAACTTTGCGACAAGAGGTTAAAGTTGTTGTTAAGTCCTCATGCTAATATTGATCGCAGTACAAGCGAAATATTTCATAATTTAACCACGAGCGTAGCAAGTGGTTCGTAATTCCGACCGTTTCAAAGCACGAGGTTAATGAATGAATTAATGAAAAGAATTAACCCCAGAAAACATTTCCATATGAAATATGAGCGCCGCGCCGGCGCGCCGCCGCCGCCATCAAAATTTTCGCGCCGCCGCCGCCGCCAAAATTTTCGCGTCGCCGCTGCCGACACTGCGCTATCGCCGTGGCATCGGCGTGACCTTGTTAGATACTAGAGTCTGTCTAAGCTAACTTTGCACCGATTTGAACAGAACAAAGTGAGGGAGTGTTATTATAATATAAACGTCATATTTTCATAGAAATTTGACATTAACGATGATAATATTTACACACGTTGTCGTTGCAAATGCTATGCAGATTAGTTTGATCGGGAATTTATTGCTTTTATATAAGGTGCTAACAAATTACAGCTTGGCAAAAAAGAGTAGAAATTAAAAAGTGGCAACACTGTAGTGTCGTCCCGTTTTCTTATATAAATTGGTTTGAAAGGGACGACACTACAATGTTGCCACTTTTTAATTTCTACTCTTTTTTGCCAAGCTGTAGGTATCGATATTTTAAGAGATGGTACTTTATATAAAAACAGTTAACTTTAAATAGAAATCAAGAAAACTTTTCATATCATATTTTTGTTTTATTTACCGAACAAAAAAATAAATTAAAATTATATTAATAAAATTAATTAAAAATAATCATTACGTGCATTTAACCACATAAAGAAAAAATACATAGAGTGCTCATGCTCACTCCATACATCAGTTTTGGTACCAAAAATACTATTGTTTTCGTAGTCAACATTAGTATCGAGTAACGGAATTATCAGCACTGCTACTTGACAATAGATGTTGCACCGACCGAAAAGTCTAATGCTCAACAACTTTCAGCTAATATTAAACAAGGATTAACTGGAACTTATTTTCAACTCCTTCTGCTTTAATATTAGTTGTAAATAGTTGTTCAATACAATTTTCGTGAGTCGCGACATTTGAGACATCTAGTATCAAGTAGCGGTACTGATAATTCCGCTACTCGATGCTAAATGTCAATTACGAAAATAATAGTCTTTTTGGTACCAAAACTGATGTATGGAGTGAGCACTCTATGCTTACTATATTTGTCTATGATTTAACTGACAAGATGTTTAACACTTTCTGTTTTGCCAACAATTGTTTGTGTTAAATGTCATTATCATCAACGTGTCATTTCATTTATCAACGTGAAGTGGCCAGTTAAAAAGAGGTCTCATTTAATTATCTCATTAACAGGGTGTTTTTACGTAGCAAATTTGTTTTCCAATTTTCTCAAAGAACATCATAAAACCTAAATGTTTCATACTTAAATGTGACGTTCCACGGGAAAAGGTACCTTATGAGGGTTTCTAGTTTCGGAGATATGAAATGTTTTGTAAAGAGGTGAAAAAATGCTCAATTTTTTTTTATTGTGTGATCTGAAACCTTAATGCGTAACGTTTGTTTACCTGTTTTTATTTTTGTTATAAGTTAGTTATAAGCCTAGTAATGTTGTCTCAGAGTTTAGTAGAAAAGGTACCTTATGGAAAAAAGATTGAAAATTCCCAAAAAAACTAGTCAATTCGGGAAAAGAAGTTTGGTAGAGAACTGTATTAGCATTTTGCAAAAATAATTTGATAATATCAGTTCTGGTTGGGGCGCCTAGCAAATATTATAACCGTACATCGACCGACATCACAAATCCAAGTAGCCTGCTATTATACCAAAGTTACTCTCGTCAAGTCTTTCTTAACTAGAATAATCTTCATTTGGTTTGGTCGCATGCAGTAAATCAGCCATTGGTTTGCTGAAAAATGCCAATACCCGACGCATTACCTTATGGAATATCTGAGGTCATTGAACCTCAATGCCGCTTATCTTCAATGGCAACCAAAATATATTATTGATAAGAAATAGACGATTTATACCATCTTTACCCCAAAATATTATTAGTTTATCCTAACTGTTCCATCATCATCATGCCTCATCATGTAACTTAACCACAAGGTACCTTTTCATTACATACAAATTATTGGTCTTTTTTAAGATTATTATGACGAAAAACTAATTAAATTTGTGGCAGTTAAATGTAAATTAATATTTTCTATTCATAAAAGATAAACTGTAATGTGATTGATGTTTTGTAGTGATGTATTATTAGATTTATTTCCATAAGGTACCTTTTCGTAAATGTATGGAGCAAATACTGTTATTGTTATGTAAGTTTAAAGTGGCATAAGGGGTTAAATATAGTATTTAGTTGGGGTTTTAGGATTTATTTCATTTGAATGACAGAATTTCTTTCATATGTGCTCAGAAAAATTGATTGTGTGTCACATTAAAAGTAAAAATATTCAATTTTGTGATTTTATATGAAAAAGTCAGAAAATACATTTTCACCTCTAAATCGGTATTGTTTTTTGCTTAAACTGTCTGTCAGTGTCGTTTTCTAATAGATAAAATTTAAATCTTGAGAGCTCACTGCAATCAATCGTGAAAATGAAATAAAACTTTATTTTTAAGAGATTGGTTAGTATACACATAAATCAGTCGATATCAAAAGTTTCTATTTGCATTACAGAACAAGTCGCAATATTTTTTTAATCTCAGATATATAAGGTATTATTATTTGTAGTCAACTATGTAACTTCCTTCAGGAACATAGTTTTTTAGGCGGCTAAACTTAAAACTTCTCTATCGTAAAGTTGCTCATTTCACAACATTATTTTCAAAAAATCATATCTCTGTAACTACGCAACCTAGGAGGTTGATCTTTTGTGTTATCGATAGCTTATTTATTGTAGATTACTGGGGTATGCATAACTCCATACCCGCCATAAGGTACCTTTGACCGTGGGACGTCACAAATATACTCCAGGAGTCGAGTATTATCAGCTGTAAAAATATTGGTAGCTAATTTGTTAGCACCTTATATTAAGTTCGGATATATAACTTTTTTGGCTAATATATATTAGACTGCATGCTTTCTCTTGTCTATGCTTAAGCTAAACATGTGGCAGTAGTTAGCGATTCGGTGGCCAGGCAATGTCAATGAATAAGAAATAGGTGATATGGAGTCTAACCTAATACGTCTATTCCAGAACATATCCTCAACAATTGAATGTAAAGGTATGAGCACGATAGTTGAAGTCACGCACACAACAACAAAATCATGTAATGACAGTGAGATTTTGAAATTAATATTCTTTTTAGGCTTCCGTATTTCGTACCAATATCTAACCAATAACTATTATATTTGACTATAGCTACCCGCACTGACTTCGCACGGATAACACAAAACCTTAACAAATTGTACACCTAAACTAAAGCTTCCTCAAAAATCTTTCTATTGATAGCTGAAATCCGCATGAAAATCAGTTGAGTAGGTTTTGAGTTCATCGTGAACATACATTCATATAGTTACAGACAGACGCGGCGGGAGACTTTGTTTTATAAGGTGTAGTGAATTAGTGATAAATTCAATTAACAGTAACCTCACAATATAAAGATGTTCATTGTGCTGCTTATCTACAGTTCATGGCATGAAAAACTTTTTTCCTACCATAATTCAATAAATAATCCTTGAAATTAAAAGGTTTGAATTCTCTTCGCATAAACCAAGTTTTCAAGGCTACGCCGCCGATTCGCCGCCACCGCCAACCAATTTTGACCGGCGAACCGTCGCCGGCTAAATGCCTACCGGGCGGCGCTAGACGTGCGCGCCGGTCGAAAATAATTGGGCAACGGCGCGCCACCAAAAAATCCACGGCGGCGGCGTGGAATTTTTCAACTTTTCAATAATGAAAAGTCATGCTTAACCCTTAAATCGACAAGGGAAAAAAATCTTAAAAAACTGTGTTAGTATCATTTTTTCGGTGTTATTATCTTATTAGGTATGTGGTTGTTTATTGTAGAAAAATCATGAAAAAAAATCTATTTATAATAGTTTCGAAAAAAACATAGGTATGACAAATATGTTGGATGTTGCCAGGTTCGGTGTAAATAAAAAGATACGCTGCATAATGAAAAGACGTCTAGTATTTTGGACGTTGCCGAATATACAGTACTTTATATGCATAAGGTTTTTTTTTGTCAATATCATGTTATTTTTTAAATTATTATAGAATAATTGCTTTTAATTACAAATACACTTACTGATAATGTCAACTTATGTTATGAACTAAAGTAAAACCTACTATTTTTATATTTTTCCAAAAAGTTTATAGCTCGTAGGTGGTAAAACCGTAGGTGGTGGTGGTGGTTCGTGGTGGTGGTTTTCAGTCATTGGCGTCATTTTATTAACATTAAATCAAACTTAGCGGGGTATCGTAGGATGCAGCAACATCTGAACAATGGTATACAATAATGCATGTAATTTTATCAATATTTTCGTAAGAACTTTCTTAAATGAAATCGGGTCTGTCTCTTGATGTCTTGATGAACGCACAGGAAAAAAAATCCGTAATAATATTTTTTTATCTATTTGGTTCATTACGTTGTAATAAGACAAATAATGACTTAGTGTGGTGTTGGTGCGACATAAAATAGTAGAAATTCAATTATATAACCAGAAAAATTCCGTAAGTACGTAATTATTGCCATTTTTAAGTAAGTATTTTACGTCAAAAATGTGAGAGTTACGTAGGAAGTGGCGCCCGCAATAATTTTCAACTATTTCTTATCAGACTATAACCTATTACATATTTTAACGCTGCATAATACTGTCTTATAAAAAAATATTCGGCGCGAATTTTAAACTACCGGCGGCGGCGGCGGCGCGCGTACTCCTTATGGCGGCGGCGCGCACGTCTAATCAGCGCTCATATCTTTGAGATTATAAACTACATACATAATAAAATACAATTAAATCAACAATTAAAAAACAATTAAAAGAATCAAATGAACGCTATTAAAAATGTATTCGTCAAAATCATCACCTAACAGCTAATTTCACCAGCAACATGAAAACGGGCATTCTAAGATCCGAATCTTAAGTATTTACAACTTTACAAGCGGGCCGGACAACGTCCTTGACGAGTAGCGAAGGAACGAATCGTGGTACTACTACAACCGGTATTGGCACTTACTTATTACCGGTAATAGCTTTAGGAGTAAACTATCAAATAGTGGTATTTGTTGTCAATTGGCTAAACCGATAACACTATTGAATACCGGTATTCGAATACCTCTATTCGGAGCTTAAGTGATATAAATACCCAAATTCAAATTACACCGGTTATACCTCAATAATAACCTGTAGTCAGAATACCGGTAACGGTCCCTGGCCTCAATCAAGTTTCGTAAGGCTCGCTTATGTGCCTATTAAAACTGTTCTATCGATACCGATACTTCCTTTTTGTATTTCGTTGCGTCCTTTTATGTACATAATTATAACTTTTTCAGGGCACTGGTTTATAATTTATTTTATAATTATATACCTATCAAATGTTCTCAAGAAGTCGATCATAATATATGTTCGATAAAATCCGAAATTCCCAGTTACCACCATAAAGAAATGTATATCAATAGTATATTACTCGTAAGTACGTAACTGGACAAAATAGAATGCCAGCAAGCATCCGATGATAGGTCGCTCCTCTGTAACCGCTGCAAACCAGTAAACCTCATGTAACGTTTTTGCCAATAAGCACATGCTAATTAATTTCAATTAAGCGATGGAGCATAACTTCCCTCGAACGAAACAAATGTCCACGCTCCGATAACGGACGAGGGTTAAATCAGACAGGAGCAAAAAATACCACGGGAGTTGCCCGTTTGCCGGGTATAACAATACAGGGTGTATCAACACTAGACTGGGATTCCCGGTTGAACTTAAGAATGGCGAAGTTGTCCCGAGAATCTTTTTAGGGTTCCGTACCCAAAGGGTAAAACGGGACCCTATTACTAAGACTTCGCTGTCCGTCCGTCCGTCTGTCACCAGGCTGTATCTCACGAACCGTGATAGCTAGACAGTTGAAATTTTCACAGATGATTTATTTTATTTTTTATTTATTTAAACTTTATTGCACAAGCACAGGAAAAATGTACAAATGGCGGACTTAATGCCTAAAGGCATTCTCTACCAGTCAACCATTTGATGATGTATTTCTGTTGCCGCTATAACAACAAATACTAAAAACAGAATAAAATAAAGATTTAAATGGGGCTCCCATACAACAAACGTGATTTTTGACCAAAGTTAAGCAACGTCGGGAGGGGTCAGTACTTGGATGGGTGACCGTTTTCTTTTTGCTTTTTTTTGTTTTTTTTTATGGTACGGAACCCTTCGTGCGCGAGTCCGACTCGCACTTGCCCGGTTTTTTTCTCATTAATGTTGTTTAAAGTATAATATTGTAAGCTTATTATGCGTGAATTAACGTGGAATTAAGAATTAGACTTAAAACGCGGTTATCGATTCTTTAGTCAACATCCGGCAAATTCATCTTGGCTTCATGCTGTACAAGCACACTTTTGACACTGGCGAAATCATTTTTAAAATGATTAAATAAAACCCATTTTTAAAAGAAAAACATAACTAGACTGTTTTTTTTTCACACGTTAGTAAGCAAACGGTAACCTGCAGGTGCAGGGAAATCCAGTTGTACTTATACACAGACAGCAAAAAAGTCATTCATAGTCATAAATCAAAAGACAATTGGTGTATTATACGACCGATTTACGTGACTTTTCTTCAGCACAGTGAGCACAGTATTCAACGGAAATGGTTAATTAAGATTCATATTAACGTACTTATATCTCTAACTTATCAAATTAGCAACAACTGGCTAAACAAATTTCTTTAACTCGTAATAATATTGATTAGACACGTAACATAACATTTATTCGCAAACACTTGGTTCATCCATGCAAAATTAAACCTAATAGTAACAACTATTATGGGTATTGCCCCGGATAAAATTATTGGTATTGCCCAGGTAAACCATCCCTAGCGACGAATGAGACAGTTTGTATGGGAACGGGGAGATGTGCATGCAACGCCCCCACTAATTTACACCCGTCCAAATTCGACTGAGTGATATTTGAAACGCCAATAAATAAAAGCCCATCTGAATTCCGGGCGTAACGGAGTAGAAAGCGTAAATAGAAAGATACAAATGGCGGGCCTAATTCGACATTCAGTAGGCTTAGTTCTTAACAGAGATATATTTAAGATGATTTGGGATTATTCCGGAAAATTAGTCTCTTAGCGAAAGTTTTAGACGGTTGAAAAATAAGTCTCGATTTGTGTTTTTTTTTGTTTGGTAACATGATGATAACTAGATTTAAAAAATGATATACATAGTATCGGAATACCTTGACTTTTATAGCTTAATATCAATAACTACATACTTAATGCCTAAGCAAGTATTTTCTAAGCAAGTGCGTTAGCACGATTTATAGCAAGTTAAAATATAAATAAAAGTTAAAACAAACAATAAGTTTAATAACACTGTTTAACTTAATTATGGTAGTTATTATGTGTCACATTTCCTTGTGAGAATCTAAATAAACATTTCGCTCACTAATTAAACTCGGTAAGCAAATTCAACAAAATTACCAAAGCAATGAATACATTTCGCCGAACTGCATATTGCAATATGTAAATAACCAAGATTAGCTCATTTGATTTGAATCCATTGTTTACGAATGCACGAGATTTAAAGTACTTTGAACTGCAACTTCGACGAAGATTGTCATCAAAATTATAATTTGGCAATATGAAATAAAAATGTATCGGACACATTTTGATATTGTTGCCATTAACCTCTTGTCTGTATGATCTAGGCCCTAGGGCTAAGATGGTCGGCTCTTTATCATTTGTCATTATGCCGATGTCACATGTCATGTCACATTCCAACAAATATGTACGAGGGGCGGCTGAATAGTAATCTACCTAAGTATGAAATAAAAGACTGTAGTGTCCAGTTTTATTTTATTTTTCTATGTAGTCCCCTTCGAGGGAAATGCACTTATTACATTTGTCAAATAATGACATTAACCCATGAAAAAAAAAATCTTTTGGTTTGTCGTCAAAAAAGTCCGTTACAGCAGCCTTCATCTCATCATCAGTAGAAAATTTTCTGCCTCGGAGGTCTTTCTTCAGATTTCGGAAGAGAAAATAGTCGCAGGGGGCTAGGTCTGGACTATACGGTGGGTGGTCAATGGTACCGAAGCCTAATTCTTTCATAACCAGCTGCGTTGTGCGGGCAGTATGGACAGGTGCGTTATCGTGTAACATCAAAATTCCTTTGCTTAATTTGCCTCTCCTTTTTTCTTTTATTGCATCCCTTAACTGGCGTAGCAGGTTAGAATAATATTCGGCATTCATGGTAGTTCTTTTTGGTAAATAATCAATCATTAATATTCCTTCTATATCCCAGAACACCGTAGCCATAAGTTTGCCAGCTGACGGTCGAACTTTAAACTTCCTAGGAGGCTTCTCGTCTTTGAACTTCCATTGTAAAGACTCTTGCTTACTTTCTGGGTCCCACTGTCTGATCCAGGTCTCATCACACGTCACTACTTTTGACATAATTTCTTCTTCTTTCCCCCGACTCATGTTCAAAAAGTCCTTACAACATTTCACCCGTCTGTCCATGTCAAAAGGCGTTAACATTCTGGGGACCCAGCGCGCACTCACCTTAGACATGTTCAAATGTGTATGAATTATTTCATTAACTCTCTCTTTACTTATGCCCACATCTCGGGCTATCTCCCACTGCTTCACCCGTCGGTCTTCTAGAATTATTTTTTTTACTTTGGCTACATTTTCCTCCGTAACCGCAAAAATCGGCCTTCCACTGAGGGGGTCATCCTCCAAGCTTTCACGACCAATTTTAAATTGCTTGGACCAAAATTTTATAGTGAATTCTGAAGGGCACGAATCACCAAACACACGCAACATACGCTCTCGGATATGCGAGGGCGTATTTCCTTCTTTTGTTAAGAATTTGATCACTGCACGGTGCTCAATTTTAACTATTTTGATTTTTTCACCCGACATCTTGCATAAATTCGCAAATTGTACACAAATGGCATTTACGGAAACAAATGAATGTCACAAAATTTGAAAAAAGAATAAATAACGAATAAAATTGCATTGCAACCAGTAACATATTTTAATATTTTTTTGACCAAGGAGATTACTATTCAGCCGCCCCTCGTAAGTGCGAAAGTGACGCATGTCTTGACTGGTGATAAAAATGCGACCATGATTCCGCTTCAGATCGTTTTAGTCATCTTTTTGCATTCGAGGATTTCGAGGACGCTTTTTTGTGCTCTAAGCGCATCCGAGGTTTGAGTCTACGATTTTTGACCAACACTCACATAGGTATGAAAGCTTAACATATAATTCAGTAAACTAGGCGAGAATGTATTCAATCGCATAAGCTTTTTGTGAATTATCATTGGCAATCCATTATGAGCACAGCGAAGCTTCTTAGCAAAAAATGCAAGAATGTGAGAAGGTTAATACATCAATGGCTGCCAAGTCGAATGTTAGTTTCACTTGACTTTCAAGTGGTGCGATAAAGAAGCCATGTGGTACAACACGTGTTGTCAAATGTTCGTTTCTGTATCCAACCCTGACCGTGAATCTCAGTTTATAATAACTTTATGGTCACAATTACTGATAATTTTTACAATGCCGTCTTTAATTCCAACTCAGGTCACGGTTTTTTTGTATCAAATTCGAATATAAAAACAAACATTACAAAGTTAAAGAAATCCTACCTATTATTTTATATCTGAAAGAACAAAAACACATCACCTATGCACACCAGGTAACTTAATAATATGATCCCTATTATGTGCGACATAAAGCATTCATTCTTTACTAGCATAGTGCAATGGTAAGAGATGTTTTAAGTCTTTGTCCCATCGGGACGGGTGTTAATGGTATTAAAATATATCAGGAAATATCAAAACCTTAAAAGTCAACACTATGAAGATACCATGGCCCAATAATGGTTCTTCTAAATGCTACTACAATATGCCCGCTGTATTGTATTGATACCGAAACCATAGATATAAACTATGGATGAGCGCATGCATATGAATTGCCCGTTGCGATCTTCATGTCAGCAAAAAAGCGCCATCTGTTACACACTGCGTACAACTACGTGAGCTCGACTCTCGCGATAACTTTGTACGGGCGTACAAGGTTTGTTAAGTTTATTCGCGGTTTATATCAGAAGAGCGTCGATTAAGTTTATGGTTAATCAAAATTATTTGTTGTATTTGTTGGCGTTGTTTGATATCCGTGTCGTCGACACTGACGCTCCTTCTTACCTCTCAAGACCCGTGACATCTGTACTAAAATCAGCTGAAGACGAAAAACAGAGAAAATATTCCACGGCCTGTGAAATGCGACATGCAACTTTCACACCACTTGTAACATCTGTTGACAGCGTCTATGCACCCCAAATGTCCTCCGTTATAAAACATATGGCAGAAACCATATCTCAACGTTGGAACCGATCTCTAAGTACTGTACTGGGCTGGCTGAGATGCAGGATCAGTAACGCCGTTATACGTGCCACCACCATGTGCATCCGAGGCACACGCCACCGGTTTAAGTCCCCCGCCTGGTGGCTTGGGTTCGACGACGGTGCCGCCCTTCCACACATCGACTGAAACCCCTTTTCTACCCTACCTACATATGTCTTAACCTAACCCTTTGCCTATGTATTACTTATGATTCTCGTAATAAATGCTTTAGTTAACATATTTATTGTATTAAAATGGGCGAACTTATCCTTATAAGTTTCCGTTCTTCTACGTTATTTCGTGATGTCATTATCGTCTCAGGTGGCAATGCAATATTTTAAACATTCGCGCAGTGCGGTGTGCCGCCCTGTGTAAGCCGGCTCTGTCAAGGTCGACAAGTTGGCCGAGCTACTAGCTACAGCAGTACAGTTCGATAAGTACCTCCCGAGCTTTCGCGAGTAAAATGCGGCGAACAACTATTTCTGTTAGTTTCTTGCTTGCAAAACAGGTAGAGTAAAAAAGAAGGAAACAGCAATACAAACTAACTATTTTGGCTCAGTGATCCAAAGAGAATCTTGGCCTCCGAAACGAGAGCGTGCCACCTGTCCACAAATATGATGCAAAAATATAAGTAGGTAATGGAAAGTATTAAATACAGCGATGTGAATTAATCGGTGTTTGAAAATGCGCGCTTTGTTTCTAGCGCTCACCTGTTAATTTTTTTTGAGTTTTACCTACAGTTAATTAAAAACTTTAACCTGACAAGAATTAATATACTAGGTACCTAAGTCAACGAATAAAACAATAACAAATACTTGATCTTGTTATTTCGAATGTTTTTAATAATTATGTAAAAGAAACGGGAACAAACTCTGTAAGACAGACAATAGGTACTTTAATTTCGGTAATTATATCCGGTAGGTAATCAACTAATCATATTTAAGTAAATTTACCTATACAAATCACGCAGTATGCATTTCTACTTCATAATAACTTCCAAAGAGAAATGACGTCCTTACAAGGTTAATGCATTAGCGCTATGACGTACGAGCGAACATTAGTTGCTCGTGAGAATGAAATAAAATTATCGTTTAAAATTGGTTTTAAGCAATAAATAAACCTAATTGGAAATTACTTACCGATGATATGAGATCCCATTTTTTTCCTTATACTTCCTATAATGGTTTTTGCACCCTTTTACAACGCAATAAGGCATTTTTGTGTTATGCTGCGTGACAACTTTCTACTGCGCAATTCGCCACACGACTGAGCGCCGGGGTGTGATAAATGCAAATATCACACCCATGTAGCGGCCCCCTTTTTAGTGCTCGTTAGCCGCGTCCTTACGAAGTAATATATATGTCCATGCTAAACGCAAAAAGTTTAAGGCCGATGCCAGAAACCCACTAAAGAATAGATCGTTGCTTCGAGCAACACGGAAGGGAGGCGGTATTCGCACTATTTCCCCTCTGCCGAGGTACAAGCATAGATATAAACTATGGATGAGCGCATGCATATGAATTGCCCGTTGCGATCTTCATGTCAGCAAAAAAGCGCCATCTGTTACACACTGCGTACAACTACGTGAGCTCGACTCTCGCGATAACTTTGTACGGGCGTACAAGGCTCCACAAGGCTATGTCCATGACCGAAACAATTTCCAAACAATAAGTTCCAGCCGGCTCCCCTAGCTATCGTTTACGATGCCGCAGAAACTCTACGCAAGAGCATTTAATACAAATAGCTCTAAATGAGTGCGGTTCCTCGTGACGGTTTCACGAAAAAGGGCAATTACTCCAGCCCGCCATGGAGGGAATGAGCCCTTGGGACATGGGAGCACGACTGTCCTTACGAAACGACTTCACAACGTGCTCGCTTCGTTACGCTACATTGATAACTAAACGAGCCATATTGTGTTATTATTCATTAAGCCTCCTGTTAAGTCTAAAATGCATTTGATAAAGGTTTGTACTTTTCTGTCATTTCGACATTTGTCTTTGTTTGTTGGAAAGGCGTTTCCTAAGCTTTATGATTTATGAATAAGTAGAGTATCAGTATTTATGAGTGGCCTCACAATTTGTAAAAAGTAAGGTCAGACGTTATTGAACTTATTAATATGAATCCATCAAATAATAATGGTAAATGTATAGTATTACCAAAGGATATATAATGTATAGGAGTTAACTGATGTTACCATAACATACTTGTACGTCAGATGTAACAAAACGACACATTTGAAAATGTTATTTTTTCCATACTACACTGACACTGCACAATAATTTTCTAAAACCATTAACTTTTTACGACTCTTATGACTTATAACACATATAACTATTAATACTTAGTCTTTAGTACGTTTTATTAGTGAATAGGGCGACAGTAAAATATGGTGGTGGACCGCTAACAACTACCAAAACAAAGACTGTGAAAGTCTGGAAAATTAAACATGTGCTAAATTAATGATTATTAGAAATTTAAAATTACCTAAGAACAACATTATCTGAATCCTCCGAATCCACACAAATAATACATTCACAGAAACATAATACATGTTTGTAGGTATCCGCGCCTTTGAAGTCGTCATAAAGAATTTCTCTATACGAGAGGATGTGACAGCATGGCTTTTGAAATGAAGCCAATTTCTTTCTTGAAGGGTTCCCTACTTCCTAGTTTACAATGGTGGATTGGATATGAATATGATTTAATTAATTGCCAATGACAGGTATTATGATAATACGACTTTTCGCGGTACTTTAAGATCAATCGAAGCAGCGTACAGAAATATTCTCTGGAAGATTGTGAAAATACATATGTCCAAACCACTAAGCCAATATAAAAAAAGAGTTTTCTCAAACATGCAATGAAATATTGATGTTATGTTCCTTATAATAGGCTGCGAAGTATGACGTTTCAGGTGCGGCTAGGACAAAAGGTAGTTAATGGAATTTCATACAAATCTTGCAGGCCTAGGCCGGCAAAGTCCTCTTTTTTAATTTTTGATTTCACAAATATTTGTGACACAGCATCGTGGCATTCATCCATAAAAAAAAAACTAGAGGCAGTATTTGCTTTATGGTTCGTAATGACACTCTGCCACTACGCCTATTAAAAAAAAAAAAAAAAAAAAACAATGTTTGCTATAATTTGCAGTTTTATTTGTATAAAATCAACATGAACTTAATAAATAATACATTATATAATTTTATAATTTTAAATTATAAATTTAACTACACACAAATAAAAACATTTAAAATATTTCATCTAAACGTTAGCGGTAAAAAGGTCTACTCAAACACGCGTAGTTATATTTTTAAAATTGTTATGGAGGTAAAGTTGAAATTAATTCATTCTGTTTTATTAGATTTATGGTGCGTTGTTGATTTTTTGTTTTTAATATGAGTTCCGACGAAATAATGAAATTAATATTAATTGTAATCGTAGGTGTTGGAATTGGCAGCGTAAGCAGAATTGATTTTAAAGAACTTGCTACGTCTGCCGCCAAGTCAAAGACGAAGTATATACACTCGGCGTCAAAAAAATCGCACCTCGCCAAAAATTCGTTTCAAGCAAATATAGCTCTTATCTAATGCATTGTACCCTATCAATATTGGTATCATTTGAAAGCGCAATTAACGAACTTTAAAAAGATAAATCGGCATTGTCCGTAAAAACAACCATCGCCGAACATAGGCGTTTTGTTTAAAAAAGGGCCGAGAGCCAATTTTAATCGGTCCGTTGTTGTGCAATCCGGGAGGGGTATAAAATGGAGGGTAATGGTTAGTTATGGTTTATTCGCTCTTCAGTGGTCACTGAGGTTACTAATGAACCGTTACAGCAAGAAAAAACCCTTGGACATGAATACCAGTCCAGAAGAAGCAGCTCAAGAGGTGGCACTGCTGCAAACAAGACTATGGCAGTAAGAATTTGCTGAAAGATTTAACATAAGCGGTTTCCGAGTGCGTCGAGTCTTGCTGGGGTTTCAGGTGACTAGTGGTTACATCAGGAGGCCTGGACCTGGAAGACAACACTGCGCTTCCGCTAGAGACCATCGGTACAATGTATCGAACTCTTTGCAGAACCGTTTCTCCGAGGCTATTGAGCTGCAGCAGCAGCTTCAAGCAGCTCAAAAAACAGCAGTAAGCACCTCTACGATCGGAAGAAAGCCGGAAGAGAAGAGGATGTTGCCCTGTAGAGCTGCTACAGGCCCCCAATTAAAGCAATAGCATCGAATAGCCAGGAGGCAATTTTGCCGACTGCACGAAGATTGGACGTTTGAACAATAGAGAAATGTCCTCTTTTCCGACGAGACGAGGGTTTGCCTTTACATCAACGACAGGTGCAGGGGGGTGTATAGGAGGCAGGAAGAGCAATTTACGCAAGCCTGCACTGAAAAAACCGTCTGCTTAGGGGTCGGATCTCGCATGTTCTGGGGCGGCATTTCGATCGACGAGTAAACTGATCTCTTGTGCATTTCCCGCACTGAAGGTGGTCACAGCCAGGGACTCCTGACTGCTCGGCGTTCCATAACGGTGTTCTTGGACGAGCATGTGTTCCCATATGATGGTTTTGTTGGACCCAACTTCCAGTTTATGCATGACAACGCCCGCTGTCACACTGCGTTGTTTGTGTGAGATTAACTGTGGGAGGTTGGGGTCACCGTAATGGAGTGGCCAGCAAGGAGCCCTGACCTGAACCCAATCGAACATCACTAGGATCAGCTAAACCGGCGGGTTCGATCGCCTGATCCTGCTCCTGCCACTCTCGACAGGCTTCAAAACGCCATTATTGAGGAGTGGAACAACTTTCCTCAAAAACGCACCGTGGCACTCATGACAGTCATTACTGATCACATGGAAGCTACTCGGAGGGCAAGAGGAGGCAGCATTAGGTTTTAAGTTTAGTTTTAAGTTTGTTTTTTCCGTATCTGTTGATTTTGTAGTGTTTTTATTCTTTGCAATTTTAACCTGAATACACGTCGATTCGTTTTTCCTGAAAATTTTCTTTTTGTATGGAGTAGATCGTCCATTTTACGACATTTTCCAATAGAGGGTTTCATAACCTTTCAAATAAGGCCCCATAGTCTTATCTTGCCTTATATAATATAAGGTTTAAAACCGCTTGAAAGAAAAAAGTTAAGATGTGCGATTTTTTTGACGCTGAGTGTATATGGTTGCTTATGGCAATTTTATTATTTGAGAAACTAAGAAAAATGGCTTACAGTTTATTAGAAACAGTTTTGTGGCATATTTTAAATGAATGTAACTACAAATTCGTCAACACTGTGGAAATTATACTTATTTACTCCATGCATAAAGCAACGATGTATGTGAAACATGATATCAACATGAAAGACTATGTAAACTTATGTGACGAAAACGACAGTCAGACGGATACAAGGCGAAAAAAATCAAAGATACATGAAAATATACGGGTAGTAAAAATACACGACTCGTGTAAAACATACGCGTGATAATGATATAGGTACGTGTTGGTTATATTTTGGGTGTGGTTTACTTTTAGTTTTTTCTATAAATAAAACTTGGGTTTCGTGGATTTTTTATTTTATTTATTTCATTGCATGTTTGAGAAAATCACTATACATACCTCGGCGGGAAATGGGGTTGCCCGCGCTCAGACCTATCCGGCCTCGCTTCGCTCGGCCGTCTATATGTCTTCGGCCGGCAACCCCTTTCGTCCCGGCCTCAGTAGTAATGTACTATTTAAAACTCCACTTGTATAAACATCGACATTTTAGTAAATTTCTTTGCATCCGTGAAGGTTGTATATTTATGCCGGTACAGTAATATTGGAAACACGTATGCACGTACACGTAAGCCACGTAGTTAGCTTCCGTTTGTCGGAGCTACCAACTAATCGGAGAATATCCGTGAAATGATTGTTATCTGACTTTTTCCCGAATCTCTCAACCGCGTTACAATAAATTCTGAGCACGTACGACATTTCGAGGGACATTTCATTGCAGACTGAGAATATCCGAGTTTTGGTATATTAGAAAACTCAGCACGGAACGAATCTTTTTGCAATTCAAGTATACCCTCTGGTTACTAAGTTCATTAACGTTCAGGGTTATGAGGTCGACACACGGTTAGTGTTAAGGTGACTCAATAGTCACCTGATGACCACGTGGGTCGCCCGATGGTAACCCCGGTAAAGCCGTAATTCATTTGCTAAAATCACTGTATGGACAACCACATGAAGTGTTGTATTGGTTGAGTCGAGTCGAACTTAAGGTTTTCGGATGCCTTTAGAACTTCTGATAGTCAAGTTAAGCATAAGCAACTTGACTATAAGATGAGAGCAAGCACTCTCTCACAGCTGCCTAATCTTAAGAGCGCTCTTACAAGAAAACTCGAAATAATGCAAAATTGATGATACTAGTCGACGAAATTCAGGACTTTGTGCTCATTATTAGAAACAATGAGTACTTGTTCCAGTAAAAGCGTCTTCTTATCTTTTTAAATATCGTTGTAAATATTAGAAAAAGGACTTATTAAATTAGTAATGAATTTTTTTCTGATGGTCATTTCCGAAAAACCCCGTGAAGCACTGAACGGCAAGCTCTTATTTGGAAATGTTGAGAAGTTTACTCTGCTAAACCTGGCTATTTTGTATTACTAATACCCTGTACTTTAGGCATATCAAACGATATTTTTCCTACATACCTTTGAGAAAGAGAAAATCAAAGTAAAACGAACTCAATTTTCTCTCCGAAACAAGTGTCAATTTCTACGAAAATCTACTTAATATCGAAGTCATTTTCATACTCAAGCAATCTGCAACGTTTGCTTATACTGTTGGTATACATTAGTGTTTATGAAATTCTACTATAATTTTTTGGCAATTTTTTGAAAACTACTCTATATTACCGATGACGCGCGCTCGCCAGCTCAGTGCCGCGGCAGAGCTTGTACAGGTAGGACGTGTGTCGGTCGGCTCCGCACATTTTCAACGGCGTCGACGAGGTTTTTTATCATTGTGTGCGGCGGGCGCCGTGTAAAACGCTATACTGTGTGCGTGTAAACCGCAACGAGAGACTTTGATCCTAGCACTGTTTTTATAGTATTATAATTTATAATGGTACAGTTTAATAAACTACCGGACAGGATTAAAAATATTTGAAACGACCTGACATTCTATATGTATTTATTTGACTCAAGATAGTACTCAGGGTCTGATGATGGAGCCGGAAGGTGGTCACCGGTACCAATCAACCATGCAACTAAACCACTTTGTGTTTAGGCTCGTTTTATTCGGCTCAACAAGATCTTTGACTTAAGATAGTACTCAGGGTCTGATGATGGAGCCGGAAGGTGGTCACCAGTACCAGTCAACCATGCAACTAAACCACTTCGTGTTTAGGCTCGTTTTATTCGTCTCAACAAGATCTTTGACGCAAGATAGTACTCAGGGTCTGATGATGGAGCCGGAAGGTGGTCACCGGTACCAATCAACCATGCAACTAAACCACTTCGTGTTTAGGCTAGTTTTATTCGTCTTAACAAGATCTTTGACACAAAATAGTACTCAGGGTCTGATGATGGAGCCGGAAGGTGGTCACCGGTACCAATCAACCATGCAACTAAAACACTTCGTGTTTGGGCTCGTTTGATTCGGCTCAACAAGATCTTTGACTTAAGATAGTACTCAGGGTCTGATGATGGAGCCGGAAGGTGGTCACCAGTACCAATCAACCATGCAACTAAACCACTTCGTGTTTAGGCTCGTTTTATTCGTCTCAACAAGATCTTTGACACAAGATAGTACTCAGGATCTGATGATGGAGCTGGAAGGTGGTCACCGGTACCAATCAACCATGCAACTAAACCACTTCGTGTTTAGGCTCGTTTTATTCGTCTCAACAAGATCTTTGACACAAGATAGTACTCAGGGTCTGATGATGGAGCTGGACTGTGGCCACGGGTACCAGTCTACCATGTAACTGAACCACTTCGTGTTTGGGCTCGTTTGATTCGTCGCAACAAGATCTTTGACACAAGATACTACTCAGGGTCTGATGATGGAGCTCGAAGGTGGCGACGGGTACCAGTCTATCACATAACTGAACCACTTCGTGTTTGGGCTTCGTGTTTGGTTTATCACCTAGTGTCAAAGATCTTGTTGAGACGAATCAAACGAGCCTAAACACGAAGTGGTTTAGTTGCATGGTTGATTGGTACCGGTTACCACCTTCCAGCTCCATCATCAGACTCTGAGTATCACCTAGTGTCAAAGATCTTGTTGAGACTAATCAAACGAGCCTAAACATGAAGTGGTTTAGTTGCATGGTTGATTGGTACCGGTGACCACCTTCCGGCTCCATCATCAGACTCTGAGTATCACCTAGTGTCAAAGATCTTGTTGAGACTAGTCAAACGAGCCTAAACATGAAGTGGTTTAGTAGCATGGTTGATTGGTACCGGTAACCAACTTCCAGCTCCATCATCAGACTCTGAGTATCACCTAGTGTCAAAGATCTTGTTGAGATGAATAAAACGAGCCTAAACACGATGTGGTTTAGTTGTATGGTTGATTGGTAATGGTGACCACCTTCCAGCTCCATCATCAGACCCTGAGTACTGTCTTGTGTCAAAGATCTTGTTGAGACGAATCAAACGAGCCCAAACACGAAATTATTTAGTTACATGAGAGACTGGTACTCGTGGCCTCCTTCCAGCTCCATCATCAGACCTTGTGTATCTTCAGTGTCAAAGATCTTGTTGAGACGAATCAAACGAGCCCAAACACGAAGTGGTTTAGTTACATGATAGACTGGTACCCGTGGCCACCTTCCAGCTCCATCATCAGACCCTGTGTATCTTCAGTTTCTTGTAACTTGTTTCTTGTAAATAAGCGAGTACCTATAATTTCTTTCGAGTAATATACGTTCATAAGTACGAGTATGGGGCTATTCATAAATTACGTCGTTTCAAATGGGAGGAGGGGGGGGGGGGTCTGGACATCGGATGATGGTAGCATGACGTAGGAGGAAACAGAGTCATCCGAAGCATGATTATTGGATGATTTGAGGGATGGGGGGGTCACAAATAGATGACGTAATTTATGAACAGCCCCTATGTACATTTGCACTGCATTTAGTATTTTCGTACTTACCAAATAACAGTTTTAGGACTTTATAAGTTAAGTACAGTTAGTGTTGTTATGGTTGATTTCAATATGCTTCGCGAAGGATCAAGAATGATTAATCCATCATTGTAGTGCGAGTGTGGTAGAAGGGATCGGAATACTGAGCTCGCACGGCCTGCCGCAGCGCTTAAAATACCTAAACTCGCTCAACCCCGAAATGTAATAGCACTCTTAAGACCCAGTCTCTCAAATATTCTTAGAGATAAATTCTCTAAGGATGCAACCGAATGCGCTAAGATCAGGAGTGTTGTGTGAAACTAAATAATATTACAACTTGTAAATACAAATTAATCTCCGCGTCAATAATAGAGCGGTAAGGTAGGAAGTGGAAGCAAGTAATTCTCAGAAAGAGATCGCCTTGCTATATGCCCCTGTCGTGTCAACTCACCAGACCAGTTCCAGTCCCAACCAAACCGGATACAAGAGAAATCACTTAGAAAAATCTTCACGCAATTATTAAACAAGAGCGTGATTTGGCAAACTTGTGGAGGAAAATGAAAGAAGCCTGAAGAAAATTAATCTCCAAACTTTGAAGGGCTCCCGAATATAATATCTATCGTCAAATAATCCGAACAATGGGGGCAATCGATTTATGTAAAACGTGCGTTCGAATATTCCATGCAATCTAAACATGGGTGATACAGTGTTCAAATCAAAAATTCCATGTTTGTTGATGCTGAAACAGGAATGCCGCTACCTAGGCGCCGCATGCTCGGATTAAAAAGTGAGGCCTGTCACTGTGGCAAAACGAATAGGCGCCTGGGATTTCCATTTGATCAGGTATTAAAGTACGTATGAAGTTGCTGTCAAGTAGACTTTTGTTTTATATCTAAAGAGCCATTTGAGTAGCCAATTTTAACAGGTCCCGTACGCGTAAGTACAGGCGTATAATTCGAGGGGCCATGTCGGTTATTGATAGTACTTATTGGAATAGATATCCCGGCAATTCACTTGACTAATAGAGTCGGACCAAGCTAAATCTGCATGGCATTTGCAATGACAAAGTGTGCTATAATATTATCATCATTAATGTTAACTTTCTATGAAAACTATGACGTTTATAAACCTCACTCCGTCACTTTGCTTTGTTCAAGTCGGTAGACGGACACTATCTCGAATTTTTATTAATAACTAATCTAAAATCCCTCTTTATCCATTTATAAATTCGAGAAATAAAACTTGACACAAGGAGAATGACCTGCGTATCGCCCATGTTGTGATTTTTTGTCGTTTCGTTTTAAAATGCAAGTGGAACCAGTCAGAGTCAGTGACCGTGCTCGCTTGGCAAACGCGCAGATCCAATCCGTATGAAACAATCAAAGGATTATGGGATGAGCTATATGTTGTTTACATATTGCATCATTGTATGCTTTGGCTATAGTAATTATGAACAATGTTCAGCGCAATATCATGAATGCTGTTGTGTACAGAAATGATATGATACAACAAAATCCAACTTGAAATATTGAACATCGATAACCAATCGGTCCTCTCTGTATGCAATTTATTCCAATTTTCATATGACACTGTCAATAGTAATACTAGTAATATAATTTCTTAAAGTGTAATGTAATGACATTCTAACTGTGTCTGGCCCGCAATAGCAGGAAATCGTCGGGATATTTCATACAGAACAGCTGATTTGACTCATATTGCAGGCATTCTGTCGAATTCTATACCTACGTGATGTACTGACGTAACAGTTACATCAGATAACTATTAGTTTGACATTTAAACTAAACACTGTAATTATGGCACGTGTAATATGATCATCAAATGAAACGCCATTATCGGTAATTTTTCAAATAGCGTAGACTTTTGAACTCATGGTTGGAATTTTGTGGATGTTACATAAATGTCGGACAAATTGCTGTACGATTTTAATTGGGATGTACAAGAATATCCGACGTCGTCTATTCATAGATCTGCAATCAGACGGTCTTGGCTATCAATTTGCCAAACCGCGATTGGCATTGGGATCGATAGCATTGGAATCGATAGCAGTAACCTCGATTGAAGGAATGACGTAAAATGATTGATCATTAGGACATAGGTGTGTGTTCTATATGGGAAAATTTGATTTACTAAACTAGGAATAACAAAAAAGTGTGTAAATGTAAATGTGCCGCTGTTAGACAAAATGCACTAGGCTGATTCATTTGAGAGAAATTCATTCAAGGAGTTAACGACAGTACCTTACAGCCAAAACATCCATTGGCTAAGTTAAAGAAATCGGACCGGTATCCTAGTATGTCCTGAGTTTAAAGCCTACTCAAAACGATTTTTAAATGAAGTAAAAACCATACCACGGTTTTACCACGGACAAGTTCGTCCGATAACGTCACAAATATCGTTAACTTCAGTCATAATGAGCTAAACAAACCCGACTTTCTCGCGAAACAAGTTAGTGAGTCAGAGCAAGACTTGTCCCCCCCCCCCCCGGCAAGGTCAACACCCCCCCTCCTTAATGACTGCTATTTCTGGTTCCCGGTCTTAATGCCATCTGCTGCATGTGGCTATACTTAGAATTGAAACAGTAGTTCCAACGCTGCGCTAAGAGCCCGTTCACATTAGTGCGTACCGCGTTTAATTAATTTGATGCGAACTGCTAATTAATGCGATTTAGATCGCTCGAAGGAAGAGACTGCTATATGAGTGTTATCTGCTATACAACCATGTATATCTATAAACTATCTTTACCCTAGTATATTTACCTTCATTACGCATTAAGGGACTAGGGTGAATGAGTCTATCGCTGGTGGAGTCGTAATAAATTAGTATTCTGATTGTAATAACAGATTATGAGTTTAAAAAAAAAAAAATAAAAAAAAAAAATATAATTTATTTCAGACTTTAGGTCCATTGGGGTTAGTATCATTATTACTAAACTTAAAATTAGGGTTAATATCATATAAAACTAAACAATACATTAAAATTTAAAAATAAAACAAAACTAACTTAACCTATGACCCGGTACATACGGAACTGGCGCATGCAGACCGAGCCAGTGCCTCATTAGGGGGCTGTCCCACGTTTCTGAGACAATGCCCAGGATTCCATTGGGGCTGTCCCGTATCCTGCTCAGGGTTGAAGCACACCTCTTTCGCATGATGGCATGGAATCCATCTATTCCGGCATTGGCAAACATCCCCGAGGCGCTACAGTAACGAGGCAACCCCATCAGAACCCTGAAAGCATTGTTATATTGTACGCGTAGAGCGCTGTAAGCCTTCTGCGTGTAGTTGGCCCATAGGCTGCAGGTGTAAAAAGATTGGCAATATGCTGTGAACAGCGTCGCCTTGACTTGTTTCGTACACCGTGCAAACCTACGCGACAACATGTTGCATCTGACTGACAACGCTCTACGCTCACGTTCCATATCCATGGTATCACTCAGATCTTCCGTGACCCAGTGACCCAGATACTTAAATTTGACGACTTTATTTAGAGGAGTCCCGCATAGTTTTAGGTGTGGTACGTCAGGATAATATTTGGAGCCAGCCTTAAACACAAGCCACTCACTCTTCTTTACGTTGTATCTGAGTCCATGGGTCTCGGCATACTTCTCACAAATACTGAGAAGAGTGATCATCGCGTTGATTGATGGAGTCAGCAGCACCATATCATCTGCATAACTAATGTTGTTTACGCACACTCCACCGATATGACAGCCTTTATAGGTGCTGCTGAGTTCAACAATCAGACGATTAATGTATAAGTTGAAGAGACGAGGCGAGGTCAACCCCCCCTGCCGCACCCCGCACTGCAACCCATACATATCAGAGAGTGACCCTGCCCATCTTACATAATTGGTTTGTTTACTGTACCAATATCTAAGCACCGACACAACTTCGCCCGCCACATCAGTCTCCTCTGTCAACTTTTGCCACAAAATGTCATATGATACAAGATCAAATGCCCTAGACAAGTCTAGAAAGCATGCATTGACAGGTGTTTTTCTAGATGTATAATGAGAGACAGTGTGCTTGAGAGACAGGATTGCGCTTTCGGTAGAAAGACCTGGCCGGAAGCCGAACTGCGCATCGTGTAAGTGTATGCGACTGGCCATATGCCTGTCAAGCAAACTGTCTAACACTTTTGCTACTACTGTGGCAAGCGAAATCGGTCGATAATTAGAAAGCTCAGAAATGTCACCAGTCTTATCCTTCATGATTGGCACGACAATAGTCTTCATCAACTCATCGGGCAGGTGTGAGTGGCTAAGACACAAATTAAGAAACATAGCCAATACTCTGGGCAAATGCACCCCTGCGTACTTTAGGTGCTCAATACTGAGCTGGTCGTGGCCCGGAGACTTGCCTCTTTCCATACCACTAATTATTGACGCGACTTCCTTAGCGGTGAAGTGCACACTCAGGTCCCTTGACTGACTCTCCATATTAAGCACCTTAGTTTGACGTATTAAGGGCGCATTTACCTTAAAGTGGTCTTTGAAAAGGTTTGCTATGGCGGTGGGATCATGTTGCCCCGCTACACTCACAGGGACACTCGACTTAGGGTTCAATTTATTAGTATTCTTCCAAAAACTCTTAAAGTCCCTCACCTTATGGTTTTGTGCCAGTATATCCATTTTAATTTGAGTTTGATTATTTTGACACCATTTTAGTGCGGACTTGAAGAGCTTTCTGGTAATACACATGTTGTCATATAAAGGACCCGAACGCGGCTTATTAAACATACACCATTCTCGAAAAGCAGACCGAGCCTCCCCGTGAGAGCGCTTAACATGCTTATTCCATCCAATTATACGTTTAAATGTTGCCCTGCTGTTCTTACTAGTTAACTGTGATGCTTCGGTAAGTTTACTAATAATGTCACAATACATATTGTTCAAAACATTTTTATGACTACAATCTCTACACAACCTACCGGCACACCTAGCCAATTCAGAAGGAAAATCGACTTCTTTTAGCTTATCATTACATAATTCTGTATACCTAGATATTTGCATAGCATCTCGCTCTCCCCATCTGACATTATTGTTACTAGGCGGGCTCGACAAATGAATAGACTGCCTAGTCAAGGTCAAGTTAAGTTTAATCTGTAAAGGCATGTGATCCGACCAATATGTATCATAAAGCACTTCAGCCGCATCAATAAGGCCCCGAGCGGCCTCCGTGACTACACAGTGGTCAAGCCATCGCCGGCATCCGTGTGCGTCACTAACATAGGTATAGGTGTCTAACGATAGTAAGTCTAAGTCTACACATGTCCATTGTTGTTCCGCACAGAAAGTCAATAACTCATGACCGAACAATGTATCGGGATGAGCATTAAAATCCCCTAGCATGAAAACGGATTGCACATCGTTACTGTCTACTATGGCACTTATCTCACTTAGACACTCAGTGAACTCAATAATATTGTCCAACGAGTCCGTGGGCATGTACACAGAGAAAAATAACAAA
This sequence comes from Cydia fagiglandana, assembly GCF_963556715.1. Classification (NCBI taxonomy): domain Eukaryota; kingdom Metazoa; phylum Arthropoda; class Insecta; order Lepidoptera; family Tortricidae; genus Cydia; species Cydia fagiglandana. The sequence goes on from NC_085940.1 coordinate 4,878,354, forward strand.
GAGCAGTTCCGATATCGTACCTTAATTGCAGCAAGACGAACACTACTACATTTTATCACTGTAACATCTGTAAAGAGCGATTTCCTCCATAACAGAGCCACTCCTCCATAAGGACGCCCGCGAAGTACCCCGGCCGACGTATCCACCGCTGATGTACCCGTGAAGGCAAATTTATCATCAATTTGGCCTAAGTATGCAATATCATGCGGCAAAAGAAATGTTTCCTGCAACGCAATAATGTCCGATGATACACACAGTCGCCTAATACAGTCAACCGATCTAGTTACACTTCTACAATTAAAAGTTATTAACTTAGCTGTATCTTCCATTATTTTGATTTATGTTTTACGCCAATTTTCAGAGCATCTGCTCTGCCAATAAATTTCCGGTATGAAATACCTTCCGGCCAGAAGTCATCACTCATAAACATTTGAAGCTTAGATCTCGGTACAAAAACTTTAAAAGAGTTATAACTTTTTGAGATTTTCATTTTCATTTTTTCCACATTCACTTGTATGCTCCCTTTTTCCTTGACGTACTGCATAATATCTTCTTCCGTGACTTCTTTGTCAACGTTGTATATGTACATCGTAAAAATATTGGAAACGGCCCTAAATTTACTATTAGGGTCTACAATTGCTGTTCCACTATTACCTATAAAACGACGATTTTTCATCTTCTTACGTTGCACTAATTGCCATTCCTCGTCATCATCACATTTTGCCGTTGGTACTTGATTATTTATGTTCGGACCGAACGCCGCATCCGTGTGTCTCACGCAGCCACTTGTAATCTCGCCAGTAACTGATAACGCGCTCGTCGCCCCACCAGCGCTCTGCGCCTGCGCCGCCGCGGGACCGGTTTCGCCCTCGTCGCTACTCGTATGGTGCATTTGAAATAACGAGTCAGCAGCTGACTTTGACGTTTTTGCGGTAGGCGAACATTTGTTTACATCACTTTTGTGTTTAGTCCGGATTTGTTCTGTCAGTGTCACAAGTGACATTTCTTATAATAGTTAATGGACACTAACACATGTTACTAACATAATATTATCCTATGTGTATTCCCCTTAAATAGAGATAACATCTGTATAACATAAAACATAAAGAAAACTATAGATCAATAAGAAATAGATTTGTATAACATCTTTAAAACATTAAGAGCAATATTTAACGAATCAAATGACGCCGATGTAACATTAATAGACATTAAATTTTATTTGTCATAAACTTTAAAGAGGGTATTTTGAAACATTTAATGTTGATGACTCTGAAAACTTTCTCAAGTGAGTTTATACATATTAACAGAAATAAACAAGAGTAAGTAAATGTTTATTATTTTATTAGTATTGGATCTTTACTACGTGATTTTATTACGGTTTGTTTCCCGTAGGTAAAGAATCAACTACCAAATAATATTTAACAAAAAAAACATGTTCTGCCTGACTAGCGTCTGACATTTAATGTCTGATAGGTGACCAATAGACCTGGTAAGTACCAGGCAGAACAGGTAGAGTTACCTTTTCTATTAAAAATACTCTAGACTAGGTGTCTTAAACTTGTATTTCCTTTTCTGTGTATTTTTTTTTTCACTTTATGGTGGACAATAAAGAATATTTAGTAACTTTATCATAAAACTTGTAAACAGGACAATTTTTATTATATTATCAGGTCTAAAGGTAATATGTAGTTATTACAAAGAAACTTTGTGTTAAAGAACAAACAGCAAACAAGTTTGAATAAAAGAAAGGACTTCGACATATCGAAAAATCTTGAACCTGAAATCTATTTACTAAGGATATCCGATATTCCTTTGTAGCTGCAGCTAAGCTGTCTTAGTTATCTTTAAGATTATTCACGGAACAAATCGTTTTGAATGCTTTAGTTTATATTTCTGCAGCACAATTCTTGCGGTAGTTGTTAAACTTGAGTGGCGCTCTGAACGAACGGTGTAGCGTCGTGGATTGAAGGCCGGGTTTCTACTCCCTTCCCGTTGAAGTACCCTTCGAGAGGAGAACGATCTTTACAGTTCCCTAACTTTACGCATTTCCCACGTGACCTATTTTATTGGGCCACTTGTAGTATTTGGACAGAGGGTCTATACTGCAATATCCTGAAATGCTTTTATCTGTTTTACAAGGGCCATATTGTTCGATGATTTAGATACCTATTGATTTAATTATTATTTAAATTTTTGGTGATAATGGCCAAGAACTGAAATAGTCCTAAAAGCCTAAGCAGCAAGCAGCAAGAATCGAACAGCAAAGCATAATTGTAAGGTCCCAAAAGCCGGGTTTCTACTCCCTTCCCGTTGAAGTACCCTTCGAGAGGAAAACGATCTTTACAGTTCCCTAACTTTACACGTTTACCACGTGACCTATTTTATTGAGCAACTTGGAGTATTTGGACAGAGGGTCTATACTGCAATATCCTGAAATGCTTTTATCTGTTTTACAAGGGCCATACTGTTCGATGATTTAGATACCTATTGATTTAATTATTATTTAAATATTTCGTGATAATGATAACTGTATGTACTCCTAACTTTATCAAAAAGGGCGATCTTTACTAATGAATGATTGACTATGAAAATAAACAACCAGTCACAAATAAAGCCAATATATTAAAAATATATCCCAAACCCTTATATACAATCCCAATAAAAATCTCGTTAGCGCGATGTAGAAATCGCTGCTCCCGGTACAGCGCCATCTCGCGTGATATTCGGTAAACGTGTTTCTATGAAAGGTACTTTACGGAAGTACGGACGCGAACAATAACGGCCAAGAGCTGAATAGTTGTAAAAGTCTACATTAATCGCAATAATCGAACAGCAAAGCATAATTGTAAGGTCCCAGGTTGATAAGACACGTAATTAATTACTTCATTTTTATATGATTTGATTTATATTTATGTCATACCGATATCTGTAATCTGTCAGTGTATTTTTCTAGATTAAAATATAGTCGTTAGTATAATACGGGCTAAGCCGCATATTCGTAGCCTAAAACTCAATTGTGTTTTTTAAAGAATAATATTAACATTAAATAATGTATACAACCGAACAATTAAAAAATATCAAGGTTTTTCGCATGTAACGAAACTGTGTGAAATCATAATAAACCGAAATTACAAGCTCATGAATTTCAAAGCATATTTATTGTACGACTGTCTCACGCTAATTGAAATAGTACCTAGATACTTATTTTATTTTCGCGAAATGACTTTTGTGGCCTCGTTTTAAGATTTCGTGACGTAGGTAGATTTGGATCACGGAAAGATTGCGAATGGGTGACAATATGTAAAGCATGCACTTTATTCTTTTGACACAATAATTCTATTAGTAAATTACAACTTTTTCTACTACCACGTTATTATGGTTACGCCAAAGTAAATTTCAATTGTATTGTCATGGATAGATTGTGTCAAAGAGGATAAGAGAAAGAAAGGAGTGAGTGCCGAGGTGACGAAAGATAGAGGAGAATGGAAGAGAAAAACATGTTGTGCCGACCCCACATAACGTGGGATAAGGGCAGGAAAAAAAAGAAAGAATCTCAACAGACTGCCCTACGTAACTCACACTCATAGACGAGTATCTTTATATTATATTATTAATTATTTATTCATTAACAATATTACAATTGTGTCTGAATATTGACTAGGTATATCCGTCCAAGACCACCAGTGGACGGGCAGCAGCGTCCCTCAAATTCGGTGTACTCGACTGCGATCGCCAACCCGCCTGCCAAGCGTGGCGATTATGGCATTCACCCCCCATCCGGCACGTATGGAGGTCTAACGGGGAGGCCTATGTTCAGCAGTGGACGTCTTATGGCTGAGACGATAATGATGATTGACTATATACTATATCCAATACTTAGTCTAACATGCGTCAATTCTACTACCTACAGTAAAAAGAGAAATTACAAGTCATAAGAAAATTCATTACAAAATATCACTAAATTCATTACCACATATACGCCACGACATACGACATATCTTTATATGTCGTGCGCACAACTTACACGATTTCCGTAATACCTATATAGTTAGCCCTAAAACATCACTAGAATCATCTTTATTGTGTGTTTCACGCTAATTGGAGCAGTAGATACTAATGTTTTATTTTCACGAAATGAGTTTTGTGACCTCGTTTGACATTGCGTGAGTGTATGTGGACCACGGGAAGATTCGCGAATGTGTGACAATATGTAAAGCATGCTCGTCACCTGTGCCGTGTCACGCAATGGTAGAGCTAATAAACACTATTAGCACACGCGTTGCACGCTTCCAAAGATTACTTAATGACAAAGCAGATACGCCACTCCTGAGTAAAACACTCTACAGCTACACTATACCAAAGAGAATAGATAGTATAGAGGGCTATTGCCAAAGTAAATTTTGTAGTCACGGTACATTTACTGCCATCTATCGACACACGATTAAAACTTAAAATAAAATTGAAAATGTATAAATTAATCAAAATATGTTTACGGAAAAATGATTTTTAATTTTTATTGTTCCATGCTGACCCATGTTCTTTCACTGATATGTGTTAAAATTGTTAAATATTAAACGGTGTCGTCGACGCCATCTAGCCGAGAATAGGCCAAAGGTGTGTGCGCCATCTAATCGAGAAATTCGAGAATGACTTTTTCTTGATTTCCGAGGCACGTTTTTTTCTTAGACTGTATTTATCTTATACGGAGTTATATTACTGACGGCACTGACAAAGTGCCTGAGTAGCGTTAACTGCTCGCACTGGCTATGACTCGAATCGGAAGAGCGATTAGATTCGCAACATCAAGTTTTACAGGGGACATTGCCTGCCAACTGATAATTGGCTACACTATACTTTTGTCTGCAAATTGTTAAGCATGCTCATAGAAATGTCCTTTACAGTACATCATCATCAGGCTATAGTAGTCCACTGCTGGACATAGCCCTCCCCTAAAGAGCGCCCTGTCTTCAGCTTGCCGCATCCAGCATCTCCCTGCAGTCTTTTGCAGATCGTCATCCCAACTGGTTGGAGGGCGTCCTACACTACGTTTGCCGAGTCGCGGTCTCCACTCAAGAACACGTTACAGTACATATGGTCCTACTTTCCCGCACTACTTAATGCGTAAAAGAGCACTTTCCGTGAGTATGTCAATGTTTAAAGGGCCATATATTATGTGCTGTAAGACGTTGTACGATACACGTGCGAATAGGTAATTCGGAACTCGTGTCGATTTAAAACACTCCCTTCGGTCGAGAATTAATTTTATCGCCACTCGTTTCGAATTTCCTCTTTTCCGCACTTGTATCGTAAATAACTACTTTGTTCCAGTGGCGTATCACTATAGTATAATTTAGTCTGTGCCGGTCCAGAACACAGGCAGGTGACGCAAGATGAGGATAGATGTCTAAGGTCACCTCGATCCGATCCTTCACGCCCGTTTAAACTGTAACGTTACTCAGAACCGGGGCAAATTCAGCTGATTGAGATTTATGCAACCTCTTGCTCGACTCTACCTTAATACAGTTCGTGTTTGACGTTTTTATTACTTTCTTTACACCGCAATGTTAGAGTAGATGGGTCAATAATGTCAACATTAATATATCTGTAGCCTAACTAAGCTCACTTCTTAAATAGTTCTTCAAAATACTATGAAGTATTATTAATTAGCGGCCATTCTTATCATTGATACGTTTATGTGCTAAAAGCTATCTTAAAGCACTTAAAGATAGAAAGTATTTAAACGATGAAAAACAGTTCACCGCTTCTTCATTCAAACTACAAAAAATTTCTTGCAGTCTTCATTCTATTTACGAGTATAACTATAAGCCTTATCTATGCATTAAGGTGGTAATTCAATAAAATCAGGTCGAGCAGGCCAGAGATTAAAATCTCAATGCACACAACGATTGCAGTGAGGGCAGTCCACAGTCTCATTTGCCAAGCCAAACGCCAACAATATTTATTTAGATTTACTTGGCGTCTACTATAACCGAGCTAGTATAGACGATGCCAAAGATATGTATACATTTAACGCCTTAACACAATGGAGTTAAGGTGCACTGGTGTAAACATATCTTTGGCTTCGACTTTCAAGAACGGATCTATAGTCCCAACGGTAATGAGCTAATTTTAATTATTTAAAAGTGAAACAATATGCCAGGTGACGTTTGGCTTCGTAAATATATACTGTATAGGTGTATAGGTCTAAAAATACAGCATAATTTTAGAAACGAATGCTCAAACAATCTGTGGTTGATTGATGTTACGTTAACATTAGGCTGGATGGAAAGTTTGACGGTTTTCCATTGAATGACGTCAGCGCCATATATTATTTAATCAGTTCAATAAACTTTTAACCCCCGTCCCACGGCTTTATAGGTTTAATTTATCGGTAATATCGGTATACCTATTTTAGTTTGTAGACTTTTATTCTGGAGACTAAAAATACGAGGCAAAATTAGAAACTAATGTTTCTAATCATTTGTGATCGAATGTCCTCTGTTAACAGTAAGTTCAGGTTTGGTAAAACGTTTTTATGGTTTTATTTTTATATAATATGACGTCAATGCCATGTATTACGTCAATCGATTACAGTCCGTCTACGCTAATTTTGCACCGATTTGAATAAAACTAAGCGAGGGAACGTCATGGTCTCATAGAATGCAATGCACAGTTAGTTTAGTCCGATTCTAATTAAATCGCAATTTTTCCGTTCTCGCTTATATTTTATGTATAATATTTTGTTTATGGAATCAATACATACGAGTAGTTACATCCATCGATACCGATGCACACAGCCCGAAGGGCACAAACATCGAATTCTATTTTTGCACATATGCAAACTGTATACGACAGAAATCCATGTATTTTCCAAACAAATCTACAGCAAATGCACGAAAGGAAATGGCTCGGAGTCATGCATGCATGACCGCGTCTTTTGTGTGAACTTTTATAACCCGCCAGAGGGTGCGGAGTCAATATTGCTACTACAGTTGGAAACTAGATGTGGTCGCGATAACGAGGTTTAACTTTGAACAGCGTGCAATAACATTAACCTGTGTTGCGGATTTAACAATACTAGAAATAAAATAAAATATAATGCAGTTGGGTTAGGATCATACAGGTTAAAAAAGTCCCTGCCAAAATTTTGGGGACCGACTGATTGTGAAATCGTAACCTATACCTAAACGACCTTTCTATCAAAGGCAGATTTAGTGAGAGGGGGGGTAAAGACCTAAAGGGATCGAGACCCTCCCTCCAAACATGTGAATCCCTCCATGAATTTTAAGATCCCTAAACCTACTCAAGTGTTGCGTTTCAAGCACCTCTCAAACCAAAGTCCTGAATATACAACTTTTCTACGTTTCTTATTGACCTAAACATAATTGCTCCAATTATAATGCGGTTTCGTGAACTTTTAATAAACACAACCTATTTAAGGTAAAATATGGCCGTCATTCAGCGAAGTTCGCTTATTAAAGCCAACAGTAGGTTAATGCCTGAATTAAGTTAAGCCGGTAGCAAAGGGAATCCGACCCCCGAGCTTCTTGTATAATAGGTTGGTAAACATGATTAATATCAAACATTTGCTGAAGGATATTAAATATTAAATATAAACAAGTTATTCTAAACGTTTGTTTACCCACGCAGCTTCGCTAGAACTATTATACACGGTGTAACATGAGGAAACCGAATAATTTTAACCACGCATTTCTGAGGTCAAAAGAAGGAAAAAATTTAATGAGTTTAGGTCAATTTCGCCAAAATAAAATATTTTTTTTGTTTTGTTTTTTCAATTTATTTGAATGTATTTGTACATAAAAAATAAATTTTATTGGTAAACTTGTTACTTAAAATTGATTTTTACATTTTTTTTTCGTAAAACCTTCTTTTTGCAAAGTGTCACTTGTCACTTTTTAACATCTATCAATAAGGATATTTAGACTACGTCCCATAGCAGCAACATTACCATCAAAAAGGCATTTTACATTATGTAACAACAAAAACTTGTTTATTTTTAAATTAATATTATCTCTGAAACTAGGCGTTTTTAAAAAAAAGTTTATAGGACATTTTTGTCTCTAAATATGATCAGGAATACGCTGTTAAAATTATTCGGTTTACTCATGTTACACCGTGTATTATACTGAGAGAAAACAGATAATACGCAAAGAAATGTGTGACCTCGTTAAAATCGCACTACTAGTACCTACCGAACCCGTACCGGAGGCTCACAATTTTCGTACTTTCGTAGCAACTTGAGAACGAATGTATCCTATGCAAATAATTTCTCAATATAATTCATCATATCAAAGGAAATTCCCTAAATATAGACTAGGCTTATAGAATTACTAGCATTTGCCCGCGACTTCGTCTGCGTGGAATGATGATGTGATGAATGTGATACCTTGTGGAATGATAGGCCTAAAACTATCTCCATACCAAATCTCACTATTTTATACTAGGTATTAGTAGGGATAGGGATATTAAAAAATCCTATCGCACGGAAAAAAAAAGTAGCAGAAAGCCAAATAAATATATAATAAAGTGTAAATATGCTCTGTATTTGCTGCCTGAATAAATAGGATGACAGTTGAAAAGGGCCTCCGAATCAGAAAACCAATATCATGGTAGCTAGGTATATCTATATATCAATTCCTAGCTAGCGACACAGCAAATCTGCCGAGCTTTTACGTGTTGATTGGATTTCTGCTTTGTGAGATCGTAAAAGCCAGCTGTTTTTAATTATCAGTTATTTTAATTTGATCCTCGTGATTTACAAAATTCATCATAACTTCGTTATCTATCTCACTACATTTCTTGACTTGACCTCAGTTATTCTGGGCGTTACTGAATTGAGTTGTTTAATATTGTAAATATTTTACTTCCATTTAGGGATTACGTTTTTTACTCTCTTAGTTCGCCTGTGTGTATACGAAAGTATTAGCATTCGTTTTATTTAGAATACTATGGTAACTAACTGTAAGCTCATGTAATTCGCTTTGTCTGTAAATCTTGATATCCTATTGTATGTTCAAAGCTGTTGCTTCTACCATTCTACTTAACATAAATAAGTTATTGTAATAATTAAAATTATATTAAACGAGATATTCACGTACCGCAAAAATAGACACGCTCTTATTTATGGGTCTACAAATATGATCGTGTCAGATATTTTTGCGGTCTTTGTTGTGTAACATATTATTGCAGGTGACTTTATGCACTAGTAAGTCGAAAAAGTATGTACTTGATATTTTTCGGTTCGTGTTTGAGGATCTTCGTCTGGAGCACCAATTGCATCGTCTCTACTGATCGAGCGACGTGTACGACAAGGAAAGCTGGGTTCCTATACTGTTAACCTGATTCAGTTAAATATCTCCCTGTGAAATTTATTTATACGAGTAGGTACCCAGCTCGAAGGTTTTACCGTTTGTACGTTGTTCGGAACTAAGTACCGCCGTAAAATTCACGACACGAGCTAATATAAAATACGCAAACTGATTACCGTGCAATTTGTACTAGGTACTAGACAGTCGTAAAATACCTAATACATAAAATTTGTTTATGTAAACCTTGCTGGTGAATTTAATACTTGACAATAAAGGAACCAATCACAAAGGTTTAGTAGAGTTGATAAAATTCGATTCAATAATTTCAATGCATTCGTCGCCTGTCTATGCTAATACGGTCAGTAGGTATTGTACCTATGAATTGATTACAAAAACAATAATCGTATAGATAATGCGACATGAAACTATATTGACGCCATGTGACGGCCATTGTTCGGAACATGTGCACAATATTGGGTCCTACAAACATTGTTAAGGTTGGTATACAACATGACATAGTGCCGGCATACGGTAGCACTTAACACTTCAATTTGTGTGTATGTGTAGAGATTATTGAGGGTACACTTTAGGTGTTCAGTCCTAGAGTGTGTTCATGGTTGAAAGAATTCGTAGTCAAATGCATTTCTATCACACGCGGTAGCTTCATACAAGGTTATTGTTTTTAAATCTATGTATTCCGTATTTATTACTTGATATTGGAGTACATAGTTGAATTGTATGTTACCGTAAATTAAAAGTTTTTAATGAAAACGCGTTTTCCCTAGTTAAAACTAGTTTTCCGTGTGTCTTGGTAAACAAACTAGTCGTTCTGTTTGTGATTTGAACAATACTCGTCAGCATGATCGGCATACGGCAAGTGAGACTCTAATAAAATAATTGATAATAAGAAATAGGTATCTGCACATATATAAAATATAATTTTATTTAAAAACATGAATTAACAGTAGTGTCTATTTCATGTATTTGTTTCGTAAATAGGCCATGTATTCCATTGCTTCATGTCCAAATATTTGCAATAAGTAGTAAACAATGATTATGGCCGTTATGAGGAACGCATCTGTGTAATCTGTGATGTCAGTCTGTTTAGCTGTCCCCTTTAGCTAGGGTTGCCATGTGAAATAAAAAATTTAATATTCTGTCAAGTCCGGACGTCTCACTCTAATAATCCTGACATTTACTGGACGGTTATTTTTCCAAACACAATTTATCTACAATTCACCTACATATACCATACCATTACACTACCATGAAGTATTTAATTACACAAACGGGTCTCCCGCGATATAATTTCATTGTTTTTAACTTAAATTCCGACGTTTCAGCTGAGTTTCACCAGCTGTGGTCACGGAAAGACTCTTTCCGTTTGTGTAATTAAATATGTGTACAAAACGCGAAAGTATAAAAGCGCCAATTAAATCCCTTATTCCAATATATTTCGTGGGCCACTAGCGTTTCACTATCCACCACCAGTTTATGCTGTACCTATTACTACCTATAGCATAACCTTCCATTTCCTGTGCCCAACTCCGAACTTTATGTAGTTTCTAGAGAAATTTATAAACACCTCAGCTAAAAGGTGCGGTAAGTTCCCAGCAATCCTGACAAAGGACCAAAAATCCTGACGTAAAATGTTAGAGGAAATCAGGAAATCCTGACATATGGCAACCCTACCACCTCAGTAAGACAAAATGCGCCCCAGTTGCAAAAGGATTGCAACAGCGATCGCATTCTCATCCATTATCTGTCCGTAGACAAGACATTCGCTGCGCCCGATCCATCGTCGCCGTCGTTTGTCTTGTTTGATAAACAATTTGCAACTTCGCTCGTGAATTAAGTACCAGACAATACAGAGGGGCTACCGCCAAAACCGAAATTCGTAAAAGCGTAATTAGAGTGACCGAGAAAAATGCCCGCAATTTGCGAACTTCGTTTTTTGCGGTTATATATAGCCCAGAAAGCTAGCCAGTAAGTTTGACTGTTACCATCCTTCGTCCTTCTGTTGTGATCCGTTGTAGCTCTAATAGGTGCAAGACGTAACGTACTGCAGTGATGTCAGAGCGACGACAAGCGCATATGTAACAACCCTAGGGATCCGTATGGGAATAGGTACCTATATCCTTCCTTTCTTAGCAATGCAATAAAAGTTGGTGCTTTTACACATCCGTGTTCAGTCAAAAACAGGGATGTCATGTCATGATTCATGATTTTTCACTACTATTGCGTCGAGTGCTGTCAAACATTGGTTTTGCTCTAAGGTCATATGGGGTAGGAGAAACATGGTTTATTTAGGGGCAATAGTTTCTTTTACACCAATGTTTCAACAATTCAATCAATGGAGTAAGAAGTAGGTAGTAAGCACTCCACATAACCTAACCTTAATATGTAAATTGATTTATGTATTACCTAAGTGTTCTTTCGGACCTTGAGGTCACAGATAGTAGAAGAGCCGGCCGCAAATTTTCTAACCGACTTGATACCACGATGAAATACACAATGGGAAACCATAAAAGTGATGCTAAGTCCGAATTCGATAGTCTGCCACGGCGGAACTTGCCGAAAGTACGAAAAAGAAGGCCACTTCCGGTGCGAAAAAAGGGGGCTGATTTAACCCATCTGATACCGAAATAATAGTTATGGCAGCAGTTAGAAATTTACATGTAGACACATAAAAGCGAAGTCTGCCAGTAGTTTTTTAGCCGGAAGTGCTTGGCAGACGCTCTCAAAGGTGGTCAACGGGACCCCTAATTTAACCCATCTGATACCACCATGAAACCAATTCCAGTCGATAGGTATGAACCCTCATGTCAGGAATATATAAGTCTGCCAAGGCTATTCCTGCCGAAACACCTTGGCAGACGAGATTATGTAAGCAAGGTCGGCATCGGTTACCCTACACTAACCCATCTGATACCACCATGAAACCAATTCCAGTCAGTGGGTACGAACCCCCATTTTAGGAATATATAAGTCTGCCAAGGTTTTTCCTGCCGAAACACCTTGGCAGACGAGATTATAAGCAAGATGACCATCGGTTACCGTACACTAACCCATCTGATACCGCCATGAAACCAATTCCAGTCGGTAGGTATGAACCCTCATTTCAGGAATATATAAGTCTGCCAAGGCTTTTCCTGCCGTAACACCATGGCAGACGAGATTATGTAAGCAAGGTCTGCATCGGTTACCCTACACTAACCCATCTGATACCACCATGAAACCAATTCCAGTCGGTAGGTATGAACCCCCATTTTAGAAATATATAAGTCTGCCAAGGTTTTTCCTGCCGAAACACCTTGGCAGACGAGATTATAAGCAAGATGACCATCGGTTACCGTACACTAACCCATCTGATACCACCATGAAACCAATTCTAGTCGGTAGGTATGAACCCTCATTTCAGGAATTTATAAGTCTGCCAAGGCCTTTCCTGCCGAAACACCTTGACAGACGAGATTATGTAAGCAGCATCCGCATCCGAGGGATCCGTATTTTGGAATTATACAGATTACGGACATTATTAATAGCTGTAGGCTTATTTATTACTTTATGCTTATACATATTTGTATATTATTATGTTATTAATAAAATATATTTATAATTTATTAAACCTAAACTTAATACATTGGGAATTCATTACCTGCTTACGGCAGTAGTAGGGATTAGTGGGTGAGTTCTGGCTCACTGAGCCAGGCCAACAGTCCCTCCCCTTTTTTCCCATGTTGAGGCCCTGCAACCTTGCCTTGAACCCAAACTTATGTCATTGTAGCTCGAATCTAACCTAATAATTTTTTCAATTATCTACTTTTGCAAAGTTAAATGTTGTAATCTCTATTTCGCGAAATGGAATTTTAATGTGACTTTAATGTATGTGCAGTCTACTTAGTAATTGGGTTTAAAGATATAAAAACACACATTTTATTTCATATCCATAGTAACATCATTACTTATTCTGTGTACAGTGGAGAAAACGAATGAAATCATGCAATTTGATTTTGCTATTTTTAAATAAAGAGTAACCAAACAGTATTTTCCACAGTTGTTGGTAATGATACCATCTCTTACAATTTCTCTTCATGAACATTTTATGATACCTAACCTTCCAGTTTTCGCCCGAATTAATCAAAAAATTCACCAACACCATTTACACCAACCAAATAGAAAACGGGTCCGTGTCCGAATTCGCGATCTCGAGTCCGGGTCCGCGTCCGGGTCCAGGTTCAGGTAGAAGTCGAATTCAAAATCTTGCTTGTTTTGCCAGTGGGGTAACTTGCTTAACAATCAATTAGAAAAAGACAAGTCGTCGAGGAGTTCCGTTCTGATCACCATCAGCAATACCACTTCATCAAATGCCACTGTTCTTAATGTAAATCCTTGTTTGCCTGATGAAAATACAAAAGTCACTATACAATGCCATTCAAATTTGTAGAGTTCCCTCGATTCCTTATGGATCCCATCATTAGAACTTGAGCTTGACGAAAATGTGACTTAAAAACCTAACGTGCTTAACAAACATAACGAAGAGGACAAATCCCCAAACATGAGCTATGCGTCGTTGAAGAGTTCCATTCTGATCATCATCAGCAGTTTCACTTCATCAAATAGGCCAAGAAATAAGAAGTTATAGAGGGAAATGCTAGGAACACAATTTTTGACTCCGTAACTTTGTTTGGACTAGTTAGGAGGTGAACATATCAAAAGTCCCCGGCCGTAGCCCCGGTGCTGGGGGGGAGAGGGGGGAAAGAAGGTCTCATTTTTCGATTTTTCACTAATATCTTGGAAACTTTGCGTCTTAGCGACATGACTACTGAGACAAACCAAAAGCTGATAAAATTTGTTACAAGTTTTATTCAGTCAATTTTTTCGATATCTTGAATAGTTTTTGAGATATCCGCTCTTGAAAGTTTATTTAGGGCTTTCAATTTTATCTTGATATCTACATTAGTGAAGCTGCTAGGCCGTGTTTGGTATCATTTTCGTATATATCGGGGGTGCTGAATTCATTTTTGGTATCACATTGACACCATTCCTTAGAAAAAACATATAAACTTTAAACAAATACCTTTTTTTTAAAATTCCTCTTCACGCTTAAACCGCTCAACCGATTTAATTGTAATTTGGTATACAGATATTTCGAGTCCGAAGACAGGACATAAGATACTTTTTATCTCAATAATCATCCTTTAAAGTTGTGAAATGGAGTATGGGGGGAATTCAACTTCGTCGACGAAACTGAATTCCTGAGGTAAATACTGCTTAAGGTAAAGTTTGAAGTCATGTTAGGTATCATTTTCATCTAAATCACAGATGTATACCATCCTAAATTTCACCTAAACCGGTTCAGCGGTTATTGACTCCTCATACAAACTTCCACCCCACTTTTCACATCCTCAAAAGATGCTTTTGGTTATAAAAACCATCCTATGTCCTGTGTCGAGACTGAAACTATTTCTATACAAAATTTCAACGAAATTAGTTCAGCGGTTTAAGCGTGAAGAGGGATTTTTAAAAATATATTTTTTTTAATTTTGGTTTTACTTCGGAATAGTGTCAATGTGATACCATAAATGAATTCAGCACCCCCGATTTATACGAAAATGATATCAAACATGGCCTAACAGCATCACTGATGTAGATATCAAGATAAAATTAAAATCCCTAAATAAACTTTCAAGAGCGGGTATCTCAAAAACTATTCAAGATATCGAAAAACTTGACTAGATAAAACTTGTAACTAATTTTATGAGCTTTCGGTTTGTCTTAGTAGTCATGTCGCTAAGATGCAAAGTTTCCAAGATATCAATGAAAAACCGAAAAATTCGACCTTCTTACCCCCCTCTTCCCCGCAGCACCGGGGCTACAGCCGGGGACTTTTGATATTTTCACCTCCTAACTAGTCTAAACAAAGTTACGGAGTCAAATATTGTGTTCCTAGCATTTCCCTCTACAACGTTTTTTGAGCATTCATTTACTGACCTAAAATGTCACAATTTTGAATGTAAATGCTTGGTTTGTTTATAAAAACACCAGTATCACTATATGTTAGGGTGGTTCAAAAAACATTTTTTTTTTCCTAAGGGGCACCCCCTTATTTAGGGTGCCGCTTCTTCTAGCTAGAGTTTGAATTTTCCTATACAAACGTGAACCACCCTACTACTATATGCAGCACAACGTCCTGAGTGGCGCAGGCTGGTGCATGACAAAGTGCGCGATTTCGAGAAGCAACGTAAAGTTGACCTCGACACTAAACGCGATGATCTGAAAGCGCACCAGCCTGCTTCCATTCACTACCACTATGTGGCTGGTGTTCTCACGTGCCCTCAATGTGCGCGGAGGTTCACCTCCAAGATCGGCTATGTCAGCCATATTCGGGCGCACGAGCGCCGAGCTAACTAGGAGTCGAAGTGGTCGCCATGGTCGAAATCGGCCGGAAGGATCATCATCATCATTTCATTCACCTACAAGATTTGAAGAGTGCCCTCGATTCCTCATAAATCTCACCATCAGAACTGGGTTTTGACTAAGACGGAACCAATCTGTATGTATATACAGTGGAACCTGGATAATTGCAATCTCAAGGGACCGGCCAATTTTTGTCAATTAACCAGGTTTTTCATTTAAGCAGGTCGTGTCAATTAACGAGGTTCAAAAAAACGTTGTGTCAATTATAGAGGTTTTCATTAATAGAGGTTGCGTTCTGACAAATTTCTTTTATGGAGGTGCAAATAACCATTTTAAGTAGATTTACACGTTTACATTCTATATATTGCTTCCGTCTATACTTGCACTTTTACACTACATTAATTACCACTTTATTTTCTTATCATTTGGGTTTAACAAATTCCCTTGAATTGTAGAAGAAAGTTTTATTAGAATGTAAAAAGCATAAGTACTTTGTTTTTTATTGATCAAAACTAATTCACCTACTACAGGCTGTGATAGGTACCCAATAAATAAATAAAATTCTGGATGGAGATATAAATAAAATGATCATTGCTATTAAAATATTGTTTCTGCTGTATACAACTACATTATTTCAATTACAGAGGTAATAAGCAAGACTCGTTTCAATAATAGAGGTAAAAACAAGAGCAAAAAAAACGGATTTTTTTAGCACAGTGTCAATTATAGAGGTCTTAAGTTGCGATGTGGTCAATTATAGAGGCAAAATTACGAAAAGCACTAAAATCTAAATTGCAATTATAGAGGTTCCAAAATTTCAATTATAGAGGCCTTTTGGTCTCAAGGGACCGGGACCGGACTTTTGGTTGCAATTATTGAGGTTTTCCATTTATCCAGGTGCCAATTAACCAGGTTTCACTGAACTTACAAGTTACAACTCAACTAAAAAAAGAATTTTCAAAATCGATCCCGAAATGACGGAGATATCAAACATTAAAAAAACCGAATTTATACCTCCTTTTTAGGGTTCCGTAGCCAAATGGCAAAAAACGGAACTCTTATAGATTCGTCATGTCTGTCTGTGCGTCTGTCCGTCCGTATGTCACAGCCACTTTTTTCCGAAACTATAAGAACTGTTGAAACTTGGTAAGTAGATGTATTCAGTGAAACGCATTAAGATTTTAACACAAAAATAGAAAAAAAATCTTTTTTTAGTTGAGTTGTAACTTGTAAGTACAGTGAAACCTGGTTAATTGGCACCTGGATAAATGGAAAACCTCAATAATTGCAACCAAAAGTCCGGTCCCGGTCCCTTGAGACCAAAAGGCCTCTATAATTGAAATTTTGGAACCTCTATAATTGCAATTTAGATTTTAGTGCTTTTCGTAATTTTGCCTCTATAATTGACCACATCGCAACTTAAGACCTCTATAATTGACACTGTGCTAAAAAAATCCGTTTTTTTTGCTCTTGTTTTTACCTCTATTATTGAAACGAGTCTTGCTTATTACCTCTGTAATTGAAATAATGTAGTTGTATACAGCAGAAACAATATTTTAATAGCAATGATCATTTTATTTATATCTCCATCCAGAATTTTATTTATTTATTGGGTACCTATCACAGCCTGTAGTAGGTGAATTAGTTTTGATCAATAAAAAACAAAGTACTTATGCTTTTTACATTCTAATAAAACTTTCTTCTACAATTCAAGGGAATTTGTTAAACCCAAATGATAAGAAAATAAAGTGGTAATTAATGTAGTGTAAAAGTGCAAGTATAGACGGAAGCAATATATAGAATGTAAACGTGTAAAGCTACTTAAAATGGTTATTTGCACCTCCATAAAAGAAATTTGTCAGAACGCAACCTCTATTAATGAAAACCTCTATAATTGACACAACGTTTTTTTGAACCTCGTTAATTGACACGACCTGCTTAAATGAAAAACCTGGTTAATTGACAAAAATTGGCCGGTCCCTTGAGATTGCAATTATCCAGGTTCCACTGTATATACATACAGATTGGTTCCGTCTTAGTCAAAACCCAGTTCTGATGGTGAGATTTATGAGGAATCGAGGGCACTCTTCAAATCTTGTAGGTGAATGAAATGATGATGATGATCCTTCCGGCCGATTTCGACCATGGCGACCACTTCGACTCCTAGTTAGCTCGGCGCTCGTGCGCCCGAATATGGCTGACATAGCCGATCTTGGAGGTGAACCTCCGCGCACATTGAGGGCACGTGAGAACACCAGCCACATAGTGGTAGTGAATGGAAGCAGGCTGGTGCGCTTTCAGATCATCGCGTTTAGTGTCGAGGTCAACTTTACGTTGCTTCTCGAAATCGCGCACTTTGTCATGCACCAGCCTGCGCCACTCAGGACGTTGTGCTGCATATAGTAGTAGGGTGGTTCACGTTTGTATAGGAAAAATTCAAACTCTAGCTAGAAGAAGCGGCACCCCCTTATTTTGTTACATTTATTATGTTGACAAAATACACCAAGTTTGTAATCTTATCTTAACTACAAGGGAGTGCTCAAACACTTAGAAATTCTTCAAATTGTATGAAATCCAAAAAAAATAAGTTACTCTTTTTTAGATTTTTATGTAAGTAGTAGTTTTCACCTTATTTGAAAGTGTGATTTAAAAGATATTATTTTGAAAGAAAATGTTTTTCTACTTCAAAACTTATACATCACATGTGCAAATAGTGTGAAACCAGATATTTAAATAAAATTCTGAATAATACTCTTTTTTTTGGGTTTCAAACAACATACAAAATTTCAACGTGGTGAAGCACCCCCTTGTAGTTGAGATAAATTACGAAACTTGGTGTATTTTATCAGCATAATAAGTGTAACTAAATAAGGGGGTGCCCCTTAGGAAAAAAAAAATGTTTTTTGAACCACCCTAACATATAGTGATACTGGTGTTTTTATAAACAAACCAAGCATTTACATTCAAAATTGTGACATTTTAGGTCAGTAAATGAATGCTCAAAAAACGTTGTAGAGGGAAATGCTAGGAACACAATATTTGACTCCGTAACTTTGTTTAGACTAGTTAGGAGGTGAAAATATCAAAAGTCCCCGGCTGTAGCCCCGGTGCTGCGGGGAAGAGGGGGGTAAGAAGGTCGAATTTTTCGGTTTTTCATTGATATCTTGGAAACTTTGCATCTTAGCGACATGACTACTAAGACAAACCGAAAGCTCATAAAATTAGTTACAAGTTTTATCTAGTCAAGTTTTTCGATATCTTGAATAGTTTTTGAGATACCCGCTCTTGAAAGTTTATTTAGGGATTTTAATTTTATCTTGATATCTACATCAGTGATGCTGTTAGGCCATGTTTGATATCATTTTCGTATAAATCGGGGGTGCTGAATTCATTTATGGTATCACATTGACACTATTCCGAAGTAAAACCAAAATTAAAAAAAATATATTTTTAAAAATCCCTCTTCACGCTTAAACCGCTGAACTAATTTCGTTGAAATTTTGTATAGAAATAGTTTCAGTCTCGACACAGGACATAGGATGGTTTTTATAACCAAAAGCATCTTTTGAGGATGTGAAAAGTGGGGTGGAAGTTTGTATGAGGAGTCAATAACCGCTGAACCGGTTTAGGTGAAATTTAGGATGGTATACATCTGTGATTTAGATGAAAATGATACCTAACATGACTTCAAACTTTACCTTAAGCAGTATTTACCTCAGGAATTCAGTTTCGTCGACGAAGTTGAATTCCCCCCATACTCCATTTCACAACTTTAAAGGATGATTATTGAGATAAAAAGTATCTTATGTCCTGTCTTTGGACTCGAAATATCTGTATACCAAATTACAATTAAATCGGTTGAGCGGTTTAAGCGTGAAGAGGAATTTAAAAAAAAAGGTATTTGTTTAAAGTTTATATGTTTTTTCTAAGGAATGGTGTCAATGTGATACCAAAAATGAATTCAGCACCCCCGATATATACGAAAATGATACCAAACACGGCCTAGCAGCTTCACTAATGTAGATATCAAGATAAAATTGAAAGCCCTAAATAAACTTTCAAGAGCGGATATCTCAAAAACTATTCAAGATATCGAAAAAATTGACTGAATAAAACTTGTAACAAATTTTATCAGCTTTTGGTTTGTCTCAGTAGTCATGTCGCTAAGACGCAAAGTTTCCAAGATATTAGTGAAAAATCGAAAAATGAGACCTTCTTTCCCCCCTCTCCCCCCCAGCACCGGGGCTACGGCCGGGGACTTTTGATATGTTCACCTCCTAACTAGTCCAAACAAAGTTACGGAGTCAAAAATTGTGTTCCTAGCATTTCCCTCTATAACTTCTTATTTCTTGGCCTATTTGATGAAGTGAAACTGCTGATGATGATCAGAATGGAACTCTTCAACGACGCATAGCTCATGTTTGGGGATTTGTCCTCTTCGTTATGTTTGTTAAGCACGTTAGGTTTTTAAGTCACATTTTCGTCAAGCTCAAGTTCTAATGATGGGATCCATAAGGAATCGAGGGAACTCTACAAATTTGAATGGCATTGTATAGTGACTTTTGTATTTTCATCAGGCAAACAAGGATTTACATTAAGAACAGTGGCATTTGATGAAGTGGTATTGCTGATGGTGATCAGAACGGAACTCCTCGACGACTTGTCTTTTTCTAATTGATTGTTAAGCAAGTTACCCCACTGGCAAAACAAGCAAGATTTTGAATTCGACTTCTACCTGAACCTGGACCCGGACGCGGACCCGGACTCGAGATCGCGAATTCGGACACGGACCCGTTTTCTATTTGGTTGGTGTAAATGGTGTTGGTGAATTTTTTGATTAATTCGGGCGAAAACTGGAAGGTTAGGTATCATAAAATGTTCATGAAGAGAAATTGTAAGAGATGGTATCATTACCAACAACTGTGGAAAATACTGTTTGGTTACTCTTTATTTAAAAATAGCAAAATCAAATTGCATGATTTCATTCGTTTTCTCCACTGTACACAGAATAAGTAATGATGTTACTATGGATATGAAATAAAATGTGTGTTTTTATATCTTTAAACCCAATTACTAAGTAGACTGCACATACATTAAAGTCACATTAAAATTCCATTTCGCGAAATAGAGATTACAACATTTAACTTTGCAAAAGTAGATAATTGAAAAAATTATTAGGTTAGATTCGAGCTACAATGACATAAGTTTGGGTTCAAGGCAAGGTTGCAGGGCCTCAACATGGGAAAAAAGGGGAGGGACTGTTGGCCTGGCTCAGTGAGCCAGAACTCACCCACTAATCCCTACTACTGCCGTAAGCAGGTAATGAATTCCCAATGTATTAAGTTTAGGTTTAATAAATTATAAATATATTTTATTAATAACATAATAATATACAAATATGTATAAGCATAAAGTAATAAATAAGCCTACAGCTATTAATAATGTCCGTAATCTGTATAATTCCAAAATACGGATCCCTCGGATGCGAATGCTGCTTACATAATCTCGTCTGTCAAGGTGTTTCGGCAGGAAAGGCCTTGGCAGACTTATAAATTCCTGAAATGAGGGTTCATACCTACCGACTAGAATTGGTTTCATGGTGGTATCAGATGGGTTAGTGTACGGTAACCGATGGTCATCTTGCTTATAATCTCGTCTGCCAAGGTGTTTCGGCAGGAAAAACCTTGGCAGACTTATATATTTCTAAAATGGGGGTTCATACCTACCGACTGGAATTGGTTTCATGGTGGTATCAGATGGGTTAGTGTAGGGTAACCGATGCAGACCTTGCTTACATAATCTCGTCTGCCATGGTGTTACGGCAGGAAAAGCCTTGGCAGACTTATATATTCCTGAAATGAGGGTTCATACCTACCGACTGGAATTGGTTTCATGGCGGTATCAGATGGGTTAGTGTACGGTAACCGATGGTCATCTTGCTTATAATCTCGTCTGCCAAGGTGTTTCGGCAGGAAAAACCTTGGCAGACTTATATATTCCTAAAATGGGGGTTCGTACCCACTGACTGGAATTGGTTTCATGGTGGTATCAGATGGGTTAGTGTAGGGTAACCGATGCCGACCTTGCTTACATAATCTCGTCTGCCAAGGTGTTTCGGCAGGAATAGCCTTGGCAGACTTATATATTCCTGACATGAGGGTTCATACCTATCGACTGGAATTGGTTTCATGGTGGTATCAGATGGGTTAAATTAGGGGTCCCGTTGACCACCTTTGAGAGCGTCTGCCAAGCACTTCCGGCTAAAAAACTACTGGCAGACTTCGCTTTTATGTGTCTACATGTAAATTTCTAACTGCTGCCATAACTATTATTTCGGTATCAGATGGGTTAAATCAGCCCCCTTTTTTCGCACCGGAAGTGGCCTTCTTTTTCGTACTTTCGGCAAGTTCCGCTGTGGCAGACTATCGAATTCGGACTTAGCATCACTTTTATGGTTTCCCATTGTGTATTTCATCGTGGTATCAAGTCGGTTAGAAAATTTGCGGCCGGCTCTTCTACTACAGGATTTGACCCCGCGACCTCCGGATTGAAAGTCGGATGTCATATCCACTCGGCCACCACCGCTCTAAATTAAGATTTTTTTTAGAAATTTGTTCCTTAGATTACGCAGTAAAATTTTTTTTTTTTGCTAGCTTATTAAGGTGTCCCACTGCTGGGCAAAGGCCTCTCCCCTTGTCTTCCGCGACTCCCGACAGAGCGCCTGCTCTGGCCAGTTACTGAGAAAGGTGTCTAGGTCATCCCGCCTAAATGCATTAAGTGTGTAAATTTCAATTGAGCGGTTCATTAATATTATGAGATTTTAAAAGTGATTGCAGCATTTGAAACCATTATCAAACTGTTGTGATCTATTCACAATCTTAACTCGGTAAGGTCATCGAGATCGATGTATTGATGTTTTGTGCGCATTGTCTTGAATGTCAAGACTCAAGAGATTCATCAATCAGTGCCTGTGGTTAGGGTTGTTATTTATTTATTTTCAACAATAATCTTGATTTCACCAATATTAAAAAAAGGTAACCATAATAACTGATATTAGTATTAAATATACTGAATTTAACTATTTAACAAAGATTAATTTTCCCACTTCATTAATTAAGATTAAAAATATATATTTATTGTACCTAAGCGTTTTTCTCAGAATTACCTGATCACATTTTTTTTATTCCCTCTAATAGTAAACGGTCTATGAAAGGTCTTTCCGAGGCGAGGTCTCGTCTTGAGCAACGCAACGCTTGATGTTTGATAGGGACATCAAGTAAGTTGATTCAAGGAAGAATAAAACTTTTTTAATATCATTTTGAAGACTGATCGAGAGATGTTAATTATCCATAGTCACATAAATTCAAATGCTAATCCGCGAAAAGATAACGTGCTAGTCAATCAGTGCTAACCCGTTATACTTACTTGCGTATTTTTACATGCAATTAATATTCCCACCCTCCCACCGCACAAATAAATACGCAAATAAATATAACAAACCACCACCAAAAGAATAATACTCGACACGTGTTTCGCCTCTCTACGAGGCAACCTCAGGAGTTGTTGGCGGTATGACGCCCGGCAACGGAATGACCTGACTAGAATGGTCTGTTTTCGTGGATTAGCAAAGTAATATTTTAGTTTGAATTAATATGGATTTCCGCAAAGTAACGCCTGATTCTATTCACTAGTCACATAAATGTTACATTATGCGCATTTAATGTAACGAAAGTAACCCTTGATGGGTATATTTTTTTAAATAGACTAGAACTGAGTATATATTTATATTTACAAAGTTTACTTACCTACTACAAGAGCTAGTATTTATTTTGTACAAGATATCCAGAAAATATATTTAGGGTAAATTAAAATAAACTTATTTAATTGGATATAAATACATGACATTTTATACGTTTTTAACATTATTATAACTCAATGTGTATTACTTAATTATACCATAAGTGGCAACCCTACATGCCTAGTTAGTCAGAAAACGGTTGCTGATTTAAACGGATTGGCGAAATGTAATCTCGCTAAGCCTATTAGAAGATTTGGGTAGTTGCATTGTACATAAGTATTAATAGTTCGACGATAGCTTCATAGTTACACACGTCGTTGATGTAATGTGATTAATATGAACCTAGTTATTCACTATTCTCACGCACAATAATAGTCAGAAAAAAAGTGCCTCATAATTATATTACTGCATTAACGCTCATCAATTTTATAGTATCTTAGATACATTTTGTAAGTACCTACCTTTTTATTTACGTAAGCGATGTGTAGAACATTTTTTTTTACTAAAAAATCATTTATTTACAAACAAGATATACATTGGTATTACTAAAAGAAATTAATAAGTAGCTTAAATCTAAAATAGGCCCTTGAGAACAATGCAACAAAGCATCCTTGGTACAATGTTATGGTACCAAGGATGCTTGCGGCATTTTCTCGCTGTAACCACATTTACAAGATATTTAAATTTCTGAACAACCAATATTTTTAGTGTATCCTTTACTTAACAGTGTTTTGGTTTTGTACTTTTAGTAGAAGAGCCGGCCGCAAATTTTCTAACCGACTTGATACCACGATGAAATGCACAATGGTTTCCCATAAAAGTGATGCTAAGTCCGAATTCGATAGTCTGCCACGGCGGAACTTGCCGAAAGTACGAAAAAGAAGGCCACTTCCGGTGCGAAAAAAGGGGGCTGATTTAACCCATCTGATACCGAAATAATAGTTATGGCAGCAGTTAGAAATTTACATGTAGACACATAAAAGCGAAGTCTGCCAGTATTTTTTTTGCCGGAAGTGCTTGGCAGACGCTCTCAAAGGTGGCCAGCGGGACCCCTAATTTAACCCATCTGATACCACCATGAAACCAATTCCAGTCGGTAGGTATGAACCCTCATGTCAGGAATATATAAGTCTGCCAAGGCTTTTCCTGCCGAAACACCTTGGCAGACGAGATTATGTAAGCAAGGTCGGCATCGGTTACCCTACACTAACCCATCTGATACCACCATGAAACCAATTCCAGTCGGTAGGTACGAACCCCCATTTTGGAATATATAAGTCTGCCAAGGTTTTTCCTGCCGAAACACCTTGGCAGACGAGATTATAAACAAGATGACCATCGGTTACCGTACACTAACCCATCTGATACCGCCATGAAACCAATTCCAGTCGGTAGGTATGAACCCTCATTTCAGGAATATATAAGTCTGCCAAGGCTTTTCCTGCCGTAACACCATGGCAGACGAGATTATGTAAGCAAGGTCGGCATCGGTTACCCTACACTAACCCATCTGATACCACCATGAAACCAATTCCAGTTGGTAGGTATGAACCCCCATTTTAGAAATATATAAGTCTGCCAAGGTTTTTCCTGCCGAAACACCTTGGCAGACGAGATTATAAGCAAGATGACCATCGGTTACCGTACAGTAACCCATCTGATACCACCATGAAACCAATTCTAGTCGGTAGGTATGAACCCTCATTTCAGGAATTTATAAGTCTGCCAAGGCCTTTCCTGCCGAAACACCTTGACAGACGAGATTATGTAAGCAGCATCCACATACGAGGGATCCGTATTTTGGGATTATACAGATTACGGACATTATTAATAGCTGTAGGCTTATTTATTACTTTATGCTTATACATATTTGTATATTATTATGTTATTAATAAAATATATTTATAATTTATTAAACCTAAACTTAAAACATTGGGAATTCATTACCTGCTTACGGCAGTAGTAGGGATAAGTGGGTCAGTTCTGGCTCACTGAGCCAGGCCAACAGTCCCTCCCCCTTTTTTCCCTTGTTGAGGCCCTGCAACCTTGCCTTGAACCCAAACTAATGTCATTGTAGCTCGAATCTAACCTAATTTATTTTTATTGCTTTTAGAATATTTCAATTATCTACTTTTGCAAAGTTAAATGTTGAAATCTCTATTTCGAAAAATGGAATTTTAATGTGACTTTAACACGTTCACTGCGTTACGGGGGCTTTAAGCCCCGTACGATGTCATCATTCAGTGCGAAGTTAAATTTATTTTAGAAGTTAAAGGGGGA
Source organism: Cydia fagiglandana (assembly GCF_963556715.1). Lineage (NCBI taxonomy): Eukaryota > Metazoa > Arthropoda > Insecta > Lepidoptera > Tortricidae > Cydia > Cydia fagiglandana. The sequence goes on from NC_085940.1 coordinate 4,904,181, forward strand.
GGGGAGGGTGCACACATTTTACCACTTTGGAAGTGTCTCTCGCGCAAACTATTCAGTTTAGAAATAAATGATATTAGAAACCTCAATATCATAAGCGATAAGACCGCCTGTTGTTACCTCTATTGTCTTTTTAGGGTTCCGTACCCAAAGGGTAAAACGGGACACTATTACTAAGACTTCGCTGTCCGTCCGTCCGTCCGTCCGTCTGTCACCAGGCTGGGCAGGCTGTATCTCACGAACCGAGATAGCTAGAGAGTTGAAATTTTCACAGATGATGTATTTCTGTTGCCGCTATAACAACAAATAGTAAAAACAGAATAAAATAAAGATTTAAATGGGGCTCCCATACAACAAACGTGATTTTTGACCAAAGTTAAGCAACGTCGGGAGGGGTCAGTTTTTTGCTTTTTTTTTGTTTTTTTTTGCATTATGGTACGGAATCCTTCATGCGCAAGTCCGACTCGCACTTGCCCGGTTTTTTTATGTTATTGTCCATTTATTGTAAACTAAGTGTATGTGAGGCGTGCAATAAAAAGTATTGTATTGTATTGTATCATATTTGAAGACCTATCCATAGATACCCCACACGTATGGGTTTAATGAAAAAGACATTTTAAGTTTCAGTTCTAAGTATGGGGGACCCCCAAAATTTATTATTTTTTTTTTCTATTTTTGTGTTGAAATCTTAATGCGGTTCACAGAATACATCTACTTACCAAGTTTCAACAGTTCTTATAGTTTCGGAAAAAAGTGGCTGTGACATACGGACGGACAGACAGACAGACATGACAAATCTATAAGGGTTCCGTTTTTTGCCATTTGGCTACGGAACCCTAAAAAGGAGGTATTAATTCGGTTTTTTAATGTTTGATATCTCCGTCATTTTGGGATCGATTTTGAAAATTATTTTTTTAGTTGAGTTGTAACTTGTAAGTATATACATACAGATTGGTTCCCTCTTTGTCAAAACCCAGTTCTGATGGTGAGATTTATGAGGAATCGAGGGCACTCTTCAAATCTTGTAAGGGTGGTTCACGTTTGTATGGGAAAAATTCAAACTCTAGCTAGAAGAAGCGGCACCCCCTCATTTTGTTACACTTATTATGTTGACAAAATACGCCAAGCATCTTGCAATCTTAACTACAAGGGGGTGCTCAAACACATTGAAATTTTTCAAATTGTCTGAAATCAAAAAAATAAATAAGTTACTATTTTTTTTTTTATGTAAGTAATAGTTTTCACATTATTTGAAAGTGTGATTTAAAAGATATTATTTTGTACGAAAATGTTTTTCTACTTCAAAACTTATACATCACATGTGCAAATAGTGTGAAACCAGATATTTTAAATAAAATTCTGAATCATAATTACTCTTTTTGTTGGGTTTCAAACAACATACAAAATTTCAACGTGGTTAAGCACCACCTTGTATAGTAGTGTTGAGTCGCTCACTCGCGAGGCACCTCATTTGTACCACTCAACTCAAAAATGTCTTACTTCACTCCTCTATTCATTTTACTCATTTACTCGTGCGCATCACAAACACCTCTTGCCACACAAATCATTCACACACTTCAAATTTCAAAAAAACTCTTATCCTTTCAAATTCACTCGCGAACCTCAAAAACTCAACGCTCCTCACAACTTGCAAAAGAGTCCCTGGATGGCACGAGGCGCTAGGTGCTCGCCTGCTCGCCGACATACAAAACTCAAAATGTCTCAAATGAAGAAAAGTTGCTTCTCTGTTGCACTTGTAAATTCCTACGTAAGTGTGACAGGGAGGCAACATGACGAACATGGATCGCGGTACGCACTCTGTATACCAGACAGGCATTTACGAAGCTTGCTTATAAACAGTAATCCTTTAGTGACTAAAATATTATTGAAATATAATACTGTAGCGTACACAATATATGATCATTTCAATAAGTTTCAAGTTTATTAAATAAAAAGTAAGTATAATTTGCATAGGTAAAATAAACATGTAGATGTAAATTATAACGATTTGAATTTGCAATACTTTTTATTAACATTATTTGTAAGCGACTTCGGACTGACAAATTATGATTGTGACATATTTTTATTTATTTTGTTCGTTCGTACGTCGTTGTAGCTAATTTTAGTTCTCTAATACCTAATACCTAGTGATAATTCTTATAATTATACCAAAATAACAAAATATGGACATCGTTTTCGCCATTAAATTTACCCGCGGATCTTCCTTGGTGCCTTTTGCATGAAAAAATGAAATATAAATGGAGCCGGCGGCGTCCGGAGCGAATGGTGCTTTGTTTAATATCATATTGATGATATTACTGTTAAATTATCTGAAGTGGTAAGTTAGTCATTTCTATATAATAATGACTTGTGAAAATATTGAATTTGTTCTCCTTAGTTTGTTAAAAATGTGGTAGTTTTATGGTTATGAAATATATCACTACATATTATGAAACAAAGTCCCCCGCCGCGTCTGTCCGTATGTGTGTTTGTTTGTATGTTCGCGATAAACTCAAAAACTACTGGACGGATTTTCATGCGGTTTTCACCTATCAACAGAGTGATTCTTCAGGAAGGTTTAGGTGTATGTATAATTTGTTAACCCGTGCGAAGCCGGAGCGGGTAGCTCTCGCTAGTGATTATTATACTTAAAACTATATCAAGTAGCAAGGAGGAGGACAAAACAATCTAACAATAAAAAAACCGGAAAGTTGAGATAAATTAAGAAACTTATACACCAAGTTTCTTAATTTATCTCAACTATAATCTCAATTTATCAACATAATAAGTGTAACAAAATAAGGGGGTGCCCCTTAGGAAAAAAAAATGTTTTTTGAACCACCCTAACATATATGATACTGGTGGATTTTAAACAAACCAAGCATTTACATTCAGAATTGTGACATTTGATGAAGTGAAACTGCTGATGATGATCAGAATGGAACTCTTCAACGACGCATAGCTCATGTTTGGGGATTTGTCCTCTTCGTTATGTTTGTTAAGCACGTTAGATTTTTAAGTCATATTTTCGTGAAGCTCAAGTTCTGATGATGGGATCCATAAGGAATCGAGGGAACTCTACAAATCTTAATGGCATTGTATAGTGACTCTTGTATTTTCATCAGGCAAACAAGGATTTACATTAAGAACAGTGGCATTTGATGAAGTGGTATTGCTGATGGTGATCAGAACGGAACTCCTCGACGACTTGTCTTTTTCTAATTGATTGATTGTTAAGCAAGTTACCCCACTGGCAAAACAAGCAAGATTTTGAATTCGACTTCTACCTGAACCTGGACCCGGACGCGGACCCGGACTCGAGATCGCGAATTCGGACACGGACCCGTTTTCTATTTGGTTGGTGTAAATGGAGTTGGTGAATTTTTTGATTAATTCGGGCGAAAACTGGAAGGTTAGGTATCATAAAATGTTCATGAAGAGAAATTGTAAGAGATGGTATCATTACCAACAACTGTGGAAAATACTGTTTAGTTACTCTTTATTTAAAAATAGCAAAATCAAATTGCATGATTTCATTCGTTTTCTCCACTGTACACAGAATAAGTAATGATATTTATACTAGACAAAAAAATTCAAAATCGCTCTCCTTCTTGATGCGACTGGCAAATCATATTACTTTTTCGAAACCGGGTTTTTTAACCTAATTAGACCCCCGCTGAATCCGATCCGGTTGCTCGATCGAAATCTTGACCGGAAGTGAGATATTTGACATTAAAGGTCCGTTTTTTTCGTTTTTCGTAAATAACTCTTAAACGGTGGTGTATAGCAAAAAATATTCTATTACATAAGTAATATGCATAAAATTGCCTACAAGAAAGATTCAGTACAATTTTTCGCTAGGATCAATATTAAAAGAGATTTTAACGCGGGAAATTTAATTATAATCACTTCTAAGGTCCCGTTTTTTAGGTTTTCGTAAATAACTCATAAACGGTGGCCAATATCAAAAAATGTTGTTAGACGTTAATAATCTACACAAAATTTTTAACAAAAAAGATTCAGTACACTTTTTGCAGGGATCAATATTTAAAAAGATAATAAAGAGGGAAAATTAATTATACTAAATTCTAAGGTTCCTTGTTTTTATTTTTTCGTTAATAATTTGAAAAGTAAAAAATCTTATACATAAATAATAAACGTAAAATTTCCTACAAGAAACATGCAGTACACTTTTCGCTAGGATCAATATTTAAAAAGACAAAGCAGCGGGTAAGTTAATTATACTCAATTTTAAAGTCCCTTTTTAGTTTTTTGTAAATAACTCGTAAACGGTGTCCCATAGCGAAATAGGTTTTGAAGAATAAATTATCTACATAAAATTTCCTCCAAAAAACATCTAGAACACTTTTCTCTAGGATCAATATTTCAAGCGATATTAAAGGAAGAAAGTTAATTACAATCAGTTCACAGGTCACTTTTTTTTAGTTTTTCGTAAATAACTCGTAAACGGTGGCCCGTTGCAAAACAATATTCTACATAAATATTAAACATAAAATTGTCCACAAAAAAGGTTCTGTACACTTTTTCGCTACGATCAATATTTAAAGAGGCATTAAAGGGGGTAAGTTAATTATAATCAATTTCCAGGTTCCTATTTTTAGGTTTACGTCTATATAGGTAAAGAACTATTTTATTTTAATTATATTTTCAAAATTTAGACCCAGTAGTGTCGGAGATAAAGGGGGGGGGGGGTGGTATTTTTTTGTATTTTAATGTTTTATTTTGGGGAAGGGGGATTTATCTCCGATACTACTGGGTCTAAAATTTTGAAAAGATATACAGAATAGAATCTATAGATGACAGGAAAACCTATTTGAATAATGCAGTCCAGCGCGAGTCGGACATTACTTAGTTTTTGAACCGATCCCTACAGGTTTTTTAAAGGCAATTCACTCGCGTTTAACATATATAAAATACACTGTTAAAAATTGGGTAATGTACGGAACCCTTGCAACGCGAGTCCGACTGGCGCTTGGCCGGTTTTTATTCATTTTGAGGTACGGAACCCTAAAAAGAGAAAAGTGTTCCATATGTCTTTCGTAGAAAATTTTATATCGATTATTTATTTACAAGAACATTAAGAACTTATTTTGCTATGAGCCTTATTTTACGAGTCATTTGCGAAATCCTAAAAATAGGGACCTGGAAATTGATTATAATTAACTTACCCCCTTTAATACCTCTTTAAATATTGATCGTAGCGAAAAAGTGTACAGAACCTTTTTTGTGGACACTTTTATGTTTAATATTTATGTAGAATATTGTTTTGCAACGGGCCACCGTTTACGAGTTATTTACGAAAAACTAAAAAATTGTGACCTGTGAACTGATTGTAATTAACTTTCTTCCTTTAATATCGCTTGAAATATTGATCCTAGAGAAAAGTGTTCTAGATGTTTTTTGGAGGAAATTTTATGTAGATAATTTATTCTTCAAAACCTATTTCGCTATGGGACACCGTTTACGAGTTATTTACAAAAAACTAAAAAGGGACTTTAAAATTGAGTATAATTAACTTACCCGCTGCTTTGTCTTTTTAAATATTGATCCTAGCGAAAAGTGTACTGCATGTTTCTTGTAGGAAATTTTACGTTTATTATTTATGTATAAGATTTTTTACTTTTCAAATTATTAACGAAAAAATAAAAACAAGGAACCTTAGAATTTAGTATAATTAATTTTCCCTCTTTATTATCTTTTTAAATATTGATCCCTGCAAAAAGTGTACTGAATCTTTTTTGTTAAAAATTTTGTGTAGATTATTAACGTCTAACAACATTTTTTGATATTGGCCACCGTTTATGAGTTATTTACGAAAACCTAAAAAACGGGACCTTAGAAGTGATTATAATTAAATTTCCCGCGTTAAAATCTCTTTTAATATTGATCCTAGCGAAAAATTGTACTGAATCTTTCTTGTAGGCAATTTTATGCATATTACTTATGTAATAGAATATTTTTTGCTATACACCACCGTTTAAGAGTTATTTACGAAAAACGAAAAAAACGGACCTTTAATGTCAAATATCTCACTTCCGGTCAAGATTTCGATCGAGCAACCGGATCGGATTCAGCGGGGGTCTAATTAGGTTAAAAAACCCGGTTTCGAAAAAGTAATATGATTTGCCAGTCGAAATCGATTTTATGAAAAATATGACCAGTCTAATTACTATATATGTTCAGAATATTATTTGAATAAACTTAGGATAGGATACTTAGGATAGGAAATAAAATGTGTGTTTTTATATCTTTAAACCCAATTACTAAGTAGACTGCACATACATTAAAGTCACATTAAAATCCCATTTTGCGAAATAGAGATTTCAACCTTTAACTTTGCAAAAGTAGATAATTGAAATATTCTAAAAGCAATAAAAATAGTTTAGGTTAGATTCGAGCTACAATGACATTAGTTTGGGTTCAAGGCAAGGTTGCAGGGCCTCAACAAGGGAAAAAAGGGGGAGGGACTGTTGGCCTGGCTCAGTGAGCCAGAACTGACCCACTTATCCCTACTACTGCCGTAAGCAGGTAATGAATTCCCAATGTATTAAGTTTAGGTTTAATAAATTATAAATATATTTTATTAATAACATAATAATATACAAATATGTATAAGCATAAAGTAATAAATAAGCCTACAGCTATTAATAATGTCCGTAATCTCTATAATCCCAAAATACGGATCCCTCGTATGTGGATACTGCTTACATAATCTCGTCTGTCAAGGTGTTTCGGCAGGAAAGGCCTTGGCAGACTTATAAATTCCTGAAATGAGGGTTCATACCTACCGACTAGAATTGGTTTCATGGTGGTATCAGATGGGTTACTGTACGGTAACCGATGGTCATCTTGCTTATAATCTCGTCTGCCAAGGTGTTTCGGCAGGAAAAACCTTGGCAGACTTATATATTTCTAAAATGGGGGTTCATACCTACCAACTGGAATTGGTTTCATGGTGGTATCAGATGGGTTAGTGTAGGGTAACCGATGCCGACCTTGCTTACATAATCTCGTCTGCCATGGTGTTACGGCAGGAAAAGCCTTGGCAGACTTATATATTCCTGAAATGAGGGTTCATACCTACCGACTGGAATTGGTTTCATGGCGGTATCAGATGGGTTAGTGTACGGTAACCGATGGTCATCTTGTTTATAATCTCGTCTGCCAAGGTGTTTCGGCAGGAAAAACCTTGGCAGACTTATATATTCCTAAAATGGGGGTTCGTACCTACCGACTGGAATTGGTTTCATGGTGGTATCAGATGGGTTAGTGTAGGGTAACCGATGCCGACCTTGCTTACATAATCTCGTCTGCCAAGGTGTTTCGGCAGGAAAAGCCTTGGCAGACTTATATATTCCTGACATGAGGGTTCATACCTACCGACTGGAATTGGTTTCATGGTGGTATCAGATGGGTTAAATTAGGGGTCCCGCTGGCCACCTTTGAGAGCGTCTGCCAAGCACTTCCGGCAAAAAAAATACTGGCAGACTTCGCTTTTATGTGTCTACATGTAAATTTCTAACTGCTGCCATAACTATTATTTCGGTATCAGATGGGTTAAATCAGCCCCCTTTTTTCGCACCGGAAGTGGCCTTCTTTTTCGTACTTTCGGCAAGTTCCGCCGTGGCAGACTATCGAATTCGGACTTAGCATCACTTTTATGGGAAACCATTGTGCATTTCATCGTGGTATCAAGTCGGTTAGAAAATTTGCGGCCGGCTCTTCTACTAAGATATACAAGTTTGCGTCGAGCGCTCGTCAAACATGATAGCAATAGCAATGGGCCTGTTAACTAGCGGATGCGGCTTCCACTTTGTAGTCGGGTGTAGCCTTCCTCGAACTCTTCGAATATCTTTAACACTATTAAACACATTAGTGTCCGGATTCCATATTAAAACGTACAATTTCTGCACTATCCAAAGGATGTTAACAATAAATAACAAGTTATATGCGACACTGTTTCATTAAAATTAAGAAAAATGTTTCCCTGACTTTAAACTTACATTCACATTTATATTAGATAATGTTAACATGAATATGAAAAAAAAGAACTATGCAGCCTGTCTGGCTTGAGGCCTCCGTGGACACGGACATAGGCGTACGCACGGTGGGGCAAGTGGGGCAACTTGCCCCACCCTGGTCTGTGGTCTGACGAGAAGCTAAAAATTTTAGGAACAATTAAGGCACATAACCATACTTCTGCCTCACCCTTTAAAAAATGCTGGGTACGCATATGGACACGGACCATAAACCTGATATACCTTCAATTTGAATTCGTTCTAGATTTTACACCCTGCCTTTTTAGGATGCCGTACTCACAATTCCGTAGTCCTTATTAGGGCCTACGTACGCGATTGTATTGCAAAGAAAATTGGCTTATGCAATAATTTCCCGGCTATTATCTAAGAATTCTAAGACATTCAATCATTTTACCAACAATTTAAACAGATTACATTGATAAGACTATCAAAAAATATCTTAGCGACAATAAAATCTGTAAGTTCATGTATCTTGACTTCAAAACCGGCTTTCATTCAAAAAAATACGGTTAGACACATCTATGTGATGGCCTGTCCTATGACTGTGACTCACATATTATCAATAGCGCTAAATGTTTTTACAGTTGGGCTGTTTTCGATGAGTTCCGTGTATCAGCCGCTATCGGACCGTTCTAGTGATACTGATAACGCGAAAACAACTTGTGTTTGCGAGCAAAAATATTCTACACGCCATTACGTCAATCAGCTTCAGTGACATTGACGATGTAACATGTAGGACTGTAGGTATTCTGGGTATCGTGCATTACAAACAAAAATACTTCTTAAGACGAAGATAACTGAAAATGAACATCGTAATTCGTACATATCATATTCTGGGAAAGACTATTCAAATCGTGTACTTTTGCACTACTGGGTAATCCAGGTCTAGTGGGTTATTTTTTTACAATGACTTTCAAAAATGACATAAAATACAGGCGCCTATAGTTATACATACAGATATTAAAATTTGATGGAATATAGACCGTCTGGGTTGTGTAAAAAAGAAATTAGGAATGTACCTAGTGAAATCGCCAACGCAGCGAGAGCGTCATAGATGCAGCGTGTCTGGAATAGTGCCAAGTCTACGGGCGCCACGTACGTCTAATGTGACATTTTGCGTAACCTAAGCTTGAAAAATATAAGAGTTCTTTCAGTAGTTTTCGAATATGTCATTTACGTCTCGATTAGATCGGAAATATATTGATTACACTCGCTTTTCCGGTAAAGCTGTGAATAAGTCATTGAACACAGAAGATAGTAATACAGGCCAGTCGCTAAATACAAGCTCTGAACTACTCTGAATTTAAAAGTAAACTGATTTCAAGTTCTTAGTACCTACGCTTCAAGAGCGGAATATTGATATAAACGAAAGTGTAACAGTAAAAAAGAAAGCAATAAAGCATTACAGACCAGTCTAGATACCGAAGTTAGGTCCCAGGCAGACCTTGTCTTGCCGCGGGGCTGCGTGTCCTTACGGCGGCCCAGCGAGCCGTAGTTAGAGGGCGAGGGTTCCTCGCGCCGCCGCCGCCCGCCCCGCCGTAGTGAAGAAAACCAGTTGGAGACCGAACCCCGGCGCTCCTCCTCGGCCGGAGGCCCGGCTTTGATGAACATCACTTCACGAGCGCATCACACGCTTATAACGCCTACAAGCCACGGACGATTAGAAAACGCAACAAAGGAAATAATGTGATGACCTCGCCGCCCCGGTTTGGTTCGGAAATTACGTTTGGTAAGTCAGGTCAGTATCCAAGCCACTTGGTGAAAGGACACAAGAAAAAGATGTAAGCACAACAAACTGACAATGGATTTAAGAAGCGGTGTACGAAGAATCCTAATGAATAATCATCACCACATATTGCACAAGAAGCATGAAACCGAACGAATGAGTGAGCTTGATGGTGCGGTTGGGGAAATTACCTGAGACGTCAAGCACAACAAAAACAATTCAGAAAGTGAACAAGCGCTTATTGCGAAGAATCCTAACAAACAAACAACAGATAATTGCACAAGCATGACCTAGCGTATGATAGCAGTGAAGACATGGAAAGCACAGACAGACCTGGTCATAGTCGTCGTCGTAAGTGCTGGCAGCGCGGGCCAGCCGCGCCAGCAGCGGCCACCACAGCGCGTCGCAGAGCAATCTCACATGTAAACACATCGCCACGCGCCATACACTTCCCCGTAAGGAACGCACGATACTGAAGATAGCTGCGGACGCTTGGCACTTTGACAATTCTACATGCGTATGCTTATCTTTGAATTCGACAAGGTTGTCACACCTGAATTAGCGTTATCGGTAACGTAAAAACAAATGGATGATTCAGAATACTATTACGATTACCCGTATTTCGAAACGGCGTTACAAATATTGCAATGAATGAGTTGAACTGACTTTTGAGCGCCAAAACGGCGAACATACATGAGTCATTAGTAAGCAGCTAATTTGTACATACTATTCAAAATATACAGAATGTATAGAACCATAATATAATTTCATAAGAAAAACACACTTGTAGAGCGGAACGATTTTCCATCTACATACTTGATTTATGTGTAAGTCTGAACATTTCGCAAAAAGGTTTATGAGACAAATAATTAAAATCCCCGTCAAGTTATCAAATCAACGGGAAAGAACACAAATGGACAGTCCTGTTATCAGAGTTGGCTAGCGGCTGCGGAAGCGACAGAGGAAGTATGATAAACCGATGAATCGCGAACATTGTCCGAGGGAATGCAACTGCGATGACTCAGTTGGAACCACGTAAAACCGGTAGGCATTTCAATGATCGAATTTCAATTCCGCACCAGAAAATAGCCTTAGTTTTAGGCAGCTGTCCAACGTGAAACCTTAACATTAGGCATCTATCCAGTGGCGAGAGAGCGACTGGGGATAAACTATTTTCTCGCGCAAGAAAGGACAAAGACTTTTTCTAAGAGAAAACACTTGTGTGCAAAGAAAGTTACCAACACGTCACTATTTTGTGTTTACCGACCAATCATACATAATTTTATTCACGGTATAGTCAAGGCTGGGATTTGCGTAACGTTATGCTTTGACCCAACTGACCCTACGTGAAAACTTGCTCGACAAGCATGTGCCGTGAGTTGGCTGTCGACTGAGCTTTAAATGCTCAAGGCTTCAAGGTTAAGGCTAGCCTTTTGTTGTAAACCTAATTTTTATCTAGCTTTCTCTATAAGTCTTGTGCAAGCACTAACAATACTAAATATCTATATCAGCAAATGCTGCGTCTCTACTGAAATAGATTTGCTCTATTCGACTCAGCTTCTACAACTTTTCGTTGAGGCTTATTGAGCAAGTACGACTCCGAGTCTCAAAGAGCTTTGCTAAATTTAAAGTATACAGAACGGCACTGTCCGTATGAAAACCTAAATGAACCTTAACCTTACACAAATGAGAACCTTTACTATCTTTCTGTGAATAACATTATGTTTACAAGTTAATTAAATGTAAATAATCAAGAGCTCCAGCTGGGCTTGGGACAAAGGGTCAATGCTACGAGTGCCATCGCTATGATAATAGACTACGACCATTTTAGGCATATCTTCGGTTGACAACAAAGTCATAAAAGTAGCAAATAAGTACCTAATCAAACAAAGATCGTGTCTGTTTATTTATATATGAGGCATAGACTAGGAATCCTCTAGACCGAGTTTAGAGCAATTATTTCATGCAATCGATGATGCCAAAAATGCGGGGGTGCGCGGGACGAGGTGAGCGAAGTGCCGTGCCGTGATTAGTCCGTTCAAAGACACGGACGTCACACAAAGACACTTTCGACTTGAACATGGAGTAAAATTACCGTAAGCGTGGCAGAGGGGGTAGCGCGACTATGCTGTCTGGAGGATGTTTTGATTGTTTTGTCTGTGATATGAGGTTGGTATACGAGGTTCAAAATATTTGGTGAATTTTTGACCACGGCAAAGACAAATTAGGGGGTGTAAAACACCGATTTTAGTCTTGATTTAGTGAATAACAAAGAACAATGAGGAAAGGGTGTCTTAGTTATTATTTTAGCAGTCCAAGTCATGTTTATACTTGCGTCGGGTGTTCCACCGTAGCGTCGAATGTACTGAGCCAATTTCGATAAATCAAGTGTCAATCATCTTTAAAAGGGCCCACTGATTAACAGACCACCGGACGGTATCGGCCTGTCAGTTAAGTGGCCCACTGATTAACAGTCCGATGGACGGTATTGGCCTGTCAGTTAGAACAAAATTTTGACAGTTCCGAACAACTGACAGGCCGATACCGTCCGGCGGACTGTTAATCAGTGGGCCCCTTTAGAACAAAATTTTGACAGTTATGACCAACTGACAGGCCGATACCGTCTGGCGGACTGTTAATCTGTGGGCCCCTTTAGACTCGGATGACACAAGCTAACAATAATCGAATTAATCAAGCGATTTTGTTGTCAACTATACTTCGTTTTTTTTAGCATTAGAAATAAGGTTAAACAATCTTGATGTGTCTTTTTATTGAAAAACACGTTTATAAAATAAGTAACGGCAAATATGTAACAATTATGAATCTAATATGATCATTTATTTTCTTCTGCTTTCATAACCACTCACTTGCTTGATATTTTTCAGTGACCTCTATTATTGTAATAAAATAAGGGTGACAGCTGGTAGCTACAGTTACCAAAAGCATGTGAGTGGCTAAGTAATAGTTACTGATTTTTAAAAAGCGTCTTTCAATTAAAAGACATGTCAAGATCGCTAACCTTCTTGCAAGTTCTATAGTGATATGCTCACAGAATGCAATAAGGATGCGGCTTTACATAATGACGTCACTAATGCAAGTAAATGAGTCTTGTAATGTTTGACTGCTAATGACTGTTTGCATGTGAAGAACTAATGATTGACACATGATTTATCGAACATGATGATGATTGGGACATGACATAAGAGTTGACAATGTTGACATCAACGACATTAACATCACATCATAAAAAGCATTAGAACAATGAGAACTTTACATTATATTTACTATTATGTGGAAAATTGTACCAAAAACTACGTCAATTAACTGTCACGAAAGACAAAATAATGACAAACATAGACAAGTGGCATGACATAAGAAAAACAGGTGACTGGAGGACAGGCAGATTTTCCAGAAAGAATCATATTGAGTAAGTTACTCTGATACTAAGGCCCACTTGCACCATTCCACTAACCCGGGGTTAACCGGTTAAACTAGGTGTTGCCATGGTTAGCCATACATTTTGACACTAGGTTAATAGTTTAACCGCTTAACCCCGGGTTAGTGGAATGGTGCAAGTGGGCCTAATTAGTATTACTGGTCGATTATAAAATTATAATCAAGAATACGATATTAAAGCAATGCGGATGTTTTCGCAAGTCTCATAAGTCATAAGTAAACAAAAACTAGTTCACATAAAGAAATCCAATAGAAATCTTGTTCAGGAAAAAACCTACGGTCGAGTTGTAGAATGCCCTGCATGGAACTTCCTACGCATAATATCTGCATAATCAGCTCATTATTACTTCCACAATACAACTAGTTAGCCGCTAAGGTAGACTAAGCTACTGCTAAGTATAGTTAATATAGTACAGAAAGTGTCGATGCGAATAAAAGGGAACCTCAGGCCGGTTTGCGCTTATTACATGTTGCAATACAAAGCACCCCTCATGACAATTGCCAGTCCCTTTTTTATTCAAAATGATACATTCCCAGCACTGACGGCAAATCTTTAGCAAACAATCATCAATTTCTTGATAATTTCGCTATCATTAGCACGTAAATGTATACAGTATCACGATCCTAAGACTGTAGCATAACACCTTAGTGCTAGCATGAAGGTTAGCAAGTCTAGGAATGCTTCTTATAAACATTGCATTGAACGCGATTGAAAACAATATTCAATAAGGAAAATTATTGACATGAAGACTCAACAATGACTATGACGACTCAAACAAACCGTATCGACATTAAACAACATGGTGTTTAATTTTTATTAGTAATACATCATGTTTTAGGAAAACTGGACGGCGAAGTCATCCTCATATCCATATAAAACACTTACTATACACAACACAATACTGCAGTCAGTATCCGTTAAAAAGAGCACGATTCACAAAGTACACAGTCCCTTGGCACTGCGGTCCCGGTAACTGTCAGCTGTATGCGGTTCAGAGCGACGTAGCGACGCGTCCGCACGGCGTGGCGGACCGTCTGATACTAACTTACTACAATACCGCTGTAGTAAGCCTGTGCATTGATGGCTTACGTCAGACTGGTCGCGTATTGAATGAAAAGGCTTAGCAAGGATGTCGAGATTTTATGCCCATATCACTGCTCGGAGCTGGATCTGAGGGACGCGACAGCCAGGGCTGTCAACACCGCTGCCTACTGGGCATCCATCGAATAAGAAATGGAACCTCGACACGAAAAGAAGAAGAAGGGTTGATTTTGTTTTGTTTGTCGATTAATATAGGAAAATATCTGTCTTGAACTTGAGTATGTCTATCATATCTTTCTGTGGCTAAGGGTGGTATTCCACCTGTCAAATTTTTTGGCCCCATGTGCACTGCGTCTCACTCTCCCATTAAGCAAAGTGTGAGAAGTAAATACACATTGGACTAAGAAATTTGACAGATGGAATACCACCCTAAGGGGTTAGTTGGAAAGATATGCTTGAAAGGATAAGTTCGCCTCGTAAACTATATGTATTATGAATTGGTAATGAACTAGTTGAACTACTTTGTGCAACATTTTAATACTCTAGTAAAAATACATAAGCATGAGAATGAGAAGCCATATTTCTCAAATATATTTTAAGAAGAAGACAAGTAGGTAACTTGTGAGATAACTTTACAAAGAAGTGTTCAATAAAAACTAGGACAAATAAAGGGGGTTTTTGGGTTTCCATAGAAAGGTAAATGGTGTCATTGGTGTAATGTTCAGACTGGTAGACACATGTTGGCGGGCAATTAGGCATCTGTCCAGATTTCGATTGGACCCTAAACTGTTTACAGTTTAACCACTGTTTAGAAATAGCCCACTACAAACATTAATGCCTGTGTTTAGTGGGTAAACTAATAGTACTAATATCTACTTGTACTTTATGGTCATTCTTGTAAAAAATTCTTATTTAAGGTCTAATTACCACAACTCCATATATTTAAAATAGTTTCGTTAATTAAACGCAATCGTTTTATATACCTATAATACCTAAGTTTCCATTATGTCATATATTTGATATATTATATTGTCTTTTTTAGATCCAGATTTTTGTTTCTCAAATTTCCAACAACATAAAAGTTCAACACTAGTAGGGAATGGCAGGGCATCAAACAACATAATATGAGTTACTCTCTCTTAAAAACATATCGGATAGATGATGTATGATAGGTTTCATTTCTGTGTCGTACACTAAATTATGTTTATTCATGCATAAAAATGGGCATTAACACCAGAATATCATAATCTATCATGACTTTAGGCTTTAACCCGATTAAAGCCGATTGTGGAGAACATAAGGGCCCCCCGACATCTGGCGTCTTTCGAGCGTCGGCGTCTGTCGGTGTCGGTCCAGCGCTATGGAAAATGACGTCGCTGCGCAGTTGCGTCGACGTCGGCCATAGAATTGTAGACGCCGACGCTCGAAAGACGCCAGATGTGGGGGGAACCTTATCCCGACAAGAACCAAAAAACAAGATGTTTCCTGGACGATTTGAACACATTCAATTCGGATTGGAGAGAAGGTACAAACAACAGGGTGGAGGAAATGAGAGCAGCTCTGTGGTCAGCAGAGGGACACTAAATTAGGCTAATAATTAAAAAATCCCACATAATATTATAAATTACAAAGGCAACTGTTACCTTACCTCTTTGCCCATAATTTAATTCATTTACCTTTCATGGGTGATTAGATAATGAATAGCAATGTGGACAAATTCATCTGTACAGTTAAGAAATTCAAGTGATTCTCTGGCACTGCAACATAGCTTGTTTACCGCAGTCACTCACAAACTTTCTTAGACTCAAAATCATGTTGAATAGAACATTTCTGAGTGGAAATATTGATTAGTTATCTTCTTCTAACAACAGTTACAACCCTATGTCCTAGACAAAGTTTCTTTTTACCCTGGGTGATAGGTATTTTAAGTCCCCATTTTTTGTACTCAAGAGAGTGAATTGTAGAGTTATACTTCCATGTATGCATTGATGACAGAAGTCAAGGAGGAAAACAAATTGTAAGTAAGGAGTCACAAATCATAACAAAACAACAGCAGTGGGTCACAGGCGGTTGGGGATTAACCAGTATGTCACTACCACATCGCTTGAAGTTGAACAAAACTTTTAGTCTATTGCTATGGGTTTGAAGGGATAGGATACTTATATTTTTCAAAATGAGGCATCTTTATGTATTAAATTATCCATTACTTCGTTTAGAACCATACAAACTTTGATAAATCACTTAAGCAATAACATAACTGGTAACAGTCCTAATAATAACTCATCCATAAAAGGATTCCAACCTCAAGTTACTCCTCAGCCTAATAAATTGCTTACAATTCTTAAATAACATTCTGCTGACGCACAGTTGGCAACTTGGCACATGAATAACAATCGCACAACGTAAGAAACGACAATGAAAATTAAATAACACTCACCTGTATTTCTAGCAGCAACTCAGTTTTCCGACGACGAATGTCTATCAAAGTCTTCTGCTGTTCAGGTGTCAGCTCTGAAAATACCACATCAACCGTCAGCTAGCAGCTAAGCATTGAGGTCAAGTTTTTAATTGGAAAACAACTAAACTAGTTCTATGATATACGTATACATTAGAAAAAACACTCATATTACCGGAATGAGTAAAATGATCTCCATGATTGCTCGTTGTATTAGTTCCTCCAAGGGACAAGTTTTCAAATTCACTTATCATTTCTTAACTAAACGATATTTTTAAAAACAATCAACAATAGTTTACATCGTTATTAGTGGCGGGCGGCCATATTTATTATTTACTTCAATCAAAGCGAGGAGAGGAGTACCACAGAGTACATAAAAAACTGTCGTCATTCATTCTCATTCACTAGACTAGTTCATCGTACGGACAGAAAAAACACACTGTCTTTGTCTTACGCTAGTACTGGCACCCAAAAGAAAGAGATGAGTATGGTTTTTTGTTCTTATTTACTGATATGATAAATTTAGTATGCCAGACTATAGTTTGTTCTACCACAGATTATGTAGTAGTTTTACCATTCTTTGTTTCTGTATTTTATCTGTGGGAACAAACGTCACATTCGTTGCACGTTTGCACGTCATTGGGGCTGCCTCGCCTCGCCCCGCCCGCGTCCGGTCGTCCCCTTCTCTTCTGCGGATCCGTCCGTGCTTCACGCCGCCGTGCCATATTCGCCTGCGCTAGCCTCGGACGAATCGAGTCGACTGCCCGGTTCAGCAAGCAAAGCAAAGCTAGCGACTGCGAGTTGTGAGCCCAACCCATGGTCGTTTGAGAGCTCGGAGCTCGCTTTGCGTTTGCGTAGCCCTGCAATAACGCAAACGCTTCTTGTTTCTTCTTCACATTCACATCAATATAAGCTCGTGTTTTATTTTTCCAAGGATTTTCTTTTGTGTTGGTTTGAAACGTGTGTTCAGTCAGTGTTATTATGATTTTGGTTTAAAGCTTGCGACGTAGAAAATTTTGTTTTGCGTCGCCGGTGTTATACAAGCAAGAATATGAATGACAATGGATGCATTCACTTGAATAATTTTAAGGCAGCCAAAGGATCTAATCCTTACAAAATAGTGCATGCATTTTTCGTGTCTTGCACTTCATTAGAAGCTAGAAGATACAAGGTAAGCGTTGAGAAGTGATTGGCGTCGTATATCTCGCAGGTACATTTTACATCTATATGAACACGCATTCAAGACATTGACAAGGCTCAGAAAACAAAGAAATGCTCTGAATTTTTAAGATTTCACATGGATTTAGCTGTGTATATTTTAATAAAGAGTAATCAGCTGTTTAAATACTTATCAGCTGATTCGTAATCTTTGACCTCAAAACAGCTGATCATGTTAGGCATTGTGTTTGTCGCGTGCGATGCGGCGTGATGTCGTGACTCACTTGCAACGAGATTTATAAGAATATTATTGATATAATCTTTCTTTTTTAATGTTAACAAAACTTCTAGTGATATTACCTCATCTTAAAAAAAAAAAAGAATAAACCTTGAAACAAAAAAAAGAATAAAAGCTAAAATGTCTATGTTTGACTATGTTTTTTTTTTCAGGCCACATCATGTCTGTGTTTCACATGTGGCCAGCCCGGGCCCCGCATGCACTCTTGCCTTCACTGCATATTCTTTGCCTGCTATGCGGGTCACATCCAGGACCACTCAAAAACCAAAAAGCATTTTCTCTATGTTGATTTGAGCTATGGAAATATATTCTGTGCTCAATGCCAGGACTACATTTATGACAGAGAATTGGCTGAAATTGCTTTGAGTCATCGGCTAAAAGAAGCAAAGTAAGTAATCAGACTAATAAAGCTTAGATAGTAGGTATAGGAATAATGACACATGTTGAATTTTATAACAAATTCTAGTAAAATTGAGAGCAAATGAGCAATTTATCACATTAATGTGGATATTAAATTCATAATTATATGGAAATAATACAAAAATATAGTTTCAAAATTTAAGTTTTTTTTTAACTTCTAAAAAGGAAATAAGTAAGGATACCATTCGATTCCTTACATTTTATACAAAAAAATATTATATGGCAACTATATGCAAAAATGCAATATTTCACCGACAAAAACACAATTTTCATGTTTTGTCCATACTTCAAGGTGGACTTTCAGTGACCGTGACGTCACATTCACTTAGGAGCGTTTCGCAAGTGAAGTACGACTGTCAGACTTTGACTATCATTTCTGACTTTTAAATTGCTTTAATGCAATGGGTCCCATATAGACGTTTGATCATAAAAACAAACCTGATTGATTTATACCATAAATGAAAATTAGTCATCTAGTCTATTCTAACTACTTATGCACATAGACATAATACTGATACAAAATCATTAATTTATACAATATCATTCCTAGTACAGTACCTACAAATGTATTTCTAAATCATCATAAGATATATGCTTAATTTACACATAACTACAAGATTTCTTAAAGAGGTATACTGAGATTATGGTTTGCAGTGCAAATATTCAGGAATATGTACTAGAGATTCTCAAAAAGAGGTATTATGTAAACCAGGGGTTTGGCAGCGATTATAAAGGATTCAAGGCATGGCTTATGTCAGCTGTTTGGGGCTATAAATTTGAGAAACCCTGCTCTAAATATGATAGCACTAAAGCCTTATATCTTTATTTTCTAGATAACCTACATTAACCTTTTGATATCAGCAATGATGATGTAAATTTGGGCACTTGTCTGATGTTTTCAAAGAGTTATCTTATCTAGGGTTTACTTTAAAGATTTTGATTAAATAATTGATCTTCTTTAGGTTATTTAGTACAAAGATCTTTCATATTTCAAACAATTTTACAGCCATATTACTCATACATTTTGCATATATTTATTTTATATATATTAGGCACACAAAACAGATAACATTTATTACATGGAATAATTCTTTTCAGAGCAGGTTTTTGGTTGGGAATGCCATCCAAAGCATGTATGCACATCATGAAACAAATATTAGAGCGAAAACTACAACTATACTAAGACTACTATAGTTGTAGTTTTGCATTTGTTTGTGTTTGTTTGTTTTTTGCCTATATTTGTAAAATTTTAAGACCTAGCCTTGCTTATTAGTTTACAATATTAGCCTAATTCTCCTTCTCGGTTTTGGGTTTACTTTAATTTTAAATGAATGTCAGTCATTTTGGCGGTGAGAGCCTAATCCTAAAGGAAGGATCCATTCTTAGCAAGCCTAGGTTCAGATAACGACATATGCTTTGGAAGCCACGCGCCTATAACAACTCTTAATCCACCTAGGGTGCATGCTATAGTTATTGGCCACTACATAGTAATTTGCCTTTTCTAACAAATCAGAAAGAAACAAGCCAAAAAAAGTCTTACTGTTTAGAGTGGCCAATTACTATGTAGTGGCCAATTATTATAGCAGTCACCCTATCCACTTTGCAGCTTGATGTAACCAACATTCCAAAAATATGTTTGACAATAAGGCCCTTGTTATTGTCTTTGGGTGGTATTCCACCTGTACAAAGTGTCCAATTTCTTTGTCCTATGTACCTCTAACATGTGTTTGCTTTAAAGGTCCCTAGGCATCGGCGCGCCGTTCATGCCATGGCTGCCGAACGCTAACGAAGCGACGGCGCTGCGGCGGCTCCGCAAGCGGCGTCTCATCAGCCCCTCCACCACCATCGGGCTGCGGGGGCTGCAGAACCTGGGCTCCACCTGCTTCATGAACTGCATTGTGCAGGTGCGTTATGTAATGTGTATGTCGGCGGCCGATCGTAAGATCAGGCAGATCGTAATGTTTTGACGATAGTCACATTAAACCAATATATAGCTGCAAAAAAAAAATGGAAGACATGCACTCTGAGCTAAATGAAAGAGATCAAGCACTACTGCTCAATGACATAGAAATAGTAGGAGTACCCGAGTACCAGGGAGAATCTACCATACATATTACACAAGCCTTGGCGCAAAAAGTAGGGATGTCATTGGATACACAGGATGTTATCAGCGCGGAGCGTGTGGGCCCGTGGAGAGCGGCCGGAGGCAGCGACAACACGAAAAAGCGACCCCGTCCCCTCGTCGTGCGCCTAGCCAGGCGACCACTGCGAGATGAGCTACTACGGAGCGCACGGGTACGCCGCGGCGTTGACACTGGAAATATCGGACTACCGGAACACAACCCTAACGCAGTTTACATTAACGAAAGGCTCACGAAAACCAATCGCAAGCTTCTATGGCAGGCAAAGCAGGCGGGTACGGCAGCGGGCTGGAAGTTCGTATGGACCAAGGACGGGCGTATTTTCGCGAGAAAAACAGAAAGTAAGGACAGTAGAGCGGTTCGCATACATAACGAAAAAGATATAAGAAGTGTTTTTTGCGTGGACCCCACAGAATCTGATCATAATAAATAATAGTGTCGTGTTCGGAATTTACAGTTACCACCTTATAGTAATAGTACTCTCTGAAAGCAGTAAGCGTAATGAAACATTCTTAAGCTATGCGATTATATTCTTTTCGTATATATATATTGTTGGATGTGACTGTACTTATAAAGGTAATATTATTACATATTTAAATGCATGTATATATAGCCTTCTGATTAAAGAAAAGAAATTATATGTCTCTCACTTCTCGTTATTTTTTACATATTGCAAGTGTCAGATTTTGGTGAATACTTATGTCATTAATTACCTGTCGCTGTATATTATACTGTACATACCACATCAGAAAAAAATTTCTAATACCAAGTACCATTCCAGTAAAAGTACGGGTATATCTGCTCCAATTCTCTACGGTTTTTTCACTGGGCCTCAGAAGATTAAAAACTTGTTTATTGGTATATATTTCGTTTACTTTATCTATTATAATGAAAATGACCCCTAAAAAAACATACAATTTGACACTAGGGTTGTTAAACATACGTTCGTTAAATACTGGCCGTGACGAGTTCGACGCAGCCATGGATAGATACAAACTGGATATAATCGCACTGAATGAAACATGGCTGAGACCGGACGAACAAAAATTCGTCCCTAAACTACCCGGATATACTCTAAAAAGCAACCCGCGACCATATGGAGCAAAAGGGGGCGGTGTAGGATTTTACGTTAGGACAAACTTAAACGCAAGAATAAAAGAACACCCTCCGTCCGCTCTCGAACAAATGTGGCTAGAGTTAATAGTCCGTGGCGTGGGACGTTTCGCTATCGGAACAGCGTACAGACCTGAGTCCGTATCTACTGACAGTGCCATAGATGCGCTCAATGAGTCTCTAGATATGTTCGCCACCTGCAACTCGGTTTTTTTGCTGACAGATTTTAACATAGATGTACAAATACAAAAAAATAGGCCTAATGCAAAAAAGTTATGTAATTTCCTAACTCAACGAAGTCTGGAGCAGCTTGTGAATGAACCGACTAGAATCACAACAGAAAGTTCTTCCTTATTAGACCTAGTTATTACAGATAGCCCTCACCTATGTAAGTCAGTACAAGTATTACATAACCCCCAGATTAGCGACCACGCATTGATTTTAGTGAATTTACTGATCCCCAAACCGAAAAAAGTACCTAAATACATGTACAAAAGACTTCTGGGAAAAATAGACATGGTAAAATTCAATTTAGATCTTGGAAGTATGCCCTGGCAGGAAATCCAACAGATTGCGGACTTAGACAGTAAAGTGAGCCGATTTGACGAATTGCTAATAACCTTATTTGACAAACACGCACCTGTAAAAAAACTACGCGTTGATTGCAAAAGTCACCCTTGGATAACGGACAACATTAAAAGCATGATTCATTTACGAGACAATGCTTTGAAAAGAGCACGTAAGACCAAGAAAGACTCCCATCAGTAATACTACAAGGAACTACGTAATTATACAACAGGAGCTTTAGAGCGCGAAAAAACGGCATACTTCACGTTTTACGTAAATAAAAACAGGTCGAATCCAAAACAAATGTGGAAACATCTTCGAAGCTCGGCAAGTTTAGGTGACACTGATAAACCTCCGATCCCGCAACATCTACAGAACCCTGACGGAATAAATCAGTTTTTCTTGGATCTTCCAGGTAATGCTAACACTGACTACGATATGCTGGCTTATTATGAAGAAAAAAAAATCACTGATCAGGTGTTCAACCTAACAGGCTGCACAGAGAAGCAAGTTTCAAAAATAATTGCGTCTATCACTACGAATGCAAGTGGCCGTGACGGTACGACAATTGAAATGATACGCCTGACACTAGACGTTACTCTGCCGGTTATAACGCACATCATCAACACGTCAATCGTAACAAACGCTTACCCAGAAGCCTGGAAAATAGCTAAGGTAAAGGCGATACCAAAATCTAGCAAGACTGAAGGATATAAAGATCTGAGACCGATTAGCATCCTGCCGGTACTATCAAAAGTTCTGGAAAAAATAGTCTGTGAGCAGTTATCTAAGTATCTAGAGGATAATAGCCTACTCCCATGTACACAGTCAGGCTTCCGCAGCAAACATGGAACGGCGACAGCAATAGCGAAAGTCACAGATGATATTATTGCAGCATCAGACAAGGGAATGGGAGCCATTCTAGTACTCTTGGATTTCTCGCGTGCCTTTGACTGCCTCAATCCAACATTGCTACTTTCCAAAATGGCACATTATGGAGTATCCCCGTCCTCATGCGAATGGTTTCACTCTTTTCTTACCAATCGAAAGCAGTATGTTGAAATGGAAGCAGATCAGGGCGAAGTACTGAAGTCACAAACAATAGAAATTACACGCGGTACACCACAGGGCTCTATTTTGAGTCCATTGCTTTTTATTCTTTACACAGCGGATTTAGTCATGAACATTAAACATTGTAATGCTCACTTATACGCGGATGATACCCAGCTATATTACTCTTTTGCGCCAAACGATCTGGAAATTGCTCTTGAAAAAATCAACGCAGATTTAGAAGCAGTAGCAAAATGGTCAGGTAAAAATAACCTCATCCTAAATCCAGCTAAATCCCAGTACATAATACTAGGAAACAAGTGGCAATGCTTAAAAATAAAGGAACAAAACCCCAGAGTATCGATAGGGACGGCGCCGGTCACGCAAGTAGACACAGCAAAAAACCTCGGGTTAGTCATGGATGGACAACTGAGATATGTTGAACATGTAAATACTAAAGTCAGAAATGCCTTTTACCGATTAAAAATACTGTACAGAATTCGCAAATATCTCTCAGAAAAAGTTAGGGAAATTCTAGTAGAAGCATTAATACTGTCACCCTTTAACTACGCAGACATAGTATATGGACCCAGGCTATTAGCAGATACAAAAAAATACATACAACGCATTCAAAATGCGTGTACCCGTTTCTGCTATGAAATTCCCAGACGAGCGCATATTACTCCTTACCTAAACGACAAGGCCAAACTAAATATGACAAACAGGAGGAGAATGCATTTGGCCTGTGCAGTACGAAAAATATTAGAGTATGAGAAGCCCCGTTACCTATTTGAGAAGCTGAAATGGGTTAACGACACACGGTCCAGGTTGCTAAGAGGATGCACCAAGATAGCGACACCCCAACACAAGACTGCCTTCTTTAGAGGGAGCTTCAAATTTGCAGCTGCAAAGGTCTGGAACGACCTTCCCCCACCCCTGCGGGAACCCATGGACTTTGTAAAGTACAAGCGGTTAGTCCGAAGACACTTGCTAGACATGCAGATGATGCAGAGCAAATTTTAGGTTCCCCAGACGGCACCCCTCTCTCTTTTTCTTACTACTCACACACACACACACACACACATACACACACACACACACACACACGCACACACACGCATAGGTATAGACATACATATATATATCTATACATACACCTGGCACTTTATTTATTTATTTATTTCTTCTCTTTTATACTGTTTTTTATACAGTTTTTTTTTACTGATTATTGTGGCACTAATATTGTTTTCTTTTTTTTTTTATAAGTACATTCTTAATAATTTTAATTTTTTTATTTTTTATCCAGATTGTTAAAAATTGTAATATCTTTCTCTTTTCTTTTTGTACTTACCTATTGATGTACCTACAAGCACCACCAGAATTTGTTGTTTGTTTGTTTGTGACCGACACACAACTCAAAGGCTCGGTCTGAAAACCAGCGCTGAGCCACCGGCACAGCACATGCTGAGACTGAGACCTATTGCCTCACAATAATTATTAAGTACATATATGTATTAGTTAGTAAGTCTTTTTTTTTGTGGCAATAAAATATTTGAAGTTTGAAGTTTGATATAGGTAGGATAGGTTCGTTAGGTTGCTTTAGATGCCCGAAGGGCAAACTGCCCAGAAATAGGAGCCCCGCGTAGCGGGGCTCCGTCGACTCAGGGAACACGTCAAAGATTTTCACGTTTCACGATATGCCTAGGAATTTCACGATATGCCTAATCTTACGATCGGCCGCCGACATGTATATAATAATGTCCGAACGAAACCGGATTTTTTGCCGATATCGAAATTAAGGTTGGGTTCTGCTCTTATCTTTCTTGTTGCGTTCGGTTGTATCATCATCATCATTCTAGCCTTCAGTCGCCCACTGCTGAGCATAGGCCTCTCTTCGTGTACGCCACTTATCCTGGTCCTGGGCTAGTGTCATCCAAAAGTGCCCCGCGATTTTCCGAATGCGATTTTGCGATTTTTCTTCGGTTGTATAGAATACTTTTTAACTGGCCATGTAACAAAAGGCATTATTGCAAGCAAATTTCAAATTGTCAATTGATTGATTTCTTAAATTTTACAAACTTATATTGTCTTTAAAGTTAGTTATCAATAATGTTAATGATATAGAAGCATCAATAACAGGAAACCAAGTTGTCAACAAGTTACAGGGACGGGAGGAAAACGTATCATTTTCATGTCTAAACATACATTTATTTACGTTTGTTTGACTACTCGTATGCTAGGAGGATTCTCAGTTCGAATTATGCGCTTTTCACTATACATACGGGTTCTTCCATGTTATCGGCTATGCTCGTAGCGCGTAGCTAGCGCTGGCACTGAATGTGTTAGTGTCTTGTTTTTAAGTTTGTCTGCAATATTGTTTAGCTGGTCTGGTACTGGTACCTAATTGAATGGAATTCTGTGCTCGTAAGCGTTGATTTAACGCAATTGTATCATTTAGCGTCGTTGAAACTGACTCAATTATTAATTGAATCAGTTTAGGTATTTGAAAACAACCAATGCCACTATCAATATTGTTTTATCAACATACCTAGTTTTTTCGAATTATTAACTAATTTAAATTGATGAAGGTGAAAAGGAAATTGCAATCTACGATAAAATTACGGGCTCTGTGAGCTATAGAACCTCACGAACCCCCAAATCTCACCTCCATACTAACACATGAACATGAAATACCAATTTAGAATTGAGCACTTGTTGATATGGTTAGGTTTGACATTTTCATGGTGTGGTGTGTGTGGTGTTATGTGGTGGTGTGTTGTGTGCGTGATGAAAAATTGCCACATCATGAAATTATCAATTCTGGCCACTATATCGACAATCAAAATCATATGATTATCGAATACGCTCTCAAAAAACCTAACAAACTGTCACGCAGTATGGCGAAACAAATGTGTTATGGTTATAGTTGTTCAAACCAATTTGTCAGACAGTAAGAACCAGGAAAACTACACTCATCATTTTCTTTTGAGTGCTAGTACTAGTGTAAGACAAAGATAGTATGATTATCTCTGTCTATGATTGAAATGAGACAGTCTTTCGACAAACTATATTGCTGTGTATTTCTTATTGAGTAAATAAAAAAAACACATACTGTTTTTTTTTTTTAAATGCGACCTGTAGAGGAGAACAGACGGCCGTAAGAAAACATTATGTCTCAGCTGAAACGACGCCCTGTCAATAAGCTTATCTTCAAAGCTGAAACTGAGACACTTCGCGCTTATGCTTAAAAATGTATATTTTCAGGCCCTGATCCACACGCCTCTCCTCCGAGACTACTTCCTCGGTGAGAAGCACAAGTGCAAGTCGCAGGGCTCCGGAAAATGCTTGGTGTGCGAGGTCTCCAAACTGTTCCAGGTAAATAAAGTAAAAACCATACCTAAAACAGGGGTTACAAATAGGGTATTTGACTACTATTAGTCAAATCAGTCTCTTTGTTCAAACTGTCAAAACGATTTTGCTACTATGGAATTAATATGAAACACTAGCGTGTGACGTCACGATCAAATTACCTACTCTTTATAGTTTTATACAGGCTTTAAAATATAAATTGTGTCTAAAAATAACTGCTGCCTACGTATCTCTATTAATTTTCTAGTGCTTTATTCCATGCAAGGTGTAACATAATTTATTTTAAATACAGTCCAATACCCTATAGACAGGGAGGTCAATAGGGTTTGAACTAGTTGCATACTGTTCACAAAAACGCCTTAAATTATATTGCCATTGACAACCTGTTCCTGAATCTTCATAAGTAAACAGGATTAATCAAACTTAACAGTTAATTAAATATGTAGGCTGCAAACTACGTCATACTACAAATTTAAAATATTTAACGTCTGATCGAACTCTTCACTAAGTATATACAAAAGTTTATAAGCAAATTTTGTACATCTGTACTTGTTAACTTAAGTAATAAGTTACGCAACATGAGGCACTAATAGTTGTGGCGTTTACACATTCTCATATGACTCAGCAAAACAGTCATGAGTTACAGGTAATCATACCTACTGAATTTACAGTCACCCACGTCACGGCGCTGATCTTAGTTATTATCAGCAGCATACAGCAAACAGTATGGTCTTCCAGCGCTTTGAGTTCAGCTTCTTTAGAGTGTAAATAAGGCCTTGTTCACATTGTATGAGAAGACATCAGTAATTGAATGAGACGCTTTATGGAGCGATAAGCGTCAAATGGAGACCAATGGCTTAGGTACCCGTGAACCACGGAACGCAGGCTAGGAACGTGGCATGCCGAGGCGTTACAATGCTGCTGAAAAAGTAGGTACTGAGATTTAGTGAGAAAGAATTAGCTTAAAGCTTTTTTCCTTTTTGCATTTCAGGAGTTCTACTCCGGTGCGAAGACCCCGCTGACCCTGCACCGCCTGCTGCACCTGATCTGGACGCACGCGCGCCACCTGGCGGGCTACGAGCAGCAGGACGCGCACGAGTTCTTCATCGCCACCCTGGACGTGCTGCACAGGTACACTAAGGGCACATTTAGACGATGCGAGAACTCGCATGCGAGTTTCATTAGGGTGATTTAGACGGCGCGCGAACTCGCATGCGATTTTAGTTACATTGCGGACTGTTGGTTACGTCCAATTCAGCCCTAACAGGTCGGCCACGACATCGAGCGACTTGCGACGGCGGCAGCGATAACCATAGGTTGGAGCGAAAGGTCCGATCGCTGTGTCACGCTCCAACCTATGATTGTCGCTACAGTAGTCAAGCACTACGGGCCTTCTGCGTAGTCCGGCTTTCGGCCTCGCGTATGCATGATTTGATCTAATTTTAACTTAGATCAAACATATTTTTATCTCAGAAGCGTTTTGCCAGGGGTGGTATTTCAACTGTCCAATTTCTTGGTCCAATGTGCATTGCGTTTGCGTCTCACTCTATCATTAAGCAAAATGTGACGCCAATACACATTGGATCAAGAAATTGGACAGGAATACCACCCTTAAGGCTATTGTGCAGCATATGGCGTTTTCTCAAATCAAAGTACGATTTACTTGGTATTCAGTGGGCACACATTTTTAAGGATTGTAGAAGTCAGTAATAGCATTTATTTCAAGTTCTTTTGACTTACATACATTATGAATTTTCCAGACATTGCATGAATGGCGTCGAAGAGCACACCGAAAAGAAAGAGAACGGCCGTTGCAACTGCATCATCGACCAGATCTTCACGGGCGGGCTGCAGAGCGACGTGGTCTGCACCTCCTGCTCCGGGGTCTCCACCACCATCGACCCCTTCTGGGACATCAGCCTAGACGTAGCCGGCCCTGGATCCCTCCAAGCATGCCTAGAGAGATTCACCAGAGCCGAACACCTTGGCTCCGGAGCTAAGATCAAATGCTCAAACTGCCGAGCGTACCGAGAATCAACAAAACAGTTGACGCTCGAAACGCTGCCTATAGTAGCGAGCTTCCATTTAAAACGCTTCGAGCACTCGTCGCAGATCGACAGAAAAATCTCCACATTCGTGTCCTTCCCGGCCGAGTTGGATATGACTCCATTCATGTCGTCCCACCGCCGATCAGTTGACAGCGGGGCGGCTGATAATAACAATGCGCCTGAGGGGGTGTTCGAGGATAACCGGTACTCGCTGTTCGCGGTGGTGAACCACCTGGGCTCGCTGGACGCGGGCCACTACACGGCGTACGTGCGACAGATGAAGGGCAGCTGGTTCAAGTGCGACGACCATATGATCACCAGGGCCTCGCTCAGGGAGGTTTTAGATAGCGAAGGGTACGTATCTATTATTTGTGCTGTTCTCAATCAAAATGGTATTTATTGTCGGTTGTCAAAAAGTCGCTATTTCCATATAGCTTCACTTTGGAATCACACCTTGTCGACAACGTCACATTTGTTGTTAAGAGTTAAATAATATTGAAACTTAACGCGAGTAGAGTTGTGCCGTTCTCTACTAGAACGTTCTCCGTTTCGGAAATATTTTCGAGCGAGAACATTTCCCATACAAAACTGCGAACGTTCTCAAGGAAGTCACAGGTCTAAACACGCGTACCTCCTTCGTTTTAAAAATCGGTAAATAATTATCTATGCCACCAACGTCGTAATTTCGAAGCTATGGTGGAACACGCAATACAAACATACCCGTCCCCACATTCATATACAGGGTTGGGCAGATTAACTGTCCTATACTTCGTTTTTTTCAGCATTAGAAATAAGGTAAACAATCTTGACATGTCTTTTAATTGAAAAACACATTTTAAAAATAAGTTACGACAAATATGTAACATTTATGAATCTAATACGATCATTTATATTCTGCTTTCATAAGTAATAGTTACTGATTTTTAAAAACCGTTTTTCATATAAAAGACGTCAAGATCGCTTACCTTCTTTCAAGTTCTTTCTAATGCTAAAAAAAACGAACTTTAGTTTTAGACTCGTAACTCTTCTTTTTGGATTTACCACAGTAAGGTGAAAAGACTTATTCAACGAGTCCATAAAAGTATTGCTTTCTGGTTTATTTTTCTCATACTCATAGAACTTAAAATTGAGTCGCTTAACTTCAAACTCGGGTAAATCCATAATCTGATATACCTATATCAGATTATGCGGTTTTGGTAATACGAAAAGGTAGGTACCTAATAGATATTCAGTGAGAGGGTAGAACGGATTTACCTAATTTGGAAGTTAAGCGACACAATTCATTTGATACTTAAAATGTGTTATATCTTTTTCTAGTACACAAAGTTTAAAATAAAAGACAATGACAAACTAATAAACTATAATAATGTTGATTAGAGTTTACAATGACGACATTTATTTTTAACTGTTTTTTTTTATTCGACAGGTATCTCCTCTTCTACCACAAGACTGTTCTGGAGTATGAATGTGAGAACTTATAAGTTAACGTATATTAAATACTACGGCCTTCGTCAAAAGTATTGAGTACCCATTATTACTATGTATATAAATATATATTTCTCATTTTTTAAAGTGAACATTGTCGTTTAATAGAAAGAAATATACACATGATGAAAACTTACTTAATTATACATAGAAAATCACATATTAACCTAAGAAAACAAGGCTTAGCAAAACGGATTTTCTATGAAGTGTCTAGTTACCATTTTTGTATTTTGTAATGTTAAATAATGAAATGAAGTAGTGAAAAAAAAAACAATGTAAAGATTCAAGTTTTGTATAGATAAAGCATGGGTGCTTAATACTATCAGCCGTATTCGAACAATGAGATACGTCAAATACTAGATATTGAAACGATATGGATTGGATATGTAAGTGTCAGACAAGTGTCAAAAGTGACGTATTTGTTTGAAGAAACGTTTTGACACTTGTTTGACACTGACATATCCGATCCATATCGGTTCAATATCTAGTATTTGACGTACCTATCTCATTGTTCGAATACGGCTGTATGGCAAAGCAGTGTACATTAAATGTATGTACTACATTTTGCTTGCACAAGGTGCAGGCTACTTACGCAAGCAACATTACAAAGTTTACTTGTGCCATCGTCCACTGTTAACTGACAATTCGTATCCCTTATTAACAACAAAGCCATAGGGTCCATCTGTTAGTAATAAATGCTCGAGTTGCAGAATACAATATGCGCAAGCTACGTGCACCGTGTGCAATCAAAATGTATGAGCGCGTCGGAGTTAGGATATACAAAAAGTATACTTTTAGGTGTGTTGTAATCTTTGAATAACGGACGTGTATCAATAACATATGCCATTACATTATTGGAGTGCGATCTATCTGTAATAACAAGATATTATGCTGTTTTCGGAAAAATCCAACTTGTTGAAATCATTCAGCCTAGGGGGCCTATTCAAGATGACGGTCATACATCGACAAATGACAAACGAAAAGAAAAAAGTAATCGTGATTTCGTGACAGATGCTCCAAAAATTCACGTGACATTATTTAAGCTCCGATTGGCGTTTTCTATCACCAATAAGCCCAGTCAGCCGAATTGGCGTTTGCGTCTGATTTAATCGGACAATTTAATCAGATTGGCGAAAAAACCTGTCCCGTCTGGGGCCCGTTTCTCAAAAACATGTGGAAGTTCCTTTCTTACAAAAGCTGTCAAAAAGTGACATCCGCTTGTATTACAAGTTACAAGCTTTTGAGAAACGGGCCCCTGGACTCCACACTATAGTCATCTAGCTATAGTCTATTTTTTTATTCGGTAGACTAAAATGACGTTTCATAATATGAGCATAAAATGTCATGTCATACTATGAAATGTCACTTTCATCATCATCTCAGCCACAAGACGTCCACTGCTGAACATAGGCCTCCCCCTTATGGGAGGTGAATGCCATAATCGCCACGCTTGGCAGGCGGGTTGGCGATCGCAGTCGAGTCGAGAAATGTCGCTTTAGTCTATCGAATAAATAAATAGAGTTTAGGCCCCAAGATAATTGCTAAACCTTATGAGTGATGGCAAATGTTATTGACGCGCGTCTGGTATATAAAAGTCATGTTTCCTCTCGTGATATTAGTGGGTAGATGTTTGAAATTGATCTTCTAGTTCGATGTTTTCTGCGAAACGGTTCACGAATTTGTTAGTTTTAAGCTTTAAAGTATCCTCGTAGAATTTCCTCGTCGGTACAATAAGCAACACTCCTAACTGTACATCCGTGGACCTTATTACTAAAGGCATAAGGTCCACTGATGTACAGTTAACATTGTGGGCGATGGTATGTAATGGGGTTGGCCTGTGGAAGTTTTTAGCAGATGGCGCCATCATAGCTTGCCCTGTCAATCCGTATAATTGTGTAATTTTTTTGTTTTTTTTAATACCCTGGATGCCAGCCCTTTAAGCCAAATCTCCTAGAAAAAGGGGCAAGCTATGATGGCGCCATCTATGCAAACGTTTGACAGTTGCCAACCCCATTGGAAAGTGGAAATATATACATACAGAGTGATTTTGTTATGTGTGACCTTACTTGGAGGGGTTATACTGAACGACTTTTATTATGGGGTCAACCCCAAAAATAAAAATCTGCTGCCTCATACATTTCGGCAAACCATATGTTTTCTATGGACCGCAGAATTTTTCTTGCAATTTCGGTGTTGTACACCTCAAAGTATGCTCAGACATATCAAAATAACCCTGCAGGTGACGTTCTTACGCAAAAGGTACCACTTTTTCAATGGTTTCATAAAGTGCATATGCATAGAAACTGACATCTTAATTTTAGAAAACTGTCAAAGCGGTGCCTTTTAAGTGAGAACGACGCGAGTCATTATATTATGTTCCGAGCCAAAGGCAAGAATATTTTATTTTCATTATAATTCTATTATTTTAATTAATTAACTTGCTTTGTATCTATTGTCGCAAATTTAAATTATGATTTTAATGTTCTTATAGCCAGTTTATATGAATGGATGAAATGTATGGTACAGTCAAGTGTAAAAATATAGGTACACTCATACTCAAAAATATGTCTCATAGCTCTTATGTCAGCGGGTTAAGAACTATGGGACTTATTTTTGAGTAAGTTGTATGCATCCATATTTTTACACTTGAGTTATTACCGAATGTAAACCTTTTTTAAACACTATCAATTATATTTAAAGGCTCCTCTTCACGTTGGGCCAACGCCAACGAGGGACGCATTTATGCGTTAGAGGGAGCAAGTGATATTGCTATCTCATTCTACCGCATGGCTGCGTCCCTCGTTGGCGTTGGCGTTGGCCCAACGTGAAGAAGGAGCCTTACATGTCAAACGCTTTTTAGTATTGAACAAAATTTTAAACTACCTCGATGTATGTCTCTGCATTTCACTGGATCCTTGTAATGTTATGTTATTCGTGAATAATCGTAGTATTATAGGTCCATAGTTACTTAGTTACTTACCTCGTTTACATACATAGTGTTTAAAGCACACGTACGTGATATTTAGATATCCTCTGGCCGCCCAGAGGCCTATAAAAAGGACTACCGTTCCATTCTAATTTGAATCTTTATTTTGACAGATCAAAATTGCATTTGTGTTGGCAAGTTTTAATGTCTGGGCGGCTATTCAGGCTAGTACCTATTCAGATGTTTTTTTTTTTAAATCACCAGAGATTCCAGTACTAAACAAAATGCCGCCGCCGCCCCGATACAATCCAAGTTACGGTCTCATTTTAAAATAATAACATGATATTTGATAAGCACATTCAAGTTTTTCTATAGTTCGTTTTTTTAGCATTAGAAAAAGACTAAGCGATATTGACGAGTCTTTAAATTGAAAACGCTTTTTAAAAATCAGTAACTATTATGAAAGCAAAAGAATGTAAATAATCATATATGATTCATAATTGTTACATATTTGCCGTCACTTATTTTTCAAAAGTGTTTTTCAATAAAAAGACACGTCAATATTGTACACCTTTTTTTCTAATGCCAAATAAACGAACTTATGTATATGTTTCGTACAAGTTTCCGTTGCTAGAAATTGCAATACAAATAAATTATCGCGAGTATAAAACTATTCGCTCTATTTTCCTTGTTCATGCCAAGTTTCATGTAATTTGTGACGTCCCACGGGTAAAGGTACCTTATGGCGGTTGGCGCTTACGCTATTATCAACGCCGCTCCAATATTATTGCGGCGCTATGAGACGTAAGCGCCAGCCGCAATAAGGTACCTTTTGCCGTGGAACGTCAGATTTAAGCATGCCGCTTTATAATGGGAGCGTAATTTCCATTGTATTGGAGCGGCTTTTTGGATGCTGCCAATAAGTTAAACTATTACACGCAGGAACATATCTTATTTCTGTATAATCTTGTTTGTCACGTTCGTGTGTAAAGAAAGCACGCTTAGCAAGAGGAATTTCGTACAGTGACCAATTGTTTCTATCTCTATTGCACGCGCATATTTGCTATCCCGCTCGCGCAGTGTCATTGACCGCTTGCAATGCTTGCATCATGGGCGGGACAGCAATATAATTACTCGCGTGCGATAGAGACGGGAACAGCCAGGTCAATGTACGAAATCCCTCCTGCTAAGCGCCCTCTCTTTATTAAACATAATTGGTTTGGTTTAAGTAGTTAGTGAACCTTTGACTGAACTGACATTAGCTTAATGTGATATTTGATATTTATGACTTGTAATGTAATAAGATGTAGTTAGCCGTACGTACGTTTCCGAAAAGTAGGTTTCTTTGAGTTTTATATTTTAATGATTGGACATAAAAACACCGTCGATATATCAAACTTGCTTAGAGTCAGTCCATGAAAAGTCTGCAGCGGATTTGATAGCCCACGCAGTGCACGTGTTATTTTAAACGTCAAACTTCTATGAAATTATGACGTATAAGTGACACTTGCACTGCGTGGGCTATCAAATCCGCTGCAGACTTTTCTTGGTCCGACTCTTAATCTGAAAAATTATATGTACAGTCAGCAGCAGAAGTTGCTAAGCGGGCGTGGTGTTCAAAATTACCTTGACACGCTCTTATTCTCTTAACAATAAAGTCGCGTCAAGATGATTTTGAACACCTGGCGGCGTAGCACGGTCGCGTTTTTATCCCTTGTCACCATGCCTGTCACGTTCTAACAAGTATGTGAGTGCGAAGGGGACGCGCATAGTGATAGTCGATAAAAATGGCACCGTGCTGCGCCCGCTGGCCCCCTTAGCAACTTCTGCTGTTGACATAACAATTTGAGTGTTTTCTACCTTGGGTAAATAACAAATGAATGCACCTTTTGAAGACTTGGGCAATTTTGATATAGGTCGATATGAATGGTGAAGGGTATTTTTTCTAAGACATTTCCTGTTTTATTCAAAGACTTCTGAAGTGTAAACTCGTGTATTGTCTACTTACTTCAAATCAAATTAACAATTAACAAGATGAATTTGGCGATGAATCTGTTTTTTAAGATTATTGCTTAACCCCTTTATGGTTCCGCTGGCCTAGCCAAGGTTACAATCGCTATCGCTTTGACAACGAAAAGCTTTGTCTCTATATTAGTGCGACAGTGACAGTTGCGTTTCGATCGCTTCGGAGCGTGAGCGATTGGCATCTTGGCTACGCGGCCTGTTCACTGTTCCTTTTAGCCATAGATATCAAAATACAAGGGATGTGTCAACCAAATTTTTATGTTGAACGCGATATTACACTGAGGGCCTGTGCACACCGGCTGCGTGTGCGTGAAGTGCACGTGCGTGCGAGTGCGGCGTTGTAGTATACAGATCCTTATGAGAGATGGCACAGCTTGCGTGACGTATGCGTGTGCGGCTCCAACATTTTAGCGCACGCACACGCGCACGTCACGTACACGCAAGCCGGTGTGGCTCGGCCTTAAAGCTTGACCAGTAATATATGATCATTGTGAAGAGGGCGCTGCTGTTCTCATATAGGTTGATAGTTCAGTATAGAATGAAAAAATTAGTTCCAGTGAAATTCCGCAACATAGCGCGTGATCATATATATTCCTGCTCAGGCTTAGATGAATGCGAGTAGAAAAAAAAATCAGGAAATTATACAGGGTGTTTGGTACATCGTTTGCCAAATTAAAACGGCAGATAGGTTGAGGCATTTGCTATCTTCTCAGGCCTAGAATATTTTAATTTGGCCCACATTTTTTTTCACTTCTATGCCAGTTTTTCATAAATTTCAAATTTTTACTTGCGTAGTAGTAAAAAAAAATGACCATTTCTGTTTTTCTAGGCACGAGAAGATAGCAAATGACTCAACCTATCTGCCGTTTTAATTTGGCAAACGATGTACCAAACACCCTGTATTTATGGAATAGAGACTCCACACCTATAACTCTACAGCTCTTTTATTCTGATATCTGTGTTTCTCCACCGCCTTATTTTAGCTCTAGCAAGTCTTGCTTTCTCAGCCGATTTTATTGCATTTAATTACATTAGCGGTTATTATCCGAGCCTAATTTAGAAGTATCTTGGGAAGCCATATTAGGAAATATGATAAATATGTAAAATATGAAAAACAAAAATATAACCACTATAAGTATATCTAGTTAAGTCTTGAATGTATAATGGTCTCTGACCGAGCTAGCCTGTTCCTAGGTATGCTAATAGGAGTCGGGTACACAATATTTTGAAGGTCCCGAAATTATGTCTCAAATGTGATTACAGATGTAGCGCATAATTGTTTTCCTTCGTATTCTCTCGGAAAAGTTCGTATTTGTCATGCTACTTACTTACTTCTTTCGACAAATAAAACATTACAGGTATATTGTAGCGACAAATTCTCCTCAACTAGCTTTTAAGCAGAATGTCTTACTGTACAATGATTTTGATGTTAAAAATACAATATATTCCTATGATTGAAATCTGAATGTGCGTTACAATTGTTGTTAAAATGAATGTTCAAATAATCCAAATCAAGTAATTTCTGCTGTTAAATGTCATACATCCGTCGATTATCATTATGGAAATAAATACTTTAATGATAAATGACATTGGTTTTATTTCATGGCTGTCCAGTTATGCCACGACGTCCGACTGCCTTGACGTGTACCGAGCTACTAACAATGGCAATGTATGCAGCTCGGGTGCACGCGACAACCAGTCTCGCCACCGTTTGAACGCCATCTGTCAAACCCAAGTACGTCTTCACGCTATCTCTGGCATAAGCTAGCAAATATAAACCGTACTCAAAACATTGAAGGTTACTTTGACAACGTACGCACTTAGGGGCTGTCCATAAATTACGTCATCGATTTTTTACCCCCCTCCCCTAAAATCATCCAAAGATCATGCTTCGAATGACCCAGTTTCCTCCTACGTCATGTCATCATCCGATGTCCAGACCCCCCCCCCCCCATTTGAAATGACGTAACTTATGAATGGGTAGCCCCTTCTTGGCACCACGGGTACTGTCATGCGGGCTGTACACACTCGTCTAGAGCCCCAAGATAGGCCGAGAACGAGTGTGTAGATGCTGCTCTTCTCGTCTCGTCTCGCGCTTCTCCGATTGGATCGGAGCGGTGCCGAGATTCGAGTGTGTACAGACATCAAATCCAAAGCAAAAATCTTACCTTACCTTATTCTTATTTTAATCTTATCTTATCTTATTATTCTTTATCTTGAACTGTCTACAATTCATACATTTAATGAAGATTTGTGTAATGTAACATTGTGTAAGTACAAACCTTTTCATATTCTCATAATTATCCAGGTCCTACTGAGGTGCAAAGAGGAGTCAAATGAAACCATATGAAGGATTAAAATACGTTTATTTCTTAAAATTTGTCAATAATCAGACAAGTGTCTTGGTACAACCATCCGGAAGAAGCTTCCCGAGTTATAGTATGCAATATACACAACAAAATTAATTATATACCAGCATACACTAAATACATTACTTTAGACACGAAAGTATTATTGGCATTTTAAATGCCTTATAATCATACGCTAGTTGCGAACTTAATCTACCTTTAGCTCTTATATATGTTTATACATATTTATACATGCTTAAGTGTGGCTATAGGCCTATCAACTTTTTCTTCTATTTATACCAAGTTTCCGTCTCTGACAGCTGTATAAAACTTGTTTATAAATCCACCAAACCTCTAGTTTTATGGGCATGATTTCTTTCCAAGAAACGTCACAATAATCACTCAGCCATGCAGAATAAGTTGATGGGCCGGTATATTCTTCATAAGCTACGTGTTACGGTCAAAGCGTTGATAACAAGCACAGAGTCCTTTCTCATGTTTTTTCAGTCATTTGCCTCTTTAAAAGGACTTTCCGATTAAATCGTCTGAGCGAAAATCGACTTATAACTGACTTACGTACTTGAGTCGATTTTGCTATAATATGACCCGCGCACAATTTATTTCCCAAAACTTTGAGACATTTGCGTCGCATTGATATACCTTAGAGAAGGTAAGCAACATTGGTCGATAATTGGTTACTTTTAAATTTCATGATATTTTAAGAACAAGGATCGCGTAGGCATAACATAGTTTGATTTCAGGTCATTATGGCTAGGTATTCGGTCAAGTGCTTACGGCTGAAAAGCGAAGTAAAATTACTTTAAAGCGTGTGAGGCATAACTCAAACCAAATAACCAGAACATAATGATTCATATAACCAAGAGCTTAACGACTTAGCTAAACGTTATTAACATTCGCGGGTTGAGATGACTACAATAGCTCTTACCTGACATATATGACGGAGGTTAATATTCATGCTGAGCTAAAAATTTCAAGATATTTTTACTCTTCGATAACGATACGATTCACTAATATTCATTATTAATATGGAGTGAGGGAACACCCAAATATTCCGAAATATGTTTTTCCGACTTTCATAACCTCGATTTACATAATCCCGATTTTTTTATATGTCCGAAATATCTAAATTACGACTTTGAAAACCACGAAAGAAGAAAATCACGACTGTGTTATTTCCGAATACTTAAAATCCGATTTTCATATGGACGAAAGCTTAAAATTCCGATTTAGGAAAAATCCGAAAATATTTTTCCCGAATTCGTCTATTCCGAAAAATCATTGACCGATCGGAAATAAAGTAATTCGGTATTCAGAAATTCGATCTTTTGTAAACTCGGAATAATGAAATTCGTGATTTTGAAAATAAGACTTAAACGCACTTTTTTAAGTCTAACTAACCAAAATCCGAATCGGAGCACCCCACTATCCACGTGGTCTTGTCTGTCCTACCCCTAGAGTGTATGTAAAAAGCCGGAGGCGCGGAGGGGAAGCTATTCCCGTAGCGCCGCAGCAGATGCGGAGCCCAACAAAAAAACTGTGGCTTAGGTTAGGTTAGAACTGCAACCCCACGAAAACAAACTGTTGCCAGAAAAGTGGGTTAGGTTAGGTTAGAACTGCGACCTCACGAAAACAAATGGTCTGTTAAGCTAACACGAGCTATTATACTTAGTAACTTTTATTAATTAATTACAGTGAGACGCCTCATTCTGTTCTCGTATGTTTCTTTTCTTTTAATGAATGTATTAATTATACAGGATATTGACTCTTGGAGACCCTATACATCTCTAAGGATAACTTGATAAACTATATAATCTTATAGTTCTGACACCTAGAGACATTTACACCTCTAAATATTATAGATTTTTTTTGTGTGTGTTTTTTTATCTGTATTTTGTATGTAATTCGACATTAAGAGACCATATACATCTCTTAGTAATTGTAATACGTTAGATTGAATTGTTAGTTTTAATTTATAAAATTGTTGATGTTATTATTTTTGCTTTTATGTAAATTCAATGTTGACGTGTAAAAGTGCCCTTGTGGCCTATTTGCTGAATAAATGTTGATATTTGATATTTGATATTTGATATTCAAACTGTTGCCTGAAAGTTGGGTTAGGTTAGGTTAGAACTGCGACCCTCAAGAAAACGAACTGTTGCCAGAAAAGTGGGTTAGGTTAGGTTTGGAATGCGTAAAGCATTTCCCCTCTTAAAAAAAAAAAAAAAAAAAAGGTTAGAACTGCGACCCCCAAGAAAACGAACTGTTGCCAAAAAAGTGGGTTAGGTTAGGTTAGAACTGCGAATCCACGATAAATTCGGAATTTAAAAAATGGGGATATTTAAAATAGGAGTCACGTGGAATCGGAATTAAAATTTTCGGAATAATGGCATTTCGGAATTCGTGATTTCAAAAATCGTAAATGTTAAATTCGGTGTTTATCAATATCGGAATTTTTATATTCGGAATTATGTGATTCGGAATTTAAAAAAATCGTCTTTTTTGCTATTCGGAAATATACACTTTCGTGATTTTCATCATTCGTAATTACGACAGTCGGAATATTGATGGGTCGAGCATTTAAAAAACGTAATAATAAAATTCGATATTCTAAAATTCGGCATAAAATATTTCGGAATTATGTAGTGTACCCATGGAGTGATTTGCATTAATAGTACATTATTGTCGAGGCTCGGAAGTAGCTACTTGCAGGCTGAGGATTCGTTTTAAACGGACGACCTTGGGAGTCCGTTTAATTGAATCCGAAGCCAGCAAGTAGCCTTCCAGCCGAGTCATATATAGTGCTTTTCTCAAAAATGGTGCAAGAAATATAAATATCATAGAAATATTTTACAAAAGCAACATTCTTACGTATATATTTTCACAGAACAAAGCCCTTGCCGCTTTTTTATTTTTTTTAATAAAAAAATAGAAGTGTATTTTTCTGCCGAAAATACGCCAACCTATTTGAGACAGCTAAATAGTCGCGGTACTAATCATCTGTTTGGCTGTTTAATGGGCCTGTGCCTTCATTTGATATGGCCATTTCAACTTTTAAAAAGTTTGGAACTCGACAAATAATGGAATTTGTATGCAACATTGCAGTCCTAAAATCGAGACTGCAATGTTTTTAACTTTTTAATTTTTGACTGACCATAAACTCCGCGCTTCGCGACCTATGTTTTAGATGGCAAAGTCGACTTTGCCGTCCATTTTTGAGAAAAACTGTTATTATTCCGATATTTACACGTTGGCTAAGTTCATACAAATAGCCCTGAAACGATCACAAAGTTCAAACTCAATCCGATAAATGAGATTATCCGTAAAAACGGAGTCAAATAGCGAATAACCCGCGAACGATTAGCGAAAAACTACATAAAACCATGCACCTACCGACCTACGATTTATACAAAACGAGACGGGACCAAAAACGGAATCACGCCAAATAAGCCTCTCACATAATTCACATATATTTAAATGCTAAAATAATCTTTCATCGTTCAATCCCGCCTATACACCTACGCTAAATAAAATATTCTACAGCTAACGTTACTTTAAAATGTTGACAGCATTCGCACGAACGTAAGTGCAATACATACTAAATCACAAGTTCTTCAAGCCGCCTTACCATTTATTAGCAATTTTGATAGTTGATGGTACTTCGGTCATCGCATAATCGCGTTATGAGATACTATTTTGTTTTGAAAAATAAGGACGCTCTAGTGCCAAATTCTTAGCAACTATATATCTAAATATCATAACGCTCCCGAAAAAATGTTGCCCTGTACCAAAATGGCGGATATTAAGGCTCTTTCAAATTCTTGAAATAAAGTCACTTCGGGTAAACATGGATTATGTCACCGATCACCGATTAATTAAAAATACAGCAAATACGCTATTAACATCATACTTGTAGTTAGGGAGGCGAATAGGGGAATTTTCGGCAATACTCGAGCGTGGCAGTTTAAGATATGAGAGATACCTTAGACCTAATAGAACAACCTTGTAAAGTATTTAGCTCTATATGTAGTGACGCGCGCCTAGGATAGACGATCAGATTAGTAAAAAAAATTGATAGTCTGAAATACTCGAGCGCGTCAGATTAAGATATTGGGGGTTGATTTTAGTGTTTAAAGACTAAATTTAACTAATCTGACGATAAGTCCTTGACGCCGCCGAGTTATAGGGTCGCGAACTTGTAAAAAAAAAAACGTTAATCCGGCATTCTCGAGCGCGATTTTTTTATTTTTTATTTTGAAGAATATAATCTAAAACTTACTAAAAATACAAAATCTGCCGGTTTCCGCATGACCGGAAGTGTGGAGGAGCCATTTCGTCTTCCTAAGAACGCGTTGCGGCATATAAGTCGCGAACGATACATTTTACAAAAAAAAAGTTTAAATAAACAAAAAAGGTAATTTTATTTTACACAAAAAAGGTCTCTTTACATTTTTGTCCAAAGTTAAAACTTTTTGACTTGAAGCATCATAAAATCGGTCAGATTAAGAGAACCCACCAACATTTTTGTCAGATTAAAAAAATATGCTTTCAGGATACCGAGATAAACCTCCCCTATGAAAATCTGACGCGCTCGAGTATTTCAAAAAAACTTTTTTTTTTTGCATTTTCAAAAATTCATCGTAACTTATCGTCACGCCGAAATCGTCAGTTTTTTTAAAGGAAGCTTCCTTGGGGCCTACTTAACACCCCTTCCGAAAATCTGACGCGCTCGAGTACATTTTTTTTTTTGCATTTTTGACTACTTTATATGCCTACCCCCACCACGCAAACCGGCAGATTAGTATACCGTTGTTATCAGAGGCACTCGGGGCATACGTAGTATGAATATCTGACGCGCTCGAGAATGCCCAAGTAACTGTTTTTTTTAACATTTTTGAAAAACCGTACACGCCAAACCCACCGCTAAAATGGTTTTTGCCATACGAGCTTTTCTTTTCGAAATTATTTTATCTTTCGATTTTGATAGGTCTCGACGGCGCCGTTGAATTTTTTAGCTACCTCGCCTCCCTAACTATTGGTAAGCCGGCCATATTTTGTAACGTAATTTGATCGACGTCATTCATATACATATACGAAATTAAAACATATCTATACCATTTCACAGAAGGTATTGTTACGTTAGGTGTGAATAATAAAGTGTCTGTCGCACCCAGTCATAACCCAATTCTCTTACATTAATATGTAGATTGAACTTATCTGGATGTATGCTATTATTTTATCAACTGCCACACATATTTGTATACTAGAACATTTATTTTTAGATCATGTAGTAGTAATACTTGACTACTATAAAATGTTTTATGTATAAGAATATCTCATTCTTATTTACCAGTGCTAAGCTTAATATGTAGTATGTACATATGTACCATGGAGTTGGTGTATCGGTGACAGTGAACTAGCTTTGAGATTATTCTCTGTTGCAAATAAAACACAAAACATCAAAATTAATGTAACAAATATGTGTTTTATTCACCTGAAACTATACAAAGCATAAAACATTTTAAGGTAATTAACTACCATTATGTAATTTATTGGAAAGATCAGTTTTTCATTGATTTTTTTGCAGTTGAGGGGGTTCTATATGACTACTTATTTCGCTAATACATATTTAAAAATAGAACAGCATTTTTCTTGTACCTATCTACATTGCTTTAGGAGGCTCAGTTCAAGATATTGTTTCGTCCTGAAAGTGAAGTACAGGCAAATACAAGATAGGACCTTAAAATACCTATTTAATTGCATTACGTGGCAAAATAAAGGAACTATTTATTTGATTGCGTAACTTTACATAAACTATATACCTACTAATACCTGAATATGAATATAGACTTTAAAATACGACAAATTATACAAATATAATAAGTAGTATAGAAAATTCTGGCATTTGCAATATTATTCCTGTATGCAATAAATTCGAAATATAAATACTTCGAGCATAATATTTATCTTGGAGCCCCGCGTTCTTTTGAAAGTTGAAGCTACAGAAAGTGACAGTATCAACAAGGATAGGGCGTCCTAAACAGAATTAGATGGCACGCCATCAGTTTTGCTTTAGCAATGCATAATTTTAGTGACGGTGTCACAACAGCCGATATGAATCAAACTTCAAGCAAAAATATTCTATGTAAAGTACGCCCAACCTTTGTGGCGGCACACCAGGACATAACTGCAATTGCTAGAATTTTCATTATCGTTATTCACCTATCTATTAAATTAGTTTGCCTGCTCGCGATCAAATTACTGGCAAAAATGTTCCTACTTCTATTGTGACTACATTTAGGTTTTTAACTGTTTTGTGTAGCGAAATAAATATATATAATTTTAAATTTAACGATTGTATTTTATATTTTGATATATACGAAAATAGAACTAATGAAAATATCATAATTACCTGACAGTACTCAACTTAAGGTGCCACCGACTAGTTTAATCTAAACTGTACTGCATGATATCAATTCGTTAGATCTTAACGCAATACCTCAAACGCAATGTCTTAAATTACCCTCAGTAAAAAGACCAACGTCTACTACTTCTGACTTGAACTTTGCATCATTGGAACTTCAGACATTTCAAATGTATTGTAAGATTCAGGGGCCATACACGACTGACCGAAGATAACGTTACTTTACAGATTTGCTATATGCAAATGAATCAGCCATTTTCGTTGGTTATTATAATTTGAGACATCAAAAATATTTCTATTGCTTTAATTTTATTCCTAATCCTTACATCGAAAGGGTTGATAGGATAAAAATACAATGGCCGTATTTAAGGCGATTCCAAATTCATGACTTAGGTAATTACTTTATTGTAATAATTAAATTCTTTACAAGAATTCATTTTTACAAACTTTAACTGGGGAATATTTAAATTACACATTTGTAAATTTATCTAGAAAGGGAAAAACTCGAAAACGCTTTTCGTAAAAATGTTGTACTCGCGTGTCAAATTCATTGATTATTTTAAACAACTTTATTAATGATCTCTTTTAGGTTACCACTTCGTTAATTTCATTGATCGGTTCTATCGATCCCTGACGTGCGACGAAGGCTCAGATACACACAAAGTAACTAAACCCTAAGTTACCATTCA
This sequence comes from Cydia fagiglandana, assembly GCF_963556715.1. Classification (NCBI taxonomy): domain Eukaryota; kingdom Metazoa; phylum Arthropoda; class Insecta; order Lepidoptera; family Tortricidae; genus Cydia; species Cydia fagiglandana. The sequence continues at coordinate 4,948,996 of NC_085940.1, forward strand.
ACCACACTTTTAGGACATAAAAAATTAAATTAGCACTTAAAATATTCGATCGATTAAATAAAAAGGTTATTCCGTCTACAAATGAGTTTCTATTAATTTAAGTAGTTCCTAATCAAATAAGCAACAATGATCGGTTACACATTTATTTCTAACTAAACTTATCAATAAATTATAATAAATCATTGCACTTAGTACTTTAATTTTAAAATGTTTAAGCCAGCTTCAGAAATACGAGAATAAAATTTATATAATATACGGCCTCCCGCCGGCTGCATATTTTTGAAGCTGACAACACATAGTCACTGCAAGCGTATAATTAAAAAAAGTCAAACTGAAGTTTATAACTGTCAAACTACGCACTCGAGTCCAGAACTATTAAAAAAAAACAAACGAAAAAGACATCCGTAGATCATACTACTGCATTACTTACGCGTAAACTAAAATCACTCTCAACATTGTCCACAGCGTTCCCTCGTCGGTTATGCGTATCGATATTCCAGATTTAAATTACCCTATCACCTTATTATTGCCACCGTGCCGGGTCGAACCACGTTCCGATCCAACGGTCCCGAGCGGTCGGCACTTCACTGCGAAGCATACTTCTGAGGATTGTACTACGAGACTGGGGAACCACGCCGCGACGTTTAAATGGATGTAATTTGACGCAAAATACTCTGCTAGTAAGAAAGGCGAGGTTCCTAAGAAGCGTTTTCACAACCGTATGCTAGGACAGCGTACTGGGTTGCGATGGTCGCTCAGCTCGGGTCGGTAGTGGAGCGGTGGTGCGTGATGGCTGCGGTGCGGTGTGGTGTGCGGGGGGGAGGGGGAGTACAATCCTCAGGCGGGCGGGCGGGCGCGCGTCAATACGCGCGGCGCTCCTCGGCCTCGGACACCTGCCGACATGAACAATTGGTTGATGAGTTCGCATCACGAGCGCGATTGATCGCAACTATGCATTAAACTGCACAATTGACTCGAATTCGTGAGTGACACGACTGAACTAACAATTATCTTATGGTGCTCCTACACTGCCAGTTATAATTATAACACATCATCAATATTATCGTGTTGCCCCTGTCACACAACGTTATATAACTTGCAAGGTGCTCCCAGCACTATTACAGTTTAACAAAATCCGCGAACTCGATTAACCTGTAGTGATATTGGGTGACATTTTTACAAAACTAGGTACTAACTAGGAGGGTCTCGTTACTATTTGCATGGTGAAAAAACAACGGGTTGCACTCCGGGAGTGCCGGCAGAAGTGAAAACTCAATGACATTGTAACAGTTTTTCGATCAGGTCACGTGTCCGCCTTACGTCTTACTTATCTTACGGACACGTGACCTGTCGCGAGTTTAACATTTATTCCCCAAAGTGCACAGCGCCGTTAAAGAAGTTTACACTTCAAAAACTGACACGGTGTGACGTTTCACGGCTTTCACGGGCCGTGTATTTCTGTTTGTATATGCCGTGACCCGATTGCAATCGCCGGTCGACGCACTAGTAAGCGAGTTCTTATACCGAGCTCTAATACTACCGTTTATTGAGCGTCAGCATCTAGTCAAAACCATGCTAAATGGTGTCGCTTGTGTTGCGTTGACCATCAGCCATAGCCTCGCGAGACCCGACCATAGAAACTTTAACAATTTTTAATTTGAACCTTGTTCTAAAAGTAAATTGGAACGAATTTCGTTAGTTTTAAAACGCAAGGAAACAATAGAAAAGCTACTTTATCTGTTTCATAAAAGCTTCAAATTAGATTGCAACGGATATGTACATTAAAGGTACATAACATATAGACTCATGAGATGAGGATAGAGTTGACTAGACGCCGACTCTCTAAGAAAACAAAATATCAGGTACTCACGTCGCGGTGACGATGGCGCTTGTGCGGCGGCTCCAGCGGCGCCGCCTCGATCACCAGCTCGCCGGCCAGCGCCTCCATGTCGCCCGAGTATCTACCCCTGCAACATGTCAACTTCTGAACCAATCTGTCTACTCCATCCAACACTCAAAAATACAAAGCCTAAACCGAGAGCTACGGAACGCACGCTCGACCAGGGGTGCGAAACTCCTGACTTCGGTCAAACTCGGCTCCGCTCGGCTCATCATTGCTCCGAGCAATTATTAGGGTTGGCACCACTTGGCTTCCTTTTGCGTGCACGACCACAGATAAGATAATCAGTTGATTTTTGACAACCCTAAATAGCCGAAAGGGATAGTGCCATATATTAGAAAGTGACAGCATGGTTCGATCCTGAGCTGCTGTCAAACTTCGTTTTTGTAGGAAGTTTCCTTTCTGTACGGTAGTAGTATTAATTATTCTGTGGCTTGACGCTGACACCGATCGTCATCCAAAATAAGGCGATCGATAAACATGTGTCATTCACGAGTGAGTGATTTAATTCAACTATATCTTTTGATTGAACTCACTCTTCAACTCACTGATGATTTAAGTCACTCGTCTATCTCATTGTTTCTTGCGCGCTCTTTCTCACTCACTCACGCGACAGTCTCTCCTCGCGAGACGATGTGAATAGGTTTCGGAGCGGTTCGAAAGAATTCGGAGGGTGTCGGGTAAACATGGCGGGATCGTAGCGCGTGATTCGCCATCTTGGTCGCACTTACACTACTTTCGGCTGTGTGTAACTAATTGATTGCACACATTACACACACTATAGCTATATTTTTCTCCCGAAGAATGGGACTTGATAAATTCTAAACAAAATCATGATATATTCTTAACATTATGTTCATTCATAGGGTCCCCGATCGACGATCTAATGCTCAGACGCTACAAAAGAAATCGTTAACAATAAGGGCCACTTGCACCATCCCACTAACCCGGGGTTAACCGGATAAACCTAGACTTACCATGGTTACCAGTACAATTTGACACTGGGTTAATGGTTTAACCGGTGGGTTATCCGCAGATGGTCTAGAACGCAAAATGACTAGTGCGTTGTTTTGCCTAAATCGCAATTAGTCTACATCGCAAACGGGCTAGAACGCAAAATGCCCGAATTATTTTTTCCATTTTATCTTAACTTTATAGCGATGTCGACGGAGCCCCGGGGCTCCTATTCCTTGGTGTTTGGCCTTCGGCCATTTGAAGATACCTAACGAACCTAACCTACCTATGTAAAATGTGGTGATATAAAAAGTGGGCATTTTGCGTTCTAGACCGTTTGCGATGTAGACTAATTGCGATTTAGGCAAAACTACACACTAGTCATTTTGCGTTCTAGACCATCTGCGGATAACCCAACCGGTTAGATACCCCGGGGTAGTGGAATGGTGCAAGTGGGCCTAAGTAGACATGAGCGAGTATGTGTAGGCAGGTACTGACTGCAGGTATGGCTCGTGCTGCAGCGCGTCCTCCTCCTGGATGGAGACCAGGCCGCCCGTGCTCGTGCCCACCACGTACTTCTCTGTAACAACACACGTTCCGCATGTAATATACTACTACTATACGTAAAACTGTAAAGAAATATATGTAATTATTTCGTAAGTACTAATCTTAGCCCAGCAGTAGGACACTGTAACAGGCTATTAAAAAATCTATATTAAAATTTACGTAAATAAAAATATATCTTGTCGTCCCAAAAATAGGTTACAATATAATAGAAAACAAATACTCTTTATTGCACACCTTAATATTGAGTCAGATGAGGATCAAACTCTTTTTCTGAAGCTTTCTGAAGCAAAATTGACACTCCTATAGTAGTGCAAAACATGTATCTTATTTTTATTTTTTTTATTTTATTTTATAGACACACCAACAGTACATAAACAAAGCAAGTAAAGTTACATAAGTACATCAGACACGTATGATATTTATGCACCAATAACAGGTGTGCAACAACATTCAAACAGTTCGAGGCTTTTACACTACTTTACAAACTATAAATATACATTAATAGGTTAAGTAATTAAGGCATGCAGGAAAGACTATATGTGACGTTCCACGGGAAAAGGTACCTTATGAGGGTTTCTAGTTTCGGAGATATGAAATGTTTTGTAAAGAGGTGAAAAAATGCTCAATTTTTTTTTATTGTGTGATCTGAAACCTTAATGCGTAACGTTTGTTTACCTGTTTTTATTTTTGTTACAAGTTAGTTATAAGCCTAGTTAATGTCGTCTCAGAGTTTAGTAGAAAAGGTAACTTATGGAAAAAAAGATTGAAAATTCCCAAAAAAACTAGTCAATACGGGAAAAGAAGTTTGGTAGAGAACTGTATTAGCATTCTGCAAAACTAATTTGATAATTTCAGTTCTGGTTGGGGCGCCTAGCAAATATTATAACCGTACATCGACCGACATCACAAATCCAAGTAGCCTGCTATTATACCAAAGTTACTCTCGTCAAGTCTTTCTTAACTAGAATAATCTTCATTTGGTTTGGTCGCATGCAATAAATCAGCCATTGGTTTGCTGAAAAATGCCAATACCCGACGCATTACCTTATGGAATATATGAGGTCATTGAACCTCAATGCCGCTTATCTTCAATGGCAACCAAAATATATTATTGATAAGAAATAGACGATTTCTACCATCTTTACCCCAAAATATTATTAGTTTATCCTAACTGTTCCATCATCATCATGCCTCATCATGTAACTTAACCATAAGGTACCTTTCATTACATACAAATTATTGGTCTTTTTTAAGATTATTATGACGAAGAACTAATTAAATTTGTGGCAGTTTAATGGAAATTAATATTTTCTATTCATAAAAGATAAACTGTAATGTGATTGATGTTTTGTAGTGATGTATTATTAGATTTATTTCCATAAGGTACCTTTTCGTAAATGTATGGAGCAAATACTGTTATTGTTATGTAAGTTTAAAGTGGCATAAGGGGTTAAATATAGTATTTAGTTGGGGTTTTAGGATTTATTTCATTTGAATGACAGAATTTCTTTCATATGTGCTCAGAAAAATTGATTGTGTGTCACATTAAAAGTAAAAATATTCAATTTTGTGATTTTATATGAAAAAGTCAGAAAATACATTTTCACCTCTAAATCGGTATTGTTTTTTGCTTAAATTGTCTGTCAGTGTCGTTTTCTAATAGATAAAATTTAAATCTTGAGAGCTCATTACAATCAATCGTGAAAATGAAAGAAAACTTTATTTTTAAGAGATTGGTTAGTATACACATAAATCAGTCGATATCAAAAGTTTCTATTTGCATTACAGAACAAGTCGCAATATTTTTTTAATCTCAGATATATAAGGTATTATTATTTGTAGTCAACTATGTAACTTACTTCAGGAACATAGTTTTTTAGGCGGCTAAACTTAAAACTTCTCTATCGTAAAGTTGCTCATTTCACAACATTATTTTCAAAAAATCATATCTCTGTAACTACGCAACCTAGGAGGTTGATCTTTTGTGTTATCGATAGCTTATTTATTGTAGATTACTGGGGTATGTATAACTCCATACCCGCCATAAGGTACCTTTGACCGTGGGACGTCACATATAACTACTATAAACATTACTTGTTAAAAGTTTGTTTGAGCATTCTGCGCTTTAAATTTTGTATAGAATCACTAAATATGTCTATTTCAAAGTTTTGTTCAAGAGACAGATTGTTCCATGTTACTTGCATTCTATGGACCGGAAGTGACTTGCCCAGTTTAGTCCTGGTAGAACTGGGGCGAAAAGTAGTGCGACGACCAGACCGGGTGCTAGCTTTTGGTACTGTAAAGTTTAAACCGCCCAGTAGGTAAGGTTCCGCGATTTTACCGTTTAACAACTTGTGTAACAAAGCCATGTCAAGGAATGACCGCCTGAGCTGTAAAGAAGACATTTTAAACCGTTGGAGTCTCTCTTCATATGTTAGGTTTTTACGAACTCCCTCGGTCTTTGTTTTAAACACTAAGAATCGAGTAAAAGAACGTTGGACTTTTTCCAACCGATTAATGTGAATTGCGTAGCCCGGATTCCAAACTTGACAACAGTATTCAAGACGAGACCGTACTAGAGCATTGAAAAGAGTTTGAAATGTGTCAGCGCGTTTGAATTTTTTGCCTATACGCTTTATAAACCCAAGCATTTTATTGCTTTCACTAATAACTGAATCAATATGATTTATAAAGTTTAATTTAGAATCCAGGCATACTCCAAGATCCTTAACATTGGAAACCTCCCGAAGCACAACGTCATTGAGACAATATTTTGAGTCGGTAGGAAGTTTTTTTCGCGTGAATTTAATAAAGAGGCACTTGTCAGCGTTTAAAGTCATATTATTCTCCAGACACCAGGTCTTTACGCTATTCAAATCATCTTGTAATAGCAACAAGTCAGTTACCGATGTTACCACTTTGTAAAGCTTCATATCATCAGCATATAACAGGCATTTGCTATGCTTGACAGACGAAACTAAGTCGTTTATAAAGCAAATAAATAGAACAGGGCCAAGATGTGAGCCTTGAGGAACCCCCGATGTCGCCACATACGTGTTTGAAAAGTATCCATCTTTCACTACTCTTAGCCGTCTACCAGACAGATACGAACCAAACCATCTCCACATTTCGCCTGTGACGTTAAACTGGTCGAGAAGCTTATGCATGAGAATACTGTGGTCCACTCTATCAAAAGCGCTGCTAAAATCGGTGTAGATGGCGTCTACTTGGTGGCCCGAGTCAATAGCTGTACCAACGTCGTTCACGTAGCAAAGCAAATTTGTAGAAGTGGACTTAGAGCTTATGAAACCGTGCTGCAAAGGAGAAATTCTTTCTTTAACATGCCAAGCCAGTTTTTTACAGATGATGCACTCGAAGACCTTAGGAAAAATAGATAAAAGAGATATCGGCCTATAGTTGGATACCTTTGTCTTATCACCTTTCTTAAAAACCGGAACAACGTTAGCCTCCTTCCAGATAGTAGGGAATATGGAGTGTCGCAGTGACTCGTTGAATATTTTAACCAATGGGGCAGTCAAAGATTTGCTACATTTTTTTATAAAGTACGGAGGAATGCCATCGGGACCGGGGCCCTTACTGACGTCGAGGGCTTTAAGCTCCTTCATGACAGATGACTCATTCAATCGAACTGAAGAAAACGTGTTGTTCAGTGCATCAATGGAGATTTGTTTGGACACCACATCGCCCATTGGAGGATGGAAATGTCGTGAAAATGTAGAGGAGAAGTGACTTGCAAACATATTACAAATTTCGGAATCATTACTAGCTATTACGTTTCCAATGGACATACTAGAAGGAATATAAGAACTGTTCCTAGGCTGTTTTCGTGAGTTTTTGACAAAAGACCAAAATTTCTTGGGGTTAGAATGTAAATCACTTTCTATAGATGACGTATAACGCGAGTAGTCGTTATTTATTTTAGTTTTGACCCGACTACGTAGCAACTGAAATTCTAAAAAGTCACGAGGATTGTTTGTTTTTTTGTATCTTAGTCGACATTTATTTTTTTCTTTTATCATACTGATAAGGACAGAACTAAACCAGGATGGGTACAGATAGTTACGAGGTTTTGACTTGGGGATTGTAATTTCTATAACCTTATTTAAAATTTTATAGAAAGCTGAAACCATGTCGTCCACCGTACTACACGAGGCAAACTCCAGATTCCAGTCAATAGAACGCAACTTCTCATTAACAATGTAATAGTCTGCTTTTTTAAAATTATACGTACCAAATTGTTTAGGCTTACTGATTCTCTTTACACTATTGTTATTTTTTATTACAATATCAAGCGCCGGATGATGCCCGTCAAGTTTACAAAGGACATCTACAGACTTGCTGACTATAGGGCCTACAAAATTACTTAAAACTAGGTCTAAAATTCTAGAGCTATCATTTAAAACAGGATTTAATTGAAACATGCTATTCAATGACATAAAATCAAATAAAGAATTTGCCGCCCCATTATTACATACTGAAGGATTTAAAAAACAACCATTTGAGTCGGGAGACCATTTGATAGCCCCTAAGTTAAAATCACCAATAATTAAAATCTTTTCCTCACAAGAATCCATTCTATCACTTAAGTTTTCAATAGTACATTGTGTATTAAGGGCGGGAAATAAGAAATTACGAACGAGTGTCAATTTTAAGCCCGACGCGAAGCGAGGGCTTAAAATGTTCACGAGTTCGGAATTTCTTTACCGCCCGTGGCACACACAATGTTTTTCATCACACTTGTAAGGAAAAAAAGGAGAATTAATAAAAACAAACTTCTGTATAAAACACTTTTCCGCCCTAGGGCGAAAATTTCAATTTCCCGCCCGCAAGCCCTACGTGTAAATAAGTGTTTTTCATCACACTTGCTCGGAAAAGATTTTTTCCGCCCTAGGGCGAAAATTTCAATTTCCCGCCCGCAAGCCCTACGTGTAAATACATCTTTTCCGAGCAAGTGTGATGAAAAGTATTTTTCGTACTTTGAGGTAGTGGAATTAGGCGGCATATAAATAGTACCTATAATAAAGGTCAAATTTGTATACTTATCGCGGACTTCAACCCATAAGTCTTCATGTTCTCCTTCCCAATTGCACAGTCTTGTAGAAAATAATTTATTTGAAACCGCTATGAGGCAGCCGCCGCCATCTCTTTTACCAGATCTTTCGTACTGTCTGTCACGGCGATAAATAGAGTATCTTGGGTCTAAAAGCTCTGCGTCGCCTATTCCATTATGCAACCACGTTTCAGTCATTACAATAATATCGTAGTTGGACGACAACGATGCTAGTTTCAGTTCTTGCAGTTTAGTACGTACTCCTCTCATGTTTTGATAGTACACTGTGAATTTTGATTAATAAAAACGCGGACTAGTACAAAAATAATCCTACCGCGCTACAGACGCGCTACGTCAGCATATGTTTTGATGTGAAGTTTAGGAGATTCATCAGTTTTACGGACGAATATCTTGCCGTTGCGAGTCCATACATTTTTATACGATTTTTCCCGAGCTGCAGCGCGGACTGCCGCGTGAAGTTTTTTTGCAGTCGGTGCCAGGTGTTCTGAGATGTAGACAGGCGTTTTTGTACCTCCGATGCCGAGATGGCTCGAGTTGAGCTTATCTTTGTCGTTGCTCTTGTTGAACTTAATAACAGCTGCAAGTAGTTGATCTCTTTGGAGCGCAGACCGTAGTTTGACAATGACTGCCCTGGGTCTCGTACTGGACGCATCAACTTTTGCCACTCTCTTACACAACTGAACATCGGATTCCTGAAGTGGTAGTTGAACAACCCTGCCAATCTGAACGACGGTGTTAACTAAATTCTCCTTGTCGTGCTCCGGGAGGCATGAAATCTCTACGTTACATTCTCGCGAGTGTTGTTCCGCCAAATTGAGCCTTGCGGACAAATCACTGACAGTTGCCTTCAGCTCGGAATTCTCTTTTTTAAGAAAAGTTAATTCGTCTTCAAAGGTTTCTAACTTATTTTTTATGTCATCACTCACTTCATCCATCTTCGTCGACAACGGTTCAATTTTTGAGGATAAGAGTGCACGCATTTTGGCTAATAAGTTCTTTTCTAGCGAGTCGTACCATCCTGGAAGCTCGTCCGATGAACTCGCGCCGGTCTCGCTGGCGTCGACGGCCCCACTGTTGTCATTATTTGTTGTGACTTTATTCTTGTTTCTATGAGTAACATTAGTATCGTCGGGCTTACGGCAGGGTGTATTCGAGTTATCGCCTTTCGGTCTCGAGCATTTGCAAGCCGGACAGATCCAGGTTTTTTTAACCGTCGCGGTCATTTTTTTATATTGTTCTAGTGAAAGGCCAACACAGTCATACTTGTAGTCACGGGCACAATTCGCAATTGAACATTTCAGAGAATTGTGTGCATACAAATCCTCACCACAACATTCGCAGCGCCTAGCCATGGTTAATTTTTTACACTGTTTATAACGCCTTGGTACCACGATAACACACTTTGCGGGCGAGATCCGGTCGTCGATAACGCGCGCAGCCCGGGCGCGCGATACACAAGCGATACCGTATTAGCTCGGGTGGTTGCTTGGTACGGAGGCGAGAGATAACGATGCAGGCGGGTAGGAACGCGAGCGTTAACACTGCTTCTGCTTCTTATTATTGACCGGAACACTGCCCAGTCCTGCAATCCTGCTACTGTATATCAATTATAAGCTAAATAACTTCACGAAAACGCCACTTATAGCTCTAAACCACCACTTCAAACAACAATATAAATTAAAAACACGGAGCGGAATAATATTAGTGTTACTTGCCCCGGCGCGCGGGTAGTGGTGTCTATCTATGTATCATGTAGGCAGTTATGGCAGTTTAATTAGATGATGCAGGACAGCTCCGTACATTTTAACGGCAGCTAGATAATTAAGATTTCGATGGAAAGAATAGTTGTTCACTGTGTGTGGGCGTGTTACTGTTATGTTATATCTTATTGTTTTCAGGGACCCTTGCGGATACACTTCGACCCATAGGGATCTTTGGTGCAATTACCCCCTAGAAAAGATCCGTCAACTACTCAAGAGCTTTTCCCACCATATCCATGTGTCAGATGATGGAGCTCATGGGTAGCGTTTTGAAGTCCTTTGCTTCCAGATATCCTGCTCTAAGGAAGGAGAGGGAGTATGTTACCTTCCCGCTCGCCGCCGGCGCCGTTGGTGACGACGGTGATCTGGTGGCCGGCCACCACCAGCCCGCTGCCGCCCGCGCTGTACGAGATGCCGTGACCTGTATAGATAATTTTATCATTATCATCCATTATCAACACGTTTCCCTACCAACGTACGTATTTACGCTGGAATATTAGTTTATTATTATATTTTGCTGTCACTGAACTGTCAAACGTCTATTTTTGATAACTAGGGTTACCGCATAACTTAGACTATCATCGTCATCATCATCTCAGCCATAAGATGTCCACTGCTCAACATAGGCCTCCCCCTTGGACTTCCATATGTACCCACAAGATGGACAGACGACCTTATTAAGGTCGCCGGAAGACGCTGGATGCGGATCGCTTCCAACCGGTACGTATGGAACTTAAACTATATCACAGAATAAATAATAGCACTAGGTACCAGAAAATTCACTCTCTAACGACAGATATGACCGCAAGGTGGCGCAAGCGCGAGCTGGCGTCCTTTCCGTAGCGGTGCGCGGCAACTACTACTGCTAGACACTAAAATTGGTGTAGGCCGCATGTACTTGTAGCGACACGACGGAATCGCGCAACGAAAAAATGAAAATGAAAATGAAAAATTATTTATTGCCATCAGTGGTTGCGACTTCCTTTTAGGTGAGTGAACCTGTATCAGGGTGCCTCGCTCCTCCATAACTAAACAATGCAATTAGCCACGCCTGACTATATTCATCAAGAAACAATCAATGAATGTTACGTACCTGGCGAGCCTGGCGCGCTCTGGCTGACGCCGCTGCGGCCGGAGAACAGGTACTGCGCCGCCTGCGATCCGGAGTTGTTCAACCGCTGCGACCCGCTCTGTAAACAAACATGATTGTATTTGATCAACTAATTATTATATTTAATATTATACTATGCTTCATTGCTTAAGGTCTGTTGGAGCCAGATGGGATCTACAATAGCTCTGATTATTTTTAGCCTCTAGCCCCCTTGGCTGCCAAAGACATCAACTGACGCGCGCGGCCCAGCCCGATATCTACCTCGTACATCCCAACAATGTCCACATAAACCGCGAGATAGGAACAGCTTTCCATGACCAATCGCCTCCCGGGCGAAAACTCGTATAGTGGTTAACGACTATGTATGATGAACCCTAGTGGACGTCAACTGCCGCTTTGTTATTATTATTATCATAAAAAGGTAAAGTGCATATTTTTTACATGTTCATGTGACCAGCTGACGTTCTTTCCACAGCGATACAACCGGCTGACGATATTTTTTTATTCACAATAGCATCTAAACTATCATCTGACAAAGTATCAGCCGGGAGGCGATGACTGACGATATATGCTCCTGGCCCGCGGTCTAACAATGACGTTACGCACGATGGGCGGTGGCGTTCAAAGAGTTAAATACCTAGGTGAAATGTAGATGCGCGTGAAGTGATGAAGTGTGTACCTGGTCGTGGTCCTCGGTGGTGAAGAGGTCGGGGGTGGGCTCGCGGGAGAGCTCCTCGGGCGTCACCAGCCCCGACACGCCCACCTGCGACGGCGACGTGGGCGCGCTCCTGCACAGGGACACAGTTAGAGCTAGTTATACACGGTCATTCATAAATTATAAATAAATAATATTATAGGGGCATTCTTACACAAATTGACTAAGTCCCACGGTAAGCTCAAGGAAGCATGTGTTGTGGGTACTCAGACAACGGTATATATAATATACAAATACTTAAATACATAGAAAACATCCATGACTCAGGAACAAATAAATGCCCTTACCGGGATTCGAACCCAGGACCATTGGCTTCATAGTCAGGATCACTACCCACTAGGCCAGACCAGTCGTAGAAAGACCCGACTTGGGTACACAGTGGGTAAAGCTTATAAGTTACATTTCACAAATCTAAAGCAGCAAGTGGTATTTTAGTTGTATTTTTTCTTCTTGTTTACAACATTTGTAATCTCCGTGTCCTATTTTAGAGATAGGTACCCCCAATTTTAAAATGATTCGAACGATACGAGCGAATAAGTCCAAAATTATAGGCAACAAACACAAAAAAGTGTTTTTTTGGTATTGTTGTTCCTACTTTCTTTAGTGATCTGTCTATTCTAAAAATTTAATTTATCAATACTATGTTGGTTCTAAATAATTTATGTTAAATTACTGAATGCTAAGTGTATAAATGTTGTTCCAATTTAATGTACATTACTAAATACATGAGTTCTAAATTCGATATAGACAAAATAATAACTAAATATACAGTAGATTAGTTCTAAGTAGGATCTAATCAGAAAATATGATGTACAATAGAATGATCTAGAAATCTTGTATAAAATAGTACCCACTAGACAATGTTTACTCCCCAACTTCTTACCCCCACTGGACGGATGTCAGTATTGTGATGATATTCGATTTGTACACCAACTTCTATGGAAATAATAAAAACTTTGATATTTTGGAAGTACGAATTTAAAACCTAACAGATATTAAAAAATCGTAGCTATATCGTATTTAGGTCGCAATTTCGAAAATTCCTAACGATGCACGCACCACTTCTACCAAGTCACATTTATGTTCGTTAAGCCATTTCTCTTTTTGAATTGTAAGTAAAGCAGCCAGAGATTTGTTGCTTTTGGTCACTTTTAAATTACCGTGGACGTCGAAGTTACCAACCACAGTAAACTAAAAGCCACAGGATACATTCTCTTACATATATGTCCCCTGGTTTATAGCGACGTTAAAACCTGCTGCGGTCGTAGTGTAGACGTCCACGGCAAAATATAAAAGCGCCAATGAAGTGACAGTACAACTACACAGTTAACTGGCTATTAGTAGACCTATATCCCTTGGACATACGGTCCACGTTCGTCGCTCGTACCTGGAGGAGAGGCCGAAGGGCGCGCGGAACTGCACGCCGCGAGGCCGGCGAGGCCGGAAGGCAAGCTCGATGAGCTTGCCCTCGCTCTGCGGGTCGATGCGCCAGAAGCTGCCCTTGCCCGGCTCCTCCTGGCTGCGCGGTACTTTTATAAAGTATCTGCAAGGGAATATCAAATGTGAATGCACGAGGTTATAGTCGAACAGAAGACTACACACTACATAAAACAATCATGAAATGCAAAAAAGGCACTTTGCGTGCAAAGCATCCAGCCAGGATTAGTCCAGTTATACAAGGAAACCGGCGAGGAGTTAGTCTGCCTGAACAAGAGCAGTCTAAAGGATGAGCGCTTGGTGACCTGGCGATACAAAGTCCTCGCTCGTATACCATTGAGTAACTAATTGCAACTTATGTAAGAAATAATATATCATTTGACATTTACCAGCTGCTATTTGGCGAAGGAAAATATCGTGAGAAAACCAATCTAGGCTTAGTTTCTCCTTCGCGCTCTAAAGTAAGAAGACAGTTGCTTTCGTAAAATCCATTACCCGTGTCATTTCTGTGAACCAAAAGCCGCCCCAGAACTCTATTAAAATACATATAGAAAAGCGCTAAAATTCATTTATTTATTTATGTTTTGGAGATCCAACAGCTATCTATACAGAGTCTCTATATTTAGTCTACATAATTAAAAATCTGATAGAATCATTCCATCATATCCATAACTACTAAGGGTGTACGAACCTGTTAAGTGATAAGTTGTGACGTATAGAATTCTGCCAGCCTTTATCGGCCGTGCGATAGTAGGGATAATGCTTCGTTATATAGCTGTAGATCCCGCTAAGCGTGAGCTGTTTGTCCGGCGCCGAGGCGACGGCCTGGACGATGAGCTGCGCGTAGCTGTAGGGCGGCTTGGCGTCGTCCCGGTGGTCGCGCTCGCGGTGGTCGCGGTCGCGCTCGCGCACGTCGCGGCTGCTGTAGCCAGAGTCCGACACGGCGGAGGCCTGGAATTACGTGTTTACGTTAATAAATTAAAATATTTCAAAGGGAAACATCGCTAGGTTGTGATTTAGCGCCAGTATGAAGATAACCTTATGACATGACTAAATACTTTGAGAATTTGGCAACTGAACTCGTTATGCGATAATACACATCTGCATTCTGCGTTACGTCCGTAACTGAAGTCAGAATAAAGAGATTCATACTTGATAGTATCTGTCATATATACCAATATTGCCATACTCTAACTACACTTACGGGCTACTGTTGTGTTAGTTCTAGATACTTACAGCAGTGCCGTTGGAGGTGGGTCGTTGCGCGAGGTCGGCGTAGTGCTGCGCGACGAGGCCGAGGTCCGCGTGCCGCCGGCCCGAGGAGCCCGCGCCGCGTGGGGATGTCGGACAACTGTTCGCTGCCTTGTTGTGTTCACTTACAGCAGTGCCGTTGGAGGTGGGTCGTTGCGCGAGGTCGGCATAGTGCTGCGCGACGAGGCCGAGGTCCGCGTGCCGCCGGCCCGAGGAGCCCACGCCACGGGGGGATGTCGGACAACTGTTCGCTGCCTTGTTGACACTTACAGTAGTGCCGTTGGAGGTGGGTCGTTGCGCGAGGTCGGCGTAGTGCTGCGCGACGAGGCCGAGGTCCGCGTGCCGCCGGCCTGAGGAGCCGGCGCCGCGGGGGGATGTCGGACAACTGTTCGCTGCGCTTATTGTGCCTGAAAGATAACAGAAACATAAGAATTATGCATGAGCTAGTTAGTGGTGGTAAAACTAATTCTCAACAACACACAGCCAAGAATTAGAGTCTAAGCAGAAGGTTAAACTTTGGTGGCGGTGGGCCTGAATCGTCCACCGCACTCTACTATAGTTAGTTTTTTTAGCATTACAAAGAGTTTTAGGTAAACTACAGTTTACTACATTGTTTACCTTTTTTCTAATGCTAAAAAAACGAACTATAGCGACTGTAAAGTGTAAAGCTCTATGTATTATCGCTCCGTATGTGATGGGCTGAAGGGCTCATTTAGACGATGCGAGAACTCGTATGCGAGTTTCATTACATTGCGGTTTTTGATCTGTCGGTTGAATTGGACGTAAACAACAGTCCGCAATGTAACTAAAATCGCAAGCGAGTTCGCACGCCATCTAAATCAGCCCTAAGCTGCCCCCCGCCGCTCTCCTCCACCAGCGACTGGAACTCCAGCCGGATGTTCGTGCCTCGTGGAGACTAATTCTTGGCTGTGTGAACTGTAAAGCTCTATGTATTATCGCTCCGTATGTGATGGGGTTGACACTGACCAGTGGGAGAGGGCGCGGGGCTGCGGCCGTCGTTGTCGACGGGGATGGTGATGCGCAGCGGCGGCAGCGGCGGCCCCGAGCTGCCCCCCGCCCCGCCGCCGCTCTCCTCCACCAGCGACTGGAACTCCAGCCGGATGTTCGTGGAAGGGAAGCGTAGCGTGCATCTGGAATCAATATGGGTCTATATTAATGTCTAGTTAGGAATGGTCCACTGTGGAACAGACCAATATAACCATATCTATGACTGCGCACCTCATTCCTCTTCTTTCCTTACAAATTTCACTTACAGCAGCATGACAAATACGAAGGTTTCCGAGAAAATACGAAGGAAAACAATTATGCACTACGTCTGTAGTAATTTATAAGTATTATGTCTGTTAAGGCCGATTTTTTATTCTGTGTTATATACTCGTAATTGGATTACACTGAAATTAAAGCGAGCATTCCCGCGGGCGTCGACAAAAGTCATGGCACTTTAAATGCCTATTTTTTATAATCTCATTCATCATTAAACGGCGTCTCTTATTCAGAGACGCACTTTGTTTTTTTAACTCTGTATGACCCAATTACGCGAGTTTCATTTCAGCCTTATCCTTCATATTAAAGCGAGGAAAGGGGTCACTTTAACTAGGTAGTCGAAACTTGCCTAACATTTTGCAGTCCAGATTTTGCAAATAATATTCGCGTATTCACTGTTTATGTGAAGAAAGTAAACGCCTACGCTCCATACTATAAAATAAAAATCTAGAACCACATCGACATTTTACAAAACGATTGCATATCACCGTAATTTAAAACTTGGCATCGCAAGTACTGCCTGTTCTGGGGTTGCCCTATTATTACGTATTTCCAGCATGTGCAGGCAACGCAACGCTCAGTTGGCAGCGGCCGCGACCAACTCCATCGGAGCGAAACACCGCGATAACTTGCCAAATTTGTTTACGTGTGCCACTTGACAGATTAAATTCGTTGGAAGTAAACAAAAAGTTCAGTGTAGGTGTGCCGTTTTCTTATGTAGGTACATAAGTACATAGTTACATAAACTTTGAATACTGAACTAACTATTGTTCTTCGGAATTATGCTGTCTATTTTTTCACAATAATGCGAGTCCTAATCTTTTCGATATCGAGAGAAAAACAATGACAATATATTAATTAAACAAACCATAATAATAAATAAATGTCGAGTTATCTGTGACTGTATACAACTAATTGAGTAAAGTACTCGGAAGGGGAAGAACTGGACTAATGTTATCAAATCTGTCAAACCTTCTTTAAAACAAGGGTAATTATTCAATTCAATCATGTAGGCAGCTCATAAATATAATACCAAACTGTACATATACATTATAAATCCCTACGAATGGCGCCCAACACGGGGCCACTGGGGCCGGTCCGCAATTCACTCATGTCACTGACGAGCAAAAACACTATCGATCACCGCACGACCTACAGCGGTTCCGTGAAATACCATTTAATAGCCGCACTGCAGGATTCAATAAAAGACCAGCATAATACGCGCGAACACACACAAACGCGGTATTGTGTTGAATAGCAAGTGGCGTTGTGGGAACACTCAAGCCGTGCGTAGTTAAATGTAATGTGTTTAAGTGTGCAACCCAGAGAAGCGGCAATTTTCTGGCTGCAAACTGATTAGATTGTTATTTTAACATCTTCGTCATTTGTTGAAAACAACTTTTACATAGAATTTATATCATAGAAGGCTTTTCTAAAACTTGGAGTTGAGTCGGAGTCCTTACTTTGGCACTTTCAGTTGTTCCAGAACATCTCGACGTGACAACGTAAGTAGAGTCTGTGCAGAAAGAGAAGAGTCGTGGAATGTATGGATGGGGCCCAATACATTCCACGACTCTTCTCTTTCCGAACAGACTCTATATAGTTCTGAATTCTGAAAGGGTACAGAAAGCAGCCTGCACTGAGAGAAAAGTATAACAAAAACACACTTAGTATTACAAAAATAAACTTAATCCGGGGACAAGGAGAGTCAACTAATAGGAACAAATTGACTTTTGCAATTTCTATTAGTTCTTGCAATTTCTATTATCTGTTTGTTGAAATTAGATTTAGGATTACTGAGCTGTTTGTAGAAATAAATTAACTTTACAGAAACAGTGAAACGTCTATAATTATTACTAAACTTCATTTTTTCCCCCAGTACAGAACTGTTTTTTAATTCCTGGTTTAGTTTACTAATGATTTTTCTCTCAGTGTGCTGGTAATATTGGTTACACAGTATTATAATCATTTCTACATTTAGATAAACAATGAATTGTGATTAAATAAGCGCCTGAAACGTATACAAGTTTGTCACAGTACCAAACACCTAAGCATTTCCAGAAACAGTATGTAACGCCACCGTAATCCACATAATTAGCGCGTCATTCTATCCCACAAGCCCATGCACAGCCATATTGGCCGCAGCCGTCCTGAATAGCCTGAATAGTCGCAATGCAAGTGGGCGACGTGCATCCCGCATTTCCCACGTAAGCACGCCTCAGACGGCGCAGAGATCGGGTCAACTACGAGAGCTGAATTCAATCTTTGCAGTGTGGACATTCTCACCGGTGAACACTAAACGGACATTTTCAGGAAAAGTTGTACCATTTACTTTTTTCGAAAAATCGTCAAATTTTGGTACTTGGAATCACGAGTACTATCGATTTAAATAAAAAGAAAAGTGTCCGAAACAAGTTGTCAAGTTTTGTGACGGATTTTCACATATATTTTGTATAGATCGTCACAAAAGCGACGCCTAAAATTTGAATGAAACAATGGAGATACTTTTTTTAAATCAAAAGTCCTTGTGATACTGAGTTAAAATAACCTATGCCTATAAACATTAGTAGGTAATTTTTTGTAATGGTTACAAATGGTTGATACTGGTTTCAAGTTGCACTTTTACTGGATTCTTAGAAGCGAGAACCAGCTAAGCGATGTGAAGAGTCTCCTGAGAAAACCGCTAGGAGTGTTCGAATGAAAAGAGGAAACTGATTGCGTTCCTTTCAAAGAAGATATTTTATAGGAGTCCAATGATTCAGAGCGAAGGCATTGATCAATGCCAGTAACTAGAACTAGATGGCTCATTTTATATTTTAACGTTCTAGTATTTTGTACTACTCTCCTGAGTATTTATACTTGTTCTTGAAAGTACCAAACTTGCAAGCAAGTAGGCAAGTACATACACTCATGGACAAATTTAGAGAAACGTAAAGAAAAAGTTTCAATTACTAATTTTGAAATTACTTTAGGTGTTGTAATCCAGTAATCAAACCTTTTTTGCGTTCCTCTAAATTTAGCCCATGAGTATATGTATTCTTTCTACCTTTACGTAGCGAACAAAAATAACTATTCAAAAACAAGTTCTTTCATAACATTAAAGTTACTTTTTGACTGTACAAAATATTTTTGGCGATTCGTTCTCGACTCTTCCAAATACAAGTTGTAAACACGGACCGAGTTACATTGACATCATGAATGGAAGAAGCCTCGTAATGTTTCCGATTGCTAACCAAACTTATATTTGTATAGCTCTTTATTTCTAAAATTCGAAAACAACTTTTCGTCTTTTATTATTTCGTGTTCTAAATTTGGATGGTAATAAATAGAAATTGCGAAAACGAATACTCCAAAAATGCTTTATTCACCATAGGCCTAGCAACAAGCTCTTTCGAATAATTTCGGAATACTCAAGACATTTCCGAAAATAAAGTGTCTAATTTGTTGGATGATAAGAATTATCCTTGGTAACATTTTCAAAGCAAATTAAACCCAAAAGATATTTATACGGGGCGTCTTCTCGGAGCCATTTTGTTTTACTACGTATCTTATCTTATCTTTTTATGTCGTTCCC
This sequence comes from Cydia fagiglandana, assembly GCF_963556715.1. Lineage (NCBI taxonomy): Eukaryota > Metazoa > Arthropoda > Insecta > Lepidoptera > Tortricidae > Cydia > Cydia fagiglandana. The sequence continues at coordinate 4,968,641 of NC_085940.1, forward strand.
AGATCTGTACACGTTTTGATTTAAATCTGTGCCAAGTATTGATTTCTTCGTACAACGAACGATATAAATCTGACTTCGCACATCGATACATTCAGAATTTTCTTATCTTTCGAAGATTCTTTATTGCACATTTAATTAGGAGACTAACGTTAAGTTAACTTTATGTTCTGACGAGAACCTTATTGAAGTGTATATTTCGTTTTTTTTAGCATTAGAAAGAAGTTCCAAGAAGGTAAGCGATCTTGACATGTCTTTTAATTGAAAAACGCTTTTTAAAAATCAAAAACTATTACTTAGGAAAGCAGAAGAATATAAATGATCGTATTAGATTCATAATTGTTACATATTTGCCGTAACTTATTTTAAAAATGAGTTTTTCGATTAAAAGACACATCAAGATTGTTTACCTTATTTCTAATGCTAAAAAAACAAACTATAGGTATGTAAATATGGTGGAATTCCACCCGTCCAATTTCACATTTTGCTTAGTGAGACGCGATGCACAATACACATTCGACCAAGAAATTGGACAGGTGGAATACCAACCTTAGAATAGGTAGATTACTAAAGGTGAGAAATAAAGAATATTTGTATTGTATTGTAATACTCTATTTTGGGTCACCTCAGGAAAAGATACAACGTAAGGAAACAATTGATTAAATATAGATACAGACAACAGGCGGGTTAAGCGGTAATAAGTAGGTAATTAATTAATTACACATGTATTTTCGCGTATAATATTCTTGTAACTGAACTATAAAAATAACCAGCTAGCATCACATGTCATCAGTTCAGGCTAGAAGCGGACCAAGCTAACTCTGCGTGGCATTAAATGCAAATTTTGCAATGACAAAGTGTGATAATGTCATCATTAATGTCAATTTCTTATGAAAATATGACGGACGGTTTGCTCTCGTCAATTAGGTGCAAATTTAGCTTAGACCGACTTTACCGTAATCGAATTTACCGTGTCTGTACAAACGTAAAAGGGCCATATAATTTCACCATTCAACCACATCCTCCAGATCTCCACGATTTCTCCGCTCTCAACGGATAAACAGCTCGATCCGCATAATTGCTCCATATAAAGGTCCCTATTCATTCCCGTCCACCCCATTCCCGGCACCGACAGTCCGGTCCATCATCAATGAACGCTTCCGGCTTGACAGCGAATGGGATTCCTAAATCACATGCCGTCTCAGCGGGATGCGGGACACCACAATCTATGTACAGAAGGCCTACCGTGAAAATCGAAATTTCGTTATCTGCCTCTCTATCGCTCTTGTATATTAGAGTGATTGAGAGGCAGATAACGAAATTTCGATCTTCGTTTTTCGCGGTAGTTATTCAGGGTGGAATTGGAGAGGTTATCTGAAATCCCTTTCCCTAAGTTTATAATTATATTTGAGCTATCAACCAAATGCCTAAATTATAAATAATGTAAGGATCAATAAACCTTGAAGTTCAGTTTTACGTTTAGCCTGTAAGTGAAGTTTTAATTAAGTTATGTTTTGTTATTTTCTATTCAGATTTTACCCTGTTGAGGAAGATTCAATAACATGAGAGGGCTGTGGCATTTTCATTATACAATTACATCTAATTGGTGAACAACAATTTTTATTTATTTTGTTATGTAGGAATAACTGTAAGCGACATTTTTTCACGAAATTTTGATTGAATTGATTACAGACCACCAACCGATTTCTGCACAGCTCTATTTGTAGGTATAATTAATTTCACGAAGTTATAATACAGAAATAAATAAATTCCGACGTGGCTTTGCCGTCAAAAGTTAATAAAGCATTTCATTTGCGAAATCGCAATTGGTTTTGGAAGTCAATAAATTTTATCGGAGGCAGCTTCGGTGGTAGTTCATTAATTGGATGCGCGCTGAATTTAAATAGTTCGGTTCGGTCCGTGGAAACATGAACCATTTTTGATGTTACACGTTTTTTTTACAATTAAATTACTGGCCAATAATATATCACCGTCTGTTGTGTTGGTAGACTATACCAGCGCTTTACAGTTCAAATTTTCCTTGGCGTGGTGAAACATGTGTTTCGCTTGGTAGAAAAGTTTTTTAACCCTCGTGACTTGAAACCCTCCGAGAGAAAGACCACTTTTTGATATCAATTTTGGAATATTTCACTTGCTCAAGTATCAATATTAGCACTAGGAGTTAAACAACAACTTTTCCCCATGTACGAGTATATATTCTATTACTTTGCGAAAATAGCCAATTTAAGCTAGTTTTAAATAATTACTATTATAAATGCAAATATTGTATTCATTATTACAAATTAAGGTGTGACAATTTATAGCTATCAATCAAAAATCACACCCTAGCAGTTTCTCAACGCGCGTGCTAATTAAATTTAAGCTCTATTCCGTTAAGATCAAGGATGTATTTAAAGCAAAATAGCCAGTCGTTTACGATCGATAATACGCTTGTTTACTTAACTTTATTCTACGTAAATTATTTTACAAGTGTTTACCACCTAGGCCGCTGGGGAGTTTCAGCTCTGTTGGTATAGTGTTAGGGTTTAAAGTTAGATGGCCTAGACTAAGCCTATTGGACGGAGGCGACGAGAAGCCTTTAATAATAACTGGTAAGCAAGGCGTGCATGGCGCCAATACTTTTATCATGGTACTTATAATAACAAGATGCATAGAGTAGGTGTGTTGACAATGCTGCATGAGCCGACATTAGTGGTTCTTCTCTTTTGAATGATTCATGATTTTAATGAAAGTTAAATAATAGATACAGAGACTAAATGTCAGGTGTGCCATAACGGCATGTACGTTTAGAGTTAGTATGTATATGAATTGTTGACATACATAGCATCTACACAGAGTAGCGTTCACCCACTCAAGTCAGAAAATCACAAAAACTCGAACATCAATCGATAAACAATACAATTTATATGTCGTTTATACTTATTAATTCTCAATCAAACCCACTTAACCCCAAATGTAACATTAACTGCTGTCAAATTAATTCCAAAACTAAAACATAAATCATATATTTCGAAACGTTCCATTTTCCCTGACACGAAACGTAAACAAAAACAAAATGATCCTTCGAATTCGATTAGTATACATCGTTGGCTGTATAAGCGTAGGTAATTAAAACAATGTCCAGAATGCGCAGTGGACGTCGAAACAACGATACTGTCGAGTTACATAATAATGGCTGTAGTATGTTGTGTCTGCTGGTAACTAACGCCGCACACAACAGGTCAGCAGGCGAGTTGGGGGTGCGCGATCTTGGAAATTGAGCCATATGCAGATAGCAACAGGGTTGGTGTTGGCTTGTGTGTGCTCGCGTCATAGTATCGATCGTTGGGTTCCAGTAAAAGCGTACGTCCTTCACCCGGTGGCCTTTCCGAATACGACCGTTTGGTTGTCGTGGGCGAGATGACTTCTGAAGATCGCCAATGTAAAGTGGTCTCGAGACCAACAACAAGCATGCATAATCGCAGAGCGAATAACACTGGATCGCCTGAACTTTAGTTTCGCCCGTACTCGGTTGGCGATGTGAATGAGACGCCTGAAAATTCGCCTTACCGTCTTTATTGACAGGCTTGTTAACTTCATAAGTGGCATGACAGAATAGCTCGAGTCAGGTTTATTGGGAGCAATTTTTGTTTTGTGACTTTGCAGCGGGTCGTAGATAACAATCTTTCATGTGCAAGTTTACATAATAGATCGGAACGGTACGAAATCAAGGTACATGTATACGTAACAAGAACAAGTTAGTTTTAGTTCAATAAATAGAAACTCGATGTACTTATATTAGTAGTGTGATTTAACCCACAACGGCCACAACTACAACTGCATGCAGGACCAAACACTTAAAGGGTTAATAATTTCTGCAGAAAAAATACTTGTTTCCAAATAATACCCATAAAACAAGCAGCCCTTGCTTTCCGTAGGTGCACTTAAAGACAACCGTCACAAAATAAAGGCACATTAATTTCCCCTTACAACTTAATAAAGCATAAAGACCCGCTCAAATTACCATGTCCCCACCCCTATTCAAAAATTCTCCTCCCCTAAAGTGTAGGTACATCAAGTATAACCTGGTCCGTTTAGTCTTGAAAACTATGCGTTTTCGGAGGTTGGTTTATAATGGTGTTAGTATAAAGCCGAGGATAGATTGTGCGAATAGTCGGCAGCACCGACTGACGCGTTTGCAAACACTTGTGATGGGTACAAATTATGGGCGTTCCAGACAGCCGGAGTTTGCGGAACGTTACCGTCAATGAATACATTACTTTGCGACAATTGTAACCAAAATCTTGTTAGAGGTATAGAAATTTGCATTACTCCTGGTCTTTACTCAGTCTTTCGGGTATTCTCAGTTCCGTTCGGTTGATCAGCATTACAGCCACAACTTGACGTCCCTTTACGTGCACGGCCACAGATAAGATAATGACTTGAATTTTGACAACCCTAAATAGCCGAAAGGGATAGTGCCATACATTAAAAAGGAACAGTATGATTCAACCCTGAATCGCTGTCAAACTTCGGTTTTGTAGGAAGTGTCCTTTCTGTATGGTAATACTATTATTTATGATGTGGCTATAGTCAGGTTGAATATACAGTATTAAGTTGTCACTGTTGTCAGCCTACCTCGAACGGTGGGACAGGAATAATGAATAGGTCATAGTCATACTATGTAGGTATAAGCCGAGGCTGCCGTGTACACTTTGATACCAGAGCCAGGTCAAATGACTTGTTAAAGAGCATAAATATGTCTATTACATCATCTTTTAGTTGTCACAACATTAAGGCAAAACACTTGGCATGTTTTTCACAAAACATGTTGCGTATAGGTATTATTCTTTTGTTCCCATAGGTATTCCGTGAAGAAAGTTTTGTACGGAACACAAATAATTAACTAATCACAAGTGCTCGGTTTACGAATGTACCCGGAAAGCTGCAGTCTTCTCAATGATGACCACGCGACCACTCTGATAAGAGTGTACCGACTAAGAAGAAGAAGAAGAGAATAGATGCTACGATAAGTCACTTGACCATTTCCATACATTATACACGGTGGCTAAAAAATATCTGCATTCCCGTTGCCAGGGAGGTTTTGGAATACCGAGTAGTATCAGGAAGTATAATCATACTGAACAACTTTTACTATGGGTGGGACCAACCCCGAAATCAATTTGCGTTTTCTGTCAACGATTGTTATCTTGGCTTAGTCTCCCAGGTGCTTATACGATACTCCATAGCACTACAATGATGCAAATCAGCAAGCTAGGGTTGGCAACAGGAAGCGGGGGGAGATGTGTCATCACCCCTACTCAAGGTCGCGCGACCCTCGACACTGTGCGTGCGATGCGGTCACGCCGGCGGGTTTGGACAGCCCTACGAATGTATTAAATTTATTTGTTTTTAGCTTGCGGTTAAGGTGCTTAAATTGAAACTTTAACTGTATACGCGCAACTGTAAATAAATAAAGTAGACGGGGGCGAAACTGCTTTTTTACGGTACCTAAATTCGTTTACAAGCATACAACTAAATAAATCGTCAAACTAACGTCATTTCCAGTAGGCATCACGTTGTGAGAACAATGCATTTTTGTTTACGCCAACTGCGACAGTGGCCGAATCTAGAACTGTGAGTCACAAACAGGATCCCAGCTTCCGCGTAATTGCGATCTACGGCGAGGCTCGCCCCAGACAGTAGGTAGGTTCATTCCCAGCCAGTGACTAATACCTGGTTACACTACTTTTATGTACAAAGGTAAGGCAGGCATCTAAATATCAACAGATTTGAAGTATCAAATTATTTTAATGGCGGCAATTTTTTTTTTGTGTTTTGGTGGCTACCGTTCCTCCCACCAACGGAGCGACAGCTGACTTCGGCGACAGATGACACATCTCATCTTGGGCACCTTACGAGTTAACGGCTGGGAGCTAATGACATGACTGACGCAATTTGTACTTTTGTTCGTAGGTACATAATATAAGAACGTCTGATATAGTATGTAACACAAAAGCCAAAAATAATATTTGAAAACAAACAAAACAGAACCTTGCCATAACAATATCTGACACTGTCAGCATCTAAGCACGTTATTTCGAGTAAACAACCCCGGCATGCTCGGGTAGAAAGTCTTATCTCCAAACAAGTTTCATAATAACATGCCTTTTCGCTTTGGATGACAGGATAAGGTCTCGCGTATAACGCGCTACAGTGTAAAGATAAAAATGTCGTATGTGCAATGACGTTTACTATTTATGGACGGCGTTTTAGCTTGGAATGATGTTTCGGGGTTGAATAAAGTTGGCGACCTTCACCCCGTCTGTTTCGATTTAGTTGGGTGTCTCGGAGCCTCCCTTTGTACGGTTATGCCGAAATAGTATTTGGTAGTAATAGTTCAGTGATAAACTGAAAATAACATAAAGTGATATCGGGGGAAACTAAACTTTTTATCAATGCTTTTTATTCGTAAGTACACAAAAATAACCTCTAGATAGATATTTATCATCAGGTAGGATCAGGAGATTCAGAGGACTAGACGATTTCAGGGAGCTTTAGTCCTGAAGCGAACAGTAAATTTAAAATTACCATAAAAAACCCTTCGAAAATACCAAAATAACTAAAGCTCGTTTCTAAAGCTTTACTTGCGAAACGTATTTTACAACAAAGGAACCAAAATAGCTTCCATATAACCCCATATTTTTCTTTAAAAAGCGTATCACCATTATACCGCCGTAATTGCCAAGATTTTCCTTTACAGTACGGCAATAAAAAGTTTGGAAGCGAACCTAACCTTTTACACGATATAAATAATCTACAAACAAATTCTCAATAATATGAACACTTTACGTTAGGTTCACATGTAACGGAAAATCAATTTTGTATAAAAAGCTGGGTGTGAAGATAAGATATATTTTCTGCGAAAATGGGGATACGTAACATCGGGACACGAATGAGCGAGGATATTTTATTGGCAGGTGTATTAGGATTTCGCTCCGTATTTATAAACCTATGATTACATTTTTGTTCTTTTATGAATGACTTTCAGATATTGATTTAAAAAATCGTACACGAAGAACAGCTAACGAACTGATCAACGATACCGAAATGATAGAGAATTGACATACTTTCATACCAACTAATTTAAATATACTACGATGACATTGACAGGCGGTCTGGTGCAACTAATCCCCTTATGGCATCACTGTTAACTTCACGATTACACTGTCAAACTTACTTCATCTATTAAAACATGGTAGCTCACCATTACGTGCCAAATAAATAATTAATAATTTCCCAAAATTTGGCACAGCGTTATGCAGCCAAGCAGGGGCACACCATAACCATATTTCACGTGAGCAAAACCGCAGGCAAAAACTAACGCTGTGTATAAACCCGGTGAAAGCCAGCTTAAGGAAATGAACATGGCAACGAGAGTTTCGCACGCCTTCATTCAATTTATGGGTGAATTTACGTAATTATTTTAACATGGCGAACGGGGGTCGGATCCGACCTCAATGGTATCGCGCTCAAGGTCTGTCTGATGGGATTTTCTGACGCCATTTTGCTAGCGAATTGAATTATTTTTAAGGGAGAATAAAGTTTTAGGCAATTTTTGGCGCAATATTTTCCAGTTTATTAGTGCGGTGCTCTACCGCACAAAACTGTTTGCGGTGCTTTTATGGGATCACTTCGGTCTTGCAAATCGGTTAAGTGCGTTTCAAAGACCGTTTGATGTTGGAACCTAAAATTTGGAATAGTTATGGCAAGTACCATCACTAACACTGTGAATATTTTTTAGGCGCCTAATCATATATTCGCTGTGTTCTTGTTTTGTACTCCGCGTTAAAAGTTATTGGTCGAAAAAGCCTAACGTCTAGTTATTATTTGAAAGTGCACTTTAGTATTCTTACTGCTTAAATTATCTCCATAGCGCATTATTAGTGACCGTCAGAGCTATCTGGCAGATATATATATTTTTTATGATATTAGGACGCAAAGGAGCAGACGATTCGCCAGATGGTAAGCAATTATCGTCGCCCATGGACACCACTAGAGGGGATTCCAGTTCGTTGCCGGCCATTAAGAAGGGCTCTTTTCTTGAAGGTTTGAAGGTCGTATAGGTCCGGAAATACCACAAAAATTCCGCATTCTGTAAATGTGTCTGCCGGAGATCTGATTGCAGACACCTATGTACCTAATTCGTGCCATATATTGATAGATTTGTCCGCCAAAGTTCTGACGATACCATACGCCACCATAACCACCATACCTAACATGACTATAAGTCAAGCCAATACCTAAAGGGAACAAGCACTCTTAAGTATATATGTAAAAAGTATGTTTATATTCCGCGTCCGTATTTAATACCACGAAGCCGCGTTGAAATGACGTCACCGAGTGACGTAATTACCCCGCACACAAATTAGTAATCTAGCAAATAACGGCGTGACGCGTGTCCGCGACAATTGACAGTCCACTCGCTAAATGCCAGACGCATCGGACATTTGTTTATTAATGATGGGTACAAGTTTAGGGTACCTATCTAATACCTATATTTCCAGTTAATGTGTACATTGTGTATTTCCGTAATTCCGATGACGATGCAATACGGAGCTTATCTGATGACACAGTCGGATGCAGGAGGGAGGCGAAAACACTTTGACGGAAAACACCAACACATGGCCTCGAAAACAAGTTTTTATATGTATGTGTCTTTTAATCCTGTAAAATTTTTAGTGACCGTTGTAGATTCCATGTTAGAATTATTAGGCGATCTCACCGAAGTATAATGAAGGTTTCACGACAATCTTAATGCTTAAGACTAGTTCCTGGTTTACCTGTAAAGAAGAAAACAATATATTAGATAAATCGTGAATTGTATTTAAATTGAGTTGATATTTATAGTATTTACCAATCTTAACAATCAATTGTGTCACAAATATGTCGGTATAATTGACGGATCACGGGAATTCCCGTTCGGTCCGTCACTATTGATTATTAATTATGTAGGTAGCTATAATTGATGTCATGATTATACATTCATCACTTGCGGGAATTGAATGAACTACACTGTACACATTTGAGTATTTGATTGAAGAATAGATTTTACAATTGAAGGTGTAGCTTTCCATCATTTAAATAGATAGCCTTATATCTTTCATATTCATTAATTAAGCGGATTTATAATTACTGATGATGTTGGTTCAATGTTAATTACCTAACGTTTATTGAGTTTCGATTAGCATCATTATTAAATGCGTAGGAATAATACAATATGTAATTCTTTATATACTTAAGAGGTAAATACAGAAAGTATAACAATGTGTAGGTACTGCCGTCAGTCGCAGTAAAAGCCGTAATTTAACCGACCATAATTAAACGTTTATTATTACCACACTTAAAAAACCATTCCAGCGACTACAATTTAGTCAAGTTGTAAAAAAAAGGGTACACCACAAAATAGGGATACGCTCATCCCACCCCATTGTCGCATACTAAAAACAGCGAGCCCGCGTCTGAATAAGTCTGGCTACGAAGCGCTGTAACCTCATTCAACTGCGTAACCCTAACACAACAGACGCCCTCAGTTAGGACGCATTCCTCTCTTGAGCTGGAAATTCGCAATTTCGCCTACTCGTCGCACTCGAGCCCTCTCAGAGACACCCGAGCGTCATTAGAGCCTTCTGAAAAAAAATGCCAAGCTATTTTATACCTTACAGACTAGTTTAAAAGGGTTATGGTCGTGTGGTTATGCTTTAAGTTCAATGACTCGCAGCGTCAGTAAAATATGACGTTTAAAGCGTGGCTTATACAGTTGCGAAAGCGTTTAAATTAATTAATTAGTCCTGATATCTAAATATACAGCGTCACGCGCGAGAAGGTGCCAACTTAATCGCCGAGAATAGCTAACAACATGATTACTAAAAATAAATTGTTACTACAACAATACATTCGATATCACGATATTTTATCGCGCTGCGTTTATCTCGGGCAATCTTTTATTTTAAGATAACAGAAACATTGTAGTTGTTGTGAACGTAAACTTGAGCAAATTACAAATACAGTTTTAAGACACATTGTAGAGTTGGCCTGTTACTCTGTAGTTCCATTACAAGTTTGCAGCGATCAGCGATATAGCAATGTCGTTGTATAGCTAAGTTGAGGCGTTAAATTCAAAGACGGATTTCTTTTACAGGTCTATCAAATGAAACAGCCGTAAATCTGTTTCAGTAGCAATGCCAAAAGAATGAGCTTCTATTGTCATACATTTTCAATTGGCACGCCTAATTTCCAGCACCGTGCTCTGTGGTTTCGTTACAGATGTATCCCTCTCAAAGGTTTTCAAATCCTGCGCGAACACCTATACAAAGAATAACATTGTCGATCGAAGCCGTCGCAAAGAATCTCACAAAGAACGATCCACATCTCGAGTGCGCTATTGAGTTTCCAACACTCATATTTCCCTGCTGATAACGCAGAGCGCTATCCAAAGTATCCAGGGATATTCGCGGTTATTCAGCACCATCCGGAACGAACCTATAAATCTCTGAAACGATTTAAATGACTGCGATTTCTGATACAGATGAAATATCGGATTCGACATATCGACATACGTAAATAGGAAGTGGCCTTAACAAAAATCGAGTTATTTTAATTGGAATAAGGAGGTTTGTTCAAGAGTCAATCCTTAATATAATTTATAGCCTTTCGTATGCTGTCGTCAAGAATTAGGAAACAATGACCTCGCTATTGAGATGACTAAGCTATAAGGATCCACTGATCAGCATACCAAATGTAAAGATCAAAACAAAAATAACAACCAGTAATACGTTTTCTGTGTATTATAAAATTTAAATGCAACAACAGAAAGAAAAACAATGGCTGAAGAAGAACGAAATTTCAATCCCTAAAAGGAAAACGCGGAGATAAACGCGAAATGGTAAACAAGTTGTAAACAGCGTGAGAACGAGCACAATCACACAGGCGATGGAACTTTATCTAACGGGGGCGGTGATTCAGTGGACAACAGATCAGACGGCTAATCTGGAGATCCATTTGGTTGGGGATTGTCAGAGAATTTAAATCAGCTAAAAGTTTACAAATCTAAAGCGGCTGACCATAACGCCTCTCCACATTGGTCAACTTGTAGATTTGTAAATTGTAGCAAATGATATAGCCGTGGAATTCGAAAATCAAAATTTCAAACTTATACTTTCAGAGTTGAGGAGGTAAAACGTCAAAACCCGCGCGATCGCAAATCTTCCGTCGCAAGTTTCCCTTCCTTGTTATTTTTCTAATTTCCTGGCTTTACGCCCCCTCTTAATTAGTTTAAGTATAGTATTGTTATTGATACGTTGTAAAAAATTATAGCGGCAACTCGCTAGATTTGTGTGTGAAACTAATCATGTGGTATAATTATTTTATCGCGTGACAAAGCATATTTTTTAACGTGTAAATGATTGCTGAAGGTTATATTTGTTTTTAGTTTGTATACAGTTACAAGCTCGCCAATATTAGTTATTTACCATAATTTTCTATTTATTCCAAGAGCACCCTAAACCGGCGAGCGTGTATAAGGAATGTTATGAAAGAGGAAGCGAAAGAAGTATGTCAGGATCGTAGCAAGTAGAAATCCGTGGTCTCTGCCTACTCCTGTATATATCTATGTATACATTTTCTATTTAGTAAATAACATTATTACTCTGTAGTGTCTTACTTCTGAATGAATGCCTAAAACACTTCTAATCTAACTAGAGCAGCTAAATTGCTTTATCGTAAATCTTAGGCTAGGTGCAAACACGACGGGATTCCGTAAGGAAATCTACATTTAACCAATTTTCTAAAGCACTAAGGATCGTGCAGTTTAGGACAATTTAAAAAACCAGTGAATGCTACAGGAACAGGTAATTTTAACACGTGACATTCCTAAGTAAACACAAGAGAACTTTCGACGGCATTGGAAATTCAACGAGGAAAACCATAAAATAATCACAAATAATACAGACATACTGTTTGTTTCTAAAGCAATCGCTGGAAAGCGATATTTACATACAATATCACCTCATTGGCCAAAAGCACGCGGTATGAATGGACGGAAGACTCCATAAGAAAAAACTTACTACTCAGGGGTTATTATAAACGTGCCGCTGACTCACGCCACTAGGCTGTTGTCCTGCTCAAGGCTGGCAGAATATTGGGGTTGCCAGTTATGAGATATAATATATGAAAAAAAAAAACTTATTACATCGCTGATTCTCGGCTAAAATACCTCAAGTGACACCACATACCCCAAAAATACTGGCGCAATTGGACGGAAGGCTTCATAAGAAAAAAGTTACTACTCATCAGGGGTTATTATTAACCGCGTGTCGGTGAGTTCGGTGACTCACTCAACTAGGCTGTTGTCCTGCTCAAGGCTGGCAGAAATTAGGTTGCCAGTTGCCTGAATAAAAAATCTGACTCATCGCAACTAGACTCATGTCCGCGACAGGCCAATATTAGAGTTTAGAGAAAAACTTACAATACGCTACATATATTAATTGGAAAAGCTGAGATAAATTGCTGATTTTTGTGCAGTCGACATTATTGTTATACAACCTACAATCAAATCACGGACAATTACGCACCGTATAATACATATATACTAACTTATCGAAAATCTGTTTACTTATCGTAAATCGAAAATTTTTGTTTGAATCCTAATGAAAATATTGAATAAATCCTGACATTCCTGAATTCCTATGTCAGGCACTAGACAACACGAAAACCCCTGAGATATCAGCAAAAAGGGGGCTAGCAACACTCAGTACCGCTGATATAATTGGGGCCCCCGGTGATAAATTTCGAGACCGTCGCACTATCTCAAGGCCCAGGTTCCAACGAACCTACTATTGAATCAGTGTTTTGACGTCGCCCGCTTGTTTGATGAATTGGTTAACGTTTGCGTATACATATTTTAATTCGAGAACTTTTTAGACAAACAATGCGGCCTGTTGGCCTTGTTGGCTGTTGTCAACGTTATAAGTTTACTGTTAGAGTAAATACATATCTGAGCAATGGGATTGTCTCGGCAGCGAGTAATGGTTAATATTTACAAAGAAAATGTTAGGATTAGTAAAAGCGTTGCTTTTTTGCGTGAAAATATGGGGCTTTTCGCCTTTATATCCTACAGGGGTAGGGTAGGGATCCTACTAACTAAACTATGTAAGTAATAGTATTGTAAACTTTACCAAATCATTAGTGCCCAACTTTTGACATTTAGGTGACGATTAAACGAAGTGTTTTATTTATCCCAATGGAGCAGTAAAAATAGGGAAATCTAAATCAAATACATATTATCCATCATGCGTCTGTCATTATCAGTTTAAATTAAAAAGAGCGATAGAGACGCGAATATTACTTTCCTCGATTTTCGATTTATGCGATAGCTGTCTAACCGTAAAAACTATTCCTAATTGTATATTTATAAACATTTAAAATTATAAATAGCAAAACGAGTATGCTAAACCACAAATAAACATTGTCAGCTCTAAATCTGTTTGGGCAAAGATGAAATCATCCGCAAAATCGAGGCGACAAGCAGCGTGTCTGCGCTAAGATTTCGTTTGGGTATTCCCAACTTTGGATCCGACTGCGCAAGGCCACATATCGTCAGTTGATAAACCCACTGAGTAAATATATTTATTTAAAACATAACTCTACCTACAGTATCGATTCAGTTACTGAGATGGCGAAAGTATAGTTCCTTATGAAGTGTGACGCTACTTTCAGGTAGCGACAAATATAGAAATCTTTATACTTTGGCTTTTTCATTGTAGATCAGATATGCATACGCCAGCTAATACCAATATTAGGAAGAAATTGATAAAAAACAGAAGTATTGTGCTACAGAAGCATGAAAGCATGCTTCAATACGCCGTTAAGTTCAAATTTTACGAGCTGATACGAAGCACCGGCTTGCACGTGGTATAAAGTCGTCAACCGGGTTGGAGACAAAAAACCGACCAAACTTGCGGAGACCAAGTGTGGAGCTTTATTCCAAATACGCCCAGGTTAAACTGTAATGTGATCTCTACAATTGGTACTTTATTACGGAGATCGAGGTCATAATTAGGCTGGTTCTCATGAACGCCAGCATACGGTAAGCATGGCAACACACTGCCCCAAGAAAACTCGGTCGGCAGTCATGTGTTATCGAAACATGATTGATGTACGATGCGCTGACAAAGTAAAGTGATCTTTAATCACAAACGGTAAAATTCATTTTAGATTAAAAGCAGTAAAGGCTGTGTTGAAGGAAAAGAAGTTCTATATCTGAACGGTTAAATTAAAACCTTGCTTGTGCTCGCAGTTTGTACGGCCCGGGTAGCAACAGGATCGAATATCCTCATTCGAGAATACTCGGCTTATGTAGGTACTTTGTTTTGGTGTAAGATGTAAATAAACATCTGATATACCGTCTGCCGGCCAGCCCTAGCGAAAAGATAAGAATCTTGATATCCATATATGTGATTAGGAATGTGCGCGTTTGTTTACTACATCGGTTATTTTTACAAGCTTTTTCCGTCCAATTAAGTAGTTGTCTTATTGCCTCCTGTTTTACTTACTTTATAAGAAAAAATATTATGAAGAAGGATTAGTTACGCAGAATTTTATTTGACCTAAAGTTAGCGATAGCTTCGTTTGAGATTGGGTAAATATGCTTTCGTTTTGTCTGGCTTGTGTCTCCCTGTTTTCCTCTACTCTACAGATCGCATTTCTCATCCGATTCTAGGAAATTTGGTGAGCAGGTACGAAAATTATATGCATTTAATGGAATTTTTTAAAAATGGCTGTGCCATAAGGGTTCACTAGGTCTACAGCTAACTATGCAAGTTTGCAGCGTTAACTAATGAAATGGAAGGATAACGTTTAACTCAAAGACATCAAGGTTCTATAGAAATCCGCTGCTCTTGGTCTCTTACTTAACATAATAAAGTAGTTGTCAAGAGTGTTATTGAGAATCACTGGATGTACGGTAAGGCGTCGCGTAGTCTGAAGGGGCACTGACCTCGAGGGTTCGCAGCACTTCTGTCTGGACTTATTGACAAGACTGCTTACAATAACAGTGACGGGGGTGGCATATGCAGCGTGTTATTAAAGGAAAACTTTAATAAAATGCTGAGGGTCTTCTTGGTAGTCATTGAATATAGTCGACTTTTCAGTACAATTCGTAGATACATATTGCTGCATATATTCGTAATTCTCAGAGCATTCCACCTGACTGTTGACTTCTCAACGTTCTTTATCAATTCCTTCTAAATGCTAAGTAACTATTTGACAGTACCTAGCAAGTAGTAGGTAATCATTTATTGTACAGAACACAGGTTCAAACACAATAACGGGAATTGAGGTCCATACAACGGCGAATATATCCCTTTAATTTAAGGGATCCCCGTGTTTGGTTTGGTGATATTTCACAGATAAGTAATTATATAAACCCAAATGACCTGATCTCATGTGGTCTCACAAGCGTAAAAAATGATTCTTGCTGTAATGAAATTAATGACAGCCTTTTTCTCATTATAATGGAGGCATTCGCAAAATCTCCTTTTGACATCAAAATCTTTGTAAGATTTACACGGGTTTCCACAAAGCTGATTAGTATTCCTTCTTCGTTCACTTCGATGACATGTAGACGTGAGGGAGGGGCTGACGTAGGTTCGTTCCACATATTATCCGGAGAACATACACATTAACAGGTGCTAATGCGAGAAAGTGGCTTTGTCCTGTCGCGAGGCAGCAGCGTCTACGTCACTAGTCTTACTTTACCGTGTTTACGTAAGAACTTAAGCCGACCACTGACTAACAGGCCGCCGGACCATATCGGCCTGTCAGTTAAAACAAAAATTTGACAGTTCCGAACAACTGACCGGCCGATATCGTCCGGCGGACTGTTAAGTCAGTGGTCGGCTTAATTACGCGGCTATAAGGTTATAAACCTTCAGTTTTAGAGCGTTTATCGAGAAACTAAGTGCCTACCGCGAAAAATTATTTCATTATCTGTCTCTCTATTGGCCTTCCATACTCGTGCGAAAGAAAGGCTAATAACGAAATTCCGATTATCGTTTGTCGCGGTAGGTCCTCTGATATTGAGGCCTTTTGCTTTCCCACACCGCCATCACATTCACTTTTTTTTTATATTTTGTGACATGGAAATTTGACAGTTCTCAGTGCGATAACTACCGTCTACTTTAGCTACCCCCCGTTTTATGCGATCAGCCGATCACCTTTAATACAATGTACCTAATATGCCATTTCACACTGGTCCCAGCAACATGTTCACACATTTTTAACGCGTTTTTGGCGTGGTCCCTTCAGAATCATAAGCGGGTTTCACTGTAGGTATTTACCGTTAATTAATTTCTCAACTTTCCTCGATATAACCTTTAGTATTCCAACGAGTGACCCAAATGTGCCGGTGTCAAAGAAACTTCTCGAAGTAAGCTGCCTGTGCACAGACAATGAAATCGGGCACTTTGAACAAGCTCTTTAAACTTTCAAGCGTCTGAAAAGACTCACCTCTATCGTTCTGGGAATAAAGCCGGTCAACACTTGGTATTTAATGGACCGTGTAAGAATGTATCCATGCAGAATCAATAACAGTAGATACGTTCTTGTACAGTCAGCATTGTAGAGGATAGAACAACGCGTCAAAAATATCTGCCTTTCTCTAATACTTTTACAAATACAGATGTATCTCTGCAGTTTGCTTTCAGAAGTATCAGAGGACTGTGCTCTGATACTCTGGCCGAAACCAAACCTTAGGCCGAAACATGTTTTTTTAGCCGAAACCGAAACTTCGGTCGAACACTATTTTACACGTTATAAATTAGCTAACCATTACAAATATACTAAGACTAGTAATCTCTGAGACGTGACCGAAACATGAGACTAACCTAAGCTCCCTTTATATCGTGTAGAAGGGGTGGGGTAGAAACTTCAGGATTGACAGCCCACAAATCAAATTAGCCACCTATTGCGTCATACAAACTGGGTTTACAGAATATGAACAAGCAAACATGATTTGGTAGAATACGACACGATGATATAAACATTTTGAGGGGGTTTGAAATTATGTTGTCATTCAAATCGAATGCTTTCGAAGTTATTATTCACATAATTAATTAGCGCTTCTTAAGGATTAGAAAGAACTTTGCCGAAGTAAGCATGTCGTTATAAATCAGGCACTTCATTCAGTCACAGTACATGTCATCTTTATTTTAAGTCAGTGTCAATAGAAGAGTCAACAGGGTGTCATCTATTAGGCATTACGTTTAGCTAACGTCCTAACGTTTAGCTTAAAGAAAAATAAATAATCGTGATAGTGGCGATTATTTCATTAATATACCACATACAGCGCCTGTAAAATTCTGCATATTTCAACGTTTCACATATAAATCCAGTAAATGACGACATGGGATGCAGCAATATGTAGAAGTGAGATGCAGATCTCTCTACCGTGTGTAACGTTACATATACGTAGCTGCAACAGCTGCGACCCTGTCGTCAGTTACCTACCGAATTAAGTATGTTATGTCAAGAGCTTTACTTAGGGCCAGTTGCACCAACCACATTTGACAGACTGATCAACGTCAGCCGGCGCGCCCCGGCGCTTTAAATACTATGAAACTTCCCATACATAAAAATTTTGCGAACTCTTTAACGATACGAACAGTTTGGTGCAACCGACCCTTAGGCGGAGATTTTCTAATGGTTGATTTAATTACGCTACGGATCATCTACGAGTGAAACAACTCTTCAATGAACTTTGCTTCAGAGAATGGCACAGATGGGGGCGACAGTTGCATTGCCAAAAATACGCCGGCCGTCTGTCGCCGCGATGCACGCCGCCGCCGACCTATATTTACGGCCGCGTGATTTGTTTACAAAGGCTCTGGCGAACGGTATGCGCCGTAACGTTGGCTAGATGGCAAGGGACGGACGAATATCGGATTTATTGACTTCCTTTAGTGGCGCTGTTGAAATATCGTTTTTAGGGTTCCGTACCCAAAGGGTAAAACGGGACCCTATTACTAAGACTTCGCTGTCCGTCCGTCCGTCCGTCCGTCCGTCCGTCCGTCTGTCACCAGGCTGTAACTCACGAACCGTGTTAGCTAGACAGTTGAAATTTTCACAGATTATGTATTTCTGTTGCCGCTATAACAACAAATACTAAAAACAGAATAAAATAAAGATTTAAATGGGGCTCTCATACAACAAACGTGATTTTTGACCAAAGTTAAGCAACGTCGGGCGGGGTCAGTACTTGGATGGGTGACCGTTTTTTTTTTTTTGCTTTTTTTTGTTTTTTTTTTTTGCATTGTGGTGCGGAACCCTTCGTGCGCGAGTCCGACTCGCACTTGCCCGGTTTTTTTTTCGCACGCTGGCAGCAAATACATACGCCTGTTGTGGGAAGTGTGGCAACCTTAAGCCCCATTTAGACACTTCGAGAACTTGCATGCAATTTCGATACGTTGCTACTACAGAGTACAATGAATTCAGTCAATCGACCGAATACCGGAAATCGCAATGTAATGAAAATAAAATTGCATGCAAGTTCTTGAACCGTCTAAATGGGACTTTAGCACCACGGGCTCATTTTATAAAGCTAGAAGTTTAGTTACAATTCTACTAATCTGACTGGCGAAAACGACGAAACCTTCAGCTAGCTCTCTTTCGAAAACGGGCCCCCCATTTCTCGAAAATCTCACATTCGTGAACTGCCGAATCGTATGTTTCCATCACACAAGCATTAATAAGGAATCCTTTATGTTCCTTCTCCATTGCGAGAAAGGAATATCGTAGAACTCGAAGTTTGCCCCGGTTATTTAGATGAAGATATTGTGGTTGGTAGGAATGTCAGAATGCAGAATATCGGTGATAGCTAGAGGCGGGATTAAACGTACAAATAGTTGTACGCCAACGGGCACAATCGGGCGGGTGAGGAATTGAATGCCTGTCTAATAAATCTACGGGAAGATTAAGACTAAAGGCAAATTAATCACGATAAGAAAATCTTCTAGAAGTGTTATTTCCTTCCAGTTATATGCTATTTTGAGGTCGTTATGCCGGAGTGTCATATGTAGGGGCATAGGTGTGTTCATGCAGATTTTCAAATTTTATATTTTTTGCTTAAATATGCAGAATAATGAAAATAAAACACCTACAACTATTTCGGATCTGACTAGAACTCATAAAATATCCACATAAAACAAATAAAAAACATCTCACTAACTACAGGACTAAATACTCTAGATAGATATTGACCATTGAAAGCTTAACTACCTACCTATTGATTTTATATAATAATCCTAGGCTAACAATTAAGCAATAATATTGACCAGCTAGCTCTAATATAGCCCTCCCTAACATAATAGCCACAAAAAACATTGTTCATTCCAGGCATCAGATTCTTCTCATCCTATTCTTCTTCATTCTTTATCGTCTAAAGTCCACCTTGTCACAGAATAAATAATAATACTAGGTACAGAAGACTCACTCTCTAACAAAACGCGTCTGTAACGATCAGCACAGATATGGCCGCTAGGTGGCGACAGCGCCATTCGCGGCTTATGGTTTTCCCCAAAATTGGGGTGGAACGGATGTACTTTTAGCTAATACCTGTAGCAAAGCTACGAAATCGCGGAGTGAGCCACGACTGACCTTGTCAAGTTTTATCGCGTCTTCGCGGCGCGTTTTATATTCAACCATATATGATTATGATGGAACACACTCGCTTCCAGACGCGGCCGCGTCACAGTCTCGTTCAATGTACCGCGTCACCAATAAGTGGGTGCCATTTCGCGTGAACGCGTCATCGAACGATTCGAGCATAGTATTGTGCTAGGAATTCACTCCGTGGTTTGTTATCAAGTTACAATGCCGCGCCCCGTATAAAGAGAAAATTAGGACTAATATTCTCTAGTTATGTTTATAGTTAGTATGATAAACATAACATCACAAATGCAATTTGGAGGTGAAAAAAACCTAAGTAAATATTTAGTTAATACAAGTATAATGGTATTTTATAACTAGGACATTTATGCGGTATGAAATCATGTACCCTACACACATATTTTGTATTAAGGGAGAAGTGGCATGATTCAGCTCTTACAAAACCTGACTCCTTCAAGCCACTTCTCCAAACAGAATATTATAGCTAGCCTTCCATGCCTAGTTTTCAGTTAACTAAATAACTAATCAAGCAGGTGCATCTACGTTTAAACAGTAAGTCATATAAACATTCCTCATTCCACGGCTTATATGTCTTTTATTAGCATTGCAGACATAAACGCAAAGTGCGATGCACCGAGACGCAGGAATGTCGCGCCGTGGGCGCAGGGCTCATTCACGAAGTCAATCATACCGTTTTTAGGAAAACCAGTATAAAGTTGATATTTTACTACGCGAAGTTGTTACGATCACGAGTCAATTTAAAATGGGCGTGATCAGCGAGACAATGATTTGTGAATGTGAAAGAATAGACTAGCTCTTCTTGCGAGACGAAAGAAAGGTATTAAACAGTAAAATTAGTGCAATTATATGACCTTTTTCGCTTGCGTGTACGTGTGGGAAGCGAGTGAATTCAGGATTTATGCTGGAGATACATATCGATGTTGGCTATGGGTAAACTGAATTGGCTAGTTTATTGCCAAGTTCGAGTATATGATGTTCTTACAGCAAATAAACTGATCTAAATATTTGATACTTTTTTTAAAATCATTCAGCTGTCAGAATGTTACTTTTGTTTTTCGTTACTTCAGCAGGCAAGATCTTTATGTGTGATATTGATATGTATAGTTTATGGTGCTGAGATTAAAGCGTTGTGATGTTCTTGATAAGGAAATTTAGAAACATACTAGTTATTAGATATGTATAAAACTGTTGCTCGATAGAAAATCGCATCGAATTATCCTCGGCTCTCACCTTAACCCTTTAGGCCTTTACCAGGTTGAAAAATGACAATCAAATGTCAGTCTTACTGATCGAAAATAGAACACATGTTGAAGTGCCTTATGTGGGAAATATATATCCCTTAGCCTGGTAAAGGGTTAATGAAAATACCTATTCTAAAACATGCAATAAATAAACAAACAACCTGCATATATGTAGCTATAAAATATACGCCGTATTTGTTTGTGCATTCTAATTAACTTAACGACCCACCCGGCGCTTGACGCGTAAAATAATTAGATCGTAAAGTATACCTACCTCCTATATCCTCCTGTATTATAACAGGGTGATTCATGAGACGTGAGCAGGACTAATCCTGCACACTCAGTAACTGATAATTGATCGATCACCGTCGTATTTAGGTGAAACAACGACACTTTTTTCTATTTTTAACTTTTTGGTGAGGGCAAATTTAACTCTCTGCAATCATGGTTACCGTATAAGACCTAATTAATAAACATAAAACCACTTTAACCGTAATGACTAGGGATGTAACGATACATGACTTTGCCGATACGATACCGATACCGATTATTGAAGTAAATAATCGGCGATACCGATACAGATACCGATATCAATGGCACATTAGTTAGCTAATAGACATAACAAATAATGAATTATCTACTTATTATGCATAAAGCATACAATATATTAATTAGACACTCGATTTTGTGAAGTGTGAAAAACTGTAAAACTAATAAAGATAAATGCCAAATAAAAATCAAAGAAAACATTTATTTAGGTAACCACCAAGCAATCAATGCAAAAGTAAATCCAAATCAGTAATTATAGTTTACTTTATGTAGTTTTTACCCGACTACGGCAACGCAAAAGGAGGGTTATTTGTTATGGAAACAAAGTGTATTCAAATTATTAGCAGCGTCATTCGTTTCGCACGCTTTTCAAACTGTACTATCGGCTGAATTTAAATCGGCGATGCCGATATATCGGTCTGCCGATTATATCGGTCGATATATCGTATCGGTATCGGTATCGTTACATCCCTAGTAATGACAGTATTTTGATTACGAAGAAAATAAACTGTCAAACTTGAGTGAGATACGAGTTTTCAAAAGTAGCCAGGCCGTGATGACAGTGACATTCAATTGACATTCAATTTACATAGTATTCTAATTTTAGGGTGACCATGCATGTCGTAAATAAATTTATATATTTTTTTCAAGACGAGTAGAAAATTAACGTTAATCTCACTAATACTGATACGAAACAGTTGCTTATAATTTACAAAATGCGCAGTGTTAGTCCTGCTCACGTCTCCTGGATCACCCTGTATACCTGTCATTACATTATATTTGATAAACGTCGTTGACTGGTATAATTAACCTCCTGAGACCCCCGGTACAATCTTTTGTACATATTCCATAAGCTATTTTGAACTTTTGTCGAATACCAAAGAGTACCAAATTCAAAAACAATACAACCGCTTCTGGGTCTCAGGCGGTTAAAGAAACACAGCTGTTCACAGAGCTGTAATCACGAACCCAGTTGATATAATGTCTCTCCAGACTCTAGATATCAATCTAATTCTTAATTATTCAATCAGTGCATAATAAATTATATAATAGGAGGAAACAGTTACAATAAATTAAAAAAAATCTTACTATCAGTTGAAATGGTTGTTAGAGAATTGACTCGCACAAGAAAGCCTTATTTTTGTCACACCCCACGTCAAGAAACCAAAGCAAGTATTAAATACGGAGCCACGGCGGAGTTGAACAGAGAAGCCTGACATTTTCTTGTAGGGGGAGTCTAAAATCGTCGAGTTGTTACGCCAGAGCACAGAATAAATAATAGTACTAGGTACAGAAGACTCACTTTCTAACAAAACGCGTCTGTCACGATCAGCACACATAATATATGGCGGCTAGGTGGCGACAGCGCCACGCGCGGCTTATGGCAAACCCCAAAATTGGGGTCGAACGGATGCACTTTTAGCTACCTGTAGCAAAGCGACGAAATCGCGGAGTGCGCCACGCCTGGCCAGAGAAGTAAAGTACCTAAGCAATAAAGAGTAGTCACTGATGCCAGAAGGGTACATAAAGATTTCAAGATTGTGTGTCCCTGTCGAATATGCAAGAGCGATATAGGGAGATAGATCATAGATGTATAAAACTGAATCCGAATTACGATTTTCGCGATAGCGGTCTGGACTACCTAACCTGGGTAGCGACACTCTGGTGAAAACACCATTTCTGACGCTCGCGAGTGTCAGGAACTAAGAAACTATTCGAATTCCTATGTTCGCCTTCGCGGGCGTTCGCGCTAGCTTCTGTCTTGGTCTCGGAAAGGGGTAACGATCTCAACAAGGTTACCTGTTTTAAAGATATAACGTCACTAAAGTAATTGTTGGGCGTCCTGTACAGACTTTACACAGTCTAGACTAGATAACATGATCTGGCTAAAATGAATTATGACGACCTAGATCTGGAATGACGTTTTTGTTAGGGTTGGCATGATCTATGCGCTTATCGCGCATGACATGAAACAACATTAAAGTGTGTATGAAATGAAGTCCAGGCCGCGTAGCCAATTAAGATGCCGATCATTTACGCTCCTTAGGGATCGAAACGCAACTGTCACTGTCCCACTAATATGGAAGAGTGATAGAGAGACATAATGCTTTTCGTTGTAGAAGCGATAGCGATTGTAACCTTGGCTAGGCCGGCTAGTTGGTTGTATTTCAGCGGTGCGGAGAAGAAATGCTATTGGTTGATTCCCCGCACGCCGCCTCTCATCTCCACCTTAGTGGAAAGTCAGCGTATTCCCAGGGAGTTTGGGGACTATGACTCGTATATGAGGCATTATCTATGAAAAGGGACCTTATTGTCGATGGCGCTTACGCCGCACAGCGTCGCGTGGCATTGTATTTATATCGGAGCATCGTTAATAATGGCGTAAGCGCCATCGACAATAAGGTCCCTTTTCATAGATAACGTCACATATAGCCCAATCTTTGTTATGGATACTGAGTGAACCTCTCCTTTAGGACATTAGGACCAAACGGGAAAACGTTACAATAGGGAAAATAATGTCAACAGAGTAGTAAAATGCTTTTCAAACTAACAGATAAACTTGCCTAGGCGTCTTGCGTCTAAACAGCTAAAAAACTGGTAATGGCTACATTCCTACTAGTCAAATCAGCATCTTTTTTAGAACTGTCAAAACGATTTGCTAATATGGAATTTATATGAAAACGAATATAGTGACGTCACGGTAAACTCACCTACTTTTTATATTACAATCCGATTTATTAAACACAAATTGTGTTTAAAAATATTTGCTATCTATGTTTTTCTAACAATTATCCGGTGCTATATTTTGTGCACGGTTTGAAATAATTTATTTTAAGTACAGGAAAAATTCCTACTGTTTTGATATCTCTTAGCTATGATGCTGTGATAATCAAAGCATTTTAATTAGCACTGAACACTAGGGTGGTCCAAAAAAAATTTTTTTTTAAATTCCTTTCTCCACCAGTTTCTTTTCGTTTAATTAGACTTAAAACGGCGTTGTATAAAAATTTAGAAAAATCGGGTAATGTTTAGGGGTTGCTATGATTTGACGCTTTTTTGGAATGTACAGAAAAAGTAGACATTTTTGTAAGGAGCACTTTAATTAGACATTTTTATATGAAAATGAACATGAAATAACATTCAACTATACTAGTATATTAATTAATTATTTACTAACTCCACTCGGATCCTTATCACCAGAACTTATTTTGAGGAAGTTAGATTTTGAAGCTACGGGGTATTTCTTCCTATGCAGATCGACGACGTGGATAAGGTATTGCTTCTGTTCTTCGTTTTTTGTAATGTAATGCACAGTCATTTAATTTACAACTTTCATTTGTTGTACCTTTTTCTGCATATCGACATAAGTTTGATCAGTGTGCCAGTGTGACGGGTCTTTTACTAAAAATGCTTCAGATTTCTCTCGACCATTGCTAAAGCTACATCTGTGCCAGCCATACTACAGCTTGTTGTACCTTCTCGTTGCATGATGAGAAATATCTTATTTTTTTTCGTTTTGCATTATGTTTAAATCGTCTTTTGCAGCTATATTAAAAAGCTCTAAAAGAGCAGATGTAAACAGCGCCTCTTTAACACGACATGACTGTAAATCAGTTTTAATATATTTTTTAAAAGGTTGTATGCATCTCAGAGCTTTCTAAATGTTCCTTTTGCAGTGTCAATTCTTTGCGTGGGAATCCTGGCTTTTTCCCAAATTGCTAGAACAGATTTCACATTTTTAATGCTTTGTTTCATGGACTTCTTCTCTTCTAAATGATGAAAGTGAAATCTTCTGAGCACATCACCTTTCGACGGAAGTCTCGCATGAGATATATTATTGATTCTGTTGGTTTTCCAATTAACCACACTGCCGAGTGCCGCTGTAGCCCTAGTTGATACGGAACTACTAGTCGATGCCATATTTCACTATGAGAACTATAGTCTAACTAAACGGTCCATGCAATTAATTACGCATATCGATTTATCATAAACTTATACCAGATACTTAAGAGGGCGTAGAGGAGGGTAAATTTTCAGATTCTGTCAAATTACCCCATTTCACGCACAAACGCAGCTCACGCACACTACCTCAATTTACTGGGACAGGTCAGTGACCCCTAATGTTTTTTTAAAGGTGCTGTTTCGAGTTTAGTGTTAACTACTGACCTCCTTTGAGGAATTAAAACTGTCAAACTTTCCTTTGTGAGAAGACAGAGAAAAAACACTTTTTATATATAGCTTTCCTTGTTTGTTCATGTCATGTCATAGGTATGTGACGTATTAGGTAATTATTTATTTTCGTTGTTGACTTTTGTATTAAGATAGGTACAAACGGCGACGCTCTTAACTGTCCATCGGTAGACCTTATGCCTTTTGTAATAAGGTTTACGAACTGTCACTTAACAGTGTGGTGGTGTGCGATGGTAGGTATGCGGTTTGTAGACATAGACCAAATTAAAACTAGGAGTTTTATTATTAAAGATATAAGAAATCTTCTATTTTACCTACTCGAAGTGAACTACTTATATCTAAAATTATCCCTTCATTAGTTATATATAGGTCTTGTAACATATTTTTTACAACTAAACACGCTTATTATATTTTACTTAAAACTTAATTTTTAAAGCTCTATTGATAATAAGGCTTTAAAAACATCTAATAGAATGCAGGTACTACGCTTATACTTTTGTAAGTCAGTAAGTGATGCTTACTTAAAACTTATCGGGAAATCAAAAAACTCATAATTACCTATATTAAAATATTTAAATTTACTATTCCATCTCATACGTTCAATAAGGCCCGGGACCGGGCCTTGTCACCTGCACTGACAGAGGGCCTTTTTAGCCCCACATAATATTAAAGAACTGTGTCCCGGATAGTATGGGTTCTGGGCCATGACCATGACGCGTCCCGAAGTAACTTATACAGGGCGTAATCGTTAAGTGCAGCCAGGCTATAATTTCGTAAATATAACATATATCAGAAAACTTCAAATTGTTATCGAAAGTGCGTTACCCAATGAGTAAAATTACATTAAGGGGTCATCCATTAATTACGTCACACGTTTGGGGGGGGAGGGGGTCAAGAAAATGTGACATGTTGTGACATGGGGAGGGGGAGTCACAAACACTGTGACGTCATTTTAACTTCATCACTATTCATCAGTAACCGAAAATTAATTTATATTTTTTTATTCGCAGTACATTTAAATAATGAGTTTTTGGAAGTATGTAGGTAATTTTCGTTCCTAATTGGTTTTGTGTTATAAAATTATATATATTTATTTTACCAAAAATATTTTTTTTTTAAATAATGCCGAGTTAGTACTGCCCATTTCGTTGAAAACAAAATTACCTAAAATGTGACGTCACACCAGGTGGGGAGGGAGTTGCATAATGTGACCAAGTGTGACAAGGAGGGGGGGAGGGGTCAAAAAACCTAGAAATTAATGTGACGTAATTAATGGATGATTCCTAATAACTTTTTTAAATAAAAGCAGAAATATCCCAAACATTAACGTCAAACCCTCCCATACATTTAGTACGACGACTCACCCCTCACTGTAATAAAATAATAAAACTACCGTTTATGAAATAATAAATCTATTATTTCATAAACGGTAGTTTTATTATTTTATTACAGTTTATCATCGCAAATAATGAATCTCAAGCAGTTTTATCTCTTACGACACCAACGTTCTTTGAAGGGTGAGTCGTCGTACTAAATGTATGGGAGGGTTTGTGAGTTAATGTCTTAGAGTAGAGTTAATGTCTGGGATATTTCTGTTTTTATTTAAAAAAAGTTATTAATGTAATTTTACTCATTGGGTAACGCACTTTCGATATCAATTTGAAGTTTTCTGATATCTGTTATATTTACGGAATTATAGCCTGGCTACACTTAACGATTACACCCTGTATATCATTAGATAGTTCATAGCCTATATCTATCGAATATATCGTTCTTATGAGCGTATTTGGTGGGCATACCTTATAAGTTTCAGTACAGGAAAAAGTACATATGAGCTGTACTTTTAATTGTTAGTACAATCGGTATCAAATAGATAGTGACGGCCAAAGTGACCAAATATAGCTATAGGATCTAAATGTGAACGAATAGGGTTAGGTGAGGCATATAAGGCCCACCTTTATTTTAACTGAAATAGTTTTATAAATAATCAGGATATTATTACCAATTCAATTCAATATAGATTTCTCATTTGTTCATGTTTCTTCATATACCAAAATAGTTATAATAATATTCCGGCGCTTTTGAAAAATACACGTTTTATAAAAAAACCATACCATGTTGGTTCGGAACCGGGCCTTGTTACTTGCACTGTCAGTGTCAGTGTCTGAGTCATAGTACAAGTTCAAGAATAACAGAGAATATTACCGGGCCTTATTACCTTTTATCATGAATTAATTTCATCTTTAATTTAAATGGTCTAGTAAAATAAGGCCTACATGAGTCATGGAAAAACAAATTGTATTTTATTTAGAAAGTACCTATATGTTGTTCATAATCTTCAGTAAGCTGACCTATAAGTGTCTATCTATTATAATAATTAATGTAGATTGACAGTTTACTTAGCAAATTGTACTTTTACCTTTAGGTTTTATGTCGGAAATATCTCACCCAATTTGTAATTAATGATGTTTACTGATTGTTAATCATAATTAAATTGTAATTCATTTCAAAAAAGGTTATTACAATTAGGGATATAAGTAGATACCTCACCTATCTTATTACAAAGCATTACAAAAATGTCCAAAGGCCAAAGCCACGCTGATAAGACATAAGACCTTACCTATAAACGACCTCATAAATATAAACGTTCACTGAAAAAAACCATAAGCATTTCTCATAATTTTATTTCGTTACTGAGTTATCGTTTTGCACCGAATATCAATGAAATAAAAGCACGTTGTTGTTTGATAGATACATTTATATAAACATCGTCACATGAAACCAATATAGGTACTCGTAAAACAGACCACTGCTGGTATTGGCTTTAAATATCGTTCTTTCAACTGATAATATAGCCACAAAAACTCGCTGAGACTGCAGTTCGAGTCTTGATTTCAATTTCTTGATGATATATCATTGAATTAACTTTCAGAGCTCGTGATAGCTCTTAGAATAGCAACAGAACTAGTTGAAACTAAGAATTTTATTGCTGAAATTATGTGAACAACATTGCTCCGTCTTCATAAATAAAATTTTAATAATTTATATTGCTTAGGCTAAAATGTGAAGAATTTTGTTGATAAATTGTTTATCTAGTATATTGACATAATGTCATATATGTTTTTAAAATGACGTAACATGAATACCAGCACAATGAAAATTTATTCCAATAAGAAATAACAAATCTTCAAACTTTTTTCATTTTAAGTGAATTAGGAAGAAGCTAATTACACTGATTTGGTTGTATTCATATATTTTATTAAATAATTTGTTATATTTTTTAAGTATTATGACTTGTGAATAAAAAGATGTCGAAATTTTAATGACTCTAGATCTCCGTGTGACGTTATTTATTTACCCTATTTATTTTGAACACAGTTTTTCACTGGTATCATCATTCGTATACGGATATGAATTTCAAACTGTCAAACTGGGAGATCCTGGTACGCGTCCGCTTTGAACCAAGCCCAGCGGGCATCTGATTGAAAGGAGAATTTGACAGATATGGCGGATGTATGGAAATTTTACGAAAGTTTACGTTTACGATTGAATTTCTCTGTAGCCTTTAAGAGGAAAAATAGGAAAAGCCTGATTCGTTGTAGTCCAGTTATCTGGCTTTCGAAATCACTCGATTTTATAGCATGAGCATCGATTTTTTTATACAAATTTTACTAAACGCTGACACTCGTTCATCTCGTTTTAGGTACAACTTTGCATAAGTGTATTTATTATATTGTAAAATATTTCAGATTTTCAAGGGTGATTCGTTGTAAACACACTCTTTGGGATAATAATGACATTTATTGTAATTTTTTTTATCAAGAGATGTGAACGCTAGCGACTAAACGGTGACTGCCTTTTTCGCTGATTTTGCTCGATGCAGTCTTAATATATCATCAGTGGCGGCGCGTCAAACATATCCATAGGCAAGCCGGGGCTAATTTGGCTTACATATTTCCTTTGCAACTCTGCTCAAACGTCCAAAAACAGGCAAGCCGGTGGGAATCGGCTTTTATGGACGCGCCGCCACTGTATATCATAACGCAAGTAAGCACAACAAAAAATACTTCTTTCACTTACGCAAGTATTAATAAGAAATGAAACAAATAACGAAACAGGGTAATGAGGGTAAACCTCGTTAAGATTAGGTACTATTGAAATTGGCCGTTGCGGGTACTACGCTTTTTAGTGAATTTTGTTACTTCCAAATCATAGCAACCTCTAAACGTTGTCCTAGAAAGCTCAATTTTGGTACATATAATTTTCGTTCATAGTCGAATAAGAAAACACTGGTGGAGCCCGAAAAAATAAAACAATTTTTTTTTTCATACATTCGTATGGACCACCCTACTGAACACCACTATTAATCAAGTTACGAGTACTATGTATCGGACGAGTCATGTAAAATGATGACGTCACAGTCTAAAAATAATCAGTGTAATGTGTCATCTGCATATTTTACTTTCTACTTGGACAGTGGACACGCTTCAGCTAGAGCTTGCACAATCAATATTTTTGCAAGAACTTTTTAGTCTGAAACCTAGGTTACATATCAGAATACCGAAAACTGATTTACCTAATGTTGATTCACCTATTTTTAAATTACCTATCGATCAATTTACCTAAACATTGACTGACCTAAGTTTATAATACCTAAGCTTAAATAACCTAATGGACGAAACACCTAATGCACGATGTACCTAATGCACGTTTTACCTATTGCACGTTTCACCTAAAGCTTTTATACCTAATGCACGAATCACCTATAGCTGATATACCTAATGGACGATACACCTAAAGCTGATATACCTAATAAACGATGTACCTAAACTTGATTTACCTAATGGACGAAATACCTAAAACTGCTAAACCTATCGCACGAAACACCTAAAGTTGATATACTTCCTGCGCGAATTACCTAATGTCGATATGCCTAATGCACGGAATACCTAAAGTCTATATACCTAGAACAAAATTCATATCATTTTGCCGAATGATCAAGTGGCAATTCCACCCAATAATTCGTATGATTTCCCAATCTTACAGTAGAAACTGTTTGTGCGGATAAGAACTTAAAAATACACTTTTTGAAATGCTACTTTTTAGGTAGTAGAATGATTTTGTAAGTCTGATACAAAATTAGTTATCTTATCCTATCTTATCAAAAACTAAATTTTTGTAAGTTAACATCATGACGATGAAATAAAAGTCTGTTTTGGCACTGTTTGGTCGCAGTTAACCTAACACGCTCCTCCTCGCTTTACTCGTCGTCGCACCTATCTCGACTCTGGCAAACGACTAGACCTTATATTATAATAAAAAATAGTTAGCCAATTGAATGATTTGGCTAAAAAATGTATACTAAATGTTGTATGTCTTAGTAATATTCTACTAAACAATAATTATATTTTTTTTAGGTACATATTTCATTCATTAAGCGCATCGACTTCAGGTATTTCGTGCATTAGGTGTTTCGAATTTAGGTATTTCGTTCATTAGGTATGTTAACTTTAGGTAATTCGATGATTAGGTATACCGACTTTAGGTAATTCGTGCAGTAGGTATGTTAACTTTAGGCAATTCGATCATTAGATATACCGAGTTTAGGTATTTCGTGCATTAGGTATATCAACATTAGG